>NC_050072.1:2353440-3603440 GCF_009764565.3 Dermochelys coriacea
TACAATTAAGAAGTTTTTAAAGGCCTTAATAGTCTGTACCCTCCAGTAAGAACTCCTTTGCCCTTCTGGGATCTGAATATAGTACAAGCACAAATGGCAAGGCCTCCTTTTGAGCTCCGGGAAGCTGCTGGTTTTTATCTATCTGTAAAGCCAGTGGTTTTGATAGCAATCACTTCTGCCAGACACAGAAGTGGATTGTGTGCGTTGATGGCTGAGTCACCAGTCACTGGGTTTCATAAGGATAAAGTCTTTCGCACGCATCTTAAGTTTTCACCAGGAATAGTCTCCGGTTTTCACATGAGTGAATCGATCATGTTGCCAGTTCTGTCCCCCAAACCCCATACTTGTGATGGGGAAGGTAATGCCAGACGTTAGATGCAAGGAGAGTGTTAGCTTTTTATTCAGACAGGACTAAACAATTTCAGCAGTCTTCAAGGCTGTTTATAGCTTATGGACCAAAAAACAAGGGAAAAACTGTCTCTCTCTAGCTGGCTCAGGTATTTATGAAGCTTGTACACTGAAGGGATTATCCATTCCTCATGGCATCAGAACTCATTCAATTAGATTAAAGGGAGTGCGCCTGGCTGCCTATAGATGTCCCTCTGAGTGAGATTTGCAGAGCAGCACCCTAGCGTTCTGCTCACACTGTCTCCAAACCTTCTTTAGATTTGGAATCTAGGTCAGATGCCACGTTTGGCAGGCAGTCCTGCACTCCTTGTTGGTCTAGGACTCTGGGATCACCCTCCTGGGGCAGGGTGCTGCTGATTGATTGAGCCCGTCAATGGGAATGGGAGGTGGGAAGGAAGAAACGAAGGTTACTCCCCTGTAACCAAGGTTCCTGGAGATGGACTCTGCATGTTCACACGGCTCTCCCGCCTCACCGTTCCCCACTCCCTTGGGCTTGTGTGGGATGGAACGGAGGCAGGAGTTAAACCCTCGCCCTAGATGGTCCGGTATTCAGTGAGGGGGTAGGGGCAAGAGAGGTGCATGGACACTAGCTACTGCAGGTGGAATTTTACTGTTCAGGGTGCACCGGTTGGCACATCCCGTGAGCGTGACTAGGCCGAGTCCACCTGGAAGAACCTCGGTGGCAGGAGAGTAACTGTCCTTGTTCAGTCGTGTGAAATGGCGAGGCTGCTCCTGGTGCAGCCGCTGCAGAGAAGACGGCTCTTACACCCGTAGTGGGGAACCTGTGTGAGGATGCAGCGATGCCGCTGCTGGGGGGGGGGGTCCGTGAGATGATCGTGCTCTTGAAGGCATGGTGCTGCAGCTAGAGAATCACAGCTGCAGTGTCTAACGCAAGAGCCTGGCCGTCAGGACTTGTTGGGTCTGTTTGATGCACTTCCATCTCTTTGGCCCACTCGATCTGTGACCGGTAAGGGAGGCAGTAAGGGCCATTGGGCTTGGTGGATTTCTGATGGGAACGGGGCTGAGATCTCCCTAACTCACTTCATACGGGCCTCTGAACAGCCAGCAGGTGATGCTAACTTTTGATCACTGAGTCCAGGGGGTGGGGGGAGAGGCGCTGGCACTTTGTATCCCATTGCATATCTGGCCAGACTCTTCAAGCAGCGTGGGTAAGGCTGGAACCCCCATCCTTGATCCCTGTGCTAACTCCCGTCCTGCTTTCCCAGGGAGGAGAGTAGTCTTCATGGGGGATGACACCTGGGATGGGCTCTTCCCCCAGAAGTTCTTCCGCTCGTATTTCTTCCCTTCGTTTAACGTGAAGGATCTTCACACGGTGGACGATGGGATCCTGCAGCATCTCTACAAGACTGGTGAGCTACCATTGCCTGGGGGCTGGGACGGCGTCCTCTCTGCAGCGCATTGTGCTGGGAGCCCAGCCGAGGTTGGGTGTTAGAACTGAAGGGTTGCTGTTGCCCAGCAGAGAATTATTCTGCATCCCAGCCGGGTCAGGAACACCGTGTCTGCACCTGATCGCAGCCACAGCCCACGTAGCTTGCAATGCTCTCCCAGGATTCAGCAGCCCAGCTAGGCAGCTTTTCAGTCCCAGGCTCTCTAAATGCCCCTCCTCCAATCCAGAGGGAGTTAAGCATGCTTGGGCCTTGCAGTCCACAGCCTAGAACAGCCTGGTCTGCCCTGGGAACGCCACATGGGAGTGGGGCACAGAGCAGGCAGTGAACATTGTACCTGGCATTTAACCTTGAAGGGACCTTATGAAGCTGGTGCCTTCCTGGCTGTCATTGAAATGCCCAGACAGGCACGTGATGATCAGGAATGGCCCGGGCACGCTGGGAGGCGGTGTTTGCTCGAGAAGGTTTGTGTTACCCCTGGTTTTTGTGTGTGTTTAGCTGGACTTTGTCCAAGGCCCAGGACTGGGGGGAAGGTGCCTTTTTTACAGTCTGTTCATAGACCTAAAGAAATGATTGTGGAGATGGTTTGTCATTGAGAACACCAGAAATCTGCCTTGCAGGTTGGGGGAAGCCACCTTGTGGGAGAGTTTTTGTCTCTTAAATTAAAATGCATCTCTTCCTATCTACAGATCAGAGACGCAACAGTGAAGTATGTGTCCGTAGAGCGTACAGGAGGAGACAGCTTAGGGGCTGCTCTTACTGCAGTAACATCCCCAGTGTCTAGGCCTTTTGTGAACACACAGGAGAATGTAATCCCTGCCCTGTAGAGCTAGCAATATAAAAGAAGCAGCAGGCAGAATGACACACATTCAAGAGAAAACATAAAAGCACCTATGGCTGAGGGCTGTAAGTTTGGGGAGCTGAGTTCTTCTTGCAACTGCCTTCATCGTGGTGTGCCTCGGTTTCGCAGCTGTACAATGGGGTGATAGTACCTACCTCGGTGGGGTTGTAAGGCTCCTCTGCACCACACAAGGATTTAAGGGTGGGGCTCTGCCAAGTGAGCAGTCCAGGTTTGGGTCTTCATACCACATCCTTCCTTCTTCAGCTTAGAAAAGAGATGACTGTGTGTGGGGGAGGGCATGGGGCGAGGAGTGGAATATGACAGTCGTCTGTAAAATGACTGGTGTGGAGAAAGTCAATAAGGAAGTGTTATTTACCCCTTCACATAACACAAGAACCAGGGGTCACCCAATGAAATTAGCAGGTTTAAAACAAATATAAGGAATTCCTTCTTCTCACATTGCACAGTCAACTTGTGGAACTCATTGCCAGGGGATGTTGTGAAGGGCAAAAATATAGCTGGGTTAAAAAAAGAATGAGATAAGTTCCTGGAGGATAGGTCCATCACTGGCTATTAGCCAAGATGGTCAGGGATGCGACCCCATGACCTGGGTGTCCCTAAACCTCTGACTGCCAGTTGCTGGGAGTGGATGACACGAATGGATCACTCAAAATTGTCCTGTTCTGTTCATTCCCTCTGCAGCACCTGGCACCAGCCACTGTCAGCAGACAGGACCCAGGGCTAGATGGACCATTGGTCTGACCCAGCACGGCCGTTATGTTCTCATACCTGTGGGGGTTCCTCGTGTAGTAGAAAGGGGAGAGCCAGGCTGATGGAAAGATGGCCCAGGCTGGAGTCACTGGCTGTCTGGCTAGCAGAAGGGGACAGCTCGTGGTCTAACGTGCCCTCTCCCCTGTTCTGCAGTGGATGGTGGCGAGTGGGACCTGCTGATCGCTCATTTCCTGGGTGTGGATCATTGTGGGCACAAGCATGGACCTGACCATCCAGAAATGGCCAAGAAGCTCACCCAGATGAACGAGATGCTCAGGTGACCAGTGCTCTGGGATGCGAGCTTGCCTGCTCACTCGCCTCGGCACCTGCTTTTGTAGGGGTTGTGAGGCCTCTGAACCTCAGAGCTTTTTCTTGGTAGCTTCCCGGAGATCTACCGTAGCAGCATGAAGAGCCCCCCGTGCAGCCTTTGCAGAAATGCTGGGCAGCAGGGGACACTCGCACTGGGCGCGTCACATCAGAGTCATGGCTTTGAGAACACAGCAGTGAAATGGCAGCATTAAAACGAGACTGCCCCGCCGTGGGGCCCTGAGGCTGTGTCCTTCCCACCCGGAGAGAGGGTCACAGTCAGCCACATGCTCTGACGCTGGCAGGGACTGAACCGGGTCGTGGAGAGCAGGGACTGCCCCCAGACTTAGCCCAGAGAGGCTCTGATGGAGCATTAGTTCCTAACTGAACTTGCAGAAAATATAGCCCTTTGGGGCCCAGCTGAGCCTGTTTCTGCCTCTCTAGAGTGGAGACAGTGATCCCTGGTGGTTGTGAGGCTCGAGGACAGTCTGAGAAGCACTTCCGGAGCCTTGGATAGAGTGCACTAAGATTGCGCAAATGCTTGTGAGTCACGGAACAGCTGGAAGGGCTGGGGGTGTGTCACTAGAGCTCTGCCTGTGTGGGGTGTTCTAGCTGGAGCTGGCATGGCTGCTAGGCAGGGCTCTGAGCCGCGGGGCTGACCCTTCAGCCCCTAGGCAGGGCTCTGAGCCGCGGGGCTGACCCTTCAGCCCCTAGGCAGGCTAAATACTTCCCCAAAGTGTCCAGCCTCCTTCCAGGCATGTTGCAATGAGCCAGAGGTTTGTGAGGGAGCCTGGGCCCCACAGAGGATCAGCTTTAAGCCTGTTTCTGTGCGGAATGGCCTCCCAGGACTGAATTGTCACTGCTGTTCACGTAGGATCTAGGCAGGAGTCTGCTCTCTCTGGGCTCTGAATAATATTTGCATTTCTAAGGAGCCCATCAGCATGGCGTCTGGGCTACCACCCCTGTTGTGGGGAAGCAGCCAGTTCCCAGCACAGGAGCAGGCTCGTCATTGTTTCGCAGAGGTGCCTGGTCCTGCTTTGTTGTGCTCAGAGCCTTCCAGTGGTTCACCGCCCTGGGGCTGCATCCAAGCATGGGTCAGTGCGGTGGGAGATGACTGATGAGCCTTGTCTCTGTGGACAGGTCGCTGGTGGATCACCTGGGGAACGACACCCTGCTGCTGGTGGCCGGGGACCATGGAATGACGGAGACTGGGGACCACGGAGGAGACAGTGAGAAGGAGGTGAACGCGGCGCTCTTCGTGTACAGTAAAACGCCTCTCTTTGGAGCCCACCTTCCTGAGGTAATGGAGAGCGAGGCCAGCGGGGCCCTGGCTGGGGGCCTGAGTCCTGCTGGGCATGTACCTGGGATGGGGCCTGTAGGGGGAGTGAGCCCAGGGGTCCCAGGAGCAGGGAGAGGTTTGGCCAGCAGCAAGGAAATATGACACCAATCTGTCCTGCCCAGCCCAGGGCTTGAGAGGATTCCGGGGGCTTCTCCTCATTTGTCTGTGCCCCCAGACAGGGGCTCTCCCCTCCAGGCGAAGATGAGGTGGGTGGGACTTTCCCGTCCCATCCACCCGGGGCTGATGGGGCCTTCCAAGATTGTCTCTCCCACATGGATCCCCTCCCGGGTTCTTCGTCCCCTCTCTGCACCACCCGGCTGAGGGCAGAGAAGCCGAGCAGGGCCAAATTAGCCACCAGCCGTGCTAGGCCTGGGCCCTGCAGGAACAGCTAGGTCCTTCCCCGCAGCAGGAGTCCTCCCACCTTGGCAGGGTGCTGGGGAACCGTTGAGATGTGGCCACTGGGGTTTCTAGCTTCTCCACCCCTCTTGGAGCTGCGGACCCAGGGGTTGCCCTCTGACTCCCAAGCAGGACCACCTTCACTGCCCCCCAGCCCAGCGCTGGGGGTATGTTGCTGCTAGCAGGCTGGCTTACAGGACAACTGAAACAGTTGCTGGTAAAAAGCACTTTATTTCCTTTCCCACAGACATATATATATATATATATATATATACATAGCACTTGTTTATTCCTTTTCTGTTGTTTATCATCCAATGTTCTCATCATTCTTATCTTTGGGTTCCATTATCTTGTGGTGGTAAAGACTCTCAGGTGCTGCTTATATCATTAGTCCTTAGTTCAGCCAAAGTTTAGTCCTCAGTCCAGCCAAAATTTTCTGGCCTTGTCCTTCAACTTGTTACCCGCAGCCCCGCCTCTTGTTCTGTTCTTTTCCATTACTTGGTACACATTTCTAAAACATCTGATACTCAGCATTTCCCACAGGGGTATGCATGGTGGGTCTGGTGGGATGTGAATGCAGATGGAGCCCCAAAGATGTAGGGTGGCAGGTGCCAAGTGCATCTGTGCCCTGTGGCCCCCAGGTTGGCCTAACCCTGCCCAGAAGATCAGTGCGTGCTCATCTCCTCTAGTCTATTGACCAGATGGGCTCCCTTTCCTTGTTCTCCTCCAGGAGCCGGAAACCATCCCGCAGGTGAACCTGGTGCCCACGTTGGCCCTGCTGCTGGGCGTGCCCATTCCCTACAGTAACATCGGGGAGGTGATGGCTGAGCTGTTCTCGGGGGACGGCGGCGCTGCTTCGGCAGCACTCAGTCAGCTCTCGGCGTATCGTGTCAACGCCAGACAGGTGGGGGCAATCGGCGCTGACCAGACCTGGGTTTCTCCCCATTCCACAGAGAGGCCCAGGATCACAGAGGCAGTGCCAGGACTGGTCCCCAGGAGGCCTAGCTCCCAGTCCTCTTGTGACCCCCTAGCCACACTTCTCACTGTCCTCAAGAAGGTGGACTTTTATAATCTTCCTCAGCCAGCTGGAGGGAATCCTGCCAGAGCTGATCTTCCTTGTTTGGGGTTAGAAATTGTTTGCTAATACAGGAGTGCTGTTAGGCCTGACCCAGTCACCCCCTCCCCCTTTCCCCTGATCTCACTGCATGCCCCCCTCCTGTTCACAGTCACATACAATCACCTGCTCCCCTCGGGGAAGAATAGCTGTACTTTTGGCCTGTCCTACTGCCGTGTGATGGGGCAGCACAGTGCCAGCAGCCAGACTCTGGGACCTGTTGGCAGCATCACGTGGAATGACACAAATTATAGAAAACTTCAGCAAGCCTAGGTCCTAATAGAGCAAACTGAGGAGATCACGAGTGTTAATTGTTAATAGGGCTGTCGATTAATCGCAGGTTTAATTGCACTGTGAAACAATAGAATACCAATTAAAATATATTACATATTTTGGATGTTTTTCTACATTTTCAAATATATTGATTTCAATGACAACACAGAATACGAAGTGTACACTGCTCACTTTATATTATTATTTTGATTACAAATATTTGCACTGTAAAAAGACAAAAGAAACAGTATTTTTCAGTTCACCTCATACAAGTACTGTAGTACAATCTCTTTATCATGAAAGTTGAACTTACAAATGTAGAATTATGTACAAAAACCCCCTGCCTTCAAAAACAAAACAATGTAAGACTTTAGAGTCTACAAGTCCAATCAGTCCTACTTCTTGTTCAGCCAATCACTAAGAGAAACAAGTTTGTTTACATTTACGGGTGATAATGCTGCCCTCTTCTTAGTTACAATGTCACTTGAAAGTGAGAACAGATGTTTGCGTGGCACTTCTGTAGCCGGCATTGCAAGGTATTTACATGCCAGATCTGCTAAACATTCGTGTGCCCCTTCTTGCTTTGGCCACCATTCCCAAGGACATGCTTCCCTGCTGATGACTTTTGTTTTAAAAAAAAAAAAAAAAAAAAAAAAAAAAAAAGTGTTAATTAAATTTGTGACTGAACTCCTTGGGAGAGAATTGTATGTCCCCTGCTCTGTTTTACCCACATTCTGCCATATATTTCGTGTCTTGGCAGTTTCAGATGACGACCCAGCACATGTTTAATTTAAGACCACTTTCCCTGCAGGTTTGACAAAATGCAAAGAATGTAACAATGTGAGATTTCTAAAGATAGCTACAGCACTTGACCCAGGGTTTAAGAATCTGAAGTGCCTTCCAAAATCTGAGAGGGATGAGGTGTGTAATATACTTTCAGAAGTCTTAAAAGGGCAACACTCTGATGCAGAAACTACAGAACCCGAATCACCAAAAAAGAAAATCAACCTTCTGCTGGTGGCATCTGACTCAGATGATGAAAATGAACATGTGTCGGTCTGCGCTGCTTTGGATTGTTATGGAGCAGAAACCATCATAGGCATAGAGTCACATCCTCTGGAAGGGTGATTGAAGCATGAAGGAACATATGAATCTTTACTGCATCTGACACGTAAATATCTTACGATGCTGGCTACAGCAGTGCCACGCGAACGCCTGTTCTCACTTTCAGGGGACATTCTAAACACGAAGCAGGCAGCATTATCTTCCATAACTGTAAACAAACTTGTTTGTCTGAGCAATTGGTGGAACAAGAAGTAGGACTGATTGGACTTGTAGGCTCTAAAGTTTTACGTTGTTTTGTTTTTGAAGGCAGGGGGTTTTTGTACATAATTCTACATTTGTAAATTCAATTTTCATGATAAAGAGATTGCACTACAGTGCTTGTATGAGGTGAATTGAAATATACAATTTCCTTTTTACAGTGCAAATATTTGTAATACAAAACAAATCTAAATTGAGCACTGTACACTTTGTATTCTGTGTTGTGACTGAAATCAATATATTTGAAAATGTAGAAAACATCCAAAATATTTAAATGGTATTCTAGTATTGTTTAACAGCCCGATTAATCGTGATTAATTTTTTTAATTGTTTGACAGCCCTAATTGTTGTTAAAGCTTGGAATAACGGGGGACTTCCAGAAGACTGGAAGAGTGTTCCTGTTGTGCCAATATCTAAAAAAGACACAAGAGATGACTCAGGGAGAAAACAGCCAGTTAGCCTGACATCAATCCTGTGCCAATAATGGAACAGCTGATATAGGATTCAGCTGATAGATTTACAGCAGTGATGTTTTTCAACTTTTTTTCATTTGCAGACCTCTAAAATAGTATAAATGGAGGTGCGGATCCCTTTGGAAATCATAGACATAGTCCCAAACCCCTGGTTGAAAACCACCGATTTAAAGGATCGGAATATAGTAAACATTAGTCAGCATGATTTTATGGAAAATCAGTCTTATCAAACAAACCTTTTGTTTGATGAGATTGTAAGTTGGTTGATAAAGGTAACTGCATAGGTGTAATAGACTGAGACTTTTGTAAGGTTTTTGACTTCAAACCCATATGATCTGATTTTTAAAAAAACGCTAGCATGGTACAATGTCAATAAAGCCCATGTTAAATGGAGTAAGAACCAGCTAACTGACAGATCTCAAAAACTAGTTGTCGATGGGGAATTATCCTTGAATGGCGGGTGTTTCTAGTGGGGTTTCACAGAGATCAGTTCTAGGCCCAGTGTTTTTCAACGTCTTCGTCAATGATCAGGAAGTAAATATAAAATTCCTGCTGATAAAACTTGTGGGTGACGCACAGATTGGCAGAGAGGAAAGTAATGCGGCCAGACCAAGTACACAGAGCAATCTGGAAAACTGGGTGTGCTGGGTCCATTCAAACAAAATGCATTTTCCTACAGCTGAATGCAAATATACACTGAAATGAAGAGTGAGAGGTGAGTTCATTACAGTGCATCAGTATTTGCATGTGGGACAATCCCAGGTACTAAAGGGCTCTGAAATCTAGCAGGGCAAGGCAGAGCAAGAACCAGTGGCTGGAAGGCGAAGCCAGACAAATTCAGATTCAAAATGAGGCACAGATATGAGCAGGGAGGCTGGACCAGACTGTCAAGGGGAGAGATGGACTCTCCATCCCTTGGTGTCTTCGAACCAGACTGCAGGCCTGCCTGGAAGATGCTTTAGTCAAACACAAGTCACTAGGCTCGGTCCTGGGGTAATGGTGAAATTCTCTGGCCTGTGTTACACGGGAGGTCAGATGAGATGGTCCAGTGGTCCCTTCTCTCCACAGACTCCCTGAATCTCTGACTGTGGCGTATGCAGCTCCTGTGTGTGCTGGCCGCAGCCAGCGCTGGCCTGGGCAGAAGAGGGCAGGGCTGCTGCGGGTGGCTTTCCCTTGGCAGGTGTTTGGGGACACTCTGGACCAGCCCGTGTCTGAGGGACGGGGGAGGCAGCAGTGAGCGTCTCCATTGTGACCCTGGCCTTTCTCTGCAGGTGGACCGTTTCCTGCACTCCTACTCTCTGGCTGCCCAGGACCTGCCGGCTGAGCGGCTCCGGCACCTGCGGGAGCTTTTCTCTGCCGCGCTGGAGGAGCACGACCGGCTGCTGGCCCAAGTGCAGGAGGGGCTGCCTGCATCGCCCGAGCGGGAGGCCAGGCTGAGGCGACTGGTTGGCCACTTCCAGCGTTACCTGCGGGAGGCCCGGGCTGTGTGCATGGAGTCCTGGGCCCGCTTCCACCCGCTGCGCATGGTGGCTGGCTGTGCGCTCATCGCCGCCTCCTGTCTGCTCTGCTGTGTTGCCTCGGAGCTGGCGGCGGCCCTGGACTTCTCCTACCGAAGCCACCTCCTGTACCCGCTTCTCTGGGGCCTGGCGGTGGCGGCTCTGCTGGGGCTGGGCCACCTGCTCACCAAGGAGGGGCTGGACCTCATTCTGGTGTTGTCGTGGTCGGCTGCCGCCTCCCAGCTGGCCTTCTTCTGGCACTGGTGGGGCCGCTGGCCCCGTCGAGCCCGTTTGGCTGGCGTCCAGCCGCCTGTGGCCAGCGCGGACCTGTGGCAGAGATTGCGAGCGTGGCAGGGGCTGGTCCTCCCCATGGGCATCCTCTTTGTCCGCTGCTGCGCCATGTTCTCGGACAGCTTCGTGGTGGCTGAGGCCTGGGTGGCCCCGTTCCTGCTCGCGTCCCTGGCCACCCTGCTGGTGGGGAAGCTGTACTGGCACGGCCGGCTGACTGCTCCGGAATCCCCCACGCAACCCCCAGGCTCTGCCTTTTACCAGAAGGAGAGCTGGCAGCTCCTGTGCCTCCTGGCTGTGCTCCTGGCCTGCCTGCGCCTCTCAGGCCTTTTCCACCAGTGCCGCGAGGAGATCCCGCACTGCCAGCCCTCACCCTTCCTGGCCCCGCTCTCCAGCCTGCAGAGCACTCAGGCCAAGAACCTCTTCTACCTCCTGTGCGTGGCCTCGCTGGCCGGGCTGGTGTACGCTGTGCAGCGCTGGCTGCGGCACTACGGGAACCTGAACAGCTCCAGCCCCCTGGTGCTCTTCGTGCGCTGGGCCTTCCCGCTGGCGGCCGTCTGGATCGCTTGCTACTGGGCCGTCACCTCGGGGGCGGAGGACACGCTGGGCAAGCTGCAGGAGCTGGTGCAGGTGGCGCTGGTGGGCTTCCCCCGGGCCGTCTACGGCCTGGCATCCCTGGGGATCCTGCTGGTGCTGTGGACGCCAGTGACGGTGTTCGTGGACAGCCGGGAGCCAGTGGTGCCCATTGTAACCCCTTATCAGGGGGCCCCCAGCTCCCAAGCTGACCTCCAGCACGTCATCCCACAGATCTACAGGAGGATGCAGGAGTCTCTGAAGAGCCAGCTGGACAGGGGTCACCGGAGGGCCACGGTGGCAGCCTACGGGCTGGGGAGCGTGTACTCAGCCGCCCTGGTCATAGTGCTTACCCTGGTGGGCTTCCTTCTGCTGCTCCTGCACAGTGAGAGGATGAGCCTCTCCTTCCTGCTCCTCTTCCTGGAGGCCTTTGTGCTGCTGCGGATCCACGCCTGTGTCGTGAGCCTCGCCGGGGACGCTGGTGAGCGGGGGGTGGGTTCTCTCTTGGCTGGGGGGTCCCAGCCCCCCTCGTGCTGGTCCCAGGCCCCGCTGCCAGTCCTGGAGCCCGGGATGCACCGAGCCCTGTCTCGTGGCTGCGAGAGCCGCTGCAGGCCCAGGAAGCACGGGGGCTGGGCTCCGGGGGACCCCGCTCTGAGGTGCTGGTGATTGGGTGCCGGTGCTGTCAGCAGCTCTGGCTGAGTGCAGGGTTTGAGCAAGGGGGGAGGGAGAGAAGGCCCGAGGCTGGGGGATACGGCCCCTTGCGGGGTGGGGGGCGGGTTCTGCTCACTCTCCACTCCTGGGCTAACTGCCCAGTGGGAGGGAGTTGAAGGGCTGCCTCGGGGGTGAAGGCCGCACTGTCCCCCCACCCTGCTGGTGAGAAGATCCCCAGCCTGGCGCTTTGCCCAGGAGGGCACCTACCATCCTTAACCCGGGTGAAGAGGGCCAAGGCTCCCAGTGCTGGAGCCTGATTCATCCCTCCCCTTCTCAGGTGAGGGCAGGGAAAGGGCTAACACTGGCCTTGTCTGAGCTGTGGGTCAGGCCGCCTCCAGAGGCCTGCCCCGTGATGCTGGTCTCTCTGTCTCTCTCAGAGCCCTTCGTGGTCCCCTGGTATGCGGTCACCGCCTGGGTCCTTGCTGCCACCCAGTTCTTCTATTCCACGGGCCACCAGCCCATCTTCCCAGCCATTCACTGGAACGCGGCCTTCGTGGGCTTCCAGCAGGGCCACACCACCCACCTGCTGCCCGCTGTCCTGGTGGGGGCCAACACGTTCGCCTCCCACATCCTCTTTGCAGGTAAGTGAATTTCCTCTTGGGCCCGGCTGCTTTCACAGGCCTCCCAGCTCGCTGCTGAGGGAGCCAGCCCTGTGGGAGCAGCCAGCTCCCTGTGGTTCTCCAGCAGGTGGTCTGCAGACCTGCTAGTGAGCCACAGCTGAAATGCTCTCATGTGACTGATGAGCAGATGGAAGCTGGCATCCGAGGGGTTAACAGTCCCTGCTGGGCCCTGTGCAGAAGAGCAGTCCCCACCCCCCTGTAGCCGTGTGTCCCTCCTCCCCCCCCCCCCCACGGCTCCGGGACATCTGGTAACTTCCTGTGCTTTTGTCCTTGAGGTAGTTGGCTGCCCTCTGCTCCTGCTCTGGCCCTTCGTCTGTGAGGCGCCCAACTCCCAGAGGAGGAAGCTGAAGAAGGAACTGCGGGAAGAGCTTCAGGAGGAGGAGGAGCCCATGATGGAGATGAGGCTGCGGGAGTCTCCGGAGAGGTTCTCGGCTGCTCTGCTGCAGCTGGGGCTCAAGTACCTCTTTGTGCTTGGCGTGCAGGTAGGGCATGTGACAGTGTGGACACCGAAGGGTTAATAACGAGCCCCACACTGTGGGGTGGGAATGGGACTCTTCCCTGAGCTTGGGGAGCACAGGGCCCCCAACAAGGAGACCTCAGCTGGGGCAATGAACGACAGCGGGTGGAGGCGGAATGGCAGCTGCGCTAGCCTGTGTTTGCTGCAGTGCCGCTGGTTCCTGACCGTGCACAGGTCTCTGCGCTGGGGGCGTGCGAGCTGCCACACAAACCCACCTGCCCTTCTCAGCCACGCCCCTTGGCTCCTGCTGATCAAAGTGTGCTTCTGTTCTTAAGTCTGGGGTTGCTGCGGTGCCTGGCCTGTGCCGTGGAATCCCTGGAGACGGACGTGCGTCCCTCGGCAGCCAGCATGCTGAGCTCTCCTGGAAATCTGGCTGCGGATGCGCTCGGCTTCCAAGTAAAAAATGTGGTTTTTTTTTTTTTTGTTTTGTTTTTTCCCTGCCAGCGTCACAGTCATGGGCTCTTTCCCTCTCCCGCGTGGCCCGTAGCGAAAGGTTCTGCGGGGCAGGGTTTGCCCTTGATACCACCTGTGCAGCCCTGCCATGTGCAGCGTTTGCCCAAGTGCCACTGATTGGAACTGAGTCGGTGCTGATGACACTGACGCACAGGAAGGAAGGGACTCGAGCTCCCGCTCCCAGAGCTGGGCTAGCTCTGCAGGGCTCACTGGAGGGAAAAGCAGTAAAGACATTTCTGTCTCTACAGACGGTGGCTCGGACTCGGATGCACATGGGGTGGATTTGCTGAGTGAGGGGGGGCCGTACTGATGGGCACTTTGAGGGACTGTTATGTTAATAGATGTTGGGACACCGAGTCCACGTTGCCCTCAGTCCTCTCCTGTCTGGTACTTGATACTCATGCTGATCTCAGCAAGTGGGAGCGCTGCAATAGGTGGGCCCAGTGGGTTGAGTTCAGGGTGGATTGTCAGCCAGACCCCCTGGCTTAGCTTGGGCCCATCCAGTCTCACCCTTTCGGAGTAATGAGTCATAGATGGGGCAAGTTCCCCGTGTCAGCCCGAGTATTTCCTTGTGGCTGCTGGGTTCCTTGGAGCTAATGAGCACAAATGGGTTTCCCTCCAGTCCCCTCGGACCAACTCCCACGGTGCATTGGCCTTCTGCTGGGGTTAAGTGTTGGCTGCATCTTCATTGGAACGTGACGCTGGTCTGTGCTACATCTCTGCCCCTTCGGGCTGTGAGTCCGGGGGTGCCCCCGTAACAGCTCTGCCAGGCGGGGGGGGGCGGGGATTTGGGTGCAGGGTGGTGGTAGCTGCTGCTGCTTCTAGCCGTAGACTCATCTCTGTGGGGTCGGCTCTTCAAGCCCGTCTCTGTTCCAGTGACTTGAATCCGTGTCTTGGTAACTCCGCAGCTGGGGAAATCCTTTTCTGTGATACCCCCAAGGATGTTTTGGGTCTTGCAGCCTTTCTCTTACCCTCCACTCCCAAGTTTAACACCCTATTTCCTGTATATTCTTCTGATCTGCTTTTCACATGTCCAAAACATCTACACCTGGACGCTCTCAGCTTTTCTGACATTGGTCCCACCTTCCCACTTCCCTGAATGAGTTCGTTCCAAATGCCAGCCATTCTTGTTGCTCCAAGCAGCCATCTTAATGTTCTCATTTCCACTGTGGTCAAGATCTGCTCCTGTCTCTGCCTCATTGCCCAGCACTTGGAGCTGTACAGAAGTGAATTGTACATAATTACCATCTGGTAGCTCTTACTTGTTAGTCTGACCAGCATTCTCCTATCACAGATCGCTTCGCTCCTTTAGTCCTCGCCTTTCCTGTTCTGCGTATAATTTCCTTGTTGAGTTCACCATTTTCCTGGATTGTCAAACTAGCTACTTGACCTTCATCATCTGCTAAAAGCAGGCACCAGGGCGCCATGCTGCATGTTTTGTGTAAGTGCCTCAAGCACCAGCGTGAACAAGAAGGGGCTTAGTGCCGAGTCTGGGTGTGTCTGACTCTTACTAGACATGGCTGTTTCTCTGCGTGGTCTTCTCGCAGCACTTTCGCATACATCCCGGATGAGTCTGATACATCTTCGGTCTTTCGTTCTCCTCCACCCCCACACGACTTCTCTCAGAACGTGGTCATAAGCCTTCCCAAGATCCATGAATGCTATGTGCAGGGCTTTCCTCTTTCTTCTGTGCTTTTGCGCAAGTGCTCTTAATGCAAAGATAGCATCCATTGTTAACTAGCCAGGCACAAACCCAAACTCTGTCACTGATGGTAGCTTCTTAAAAATGTGTTTTCGAAGTGCCAGCCCTGCAAATTCCCCCTGGATTGGAGGGGTCCAGCTGGGCTCTCGCCGTCTCTTGCATCATCCCAAGCTATAAAGATTTTGCAGGCAAGTTCCAGTGGAGTTGCCCAGGGATAATGGAGGACACAGTTTGGCCCTGCATACACCTGGGACCTAGCTAACAGTTCTATTGGTGTGTGAGCTGAAGTGGACTCCAGCTCCCTGTTCTGTAGCTTGGCTGGCTCTGCAGAGCTGGTAGGAATGAACACTTATCCCTGGAGTGAGCAGGTGTGACTGACACTCCACAGGTGAAGGGGCTGTATGCTGGGAAGGGGCTGCCTATACCTCGTCCCTTTGCTGATGGTATCTGCCCTATAAAGACAAGGTTACATCTGATGCCAGTTGAGTACAGCCTGTGGTATCCTGGCAAATTGTAGAGGTCCTTCTGTGAGAGTCCTTCCCTGCTTGGTTATAGTTCCTCTCTTTGTGTATGGCTTATCATCCTAGCACCCCCCCACAGGCTGGGAGCCTGGTGTCTGCCCCCAGGGGATACTGGTCTGGCTCTACCGTCTCTCGCATTGAAATCCATGCATTGTAGACACACTACATGTCCCCAGCGGCTGCAGCCCCTTCAAAGGTGTGTCCACACAGTGTGTGCCCTGTAAGCCGGGAGAAGAGGGAAGAGAGCCCCTTTTGGGGTGTTAATTAACTTGTTTTCCCATGATGCTTGCTGCACCTGCCCCAGTGACCTGCCTGGCTTAATACCCTTTGCCATGGGCTGGGTGCAGTCTCTAAGGGTGATGTGTGACTCTGCCTTCTCCCTGTTCTTCCCCACAGCTCCTGGCCTGCGTCTGGGCAGCCATGATCCTCAAGCGGCATCTCATGGTCTGGAAGGTGTTTGCCCCAAAGTAAGTCCCAGGAGCTCCCCTCTGTCCTTGGGTCTGCCTTTTGTTCCTGGCAGCTTGACTAATAGTCATAGATTCCAAGGCCAGAAGGATCCACTGTGATCATGTGGCCTAGAAGGGGGTGCTGCAGGTCAGGATTTGGGGGCATCGAAGGGCTGTGGAGTTAGCGAAGATCATGCAGCGAGATAAAGGCGATTAATCACTGGAGCAGATCGGCAGGGCAGTGGGCATCCTCCCTCACTTGGAGCCTGTTAGTCCAGGCTGAATGTTGTTCTGAAAGACGCAAGCTGTTGGGCTGGAGTCAGGACCTGGTGGGATACCCTGGCCTGTGCTAGGCAGGAGGCCCGAGATCTGGCTTTGGGATCTGTAACCCCTCAGCCCCTCGCTGCCAGGAGAGTCAGATTCAAAATAGAAACATAGATTTTGCAAGAGCAGTCTATGCTGGTGGCATGGGGCGGAGGGTGACTCTTGCAGGGGAGGACCGTGGTCCCTGGCAGGGACGTTGGCCACACTACATGCACTGTGTCTGTCCTGCCTGCAGATTCCTCTTTGAGGCTCTGGGCTTCATGGTGAGCAGTATCTGCCTCCTGCTGGGGATCTTCCTGGTGATGCGTGTAGACTGCACAGTCGGCGCCTGGTTTGAGCGGCTCCAGCCCAGGTAGCATCTGAGCAGCCAAGATGCAGGGAAGCCGACGCGGAGCATCGTCCCCTGAGGTGACGGCTGCATCCCTGCCTCGCGAGGCCAGGCGGGACCCAGGAGCCGCCACCATGGACAGTAGCTGGGGATTATCCCCGTCTCCCTGCTGGGCGCTACAGGGCAGGGCCGGCTGGTCTCTGGCCTCACTCACTGTGTCATTGAACTCTGAGCTGAACTTCATTGCCTCCCGCTGGGTGGGTTTGCAGCCCAGGCCAGGCACGCTGGGCAGCAGCGAAGGGTCTGTTGGGAGGGGATGAAAGTACAAAGCCTCAAGTGCCCTCCTGTAGCTGGATGAGGGAGGGGGTCTTGCTGCCATTTCCTTGACATCTCTTCTCACTGGGCAGAACGCACCGCAGGCCACTGTAGGGCTGTGTGCTGCCCTGGTGTTTGCTACCTCACCTGGGCCTCATCTACTGAGGAGCTCCTGGGGTGTGTGGGTGCCAGAGGAGTGACCTCCCTGTTCTCTGTCTGCTCGTGCAGCAGCCTCATCCCGGGCCCTGGCTCCCAAAGAGGGGAGTCTGGGCAGTGCATGTCCCTGGGCTCGGGCAGCAGCAGCTTCTCAGAGGAGGATTTGTCTGCTGTGTGATGGGGACACCCCCTGCCGCACTGATCCTGGTCTTCCTCAGGGCTGCGCATGTGAGTGCCACACCCTGAAGTGTGTGTGTGTGTGTGTGTGTGTGTGTGTGAGAGAGAGAGAGAGAGAGAGAGAGAGAGAGACTGGCCAGAGAAGCCTGCACAGCATGGTGCTTTCAGATGGTACCTGGGGCTGGGTTTGCAACAGTCTGTAGAAAGATTGTTTGAAACTGCTGGGGAAGGAGACAGCAAGGAGGGAGGGAGCTGTACCCAGGAATAAAATCCTCTCTGAGCCAGGGCTTCAGCCTTTTCTGGTATCCAAACAGCGACCTCAGCTGTAGCAGCGAGGGCCCCCCGTCTCCTATTCTGGTGCATGCCCTTAAATCTGCTGTGGATCTCTGGCTGCTTCCAACCCCAACCTTGTGATTGAGTGACCCAAGTAGCGTGGCTGGTTAGTGAGCACAGCTGAACGACAGCCAGGTAGTGACAGGGCCTAGTAACAAAGCTCCTTGTTAAAGGAGGAAGGGAGAGCCAAGAACTGCAGGCCTAGCCACGGGCATGTGCTCATCGGTGGCCAGAGACCAGTGCTGCAAAGCTTTTGGGAGCAGATAACACCCCTGCAGGCTCGACAGCTTAGCCCCTCAGACATACTGAGGCACCACCTGGAGTTGAGGCTGGACTACATCTCACAAGCTTGGCAGGGTGGGGCCTGGCCATGTGTTTGGAAAATCTGTAAGAAAACCCCAAGTGCTGCAGGAGATGGTGGTCATGATTCAGAGCACGGTGCTTTTTGCAGTACTGACCTGGGTGCTCCAGCCCCGGGTGATGTCTCAAAGGAGCTGTCCCAACCTCACTCCTCCTATTTATGATCGTGAGATTGTATCCCATCTCTGCAGGGGTTGGGGGGTTAACCATGGGGCTGGCTAAATTCCAGTGGGGACGGTCCCATTCTGTCTCCCTAAATTCCCCCTGCAGTTAAGGTGTTCTTCACTTCCTGCCCCAAGCCATTGTGGCATTACTTGGTGCTATTAAACCCTGCAGTCCACCCCGGGTGGGTGAAGTGATCTGTACTGTGTGAACACAGCTCTGGAGGGCAAAAGGAGCTAAGAAAGGTTTGCCGGGGTCATTGATTTGGTTGCTTTTCGCTCCCCGTCTCTTTCTGGTTGGGAAGAACTAGTGTTTGACTTCAATGCACTGTGCTATGTGGCTAGGGTAGTTCTGGACCCTTCCTAGTCTCCTGCCTCTGGGTACTTTTGGGGCCTCCAAAGTTATCCTGGCTGGCTGAACTGCTACTGTTAGTCCCAAAGCACCCAGCTGGTCTGAAGGGGGCATGTCTTGTGGGTGGATTTGGTTCATCACTGTAATTCTGTGGGCCCTGTGTTTGCCCTCCCTTGGATAGTAGCTGAGCAGGTTGGTTAGCTAAGGTCACCTGTTATATAATGGTTCTTTGCTGTAGCTGCTAGTGCGGACCCTATTGAGTCCTGCTGGCCAGTTGCCAGGGATTGCCCCATGGTCATGTGACTGGAATGGGTGCAGGTGGCATTAGAACTCCAGGCAACTCGCATTGCTGAAGCCAGGGAGTGACCCCCACCGCATCACCTGCGTTGACATGATGCCCAGCCATGCAGCCTAGTCAGTAGCCGCTGGTCTGAACAGCCTTGCGGTACAGTACAAATCTCTGTGGTCTTTAAAGCTGTATTACTGTCCCAAAACATCCCTGTCGCGACCCAGCATTCTGGGCTTTGCTTTCCCCTGCTCCCAAATGTCATCCAACCTCCCTTTCTTCAGGAGCTTTCACTGTACTGCTCAGCACTTCAGTGCATGTCCTTGCAGATCTCTGCGGGCTTAGGAGCTAACAGCCTTCCCCTTCCGCCCAGTCAGCTCTGGATTATCCCCATTTTATAGATGAGGAACCTGAAGCGCTTGTGGCTTTGGTGTGGCCATGGTCGCACAATGAGTCTGGGCGAGCAGGAACACAGCCCAGGGGTCCTAGCTCCATGAAACGCACAAAACTCTGCCCCTTCTCACTATTTAACTCCCTCTGTGTCACTTTCCAGCACGGGGTGGGTCTGAAACTGATTTTGAATCTTTTATCTTTAAAATGTTTAAATCCCATTGTTCTTGTAGCAACAGGGTGGTCTAGTGAATCTGGGCACAGGCCTGGGAGCTGGGACTCCTGATTTCTGATCTTAGGTCTGCCACAGATGGTGTGACCTAGGGCAAATCACTCTGCCTCAGTTTCTCCTTCAGTCAAGTAGAAATAATCTAATTTCATAGAAACCCTGCACTGGGTTATCAGGGTGCACGTCTTCACCGGGCTCAGGGACTAGTTATATCATGGGAGTGCCAAGGAGCCCAAGGTAGCATTTGGGACCTGTTATCCTGGTCGCTGTATCAAGGGAGACTAAGCTGCTGTCCCGAGGAACTGAGTCCAAGCAGACAGATGACCCATGGGGGGCTATCGACACGTGTGCCATTTTGTATGTCTCGGTTACTAGTTCTGTAGTAGTTTTTCCAGCTGCCCCTGAACCTCGCCACTTAGCTGCCATTTCGGTTAATGTACCAGAGAGCCCCAGGGTCACACTGCAGCACCTGTCCCCTGCAGGAAAATGAGTTAATATTTCTCAAGTGCTTGGAGACGTGATGTGCTGGTTATTGCAGTGAATGGAAACTCGTGGTGCTTGTTAATTTAAAACTCTGAACTGTAGTGCTGAGGCTGCTGCTCGCTGGGCCCAGCCAGGGGGTGAGGGTCCTAGGGGAGTTAGGGGTGTATTTGGTTTCTGAATTCAAGGTGTGTTACTGCCGAAGAAAATCCTGCCATCTGTTTCCTCTCTCAGCCTGTCAACACAACACCTAGGCGCTGTTACAATTTCAGCATCCCAGTGAGCCCTGGCCGGAGCCTGACACACATTCTCCTCACTCCCTTCCAGGCAGTTGTGTCCCATCCCAATGGGGGTGGACTCCATGCAGAGAGGGGAGATTTGCATTGTTCCCGAAGCAGGGTGAGGCTGGAATCCCCCTGATGCCCCCTCAATGGGGATTTCAGTAGATTATGACATAGGGCTAGGAGGGTCATCCATCATCTGCTCCTCAACCTTGTCCCTCCGCACTGTCTACTGTGGTACTGTGCAGAGGCACTACCCGTGGGATGCAGGCCTAGCCTGTCATGGGCTCTGCAGATCAGGGCTAGTACCTAGAAATGGATCTGTCTATGCAGGTGTAAAACTCCATTCTGGCCATGCACACCCCACCCAAGTGTTTGACAAGTGCAGTGTGTGCAGAGCTCCTGGCATGGGAGAGCCTTAGACACAATTGTGTATTTAGGTCTAATTTCTAAAGCCTGGGTGGGAAATCTCTATCAGACCTCCCCAAGAGGTGGGAGGTGGTTACAGACAGTGTTCTCAAGGCCTTGGTCCTGTCTGGTTTATTCCATAACTTCACATGTCAGCTGTCAGCACCAGCTGTGATTACGCCTGTTTCCTTTTACTCCTATTCATCCTATTTCTGTTTATCCTTCCTTGAAATGTTTTAAACCATTTGCCTCCCTTAGGGATGCCAACACGCTCTCAGTAGGTCGCTGGGCATTGCAAGGGGGAGGTTGTGTGGTCCAGCAGACAGCACACAGCGCTGGGATTCAGGAGACCTGGTTTCAGTTCCTGGCTCTGCCACTGACTGACCACGTGGCTTTGGGGAAGCTGCTGTGCCTCAGGGACCCTGTCTGGAAAATGGGGGAAACAGAGTCATTTATGTAAAGCACCTTGAGCGCTCAGGAGCAAAGTGCTCTAAAGATGCTGAGCACAATCTGTGGATCTGATTGTCACTTTCTTTCCACTGGAACAACTCTGCCTATAAGGTGGAAGTGACTGTGGAGTCTCTGCCAGTGAGTAGAGATTTATAACAGAGCCTCGAGGGGGCAAACTGGCAGCAGTCCATCTAAAAGCATCACCTCTGGACAACTCCAGTCATGAGACAGAGTTGGTGAGTGCTCTGAGCAGAGGAATGGGAAGTGGGAAGGCTGTGGTCTCTTTTCACCTCTGGAACTGATTTGCTACGGTCTTGGTTGGGCAAATTGTTTCACTTCTTGTGTCTCAGTTTGCCTAAAATTGGGATAATACTGACCTCCCTTAGCAGGGGTCTTTCCAGGCTGTGTGGTCTGTAAAATGCATGGAGATCCTCAGTGAAGGAGCTAGAAGCTAATTAATAACGGTTCTTGTTTCACTATGTAATTATTAGGTGGTGGGGAAGATTTGCTGTGTGAGTTTGGATGTTGCTTCTCCTAACTAAATCCAAGTAGGGTAACCCGTGATTGGTTTCAGAGCCCAGCTGCAGGTTACTCCCCTGTCTAGGCTGTTGTCTGTTAACCTCCTTTTCGGGCACAAGGACGGGGAAAGACTGGCGGCTAGCCGGGGGCAGGAGGCCGCGTGCCTTGGTCTGGTTCTGAGCTGCGGCAAAGCGGATGGTTGCAAATAAAGTGTGAGATGCCAAATGGAGCTGAGCTTTGTAGCTGTGTGGGGCGGGGAACGGAGGCAGCCCCCTGCCAGCGGACGGGCGCTTTGTGGGGGCGAGGAGTGGGTGTAGCCGCTGCACGGCAGCCGCTTGGCAAACGGGGGGACAGCGCCGTGCGCCCCCCAACCACCCCCGTTCGTAGCCGGGCACGAGCCCCCTCGGGGCCCTCCCTTAGGCCGGGCAGGGGCTCGGCGGGAGCAGGTCATTCGCAGCAAGGGGGGGCTCTAGGTGCAGCCTAGAGCCGGGGGCCCCGTACGTGTTTCCTGGGGGCTGGACCTGTAGCGCCCCAGCCTCGGGCACAGCCCCCCCCTCCCCCCGCGCTACAAGGGGCGGCGGGAACGGGGCTCGGCGCTGCACACACACTCCCAGCAGCCAGGGGAGAGGCGGAGCCAGACTCACGCTCTCGAAGCCGGGGGCGGGAGGGGGTTGGGCTCCCCTCGGCCACCGTACCCCGAGCCCGCGCTCCGCCCCCGCCCGTGACACCTGACGCCAGAGCCACGTCAAATCTTCCGCTTCGCCGCTCCCTTAGCAACCGGCCCTTCCGGCCCCCTTCGCCAATCCCCGCTTCCGGCCCTGCAGGCGGGGGCCAATCCGCGGCGAGGGGGCGTGGCCGAGCGGGAGATGGCGCAGAGGCTCCATCCCCGCGGCCGGGCGCGCTCTGGGGAGCGGAGCCGGCCCCGAGGCTCGAAGAGGGCCCGGCGCGAGGCCCCCGCGGGGGCCGGCTGCCTGCGCGCGTGGACGGAGGAGAACGACGGGCTGGCCGGGGGCTGGCGGGTGGGTCGGGGCCGGGGCCTGGGGCCGGTGGGTCGGGGCCGGGGCCGGGGCCTGGGGCCGGTGGGTGGGCCGGGGCTCGGCCGGCGGGAGACCCTGACCGCGGCTCCCCTCCTTGCAGGCCAGCCGCTCCTCGGGCCCCGGCCGTGCGGTGCAGCAGGCGGCGCGGCGCTGCCGACTCGCCTTCGACTCGTTGCTCCGGAAGATCCAAGGTAGGACGGGGCCCCCCGCAGAGGCCGGACCCCGGGGCGCCGGCTCCCGTGGCCCCGCCTCCCTCCCTACCCCCGGGGGGGGCGCGCTCAGCGGGGGGTATCCCTGCCCCGCAGCTGAGCCCAGGCGGGCTGGCCCCGACCCCAGCTGGGGGTGACACCTGCCCTGGAGTCCGGTGCCCACGGCCCCTGCGCCCGGCTGTCCTGGCGGAGCGTGTGACTGCGGCGGGAACCGGGCAGGGGCTCCCCCCTGGCTAGGGGCGCCGGGCTGGTGGCTCCCATCCTCGCTGGGGCACGGTTGGTGGCCACAGTCCCCCGCCCAGTGAGCGCCAGGGAGCGGCCTGGGGAGCGCAGCAGCTGTCTGAGGCGGCAGATTTCCTGCAGAGCGAGTGATTCCGGGAAGGAGCAAGGGGTCCTGGCAGACAGCAGAGCAGGTCGCTCTTGGGAATAAGTCCCACGGCTGTCCCAGCGCCAGTGCCCCCCTACAGCACCGCTGGCGAGACGGTGTGGAAACGACGACCCACCCCAGGGCGGCCACGCAACCCGTGATGCTCTGTTAGAGTAGCTGAAAGGGCTCTAATTTTTGTCCTGGAGGACCAAACCCCTGGCATACTTAACCAGCTGGGGAGGCACAGTCAGACAGCCTGACACTTCCAGCTGCTGGAGGTAACCTGCGTTCTCATACCTGCCTGATGCTGTCCCCTTCTGTGTGATTCTAGGGCTGAGGCATTGTATTGAGAACCAGAGCAGGAAGTGTCAATTGCTGGTGCAGGGCAGCCTGATGAGATCTTCGATAGGGATTGCTGTTTGGTACACCCTTCATGCATCCAGCTAGCCTCTTGTTGCATTGGTCTCTAACTGCAGGGCTGCCGGCTGCTCTCCCCAGCCTCTCTCTGGAGCTTACAGTTCTCTACAACTCCCTGCTTTTTGCTGTTAGTGAGTCGGATGGCCTCGTCGAGGGAGAAGCAGAAAGACTCAACCATGGGCTCATTAGGGGTAAGGAAAATATCCCATGTGTCTGAGAGGCAAGGTCAATGGGCTGGCTGGAGCAAGGTCAGGGACGGATGATGGAGTAAGGAGGGTGATTGCTTTGGGCCCTCATATGAATAGCATTCGCAGCTGTTTGAGGCTAGAAGTGAGTGAAGGTGGCAGCTGCAGTGCTGTGCGTGTGCTGGAGTCTGGAGACTTGGGGCTTCAAAGGGGAACAGAAAAGCTTAAAAAACCCGAAGAGCCTGAGAGAGTAGCACAGTGAAAACAGAAGTGTTATTAATTTACTTACAGTGATTTGGGATTGGGGGAACATAAGAGAAATGGGCTGAAATTCAGGGGCGGGACTCCGATAGCATTCAAGCGTGTTCCCTCTTGGCAGACGTGAGTGTTTAGCAGGAGTCAGCAAAGCTAATGTGGCAGCTTTGACTCTGGGGGCTGGGATACAACAGATTGTTGATAATGTGACCACCCTTAATTCCTCAATGCCTGCATGGGACAGCCCTTGTTCCTCTCTCTCTGTTTGGGGTTCTCTTTCTCTGGACCGTAGCAGGTAGAAAGCTTTTCTGTGCCTCTCCTAGAACCAATGGAGCTTGCACTGCTCCTGGCAGGGCCTCTCTTTTGCTAACGCTCTGTCAAGCCGCTGGAACGGGATCAGTCCCTGAGCAGACTGACCCATGGTCCTGTGGCTGTTTTCCTCTTCTAGTGCTGGAGGCTTGTGGGGTGTCTGGGCAGGATCTCAGCACAGAGGAGCTCTGGCAGAAAGTGTTGCAGGATGTGACCACAGAAGAGCTGTGCGCGCCTCTGCATCGACTAGGTGCTCTGCAGGGGGCTGTGTGGCTGGCAGCAAACTGCCTGGGGAGCGTCACTGGTCTCTTCCGGCTCCTGAGTGACACCAAGGTAATGCCATATGGCCTCTCTCCAGGTACTTGTACTGCACTTCTCCCCAGAGGATCAGTGCTGGGGCAGGGACCTAGCTGCTGACTGGCTGGCAGGTGTATGGAAGATTTGCTGTACTGCACTGTGCCATGGGTCCCTCTCTTCTCATATCCTGAATCACATAGTGGCCAGTACTTGATGCTTTAGAGGAAAGCTTAAATCCCGCCCCCCCGTATAGCACTTGAGCACTAATGTGGTGCTGCCCATACTGGAGGGGAAGGATTCCATTCTGCCCCTTGCAGGTATCACTTTGTACCCAGGAGCATGAATCTGGTTACCCATGTCATTCCTGTGAGCTGGCCAGGTGTGTATTCCACCCTATCTGGGATGGTCTCAGACCTGCATGTTGCGATCAGAACCTATGCACAACTAGTTCAAGTGCTAGGGATCTGTTTTCGAACCAAGAGGATCTGAGTTTGATTTTCTGCTGTTACAGTGAGTTCTGAGTGGCTGTAGCATACGCTAGAGCAGTATCTGTGCAGGCTTAAATATATGCCCAGAGGTCTGTGAGAGGGTGCCGAGTCGGTATAAATATTTGTCATAAAACCATCCAGCATAAGGTGCTGTGTCAACGAAAGACCCGAGCCCATCAATGCACTTCCCATTCAGCATGAATAATTCTCTCACTGATACTAGAACTTTCTCCTAATGCCCGAAGCGCACTGATTGGCTCTCAAATAGCTCCCTTCTGCTGTGGGCTCATAACGCCCAACACAGTGAGATTCCTGGCGGGATCGCCAAGCAAACTGGAAGGGAAGTTCATAAGCAGACCTGCAGCTTCTGTAGCGAGTGAGTTGCTGACTTATTCAGAGGTAACTGTCTCCGGCTGACTGGAAAGGCAGTGAGGGCTGTTCTTCCAGCAGAAGGGCTGTGCCACTAGGGGTGAGCTGGGGAGTCTGGGTGTGTCACACGCACAGGGCTCGTGGAACAAAGGATCTCTCCTCTGAGATTCTCTCATGTTCTGGATGGATTGCACGTGCATGCTGGTGTGCTAGGGGAAAGCGCACTGAACTCATCCGGGGCAGGGGGGCAGGATACCAGACTAATGGGACCATTGATCTCATCTAGTGAAGCAGGAGGTGGGAAGAAGCTTGCAGCTGCCAGAGCAAGTGAGAATCAGTGCAGGAAAGAGGCTAGAGGGAGGCTGCTGTGGGGCGTGGTCTGGGCACATGGAGCTCGCAGTCTAACGGCTTGAGGCACAATACAGCCCCCCAGACCTGCTGTTTCTCTGGTCCCTGAGATTGGTGCCTCTAGTGCTGAGTAACCGCTGATGATCTCTGTCCCGTGCCTTTTGCAGGGCCCGCTGCCTTCTGCCCATGGAGGGGAGAATGAGCTCCTTGCACTTCTCAAGGCATGGAGTGTGCCTGTTGAGGGGGACACGTCGCCCCTCGTGGTGCAGAGCACCAAGGACTTGAAAGAGATACTATGGACCTCAGCTGCCTTCCTGCAAGGTATGGTTAGAGGGTGCCTTCTCCAGCCCCAGGGGTGCTTCTGCTGCTCCTCCCCTTTCAGTGCCAGCCACCCTACTGCCATCCGAGCCTGCCAGCACTGTGCCGTCACCAGCTGGAGTTCCCTCAGCCATTCCCTTCCCTGGGGGTAGGTGCAGGAGTTGAGCGACCAGCCTTGCTCCAGAAGAAAATGTTTCCTGCCCTTCATGCTCTTATTTGAGTTAGAGTTGAAGAATAAATGCCAATATTTTCTCAGATATGCATGTAAATTCCCTTCTTCAATTCCTGGCTCAGTCCTGCCCTGCAACATCACAAGGGCTCCCTGTGTCCCCTCGTGACTCACTCCACGGCTCGGCTGAGCCCTGTCCTGCAGCGTCAAGGGCCACCCCATATGCCTGCCCCCAGTGTCCCATTCTTCAGCTGTGCTGGGGATGAGAAAGGACCCCCTATCAAGCAAAAGGCTAGCAGAGGGCTCATAGTGAGTTCAGAATGGGTTATAGTGCACCTGGGAGCCAGCTGTGCAGCTTCTTGGCTAAGTTTCACTGCAGTGTGATTGGAGCCTTGTCCTGCCCTGGTCAGGCCTCTTGATTGCTCCCTGTCCTGACAGTCCTTGGAGCTCCCTAGGAGGCGAGTATCGCACTGCTCAGAGGTGTCGAGTATCAGAGGGGTAGCTGTGTTAGTCTGTATCCACAAAAACAAGGAGTCCAGTGGCACCTTAAAGACCTGAAAGCTTATGTCCAAATAAATTGGTTAGTCTTTAAGGTGTCATTGGACTCCTCATTGGTACTGCTCAGAGAGTGCACTTCCCACTGGTTTCAGAGTAGCAGCCGTGTTAGTCTGTATTCGCAAAAAGAAAAGGAGTACTTGTGGCACCTTAGAGACTAACAAATTTATTAGAGCATAAGCTTTCGTGAGCTACAGCTCACTTCATCGGATGCATTTGGTGGAAAAAACAGAGGAGAGATTTATATACGCACACACAGAGAACATGAAACAATGGGTTTATCATACACACTGTAAGGAGAGTGATCACTTACGATAAGCCATCACCAGCAGCAGGGGGGGGAAAGGAGGAAAACCTTTCATGGTGACAAGCAAGGTAGGCTAATTCCAGCAGTTAACAACACTTCCCACTGCTGACCCTGGGGGCAGCCAACTGATGGCAGTGCCTCTGTGCGTTAAACAGATAGAGAACTACATGTCGCAGCATGCCATGCTCCACTCTGAGCTGCTGTGCCTGTCCTCTCCACTGGCTTCCACCCCCCCAGAGGAGGATGCAGATGGCTTTCCCTTTGTGTATTCCAAGTCCTAGGAGAGCAGAGAGAACCCTACTGGGCCCAAGGGCAGAGTTCCACCTGGTACCTGAAAGAGTTGGGAGGAAGGTTTGAGACGGCTAGTGAGGGAGGTAGCCAGTGGTGTTGTCACATGTGGCGCTGTATAAAACATGCCAGACTCCCAGCAGAGTCCGTTCCCTGTGGAGCTCCTGGCCAGAGGCCCAGGAAACCCAGCACTGCCTGGGGGTTAGCATTATAGCTGGAAAATTCCCAGGTGGCTGTGCCCTCAGGGAGAGAGGAAGGGTGTGGGACAAATGTTAACTGGGAAGCAGTTTCAGGCAGGTGGGGTAGTGCCCAGGCAGGAGGGATGCCTAGCATATGAGGGGTTGAATGCGTAAATAGATAACAATAAATGACCATCCCGAGGTGTGTTCCTGGCCAGTGGCCCAGAGGCAAGTGGAGCCTTTGAGTTAGTGACTGAGAAAGGGGCAGGTCTGGAGACCAGAATCGGAATGATTCCACCGAGCTGCAGGCTTCAGCTCTCACCCGAAGCCCCAGCACAGTCCTGGCTGACCCTGCCTGCCTGCTCCCTAGTGGCATCTCTGCTAAGGCTCTCCAGGGGAATGTGAATCCTCTTGGGATTGGTAAGCCCCTACCCAGCCTGTCTGGCTCTTGGCACAATGGCAGTGATGTTCCCATAGCATGTGCATGGTGCTGCACAATGTGCTGCGGGGTCAGGGGAGATCGCAGTCCCATGGCAATGGCAGGGTATGCCGCAGACGGGTATAACATGGTGTGAGACATTGAAGTGGGAATGCTACATGGGACCAGATGGGAGGGGGTGCAGGGAGTGCTGGTCATGGCGCCGTTCCAGGCCCGTGGGATAGCGTGAAAGGCAGAACCTAGAGGGGATGAAGGAGATGGAGTTCAGAGAATACATCTGATGAAGTGAGCTGTAGCTCACGAAAGCTTACGCTCAAATTAGTTAGTTAGTCTCTAAGGTGCTACAAGTACTCCTTTTCTTTTAGAGAATGTTTTGTGTGTGTGTTTCAGGTTTGCAGGGCTTGGAGGCTGGGAATCTCCCTGCAGCCCTCTCCCTGCTCCAGGCGGCTGCATCCGGGTTCTGCTCCAAGAGGGTCCTGGCCCAGATCTACACCTGCATCGGCTGCTGCACTCAGCAAATGGTAACAAACTGGCACCTGTCTCCCTGTAGCACGGGGCAGGGAGGGTACAAGGGCCAGTGCCTCCAACGCCTCAAGGAGAGCCTGCATGTGGGCTGGCAGAGGTGTGGGAGGAGACTGGTCAGGAGGATGCAGGGACTCTTGGGCCCCCAGTGTCCTTGGGCAACTGCTGCCTTAGTTTCCCACACCAAGACTGGCTGCACCAGCCAGTGTCTGCTGTCTCCTAACACCCCCTGCCCCATGGCATGAGTATGAGCGCCACGGTGGGGTAGAGCAAGCCCAGCTCGATGGGAGGTGAGCACTGGTGCCCCAGCACAGAGGGAGTCATCCAGTGGAAGAGAGGGGGTTGAGTACCGGTTGGTAAGAGGGGTCTGTGAGGGGTGAGAAGCTCTGAGGATGGTGTGAACACTGAGCGACCTGGTCGTTGGGCTGGAGTTACTGGAGAACTGTGGGTTAGAACTGCCGGTATGTATTGATCTAACGTCATAGGGGACTGTTGGAAAAACAAGCACAGAAGCAACATCATGGATCTTAATAAGATTGGAGGCACTGACCCAGACGCCAGTGGGGAGCAATGTGCCTTGGTGCCTGGGAGAAGGACTGGCAGATCCAGCAGGGCTTTTCCAGCTCTCAAGTGCTGGTCTCTGATCCCATGGCCCTGGAGGGAAATCCAGTAGTGGTTTCTGTGGAGGACGGATCCTGCACTGACGGGGCAGGAAGTGTGACCTGGGGCTTGCTGGGCTGACTAGCTGGTTTCCTTCTGATTCCCAGAGTGACTGACAGGAGATGGACTGACAAGCAGAACAGCTCGAAGTGACCGAGTCTTGGGTGCTTGCATGGCCCTCATCACTGGAGAATCGGGTCCCTGCTCCATGGGTCTCTCACTTTGAAGGACAAACCTGTTCTGGTTCTTCCTGCCCTGGGGAGCTGCATGGGATGGGGCTGCTTGTCACTGAGCGGGAAAGTGCGAGCCCAGGGCTGAGGCAGTGCAGTCCAAGGGGTTGGAAAGCAGAGGGCGGAGAGTGGCACAGTGGGGCAGGGAGGGAGGCCCACACCACAGGGCAGTGTGGACGCTCACAAAGACCCTGATCCTGAAAAGTGCTGAGCACCAGTGACATCTGTGGGCAGCAGTGGGGCTGGAGGTGAGGGCAGAGTGGAGGAGATAGGATGTGACTTCGGAGAATCTGGTGCTTACTGCCCCCAAATCCATCCTGGAGAGCCATCGCTGTTGGTGGGTGCAAGAACTGCGTCCTCACTGTGCCGTCTGGCCTGGCTGACGCCACTGGGACATGTCCCTATCTGCAGAGGGGTGTGTGGCAAAAGGAGTGGCAGCGGTGGGGGAGTTGGAGGGAGGTGTTGCCTGACCAGTGATGTGTCTTAGATAGCAGGTCTGGCCGAGAAACTAGAGTGCCAGGTGGTTGGGCTTGGGTTTCCAGCCCCAGGAGGCGATTGCTGCCCTGCAGTGGGAAGGGTGCAGATTAACCAGCACTGCCTGGCCAGAGACCCTCCTTTAGCTCTCCATGCCCAGCTTGGCTGCTGCTCTGGGCCTCTCTGATTCCAGTCCCCCTGGTCTTTGGGGGCAGCGTGACCTCCTCAGGCACTGATCAGGTTCCTTGGAATGTTCTTTTCCAGGTGATATTCCAGTCATGTCGGCAGTGACTGATTATGCTGTGTGTGATTCTCTCCTGCCCCCAGGGCAAGCCTCAGACGGCTCTTCAGCACTTGAAGCGGGCGCTGCAGGTGGATTTCCAGTGCCTCTCTGCCCTGTCCCAGGCGGCACTGGTGTACCGCCAGCTGGGGGAGACGGACGCAGAGTTGGAGGCCCTGGCTCTGCTGTACAAGGTTTGTCTGTTCCCAAGGTGAAGCAACGCAAGCCAGGTGGCTGCATTGATGTCTCTGGTCCAGCTGTACCTGTGCAGAGCCTCCAGCACCCCCCACCTCCAATGTGAACTTTACCCCTGCGGCAGGGCAGGGTCAGTCAGGCCACTCGGAGCCCAGTGGTGGCTGCTGCAGGCACCATCTCAGCCAAGCTGGGCCTCCAGCACCCCGGTTAGAGTTGCAAGAGCCCTGCTGCCTGATGCACCCTGCTCATCAGGTGGACACTGGCCAGTGCTGGGTAATCAAGGGTTGGGCTGTTCGACCAGCCGCAGGAGCAAGGTACACCTCACCAAGTGTATTAAATAGGAAGCTGATTGACGGGAGGTGACAGTTCAGTGCCCAGTGAGCACTCCTTTCAGTGGCAGGTGTGTGGTGGTGAGAGGGGACATGTAGCGCGGGGGTCTCACTGAGCACTTAGCAGACGATTAAAAATCAGGAGTTGGAAAACTAACTAAGTGCAAATGTGGGACTGAAGACCTATATCCCGAGCTCCTGACAACACGGGACAGGGCTGACCAGGCCCACTGCCCTTCCGAGAGGAGAAACTGTCCTATGCTGCTCTGGGAGCACTGATCTTTAATTCTCTTTGCTCTGCGTGGCTATTAGAGATCCCCCAACCGACGAGTTTGTGTGTCCTCTTCACGCTGCGGTGCTTGCATCTGTTTTCCACCCCAGAGGTGGCTGCAGTTCAGCGGGTGGGAGGTTGAGAGAGGCCCTTTAGGGGACGGTGCAGGTGCAGTGAGTGATATAGACTGACTGGACTGGGATGTCTGTAGGTGGACTTGATTGCAGCTCCCTGGGAGTGCTAACAGGGATCTACCATGTAGTCTGTTTCTTCCTCCCGCCCGTGCAGGCTCTGGAGACCCCCGCTCAGGAGGCTGTCTCCATTGATCCTTGCTTTCTAATCCGAACGGAGCTCCTTGTTCACACCCCGGCCCTGGCATCCATGTTCAGCCGCAGCCACCCGTCGGAAGTGAAGTACCTGCTGGCGCAGCGATGCCTCCAGGCTGGCAGGTAAAGCACTTCCCACCCCCTGCTCACCTGGGACCCTTCCTTCTCCAGGCACCCAGGTAAATCCCCTTCAGCATCGCCCATGTGTCTGGGTGATGACGGAGCAGCAGTTCCCCCCTGCAGGCTCTGCCCTCTGCGCGGGGACCAGTACCACTGGCTAGAGTCAAGCAGGAGGCTGCCTGCACAGCTCTGCTGGAACTCGTCAGTCCTGGGCCTGCTAGCTGCTGCTCTCCTTGGGGTCTTCCCTGTCCCCCAAGGGTCAAGCTGCTCCCTGGCTGCCTGAGGGACCTCCTCACATCACTCTCTGTCGCAGGGTGAGTGAGGCAGTGGAACATTACCTGGATCTTCTGGCTCTGCTGCAGGAGGGGCCACAGCACCAGGTAAGCCTCTTAGGAAGGAATCCACATGGTGTGTTGGGGTGACTGGGTTCCGTCCGAGGACTCCCTGGGATTCGTCAGGGCAGCTCCCTCCATTCCTCCAGCTAGCGTCTCCTCTACCTGCCCTGGAATCTCTGCAGGGACAGAGCCCCCACCCACCTCTCCCTGGAGGGCACCCCGAGCCGCAGAGTAAAAGCTAACAGCCTGGCCTGGGGTTCAAGAGGTGGTGTGGAATGGATGGTGTGGGGTGGAGCTCACCCACACAGTACATGGGGGGGGGCATGTTTTCAAGCTGGACTCTAAATTTGGGTGTCGTTGCGGGTGCTGAGGGCGACGCTGTTGCTCTCGCTGCCCAGGTGCCCCTGCATGGCAGGTCAGCTCTGCCCAGGATCCCAGAGGTGTTCCTGGAAGCTGCGTCCGCCCTGGAGCAGCTCGGGAGGTACCAGGATGCCATAGCTGTGTGCGAGGAGATCATCAGTCGAACGGATGACCTGATCCCAGAGACGCTGCGGATCGAATTGGACTCCGGTGCTGGAGGAGAGGTGCCAGGGAGGGCCGGCTCCCCTTCACCTGGCATCCCGCCCCAGCAGAGAGAGAGCCTACGCTGTATCGTGTGGAGGGCGGCTGCATATCTGCACCAGGGCCGGGCTTGGACCAGGCTGGGGGAGAGCAAGGAAGCCATAACGCGGTTTACCAGGTAACTCCATCTGCCGGCAGGGGGAGCCTGGATGGCAACCAAGGGCTGAGCTTGGAGCCTGATGGGGCAGTTGGCTGGCATGAAGCAGAGAGCCCTGCCTATGGACAGGCTGCCTCCCCGCCATGGAGCCATTTGCAGACGGGGCCCGTGTTGCGGGGTGGGGGGAGTACAGCGCCCCCGTCCAGTGGCTCTGGGGCAATATAGAGCTCAGCAGTGCTGGCTGTGGCACACTCACGCTGGGCTGGGCCCACACATGGCTTTGATGTAACCTTCCCTTCCGGGAAACGGCACTGATACGATTTTGACCTTTCCCTTGCAGGTGCCTTAATGTCCTCCTGAGAGTCCAGCTCGTGAGCGCAGGTACAGTACAGCCCAGCCCGCCCGCTGCGGTTCCTGCATGGGAGGGACCAGCCTGGGGGCTGGCTAGTACCTGTCCGGGGCTCTGAACGTGGAAAGTGCCATGGTAACGCTCAGTAGCAATAGGGGGATTAAACAGGCTCCATGCCCTGCAGGAAAGTACCTGTCTCCTTGCCCTGAGCCATGATCTGCTCTGGAGCCCTGGCAGAGACTGGCTGGTGGGGCAGGGCTGGGGAAGCTCAGCTCAGCTCTGCTCTTTGCCTATGTTCTCTCACCACCCCCTAATGAAAGTTCAACAGCTGTGGATTGAGGAGACATGGGGAGAGTCCAAGTTCTAGGGAATGGATTTGGGCTTGGTCTTTAAGTGGCTTTTCCTGGAGAATTAGCAGGGTTATGAGATAATTGTGGCTTTGTCCTTATTTGCTTCCATTCCTGTAGGATCTGTGCAGGGAAGGGATCTTCAGTCAGGCTGATTGAAAACTTTTATGTCCTTCAGGGAGGTCCCCTGCACAGTCTCTTAGACAGGCCTCCCTGTGACCAGCCTCTTGCCTGTTAAGATCCACACTGGAAGCCTTTTTGCTGCACAGCATTCAGCGGGGAGCCAGTGCTGCCCTCCCAGCAGAGCTTTCAAAGGGGTGGGGGAGTTGGAAATATTCACAGGCCAGCGCTGCCAGCTTGGGGATATGGGGAATGGTGCCCAGCGGACACCACAGCCACGTGTGGGGTGTTCTTTCCATGCCAGCCAGCATCCATAGCGGTGAGGAGATGGCAGAGGCCCTGCCCGAGGCAAAGGTGCTCCAGAAGATCAGGTTGCTAGCTCTCCTCGGACGAGGCTCCCAGTTCCAGGAGCTGGGTCGGGACAAAGAAGCTTTGATGAATTTCCAGCACAGTTTGCAAGTTTGCCCAGGTACCAGAGGCTTGTATTGCTGGGGGGCGGGGCTGGGGCTTCCATAGATGAGCCCAGGCTGCTTCATTCCCTTTGGTGGGGAAGACCCACATTCTGGAGGGACACAGCCCTGAAGTGCTGGAACACTGCAGTGCTAACCAACGGCGCACCCAGGAGTCAGAGCTGGAGAAACGCTGAGATCCCATTCAATCCAACCCCCTCAAGGAGCCAAGGCAGGAATGTTTCCAATGCTAGTCTATGGGAGTAACATTTCTCCCTGGCTGACCCAGCTTTGTGAGCCCTTGTCCTTCTCTCCTAGCCCCAAGCTAGTGGCGGGGCCCAGCCACAAGTCTCCCCCGGGAGGAGCCTGTGTGCCCTGCCCTTTTGACCATCCTGGAGGCTGAGCAACTGTCCCTGGGAGCAGGCACCATATGTGATGGGAAGTGCCATGGGGAATTGCAGCAGGGGGTAGCCTGTGGCCTGCTCTGACTTCCTGGCACTATGAGCCCAGGAAGCTAAGCTGCTCCATAGTAGCCAATAAGCCATGGAGCCTGCTAGGTTATGGTGACGCGCTCCCACTGGAACTTGAACTGGTTTGACAATCCCCTGGGTTCCTTCCAAGCTGCAGTGTCATTCAGCAAGGTTGCCTCTAACCCAGCCAGACCAGGACTGGCTGAATACACCAGAGTGCCTTTGGTTTCTATGGCAAACTCTGTCCTGGTGAAAAGTGCTGGCCTGTCAGCCCGAGGGGGAATTTTGGGCCAGTGACCCAGCTGGGAAAGGCTTCCTGCCACATAGCTGTGCCCCTCCTGGCTCTCAGCCTCCTGGAGGTTCAGAAACCCCCACTGGACTCCCTCTAATCTGTGCAGTCCGCGGGGTTGGCTGAAGCCCCACTGTGTCTTGCAGGTGACCGTGCTGCCACCTCTTACCTGCTGCAAGCTCTGTGGAAGCTGAACCGACGACAGGAAGCTGCTGCTCTCTGGCAGAAGGTCCATGCAGACGCTGCCCCAGCAGATGGACAGCAGGAAGCACCGGGGAGGTGTGTAAGGTGCTTGGTGGCTGCGGCTGGTGCTAGGCCAAGGTGCTAGTTCCAGAACAGCGGGTTGAGGTAACCAAAGCGCTGTGTGGCTCTGAGGCAGCCGGTATAGACTAAGGGCTTGCCCCACTCCTGGTTCTGGGCCTCAGCGCCTGTCTGGGCCATACCTGTACACGAGTCCTCCAACGCTTGCAGGGCACAGGAGTTGGGGCCAGAGTTGAGCCCACTGCACAGCATTGGGGGCAGTCATTTCCCAGCAAGACCCCTTGCAGACAAAGGGATGCTGCAGCCCATCCACCTGCTGTGTTCAGCTCTGACGCCTAGCAGTGCTCACATGGGTGGCTCCAGACCATCGATGCCAGGCTGTGCCACTGGCCTCGATTGTTACTGCCCAGCTAATTCTCCCCTGAGAGCCCAAAGGAGCAGCTTGTTAGCCCTGGACTGACACCTGGGAACCAGCTGGCTCTAAGGGAACTTGAGGGCCAGGTCAGGGTGGATTTCCTGCAGTAGAGCATGGAGTGAGCCCCACACCTTCCTGATCCCACCTCCACTCTGGGCTAATACGGGACCTGCTGCTTTCTTGTCTTTTTGCCCTGTTGGACTTAAAGTCAGCAGGTGGATTTCAGGAGGGCGTGTCTATGGGCTGAGAGGAGGGAGTTGGCATGGAGTCCATAGGTAGGAAAGAGAGTCAGTCCCCAGGTGGGGGGGTCCAGCAGAGCATGGGATTCCTTGTGGAACAGGGAGTGGGGCCTGACAGCCAAAACCTTAGTGCCATCCCTGCTGGGGACCCCGAAGCCCAGCTTCGTTTCAAGCCGGATCCCAGTGATTTCAAATCCAGTTCTGCTGCTCACTATTCAAAAAGGAGCTTGGTAAATTGTAATGGGATCAGAGAAAAGCCACAAGAACGATTAAAGGGTTGGAAATCCTGCCTTATAGTGAGGCTCAGTCTGCTTAGCTTCACAAGGGGAAGGATAAGGGGTGACTGGATCAGTCTATAAGAACCTACCTGGGGAGCAAATCTGTAATACTGGGTTCCTCAGTCTTGCAGAAAGAAGTCTAACACGGTTTGATCGCTGGTCATTGAAGCTAGACACAATCAGACTGAAAAACTATCCCTTATTTCTAACTGAGGGGACATACCCCTGGAGTAATTTACAAAGGGATGGGGGGATTCCCCATCACTGGCACTTTCTAAATCAAGATCAGATGTTTCTTTAAAAGCTCAGCTCTAGGAATTATCTGGGGGACGCTCTCTGGCCTGTGTTCTACAGGAGGTCAAGACTAGGTCATAGTGGTTTCTTCTGGCCTTGGAATCTATGAACCCTGCGAATAACACCCCGTTTCCCTCTTCCATCCTCAGGAATCCCCCCCACAGCCTGCACAGCCTTGTCTTCACTGGGAAAAGAGCTGTTTTTACCGTGCGTTAAGATCCTACTGTTGACAGCCTAAATTGTCATTCTAACCTGTTGCTGGTGGTGAACTCTACGCTCCCCGGTACAGTTTATCTCCACCCACTAGCACAAGCTAAAACAGCGGCTGCCTTGTCGGCACTAGGATTTTAACATGTTAAAAACACCTTCATTGTAGTGTGGCCATGGTCTGTGTCGCCAGCCCTGGTTAGGAGAGGATGGAGTATGTGATGAAGCCAGAATTACCCCTTGCCCCAGGGCTGCTGTCTGAGCTGAAGCAGCTCCTGCCCTGGGACTAAGGAGCTTGGACAAAGTGGTGTGGAATAAACCTGGTGCTAGGAATTTTCTCCTGCCCAGCACCCTTCTCCGGAGGCAGTTCAGAGTGGAATGCTGCTCTAGGTCAGTTCCAGTGCCTCTGGCAGGCTTCAGAAGCCAAGTGTCGCTGTTGTTGCACATAGCTCACGGGGGTGTCTGTTGTCACTCTCTCGCCAGCTGTCCTTTCTTATGGTACCCAAATAGGCCTTTCTCCCTAACCAGTCCCCTGGTCTCTTTCAGGCCCTACCCGTTGTACCTGGTGTCGTGTCTAAAGCAGGTGAACCTCCCACATGACGAGTCTCTTGCTAGGAATCTGCAGGACTATCTGAGGACCAGTGGCCAGGATCCTTAGAGCCACCCCCCCCCCCGTCATGCAACTGCTAAAACCTCCTTCCCTGCAGAGGGCAGCAGGACGGCCTTAGGCTCTGGTGGCTTTCCCAGGACTCTGACTTGCCCTTGGGCAGAAGAACTCTTCCTAGCCAAGGCACTGAAGCACAGTGAAGCTATTTTTTGTAATAAAAAGGACGTGGGAGTACGCCAAGCCCCGGTGTGTTCGGCTTACGCACTCTTCTAACCCTCTCCTGGACTGTATACGTTAAGAGTGAAGCATTGTGTGCTGCAGGGCGCTTGCCCTGGTGCTGTTGGGAATGGCAGGAGCCTCCTGCCTCCGTGTCCCCTCGCCGTGGAGAGTGGGGCTGCCTGCGTGCTGGATCCATTGGGCCATGCCTACCGTAGGAGAAAAGGTGTGTTTTAACATGTTACCTAGTGTAGACAGGGCAAGCTGTACTTCTAACCCCTGTTCCCTGCTGGTGGTTACCCTCTTGTGACCTGGCACCAGAGCCGGCACTACACATGGGCGTTCCTGGCACCAAGCTCCCCCACTGCCTTTCTGTCTGAGCCGAAGCAGCTTCCTTCAACTGCGCTGCACCCAGGGGCTGCAGGGGGGGAGCAGTTCCCAGGGTGAAGATAGCTTAGAAATGTCTCAGTGGAGAAAAGTGGGGGCAGGGTATCCGTGTTCTCTTCAGTGAATGTCACAATGCAGGTGGGAGCTTGTGGACCAGGGAGGCCAGGGCTGTGCCGGCTGGATTGTCAGGCCAGGGCAGGAGGGGGTCTGCTCAGATATGGCTCTGCATCGGCCCATGCTGGGCCTGGGCTGTGGGAAGAAGAGGGGTCAGGCCTCGCTGCCCTGGGGGGTTCTATAAGGGGGGTGGGGAAGGGTCTGGCATGGAGGAGAGGATCAGCTCCATGTGTAATCACAAGACGGATGCTCTGTGTGCTTGGTGGGCTGACCTCTAGTATGAGGCAGGAGTTCTCCCTGGCGCCATACAGGATCTGTGTGGGGAGCTGCGGAGGAGATCTCTACTCGGTGAGTTGGGAAGGCACAGGGCTGTAGGAGGGTGCCCCTAGCTGCAGGGTCTGAGTCTCCTGAGTCAGGGGGTCCCTGGGAGGGAGTATGCAGCCTGTCCAATTAGGAGAGGAGGAGGTGGGGCGGGGGGAATAGCTTAGTGCTTTGAGCATTGGCCTGCTGAACCCAGGGTTGTGAGTTCAATCCCTGAGGGGGCCATTTGGGATATGGGGCAAAAATTGGGGATTGGTCCTGCTTTGAGCAGGGGTTGGACTAGATGACCTCCTGAGGTCCCTTCCAACCCTAGTATTCTCTGATTCTAAGTGCATAGGCTCCTAGCCAATCAAAGTCGAGCGCTGCAGCTTCATGACCACCTGTGGTGTGAGGGGGTGGAGGTGTGACTAGAGTGGGGGCTGGTCTGGCAGGCCCATCTGCTGCAGGATGGGCCTGGGGCACAGTTGTGAGAAGCAATGGGAATGGGCCACTGATTGAGCCTCTAAAGAAAGGGGTGAACCCCCCAGGGAGAGAGCTAGGGGGTGGAGAGCTGCCCTGGGGGGGAACCCTTCATAGAGTAAGGGAGTTGAGACACCCTCTCCCCCCAAGCAGGGGACCCTCCTAGATTGAGGTGCCTCTGGGACATACTCCCCCTCCGTGCACATAGGGTGAGACTGACTGGGGAGATTCACTGCCCCCCCCAACACACACAGGTCTCTGGGGCTAGTCCCCAATATCTTCCCTGTGCCCCTGTTTTTTCAACGCTTTGTTTTTTCTAAAGTATAAGTGAGTAACATTTTTCACGTTTTTAAGGAAAAAGACACAATCTCCAGTAATTTTAAATGTTTTCCTGTAAACGTTTTGCTTTTCTACCAAAGAAATAGAGAGAGAGGGACAGGGAAGTAATGAATCAGTTCATTAATCTGAAGAGAACAAAGCTATAGAAGGCTAAAACTGACACCCTGAATAACCGATAGACGGTTGCTAGTTCTGTCTAATCAATGAGAACTGCAGTAGAGTTCAATCAGTTCACCCTGAAATGGAACTGAAAGGCAGTGGGAGGAAATGGGATCTGAGTTACTATAGAAAATTCTTTCCTGGGTATCTGGCTGGTGAATCTTGCCCATATGCTCAGGGTTTAGCTGATTGCGATATTTGGGGTCGGGAAGGAATTTTCCTCCAGGGCAGATTGGAGAGGCCCTGGAGGTTTTTCACCTTCCTCTGTAGCATGGGGCATGGGTGACTTGAGGGAGGCTTCTCTGCTCCTTGAAGTCTTTGAACCATGATTTAAGGACTTCAATAGCTCAGACATGGGTGAGGTTTTTCGTAGGAGTGGGTGGGTGAGATTCTGTGGCCTGCGCTGTGCAGGAGGTCGGACTAGATGATCAGAATGGTCCCTTCTGACCTTTAGTATCTATGAATCTATGAAATAGTTTTTCACCAAAGCATAATTAGACAGCAGAACTCTCAGCCACAGGCAATCAGCAAGGCTCAGAACTTGGTAAGATTCAAGGAGCGATGGTGCAGAGCAGGCAGGCGCTCAGCTCCCAAGGCCTCATCCGGTGCTGCAGGGAAAGCTGAGGCTTGGCCTTAGGAAGGGGGCAGCTCTGCAGGGGGCACCAAACCTGCAGCTTGGCTCACTGAGCCCCTCCCAGCTTGGCTGGCCCCCCAGTCCCATTTCTCTCCCCAGGGGCTGGGTGGCTCCAGTGCTTGCCACGGTAGGGAAATGAACAATGGAGGATGCTGGGGAAGTTGTGGGTTCCTCCTGCACAGATGCAGGGATTCTGGGAGAAGGAACGGTGTCCCTGTCTGTGTAGGATTTTTATAGGTTCCAGGGCCAGAAGAGACCCTTGTGGCTATCTGGTCTGACCTCGTGTATAACCCAGGCCTCTCGGACTGCCCTGAATTAATTAATTTTGCTGTTTGAACTAGAGCAGATCTTTTAGGAAAACATCCTAGCTTGATTTGAAAATGGCCAGTGATGGAGAATCTGCCATGCCCCTGGGTAAACTGCTCCAGGGGTTAATTACTATCACTGTTAACATTTTACACCTTATCCCCTGTCTGAATCTGTCTAAGCAGCACATGTGCACAGGCCGGGCACTCCTGCCTTAGCTAGCCTGTCTCTGGCCTGTGCTGCTCTCCCTAGGGCCATGCTCTCTCCCCTCCTCAGGGGCTGGGATCTGCCTGGGGAGCCTTCCTGCTGCAGCAGAGCCCTCTGCACCTCAGGCCTAGGGCAGTGCTGAACAGCTCCTCCAGGCCAGCGGCAAGCCAGCATGACCCTGGGGAGCTGACTGCAGCTGATGTGATGGGGGCTGTGCGTCTCTAGGGCACAGCATGTGCTAGGCAGGGCTGAAGACTATCTGCTTCTCCACTGTCCACATGCCAGGTAGCAACTGTTCTGAGGGTCCAAACTTTGTCCTGCGCGTTACGGCCAGTTCCTGCACCTGCTGCCAACGTGGTGAGGGAGGCTGTTACCGCTAATGATCCAGTGCCCATCCCTCCCATACTGATCGGTTACTAGGGGGCTCCGTGACCATCCCTGTCCCCAGCCGGCTGCACGAATAAACTATATTCTCCTGCCGGCCCTTTTGGCTCTGGAGAGCAGCAGGTGCTGAATTTGATTGGTGCCAACAGAGACCCGCGCAGGACCTGGCAGACTGTTCCGGAACCGTGGTGGGTAGATGAAATAGCACAGCACCCATACTCTGTTTGGGTGGTTCGCTGCACTGGTTGCCTGCTTGCATTTTTCACATAGACGCGGATGGTTTTATTGCACAGGGTAAGGGTGAAACCTGGCAACTGGTGCAATAGTAGAGAAGCATTAATCTCCTTTGTGCCATTATATGGGGGTTAGCACAACATGAGTTTTTAAAGCCCATGTCATTGATGGCGATGTTGCCGAGGGTGGGGCCCACGGTATGTGTGTTAAACAGATTACTGCTCTGATGTTTTGGGATGCCTTTGCATATCAAGGCTGGGAGCTGAAGGGAGATACCACTAGGATGTAGCACCCAGAGGCACCAATTAGAGTTAGGACCTCCTCAGGCCAGGCCCGGCACAAAGACGGAGACAGACACGGCCCCGAAGAGCTCATGAGTGAAGGAAGGGGACAGTGGGAGGAGAGAACGGGGGCTGTGCCGATGTTAGATGAGATTATGCGTGGGGCTGTGCTGGGTCTAGAAAGTAACAGCCAGATCTGGGGAGGTTCAGATTAGCTTTCCACGGGCATGAGGCAGGGCACAGTGCAGCTGTGGGTGGATTTTGAGAGTCCACACTAGCTGTACGTGGTAGCATCAAGCACTGCCCTGAGCTGACGTGCACACCTGGACTTCAGCATCTCCTGACCACATGGCGGAATGTCAGTGCAGCGTCCTCGGCCCAGGGCACAGACTGCGGCGGGCGAGCTGGGTGTTTGTTTATATCCAATTAGCTGAGAGCCTCCTGCCCTACGATCCGGGTTCCAGGTGGTCCTGTGCCCTCACAAGAGCCGAGTCAACAGCTTCTGTGTCTGCCCGTGCCTTTGGGTGGGACAGCCCTCAGGCTCCTGCATGATGTGGCTCTGCTGCCCTGCCCTGGGAAGGGAGCAACAGCAGTCCCGGATCATCATTTATTTCTGCCCGTGCCCAGAGCTGTGCTATGTGCCTCCCAAAATATGGGCTAGGAGCTGACATGCTAAAGGGGCCTGAAGCCGTAGGGCGGGGCGGGGGAGTGATGCCAGCGGGATGGCGAGAGCCAGGGGATGCTGTCTGGCTTTGTGCCTGAACGGATGGCCTCACCCCCGCCATTCCCCTCTCACTTAACAGACGAGTTTCCCATTAGTCCTGCCTCTTAGAAGGAAATATTTAAATAACAAAAAGACGTTTAAACCCCCTCCAGCCTATGGGTTGGCGTTAATGTATTTATCATCACAGCCCCTTTTTGTTTCACACCGGAGCAGGATGATTTGTTACAATGAAAACGGCTACTGAACGCTGTGCCTGACGCCCAGGGACTCTGTGCACCATGTATGCGCAATTCCAGTGGTTACCTGGCTCTTGCAGGCAGCAGTGAAAGGCCCATTACTTGTTTTGCTAGGCAGGGCTCACGTCACGGGCTGGAGAGCTGTGACTGCTGATCAAATGAATGCATTTCTGCTGTGGAGACAGGATTCCTCCAGAAGGGAAGACTAAGAGCCTGCCTGCTGCCCCTTTGGAAGGCGGAGGCTCCCAGAAAATGGTAGGGTGCATTAGCAGATCTCTCAGCGCCTTGTTGGTCCCTTTTTTGGAGGAGATGGGTTGGACGCTCACAGCCAGACCTAGGAGAGAAGCTGTGACTCTGTGTCCAGTTGGACCTGAGGTACTAGGAAAAGAAAAGGAAAAAACCTGATGGTGGCACTGATCAGTGTCATTGTGCGGTGTGCTGGCTGACCGTGCAGCTTGTGGCGTAGCTCTTGCTGGGGGTGGGGAGGTGCACACAGACCAGTGGTGGGGTTGCAATGGTGGTACTGTCCTGCCAGAACAGAAACACTCTCCATGCTACTCCTGGCCAGAGGGACCATGTCATTTTTCACCCTGCCACTGGCAGGGTTCAGTTACTGGTGATGTCAGCAATGCCCCCTCAGCTCCCTGTGCCCTGGCTCGGGGAGTTGCAGTAGCAAAGGCAGAGTGGCTGGCTGCGTTTCCTGGGGGAGGAGGCTGACAGAATCAGCATTTCTTAGCGGCAGGAACAGCAGTGTACGTCACACGTTGGCTGGCACAGCTGCACCAGCCCAGGTGTGAAGGGGTGTGATCTGGCCCAACATGAACCTTAGTGCCAGTGTCGTCATACTGGTAATACTGCACTCTTGTCGGTTTAAGCTACAGCTGCACTCGGGTGCTCCACTGGTCGTCTAAACCAATATAGCCACACTGGCAAAGCGCTCCTTGTGTAGATCTAGTCTAAGAGTAAACATGGCAGAACATGTCCTTCAGTACCAACAGCTCATTGGCTCAGTCTCCATATCACTGGCATTGATCCATTTCCTCTCCTCCCAAAAGGAAGGACCCTCCTCCTGCCAGAATCACTGTACTGCAATGCTAAACTGTATTATACTGTTCAGGCATTAGGGTGAGGTGCTGGAACAATTTTTATAGAGGGGGTGCTGAGCGCCATAAACTGTAAATCTTGTATATAATGGAAACCACTTCAAGCTAGGGGGTGCTGCAGCACCTAGGCACTAGGGTGTGCTGTGTGCAACATACCCTACTTAAACTCACATGTTACCCCAGAATTGAGGGGTGTTACTTCAGAATTTGACCAAGCTAATGGCAGCCATATTGTGTGCATTCATCCACCATGAATTAATAAAATAGAATGCCACATAGTTAAGAGTTAATTTTGACAAGCAGGGCTTCTGGAGGCAAGGTCAAATACTAGCTGCAGGCTTGCAGTTTCTGCTAACTGGAATTGGAGGTGGGGAGAAAAGAATCAACAAATTATGAGAGTGAAAGAAAATAAATGGATGGAGACCTTGAATCTGGGCTCCCTTAATATAAAAGCTTATTATAGCTAAGATTGTTAGGAATGTTTTGTTGATGAGTAGTTGATTGAAGTTAGGAGAAGTGATCCAGTAGGGGGTCACTATGAGCTATATGTTTGTAAAAATTAGTTAGAAAAAGACTAGATAATAGAGTGGTGGGGAAGTGACCGGCCATCGCTGACCTGCTGCTAATTACTTGATACCATCTCAGATTTTAGATAATTATTTGGGATGTTCTAAACCTATTGCTTATGTCTGTGTGTGCTTAAATCTAATAAATAGTAGTTTTAGATAAGAGCATGGTTACTTGTATTAATCTTTCATCAGCCGAAAGCGCTGTGTTCCCATTGATTTATTCCTGATACCACCTGGAGTGAAACAGTTAAGTTACCACTGTTTCGGGTTCTGAAAACCATGGGTTACACACCTATTGCTGGTACTGCATTAAAGTGAGCACATCTCTGGTATATCTCTCTGGGGAGGAAGTGCTGTAGGCAGTCTATGTCTGGTACAAGAGTCTGACCTGCCAGTAGCAGCCCTGCAACCTATCATGTACAAGGAGTACATCACATAGTGTCAGAAGTAAATTAGGGCCAGACAAGAACAGAAAGAGAAAGAACAAAGCAACAAAGGTTGCAGGATCTCATCAACATACCATACTTAAGTGTCCCAGAGAACTTCACCTTTGATAGGCTTTCAGAATGGACAGTCTGGAAGCGGTATTTTGCAAGATTTTGCATTGCTACAAAACTCCCTAAAGAAACTGGAGATACTCAGGTATCTTCTTTAACTTATGCTATGCAAATGCAGGCAGACTATATCTTTATCTTTACTGATGACAGTCACAAAGAAGACAATGAAAGAGTTTTGGCTATGTTTGATACCTCAGAGAAATGTGGTTTATGAAACAGCATGTTTTCATCAGGGAATTCAAGAAACAAAAGAAAATGTTCAATGTTTTATAAGAGCTCTGCATCCATTGGCTGAAAATTATGATTTTTGGGACTACAAAACATGAAAATATCAGAGACAAGCTGGTTATTAGGTTAACAGACAAGAACCTCTCGCAGTATCTGTGATTAAAGACGCAGTTAAATCTCCCCACAGCTGTACAGATAGCAAAGCTCTCTGAACTAGTCAAACGGCAGAACAAAAGGCAGGAGGCAACATGAAAAACTTGAAACTAGCTTAGAAGCTGTAAACATACACAGCATGAGGGCTAGAAGTCATTACTATAAAGTCCATGAGGCTATGAAGACATTCCAAGCAAACTACAAAGCCTTTCAGTATAAATATACAAGATATGGAAAAATACATAGCCCAATAGATGTATGTTTAGCCAGAGGCATCTGATGTAATAAATGCACAAAATATGGACATTATGCAGCTGTTTGCTGCACCAAGGCAGTCAGGGAGATGACTAACATTACAGACAATCAAGAGCCATTGTTTCTGGGATCTATCACATAAGATGAGACAGAGCCTGCCTGGAGAGTGAAGTTAAATATTCAGGGTGAGACTATTGACTTTAAAATTGACTCAGCAGAAAATGTAAGTATCATCTCAAAAGGGACTTACCATCACCTTCAACCCCTTGCAGGTCTGAAATCACCTGACCCAGCTCTGACTAGCCCTGGAGGTATTCAGAACTGCATAAGAATAGCCATGCTGGGTCAGAGCAAGAGTCCATCTAGCCCAGTATCCTGTCTTCTGACAGTGGCCAATGCCAGGTGCCCCAGAGGGAATGAACAGAACAGGGAATCATCCAGCGATCCATCCCCTGTCACCCATTCCCAGCTTCTGGCAAACAGAGGCTAGGGATACCATCCCTACCCATCCTGGCTAATAGCCATTGATGGACCTATCCTCCATGAATTTATCTAGTTCTTTTTTGAACCCTGTTATAGTCTTGGCCTTCACAACATCTTCTGGCAAGGAGTTCCACAAATTGACTGTGCGTTTTGTGAAGAAATGCTTCCTTTTGTTTGTTTTAAACCTGCTGCCTATTAATTTCATTGGGTGACCCCTATTTTGTGTGTTATGAGAAGGAGTAAATAACATTTCCTTATTTACTTTCTCTACGCCAGTCATGATTTTATAGATCTCTATCATATCCCCTCTTAGTCATATCTTTTCCAAGCTGAAAAGTCCAAGTCTTTTTAATTGCTCCTCATACAGAAGCCGTTCCATACCCCTAATACTTTTTGGTGCCCTTTTCTGAATCTTCTCCAATTCAATAGATCTTTTTTTGAGATGGGGCAATGACATCTGCATGCAGTATTCAAGATGTGGGTGTACCATGGATTTATATAGAGGCAATATATTTTCCATCTTATTATCTATCCCTTTCTTAATGATGCCCTACATTGTGTTTGCTTTTTTGACTGCTGCTGCACATTGAGTGGATGTTTTCAGAGAAGTATCCACAATGACTCCAACATCTTTCTTGAGTGGTAACAGCTAATTTAGACCCTATCACTTTTAGATGTAGAGTTGGGATTATGTTTTCCAATGTGCATTACTTTGCATTTTTTTTTAACATTGAATGTCATCTGCCATGTGTTTCCCAGTTACCCAGTTTTGAGAGATCTTTTGTAGCTTTTCGCAGTCTAGCTGGGATTTAACTAACTTGAGTAGTTTTGTATCATCTGCAAATTTTGCCATCTCACTGTTTACCCCTTTTTCCAGATCATTTATGAATATGTTGAATAGGACTGGTCCCAGAACAGATCCCTGGGAGACACCACTATTTACCTCTCTCCACTCTGAAAACTGACCATTTATTCCTACCCTTTGTTTCCTATCTTTCAACCAGTTAGCAATCCATAAGAGTACCTTCCCTGTTATCCCATGACAGCTTACTTTTCTTAATTGCCTTTGGTGAGGGACCTTATCAAAGGCTTTTTGAAAATCTATATACATTATATCCACTGGATTCCCCCTTGTCCACATGCTTGTTGACCCCCCCTTAGAGAATTCTAGTAGATTGGTGAGGCATGATTTCTCTTTACAAAAAACATGTTGACTCTTCCCCAACAAATTATGTTCATCTCTGTGTCTGACAATTTTGTTTTTTACTATAGTTTCAACCAGTTTGCCCAGTACTGAAGTCAGGCTTACCAGCCTGTAATTGCCAGGATCAGGTCTGGAGCCCTTTTTAAAAATTGGCATCACATTAGCTATCCTCCAGTCATTCGGCACAGAAGCTGATTTAAATGAGAGGTTACAGACTATAGTTAGTAGTTCTGCAATTTCACATTTGAGTTCCTTCAGAATTCTTGGGTGAATACCATCTGGTCCTGGAGACTTATTACTCTTTAGTTTATCAGTTTATTCCAAAATCTCCAAAATCTGGGACAGTTCCTCAGATTTGTAACCTAAAAAGAATGGCTCAGGTCTGGGAATCTCCCTCACATCGTCAGCCTTAAAGATTGATGCGAAGAATTCATTTAGTTTCTCCGCAATGACTGCATCATCCTTGAATGCTCCTTTAGCATCTCAACTGTCCAGTGGCCCCACTGGTTGTTTAGCGGACTTCCTATTTTGGATGTACTTAAAAAAAAAATTGCTATTACTTTTTGAGTCTTTGGCTAGTTGTTCTTCAGATTCTTTTTTGGCCTTCCTAATTATATTTTTACACTTCATTTGCCAGAATTTTTGTTCCTTTCTATTTTCCTCACTAGGATTTAACTTCCACCTTTTAAAGGATGCCTTTTTGCCTCTCTCTGCTTCTTTAGTTTTGTTGTTTAGCCACGGTGGCTCTTTTTTGGTTCTCTCACTGTGTTTTTTAATTTGAGGTATACATTTAAGTTGAGCCTCTATTATGGTGTCTTTAAAAAGTTTCCATGCAGCTTGCAGGGATTTCACTTTTAGTGCTGTACCTTTTTAGTTTCTGTTTAACTAGCCTCATTTTTGTATAGTTCCCCATTTTGAAATTAAATGCTGCTGTGTTGGGCCACTGTGGTGTTTTCCCCGCCACAGGGATATTACATTTAATTATATTATGGTCACTATTACCAAGTGGTCCAGCTATATTCACCTCTTGGACCTGATCCTGTGCTCCACTTGGGACTAAATCAAGAATTGCCTCTCCTCTTGTGGGTTCCAGGACTAGCTGCTCCAAGAACCAGTCATTTAAGGTGTCAAGAAACTTTATCTCTGCAGCCTGTCCTGAGGTGACATGTACCCAGTCAATATGGGGATAGCTGAAATCCCCCATTATTATTGAGTTTTTTATTTTTAGAGCCTGTCTTATCTCCCGGAGCATCACAGTCACTATCTCCATCCTGGTCAGGTAGTCGGTAATATATCCCTACCGCTATATTCTTATTATCAAGCATGGAATTACTGTCCATAGTGATTCTATGGTACAGTTTGGTTCATTTAAGATTTTTACTTCATTTGACTCTATGCTTGCTTTCACATATAGTGTCGCTCCACCACCAGCACAATCTGTTCTGTTCTTAAGATATATTTTGTACTCTGGTATTACTGTCTCCCGTTGATTAGCCTCATTCCACCAAGTTTCTGTGATGCCTATTATATCAATATCCTAATTTAATAGCAGGCACTCTAGTTCACCCTTCTTATTGTTTAGACTTCCAGCATTGGTATATAAGCACTTTAAAAACGTATTACTTTTTAGCTGTCTGCCATTACATGATGAAATTAAGTGAGACTTTCATTTTCATTTGACTTTCATTTCATTTCATTCAGTACTAGGTAACTTGGTAGAAACTATTGTAAAGAACAGAATTATCAGACATATACATGCATGCGATTTGTTGGGGAAGAATCAACACGGCTTTTATAATGGGAAATCATGCCTCACCAATCTATTAGAATGTTTTGTGGGGGGTCAGCAAGCATGTGGATAAGGACAATTCAGTCGATATAGTGTACATGGAAATTTAGAAAGCCTTTGACAAGGCCCCTCACCAAAGGCTCTTAAGGAAACTATGTAGTCATGGGATAAGAGGGAAGGTTTTCTCATGGATCAGTAATTGGTTAAAAGACAGGAAACATAGGATAGGACTAAATAATCAGTTTTCACAATGGAGAGAGGTGAACAGCAGGATCCCCTGAGAAAGGATCTATAATGGGACCTGTGCTGTTTAATGTATTCATGAATGATCTGGAAAAATAAGTGAACAGTGAAATGGTAAAGTTTGCAGATGATACAAAATTATTCAAGATAGTCAAGTCCAAAGCAGACTGCGAAGAGTTACAAAGGGATCTCGTTAAACTGGGTGACTGGGCAACAAAATGGCAGATGAAATTCAGTGTTGGTAAATGCAAAAATCATGCATATTGAAAAACATAATCCCAGCTATACATACAAAATTTTGGGGATCTAAATTAGTTGTTACCACTCAAGAAAGATCTTGGAGTCGTCATGGTTAATTCTCTGAAAACATCTCAGTGAGCAGAAGCAGTCAAAAAGGCTAACAGAATGTTAGGCACTATTAGGAAAGGGATACAAAGACAGACAATACCATAATGCTACTCTCTAAATCCATGGTGTGCCTACACCTTGAATATTGTGTGTAGTTCAGGTCAGCCCATCTTAGAAAGGCTGGAAAAAGTTCATAGAAAGGCAGCAAAGAAATCGAAAATATGGAGCAGAGGAGAGACTAAAAAGGAGAGGGCGGTTCAGGTTAGAAAAGAGATGATTAAAGGGGGATATATTAGAGGTCTATAAAACCATGACTGGTGTGAAGAAAGTGAATAAGGAAGTGTTTTATTTACCCTTTTCCACAATACGAAAACCAGAGGTCACCCGGTAAAATTAATTGACAGCAGGTTTAATACAAACAAAAGGAAGTACTTTTTCACACAATTAACCTGTGGAATTCATTGTCATGAGTTGTTGCGAGGGCCAACAGTATAATGAGTTCAAAAAAAAACTAGATAAGTTTCTGGAGGATAAGTCCAACAATGGCTATTAGCCAAGATGGTCAGAGATGCAACTCCATGCTTGTAGCGACCCCTAAACCTCTGACTGACAGATGACATAGTGAATCTCTCAGAATTGCCCTGTTCTGTACACTCTCCCTGAAGCTCTGGTATAGGCCACTGTCGTAGACAGGCTACTGGGTTAGATGGACCATTGGTCTGACTCCAGGCTGGATCTTATGGATCTCACAGAGGAGAGAGAAGTCCTCTGGATCCAGTCACTGAGGAAACCTTTTGTGGAGTGGTGGTGTTTTCATGCATGTGTGGATCCTGGTTCTTGTGAAACTAGCCAGCTCTGTAACAGACTAACCATTGGAGGGAAAACCTACTTTATAGGCAAGCTAATTATAGGAGAGGTAACTATTAATAAACGGAGACCCAGCTTTGCATTCTATTATTTAGTTTTGTGTTGTAACCAATTGTTTCCATCATTTTCTCTCTCAATTCTAGTTAAATCTTTATCCTTTCTTAAATAAACCTACTTTTTTTTTTTATTGTGCATGCTCACAGAGCTGTGAGTTACACAGGAGCAGTGGTTTAAGGCAGGGGTTCTCAAACTCCATTGCACCACGACCCCCTTCTGACAATACAAATTATTACACAACCCCAATAGGAGGGACCGAAGCCTGAGCCTGCCCCAGCCCCACCGCCCCAGGTGAGGGGGCCAAAGCCCCAGCCTTACCGTCCTGTGGGGGCCTGTAACCTGAACCCCAGCACCCATGGCCAAAGCCCTTTGGTTTTGGTTTCAGCCACTGGTGGTGGGCCTCAGGCTTTGACTTCAGCCCTGGACCCCAGCAAGTCTAACCCAACCCCGGTGACCCCATTAAAACAGGGTCACGACCCCCAGTTTGAGAACTACTGGTTTAAGGTGAAGCTAGTAAACAGGGCAGAGAATCTGGAATTACAGGGTGTAGCCAGTGGCAGGAGCCGGATATCAGGGGGGAGTGATTTGGGACTGGGGTGCACCTACTGCTAACCTGCAGGGTGAGGACATGGCAGGCCTAGCCCAGAGTGGGGTGCTTGACTGGCCAGTAGAGTTAAAGAGCTGACACCCAGCCAAGCAGAGTCAAGACTTCCTCCGGCAGGTCAGTCCAAGTGTGGATTTGCTGCAGGAAACTTTCCAGGCCTGGTCTCCCTGTGCTGCCCTCTTGGATCATCTAGTGCAGACCATTCTCTGCTCCTTCATGCAGCCTCACCTGCCACGTGGAACAGCCTCTACCTAGCAGTCTGCTTCATTCATTCTCCATCCCTTTCAGATCCTATCTGAGCACAGACCATAGCGCTGCTCCCTTCTCCACGGCTCATAATTTCTCCTCCTCTCGTTACTTAAGTTCTGTAAAGGATTGGGGGGGATGCAGTGGGCATGAAAGTGACTGTGCACCGTAGACTTGTGTCACCACCAAAGCTGAGCCTCTGAGCCATCTAACCAGTCCTTGTGCCCAGGGTCCCCAGCTGGCCGCTTTGGAGGAGCTCCAACTGGCAGACACTCATCAGGCTGCTGTACCAGCCCCAAACTTTGGGTCCCATGTACTCTCAGCTTGCTGGGGGAAGGCAGAATTTAAACACTGTTTCTGGGCTGTTAGGCATGCACATCAGGTGCAGATCCAGCATCTGACACCCCTCTTGGCAGTGGGGACCCCATAGTCCACATGCCTAGGTAGGCCCTGACGCTCCCAAGCAGCTGCTGCATGTTCTCAGAGTTCCACCATTGCTGCTGAGCCCCCTGGTTTACTGTTTCCCCCTTCTGGACTCACATAACAGTGTAAACAAGTAACTCTCAGGCTCTGTGAAGGAATTTCTAAACCCATGACATACTTTACTTTTAGATAGCACTGATCTATGGAAAGCAACAAATCTCCATGCAGATCCCTGCCTCAGTTTCCTCGCTACTGCAAGTGTCCTTTGGGACTTGTCACTGTCTCTTCAGGGGGCCTAGGATTCCTCCTACTCAATTTTATTTCCATTGCATCTCCCAGCAGTCCCTACCTCTCCTAAAAATGGCTGATGAGAAAACCTCCCTTTATAATAGTTGCAATCCCCGTTGGCACACTGTGACTACCCGCTGTGACTTCCGATCCCTCTGGTAATTCCTGGCCTGGTTACCAGCTCAGTAGAAGAGGTTTCCCCAGGTGTCAGTAGCTCATTGTCCTGCCAGGGCAGATTAGTCAATTGTTGACTGTCCCCTCAGCACAAGAAGGATGATGCAAGGATCCAGTGACAGACACCCGGCATGCCCAGCGTTCATGCAGGCTCACTGGAATTCATCACTCCACACAGATGGATGGCCGGCAGGTCACACGAGGCAGACCTGGATTGCAAAGCATGGCCCGAGATGTTCGCACAGTGTCCCCAGCCGGCTGCCGCTGGGCAACGAAGCCCCTGTTGAGACCCGCTTCTCTCAGCACAGCGGTGCTGCCATCCCAGCCTGGGTGCAGGGGCTGGGGGTCCCTGCTGAGACTGGCTGCTCTCAGCTGGAGCAGGTGGGACTGGGAGGCCCTTTCTGAGCCCAGGGACTCATTCACTGCCCATCTCTGACCCAAGGGGCAGAGAAACCAGCAGCAGCCCGGACCCACCCCCCCAAGGGTTAATATTGGTCTGTCAATCACCTTCCTTCCCTTCCTGATTGGCTGAACCTGTCCAGGTTTTACTGGGTCTTAGCTACTGATAGGGACGTTACTAGGCAGGATAGCAATGAGGGCGGGCCTGCCTGCCCCGTTTTTCCATTGGTGTATTTTTGTGATTGGCCGTACGTTTCGTGTTGCCGGGTAGAGTCACCCCTCTTCCTTGAGCACTGTGATTGGCGGACGAGGTGGCGGTTGGAGCTTTCTGATTGGCCAGAGCAATACGATTTTTTCCACTGGCTGCTCTGCTGCCAGCCTAAATTTCTGATTGGCGGGCGCGGCTTGTTGCTAGGCAGAGTAGCCGGCGCCGGGCGGAGCTCCGCTCCCGATGAGTCGGCTGTGAGGCTCAGTCAGAGCGAAGCGCCCGGAGCCGCCGCCAGCCCGAGCCGAGCCCGCTGGGGAGACCCCGAGACCCGCCGCCGCCAGCCCCGCTCCGAGGAGCCGCCCCCTCCCCCTCGCCCGCGCCATGGCCTCGGCATCCGAGTAAGTGCGGAGGGGCCGGGCCTCGCCCCCGCCCCCGCCCCCGCCCCCGGAGGAGCCGCGGAGCCGGTAGGCCCCGGCCTGGGCCCGAGCGGGCGGGCGCGGGGCAGCGCCGGGGGCCTGCCCCGGAAGCGGGCCCGATCCTGCTGTGTCATGCAGGCCCCGGGGGGCGGGCCCGGCGAGCGGGGCCTGGGCCTCTCGGCCGCGCGGGAGCCCGCAGAGGCAGAGGCGGCGGCGGCGGGGCCCAGCCCTTCTGGGGCGGGGCGGGCGCCCCGCTGGCCGGGCGCGGGGCAGGGGCCTCGCCGGGGAAGCGCCGGCCGGGGCTGGCCTGGGGTCCGGCGGCTGCCAGCGCACGCCCGGGCCTGGCGTCCCGGCCGCTCGGTGCACTTCCTGCTGCCCGAGAAATGCCGAGTCATGTGGTTACAAGATGGTGGGAGCTTCGGCTCCTGCCCCTGCGCCGTCCGCTCCCCCTTCAGGCCTCCTCGCTGCCGGGGGGGGTCCCCGCTTCTGACTTCGAAATCAGCCAGATTATGGCCATTAGTAAAGCGAGTCCCTCGGGGCCTAGGGCTCGGCCTGCTGGGCGGCCTGCCCCTCCACTGCTTTATTTTTCACTTTGCCCTTTCGGGGGGGGGGGTGTATTTCCGCTCGTCGGCCCCCAATTCTGAAGACACCGTGAAGTCTCGCATCGCGTCGCCCGGTGGCTGTCAGCTTTTACAAACAACCGTACCCCTTCCAGGAGTCCGATGTGTCTTGTGTCCCCCCCAGGTTGCACCTCACTGAAAAGCTAGGGGCTTACAAAATCGGACGTACAAATACAAAAGTGTCTCGGGGCACTGCTAGTGAAGAATTGCTGACTTTCTCATTTTACCATAGAATTATAAAATCAATTGGAATATAAACATTGTACTTACGTTTCAGCCTCAAGTATATAGAGCCGTATAAACAAATCATTTTCTGTGTGAAATTTTAGTTTCTACTGGTTTTGCTAGTGCTTTTTAATGTAGCCTGTTGCAAAACTAGACAAATACCTAGATGAGTTGATGTACCTCCTGGAAGACCTCTGCGTACCCCCAGCGGTACATGTACCCCTGCTTGAGAGCCACTGGTGTAGCCCTCAGGAACCCACAGGACAGCAGTTGTGGGAAGGTTTGGTTTTTAGACTCGGTTACGGCATAGAAGAAAATGGCAGATTCTTGGGAAGTTGATGGCCATCAGCGCCTCCAACCAAAATACCCCAGATTAAAAAATCATACTGATTGTCCTAAAAACAAATTCAGAGTAACCAGATAGATGGAAATGGGAGCTGCTGAGGGACTCAGTGTGAGAAGGCATGGACATGTTCCTTTGGAGATGTGGTTATGCCATATGGCAACTGAGAGGAATCCTCTATTTTCTTGTGCGGCATCTTGCTTCATATTGTTACACGCTGAGAATGGAGGTCCTCTTCAGCTTTTCAGACTTCACTAGGGTGATAGCTGCACAGCCACTGTGCAATGGGCAACCATTGAGATGACCTGCCACATAACTTAAAGGTGATCTTCCAAACGAAAGAGTATTTGGAACAAGCCATTCGCAAGTGTCAGAGGGGCATTCAGTGCCTTAGAAATCCATACCTTAACTCTTTGTTCTTTTTCAGGTCCCAAAGTCCAGACCTGCTGTGGATCAACAGTTCTGGCATGACACCAGATTGCTTTGTCCTGATGGGTCAGCTGCAGCAAGGATCTGCCATGGGTTTGGTGCCCATGGCAGAGTTCATGCTGGAACTGGTGATCTAAGATACACGTTTTGTCACTGAGTCACATTGACTGTGCCTCAAAATAAATCTGCTCCTGTTCTGCTTAGGAAAACTTTTCCCACCCTATGATTACAAGACAAGTCATTCTTTAACTGAATTAAATGATACTATTTTAATGACAATTTCTGGGCTCCTGTTGGTGGCAGCTGTCTTGCTGAGGTGACTCCTCTGATCACACCACGTGGGAGTCCAGTAACTGAGTAAACTATTTCAGCTTGGCTTTTAAGATTGTTTATCTTTTAAATATATAATTGATTAACCAATATTAGTAAATGGGAACTGACTATCTGGTAATGGGCTCTAATTGTGCTGTCCCAAATGACACCTCAGCAAGATGGCTGCCATCAGCAGGCAGCTTTAAGGAAAAATTGTGTTCTTTATTTTTATAAATACCTGAGGAAAGCACTACTTGCAGCACAAACATTCTGGCTCAATCTCTTACAAAACTGACCTCTCCCTAGGTATCTGTCAGTAGCAGGTCCACCTGAATCAGTGCTAAAACCAGTTTAACTATTAGCATAGAGGGTGCAAAACTCCTTTCCGATTCATTGCAGAAACATGAGTCTCAATCACATTTTCCATCACAGATGCATATAACTTTGCCCATCTATGTTAGCAGTAATTGTCAGCAGCAAGTTTCAGGGTGGTAGCCGTGTTAGTCTGTATCAGCAAAAACAATGAGCAGTCCTTGTGGCACCTTAGAGACTAACAAATTTATTTGGGCATAAGCTTTCGTGGGCTAAACCTCACTTCATCGGATGCATGGAGTGAAAAATACAGTAAGCAGTATATATATTGCAGCACATGAAAAGATGGGAGTTATATATATATACTGCTTACTGTATTTTTCACTCCATGCATCTGATGAAGTGGGTTTTAGCCCACGAAAGCTTATGCCCAAATAAATTTGTTAGTCTCTAAGGTGCCACAAGGACTCCTTGTTGTTTTTGTGTCAGCAGCAAGTCAATTTCCTAATGTGGATAGGCCCTCAGAGACCCAGACATAGTTGGTTCTTGCCTCCTGAGGAATATGTTGTCACAAGTGTGCTAATCAGTAATGTAGGTTCCTCTCTGCCCCTGCTCATTCATGCTGTGTACCACAGTATATGAGCTTCAGGTTTCATCACAAGCTAAAGCAGCAGGAGCTTTAACACAGGGAAATGATTAAGTGGCACGGACTGTAAAGCTTGTTTTGTTGGCAGACAGGAGACTTGGAAAGTTTCCCTTATAAAGGAAGGAAAGCAGTCTTTATGGATTGGGGCAGGAAAATACTGTGGGTGAGTGTTAGTGCTGGGATTTCTCATCTCAATTGGACCTCTGTACTGGGGAACATATCCTGACTTCTGGACTGTATTGAAGAGAGATTGAAACATGCCGTCAACTCTGCGTTTTAATCTAAACCCCCTCAAAAGTACAGTAAAACTTAACATTACGTATCTGTCTCATGGGTCAGTGTAAAAACAAAAGAGGACTGATCCATTTTCACTGGGCTCTCTGTAGTCTTAAGGACCTTGTCAAATTCCCTCTAATTCTCCTTTCCAGGCTAAGTAACTTCCATCTTTTTCACTCTCATCTGTACCCCTCTGATACTTACTCTCATCTGTAACTACCATGTAACCCTCTAAACACCCTTGTTCCTTTCACTGGAGCTGTTCATTGTCAGCAGTACCTCTAAGGTGAGGTGACTGAAACTGGCCCTGCTAGACTATATGAGCATACGCCACTGTTTGGAATAATGTCTTCTATTTGTAATGCCCTCAAGCCTCTCAGTGCTGTAAGTGCTGCAGTGTGCTGGACAGACGGCTTCTTCTGTCCATTAGACCTAAGGTTCCCAAACTTTTCTGATTGCGTACCCCCTTCCAGATTTACCAGCTGCAAGTTCAAAGCTCTACAGTGATTGGCGGTGAGGGCTCTGTATGTCACTGTATCTGTGTTCTCATTGGTACATCTTGAAATAAATTCATTACCATATTTTATATAACAAATTCCCACAGAGTTTTAAAGCTTCCTCTGAGCAGCTTATTATGAAAATGCAATAAATAAAATAATGAATAAAACCCACCATTACACAATTTCTCCAGTGTACACCCAGGGGTACGTGTACCAGAGTTTGGGAACCCCGGCATTATCCTCTTTTTCCTCTGAGGATCCTGCAAGTTTGAAGCTCTTTAACAGACTTTTTGCCTCTTGTGAATTAACTTATATTTACCCAAGCTAGGTGTCACCTGCTATTGTATTGCTCATTTCCCCAGTGTGTTTAAATCCATCAGAAGTTTCTCACCGTTTTCCATAGCTTTTTAATTCACATAACAACTTGTTTATAGTTTCAACTCACTGTCCATTTCCTCCTCCATTTTGCTAATAAATGTGCAAAGCTGAACCTACTGTCAGCCCCTAGGCTCACACTGCTAACCTCTTCCCCCCTCAGAGGCAGTAATTCACAATGCCATTTCCTGTCAATTCAACTTCTTAAGCTGGACAAGCACAAGTCTATGGGGCCGGATGTGCTGCATCCGAGGGTGCTAAAGGAGTTGGTGGATGTGATTGTAGAGCCATTGGCCATTATCTTTGAAAACTCATGGCGATTGGGGGAGGTCCCGGATGACTGGGAAAAGGCTAATGTAGTGCCCATCTTTAAAAAAGGGAAAGAGGAGGATCTGGGGAACTACAGGCCAGTCAGCCTCACCTCAGTCCCTGGAAAAATCATGGAGCAGGTCCTCAAGGGATCAATTTTGAAGTACTGAGAGGAGAGGAAAGTGATCAGGAGCAGTCAGCATGGATTCACCAAGGGCAAGTCATGCCTGACTAACCTAATTGCCTTCTGTGATGAGATAACTGGCTTTGTGGATGAGGGGAAAGTAGTGGACATGTTATTCCTTGACTTTAGCAAAGCTTTTGTCACGGTCTCCCACAGTATTCTTGCCAGCAAGTTAAAGACGTATGGGCTGGATGAATGGACTATAAGGTGGATAGAAAGCTGGCTAGATCATCGGGCTCAATGGGTAGTGATCAAGGGCTCCATGTCTAGTTGGCAGCTGGTATCCAGTGGAGTGCCCCAAGGGTTGGTCCTGGGGCCGGTTTTGTTCAATATCTTCATTAACTATCTGGAGGATGGCGTGGATTGCACCCTCAGGAAGTTTGCAGATGACGCGAAACTGGGAGGAGAGGTAGATACGCTGGAGGGTAGGGATAGGATACAGAGGGCCCTAGACAAATTAGAGGATTGGGCCAAAAGAAATCTGATGAGATTCAACAAGGACAAGTGCAGAGTCCTGCACTTAGGACAGAAGAATCCCATGCACTGCTACAGACTAGGGACCGAGTGGCTAGGCCGCAATTCTGCAGAAAAGGACCTAGGGGTTACAGTGGACGAGAAGCTGGATATGAGTCAACAGTGTTCCCTTGTTGCCAAGAAGGCTAACGGCATTTTGGGCTGTATAAGTAGGGGCATTGCCAGCAGATCAAGGGACGTGATCGTTCCCCTCTATTCGGCATTGGTGAGGCCTCATCTGGAGTACTGTGTCCAGTTTTGGGCCCCACACTACAAGTAGGATGTGGAAAAATTGAAAATAGTCCAGCAGAGGTTAGCAAAAATGATTAGGGGGCTGGAGCACATGACTTATGAGGAGAGGCTGAGGGAACTGGAATTATTTACTCTGCAGAAGAGAAGAATTGAGGAGGAATTTTATAGCCACTTTCAACTACCTGAAAGGGCGTTCCAAAGAGGGTGGATCTAGACTGTTCTCAGTGGTACCAGATGACCGAACAAGGAGTAATGGTCTCAAGTTGCCTTGGGGAAGGTTTAGGTTGGATATTAGGAAACACTATTTCACTAGGAGGGTGGTGAAGCACTGGAATGGGTTAGCTAGGGTGGTGGTGGAATCTCCTTCCTTAGAGGTTTTTAAGGTCAGGCTTGACAAAGCCCTGGCTGGGATGATTTAGTTGTGGATTGGCCCTGCTTTGAGCAGGGGGTTGAACTAGATGACCTCTTGAGGTCCCTTCCAACCCTGAGATTCTGTCATTCTATGATTAAGTCATGTATGAGGAACCTTATCAAAAGATGGGTTTTGTGCAGTTGGTGTCATTTACATTTGAAACTCGTAATGAGTTTGGGAGGAATGATTATTGCTTTGTAGAATCTGTGCTGCCTTCACTCCCTGAGGATATATGTTACTTTTCAAAACATTGTACTAGTCGCTTTTTAGACTTGCCATCAGTTCCCTCAGTATCACAGCCAAGATTCTCTAGTTTCTGACGTCCGAAGTCTCCCTTGGCTCTGTCTTTAAAGCTGGGCCACTAAGTTAATGACTTTCCAATCTCCAAGAGCAGCGCTGTTTGTAAGGACCTTGCATCTCCTTGTATATACCTACTGTTTCACCCATTGGATCCTATCTTGCCTGATGACTTACAGGTTTTGAGTTTCTTATATTGCTCTGTTACTTCCTCATGGGAAACTTGAGTCCTTGAGAACTCTTCCAAGACTGTTTTGTTGGGCTTTGGTCAGAACCCGTCAGTTCCTCCTCCAGTCACGCCCACAGCCTTTCTGCTTCTTACGGGTTTAAAGACTGCCTGCCTGGGTGATTGCACATAGCACTTTACATGTACAGAACTCTGTGTGGACCTTTATTAATCCCTTTCCTCATGAGATAGGAAGAGAGCCCTATTCTACAGATGGGGAAAGGCAGATACAGAGATCAGGGCCACACAAGTCTATGGAAAGATGCATGCTTCCTGACTCAAGAGTTTGTGTTTTTCTTTAGGTCAGTACTGCCTCTCTGGTTATTCTGAATTTGCCTCTTAGCTGTAACTGGTTGTCTGTCACAGCATACTTGTGCTCAAGCTGGATTTCCAAACAGTTCCCAGATAAGGCAGCTGCCCTCCTGTTATTCCTGTGATCTCTTCTCCAAAGTGACAGGGAAGGGGCCAGTGCTGCATAGTTGTCCGCTCAGCAAAAACTGTCATCACTACACTGAAATCACATTGCATGTACTACCACTTGTCTGCATGTCTGTAACATTTTTCTTAAAGATTCAGTGAACATGCAAAACAAAACAACTGATCATCCGTAGTCAGCATTCCCCAGGAAAGTTAATGCAGAACGCTGCACCCGCTTGCTCTGCTCACCACCTCCCCAAGGTTTGCTCTCTGAAAACTGTTGTTTGTTGCCCCCAAAGGAGTTACATACAGCCTAATTGTGCAACCATCAGTGTTGTCCAGTGGAACCCCTCTGCTCCCATCCTGCGTTAACACGGGCATATTACTAAGGATAGTATTATTAAGGATAGTAAGAGTTGCCTTTTTGTTGGAACCAAACCAACCTGCTTTTCATATTTATCACTCACGTATGGTATCTCTAAACTGTCCAGTTGTGCCAGTCAGCCGTTGTTAAGGGAGCAGTTAAAATGCTCTGCTGATGCTGTTCCAGAACAGCTTGCAACTTCTGCAAGCTCTTAAATGATCACTTGGTTCAAAATCATACTTTTAAAAAAACAACCCAAAACTTTTTGCTTAGTATGTTAGATGTTGAAAATGTATCTCCTCAGCATTTTTTGCTCTTCAATTTACTCAGTTTATTTTCATTGCCCAAACGATCGGTTTCATTTCTTGGTGTGTATTAGCATAAAGCTGCAATGTTCTGTGTTTGAATGCTGCAGGGAAATGTTTACATCCAAACAAAACTTTTCATGGACGCTTTAAAACAAGGGTGGGCAAACTTTTTGGCCCAAGGGCCACGTCTGGGAATAGAAATTGTATGGGGGGCCATGAATGCTCACAGAATTGGGGTGGGGGTGTGGGCTCTAATTGAGGGAGGTGGGGCCTGAAATAAGGAGTTCAGGGTGCGGGAGGGGACTCCAGGAGGGGGGAGTGGGATATGGGGTGGGGTGAGGTGTGGGCTCCAGGCTAGGGATGAGGAGTTTGAGGAGTGTAGGAGGGTGCTCTGGGCTGGGACTGAGGGGATTGGAGGGCGGGAGTGAGATCAGGGCAGGGGGTTGGGGTGTGGGCTCTGGGGTGGGGATGAGGGGTTTGGGGTACAGGAGGGTGCTCCAGGCTGGGATTGAGGGGGTTGGAGGGCAGAAGGGGGATCAGGGCTGGGACATGCGGTTGGGGCGTGGCTCGGGGGGCAGGCTCCAGGCGGCTCTTACCTTAAGTGGCTCCCGGAATTAGCTGCATATCCTTTCTCTGGCGGAGGTGCAGCCAGTCAGCTCTGCACACTGCCCCGCCTGCAGGCACCGCCCCTGCAGCTCCCATTGGCTGTGATTCCCGGCCAATGGGAGCTGTGGGAGCAGCGCTTGGGGCAGGGGCTGCATGCAGAGCAGAGCCCCCTGGCTGCCCCGACATGTAGGAGCCAGAGGGGTACCATGCCACTGCTGCCGGGAGCCACATGTAGCGGCCCCCGACCCTGCGCCCCAGCTGGAGTGCCAAAGCATGGCAAGCCCCAGACCCCACTCTCCAGCAGGAGCTCAGGGGGCTGTCTTAAAACAGCTGGCGGGGCATAGTTTGCCCGCCCCTGCTTAAAACTATTCATCAATGTGATTAGGTTTGTTAGTTTTACCTGACAGCCTTCAGTAGGCTAAACTCATTTGAATTGGGGAACTGTAACATTGTCCTTGTGTGTAATCTGGGATTTGTGACCAGATAGAGTCCACCCTCCTGGCCATTACTGTGGGATTGTTAAGCCCACAATTTGCATATGAATGCTGGTGTTTGTCTTGATACTGTGTCTTTGTTTTTAGGCAAGAGACATTCCAGGAGGGAACATCTTGATGGTCCTGTTTTTCATAAATATCTTCATATTTTACTTCAAAGCTACCAAATTAGCTAAAATCACTTTCTTACAGAACATAGTTCTGCCCTCTCACTTTGCTCTCCATGTAGAACTGAACCAGTTTCACTCAACAAGATAATTGTATTTTGTCTTTCAGACAGGTTTAGTTTGTAAAAGAAAAGGCAGCCAAGGAGGTTTTTAATGTGTGTAGACAATGGTGACCAAAGCAGGGTTTGCCCACAAAGGGAGGAGCAGTATTATCCAGGTTCAGCAGTTGTGTTTCTTTCCAGTTCTAAAGCGGACGACTTATCTACCGCAATTCTAAAGCAGAAGAACAGGCCCAATCGGTTAATTGTTGATGAAGCCATCAATGAGGACAACAGCGTCGTATCACTGTCACAGGTATGTCTCAAGTAAAGTTAGGAACGGTGTAGTTAATATGCAAACTTTCAGTGTCTTTCACCCTGAAACTCGGTATTAGGCCATTGTTGAACATGCTATATGAATGTAAAGATTATATAGAAAGCCATGAGGAAAGAACAGATGGGCTGTGATGGGTGAAAATGGTTTCTTATAGGTCTCTTGCTTGTAAGACTTCTGAGCAATTATCATTGTTCTCTAATGATGCTAGCGTTCAAGCAGGAGGCCTTGCCCTTGCTCCAGGATTGGGAGTTGTGGGATCCCATATGTCTTCATGGGTTACTCAACACTACTATTACCAAGATGTAGCACTTTGGGGTCAGGTTGCTGCTGTCTTCCAAACGGTTGCATTCTGGCCTTGGCAAATGCATGGTCTAACTCTGTCACTGTTCACAGGCAAAAATGGATGAATTGCAGCTGTTCAGAGGAGACACAGTTCTGCTAAAAGGAAAGAAGAGGAGAGAAGCTGTCTGCATTGTCCTGTCAGATGATACCTGCTCAGATGAGAAGATTCGCATGAATAGGGTTGTTCGTAACAACCTGAGAGTGCGCCTTGGTGATGTGATCAGGTGAGGTTTGCTTTGCTAGCTTGATGCATCTTTCTGGATTTGTTTAGCTGGCTCTGAACTAATTCAGTCAGTAATGGAGATTGGGATTGTAGCAAGTGTTTAGTTACCCTTCAGGGTAGTACTAAGAAGCAGTGCCTCTTAAAAGAGAATGTCTGTAGCTGGAATCTAAAATGTGCTGCTAGCTATATGACTATTCCCAGCACCTGTACAGGGGAACTATGTTCTGTGGATACAAGAGGGGTTTTCAAAAGAGCTCAGGTGATTTTAGGAGCACAAGTTCCATCACTAAATCTCTTAGCTATCTTTGAAAATCCCACCCCACATCACAGATCTCTCTTCTCCTGAAATGTTCCGTTTGACCGTTGCATAGTATAAGCCTATGTCTTTTCACAGTCTGATTATTAGTAGAAATGGTAATTTCAGTGGAAAGGGATATTGTATTTCCTCATAGTGTCTGTAGCTTAGTCATTGAACTTTTGCATGAGAAGCAGAAGTTGATACTGTTTGGAAAAGTAAAAGTGACTAATCTGTTTTCATTGTCAAAGTGGAATGAAAAGTGAAACAATCAAATAACATAACTAGTGAACAATTAGAATATAAAGATCCTTTCCATTTTAATCTGAGGGGTTAGCAACTCATGCAGACGTGTGGTGGGAGTCCTGTTGCTTGAGACTTCTAAAAAGTAGAGTGAGCTAGCACTATAACATGCATCATAGGGAACAGTCTTGCATTGACTTGAGGGAGATGAACTAGATTATCTAACAGAGGGAAAACCTGTAAATGGCTCTAAATCACAGCAATGTCCTTTTGTGTGCACAAGTTGTGGAGGGTCAGCTACTGAGTTGGCTCCTAATCCAGCACTCCCCAAATGTTGGGTGGGCATCTGAAGCTCCCTCCTGTTGCTTGCACAGGATTTTCAGGAGTGAGATCTAGTAGATTCTTCGGACTTTGCAAAATATATTTTTTGGTATCTTTGTAGAGGACTGAGATGCTTTCTAATGGAGTACCCCAAAGTGGCAAGCTTTGAACAGCACATGGGAAAAGGTGAAATCTGAGCTGATCAGGCTGTGTAGCTATGATACTAGATTGAAAGTTAAGATGGGCTTGAGTAGAGTACATAGCTGATGTTTACGGCTGTAACAATTACTTATGACGTGACTATTCCTCATAACCCAGTATCTTCTCTCCTCTATCATTCGTCTCTTACCTCCTAAAATTTCAAATAATCTTTTCCAAATCCTCTGTCTCTCAGCAGCTAATCATCTCTCCTTTCATCCATTTATCTCTACCTAGGTCTCTGTCCGGTGCCGCCTCTTGAGATTTCATTCCAAAACCGCAATCACTTGTCTTCACTTGGTCCGAGAGGCCAGAAATCGCTGAATTCTCGTTGGCCTCAGACTTGTCCTTGCTTATCTCCTTTGGCTGTAAATTTCCTGTTGCATTTCTTACTGTGGCCTTGCCTCTGCCGAAATCCTGATTCATGTCTTTATCACACTTCCGAATTCCTCCTGCCTCTGGGCCACTTGGTCTCTTCCTTTATTCTTCAACTTAATTCCTTCTTTATAAAACATTTGCTAACATGGTATATAAGGGGCGCTGTGCAAAGCAAGGCTTGAAAACACTCAGGTGAACAGTAGGACACACTCTAGGTGCAAGCTTCTGCTAAGTGAAATTGACACGTCTCTTGTCACTTGCTGATTCTAGTGAGATCTTAGTTTCACAATTGCTCAGTAGCTTTTTCCAAAGTGATTAGGAGCTGGAGCTCAGTTTTCTGGTGTTGCAGTCAGGAAGAGAGGGATTTTTTCTGCCTCCTTTATAGTCTTGCCAGGAGCAGCTGCTTGTTAAAATGAAAAGTAGCTGTTGAGTCTTCCAGCTGCCCAGAATGCACTAGGTAATAACTGGGGAGGTGGACAGATTCTTGTCCACTTCACTCTGCTGCTTGGGAAGGAGGCTCTGAAAGAACAAGGTTTGGGAGCAAGAGTGGGAAGCTGCTCTTTTCCAGCAGTCATAGTGGGAAGGGTGGAGAAGAACAGAGGGAAATGAGCAGAGTGAAGGACAAGCCCTAGGGTGGGTGTCAAGGGAGCTCTTCACATACTCGCAGAGCAGGGTGGATGCACGCTGGGGTTTTCATCCTGGCATTGGGAGTCTCTGTGTTTTGTGCCTGCTTTTCCTTGCTCTGTGTATAAGAATGAAATGAGTTGTAGCTCACTGGAATCTGCTTGTGTTTCAGTATCCAGCCCTGCCCAGATGTGAAGTATGGCAAACGCATACATGTGTTACCGATTGATGACACAGTGGAAGGGATCACAGGGAATCTGTTTGAGGTCTACCTCAAGCCATACTTCCTGGAAGCATATAGACCAATCAGAAAAGGTAATGAAACCTACCCCTAAAATCAGGGAGAAAGGTGAAAGATTGTGACATACTTTGTAATGAGACTGACCATAAGGAGAAGAGCTCCAGAAACTTGCCTGAGTCTGTACATGGCATTAGGGTAGCTTGAGTCTGACTGGCATCTTTGTGACTACGGGTATGTCTATACTGCAATTAGACACTCGCAGCTGGCCCATGCCAGCTGGCTCAGACTAAGGCATGGTTTAATTGCAGTGTAAACTTCTGGGGTCGGGCTGTAGGACCCTGCGAGGTGAGCTGCAGTCCGAGCTCGAAAGTCTGTACTGCAATGAAACAGCCGGGCAGTCCGAGCCCTGGGTGCCTGAGTCAGCTGTCATGTTCCAGCTGTGGGTTGTTGTTTGCAGTGTAAATGTACCTCCAGTCCTGCCGTGCCTGGCCTCACTTCCACCACTGAGGAGCAAGTAAGTTGCCAGCTGCTGGCTGGCTCAGAGCAGCATAATGGTCCTCTAGTCACAGGGTTTGTGTGGCTCTACAACTGCTTGGTGCACACCCAGAGAGGGTCATGTGAGGCTGGGGAGAATCTTGTTAAACTAACTTCTTTTTTTACGGGACTACACGGTGGTTTGATAAAGACAATGGTGTTGACACAATATTCTTAGGCTTTTTTTGATTTTTGTACTCCACAAGATTGTGAGTAAGAACCTAGAATGATATAAAATCAATATGGTATATACTACATGGATTAAAAACTGGTTAACTGACAGGTCTCAATGTAATTGTAAATGGGGGATCGTAACTGTTGACTTGGTATGTTTGTAGTGGGTCCTGCAGCAACTGGTTCTTGGCTGAACACCATTTAACACTTCTCCCAGGTCACTGATTAAAAACAGAAAATGATCACTGATAAAGTTTGCAGGTGACCTACTGGTTGGGAGAGTAGTAAATAATGAAGAGAGCAGGTCAGTGAGACAGCGAGATCTGAATCTCTTGAGAAGCTGGTCATTAGCAAACAGTAAGCGCTTCCGTCTGACCAAATCTAAAGTTGTGTGTCAAGAACAAAGAACACAGGTCAGACTTGTAGCATGGGGGACTCTACCCTGGAAAGCGGTAGTTGTGCAAAAGAATTGGCATTCGTGGTGGATAATCAGCTGAACATCAACTCCTAGTGCAACACTGGTCCAAAGGGTTAATGTGATCCTGGGATGGATAACAGGGAAGTACCTTCATGGGGAACAGAAACTTGATAATAGGTGGCTCTTCAATCTAGCAGACAAAGGCAGAACAAGAGCCAATGGCTGGAAGTTGAAGCCAAACAAATTCAGACTAGAAATAAGGTACACGGTTAACAGTGAGGGTAATTAACCATTGGAACAACTGACCAAGGGTTGTGGTAGATTCTCCACCACTAGCAATTTTTAAATCAAAATTGGATGTTTTTCTAAAAGCTCTGCTTTAGCTCAAATATGAATTAATTCAGGGAAGTCCTAGGGCTGATGTTATAAAGGAGGTCAGACTAGATCAGCGGTTCTCAGACTGTGGGTCGGGACCCCAATGGGGTTGCCAGGGCTGACTTTAGACTTGCTGTGGCCCAGGGCAAGGGCCAAAGCCGAAGCCTCCCCCATCTAGGGCCGAAGCCCAAGGGCTTCAGCCCTGGGTGGCTGGGATCAGGTTACAGGCCCCCTGCCTGGTTCTAAAGCCCTTGGGCTTTGCCCCCTGTCCAGGGTGGTGGGGCTTGGGCTTTTCCCCTCCTCCACCCCGGGCAGTGGGATTGGGCAGGCTCAGGCTTCAGTCCCGGCTCCTGGGATCATGTAGTAATTTTTGTTGTCAGCAGGGGGTCGTAGTGCAATGAAGTTTGAGAACCGCTGGACTAGATGATCACAGTGGTCCTTTCTCATCTTCTAATCAAGCCAAGGGATCAGAGAAGGGAATATGTCAAACTAAGGTATCTGGCCAGTCAGGGTTTCTCCCCTGGGGTAGACACTACACAGAGCTAAGTGCCTTTTGTATGGAGAATTGTCCTGCTCTGGTATTCAGAATTTCCCACTTCCCCTGCCTACTTCTGGTGCTGCTGGCTAAGAGTCCCCCCCCTCCCCAGGCCAGTGCTGACAGCTTGGTGATTGGAGGGGAAGGCCGTCTAGATACCATACTATCTCTCAAACTCCCACGGAATGAAAATGGGGAGAGGAAGGGAAAGTGAGAGGAGAGACAGGAGATGAGTGGATACGCTGCACTCCCAGGTTTGAAACTTGAATTCTGGCAGTCACTTGTTTTGCACACAGGGAAAAAAAGCAAGGGAGCCTTGGTTGGAATGACCTTCTTTTCCTCCCATCTTCCTCTGCAAGTGTAACTGACAGCATGAAGGAATTTAGTTACTGTGCATTGAGGATGGGGCTCATTGAATTGGTTTCTTCTGGCCACTGCATTGTAGTTTTGGCATTGGGCTTTCTCTTATCCCACTACTAGCTGGTCAGTTTGGCTGATTTTCTTTCTGGGTCTGATTCCCAGTATAGAACTCCCTTCCTCTCAGATCTGCAGTTCCTGCACCTGTGGGAAAGCCAGGCGGCCTGTATTGGGGATCTGTAGTCACTCACTTTGAGAGCAAGCATGATGCCGTTTGCATCCTGACTTACGTGGTGTTGGTCAAGCCTCCCCAAGGAAGGCATTGGCAGCTCCATAGCCCAGATCTTACCTGTGCAGGTTATTTCACTATCTTTTGAGTGGAGAACTCTTCTCTCCTCACAGCTGTTGACATTATTTCTGATCAAAGTTTTGGAAATGTTAACCACACGAGAGGCAGTTTGGCATGCTGACAGTTACAGTACATGCCGTGTTAGGAATAAAGACGGACAGCATTGGTAAACGGCAGCTACGGGCACCTCTTTTTATTACCAAGTACAAGCAGTCTGTCCCATTGGGCCTCTTTGGTAGCATGACTCTGACATTGTACATGCTCTGGTAACTGCAGATCATTGAAATCTGATGGTTTTTCCAGGTGACATCTTCCTTGTGCGTGGAGGGATGCGTGCTGTGGAGTTCAAAGTGGTGGAGACAGACCCAAGCCCTTATTGTATAGTGGCTCCAGATACAGTGATCCACTGTGAAGGGGAGCCCATCAAACGAGAGGTAAGCTGAGCCCCAGCACCTGGTTTCTCCCACAGTACCCTTTCTGCAGAAGGGAATCTATTCTGGGGGATCTCTGTGTGCTTGCTGTGCAAATTTCACACTTCCCTTTGGAGCATCTAATATTAACCATTGTCATACAATGGTCTCTGTTCTGGAAGCTTAAATTCATAACTTTGCTAGACTCTACAGATCACGGATTTAATAAAGAGACTGGATTTATGGCTTAAGACAACAGTCTGTAATCCAGGTATCAGAGTAGCAGCCCTGTTAGTCTGTATTCGCAAAAAGAAAAGGAGTGCTTGTGGCACCTTAGACTAACAAATTTATTTGAGCATAAGCTTTCGTGAGCTACAGCTCACTTCATATGCATCCGATGAAGTGAGTTGTAGCTCACGAAAGTTTATGCTCAAATGAATTTGTTAGTCTCTAAGGTGTCAGTCTGTAATCCACTAACCCTCTTGTTTTGTCCTATGACTGCAGAGGTGTTAACAGACCACTTCACCTTGAATGGTCTCTTACAGCATGTGTTAATTACTTGTACTAAACGATTTGTTCCACCTTGTGTTTAGCTATGACGCTCTTTGGGCTTGTCTACACTTAAAATGCTGCACACTTCAGTGCAGACGCCACCTATGCCAACGGGAGGGGCTCTTGTGTCAGTGTAGGTAATCCATCTCCCCGAGAGGCAGTAGCTGGGTTGATGAGAGAATTGTCCTGTTGACCTAGCACTGTCTGCACCAGGGGTTAGGTCGGTTTAATTGTGTCGCTCAGGGGTGTGGATTTTTCACACCCCTGAGCAGCACAGATATTCCGACTTAACTTCCTAGTATTCCGACTTAACTTCCAAGTATAGACCAGGCTTGAGTCCCTTTCCCAGACCTGAAGAAGATCTCTATGTAAGCTCGAAAATTTGTCTCATTTACCAACAGAAGTTGGTCCAATCAAAGATGTTACCTCACCCACCTTGTGTTCTGTTCCTGCAGTTCCTATGGTCTGTAGCAGATAATGTATATGATGTGGCTGACCAACTCAACTCTTTTCCTGTCAGGAAAAGGAGTGAATGTGGACATTAGAAAAGACTTCCAAAAGCGTCTGGTTGTGTGTGTGTGTGTGTGTTTGTTGTTTTTTGGGTGCCCAATTTGGGATACCTAGAGGGGGGCTGATTTTTGGAGAGCACTTCTTGCAAATCAGGCCACTATACAGTGTCTCGGGTTGGCCATTCTGCATTTAGGGTAGGAAACGCTGAAGGTACTAGGCATATGGTCCCTACCTTTCATTAGGCACAGGTGCCTTTGAAGTCTCATGAAGGAGAATCTAGAGTGTGCGCCCATACAGCAGTGTCTGCAGCCACTCACCTAGCTATCTGCTGAAAACCATTCACATTACGTTAATAACTATGGCTGAGTACAGATCTCTGAACAGCCACAAGACCTGAAATGCTGCCACTAACACTGTAGGGTTTGAATGTTACACTGATAGCATTAGCTAGAGCTGGCTTTGAACTTTCTGCAGAGTTTGGTATCTTTACCTTCCATACTGTGTGTAAGTCAGTCCTAAAATAAGAGCCTCTCATATGGTGTAACTGCCAGTTAGCCTAGGTGCTTTGAGTGGCTTGACTGAAATGCATCTACCTAATTCCTTAAACTATAGCTAATCCCTGACGTTGGGCTTCCCGGTCTAATTTTATCGCCAGGTTAGCAATACTAGAGGGTTGCACGCATTGGTACTTATGCAGACCCAGATGGTGGGAGGGGCAAGAATACAGCCTTCATCCCTGAACTTAGAGCTTTTTTACAAGAAACTGCCACTAAACCTACATTTGATTAACTTGTCTAAGCTACTTTGCTTTGTTTTATCAGTTTCATATCAGCTTCCCCTTGACAGTACCCATTTGTTGCTGCTTTTCTTCCCACTGGTGCCTAGACCGTTCCTGAAATTGGACATGTTCTTCAAGTGGCAGACAGAGGCGTGCCATTGAGTTGAGTGTTAGGTGTCACTTCACTCAGCCAGTGTACTTGTGGCACTTTAGAGACTAACAAATTTATTTGAGCATAAGCTACAGCTCACTTTATCGGATGCATATGAAGTGAGCTGTAGCTCACGAAAGCTTATGCTCTAATAAATTTGTTAGTCTCTAAGGTGCCACAAGTACTCCTTTTCTTTTTGCGAATACAGACTAACACGGCTGCTACTCTGAAACCAGTAAACTGTGGATCTTCAGCCAGACCTTTAGCTTTTGCCAGAACCACTCAGCTCTGAACTGTGCCAAAAGAGGAAACACTCCCATAAATGGTCCTTGATGTCATGTAGGAACTTACTGTAAAGAGTCCAATTTTGCTAGTTGGTGATATGCTCTTAGTGTAGTGACACATCAGGTGCGGTGATACCAAGGCATTTGGATACCACAGTGATGGACGTGGCATAAGAGCTAGAACAGTCTTTGGGGCTAGCATCATAGTCTGTTGCTTGGTGCGAACCAACTCCCTCACAAGCCTGAAATGTATTGTATGTGGTAGGAGGCAAAGTACTGGCATATGGATCTAATTCTGGGAAGGACATTGAAAGGGATGAGAGACCCGGGCAGTATCCCTGCTCCCCTAACAGCTGCTGGGTGGTGGGAGGTATTTTAAAACCATTCAGATTTCACTTTTAAATTTGCTGGAGCTCCTGTGTAGCCACATCACGGGCTGTCGGTCAACAGTCTCCACTGCACAGTTAGGTAGCTTACTCAAGAAGCTAGGTTTGTGGTCACGCCATGATTATAGCTTGAGATGAATACTGCTTAGCAGTGACACACCCTTTTCACTCTCTGAAGGGAGTTACAAACATTGCCCCTCTCAGCACCTCACCATTTTACAGCTGAGGAGATCAATGCTGAGACACTGTGACTGGCCCAAGGCCACAGGCAAATCCATTAGAACTGGTTCCCAGTTTTGTGCTATGGCCAATAGCCTGTGCTCTTCTGTAATCCAGTTGGAGGAAAAGAAACTTGCAAGTCCTGTGGGGATCCCCACTGCTTTCTCCAGTGTCTAAGGGCTCCCAGGTCCTGCGTGACTGAGGAGAGTGTTAAACTAAGTCTCTTGTTTCCTTTGTGCACTAATGACTTTCCCTGCTGGCAGGATGAGGAAGAGTCCCTGAATGAAGTGGGCTATGATGACATTGGAGGCTGCCGGAAGCAGCTGGCCCAGATCAAGGAGATGGTGGAGCTTCCACTCAGACACCCTGCACTTTTCAAGGCCATAGGTGTGAAGGTAAGGGTCGACCTGCTAAGCTCTGCAAGTGCCACATGAATGATCAGCCTAGCTCAGTGCTTGAAGCTCTGCTGGGATCTTCCTTCTTGGTCCAGCAAGAAGTTGGGAGTGTGCTCGGTGCTGGGGGGAAGTAACCTGTGACCTTTCTTGCTGACCTCAGGAGTCCCATTGCTGGCCTAGGTGTTCAGGCTACCACTCTGGTGGATGCGGAGTGAAAAGCTAGAAGCCATGGTCTATTGCACAGTGCTTGTCCCTGGAGAGACAGTGATGTGAAGAGCAGAGCCTCACTTTGGAACAGCCCTGCCACCTGTTGGAAAGTTCTAGTTTCTGTGTACTGCAGAAAGACATTAGCAGTGTTGATAAGACTTATTGTTGCTGCCTGAACTTGCATCAGAGCTTTGGAGTGAATGCACTCCTCAGATTCTCTTCAGGTTCATTAGGAATCTACATTGATGTTTAAAATTAATGTACTAACAAAGGCCCTGCTCCTTGTCCTCAGCCTCCCCGTGGAATCCTGCTGTACGGCCCTCCTGGTACTGGTAAGACCCTGATTGCACGTGCAGTGGCTAACGAAACTGGAGCTTTCTTCTTTCTGATCAATGGTAAGTTGCATGAATTCCTTGTGCCCCAAATCTATTTTAAGCACTCGTTTGAAATGTGCATCCAGCTCATGGGGACAGAAGACATCAATGCTGTTTGTAAAACAGTCCTCAGCTGAGTGGAGCCACCTTCTTTTTAAGTCTTTCCTGACCTGTTTCAAGCATGCCTCTGGGCCTTTTGCAGCCCATCCTTGTGAAAACCTCTCTAGTGTCAGCATGGAGTAAACTATAGTCTCCTCATAGACAAGAAGAGTTGTAAAGATGTGTTCAGATCTAGGACCTAGATTCTTTCATCTGCTGAGGGGAGTGTGGCGGTTGTGGGTTGACACATCTGATTAGAAAATACATCAGCAAAGAGTTTCAGCCTGTGCCAGCATGTTTCATTCTTGAAGGGGTAATGCTACCTGGCTGGTCTGTAGTGGAGAGCCCTCTATGGTCATTGTTGGTATGGGGAGCTCCCTACAAGTGGAGGAGGAGAGCTGTTCTTGCTTCACTTCATACCAGCTGGAAGGAGCTTTCCCAAGGGCAGTATGTGACTCTCACAATCTAACAACAGGATCAAAACTCCTTATTAACCCCTTCATGGGATCATCAAAGGGCTGGGTCAGAATGACCTGGGTCGTATAGAATATAGCCAGCAATGGCCAGGTTACTATAATGTTTTTCTGTTTGCTCAGCCTTGTGCCGCACATCATACTTAGTGTTTTGGGGACTAGGGATATGTGCTTAGAAACTGCTTTTTCTTTCAATTTTGGTCAGATTACATCAGACTTTGTCCTGGGAGGGTGAAAGCAGCCAAATGGATCGTGCAGTATAAGAGTGACCAGTGTCTGGAGTTGGCAAGCTCAGCATCTTTAGAGTGACCCTAGTCTGCAGGGGCTGGAGGACATTGTGGGTAATGCACTAGCTCTTCCTCTAGAGGCTTGAGCTCCCATTGCATCGCAAAGTAACTACATAGTAGATAATGACTTTGTCTTTGAATGGGAGTACCCAAACTGCAGTTGCAGAGGGTGCTATAGGGCAGGATCTGGGTGCATCCACAGAGCTACATAGGGGAAGTCTACATGAGTACTGGCTCTAGTCATGGCTGTCAGTTCCCCTCAGATACTGTAAAGAACATTCAGTCCTGGGGTTCCTTTGCCACAATGGTGCATGCAGTCAAAAAGAACTTTAATAGAGTGAGTCAGTAACACTTCTCATTTGTTTGCCTGTTGTAGGAGATCTCTTATCCCCTCCCTGCTCTCCTCCGGGGAGTACTTTTCTTCCTTCTGGAATTCACATGCTTACAAAAGGTCTGTCCTTACTGAAGTCTCTTCAGACCGTCTGCAGAGGAGCTAGTTTGGAAAGCTGACTTGTATTATCTGTGTACTGCAAACCCCACAAACAAAAGGCAACTGTAGTATATGGCTCTCTCTAAATTCTTTACAGTGTAATTTGGTCACGTCTCTTTCAAGTCAGAACTGACGCCAGCAATCTGCATTGAGGTGATGAGGCCTCAAGAGAGAAATAGGCTGAGTAGAAGTGAAGATAAAAGGTGGCTCAGTTATTTTAACTGAATGTAGTTAGCTGGTTTGGAGACTCCCCAGGCTGGTGTTAAAAAGCAGCTTTGCTGCTGCTGTGGATTCGGTGAGTAATCCCAGCCCTGACAGTTCCAAGTTCCGTTTAAAAATACACATTCCTTTGCAGGAGAAATGTAACTTTTGCTCTTAGCAATGAGCAGCTCAGTCACAGGTCCTGTTGGTTACTTGTTGTTTCCCCAAATCCTGTCGCTCTTTTCCAGGTCCTGAGATCATGAGCAAGTTGGCTGGTGAGTCTGAGAGCAATCTGAGGAAAGCTTTTGAGGAAGCTGAAAAAAATGCGCCTGCCATCATCTTCATCGATGAACTGGATGCCATTGCTCCGAAGAGAGAGAAGGTAAACAAGGAATCCCACTCCTGCATTCCCACAGGCTGTTAGCACCAGGACTTGAGTGTAGTGCAGAAGCAGTGTACATGCATCACGCTAGCCTAGTGCTTGGGTTTCGATCTGAATTGGGAAGAATCCGAAGACTGGGGCTGGCACAGAACAGCAGGTTTCCTTCGAGCTTGAGGATTTCACTAACATTGGGCAGTGTTGCCGACCTGCTTCTGTCGGGTCTCTTGCTAATCTGCTGTTTTCTCTCTCTGTAGACGCATGGAGAGGTGGAACGTCGCATAGTGTCTCAGCTGCTGACTCTTATGGATGGCCTGAAACAGAGAGCACATGTGATTGTTATGGCAGCTACCAACAGACCTAACAGCATTGACCCTGCACTCAGGCGATTCGGTAACTGAGTTTTGCTGCCTTTTTGTTGGTGCATCCAGTGCTTTGTTACAAGTGGTACTTGAGTGTTCCCTGGTTAGGGCAGTGAAATGATTGATGAGACATTAGCATGTGCCCGATAACTTTGTAGGTCTGATTAACAACTTGCTGACTCATCTCTTCGGAGCTCACGGGAAACTCATTTCTGGCTTCCAGCATTTGGTATCACACTCCGTGCTGCAGGGTTATAAACAGCAGAAATTTCAAAATGCTGTAATGATGGCTAAGGCAAGCCTCTGTCTGAAGTAGCCATTTACTATTAAACAAAATTCCACTGGAAACCTTGAGGGTGCTTTAAAGACCATCTCTACTAGCTGGTCACTTCAGACAGGTTCATCCCTTAACTTGTAGTAGGCCCCAAATTGTCTACCTTAAATTTAGGTGTTGAGACATGTCCAGTGAATTTTCAGAACTTTGTGCCAAGAATGAATGTCCAATTTGCATGAGCAGTTTCTGCCAGACTGCAGTTGCAGACTAGTGGAACTTGCATGGGCAAATGGCCAGTTAAATGCACAACTAGCCATCTGAGTGCACAGTTCTGGTGACACTGTGCAGTTGTGGCATGTTTACATTTTTGCATGTGACTATTAATTTTTATTGCAGTAGTGGCTGTCAGGGATCGGGGCTCTTTCATGCTAGGCACTGTAACACTCTTCATACGTAGCTTAGATACTGCAGCGATAGGCATTGTAGAAAGTTATGAGAAAGATTTAAATCTGCCTTTAATTTCTGAATAGTCCCTTCCTGTGCTGTGCATGCATGGGTAGAAATGAAAAAGGAGTCATGCTGGTAAACTGGGTGTAAGCAAACAATGTGTGTTTTAATACGCTGAAATGTATACATCCGGAAACAAAGAATGTAAGCCAAATTTATGGGGTGGGTGACTTCTATCCTCGGAAGCAGGGACTGAAAAAGATTTGGGGGTGATGGTGAATAATCAGCTGAACATGAGCTCCCAATGCGACTCTGGCCAAAAGAGCAAATGCGATCCTGGGATGCATACACTGGGGAATCTGGAGTAGGAGCAGAGAGGTTATTTTTCCACTGTATATGGCACTGGTGCAACTGCTGCTGGAATCCTGTGTCCTATTCTGGTGCCCACTGTTCAAGAAGGATGTTGGTAACTTGCGGAGGGTTCAGAGAAGAGCCACTAGAATGATTAAAGGCTTAGAAAACCTGCCTTATAGTGATAGTCTCAGAGTCCAGTCTGTTGAGCTTAATAAAGAGAAGGTTATGGGGTGACTTGATTACAATCTAGAAGTATCTAATGGGGAATAAATATTTAATAAAGGGCTCTTCAGTCTAGCAGGGAAAGGTCTAATGCGATCCAATGGGTGGAAGTTGAAGCTAGACAAATTCAGACTGGAAATAAGGGTGAGAGTAATTAACCATCGGAACAACTTACCCGGGGTTGTGGTGAAGTCTCCATCACTGACCATTTTAAAATCAAGATGGAATGTTTTTCTAAAAGTTCTAGGAATTACTGTGGGGCAGGTCTCTGGCCTGTGTCTTATAGGGGGTCAGACTAGATGATTGCAATGGTCCCTACTGGCCTTGGAATCCATGTATCTGTGGTGCTGCTTCTTTCAGAAACAGAGCAATGCTGGTGAGGGGGAGACTTACCTTCACAAAAGCATAAATCACTCTAGAAGAATGACTGAACCAATCAATGCTCCTCAACATTTGGTAATCCTGACTTCTAATCAAACCAGTGCTCTCACTTGGCCTGACTGGCTGACTCTCTCCCTCACTCTCAGATCTCTCTTGGGTTTTTTAAAGCATCTATTACTGTAGTTCAAACTACTGGGACCTCCTGGAACATGTGTACAGTCCTCATTTTGCTTTTCAGTGGGACCACGGGCAGGGGAATGCTGTAATCAGAGCTTACCTACTTCCAGAGAATTTGGCAGCTAAGTGTGTGTTTTGTGCTCCTCAGGTCGCTTTGACAGAGAGGTAGATATCGGTATCCCTGATGCCACCGGCCGCCTGGAGATTCTACAGATCCACACAAAGAATATGAAACTGGCTGACGATGTTGATCTGGAGCAGGTTGGTAGCATGCTTTCTGGGAAAGCCTTGGTTGTACCAGCACACCGATGTTCTCATTAAGGAGTTACGTAATGGATGAATTGTTGCTGTTATGGTGATGTAATTTATCCATGGGATTGATAGGGCAGGAAACTGGATAAGCAGGGAATCTTTGGCCTTAATCCTACTCGGCCGGCTTGTGACCAAAAGTCACTGCCATGTGAAAGTGGCGTGGCTGCATAAGAATGTATGAACGGTCACACTGGGTCAGACCAATGGTCCATCTAGCCCAGTGTCCTGTTTCCAACTATGGCCGGTGCCAGGTGCTTCAGAGGGAATGAACAGAACAGGGCAATTACCGAGTGATCCATCCCCTGCCGTCCCTGGCTTCGGGACACCCAGAGCATGGGCTGCATCCCCGACCATCTTGTCTAATAGTCATTGAAGGACCTGTACTCCAGGAACTTATCTGATTCTTCTTTGAACTCGCTTATACTTCCGGCCTTTCCAACATCCCCTAGCAATGAGTTCCACAGGTTGACTGTGTGTTGTGTGAAGAATTATTTCCTAGTGATTGTTTTAAACCTACTGCCTGTTCATTTCATTGGGTGACCCCTAGTTCTTGTGTTATGTGAAGGAGTAAATAACACTTCCTGATCTACTTTCTACACACCAGTCATGATTTTACTGATCTCTCTCATATCCCCACTTAGTCAGACACCATTGATTTATATTGTGACATTGATATATTTGTCTTATTATCTGACCTTTTTCTAATGGTTCCTAACATTCTGATGGCTGCTGCACATTGAGTGGATGTTTCAGAGAACTATCCACAATGACTCCAAGATCTCTCAAGTAGTAACAGCTTATTTAGACCCCATTATTTTCTATGTAGAATTTGGATTTTGTTCCCCAATATTCATAAATTACTCTTAGGCCAGTTGGAGGAGTGTTGTGCAACCATATCTTCGGACTCCCCAAGTTGGCAGTCTTATGAGAAGCCAAGGATTGAACGGACCACAGACTGAGTTATCTGAGTGTTTGGCAGTGTGCACGAGAATTGGTGCAGTGCACTTGCAGTATCGGTCCTGTGGATAGAGGACACCTATCTCCAGGGCTGTCATTTTGCCCCCTTTCTGAATTAATCCTAGCTCCAATCCCTTATGAAACGTAGCTTCTCCCTGCCTGCTGGCTGGGGTGCTGTATGCTCCTCCTGAACTTACAGCAAAGAATCAAGGTTCCTGTCCCCCAGAGGGTTAATGCATGTCTTGCTGGCTGTACTCTTGGGCAGAAAAGTGGGGCCCAAATTTTGCCAGTGTGACGTGTTGGCACGTCCCAGTAAGTCACGGCTGATGCATTGCTTTCAGGTGGCCAATGAGACCCATGGCCATGTTGGTGCTGACTTGGCTGCCCTTTGCTCCGAAGCTGCTCTTCAGGCCATCAGGAAGAAGATGGATCTCATAGACCTGGAGGATGAAACCATTGATGCTGAAGTGATGAATTCACTGGCCGTGACCATGGATGACTTCAGGGTAATGCAGAAATGCTCAGTTAGCTGCTGGCACAAGTCTCTCTCTGTTCATCACTTATCTTAGAACAAGTGAACGTAGCATGTAATTCACGTGTTACCCATTCTCTTCTGATCCTAGTGGGCTCTGAGCCAGAGCAACCCCTCAGCTCTGCGGGAGACCGTGGTGGAGGTCCCTCAGGTTACCTGGGAAGATATTGGTGGTCTAGAAGATGTCAAGAGAGAACTCCAGGAGCTTGTGCAGGTGAGGGCTGGTGCAAGCAATTCCTGGCTGTCGGCTAAATTGCTTAATTCAAAAAAATTTACTAAGAGATGCCAGTGTGGGCTGCAAATGGAGAGGGTTACCTAAAAAGAGTTTCTGATCAACCTTAATCTCACAGGCCACCTCTTCCCAAATATTTTCACATGGATTCTGATTTCCTCACACTTGACTGTAAACTTCATGCTGCTTCCTGTCAGTTTTAACAGTGTGGTGTGCACGGGGGGAGGGGAGAGCTGTGCACATGCTTGGGGGACAGGCGCTTTTCTGTCTTGTTCTAAGTTGCGTCTACACTGAGCTTTCTTGGCAGATCTTGTGTTGGGGCTAGCAGTGGTGGAAATGCTATTGCAGGTGGGCATTCTTATGTCATGGAGGCTGTTCAGAGACCAAGAGTGGGAAAATTGCTGGGGTCTCAGTGTAGCTAAGACCTTTGTATCCAAGAAACTAAATGCCGAAAGCAAGCGCTGGCTCTGCGCTGTCAGGGCGCGTGACGTGTTTGATTGGGGGCTGTCTACTATTGTGAAGCTTTTCCCATGAAGAGACGCTGGAAATGCTCTTCTCTATTAGCCCTGAGATGCCAGGATCAGGGCGGTCTTGACATGCCCCTATCTTTGGCTGCAGGTCACTGTCTGCAGGGCAGATGCTGAAGACCCATCACTGCCCTTTTATGAAATATAAATTGGAGACTCTTATCCTGTCTTGTTCTCTGGTTTTAAGCCATCCCAAGTTAGTGTTAACCAAAAGCTATCCCCTAGCCCTGGTGAACTGGTAGGACTGTCCAGTTTCTGGTGGACATCACTGTCTCAGGAGAGAGACCCTGGCTGAATGGGCCACAGAGACTGAGCTTCCATCTCTCCCCTCTAGTGCAGTCCTTGCAGGGCAGAGATGAAGCACCCTGACAGGAAACTGGCCCTGCTGCTAACCAGGCAGTGCCTGGTCTGGGGATAAAGAGGCTCTTCGGGCCCCAGGACTGTTGATGAATGGCGTTAGACATTGGCTTGAAAACTGTGTTAGAATCTAGCAGTCTGAACCCTTCAAGTTTTGGAGCTTTAGCCTCCCAGCTGGCAGGGTCAAGGTGTGATCCATTGGTCTGGCTCATTCACTGAGGGCTGATGCTAGATTTCTCCCTTCTCTAGTATCCTGTGGAGCACCCAGACAAATTCCTCAAATTTGGCATGACTCCATCCAAAGGGGTCCTGTTTTATGGGCCACCTGGCTGTGGTAAGACACTGCTGGCTAAAGCCATTGCCAACGAATGCCAGGCCAACTTCATCTCCATCAAGGGGCCAGAGCTTCTCACCATGTGGTTTGGGGAGTCGGAAGCCAACGTGCGTGAGATCTTTGACAAGGTAAGTAGCTTTGTTTCCTAATAAGGGTTTTAATGTTCTGTCCCATCTCCCCAGAGCATCACCTGTGCTGAGCTGGCCCCAATGCTATCTTGATTTTGTCACATGGTCAGGTGTTGCCTTCTCGTGTCGTGAGCACACCCCATGTTTCTAACGTTAGAAAACTAATGACCCGTCCCAATAATGTGAGTCACATAGATGTAATAGGCTTGCTCCTGCTACTCCCTGAGCCTATTGGATGATAGATGCTCAGATATCCTGGCGATGGGTGCAGGGTAAGGACCAGAATAGAAGGGAAGCAGGGTTGTTTAAAGGTAATCCCCCCATCCCCATAGAGCTCTGTTACATGGGACGTCCCATTAGCTACTCTCAGCCTTCTAGAAACCTGCTGAAGGGTGGTTCATCAAGTAGGCTCTGTTTTCAAGGTCCTCAGTCTTGTCCAGCAATGCACCCAGCTTAGGGAGGCCACCCACCTCCATGAGTGTCTCGTTCCTCAGTGGAAATGTGAGCCTCTGTCCGAGCTGCATGCTTGTCTTGGGAGTCTGCTTTCGGAGCATGTTGCCTGCTGTGGAATGGGGAGTTGCAAGGGGAGTGAAATCTCAATTAGGAAGAGTGCCAGTCCAGCCAGAATACTTCCCAGCTTTTCTCTAGGCCTGGGAGTCTCCAACATTCTGCTGGTTCACGTTGCTCCCAGTTCTTGGGGAAACACCTAAGTCTATTGAGCGTAAGCATTTGTGATGTAAATCTGGGACACCCCCAGAGCTGCTTGTCTAAGCTGCCCTGAGGTCCAGCAGCATTCCAGCACCTCTCGGTGTATGATGAGAGAGGGCTTTTATTTGTCTGTCAAAGGCCAGGAGAATTCTTCAGGTGAATTCTAGTGTGATCCTGGCATTTGCTGTTAAGTGCACAAAGGAACTGTGTGTGTTTGCCTTGTGCAGGCCCGCCAAGCAGCACCCTGCGTGCTCTTCTTTGATGAGCTGGACTCCATTGCAAAGGCTCGAGGTGGGAACATCGGCGATGGTGGTGGCGCTGCGGACCGTGTCATTAATCAGATTCTGACAGAGATGGATGGCATGTCCACCAAAAAGAATGTCTTCATCATCGGTGCTACCAACAGGCCAGACATCATTGACCCGGCCATCCTGCGACCTGGCCGTCTGGATCAGCTCATCTATATCCCCCTGCCTGATGAGAAGTCACGAATCGCCATCCTCAAAGCCAACCTGAGGAAGTCCCCCGTTGCCAAGGCAAGGCCTGAGTTCTTTGACCAAGGCTGTGGTATTCTTGGGGTCTGGTGAAAATGGACCCCAAAGGAGCAAGGGGAACGACAGAGAGGCAACTGCTGCTGTTAGCGCATGAGCTGCCGTCCCTGCTGTTGGGGGATAGGGAGGGAGAGTGGAGTTTGGAGTCTGAATACCAGTGACTCCTTGGGTGTAAGTGGCAGCTCCCTAAAATAGTCACCCTTAATGAGGCTACACCCCAATACTTCTAAAGCCTGACCCACTGCATTCTGGGATGGGGACGAGCTCAGGTTGGTTCGAAAGAATAAGGTTCTCTGTAGTGAACACAAAACGGGACAGGGAAATCAAGCAAGAACCACAAAGGTTAATTGATGGAGCCCGTTTACTGAGCTCAGGCTGTGGGCAATGGAGCCTCAAGGAGGCAAACCGAACAGAGCAGTCCTGACCAGGAGCGAAGGGCCCACGTTGGGCCAATGCTGGGGTTCCCTAATATAGAGCATTTCTTTCCTGTGGGTTACCGCTGGCTGGCGGGTGACGACTGAAATGGTATATTGCTCTGAGCAGTTTGGGGGACTTAAAATGGGGTTCTTGTGCCCTGTTTATCTCAGTGCCCTCTGGGGTGTCTGCTGCTCTCTCTGCAAATGAGACCTAGGCAGTCACATGACCCATGCCCTTCCTTACCCAAGGGCAGCGTTTCCCTAGCACTCTGGCGCTGAGCTGGGCTTCCACGCTCCCCTGTGGCTTTGCAGTTCTGACACTGTCACACCATGAGCCAATGACTTCGGGGCTTTGCTGGCTGCAGCCTAATGTTGCTTCAGGCGATCCCCAGCACTGATATCTGAACGAAGGGCCCTGACCCCTAGAGCCATGCTGCATCCAGCTGCCTTTCCCGGTGGGGAGAGCAGTACCAAGGCACTTGGAGCTGCCTGCCCAGGTTCTGGTTGGGCACATATGGGAAGGTGGGCCTGCCTTTGCCCAAAGCTGAGCTGTAGGAGTCTCCTACTGTAGGGTCTTCCCACTACTGGCTAATTCTAGGAGGGCAGCCTGTTGTCTCGAGGGCACATGACACCTTGGTATTAGTTGGCAGTGTAACATGTAAAGAATGGGCTGTCCTGATCCTCCCACAGGATGTGGACCTGGAGTTCCTGGCGAAGATGACCAATGGCTTTTCAGGAGCTGACCTGACCGAGATCTGCCAGCGTGCCTGCAAACTGGCCATTCGCGAGTCCATTGAGAACGAGATCAGGCGAGAGCGTGAGAGGCAGACCAACCCTTCTGCCATGGTGAGTGAGGTTGCGTCTCAGTGCCGCTAGAGAGAGACGGGACATGGCTGTCTCCAGGCTGCTGGCGCAGCTCTCCCCAGGCACCCCAGAGAGGTGGGCATTTCCCAGCCACGGAGCAGGGCACTGAACGTGGTCATGTGAGGTGCCCTTTGCAGCAGATGGGTTCTTTGCTCTTGGCAGCCCAAATACTGGGCTGATGTGGGGGAGGGCCAGGCTTTCCCACTCTCAAGGGGACCCTTCCCTGGGGTGAGGTCACTTCTCTGCTGCAGTTTCCCCTTTCCAGTTGCTCCCACTGGCTGTATCAGAGCATTACCCAGAGCAGAGCTCTTGGGGGCTTGGCTGGGGACAAAGTGCTGTTTGCAGTGGGAGCTTGGGTGCAGGGTGAGCTGTGGTTCTGTCTCTGCTCCGTGGCAGGAAGTGGAGGAGGATGACCCGGTTCCAGAGATCCGCAGGGATCACTTTGAGGAGGCCATGCGCTTTGCTCGCCGCTCTGTCAGTGACAACGACATCAGGAAATACGAGATGTTTGCACAGACTCTACAGCAAAGCCGCGGCTTCGGCAGCTTCAGGTAACTTGGGGGGCAGGGGCTAGCGGGTCGCTAACGATGAGCAGCCTCAGCTGTGTCCTAGCATTTGGGGACCTGGGTTCCGTCTCCCCAGCTCTCCGTTCCCCCAGCAGCGTCAGTTGGTCAATTCCTGTCAAAGCCATGTGCTGTTAAACGGCAGCTGGGCCCACCCTGGTGTGGGCTGCACGTCAGTGGCAGGCGCTTGGTAAAGCGCTGTGGGACTTCCTTGGAATGCCGGAGCCATAGGTCTCGGTTCCTGCCTGCGTTTCAAAAAAAACCCCAAAACAACAAAACTTATCAGCAGTGTAAGCGGAGAGCAGAATTTCCTCCCTTTGTCTCTGAGCCAGGGGACTGGCGTGGCGGGGAAGGCGGTGGTGGCTGTTGGGCGGAGCTTGACTGGTGTTTCTCTGCTCTCCCATCCCGAAATGATCCGTGCAGATTCCCCTCCGGTAACCAGGGGGGCGCTGGCCCAAGCCAAGGCCCAGGCAGTGGCAGCGGAGGAAACGTGTACAGTGAAGACAATGACGACGATCTCTATGGTTAACCTGCTGCCCTCTGCGGACCAAACTCCAGACCAGGCCATGCTGTGCAGGGAAATTCCAACGTTCAGTGGACTCTCGGCTTCTTCATTCCTCACTCAGAACAGTGTAGCTGCACGTCAGACTTTGTACAGGGGTGTCTGTTGCAAACAATAAATTACAAACCGGTGTCATTTGGGAGGCAGACAGTGAATTAACCAGGAGGGGAACTGACTTAATTTCTGAGAAATTTCTGTTCTAGTTTATGTGGCAGAAACAGCAGCTTTAGCAAAGGGTACAATGCTAGCCTGTAAAAAAAAAACCACAAAAATAATAAAAAAAAACAAAAAAATTGCCATAAAATTCCAACCAGGCCACTGCCCTTCCTTTGTGTGATATGGCTGTGTTGTAGCCAGCTCTGTCACTTGCAACTTCTGCGTCTGTCTCACTTCTCTGGCCTTTACATCCCCCTTTCCCTGTGGTTGGCTGGGAAAATCTAGCTGTGTTGACACAGTGAATGTTTTGGAAAATAAACTTATCTACCCACAGGCGGTTTCTAACCCAACCCCAGTGAACGTTGAGTAAAAGTGGCTCCTGGGGACCAGCAGGTGCTGAATGTTCCCTCTAAAAGCAGGTGTGAGGCTGCATCTCTCTTCCCAGCTGGGACCTGTGTTTGGTACAGTGCTGTGGCTCGTGTCCCGCTCTGTCCTCTGAGCTCCCATGGGCCAGCCTTTCTGGGCTATCAGCCTGCTGTAAATGTGACTGCCTGCGCCCCCAGCTAGCTGTCTGGGTTCAATGTATCCCACTGGGTGCTCAGTGGCTGGGAGTGCAGCATCTCAGGGCCATGGACAGGAAATAAAGGAGCATCCTCTTAATCATCTTCCTTGATGCCCCAAAGCAGCTCTCCTGCGTTTGTCAGGCTGCCGAGCAATTCGTACTCGCAGAGGGACCCATCTTCCCCTTTGCCTGAAACCAAATCCAGCCAGGCCCTTCTATGTCCGGGGAAAGGTTTAGTTCTTTGTTGCCAACCTCGCTCTCATTGTTCCTCTTACCAGCCCACCAGAGCTGTCCTTTGGCTTGGGCGTCCTTCCTCTGCCAGGCTTATCCTCCCCTCTTCCAGCAGCCCAATGAGATGGACGTGCCCTGTGTCCCCTGCTGCTTCCCTTTGCAGTGCCTTAGCTGGGAAAAGCACTGGCATGGCCTGCCACTTACAGCGCATGCCATGGGGTGCACTCACTGCTCACCTGGATCAGAGGGCTGGCTGGGGTAGATCTGGAGAAGGGTGTGGCTCCTACTGGGCTCTGGTTCTTGAGTTCTTTACTACTGCGTGCGCAGAAAGCAGCCTCTGTTTCTCCAAAAGCCTGAGGCCGTGAGCTTGGACACTTGGTCTTTGCAGTTCTAGAGGAGAACCCGCCCTCCGGTGCTGAAAAGCTACAGATCTCAGGTGTAGCCACTTGCCCTGTTCAGCCCCCTTGCCCCATGTATGTCCACAGTAGCGCACATGGTTCAGGAGAGGTTTGCTAAGCAGCAGCCTGCACTATCGAACACATGGTGCTGGAGGGTAGCTGGCTGTAAAGGAAGGGGGCTCGTCACACAGTTACCTGCGTGTTTGTGATGGGGGGGGAGGGGGGAATGCAGGCTGAATTCAGAACCACTCCTGCTGTTATGAGTATGGGTGTAGGACAGCTGTATTCCTGCACTCCTCACTCAGCTCCGGCTCTCATGTGGCTACAGGTCCACCGTGTTTGGTGCTGGGCAGCAGGGGGGGACTCTAACAATGTTCAGGTGCTGTGTCCAGCTAGCCTAAAGCAAGATGGGGGAAGAGAAAGCACTGTGATAATGGGCTCAGGAGCTGAAGGATGCAAACACCAAGGAGAAAGGACATAGGCAGGGTGATGGTGTGGGTGTACCGGGGAGCAATGCAGGGCCAGTGAGAGCAAACAGAGATAGAATAGCATGCTCCAGGTTGCAGGCTGGCAGTAAGAGTAATCAGGTTTGGGCTAGTTCCCAAGCTGGGGTGGAAGCTCAGGGCATTTAAATTAGGACACAGACCTGTGGACCGGACTGCCAGGCACAACCCTGCACTCCCCGTCTGACTGCTGGCACAGCCCCATCGACCTTTCCCCAACCCAAGGAAGGGGGACAGGCCAGGTGGCCTATGTCCTAGCACTGATGGGGTGATCAGTAATAACCCCCATGGATCTGTCAAAAACAAGTCATAGCCAAACCAAGCTATTGTCCTCCTCTGATGGGAACCAGGCTACTTCATGGGGCGAAGCAGTAGACGTAAGACAGCTTATGAGGTCTTTTGACACAGTCTGATGTGACAGTCTCATAAGCAAACTAGGGAAATACAGTCCAGATGAAATTGCAATAAAATGGGTATGTAAGCGGTTGAAAAGCTGTACTCAAAGAATCGTTCCCTGGGGGTTCTCTCAGACTTTGAGGAAGTAGCAAGTTGGGTCCTGGAGCGGTCTGTCCTGGCTCCAGAATTATCAATATTTTCATTAATGACAGGATGACAGCATAGGGAATATGCTTACAAAATCAGTAGAGGGGTTGCAAGCGCTTTGGAGGACAGGATTAGAATCTAAAATGAGCTTGATAAACTGAAGGAGGGGGTCTGAATACACTATAATAACAGTCAAGAAAAACAGGTGCAGAGTATGACAGTTTAAGGAAAAATCAAATGCAGAACTACAAAAACTGGCTAGGCAGCACTGCAGCAAAGGAGCTGGGGGTTACAGTAGCTCACAAATGGAGCCAGGGGCCAAAAGTGTGGAGCTGGGGTTAAGGCAAGAACAGTCAGTCTGGGTGCATTCAGCAGGGTGTCATATGTAAGGCCTGGGATGTAATGGTCCCACTCTCCTGGGCACTGGGGAGGGGAAGGGAGCAAGGGCACTGTGGGTTAGATATTAGGAAAAACTTCCAAATGCACAGGATGGTTAAGCATTGGAACCAGCTGCTTCCGGAGCTTGTGGACCCGCCATCATTGGAGGTTTTTAAAAAAACAAGTCATAACACAAGAACCGGGAGTGGGGGGGTCACCCAATGAAATTAATAGGCAGCAGGTTTAAAACAAACAAAAGGAAATACTTCTTAACACAATGCACAGTCAACCTGTGGAACTCCTTGTCAGAGGATGTTGTGAAGGCCAAGACTATAACAGAGTTCAAAAAAGAACTAGATCAGTTCATGGAGGATAGGTCCATCAATGGCTATTAGCCAGGATGGGCAGGGATGGTGTCCCTTGCCTCTGATTGCCAGAAGCTGGGAATGAGTGATGGGATGGATCACTTGATGATTCCCTGTTCTGTTCATTCCCTTGGGGGGACCTCGTATTGGCCACTGTCAGAAGACAGGATACTGGGCTGGATAGACCTTTGGTCTGACCCAGTATGGCCAGTCTTATGTTCGAGACACACCCATCAGGGATGGGCTACATTTCCTTGGTCCTGTCGCCATACAGGGGGGCTAGACTAGATGGCCTCCTGAGGGCCTGGCTGGCCCTACATTTCTATGGAGCTAGTCCAGCTGTACCGGGTTATCACTGAGGTCCTCCTCTGGGACAGCGCCTTGGGTTGCCATTGTTGGGCTCACCGCAAGACCCCTTACAAAAGGTGGCTGTGATGGTGAGCACTAAAGCAGGAGCAGAGTTGGTAGAGAAGAGCTTTGTGTGAGCTGGAACACTCCTCTCTCTCGATCTCTCGCACCAACACAAGTTGGTCCAATGAAAGATATAACCTCACCCACCCTGTCGCTACTATCCTGGGACCCATATGGGTACAGCAACACTGTGTACTTATTAGAGAAGCCATTTGTAGATCAGGCTTTAGGGCTTTCAGGCCTCCTGCCTGGCCAGCATCTGGTCCCAGGGGGAAACGTCTTTTGTAGTTAATCTTTGTCACGCTCCAGCATCTTGGGACCAGCGTCTACTCCCATTCTACGAACTGACATTATATACGTTGCAAACACCTTTCACAAGCTCCTAGCTCCAAGGCTACTGTGAGCCAGTCAGAGATGAGAAGCAACATTGTCATGGACCAAAAATTGCCTCCTACACCCCGTGACCAAGTGAGCTGTTTTTTATCACAGCAGAAGATGAAGCCAGGTTCCTCAATGGGCTGTACTAGGCCCAGTTTAGAGATTGGAAAGAGGCAGGGAGCAAGCAAAATCTGTGGAAGTGCCTCCCTAACCTCCGCAGCTCTCCCCTGCAGGACCGACCCAAGCTACACGCCGGGTAACTCACGGCCTTGAACTTCGTTTGCGGCAGTAACATGTTGGAAGGTAAAATTGTAACGCTGCTGCTAGACATCACAGGAGCCTAAATTACCTTTCAGCTCCAGCAAGGGTCCTGGACAGCAAGCACCCTGATGTCTGCTCCATGGGCAGCCACAGACCAAAAACCTGCCACCAGGGGAGTGCACTAGATACGGGATGAACAGTACAGAAAATTGTATACAGTACTTTTATAGAAATCAAAGGATGGCCAGGGAGACTCCAGCCTGCTCACTACTACCGTGGGCTGCTCACCCCTGTAGGCAAGAATGCTACTGTGACGTACAACAAGGCTCTGGGACTGAGGGAGTTGGGGGGATGAAGCTGATGTTCTTAGCTGTTCTTCCGTCTCAGCTGGGGCCCCTGCCCTTGGCCAGACGCAGCCTGCAGGTCAATGCCTGGCTGTGCAGATGGGGAACCAGGAGGGCCTCCTCGAGCCCAGGTCGCTGTTCTGAGAAGGACAGCTCAACAGAGATGGGGTCCAGCTCTCGAGGATCGTTGGCTAGAGACGGGCTAATCTAGTGAGGGGGGCTTTAAACTAGGTTTGATGATGGCAGCAAGAGACAAAAGCCCCCAGGTGAGTCTAGAACATGGAGGAGTGGGTGAGAGGGAGACAGGAAATCAGACACATCTTTGAGCTCGTACACTAAGGCAAGAAGTGAGGGGAATAAACAGGCCAAGAAATACTAGGGAATAATCACACTGACACAGTTGGCACCACAGAAACATAGGGGGATAATTCACGACTGGAATATTGGTACAGAAGGGGACAGGCTCTTCCGGCAGAGAAGAAAGGTTTTGGCTTGTATCTCCTTGTATCTGGAGGTCTTGGCTTGTATCTCCCGGCTGTATTACACCTGCACTGAGGTTGGGATAGAAGGGGGAGGCAGACCTCTGAAAATCTCTGGTAAGGCTAAAAGAGAAAAATCCAGGCTGATGTCATGGAAGGGCTCTGCTATAGACAAGCTCACCAGGAAGAAACGGTGGATGGGGCTTTTTTTAAGCAACTAACAAAAATCATCCCAAGCCTAGGACTTGGTGGGGACGGGGCACTTCAACTCCCCAGACATCTGTTGGGAAAAACAATACAGAGCACAGAGCATCCACCATATTCTTAGAATGCACCAGAGACAGAAGGTGGGAAAAGCCCTTGGGGAGAGGCTGGTCTAGATTGGATTCCAACACGGGAAGGAACTGGTTGAGAAGTTGAAGGTGAAAGGCAGCTCAGGTGACCATGATCATGAAATGAGGAGTTCATGATTCTAAGGGCTTGTCTACACTTAAAACGCTGTAGCGGCACAGCTGTGCCACTGTAGGGCTCCAGGGTAGACACCACCTACGCCCCGGGAGAGTTCTCCTGTCAGTGTGGGGTAATCTACCTCCCTGAGTGCTAGTAGCCAGCTTGATAGAATAATTTTTCCATTGACCCAGTGCTGTCTACATGGGGACTAAGGTCAGCAACTGTGCCCCTCGGCATGTGGATTTTTCACACCTCTAACTTGCATAGTTAAACTGACCTCTGTCTTGTGTAGAGCAGGCCTCAGGAATGGTAGGAGGGAAAACAGCAGAATAAAGACAATAGACTTCAGCAGACAGGGTAGGTAAGACCCCACAGCAAGCAAGTCGAAAGGAAAAAAGATCAGGCAATGTAGCAGTTTTGCTTTTGCACCTTTAATAATGTCTAAAAAACTCTATCCCAATGCGTAGGAAAGCTAGGAAGTATGGCAAGATACCCCCCCAGCCTAACCAGGAGAGCTTCAACAACCTGAACCTCAAAAAAATGGCATACAACAAGTGGAAACTTGGTCAAGTTACAAAGGCAATAGGTATTAAAACAAGAGTGCAGACATCATTCTGGGCTGCATTAGCAGGAGTGTTGTAAGCAAGACAGGAGACGTAATTCTTCTGCTCTACCCTGTGCGGATTAGGCCTCCACTGGAGTCTTGGGTCCAGTTCTGGGCGCCGCAATTCTAGGACAAACTGGAAAAAGTCCAGAGAAGAGCAACAAAAATGATGAAAGGTCTAGAAAATGTGACCTGTGAGGGAAGATTAAACAAACCAATTTTTTCAGTCTGGAGAAGAGACGACTGAGGAGGACATAAATCTTCAAGTACATAAAACACAGTCAAAGAGGAGGGTGATAAACTGGTCTCCTTAACCACAGAGGACAGAACTAGTAGCAATGGGCTCAAACTTCAGCAAGGGCGGTTTAGGTTGGCCATTAGGAAAAGCTTCCTAACTGTCAGGGTAGTTAAGAAGTGGAACAAATTAGCTAGGAAAGTTACAGATTCTCACTGGAGGTTTAAGAGCAGGTTGGACAAACACCTGTCAGGGACGGTCTAGATAATACTTAGTCCTGCTTCAGTGCAGGGGACTGGACTAGATACCTCTCAGCATCCCTTCCTGTCCTACATGTCTATGGCACAGCCTCACAATACCATGTGCAATCCTCACTCCATTTCAACAGGATAGTGCAGAATTTGATGGGGTTCAGAGACAGGCAATGAGAGCGAGTAGGGGCCTAGAAAAATCCCCATGGAGAAATTGAGAAGATTAATTTTTAGTTTGAGACCAGATCAACACGACACTGCTGCCAGCATAGCCCTGTAGGACAGGGGTGCGATCCCTGACAGCAGTATGGGAAAAAATCCATAGTGCAGATGCAGTTAGATTAGCAAAAAGGCACTGTCTCTGCTCTAGGTTGTTTATTTGGGTGTATGTGCAGTAAGCGATCCTGGGAAGAGTGCAGCTATAGCAGTCTAAGCTGCATCCACACCAGGAGTGCTTTCCTGGTAACGTCCTATACTGCCGTGCTTACCTGTGTCAGTGCTCTGCAGAGACATGGCTTAGACAGGGGATCTTACATACTTTTCATCAGGGACACATCTAGAGAAAGGAGATCAGCAATGGCTGGCCTGCCTCTCACACAACAAATAGGGAATTTGAAAACTGATCAAAGGACATTTTCCTACACGTGACTAGACTGTGCCACAGGAAGTCATAGACCAAGATTAGCAAGATCCCAAAAGAAATGGGGGATTTTATCCACAAAGCTATCTAGAGTTTTAATGATTAATGTTAGTTAGTTTTGGAAAGGCTATCAAGCTTAACGTGCCAGGGTTTAAGTCAACGTCTAGTGATCGCTTAGAAAACTACAACATGGGGGGTGGATTATCCCTTGTTTGTTTACTGTGATATTTCTTGCCCCTTCTTCTGAAGCAGCTGCTCCAGTCCATTGTCAGAGACAGGATACCACACTAGATGGGCACCAGAGCCAGTCCAGTCCAGCAAATTCTTTACTCTCAGCCTTTTTTCCTTCTGTTTTTAAGAACAGAGGAGACCTGGCCCTTGTGTCAGAGCTGCTGCTGCTGCTGCTTTTCCCCACTCCATGCTGCTTGGGCAGAGACGCACGAGTTTCACTTTCTAGTTCTCTGGCTGTTAAAAATAAAAACCAACCAACCTGGCAGCCCCGGGGCTAATTTCCAGACACATTTCTGGTTAGTGATCTTCACTTCCTCTCCCCACCCCCGCCCACGGACAGGAAACCCCACACCAGTAATAAAACTCCAGCATCTTTAAGTCAATCGAGAAAACACAGAAATATCTACAAGGACTCTCCCCCTGCCCCGGTGGTTTGGGATGTTCTCTGACGGGGCTGCCGGTTGTGAGTGTGGCTGTGAGCTCGGGAGTGTGACCATGGAGTGTGTCCTTCCACCACCCTTGGGATGCTTCCTGCTAAATAGGGACACAAGTCTAGAGTGACCCCAATGGGAAAGGGGAGTGAGCTTTGGAGCCCAGCAGTGGGAGCCACAGGAAGGGGTTTAGAGGCCGAGTGCTGGCTTAGTGGCACTGGGGATGGGCTGTGTCTGAGGAGGGGCTGCCGGTGGCGTGACGGGCACTGGTGTGTGGGGAGTGGGGCGAGGAGGACAGACATTCAGGGGCTCTCCTGCACTGTTCTTTACAAGCCAGAGCCCAAGTCAGCTGGGATACAGTCAAATAAATTACACAGTAAAACCAAGATCCTCTAGTCTCCAGGCCAGCGCTTCGTGGAGGCGGCTGACTACCTGATGGTGTGGCCACGCTGCCATCCCAGAGGCTCGGTCGAGCATCCATGCTCTACACACGGCTACAGCCAGTACTGTTTGCTGCAGGTAAGAGGCCCGGGAGCAGCCCCCCGCTTCGCCAGCACCCTCCTCACTGTCCGATGACACGACCCGCAGCGAGATCCCTGCGGGACACAAGGTGGAGATGCTAGAGAGGTAGGTGGGTGGCCACCCCCCCGGTTCTCATCCCCCCCAGATCAGGCTGTAGGCAAAGGCTGGGGTCTGCCCAGCATCGACACTGGTAGTTACAGCCATGGTAGCTAGGACAAGCGTACAGACAGCAAGAGGGTCACACCCTGTCCTGAGTGACGCAAGTTACATCGACTTAAGTGGTAATCAAGACAAGCCCTTGGATGCTCAAGGCGACAGGATCCTTTTAAATCCAACACAGGCAGACAAAGCGCTTTTAAGACTCAAAATCCCCATCTCCTCCCTTGCCCCAAAGTTGAGAGACTTCTGCCAAGCCCGACACTTTCTGGCACAGCTCGTGCTGGACTCCAGGCCCAGCCAGCGAGCTGGGATCATGGGGGAAGACAGCCCCAACCCCATCCCACCCCACCCAGGAGGCCAGACAGTGCCCACCCCAGAGGGGGAAGAACTAAGCCTGCTAGCTCCCAGGCCAGCCCCTTTCCTCACGAGTAGCTCACCGGCACTGGCTCCGAAGTCGCTGTCCATGCCCGGCCCCAGGGAAGCAGTGAAGTTGGCAGAGTTCAGCGGGGCCGTCCCATCATCCCCCTGCCAGATGCTGCTGCTGTACTCGAAATGGACTGAGCCCACGGGAGTGGGGAAGGTGGTGCGAGCTGTTCTCAGGGTGCTGGTGCATCTCTGGGGGAACGTCCTCTTTGGGGTGACCTGCAGCAGGAGTGGGTGGGATGCAAGATACAGCTCTGGGGCCACAACAGCATGGCTGGGAAGTGAAGGCCCGTTGCCTTGAAAAGACCCAGCGCCTCTCAGCTCTGGAGCGGGGGGGCAGTGGTCCCTGTGGTGAGGTGCAGAGCATGCCCCATGCACCCCCTCCATCCAGCAGCAGGTACATGCATGTGTCCAGTCCAGCACTCTGGCTCCAGCCAGCACCTCAGGGGGACACAGGCAGTAAGTGCCTGGGTTAGAATACAGCCAGAACCCCAAGGGAGGTGTGGGGAAGATGCTAAAAGACAATCCATCTGCCATCTCAGCACTGAGCAACCCACCTACATGGGCCTATGCAGATAGGGGGCAGGTCAGCAGCTGCCCTGTCCTCCTTCCCCCACCCCCCATGAAGTGATCCTCGGGGAGGAGGGGGGCACAGAAGAAGTCACTCACTTCCCATAACCCAAGAGCAATAGGACACTCCACAAAATGCAAAAGGGCACATTCAAAACAGATGAAGAAATGCTTTCCCCACACACATAACAGGCAACTGGCCTGTGGTACTCATTGCCTCAGGATGTCAGGGAGGCCAAGGGCAGTTCAGAGAGGGAGCGGGCGTTAGGGTGACCAGATGTCCCAATTGTATAGGGACGGTCCTGATTTTTGGGTCTTTTTCTTATATAGGCTCCTATTATCCCCCACCCCCGTCCCAATTTTTCGCACTTGCTGTCTGCTCACCCTAGCAGGCGTTTACATGATCACAGGACTAGCCAGATGCTGCACAGCAACTACTTAGACAGCAAACCCTTTGGGGCCAGGATCTCCGTTTGCACAGCACCTAGCGCTGCAGGGCCCTAGCCCACTACTGGGGTTTCTTGGTGTTACAATAGTAAAGCAAGAATGCTTAATGCTGGGAAGGGCTGGGAGCCTGGGGCTTCAGGGCTTGGCTGTCTGGGCTCGGGAGGAGACTCCCCTGGGGTCAGATTATCCCACTGCTGCTCCCGCAGGGGGTCTGGCGCCTTCCTCCAAAGCAGCTGGTGCTGCCACTGTCAAAGCAGGGCCCCTGAGCTAGACAGGCCCCAGGTCTGACCTGCGCCCACGTACATCGCCAGAGCAACAGGCTGGCATTCACCACCTGGGGCCCAGTTCTGCCCGCTCCCTTCTCTGTCCTGCCCACCCCAGCTTTAGCTGCTAACCCTCCTCTCCTGCAGCCAGGGAAAGCTGAACTTCAGGGTTGCCAGAGGGTTCCCAAGTGGCCAACCCCCTGCCCCCACCCCAGGCTCTGAGACAGGGGGCTTACACCCCAAATGGCACTGGGGCTGTGTGACACAAGACTGCCCCGGGGCCAGCCCACCTAGCAGGGTTAAAGGGGGCAGTGCTAGCCACATCCAGGGAACCAAAGGGAGCAGGGCTAGTACCCAACAGATGTGGGAGGCTGGGAACAGCTTCCCCAAGGAGGGGGTGAGAGCTGGGTGCTCCACTGGGGTAGAGCGGAGACAGGGCCCAGGCAGCTCCCTGGGACATGGCCCCAGGAAGGGAAGTTGCAGACTAGATAGGAGCCAGGCTGTGCAATCACCGCTCCCCAGTCCCTGGAGCCCGAGGTTGTGGCAGGGGTGGTGGGAGGCACTGGCAGGGTGCATGCATCAAGGTCCCTGACAGAGATGGTCCCTTGAGATGCCCCGGTCCAGCGGGGAGCTCCCTGTTGGGCCTGGCTGCAGCAGGGGAGCAGATTTCTAGGGGGCCTCCTAGAATTGTAGGGCAGAGCAGCCCCCACACTGCAGCAGGGCAGCTTCCAGGAGCACCCAGCCAGCCCTTCCTCAGAGCAAGGGGTGCTGCCCCCAAGTCCCACAGCTAGGCCTGGGCCATGGCAGGCAATGGGACTGCTAGGAGCAGATGCTGCCATAGCTGGGGGGCTCTGGTCCCCCAGCTGCCCCTACTGGTGCTGCCACCTCCCCCTCTGACAGGCAGTCAGCTGGCAGAGCAGGAGCACACAGGGGATGAGCAAGCAGAGTATGGGCTGCAGAGCCCCCAGGAGCACAACTACCCCCTCCTACCCTAGGCTAGGAGCAGCCTCTCCAAGGGCCATCCTGCTGCAGGCCTGATTAAATCTGGCCAGGGAGGTGCAGGGGAACAAATGACTGTGAGCTGGGAGGGGCTGGGAGTGGAGCCAGCTGTGCAGGAGGGGCTGAGCAACTGCACCTGGGGAGAGGGCAGGGGCTGAGGAGTTGCAGCTGCCTGCATTTTGTCAGCCCCAGGGAAGCAGGGACAGGCACTCATATGTGTGGGGCAGCTCCTAGGTTAGGTCCCCCCTGCAGGGGTGAGCAGAGGGCAAAGTATCATCAACCATCATCAACCCCCCCAGTGGCTGAGATCCCGGCCCCATGGGGAGCCCTGGGGAAGGGGGACGCCCCGTCCCAAGTGGCTGTACCACAGGAAGGTGAGCGCTCACAGTGTTCTGTAGGGGAGAAAGGTGCCATGTTTAACCCTGGCTGCTCCCGGGGCACACACAGGTTTGCCCTGCTCACTGCCTGGAGCCCCGCTGCAGGCAGCTCCGCTCTGGCCTGAAAGTACCTTTAGTTCTTAAAGGGCTGGCCAGTGCCGAGCCATCCCACTGCTTGGCTAGAGCTTCCCCAGCCCCCCCGCGTGTGTGTGAGACAGAGGGGCAACCCAGGCTGTTCTGTGGGTTACACCCACCTGGGGCTGGCACTGAGTGCCATGCTGGGTGTGTGCTCCAGGTGGGGCTGCTGCAGCACTGAACCCAACCCCTTTGCAGCTGGGCCAGGAGCTGGCTCGCTTCTCACTTGCCTGATGCCTGCCTGCCTGCCTGCAGGACAGCACAGCATAAGAATGGCCACATTGGGTCAGACCAATGGTCCATCCAGCCCAGAAGCCTGTCTGCTGACCATGGCTGGTGCTAGATGCTTCAGAGGAAACAAACAGAACAGGGCAATTATCTAGTGATCCATCCCCTGTTGCTCATTCCCAACTTCTGGCTGTCAGAGCATCCCTGACCATCTTGGCTAATAGCCACTGATGGACCTATCCGCCATGAACTTATCTAGTTCTTTTATTAACCCAGTTATACTTTTGCCCTTCACAACATCCCCTGGCAAGGAGTTCCACAGGTTGACTGTGCATTGTGTGAAGAAATACTTCCTTTTGTTTGTTTTAAACCTGCAGCCTGTTAATTTCATTGGGTGACCCCCTGGTTCTTGTGTTACGTGAAGGGGTAATTAACACTTCCCTAGTCACTTTCTCCACACCAGTCATGATTTTATAGACCTCTATCATATCCCCCCTTAGTCATATCTTTTCCAAGCTGAAAAGTCCAAGTCTTATTGATTGCTCCTCCTACAGAAGCTGTTTCATACTCCAATTTTTCTATACATCAGTTTTGAGATGGGGCAACCAGACCTGTACCCAGTTTTCAAGATGTGGGTGTACCATGAATTTATTTCATGGCAATATGATATTTTCTATCTTACTATCTAGCAGTTCCCTAATTGTTCCCAACAGTCTGTTCGCTTTTCTGACAGTTGCTGCACACTGAGTGGATGTTTTCAGAGAACTCCCCACAGTGACTCCAAGATCCTTCTTGAGTGGTAACAGCTAATTTAGACCCTGTCATTTTCTGTGTAGAGTTGGGATTTTTCCCCGACGTGCATTACTTTGCATTTATCAACACTGAATTTCATCTGCCATTGTGTTTCCCCATCACCCAGTTTTGTGAGGTCCCTTTGTAACTCCTCAAAGTCAGCTTTGGACTTGACTATCTTGAGTAACTTTTTATCATCTGCAGCCAATGCCAGTTGGCTGTTTACCCCCTTTTCCAGATCACTGATGAATATGTGAACAGCTCTGGTTCCTGTATAGAGCCCTAGTGATCTGTCCCCTTGCTTGTGAATGAATGATGGATAGGCTGGGATCCTGCTCCAGGCCCAGGAAGAGCTGGTGTTCAAAAGGTTAAGGCAGCCAGCTCTCCCCCAGCAAAGCATGGAGGGATTTGCACTCACCGCCCAGAAAATGACTCCTTCTGTCCCCAGGAACAGCCCAAGGGGTGGTGAAAGGTGCCACTGGGCTGTGAACTCTGGGCAGGGCCCATTGCTCATCTCATTAGGCACCAACCAGCAAAACAGTGGTTGAGCAAGCCCCTATTTGCCTTGGGGTGTCTGTCAGGAGATCGGGGGCAGAAAACCCCAGAGCACGGACTGTGGGGGAAACACTTTATTGTCGTTTACCAACACAAAGCACAGGGGAAGCCGCCAACCTGCAGGCCGAAGCTATGCCTGTCCTGGGGCCATTTGGGGCCAGTTTCACCAGCACAGAGTAGCCACAGAGCCCCCTCCAACCTGAGGGAGTACCCCCTCCACCCTAGGCACAGAGCCAGCTCTAAGATCCCCTTCCCCCCACAAAAGCCTCCAGGGCCAGGGGCACTGCTGCACCTAAAGCCCAGGGGTCCTGAGCATGGGCCAGATTGGCAGTGAGCAGGACTGGAGGGATGCAAAGCACAGCCCCTGGCTGCCTGTGGTGGGCAATGCCCTGGCACAGGGCTGAATTACAGCCTGCGAGCTGGCCCCTGAGCATCAGGCCAGCGCAGTGGTAGCCAGGGACCAACGGAGTGCCTGCAGCAAGGGGCGGCTGTCGAGAAGGGCTGGGGAGGAGGCAGGCCTGGGCTGGGGAGACCGGGCCATCTGGCAGGGCCGTGGAGGGGACGGATACTGGAGAGGCGAGGCCAGCAGCTGCTGCAGTGGCACGGGTGGCTGGGACAGGACTGGGAGCAGCCGCGTGTACTCAGGATGCACAGGAAGGGCTTGTTGGTGCTGCTCTGGCTGGGGGCGCAACGGTGGAGATGGGGCCTGCCAGTGCTGCCTTGGCCAGGCTGGGAGCAGGACCAAGGGGGTGCACTGGTGGTGCAGCAGAGGGGCCTGCGGCCAATGGGTGGGGGAGGATGGAAGCTGGAGAGATGGGGGCTGCAGTGGAGGGGTGTGCCAGGGCTGCAGGGGCAGGGATGGGAGCTGGAGGGGTGGGGCCTGTGGGTGAGACACTGGCTCAGGGGGGCACCAGGGAGGTGGGGCCTGTAGGCAATGCAGTGAAAGCACCTGCTGGGGCCACGCTGGCTGGGACAGGAGGGGTGGGGCTGGCTGGCGGTGGGAGGGCAGCGTGGGTGGGATGGAAGCGAGTGGGCACAGGGTCTCCAGGATCTGCTTTTGCCAGTTGAGTGTGGTATCAAGGTAACCGCCTGGCCCGCCACTCCCCTGGGACGGTGCCAGTGGCTGCATGCCAGCGTGAAGGGCTTCCCCTCGTGGCTTCTTCAGCAGCCGCAGGAGGGCGTGTTCTGGGTCCTTCCTCTTCAGGCCGGCTGACGTGGTACCATCAGGGGAGGCTGGGAGGGTGGGGGGTGCCTCTAAGCAGGGCATGGGGGTGCTGCTCATTCTCACGGGGTCACCGTCCAGGCCTGCGGACGAGAAGCAGAGACCAGGGTGAGGATCCAGAGCAGGAGCTAGCGAGCTACGCTGGAGAGCAAGTGCCGCATGGGCACAGGCTGGCTGTGTTATGACAACACATGCAGGTCCCAGGCAGGGTCAGGGCCCACCAAGCCGGGTGCCCCCTGGGAACACAGCCCCTGTCCCACAGGGTTCACAGCCTCACCCATAGTGAGGGCAGCTAGACTGGTGGGAAGCCCCTACCCCCAGCCTACAGCCCCATCTTGCTCGTCTTCATGGAAGGGGCTCGGCCTTGCCGTGGGAAGTAGTTGGAGAGCGTCAGGGCTGTGGAGGCAGTGCCCCACATCCGGAGAAAGGTGGATTTAGGGAGACTCGTCCAGCCCCAGCTCACCCTACCGGCGACGGGAGGGCAGGAGCCACGCGAGCCTGGCTGGTTTTCCTGCTGCCGGGGTAGCTCTATACACAGAGGCCTGGTGACCTCCTAGCACTGGCTGGGAGTCAGGATGCTGCAGCCTGACGCCCCATGCCAGCGGGAACTGCCCGTTACTGCCAATGGCCAGTGGGCCAATCCCTGGCCCGCAGGAGACTCCAGTCGCCAGGAGACAAGAGCAGGGGCCCATGCAATGGCCATGGCAAAGCATCTTGGGACCTGGGTGAGGGGAGTCGCCCGAGTAACTCTGCTCTGTGGAGGGTTTAAAGCCCTATGGAAATATGAGGGAGATCCCCCCACCTGAAGGAGGCCAGGCCTGGCTCCATGGCAGAGCAGGATCCTCTGGCTGGGCACTCAGGCCAGCGCTGGCAGAAGGGGCCCTGGCACTCGGATGGATCCGTTTTTGGATACCTGAGAAGTCAGATCCCTGGGGTCTCGAGCTGGGCAGCCGAAGCCAGTGGCCATTTTTGGCCAGCACTGGCCTGAGTGGCCCATCAGTCAGAGGCAGAGGTAGGAGCAGGAGCTCAGCCTGCTGGGACAAGGCCTCCTACTCTTCTACAGCCACCTGACAAAGCCCCAGTTAAGGCAGGGGCCTCCCTCCCAGCTGTCTGCTTTGGCCAGTGCCCCATTAAAAGCCAGGGCCAGACTGGGGGTGGGGTTTCCAGGTGCAATTTCCCATGCCGATTTTGCTGGGGTGTCCTGCCCCTCGGAGCACCCAGTCTTGCAGGTGAGATTTGATAGGGCACCTGAGCAGACAGTCACAAGAACTGCCTCGGAGCAAGGCCCTGGGCCAGGCCTGGCTTCCCCCGCTACTCCACAGGGGCCTCGGCACAGCCAGCTGCGGGGCCCACTTGCTCAGATCTTTGCCTGGGGCTGGCTTGGGAAGATGATGGGAGCCTGGTGTCAGTCAGTGCTCATGGGACTGTCTGGGCTTGGTACGTACACAGACAGAGACGACTGAAGAGAACACCAGGCAGCCACCCCCGCCTCAACCAGCCCCCACAGTGCCAGCCATCTGTCCACCCATCCCTCCACATATTAATGCCAGGACATTAAGGGCGTGTCCCCATTGAGAAATTAATTCAGATTAAGGGTGGGTGCAAATTTAAAGCAGAATAGTTATTCTGGACTAGCTTCTCATGTGGGCACTCTTATCCTGAGCCGAGTGCTTTATTCCAAGTTTAGCTTTGGAAGTGGATTAAGCCAACTTGTGATAAAGCACTCAATTCAGAATAAGAGCGTCCACACAGGCAGCTAATCCAGAATAGCTTCCTGTGTAGACAAGCCTGAGAGCGCTTAACGGAGATCAGACAATACAGCACCTGCTAGAAACAGCTCCTGGTCTTCTGCTTCCCCGCTGTCAGACTCCTCTTCCGTGAGAGAGCCGGCGCTGTCCAGGTCCGTCGAGCTGGCGCTGTCCAGGTCCATTGAGCCGGCGCAGCACTTGCAGTGTGTGGAGTGGCTAGGGTGCTCCAAGTCATACATCAGCTTGGTGACCTCGCTCCCAAGGATGGCGTGCAGCTCCGGATAGAACAGGCAGTGGCCCCGCCCCGCCCCGATCTGGCGGTTGAAGTACTGCTTCATCATGGCATTGGCCTTCATGCGGCACTGCTGTGGCGATCGCCTGACTCCCGCTCCCATGAGCTCCAGGGACATCTCCCGGGCCAGCGGTACGCCGTGCGCCACCCGGCCTGCTATGCCCTTCCAGACCGAGAGCAGGCTCCTCATCTCCGCCTCCGACCACACTGGGCCAGCGCCGTTTCGGGAAGCAGAGAGGGAGAGGTCAGTAACAAGCAGGTGGCACAGCCAGGTGTGTTAGCGCGGCTGTAGCAACCCCCCTGGCCCAGCCCCCCAGCTCCACCCATGGCCAGAACCAGCAGCCACCTAGGAAGGAGCAATTCCTCCCCAGCCCAGTCTGTTAGCCGTTGGTTATGCTCAGACACAGATGGAGTCATATGGACACTCTCACTGGACCCTGTGGCGGAGAGTTCCCCAGGCGAGGTGTGCAGCTGCTGACGATCTGCCAGCTCCCTGCCCCAGGTGAGTTCTGCAACACTTTGGTCTAGCTCTGGTTGGACTTAGAGTGCAGGAGCTGGCCTAGGATAGACAGGAGGTCAGCCTATGATCCCTGCCTTAACCTGTAGGACTGTCTCCGCTCAGAACAGCCTCAGGCTTTCCTAGCCTCCAATTCTCCTGGCCCAGCTGACCCCAGCCCCCTCCTTCTCTAGAGACGGGGAGAGCTGAATGGAGCACTAGTCCCAGGGCGGGGTGCCCCACTAGCAATGCCATCCCATGGGTCAGAGTAACGGTATCTGCCAAGGACGGGGCTGTAGACTAGGGAGGGGCTCCCCGTTGGCATGAGCAGCCTGGCCCTGCGGGGTGGCCGGTGCCAGGGCACAGTGGATGGGGACAGCAGGAGTACAGGGGCCTGCCCTCTAGGCGTCGCCCACCACAGGCTGTCCTGGGAAGCGAGGGTTTGAGGTCCCAGGCCCTATATTCCAGCTACGCCCCAGGAGAAAGCAAAGTAGCCCTGCCGAGGCAGGGTCAGCACCGAGAACCCAGTCGTGCGTGGATGCTGGCTGAGCGGGGCCATGCCAGGTCCTGAGCAAAGCTGACCTACTCTCCTGGGGACAGAGAGGGCTCCAGGAGAGCCCTTCGCTGAGACAGCTGAGGATGCCAGAAACTCACTCCATGGGGTATCCTGGCCTCTGGCGCTCAGGGTGCTGGTCTGTGGCACACGGGGCTCCCTGTATCAGGCACCTCTAGCCCCACAGGTGGCCACCTCAGTCATTGCCGCTGAAGCAGAGTTTCCTGCGAGCGTGTCCGACCAAGGCTGTCCCTAGCGCCGTGCTGGAGACCCTCCTCTCCCTCCAGCCTAGCGAGGCAAATTACCACCTACCTCCACGTGTGTAGTCGGAGTCTTGCTGGAGCCACCCAGGGAGGGTAGAATCCAGGACCTGCTGCAGGCTGGTGGCCATGGTACTGCCCCGCTTCCTAGTGCCCGCCCAGCCTCGGAACCAGGGCATCTGCAAGGGGCAGAATTTCCGAGTTACTGTCTGGGTAACGGAGGGCAGATCCCCTGCTCGAGGGGAGCCTCACCAAGTCAGTGATCTCGTCTCCTCCACGTGGCTGGAATGGCTTCATGGCTGCAGGTGGAAGCTAGACAAATTCGGACTGGAACAAAGTGTACATTTTTGACAGTGAGGATCGTTAACCATTGGAACTGAGGGTTGTGCTGGATTCAGCATCACTGACCAGTTTCAAATCAAGATTGGATGTTTTTCTTCTCATAACATAAGAGCCGGGGACAGCCGTGCGTTACGTAGCTGGCCACTCCTGGGGTTTAATGGCCTCTGCGTGGCGAGGGAGGGGGACAATATTACCGACTTCCTGTCACGTCTGGCAGCCCCAGCAGTGGCCCAGGACCACGCTGTGCCAGGCACGGCACAGACAGCCCCTGCCCCAGGGAGCTCAGCAGACACTGTGGAGGGTGACCAGGGAGAAGGGGGGCCAGCCGAGAGCCAGGCTCAGGAACCCGTTTTCCCTGGAGAGCCACAGGCCTTCTGTGGCTTGGAACAGCAGAGACGGGGCCCTGGACAGTGGCCTGGCCAGCAGAGCAGGGACAGCTGTCGACGCAGGGCCATTTTAATGCTGAGGGCTGGAGGAGAAGGGACAGGAGACAGCCTGGGCGTTATAGCCCTGCTCCCCAGAGGTACCCTGCTGCCTGGCACCCATTGATTTCAGTGGGCGCCAAGTACCTAAATACCTCCGTAGGTCATGGCCCGAGGCACCACTGCCCCTGCATGCAGCTGTCCTGGGAACCACAGTACCAGCCCCCCAGCCCCCGCTTTCCCCAAAGCACCGGCTCTGGCCTGCAGGCAGAGAGACATGGCATCATGGGTGCCGGTCTGAGACAGCCGCTAGGATGGACAAACCAGTGGCCTGGCTAAGCCGTCCCGCTTCCCCTGCGGCCAATACCACCCATTCCTGCGGGATTTGGGGGGGGGCACACCTGGCCCAATGCCCTGCAGCCCTTCCCAGGGTGGCTGGGCCCCAGACTTACCCTGGAGCTGGGTTCCAGCAGGTTGTCCCCATGCAAGCCCGAGATGGGGAGAAAAGCCACAGTTGCTGGGTTCTTGCCCAGCTGGCAGAGGCAGGCGCTCACTGCCTGGATGATCTCCTGGTAGCGCTGGCGGCTGTAGGGAGGCTGCGTGGCATCCATCTTGTTCACACAGACGACGAGCTGCTTGGCCGGCAGGTTGCAGGCCAGGAGGACCAGCTGGTATGGGACAGCATAGCCGGCCTCACGCGGTCCCCCGGCCGCAGGCACCAGCAGCATGGCAGCACTGGCCTGGGGGAGACGAGAGCTGGTTAATGCCTGGAGCAACTCAGGTGTGTTAGTTGCGATGCACACGAAGCCAGGGAACCACAGACACGAGCGCTGGGGCCATGCACGGCTACGTAACTGCCACTATCCAGGGCACAGAGCAGTTCACGCCCATTGGGGCCTGGCGCCCGATCTCGTGCTGGCTGCGCGGCTCACGCCCACTGGGTCGGGTGCTCTATCTGGCTCTGGGCGTGGTCATGGGGCAGGTGTAGGGATTCCGGTACAGGGCAGCATGCCCTCTTTGGGGTGGGATGGGGTGGCGGGGGGTTAGGGGCACAGTGAATGGGGGGCAAACCTCCTCTTCCCCCAGAGAAGAGGAAAGGGAGGAAGGAGACAGGAGCAGGCAGCAGAGAAGCCAAGGGCAGACAGCCATGGCCTGACGATGCACCCCGCACATCAGCCCTGAACATTTAGTTACTGCTAGGGCCATGTGCCCTGTAACCCCCCCAGGGGAGAATTAAAGGGCAGCAGCAGAATTAACGCCAGCCAAGAGAGGCTGGTCAGACAAAGGGCACCACAGCTGAGCCTGCCCGTTCAGCTGTCCGAGGTACCCAGGTGGCCACGGCATGGCGTCTGACTGAACCCTGCCCGACATGCCAATAACCAGCACACGGACATGGGTTAAAGCGGGTTAGTGGAGGGAAGTCTTTAGAGCAAGATCCAGCGCTTTTGAGGCCGGAAGAGACTGTTAAATCTTCCCGTCCAGCCTCTTGCCAGAGATCCAGCCTTGACTCAGCCTCCAAGTGATGGGGAACCACACCCCTCGCTCCCGCAGCCCGGGGCGAGTTTCTGCCCTGCGTCAGCATCTAGCCAGCGGATCCTGGGTTTGTCAGTGAGCTCCCCAGCAATCAGGGCCCCAGCCATTCTGGTAATGCGCCCCCCAACCTGGCACTTACCTGAGCACTGCTCGGGAACCGGTTACTGAGCAGTCCCCTGGGCTCCAGGGAATCAACAATGACAACCTCGTACTTTGGGGTCGTGATGTGCTGCAGGAGGTGAGTGGGGGCTGCACCCTGCTGCTGCTCTGTGCTCGGCCTGTCCAGCACCCAGGCATGCGTGGGGGGGCTCTTCCCTGTCTGCACGGGGAGGGACGCCGGTTATAGTTCTTGTACGAGCCAGCAACAGCCACCTATCTTTAGACAAGGTACCCACAGAGCAACCAGCTGAGGCAAACCTCAGCCTTCCTCCGTCCCCCTGCCCAGCATCCCCCCTCTGCATGCAGCAGACATGCCACCCATGGCATCTTGGTGCCAGGAGTCTATGGGAATGGGGGCCTTGTGAGTGTCCCAGAGACCGGGGCAGCAGCCCTTTGTCTGACACACCTGGCACAACTGTGAGGTTCTCTCAGCTACGGGACAGTGAGCTCACACTGGGGCAGCCTGGCTGAGGAACGCACATGGGCCTGGGAGTCGGTGGTTCTAATCCTGCTTCTGCCGCCAGCTGCTGCCCTTGGGAAAGGCCTTGGGCAGCACTTACTTTGTAACAAAAGAGATGCCAGGACTCAAGCAATTGTTTTACATTCATAACTGATGCAGCAAGCAGAGAGGTGCCAGGGCTCAGCCCTGGCACAAATTAAACACTAGTCTTGGGGCTGAATTCCCAGGGGTGGGCACCGCTTCAGGGCATGCAATTTGAGACACACTAGGGCTAGATTCTCAAGGGTGGACCTCAGAGTCATGCCCCCAGGGGCTCAGCCAGCTCTGTGGCACCCAGAACTACTCATCTGCCCCAGAGGAGATGGCTAAGGCTGCAGAGCACCGTGGAAGTGCTGAGGGGAAACACCAGGCTCCTGTGGCTATTTGCGGCTTTGCCGGATGGGGGCCGGGCAGGGTGCTCCAGCACCATTTGTTCAGTTTTGTTACGCTGGAAAGCGAAGCCCAGTTTCTCTGGAAACCTCCCTGGGGGACTGGGGATCTGCTGGTCCAGGGGCACTGACATGGCTCTCGGGCTGAGACTAGCTGCTACATTGGAAGGGCTTTTTTTTCCACCAAATGCATCCGATGAAGTGAGCTGTAGCTCACGAAAGCTTATGCTCTAATAAATTTGTTAGTCTCTAAGGTGCCACAAGTCCTCCTTTTCTTTTTGCGAATACAGACTAACACGGCTGCTACTCTGAAACCTGTCATTGGAAGGGCTGCAATTGTCTGTTAGACAAGGCCTTTGGAGAAGCTCATCAGGCTCCAATTCCCCTGGGAGTGAGGGCTGAGAAATCCTCACTAGGCAGGACTGCGTCCTCCAGCTGCCCCGAGAAGAGAGATCCCAGCCCCCCCGGGTCACTCTGAGCCCATCCGCTCTGCTAGCTGGGGGGGCCTGCGGAAACGCTTCTCTTTTAAGTGGAGACAGAGGCTCACTTTGACTGTCCAGGCAGCAGTGAGGGGCCTAACCCCAGCCCCGCCGTCTGTGGGTCCCCCATAGAATGGGCATTGGCCGAGGGACCTCGCGGACAGTCTCATCGCAGAGCTTCCCCCCTATGCCGTCCAGCCCAGGCTCTGGTAGCGAGTGGTGGGGGACAGGGCTAAAGGGCACTCGTCTGCCCTGCAGACGGCCCCTAGCCACGGTTACCTCTCTCTGGGGTTTCTCCAGACTCTTCCAGCTGGCGCCCCCTTTGCGGAGCAGGTGTCTGGTCATGGTGGATTTCCCAGAGGCCTCTGGGCCGAGCACCAGGACCTGGAGCCGAGCCTGGCTCATGGGGCCACGGTGCAGCGACTGCTGTTGCAGGGGAAGCGAGGGAGAGTCAGGGGCTGTCTGCACCCAGGGAGCTCGCGGGGCAAGCCGCCAGCAGAGAGACCCTGTAAGCCAAGGACGAGCTCAGCCTCTCTGGGCAAACCCTGGATTACACCAGGGCAGGGCAGCGACACGTGGGCTGGGCCAGCGACACACAGGGGCTGGCTGCTCGGAGACCTGCAGGTGCTGGTGCTAAGGCCATCAGAGAGGTACCAGGGGGTCACATGTCGCAGAGCTCACTGTACACACCAGGCTGCTATGCAGCACCCCATTCCTCCCAGGAGCCCCCCTCCCAGCCCTCTATTATTTCAGGGGCTCCCCACTACTCTCCCTGACAGGGGGTCAGTGTGCCCCCCATTTCCCTTCCTCCCATACCAGGCTCATGCCATCAGCTGTCTGCACCCTATTATCAGTCCCCCCCAGACCCAGGATTCTGTGTGCACCCCTATTCTCACCTTTCTGGGTCCCCCAAACTCACCTCACAGCCCCCTTTCCCCCCCATAAGAGCCTCCCCCAGCCAGGGTAGGGTGTGCCCAGGGCATTCCCCCACCCTGGGGAGAGAAGCAGTACTCTGCTGGGAGGACGGCCAGCTATTGTTATCCTGAGAGGTGCTAATGGAGCCATCAGCCAGTCTGAGCTCCAAACAGTGCAGGCAGCTGAAGGTCTTGTGGGCTCAAGAGAGGGCAGGGGCTCCAGGTGCCCCCCAGATCAGCAGGGCTCTGGCCATGGATGCCTGGAACATTCCCTGACATTTCAGCATTGACTGGATGCAGCAAGTGACTGAATTGCAGCCTAGGGCAAGGCGTTCACAAGTGCAGCTGATGAGCCCCAGTCCCTGCAGAGAACCACCCCTAAACCCGCTCGCTCTAACCCCCTGCCCCTCACTAGGGAGATGCTGGGAGAGCAGAAGCCCGCTGGCCCCCCAAGAGAATCACCCCAGCCAATACAGAATGGGGCCAGAGGACCAGCCAGGGCTACCCAGCTGGGAGCAGGGAATCCAGGCTGATCTTCCCCAGCCCCCCATCCCATCGGCATTTCCCCCTGCAACCTCGCTCCAGCCTAGTCAGTGTTACACTCTCAGGGAGCCACTGTCCGGCACCGCCCGAGACATACTCAGAGCCATGTGGGCCTGGAGCAGTCATGGGTCCAACCCCCTATGTGGAGCCAGCATCAAGCACCCCTACAAGGGCTGCTTCCTCTTCTCCCTCCAGGGGAACTTTTAAACCAGTCGGGGAGTGGGAACCACCAGCCCTGCATTTCATTTCAGACCAGGCCTGGCTCCCAGGGCTGGGCTCCCCACGCACGCAGCCAGCTGCCCTTACCTCTGTCCCAGCACTGACTCCAGACACAGCTACCTGCAGCCTGCCCCACCCTGCCCTCCACCTGGCTCTTTAAAGAGTCTGGCTCCCAAGGGACTCCACCCACAGAGTTAGCCACACCCACACCAGTGTAGCAGAGACCTAGATGGCCAAAGCATTGCCCCATCCATGCCCCCTGCCTGGGCAGCGGGGCAAGGGGGTGTCAGGATCCCAGGTGCTCACAGGGAGTATCTCCTTTACACCAGCCCCTCTTCCCTGGGCCCCTCGCTCCTGTGCTCCCCCATGTGTCCCTGGCCCGCCCAGCTCACCCCATGCTCAGCAGGGTTCCCAGCTGAGGGGCAGCGGGATTCATGGGGGTGCGGTTCCCAGGCACCCTGAGAATGGCCAGCCCCCTTGCTGAGCCGGGGGCTCCCTGTGGTTTCAGATGGGTTTTAAGCCTTTACTCTCAGGCCTTCTCTGGGTGGGAATGTGGCACCAGTTTGACCGATGGAGTGAAAGTGGAGCAAATCCCATGTGGACGCTCTAATTTGAGTTTCAGAGGGGTTGGGACAGACCAGTTCCAACCAGTTCCTAATTGATTTCAGCTAAACATCCTGGAGAGGCAGGGACAGCTGCACAGGGTTCCTTCTCCCCCCCCACCACGATGGGTAGCTGAGCCCCACCCCCCCTGGGAGCAGCAGGGCTCCCCAGTTCTTCCCCCCCAGGAGCTAGGCTGGGGTGGGGCTGCTAGGGGCTCCCAGAGCAGTCGGGCTTGGCATTAACACTCCATTGAGATTCACTGGGCGCTCCTTCCTGCTCGGGCTTTCTGCAGAGTCGAGCAGCGTCGCTGCATCCGTCACTTGGGCCAGCTCCCCTCTCACAGTGTTGGGCTCAGGCTCTCTGCAGACTCGGGCAGCGTCTCTGTGTCAGTTACACTCGAGGCAGCGCCCCCCCCTGAGAGCGATGGGCTCAGGCTCTCTGCAGACTCGGGCAGTGTCTCTGTGTCAGTTACACTCGAGGCAGCGCCCCCCCCCCAAAGCGATGGGCTCAGGCTCTCTGCAGACTCGGGCAGCGTCTCTGTGTCAGTTACACTCGAGGCAGCGCCCCCCCCTGAGAGCGATGGGCTCAGGCTCTCTGCAGACTCGGGCAGTGTCTCTGTGTCAGGTACACTCGAGGCAGCGCCCCCCCCTGAGAGCGATGGGCTCAGGCTCTCTGCAGGCTCGGGCAGTGTCTCTGTGTCAGTTACACTCGGGACAGCGCCCCCCCCCCAAGAGCGATGGGCTCAGGCTCTCTGCAGACTCGGGCAGTGTCTCTGTGTCAGTTACACTCGGGGCAGCGCCCCCCCCTGAGAGCGATGGGCTCAGGCTCTCTGCAGACTCGGGCAGTGTCTCTGTGTCAGTTACACTCGAGGCAGCGCCCCCCCCTGAGAGCGATGGGCTCAGGCTCTCTGCAGACTCGGTCAGTGTCTCTGTGTCAGTTACACTCGGGACAGCGCCCCCCCCTGAGAGCGATGGGCTCAGGCTCTCTGCAGACTCGGGCAGTGTCTCTGTGTCAGGTACACTCGAGGCAGCGCCCCCCCCCGAGAGCGATGGGCTCAGGCTCTCTGCAGACTCGGGCAGTGTCTCTGTGTCAGGTACACTCGAGGCAGCGCCCCCCCCCAAGAGCGATGGGCTCAGGCTCTCTGCAGACTCGGGCAGTGTCTCTGTGTCAGGTACACTCGAGGCAGCGCCCCCCCCCGAGAGCGATGGGCTCAGGCTCTCTGCAGACTCGGGCAGTGTCTCTGTGTCAGGTACACTCGAGGCAGCGCCCCCCCCTGAGAGCGATGGGCTCAGGCTCTCTGCAGACTCGGGCAGTGTCTCTGTGTCAGGTACACTCGAGGCAGCGCCCCCCCCCGAGAGCGATGGGCTCAGGCTCTCTGCAGACTCGGGCAGTGTCTCTGTGTCAGGTACACTCGAGGCAGCGCCCCCCCCTGAGAGCGATGGGCTCAGGCTCTCTGCAGGCTCGGGCAGTGTCTCTGTGTCAGTTACACTCGGGACAGCGCCCCCCCCCCAAGAGCGATGGGCTCAGGCTCTCTGCAGACTCGGGCAGTGTCTCTGTGTCAGTTACACTCGGGGCAGCGCCCCCCCCTGAGAGCGATGGGCTCAGGCTCTCTGCAGACTCGGGCAGTGTCTCTGTGTCAGGTACACTCGAGGCAGCGCCCCCCCCTGAGAGCGATGGGCTCAGGCTCTCTGCAGGCTCGGGCAGTGTCTCTGTGTCAGTTACACTCGGGACAGCGCCCCCCCCCCAAGAGCGATGGGCTCAGGCTCTCTGCAGACTCGGGCAGTGTCTCTGTGTCAGTTACACTCGGGGCAGCGCCCCCCCTGAGAGCGATGGGCTCAGGCTCTCTGCAGACTCGGGCAGTGTCTCTGTGTCAGGTACACTCGAGGCAGCGCCCCCCCCTGAGAGCGATGGGCTCAGGCTCTCTGCAGACTCGGGCAGTGTCTCTGTGTCAGTTACACTCGGGGCAGCGCCCCCCCCTGAGAGCGATGGGCTCAGGCTCTCTGCAGACTCGGGCAGGTGCGGGCTGTGTTGGCCATGCTTGGGCCATTTTTCAAGAGTTTCCTCACACCCACAAGGGCTAGAAATGCACTTATTAAAATGGAGGCTGAGCTTCTGCGTTAATCTTGTGACTTCAGGAGCCAGGCCCTGGGTACAGGCCTTGAGTGCCCACGTCTTAATCCCTCCCAGAGCACGTTAGCGTCGCTGCTCAGAGGGAGCGTGGGTGGACTAACGTGTGAGGCCAGCGTCGCCCCGGGGACAATCCCTGGCTACACCAAGGAACTGGGCCCTGGGGCATTTCCCCGCTCCGCTCCCATGAGAGGTGATTGAGGCTTTTAAACTGTCTCTTTCCCTGCATCTGCCGCCAGAGGGCAGCCAAACCCTGAGGGAAACCCTGGGGATGGGCCTCTGAGAGCTGGAGCTGACTAGCTTGGCCTTCCCCTCGCCCCGATCTCACCCCTATGGGGTATGGGACTGTACCCAGCTAGCAGGGCTCTCATGGGGCAGGAGGGTGGCCGGCAGCTTCACAGACCTGAAGGGCACAGATGATCTGGAATGGCACAGGAGACGTTTCCTGCCTGCCAGGAGCATCCTGGCGGGCGGTGAAGCCGTTTATCTGGAGGGTCTTTACCCCCAAAGCCCGTGACATGCTCCAGCCTACAAATAGTGTAGGACAGCTGCAATAGCTAGACGTGGGGAGGGGGGGGTGTCCATGCTTGTGAGCACGGCTGCTGCAGAGGGACCTGGTGCAGCCGGGTCTTCGTCAGGAGGATGCTGCTCACTGTAGTTGGACTGGGGTCGTGCCCCCCAGCACAGGGATGCTGCCTGAGTCTGCAGTGAGCACGGGGTGCAGATATGAGCTGTGTGCAGGCAGATGGGGGGCCATAGCTGGTGCTTTTCACAGCAGCTCTTGCTGCGGTGAGTTTTATGATTGCAGACAGCAGGGACAGATGGGATAACTGGCTCTGTGGATAAGGGAAAAGTAGGAGACGTGTTATTCCTTACCTTTAGCAAAGCTTTTGATACAGTGTCCCACGGTATTCTTGCCAGGAAGTTGAAGAAGTATGGGATGGATGAATGGACTATAAGGTGGATAGAAAGCTGGCTACATCATCGGGCTCAACGGGTAGTGATCAAGGGCTCCATGTCTAGCTGGCAGCCGGTATCAAGCAGCGTGCCCCAAGGGCCGGTCCTGGGGCTGGTTTTGTTCAATATCTTCATTAATGGTCTGGAGGATGGTGTGGATTGCATCCTCAGCAAGTTTGCAGATGACACTAAACTGGGAGGAGAGGTAGATACGCTGGAGGGTAGGGATAGGACACAGAGGGACCTAAACAAATTAGAGGATTGGGCCAAAAGAAATCCAATGAGATTCCACAAGGACAAGTGCAGAGTCCTGCACTTAGGAGGGAAGAATCCCATGCACTGCTACATACTAGAGACCGAGTGGCTAAGCAGCAGTTCTGCAGAAAAGGACCTAGGGGTTACAGTGGACGAGAAGCTGGATATGAGTCAACAGTGTGCCCTTGTTGCCAAGAAGGCCAATGGCATTTTGGGCTGTATAAGTAGGGGCATTGCCAGCAGATGGAGGGACGTGATCATTCCCCTCTACTCGACATTGGTGAGGCCTCATCTGGAGTACTGTGTCCAGTTTTGGGCCCCACACTACAAGTAGGATGTGGAAAAATTGGAAAGAGTCCAGCGGAGGGCAACAAAAATGATTAGGGGACTGGAACACATGACTGATGAGGAGAGGCTGAGGGAACTGGGATTGTTTAGTCTGTGGAAGAGAAGAATGAGGGGGGATTTGATAACTGCTTTCAACTACCTGAAGGGGGTTGTCACGGAGTCCCCGGCGATGCTCTGGAGCTGCTCCCCATGAAGCCAGGCAGGACTCTGGGGAGTCTCCTCTCTGGGAGCAGCCTGTCTGCAGGACACGCAGCTCACCCGGGTTCCCCCTTCCTGGGTCTGACCTCGGGGCATTCAGCATCCTCTGCCCCTCCGTGCGCTTCCCACAGCGAGTCCCCCCAGGCGGGCTCCTGGGGAAGCCAGAGGGTCCTGCCCCCCAACTCCGCAGTCAGACGGGACTCTCAGCCAGCCAGTAACACAGAAGGTTTATTAGACGACAGGAACATGGTCTAACACAGAGCTTGTAGGTGCAGAGAACAGGACCCCTCAGCTGGGTCCATTTTGGGGGGCAGGGAGCCAGAGAACCCCATCTGCACTTCACTCCATGTCCCCAGCCAGCCCCAAACTGAAACTCTCTCCAGCCCCCTCCTCTGGTCTTTGTCCCTTTCCCGGGCCAGGAGGTCACTGGATTCCTTTGTTCTCCAGCCCTTTAGCTCTCACCTTGCAGCGGGGAAGGGCCCAGGCCACCAGTTGCCAGGAAACAGGGTGTCGGCCATTCTCTGTGTCCAGACCCCTGCACACACCTGCCTCTAGGGCTCTGCAACGATCATACACCCTTATCCCACCCCTAGAGACTTAAGAACTGCCATGGGGAAACTGAGGCACCCCCACACTATTCAGAGGAAACATTAAGAACAGTCCCGCTTCGTCACAGTGAGTTCCAAAGAGGATGGAGCTCGGCTCTTCTCAGTGGTGGCAGATGACAGAACGAGGAGCAACAGTCTCAAGTTGCAGTGGGGGAGGTTTAGGTTGGATATTAGGAAACACTATTTCACTAGGAGGGTGGTGAAGTCCTGGAATGGTTTCCCTAGGGAGGTGGTGGAATCTCCTTCCTTAGAGGTTTTTAAGGTCAGGCTTGACAAAGCCCTGGCGGGGATGATTTAGTTGGGGTTGGTCCTGCTCTGAGCAGGGAGTTGGACTCGATACCTCCTGAGGTCCCTTCCAACCCTGAGATTCTATGATCACAGAATGGCCCACTGCGTCCTGCCTGCCCCTCCCAGGTGCCTGCGCAGGATAGCTCCCCCGCCTGCAAAGCGTTGTCAGTTTTCAGTGCCCCGAGGGCAGGGTTCCCTCCCCTTCCTGGGGGCAGAGGGTCCCGATCTCCAGCCCTCCTGATCTCACCGCCTGCCATTCAGCCTGGATGGCCCAGGAGCCCAGGGTTCATTTCCCTGCACCACAGCAGAGTCCCTTTGTGACATTGGGGAAGTCACCCAGGACATGTCCCCTGCGGCTGGTCCATGCCAGCTGACTCGGGCTCCCAGGGCGCAGGCTAAGGGGCTGTATACGTGCAATGCAGACATCTGGGCTCAGGCTGGAGCCTGGGTTGTAGGGCTGTGGAAGGCTCCCAGAGCCCAGGCACCACCCTGAACCCGGAAGTCTACACGGCCATGACCCAGACCCCGTCAGTAGGCACAGGTCTGCGATGGGTTTTAGCTGCAGTGTAGACATACCCTGAGGGTGCGTCTACACCACAGCCTGAGCCCCGGCTCTAAGTCAGGTTTGAGCCCAAGCTGCCTTCCGTCTGCACACAAAGCAGTCTGGGGTGGGTCAGCAAGCACTACAGACCCGGATCCCTGCTGGGGCAGGGGGCAGAGCCCAAGTCAGACAGGCTGCGCCGTGTGGAGCGGACGCAGACCCAGACAGTGCGGACGCTCGAGCATGGGCTTGGAAACACTGAGTCCATACGCCTGGCTTGCACAGACCTGGTTTACAATGCCGTGTAGATGTACCCATAGTCTCTGTGGGGCTCAGTGCCCATCTGTACGGGGGAGAAAGGTGCTGGAGAGATGCTCAGCCAGCCAAGGGGGTGGATAAATACCCTGGGTAGATTCTGCTCTGTTTCCTCCCATCCCTTCCTGCTTGGCCCCCAGGTTTGTGCGGAGTTACCCTGTCCCGTGGGCAGCTGAGGGCTCAGTAAAAGCTGGTGCCCAAGGAACTGGAGAGGTGAGTGGCCTGTGAGCTCCCTGGCTGAGCGGCTGGAGGCATTCGCTCTCACACTGGGGACCGCAGCGAGGCCAGAGCCGGGCTTTAGGGGCCACACTGTGTCCCAGGGAACTAGGGTGACCAGACAGCAAATGTGAAAAATCGGGATGGGGGTGAGGGATAATAGGAGCCTATATAAGAAAAAGACCCAAAAATCGGGACTGTCCCTATAAAATCGGGACACCTGGTCACCCTACAGGGAACAGAGCTCGCCAGGCGGCTGATGGGCAGGAGTCTGGCTTCCAGCAGCCGGAGCAGCACACCATGTAAAAGGCAGTGCCAGCCCTTTGCCCCCAACCATGCGCCCCACCTTCTGGCTGGGCCCCGTTGGCCAGGCTGCCCCGCCCCAGTGACTGTGGTCAGATCCCACCTGAAAACCCACTCCCCCCTGCCTCGCAGCACTCCTCTTGGCTGGGGGGAAAGGGGGGGTGAAGCCCAGGGCGGAGCTGCATGGTGGTCTGGGGGACTTGGACAGGGCCAGCCCCGTGCACAGTGCCAGGTTTACACTGGTGCCATGGAGCCAGGCCCATGCTCAGAAGGGGCCCCGGCCTGCTCCGCTTGCCCTGCACCCCGAGACCCCGGTAGCTCCCCCTGCCCACCACTTGCTCCTCTTGGCCTGCCTGCCGGCCAGCCAAGGGCTCCTCTACATCCCTATCCCCATCCCCACCCTCCTGCTCCTCTCAGCCTCCTGGCCGGACCACAGGGCACCTCCGGCTCCGGGCAGCCTCTGCTTCCCACCGCCTGTGGGGCCCCACCTGGCTCCCCGGTGCTGAGTCTCCTGGGACGGGGCAGAAGCCCGCCAAGTCTGAGGTCTCAGCTGGTGGGGCGGATGCCAGTGGGGGGGAGAGGGGGCTTGGCTGGGCCTCTCCAGGCAAGTGGGTCCTTAGGGAGCCCGGATGGGGCAGGCCCTGGCCTGGCTGATGGCGCCACTCCTCAGGGGCCGGAGCGATTCTTGGCCCCGGGACCAGCCCTGGCTGCGCTGCTGGCTCAGCCCGGCAGGGTCACCTCCCAGCAGGGCCGGGGAGTGCAGCCGGGAGGCAGGGCATGGGGGAGGGGGTCTCTTAGGGGTCTGGGGGGCGGATGCTGGGCTGAGAGGGGCAGGGAAGATGTGGGTGTTGGGGCGCTAGGAGTGGGGGTTCTGCAGGAGGTGCTGGGCACTTGTGGTGGGGCTGTGGGCAGGGGGGCTGGGCAGGGCTGGTGTTGTGCAGGGTGCTGTGCATTTGTGGAGGGGTCTGAGGTGGGTGCTGGGCATAGTGGGTCCGGGGGGTCTCTGGCCATAGGAGTCGGGGGGGGCTGTGTGGTGTGGCATGGGCCTGCCCCCCGAGGGGAAGGGGCATGCTGACAGCACAGGGCTGGGTGGGCCACTGGGCATATGGCAACTGCCGGTTTGTAAACAGTGCCCTCGCACTGGGCTTGGCAGAGCGGGGCTGCCCCTGCCATGCCCTGCCTGGCCCCCACGCCAGGCTCCATTGGTCCCATGGGGGCCCACAAATATGTTTGGTGCCAGGCCCACAAAAGGTTAATCCAGCCCTGCCTGTGCAGCGCTGAGCACACGGACAGCGCTCAGTAAAGAATCCAGTGGGAGCCCTTCAACTCCTGGCTCCCGCCCTTCCCTTTGGGTGTGGGGGGGTGTCACTGCACAAACACCCCCCCCCCTTGACCCAGATTCCCATGTTAAAGCGTGTTTGCCAGCAGCAGGAGAAATGCTTGGAGCGCAGAGCCTGCTAGAGTTGCAGAGCTCCCGGTGCACATGCAGAGGCAGCCGGGCCAAGCCTGCATCCCCCTGTGCCAGCTCACAACGCCACTCAGGTTGGGGGCCCTCTCAAATCGGGGCAGGGGGAAACTGTCCCTTTGCCCTGAAGATGGGAAATGTTCACTTAAACTGGGACAGGGGTTTGGACCTGACAACAGGACAGTCCCGACACCTGGGACTGGAGGGAGACCTGAAATTGCAGCTGGTCAGCATTATCTCTGCCCGGGGGGCAGGTGGGTTAGTGGTTATGTCCGGGAACCAGGACTCCTGGGCTCTATTTGCAGCCCTGTTGCCGATTGGCTGCGTGTCCTAGGGCAGATCATGTTCTCTCTCTACATCCCCCGTATTGTCCCAGGTGAAGGGGACAGGAGTCTCTCATTCTTGTGCGCTGACCTAGCTGGGCGTCAGATGCCCTGGCATGTAGGCTGAGCTGTTGTGGGCACTGTGGGGGTCAGAGCCTGGGCTCCACGGCTTTGGGAGGTGATATATTGTTCGCACTCTCAGTCTACCATTCGCACGTACTGTGTTATCAGGGGTGTTACACTGGTCTGGCCCCAGCCCTTAAAATTCAGTTACCCCACTACGACCCAGCTCGTGCACACAAGCCTGTTTCAGTCTTGTCAGCTCAGGCTTAGGCAATGGCCTGTGAGATCGAGGCTCAGAGGAAGACGTTTGGCTAGAACAGACTTGGGCAAAGCATGCTCCCTCGTGGGCTCCACGCACTCTGCGGCCGTCTCTCTGCCCAGGGTCAGAACGCCGCTTGGGGCAGGGCTTTGCAGCAGGTGGGAAAAGACAGTTTTAGCTTGGGACAGTTTCCTGTGTCCAGGGGCAGTGGATGAGGGTCTGGGCCTGTCACATAACCATGGCAAGGGGAAGTAAAGAACGAACAGAGAATTACCCAGAGACCAGCATCCCCTGATCCATCCTGAAAACCCACTGTGCTAGCACAGAAGAATCTACGGTATGTTAGTTCATTACAAGACCTTCTGACCCTACTCGGCTCAGCAGAGACATGGGATAGTGCCTTTGAAATCTGGCTGCCCTGCTGGATTTGGAGAGGGGACAATCCTAGGGGAAGCCCGTTCTTTCATCCTTTGGACATTTGCAGACAGCAAGCCGCCCTGTCTTTCCCCTCCCCCCCAGGACCAATGGTGGATTTTGATGCTCCTGGACTCTGGCCCTTTCCAGAGATGGGACATCAGTGCAGGCAGAGCGATTTCATGGACTCCTAGGCCAGACAAGGACCATTGTGACCATCTAGTCCAAGCATTTTAAGGGGGGCTCCAGCTACACCATTGCTGCAGAGGCTGAACAACTGGGCCTGTGTTTTGGTTTCAATCAAGGCTGATATTCAGGGGGAAGGTTCAAACCGGTGGTTTTTAGAACACTGGGTTCCAGGTCACTGTGTTTTACAGGCTGCAGCCCCTTCCACCGCAATGCCTGGAGCGCACACAGCGCTCGCGGGGGTTGTCGCTGTCAGCCAAAGCCCCGCATCACTAACAGGTTGGGGGGATGGAAACTTTGGCCAAGGGACAAACTTATTCCTGTGAAAAGGGCTGAGAGATCCCCACTGTCCATGCAGGAAACCAGCTTTTAAAGGTCTCTGAGAACGCCACTTCACACTGCACTTGGAGCTAGGGGCTGTATATGGGAGTCTAGCAGGCTGCCAAAAGCACCAGCAGAGCTTCAGAGAGATGGGATCAAGCTCAGAAGAGAGCAGGACAAGGAGCAATGGCCTGAAGCGAAGGAAGGACTAGACTAGACAGACTGAGCCCTTGTCAGTTGGAGGAGCAAATCCCCAGTCTTACGCAGAGCTCCAGGGGCTGATTTGCTCCCCTGGGAGGGGCAGGGAGCTGTCTCTGGCAGAACCCAGGGCTCAGCTGGGATGTGAAGTTACAGAGAGCTCGTGTGTGTGTTGAGAGCACCAGGTTTGAGGAACCCCTGCCCTGCCCCAGCCCTGACATTGCCAGCAGGTTTATTTTTAAAATACTTTATTTTTCTCAATACTGACATTACAAAAAAAAAGAAAAAAAAAGAAAAATACAAAATACAAAAAAAAAAAAAAAACAAAACAAACCAAACCCACTATAAAACATTCAGGATCTCATTGAAACTGAGAAAAACAAAGCAGCTCCCAGCCTGGACTGCCGCCCCATGTTCCTCTCCCCCCGTCAGCGTTATCTGAACAGCGTTTATGTTTTTCTAACCGAACACGTAACATGGGAGGGACAAGGCATCATTGTAACCATTCCAACGGGTTTATAAATGAAGCGCTGTGTGACAGTTTCCTCCTCTCCAGAACGACGTCTTTGCCCTGGATTCCATTCCCCCTACGCGTTACATACTGTACATCTGTACATAGCGGACTGGGGTGTACATCCCACAGCAGAGTATCAACGGACACTCCAGAATACCTCAGTTAAAACCAAGATAGCTTAAAGTCAGCTCAGACTTACCAATGCAGGATTCCAGAGGTGCTCTGAGAAGGCCTAGACATAGGGAATGAGCCCAGAGAAAACCTCTCATTTCACGTCCAGAGGACTCCTAGGGCAATGGCCATCTGCTTGCACGGTGTCTGTGTGACTAGAAATGCTGTGCCTCTTTGGATCAGCTTCTGAACCGTCCCAAAGGCAGGTTAAATATGCTTCATTTTATGAAGAACCCAGCCCCAGAGACACTGGCAAGACAGGCTGACGTAGGTAAGAAATATAAAAATTCTCCCAATGGAAATCCAAGTTTAAAAAAATACAGCATTTAAAAAGAAAGCCACCCAAGCAGATTCCCTCCTGCTCCTCTCCGAAACACATCCTGAATTCCTTCTGCCCTGAAGGAAAGCATCTACATGCACATTCTTCTTGCTGCTAAATCCCTACTGTGTAACTCAAACACTAGCAAAACAAACCTCAGCTCCACTCACGCTTGGCTCTGCTTGTACACCTAGACTTCGGCTACACACGGATTACGTTCTCACAGACATGATGTTCATATGGCTGAATTGATCCCCAGAAGAGTTGGGATGAACCACTCCAGAAAAAAACCCTTATGGGGTTATAAATAAAAGCAGCAATTTAAACTCAACACACCTGAACAAGACAGCTTGCATCCTGGGCCCCCTGCCCCTCCCTTCTACTACCGTACATTTTTGGCATGCCAGCATGCACAGCAACATCCTGATAGGACATTGGCCCAACTCCACTCCCACCCATCTTACATGCTCTGAACCGATAAAGCTGGGACGCTTAAGTTTTAAGAAGAGTGCAGGAGGGGTGAGGGTCTGAAACGAGGTGCCTTGCAGCTCAGTGTTTGCATTCAGCACAGAAGATAATCAGCTGTAATCCTGGCACCGCAGAACGGACCCCAGTAAACTACAGGTACTGTGGTTCTGTGTTGGAAACGGTTCCGCTAGGGTGGCCATGGTGTATACAAGTCGTGCCTTTGTTGTGCACACTCATAGAATTTGTTTGGATTCTTGGTACTAATGGAACCCAATAGCAGCAAGCTTCAGAAAGGTGAAGCTAAAGCTAACCCTTCCAAGTCCTATGTACACTGTGTGGAATCTCTACGCTTTCCAGGAGACACAAATTCATCCTCTAGCCAGGAAGTTGACTTCAAAGCGTGCGATGCGAAAACCACCAACGGATAAAATTCCCTGGGCCCGCAGCCCATGCCCATTTGCTTGGACCAGGCAGAAAAGCTAGACCTCCAGGAAAAGGTGCCCAGCCCAGAGACCCAGCACGAGTTAGCCAGGAATCTGAGCTCCTGAATCCCACACTGCTAGAGTATAACAGAGGCTGACAAAAGGCAGGTGAAAGGGCTGGGGTTAACAGGACCGTGTGGAAAGGAGCGTGGGTTTTTTGCATTTGAGTGTGAATGGGCACCTCCGCTTTGTGCAGCTCAGATGCTGTGGCACGTGTGTTGGAAGTATTGCTGCTTGCAGAACGTCCCCATGGCTCTAGGAGCACGGCAGGTGCTGTTTGAGGATCTGTCTCGTCTGTGGAGCTATTTTGTCTGGGAAGCGGACTTTGAACTCTACAATCAAGTCTCCCCGTTGGGTGGGGACCTTTGGGAAGGGCAGCCCTTCCCCTCGCAGTCTTTTCACGGTGCCAGGCTTGATGATGTCGTTGCAGGGCAGAGGGATCACCCTCCCGTCGAGAGTGGGAATGTTCACTGTACAGCCACACAAAGCCTGCAAGGAAGAAGAGCAAACAGTGAGACCGGCTGCAACTTGGAGTCTCTAGAAAAAGCCCATGTGTGTAAGAGCAGCCAAGGCTGGGAACCCACTACTGGCCTGAGCAGTTCTGCTCCCTCACCCAGCAGACATGACACTAGCCCCTGGCCTGTCGCTGTTACCCATTTCACGTCTATTAGCAATGCAGCAGCAACGCCATTATCATCTGGGGGATATACAGGAGTCTCCCCCATGTACACATCCTAGGTGTTCTACTGAGAACGCTCCAGAAAAGCACATGGCATGTGGGTTCAACCATGGTGGTGGTTTCATGGTGGCATCCACTCTTCACTCCACTCAGGCCTTCAGAAGTGGGGCAGGTTTCTCTAGAACTCTACCCAGAGTGTGCAAAGCGCTCAGGACAGGCTGCATTTCATCTCTTACCCCGTGTTTGTCTGAATCCAGAGAAGCAGAGACCCCGAAGAGGAGGAAATCAGAGTAAGTGTCTCCCCAGAAGGACAACAGACTGGTGATGTACCCTGCTGCTGCGGAGTGTGACAGGGTCTCTGGCTACACAACACTGCCCACATTTTGTGTAGTACAAATCCTAAGTTTGGAAGCGGCTCATTATTAGATATAATCTCTCCCCCCACCCTGACTTTTCATAGTAATGGTGAATCAGTGTACGTTCGTAGTTCCCCATTTGTACAGCAACACAAGCTAGAACACTGCAACCAGACCCGATCCCGAAGGACCAGACTACAAGTGTTGGGTTCAAGTCTGGTTTGAAAACATCCCAGTTGTTTCAGGTGTGGGTCGACTCTCCTCCTGCCCAGGGGCGGGCATGACAGTGGCTGCATGCCATACTCCTGCCACTTGCTGTGCTGTGTGCACTTTGGAGTGAGTGTGCCGAGGATCCGCAGCACCTCTCGCTCCACAACACATGCACAGCGCGGCAGGGGGCAGCAGCTGGCAGGAGTGAGGCACTGCCTGGTTCCCGTGGGCACAAAGCATCAGTGCTGACTCGGGTTTGGCGGGAGGGGAGTGTCTAGTCAGAAAACGACTCTTGGGCTCAGGTCCAGTTCAGGCATAAAAACAGGCCCAAGCAGACCTGTCGGAAGAACTTTGAGCAAGTGAGCTGTGGGGAGGTCTCCTCATTGCCTGCTACCACGGTCCACGGCTGACAATGCCCGAACCGCTGGCCATTCCCAAGCTTGTCCTCCTAAAGATGTGCTTTACAAAGCACTTTGGAGCTCACCGGAATCTTGCCCTAGCCACCAGCCTGTGCATTGCCCACACTGTGATTCTCAAACCAGATGACTGAATCACCAATCAGGAGTTTTTAATTACTGCACAGGGTGATTTCGGGTAACCGCCCCAAAATGTCATGTCTTTCTTAGTAAGCAGGACCTGGTACCCTTAGCCACTATGTGGCTTGGTTTCAGCTAGGCCTGACTAAATCAGCCAATACCTAGAGTGTTTTGAACATTAGCCATCTGGCTTGGAGAACAGAAGAACACTGCAGATGGAAAAGTGCATAGAAAGTACATTCAGATCTTTGCCTCAAGTAACATAACCAAGGATTCTGCATGCGCCCAGCTCTTGCAGACAGGAAACTGGGCAGGGTAACTGCAAATGCACAGAAGCAGCCAGTCACACACAAGCTGGGTTTTGATGAAATCAAGACCCAGTGTCTTTTTTTAGGAGCCTCATTACATGCAGCCTGACTTCCAACAAACTATAAAAGGCAACAGCAGGGACAAGTCACATGGGGCAGACGCAGCCCTGACACTTGGCGCTGGAATGGCAGGGGTGCTGCAGGCCAGGATAAAGGCACCTTGACAGAGCTGTGCATGCAAGAAGCTTGCCCTGAACCTGCCTACAATATTGCTGCCTACAGCCAGGTAGTGTTGGTCAGTCAGCCCAAGGAATGCTAAACTGCACCAATAAACCCCCAAACGCCGGGCTTGGCTATCTCAAATCCATGATTCCATGTGCATCCCAGGAAGAGCCCTCCAGCAGCATAGCACCCCCCCGTGGGGCAGGCTAGTCTCCCAGCACAGACCACTCCCACACACAGAAGAGAAGAGCGGCGAGGAGCGTGAGGGGATCTGGACTAAAGTGGCCACCTCCGTACTTCCCTAGATTTTAAGGCACGGAAGGACCACTGTAATTCACCCGGTCTGACCTCTTGCATAGAACTGGCCAGAAATCTCTAAATCAAGCCCTCCCTTTCTGGCTGAGCTAGACCGTATCTTTTAGAAAGACATCCCGCCTCCAGTTAGCAATTCCACCTGACGGAGAATCCACGGGGCGAGTTGCTCCAATGGGTCATTCCCCACACTTTTCAGAGTAGCAGCTGTGTTAGTCTGTATTCGCAAAAAGAAAAGGAGTACTTGTGGCACCTTAGAGACTAACAAATGTATTTGAGCAGAAGCTTTCGTGAGCTACAGCTCACTTCATCCGATGAAGTGAGCTGTAGCTCACGAAAGCTTATGCTCAAATACATTTGTTAGTCTCTAAGGTGCCACAAGTCCTCCTTTTCTTATTCCCCACACTTAACAGTCTAGCTGTAGCTTCCAGCCATTGGTCCTGTTCTGCCTTTGGCTGCAAGATTAAAGAGCCGTCTGCCACCAGAAAACATATCCCCACTTAAGTGCCTATAGACTGTGATTAAGTCACCTCTTAGCTTCTCTCAGCTAAACTAAACAGCTCAAGCTTCTTTAGTCTCTCACTATGAGGCATGTTTTCCCGAATATCAGTCTCTGGACAGGGCTACAGGAGGGAGTGCCTGCTAAAGTGCTCTAGTGGGGTTGAACTGCAGCACCTCTTCCTTCTCTGAGTTCCCAACGGGGCCCCCTCTACCCTTCGCTGATCGCCCAGGAGAGGTAAGCAGCAACAGGGCAAGCTAAATTTAGACTATGGCCTTGTTCAATCCCTGACGAAGTATCCGAATGTTTCTGCTGCTCATCAGCTGTCGCCCTTCCCAGAGCTCAGCATCTCTGCCCAGCGCGCTGGATTTATCTATAGCTCATAGGCCCTGGCACCTCTGCCAACAGCCTCCAAAAGGCTAGGAAAGCAAGAGCCAGGAATTCCTCAGCTGCCCACTCACTGCTCGCAGCACAGACGCTTCCAGGAAGTTAAAACTCTTGAAAGTTCTCTCCCTTCCTGCAGCGGGGAGATCCACTGATGGACATGAGCAGGAAGTTTACCTAGAACCGTATCAACACACCTCTGCCCCTGGCTACTTGTACCCACTGCTTCCAACAGCCTGCGGCTGAAGCGCTACACACAGCTCCCCCGTTGTATTGTGAGGGAGGAGTCTCTAAGGTTCACCGTTCTCCTGGGTTCCTCTCTGCTCTCAATAAAGCCCACTCTCCTGTAGACTACACATGGCTGGCTCCCAGCATGGCTCTAGCTCCACAGAGGGTATAAGGACAGACTTTGGGGTCGGAGAACCTAGAGGAAGTGCCCTGTCTGGAGCATTAAAAGTTCCCCTGCCTGGCTTCTCCTTTTAGCAGGGTGGCAGTGGCTTTGCTGTACTGGCTCATTCAGGCATTGCTGCTTTCTATTTTGGTGCAGATCTTAACAAGTTTTGCCTCTTTAATAAAGGAAACCCATATAGCTGAACATGGGCTCCATCTCCCCCAGGCTAGGGCCTCACTGACTCAAGAGGGCCTGTGCAGAGCTGACAGGCACAGGGGGTGGGCTCTTCTGGGTTAGATTTCTGTGCTTTGCTTTTAGTGACTCTGTGGCACTGAGCTGTACACACCAGCGAGGAAACCCGCAGCCAGCCCCTTGGGAAGGGGGATGCTTTCTGCCAGTTTGTAGGGAACTCTTTGGCTGATGGTGCTTATTTTGCAGGTGTGGGGAGAGGATACTCAGGATGCCACTCAAGTCTTGCATCCTCTGGAAGAGGCTGGCATCCACGCTGCTCCTGGCTGCTGGGATAGTCACTCGAGAGTCACAAGGTGCATTTTCCCTCTGCCCCACAAGCCCTGGAGCATATGTCTCTGCAGCACTTGCAGCCAGGGCTGCTCAGAGGCCAAACTGTAAGGCCAGCCCAGCAATGACTAACCCCACCCCAGCTGTGCTCAGAGGCCAGAGGAAGAGAGTGTGCCTCCCTGCAGCTGAGCTAGCTAAGCTCCTCCCCAGGTCTCCATCAGCTCAAGCCATGTGTAAACTGCACACAGGAATGGACCGATCCTGGTCCCCATGAACTAGCTTATTGCTACTCTGTAACCAACAACTCCTCTCCGCACTGCTGTGGATCTGCCTGTGCCCCAGCAGGTTTCCCAGGGAGTCAAGGAGGAAACGAAACAGTCACACAGCCTCTCAGGTTAAATCCGGGCAGCAATCCCCTTCAAGCTTCTGCACATGGGAGGCTTGGTATGGCCAAACGTGAGAAATCACTAACTTGCAGGTATGCTGCTAGCCAAGCTGGCATGGCTGGCATTTGCTGGCTGCTCGTCCCATTTCCTACCTCGGGTTGTTTGGCTGGAAAGGTGACCCTACTGGCTTTGAGTGCAGGGGGTCTTGCTGCCACAATGGCACCGTGATAGAATCATAGAATCATAGAATATCAGGGTTGGAAGGGACCCCAGAAGGTCATCTAGTCCAACCCCCTACTCAAAGCAGGACCAAGTCCCAGTTAAATCATCCCAGCCAGGGCTTTGTCAAGCCTGACCTTAAAAACCTCTAAGGAAGGAGATTCTACCACCTCCCTAGGTAACGCATTCCAGTGTTTCACCACCCTCTTAGTGAAAAAGTTTTTCCTAATATCCAATCTAAACCTCCCCCATTGCAACTTGAGACCATTACTCCTCGTTCTGTCATCTGCTACCATTGAGAACAGTCTAGAGCCATCCTCTTTGAAACCCCCTTTCAGGTAGTTGAAAGCAGCTATCAAATCCCCCCTCATTCTTCTCTTCTGCAGACTAACAATCCCAGCTCCCTCAGCCTCTCCTCATAAGTCATGTGCTCTAGACCCCTAATCATTTTTGTTGCCCTTCGTTGTACTCTTTCCAATTTATCCACATCCTTCCTGTAGTGTGGGGCCCAAAACTGGACACAGTACTCCAGATGAGGCCTCACCAGTGTCGAATAGAGGGGAACGATCACGTCCCTCGATCTGCTCGCTATGCCCCTACTTATACAACCCAAAATGCCATTGGCCTTCTTGGCAACAAGGGCACACTGCTGACTCATATCCAGCTTCTCGTCCACTGTCACCCCTAGGTCCTTTTCCGCAGAACTGCTGCCGAGCCTTTCGGTCCCTAGTCTGTAGCGGTGCATTGGATTCTTCCATCCTAAGTGCAGGACCCTGCATTTATCCTTATTGAACCTCATTAGATTTCTTTTGGCCCAATCCTCCAATTTGTCTAGGTCCTTCTGTATCCTATCCCTCCCCTCCAGCGTATCTACCACTCCTCCCAGTTTAGTATCATCCGCAAATTTGCTGAGAGTGCAATCCACACCATCCTCCAGATCATTTATGAAGATATTGAACAAAACGGGCCCCAGGACCGACCCCTGGGGCACTCCACTTGACACCGGCTGCCAACTAGACATGGAGCCATTGATCACTACCCGTTGAGCCCGACAATCTAGCCAGCTTTCTACCCACCTTATAGTGCATTCATCCAGCCCATACTTAGGGGATAGGGAGGGCTGCAGTTCAGTGCTGGGCCTCTGGTCCAACAGGGCACTTCTCCATCTGCAGAACGAGCGCTGGGTTTGTGCAGCTTCACTGGGAGCAAGTAACTATGCAAAGGCTCCACTGAGGAACAAGAAGCACCCCAGCAATGCGACCAGTAAATGCCAGAGCACGGAGCTGTAGCCCTCCCACTGCACGTCTGCGGAGGCAAAAAGACAGATCTCCTGGGATGTCAGCACCAAATCCAAGCCCTGCCTAATGTGGAGTGGCCCGTGCGTGCCGGGGGGTGGCACTGCATGGCAGCAGCAAGGCAGCCTGCAGTAACAGGCCACAGGGCTTGGCAATGCAGCGTGAAACTCCTTGTGTCCTTAAATCACCCCGGCAGCTCTGCTGCACACGTGGGCTGGGATGTTGCCTTGCTTTTTCAAGGGAAAAACGTCACCATTAGTGAATGAGATGTGAAGCGATGCTCCAAGAAGGGCCAATGCTGCTAGGGGATGAAGAACTTAATAAAGCCTGAGTACATGTGCTGCTCACAGGGGAGTTTCTCACGAACCCCCTCTCCCTCCAGCCCCTGGGAGCAGGGCTCGGAGCAGGCTCTAACAGGTGCAGTCGTGTGAGGCCTCTAAGATTTGCTGGCCCTGCCTGTTGGCTTTCAGGGCAGATAAGTGCCCACTACTACTGTCCAGAGCAAAAGCAGCAAAGACAAGATTTGCTATGTCTAAGGCAAACAACATGGCCTCTCCTCCCTTACCCCTTTCTTTGGGAAAAATCTTTCATGCCACTTTCAGACATCACAGTAGAGGGTATAAGAAAGAATCTATATCCCCCATTCAGATATCCTTTAATGCCATCTGGGGAGGCTGTCATAGACACAAGTGGCTGCAATTCTCCCCGGTCATTAGCAAAGTACCCTTTGCTTCTCCACTCAGGGGAATGCAGGTCCAGCAGCATTGCAAGGGCCCACCCCTGCTCCCTTTATGGGACAGAAAAAAACAAGAGCTCTGATGCCAGAGGCAGCTCACATTCACTGAATCATTTTCGCTTCTTTGGAAGCGGGCCGAGAATGTGAGCAGTCAGGCTGCGGAGGGCGGGTTCTCTGGTGTCTGGAGATAGAATGGAATTGAGGAACCATGGGCTCTATTCCCAGCTCTGCCCGACACAACAAACAAGTCAATCAAACCAGCTGTAAAATGGGTACATTTCCCTGCCACCCGGGACTAGGAGGCTTAGTGCTGACAATGCAGCCAAAGGGTCTCCAGGTGCTTTGCCAAGCAGTATTACTTGGAGACCTCTAAAACCGCTCTAGCAGCCTTACTTTTCTGAGAGAGAACCAAACCAGCCCATGCTCTGAACCGGATACTGACCAGCCCCAGCACTGCAGGTTCAGGCATCAAGAGCAATGAAAAGCAGACAGTCTGTAGCAATGAGGTGGAAGCCTGGCTGTGTCTAGAATCCCATTCACAATGCTGCAGTTCAGCAGCTGTCAGCACTTCTGTGATGATTAACTGTGATCTTCCAGGGTTTAGAACTCTCTGCATTCCAGGAGGAAATTGACTCCCTTCTCCAGGCTGAGGGAACCAGGTTAGTTTTGCTCACTCTTCCCCACTTTCTGCATGCAGCTGGTGCATTTTGGTCCCTTCCTGACAATCCCACCCCTAAAAGTCCTCACTGCATCCTTGCCCTGAATTGCAGAGATGCAGAGCAGCTGGAGCTCCCATTAGCTTCAGCAGGAGCTGGGTGCTCATCACCCTCTGAAAATCAGGCCAAGTATGCTTTCAACAGATTGGTTATTAGCAGTTTTAACTAACTCCTCCTTCCTCACCTGAGCTCATGCATCAGCTCCATTGAGTGGAGCCTGCAGACCTCACAGTTGTTTGCAAAGAGGTCAAGTCAAATTTTAAAAAGTTAAAGTTTGTCTGAAATTTCTGTTACAAGTAACACTTAATGGTCATATAAATAGAAGTGAAATGAAATATAAACTCTTTGCTTTTAGAAGATACAGCAACAGGGGGTAGAGTCAGAAACCTACTACATGGAAAACATGATGGCAAAGTACACAACTTGGCAGAGGGCTCGAGGGCAGGCAGAGTAACCAAAACCACAATCAACTAATTTTTAAGATGATTAGATTTTAAGCAGATGGTGTCCCTTTACTACTGTCGGGAGAGCCAACATAGGAAACTGACACACTGATTTCACTATGGCATCTACAAGACTGTTTGAAAAAAATCCACATCCACAAATATCTTGAACTCTTTCCCCATCAAGTTTGAAACTGATTGGAGAAATAACGTATCAAAATTAAAACTTCAGTGTCATCTGCCATTCACATGTCAGTCTGCGTTAATGATTTCAAAGGACTCAGTTTGAATTTGGCCCCAAATTTATGCATTTTAGAATCAGCTTTCAGAGAGCTCAATAGGCCAAGAGAAGTGTTCCTGGAACATTTAATGTTTAATTCCAAGGGATGTGATTTAAAAGAAGACAGACAGCCCTCTCCTGTGCTTGTCGCTCACACATGGCACTGCAGCATTGTGTTAGTGCACGAGAATCTGGAAGTGTAAACTGACATGCTTGTTAGCGCAGCAAAGCATTCAAAAATGCAAGAAAGAAGGCAGCAGACCTAGTGACACTACAGTGGATTTTTAACATTTCCTTAGTACAGATGGTTCCCTCCCCTACTCTAGCCCTTTAACACCAGTGAAAGCAGGCAAGAAATTGGCAACACTAACTATGGAAAACAATCCCTTGGACTGGATGAACTGTAGTGGAATGACCAACCCCCACACTGCCTTCACTGAGATGACAGACAGAACTGATATCTATGCCCACCACTCTGAAAGGTTAGGGACTGCACTGGCAACTTGCCAGCAGCCCAGGGGACACCACATTTGCATATAATTTGATGTATGAGAGCAGTTCATTTTTACTATGACGGTGCAGCCCCCTGACATGAGTCCCAGCATGCAATGCTCCACCTTAATTCAAGCCCCCAAACTACACTGCACCCTGAAACTTTTTGTCTCCACAGTCTACATCTCCATATTAGAGGGGGCCCCACGTGACATTTGCCCTCATGGATTAAATCAGAGAAAGTTTTATGGCTGAATGCTGTGCCAAGCTATAAATGTAGGGATTTACCTAATTTAACTATGGGCCTTATTCTGCTCCCAGTACAGCCAATGAGGAGTTTTGCCTTTGACTTCAATGGGGACAGGACAAGGCCTCAAGACAAACAGGGAAGCCACTAAGTGCCTCACTAGGTCTGTGAATAGCAGATGCCACTAAAACTAGGATCTTAGCTGAAGCATTCACAGGGAGGTTGCTTCTGAGTGTAAATGTTAAGTTTCTGGTGGGGCTGGTTTAACTCAGACTTGTGAAGTTTCCTTCAGGTAGCAATACCACAGGTAAATCCTGGCTCCCCCCAATAGCAGGTCTGCTTCTTCCTCTCTCTACCTCCCACTGAGCCGCTCACATAATTTTAAGAACGGACAGTTTTCTGCTGCCCACATGTCTCTGGGGAAGCCCTCTCAGAAGCCCACCCAGCGCTGGCTTGCTCGCCATGGACAGACGTGAGTGACTGGAATGATCAACACAGAGTTCAATGGTACCTGGGCTTGGAGACCAGGGGAAGAATCTCCCTTCTCCACCCCCCTCCGGGTTTGATCGCTGGTTTTATCATGCGATAGTGACAAGAGGATGGTTGTCAAAGTCTGAAGGGCCAGCTGATCATGTCTGACCTGAAGCCTGGGAGGGCGAGGGTACTGAGGAGGGGCATATCTGATGAAGAATTAAGAATGCTGCTCTCTGCCAGTTTTAAACTAAAGGGTTTGAATCAGTCCTGTCACAATGGGGAGGGTTCCCTCATGGGCTGCAGGAGCCCTGGGACAGCAGGACAGGAGTCTGCCAGAGTTGCTCCCAGCACAGGATGGATCCCACCTCCCACCCAACCACCCAGGGCAACCATGAGATACTGAGACCCAACAACTAGTTACAGCTCCCTGATTCTCCACCCTAGCTTTGATTAGAGTAGGTTAGAAACCAGGGACCCCTGGAAACCATGGGACAGCTGGAACACATGATGCACCAGCCCCACTCCACCTCCCTTCTGCAGCAGGGCTGCAAGGAAGGAGGCATAGCAACTAGTTATGCCCTCTCTAAGGCCACTGAGGACTCTTGGGTGATTTTCTACCTTTGTGTTGCAGCACTCAGGTAAAGGGAGCAGAACAAAGGCAGATTCTCTGTCTTTAGTATTGATGGTGCCACTCCCCACCACACACATCCTCAGTAGGAAACATGAAACTGACAGAAGATGCTGGAGGAACATGGACTGATATCAGAAGGACTCACTGAGGTCTGGTGTGTGACAGGCATCTTTGTGAGGATGGCACTGAGGAAGCATCCGAGATATGGCAACAGCGCTGCCTCTCCCAGGTATTGCTGGCTACAGAAAACAGAGCCGCACACTTCAAGAGTAAACTTCGGTTTCCAGTGTCAACGTAAGTCACCTTGACTCCAGTGTCTCCAACGTACCTTTAGAAGAGTGTCCCCTAGAACACCCAGCTCTGAATGGTCACAGTGTGGCTGGGAACTGGCGCTCCATTCAAATGCATGATGGAAAGTCGCACCCTGACAGCGTGATGTTTCCATCTGGCTACAGAGCCCATGGAAAAGTTCCCTCAAGCTTTTAGAGGAAGGGGAGCCAGCCAGATATATCCTTACTCAAGGGCACACACTGAGACATTTGTACCCAAGATCTGATCCACAGAGCTTTTTTCTACAAAACGTATTTGCGTACGTGGACTAAATCGGTCTTTAAAAAAATCCGCCCACCAAGATCTACATTAAAAGACAGACAACCTCTACAATTTGAAATGAATGGTAAATTGCAGCTGCTAACAATTTAAATTTTAAATGTACCTGCCAGCTGGGACTTATTAAAAAGAAGTTAGACAGCAGTACCATCAAACATGCATCTCATGAATGTGGGTTACCCTTGTCTTCCTTTCCACTCCTGCCTCGTGCTGCTTGTTGCTCTGACTCCTCAAGTCCCCTCTAAAGTTCCACTGCAAACTCCATGGGCCAGAGACCATAACTTACTTGTCCTGCAAAGCACAAAACTACCTTCATATGCTGCTTGAATAAATAATGCAGTGCACACAGCCCGGGAGGGAGAAAACAGAAGAGCACAGCTAGCACAGGCTCAAACAAGGCATAGTGAGGACCAGGGTGCCATGCAAACTGTCCCCATGCGGCCACGCCAACAAACCTGTAACCTCACTGGGACCAACCCACCGCCCCAGCCACAGTTAGCCTGTTATATAAGTGCAGAACACTGATGTCAGAGTGACAAGCAGTGGCATTTGGGCCAACACCAAGACATGGGGCTGAACAGGGACAAGCCACCGGACTAGTTTCTCTTTTGAGCTGATGCAGGGTCTGAGCTCTTTTCCAGACATGAACACCCCATACTAACGGTGAAGCTTGGCACACAAGCAGGGGGAAAGGGTAATTAGAGCAGTTAAAACCGTATCAGTTGGACCTAGAGACTGAAGTACTGAGGTTGTGTAATTCCTGAAAACAGGGGAATGGACGTTGGTCTGTAAAGCAAAGGGAGAACACTCCACTCTGTAAATCTCTCTTGCTTTGGCTTATTATACCATATGTGACCTTCTAAAACCGTGCAAGTTAATCACCCTTCTCATCTATTCTGTTCAAACTAGCAAACTCATCTCCAAGGAGCACAGCGGTGGGGAGCTCCCACTGACCCACCTCTTTAAGACTGATCATAGCCATGTAGACCACATTTGTGCCGTCTCGCTTGAAATGTGTGTGAGGCTTGTCCTTGAGAATGAAGACAATATCGGCAGGGATGTTGTCTGGCGTGGCATCTCCTTCTTTGGGAAAGGTGATTTTGGTTCCTTCTTTCCACCCCCTTTTAATGACAATGTTCAATATCTTATCCTCGGTCCTTGTGGTCCTCCCGTCAGGGTTCAGCCGCCGGCGGGTGATTTTCATCCTTTTGGTAGAGCCGTGGTAGATTTCTTCCAGGGAGACCCTGAGCTCGTGGATGATGGGTGGGTCCTGGACCTTCCTTCGTGTGTGGAGAGGCTCCGGGTGCCGTCGATGGACTCCGTTGATGCCGTTGAAGCCGAACCGTCCAAAGGCGCTGAAAGGGTCATCGTCATCATCGATATCCATATCTTCCTGATCGAATCCATTGAATGCCCGGGAGCGACTGCTGGCAAAGAAGATATCAAAGGGATTGGAGCCACCGAAAAAAGAAGCAAAGGTGGCGTGTGGGTCTCCGTGGAAGGTGTAGTGGAAAGTGTTGCCGGAGCCACCAGAGGAACCGCCTCCAGTTTTGAGCCCTAGAACACAGCAAGGAAAGAACAACGTTAACAAAATCCATTGAAGAAGGAGGTTGTTCCCTTCTAGTCCTGCCTGATGCACAGGGAATGCAGACAGCTGTGCCACCCTGACTAGACTTTTGTTGGTTTTTTCTAATATGCAGCATGGGAACCAAAGGTGGAATTCAGTCTTGGTGTTGCAAGCTCCTTTCTACCACTCTCTAGGCAGCAGAATCCCACACAGCCTCTCATATCCCTCCTTCACCCCCAACCTGGCCACAATCTGCATCCTTTTTCCACTGGAGAAACTAGCTAGCAGTTATCTTCTGAGCAAAGCTGAGCAAACTTATCTTCCCAAGATGGAAGGTGGGGGGGTCTCGGTGCGCTGCTGCCCGCAGGCATCAGTTACCGGCCAATGGGAGCTGCGGAGTTGGCGCCCGGGGCAGGAACAGCGTGTGGAGACACCCCCACCCCCACCGCCAAAGGGACGTGCCGGCTGCTTCCAGGAGTGGGCAGAGCAAGGGTGCGCTGCTGGTGGTGGCGGCAGCATGGCCCCTGGGCCCTTTTAAATCGCCGGGGGTGGCAGGCGGGGCTGGGAGACACTATGAGGGAGGCGCATGGGGGCAGCAGGCGGGGCCGGGGAAGAGACCCGGCCCCGAACATTGGTGGAGCTAGGCCCCTGGGCCCTGAATATTCCTGGAGCACGGGCACCATGGGTCCATATAACTCGCTGCCCCTGCATGCAAGGCTCCTAAGCATAATCTTCCCGTGTTCCTTCCTGCTATACCGCAGGAAGCAATTCTGTCTCTGTAAATCTGTTAAATTTCACAGCATGGCAACTGCTGGAGTCCAACAACCATATGGACTAGGCAGTTGATGGCTCTTTCAGACTAATTTAGCGACACAAATTAGAAGTCCAAGTTCCGCCAAAGGCAGGCCTGAATACTCTCTTTATGTCAGCAGTACATTACCTCCTGAACACCCAGTTCGTGCTGTGATCTATTGCATCTCCCAAGGCATCTGAACTGCACCATGAACTCATGGCCCAGCAGTGGCATACTTTGCAATTTATGAAAGGCTTTGAACTCAGTGAGCAATTGTGGAGTCAGGGCTTTTTCACACTGACTGATGGGAGGTCAGCATTTATACACTAACTAGCCTCTCCACCACAAACGTGCGTGCGAGTGAGAGAAACACTACACTCTCAGATGAAAGGGGCTAACACGAGGGCCACAAAGTACTTTGCAAACCAAGTCATGGCTCAACAACCTGAGATGTTAATATCAGATCTTGTTGATGGGAGTCAAGTGTGAGGGGGAATGATGGCTTTTTGTTTTTAAAAAATACTCGCTTTCCCCTGCACCATGACCAGCCCAGGTCAGTCGGTGGAATGGCGCTCAGGAGCAGAACCCAGAGATACAGCTAATAAGTTGGATATTTATTTCTTTTGGTAACTAGCAAAAGATCTTCTTAAACTAGGGCTTCTCTCAGGCCCCACCCACCCCAGAAGCCTGCTCCTGCTTGATTCTGCACAGACACCCTATGTTTATATCTGTCCACAGCAAACCCCTGGAAGTTCCTACACAGCCAGGGTGTGAGGCAGACAGCCCCTCTCAAAAGTATATCTACGATAAAAATACAAAGAGGATCACTAAGGTGCCCAGCAGGTCACGCAGGTCTGGGGATAGATTTCTTCAAGTGTCCCCTTCACATTGCCACATGCTTCAGGATGTTGTGTCACATACTTTTGATTGGAGGGGTCAAGAAGGGGTCTAACCAAGCCCAGCTCAGTGTCTGTTTTCAGCTCTCCACTTACAAAATAGTGCTATTTCTGAAAAGCTGACGTCCTGTGCCAACCCCTCTAGTCAGAGCCAGCAGCAGGAGATGCAAGCCAGGCAAACGCAGGACAAACTTGTTCTTTTCTCTTGGTCTTGACGGATGTGTTTGCCTTGGGATGCAGAGGTCTTTTGTTGGCTTGAACAAAATACACATAAGCGAAGGCTCCCCATCTGCCAGCCACACACCTTAAGCCTCCACAACACTGTGCAAAAGGGACTTAGGCTTGAAAGCACATGCAAGACCAATACATATACTGAAACTGATCTGCATCACATTTAATCTAGTCTGCAAATATTCGTCTTTTCTTTCACCCAAGGCCTTGCGGGGGTGAGGGGGGGTGTGCTGCCTGAGCCCCCTTGCCCAGTACCACAAAAGCCCAGCGTGACAGCAGGTCTCCTTCTACCCATGCTAGCCTGCTAGGGCTGATCTAGTGTCCCAAACCTGGCAAAGAACGGAACTGGCGGTCCACCCCCAGTGCTTTCAAGTAGGTGGTTAGACAGACACTCCCCCACCCCCATCAGAACATCTACGTGATCCTCCGGCAACAGCTAATGCTGCATTTGTGTCACAGCAACACTCAGACATCAGCAGTTTGATTCTGCCGTGGAACGGAGCAGAAGGCACGAGTTGGGCTCACGTGAGCAGAGAGGCTGTCTCTGTGCATGAGAAGGTACTGGCAACCACCAGCGGGGCACATTGCCACTCGGGGCTTATTTCTAGGTCTCCCTCCCTCCTGGCCATGCTACTGCAAAGGAGCCAAACTACTGCTAACCCTTCTCTCAAGGCTTCTGGAAAGGGAGGCGTCCAGTTACCAGCATGGGTGAGTTCTGCACACGACCTGTCTGGCTATACAAGGCGTGTATCTAGCCCGCATCACTGCTGTATGGGAGCACCTCACAACCCACTGAGGGGGGCAGGGCTGTCTCCCCTATCGCACAAAGGAGGGGCTGAGGCAGAGAGAGATTAAGGACTTGCCCAAGGTCACACAGGACGCCTCACACAGAAGCCTTGAGAAATGGGTTAGCGCATTTGGTGCTGTTAGAGGGACCCAGGTCTCCCAGTCCCAGGCTAGAATCCTCTCTACTGAACCAACCTTCCTCTCATCCCACATAAGCTCCCCAAATAGGATGCAAGGGGTATGGCTGGGTGTGGGGTCAATTTCAGCAACTATGGCCACATGACAAGCCCCTTCCTCCTTGGAGGGAAGTGAGTTTCAGTGTTTGAGTTCCATCCCAGGATTCAAACCCCCGTGAGAGGGTTCTGAGTCCATGTGTTGCTTTGGGAATGGTTTAGTTTGGTTCAGAAACAGCTGGCCAGCTTCTTCTGGATTCTTCCCTCCACGCTCGAAGAAACAAAGCCATTAATTTCCTCTTGCCTCCCCTTCTGGCCAGGAGCAGCCACGCTTTGCCCGGATGCCACCCGCCAGTTTGAGGTGTTGGCAATGGAAAAACCCTTAATAATAGGCTCTTTTGGACAGAGGCTGCTTTGATTTTTGACATTGCCATTAATTACTTGGTTGCTTCTGCAGGGCAAGTTGGCTCTTCCCAAACCACTGAGAAGCAGCATGGTTTGGATTTCATGGTCCGCCATAAATGGAAGAGATCGGAAAAGTCTGTGTTGGCACCCACTAAAGGCTCCTAACAGAGGAGAGCAATGAGAGACTTGTTTGCACAGCCCATGGCATATGACAGTGGTGAAGCCCAGAATGTTTCCATTCGCCCTAGCAGTATAAACTGGGAAGCAGATGGAAATCATGGGAAAATACCTAGCCTGAGCCTACTTCCCCACCTTGTCCTAAAGGCTCAGGTGCAGAAGAGCTGAGGTCTTATTATCCCTAACCCTCAAAGGCCAGTTATTACCTGCTGTGTCACCACTACCTGCCGGAACTCAGCTGTGCATGTGCGGGAGCCACGTGGCGCCGGCTAGAAGAATTCTATCCGGACCACAGTCAAAGAGATGAAACATTGATAAAGGGGAGGGAGACCAGTACTATAGCACAGATCTTAGCTCCTGAACGGGGCTGTGGGGCATCCCTTCTGTCCAGCTCAGCACCATGAAAGTTCATAGCGTAAGGAGCCACTGACACCAAGACTAAACTCAAGTTCTCAGTTACAGTTGGTGTTTGAGCCTCATAGTTGCGGGGGCAGCGATTTCTAGAGGGCGATTCCATGGGATACGCTGGCAGCATCAGCGTCCAATGGGAGAAAATGAAACCTGCTGCCAACCCCACTGAAGATTGGCAAAGTAAAAAATGTGGAACCCAAAAGATGAGACAAAGGACCAGACGCTGCCCATACTGTTCCTCCCCTGATCCCACAGGGACCATCACCTGCTGGCGTGGCCAAGGGCAGAGTCTAGGCCCTAGCACTGTGTATTTATTCTGACTGCTAATCCAGCACTGAAGCAGTCTGGCATGGGTAGGGCCCTATCAAATTCACAGTCCATTTTGGTCAATTTCCCAGTGAGAAGATTTTGAAAATAATAAATGTCATGATTTCAGCTATTTAAATCTGAAATGTCACGGTGTGGTGATTGTAGGGGTCCTGACCCAGAAAGGAGTTGTGGGGCAGGGGGGTCCACCAGGTTACTGTATGGGGGGCTGCGGTACTGCTACCCTTACTTCTGCACTGCTGCTGCTGGTGGTGCTGCCTTCAGTGCTGGGCAGCGGGAGAGCAGCAGCTGCTGGCCGGGAGCCCAGCTCTGAAGGCAGAGCCTCCGCCAGCAGCAGTGCAGAAGCGAGGATGGCCGGGTCTGGTATCACCACCCTTATTTCTGCGCTGCTGCTGGGGGGCGCTGCCTTCGAAGCTGGGCACCCGGCTAACAGCCGCTGCTCTCCGGCAGCCCAGCTCTGAATTCAGCGCAGAAGTAAGGGTGGCAATACCCCAACGCCCCTAAAATAACCTGGTGACCTCCCGGCAACTCCCAATTCGAGAAACAATGGTCTCGCCTGTGAAATCTTTATACCGTAGGGTAAAAGCCCACATTTCACGGTCTGTAACACGTTTTTCATGGCATTGAATTTGGTAGGGCCCTAGGAACATGTCCTGGGATGGAGCACTAAGCAGGACTCTATGCCAACAGGCTGTCTTTGAACCCCATTCCCTTCACAGAAGGGCACCTGCCAGCAGGAATGGGCTTGAGAGGCTCTGAATGGAGACAATACAGACAGGGTGCATGAAGTGAACACATTTCTTCAGCGGCAGTTTAGATCCCCTGTTCAGTTTTACATCAACCGCAGGTTTGCCTGGAGCTGGGCTTCCTCAAGGACCAAGCAGCGTTTAAGAAAGCTCCACCATCTCCTGGCAGCAGGGGAGAAGACCGTGATATCCACAGACCTGAGGAAGCAGCAGTGTGCAGGGAGATGAAAGTTGAGATCACAGCAAAGCCCACAGGTGACCCACCTTCCTGGTCAGACCGAGCCATGAGGCGAGAAACTGCTGACATTTAGCATCCAACATGCTTTAAAGCGTCTATATAGAACACGGGGGAGATTTTCCACCAAATGCTAATAAATTTGTTACTCTTAGGTGCCACAAGTACTCCTTTTCTTTATATAGAACACAGTTGCTGCAGCTTTTACTTGTCAGTCTAAACAGGGCAGCACAGGAGCGAGGGAGAGTCAGGACTATTAAATCTCAGCCAGTCCTTCCCTCAGGGCCCTGGGAAGTTCTTCTCCAGTGTCCTTTTTCTCGAGCTTTACACAGTGCTTCGTGATGGGACTCTCCCTTCTCCCGTGGGGAGCCTCTCTCACCCTCAATTCAGCTGTGTTTGCCTTTCAGTTTAATCCTCCCATTCCTAGTTACACCCCAACAGAAATAAGTCTTGTTCTGATGAATCCTCCCAGAGGGTTTGTTTTTTCACTGGAGGCAGGTGATTCTGATTTTAGACAGCAGAGGACTGCTGCAGTTCAGATAGTCCATCGCAGCAGTGACATACTTAACTGGCTCCGTCACGGCAAGTGAATTTAAGAGTGAGAAGTGCCAGGATGGAGATTTTCTAAAACTTGTGTGGGTCTTTCTTACTTGCTTAGATAAACCACAAAAACTAACAACCCCAGCTCTCAATAAAGCTTCCAAGCCACACACTGGGAATTACAGCAGCCCCACCTTCTGTGCAGCACACAGAGGCACTAAGTGAGAGTGCCTTCCTGTCACCATTTCCCAAAGACCGCTCTTCAGTTCTCTTCACATGTTGCTGATGTGCCTAGTTCTCCCATGCCCACAGGGAGAGGATTGAGACTCTTGCCACTAATCATTCAAACAGCATCACCCTAAGAACAGAGACTTTGGTTGTTAACTGTAGAGAGATCTCTTTCTGCTCCTGAGGGCACAAAGGTATCTTTGACCCCTGCATATTTATGGTGATGCCTCAGGAAAGCTGATGCACCTACTCATTAAGCCTCTTGGGAGAATACATCTTGCTACCTGAGCAGCCTGTTTATACCAGACCTTCTGCTCTTTTAAGTGCTAAACTCTTTTGCTGATTAATGCAAATGCTATTCTCTGCTCTCTTCATCCTCAGCAAATAGGGCTGCAGAAGCTTTCATATTCTACTAATAAGGCTGTGCGTGGTGGAACAGCTCCCTACTCCATGCCAACAGGGAGACAACAGCAGCGACTTCGTTTCAAAACAAGAATCTATTACTTAAATTGGGAAAGGCTTTGAAACATGTAGGTCAGTACGTACCAGCAAGAACAAGGGAAAAAGAGAGTGGAACTAGTGCATAAGTAACACCACTGCACAAACACACTAAGCCCCAGTGAAAGGAAAAAGGGGGAAGAGAGTGTTTGTAGGTAGAGAATCTCTGTGAAGGAAAGAGTTGTTAGAGAGTTATTCTGCAGCCCATATATGATCGAGGATATGAACACCTTTCATTTCTATGCTCTCAAGAAGTGATTCAGCCTTCAGAATAACGGGGTGAAAATCGAAGGGGTGCCCATTTCGCTCACAAAACTATCAGAGTGAGCGGCAATGACTGCCTTGATTTACATCCTTCTTCCTTATCTAACTGGCATCTTTGTCTGATGAGGGCAGGGAGCGCCAGGTGGTGCCCAGGAGTTGGGATTGCATGCTGAAGACTGGCTTTGATTGGCCACAGAATAATTAGTCAAGAACTGGGTCAAGCGATTATCTTTGGCTCTTAGGAGAGATGGCATTGTCTGGGTGTTTGTTCTTCCCAGCTTTGGTAGTAGTAACCTTGTTTGAGAGGCAGGAATGAGTCATGAGGATAATTCCGGACATGCCACCCATGCCTGTGAACATTAGCTATATTTTTTACGTATAAACGCTTTCTTGCTTACAGCAGCACATTTAAACCCACCCGACTAACTGGGCACTCACACGCCACCAAACCATTCACCATCCCAGTCCCTTACCTTCTTCCCCATACTGATCATAGACAGCCCTTTTCTTGGGATCACTCAGGACATCGTAGGCCTCTGCAATCTCCTTGAACTTCTCCTCTGCACTGGGGTCTTTGTTTTTATCAGGGTGATACTTCAGGGCCATTTTCCGATAAGCTTTCTTGATCTCATCTTCGTTTGCTCCAGACTGGAGCCCCAAGGTCTTGTAATAATCCTTTCCCATGACTGCAACGTTGCCTCCGGTCGAGTCTTTATTCCTGAAAGGAGATAGACAGTGCTCTGTAATGCATGTATTGCCCGACAACTCTAGGGGACCCAGCAAATCTCCTGCTCCACCACACCATAGACTTACCCCAGACCAACTTCAGGTTCCCATCACAGCCACAGTCAGCTCTCCATAACCTTTGCCCAATTTACATCTTACACATTTCCTGTTAAGGGACCAATTCAAGACCCTGCAACACACTTCTCCATGTCTAGTAGTCAAAGCAGGGCATTGGGAAACAGGCCCCTGCGGGCTATTTCCCACTCCGCCACTCATTTAGCCTTTCTGTGCCTCAATTTCCCAACCTGTAAAATGGGAATCATGACACTCCCTCTTTGTGACATGCATCAAAATTTATGGATACAAAGTGCTATGCTAGTGCACAGCACTGTTATATGGCTGATATAACAAATAATGTCACATGGATGCTGTAACCTGAGCAGAAGCTCTGCCCACCTGTGAATGGGCGTGGGTGCATGGAGGAGGAAAGTCTAGGGTGACCAGACAGCAAATGTGAAAAATTAGGACAGGAGATGAGGGGGTAATAGGTGCCTATAGAAGAAAAAGCCTCAAATATTGGGACTGTCCCTATAAAATCGGGACATCTGGTCACCTTAAGAAAGTCTAAATTCAGCAGCCCCTCTCCCAAGAGCAGCAGCCTCACATGACTTCACTAGTGAGGTCCTCCGCATGCTTGGGTCCTCCAGGGAAGGAAGAAACCAGGACTGTAAATTTCTAATGCAAAAAACAAGCAGAACTTTAACAAAAAAAACCAAACCAATTTGAGGTGACCTTTTTGCCTCAGTGATAGGGAAAAGTTAAAACCAAAGGGGCTTGTGTGCTGTGCAGTTCACCTTAAAAGAACTTGATACATTTTGTTCTGCAAAGTGATTGGCGTTCATCTGGGGATAAGTGCTTCTCACCACGCAAGAACTGTAATTTGTATGTAAAGAAGACAACGAATGAAGCTGTTAGACAGAAATATCTTGTGATGATGAGAAGATATTTATAAAGTGTTTTCTAGCCTAGCTTAGACTATGTTAGAGAGTCTACAACTAACAAATTATGTGGCAATAAGTTAGAAATATCAGTAGCCCTAGGCATGGCTAAGTCTCATATCCTGACACAGTGCAACCAAGTCAGCCACACATAATAAACTCACTGGATTCACTTTCTCCATTGCATGGGACAGCCTGAAAGGCAGGGAGATGGGCAGGTCTGCACTAAGGCATAGGACACCTAGCTGGCACGGAACCCAGGAAAGGGACCGGGGCAGACAATGGCATTCCACAGGCACCATGCTGAAGACTGAAAACTGTCAGAGTCATGGAGGATCCGGAGAGCAGCTGGAGATGAACACATGCTCAGAGATCTAGGGCAGGAGTTATGGCAAAGGCTCAGCAAAGTTTACATTTCTCAGATGTCTCTTCCCAATGACCTGCTTCCTAAAGAGACACATTCAGGGCCTGAGTGAGGAAGGTGAGCGAGAAGGATGTTTGCACAGAATTGATTTCATTGGTAATTGGAAATAATTACCCCATATGCAGCAGTAGCAATTGCTGGAAGCACACCCAGAATGTCAGGCCTGCACACAAGTAACGTAGGAGTTCTATTGTTAGAGATATAAGAAGGCCTCTGGGGGCGTAAAGAGCATCCCACAGCATTCTCCCAGCCTAGCTTCTAAATGCCAGCACGTTTCTGTACCCATACACCCTCAAAGCATTCCAGCTTCTGTGCTAGCAGCACCTGCATTTCAAAAACCCACACAGATATTACCAGATTCTCTCTCCCTTGCTCACAGTATTGGTTTGCTGGCTCCTAATACAAGGGGGAAAACACAATGGGATAGGAATGCCAGTGAGTGATAATATTGAGCTTGAAGCTTGTTTTCCTAGGTACCCAGGTGCTAATGTCTCTGATACACAGCCTTTCCTCTCCATGCACACACACACACACAAACGCTTGTCCGGGCTCTCAGCATCTTGCGATTAGACTACCATAACATCCTCTTTGCTGGCTTTGACAAATGCCATCTTCTCCTGCTCACATCAATTTAAAATGCTGCCGCCATGATAATTTTCTTCGCTCCTCGCTTTGACCATATTACCTCTCTCTTTGCATCTCTCTGCTGGCTCCCGTCTCTATCCTGCCAACATAAAGTACTTGCCCGCGCTTTCAAGGCCCTTCATGGCCTATCTCCAGCCTACCTATTGTCTCTTATTCACTAGTGAGATGTTGACTCCTGCCTCCTATTGGCCAGCGATGCCAGCCTTCATCAATCACTTCCCAGGCTTCAAACAAGCACCTTCGTGCTTTCTCCCACGCTGCACCTCACACTGGTAGGCACTCCCCATACAGATCCCAACAGCTACCTCATGGTCCTCTTTCACGTGCTCTTTTGCCGTGACGCCTACGACAAACCTGACAATTAGGCAGCTGAGGTGCTAAGACCACGCCTGTCCTGCTGACCAATATTGGGTACAGCTACACTTCCAGGTGGAGATGTGTGATGTTATTGACATAATCTGGGACTGTATAGATCATTGTTGCAACCAAAGTCCTGCAGTGGCACCAAATCTTGTATAAAGGGGGTCAAATGAGGTGTCTAAGACAAGGTGATGGTTTGCTGGTTATGATTATGCTGTCTGTTTGCATGTATCATTTTTGTAATTAAAGATATAAGTATTGGCTCTAGACTGTCTGCATTTCAAACTTATGCTATGCTTCTGGGCGACACCCCAGACAAGTTGGCGTCAGCTCTGCCTAGCCTGCTGGATGGCCCATTAAGGACCATCAGCTACACAACTGACCCATTGAGAGAAGGCAGACACGACTCAGCAAGGTATGCAGGGACCTGCCTATGGACAGAACTCTCAGGTTTTTCCAGGCCATGTGCTGGATAGCTTGTCTTTGGGACAAAGAAAGACAGACCACATGGCAAGAGACTATAAAAAGCTGCTGCAGCTCCTCCATCTTGTCTTCAATCCTGCTTCTTACCTCTGGAGGGACTTTGCTACACTGAAGCTTTGAACCAAGGACTGAAAGACCCATCCCAGCTGTGGATGTTCTCCAGAGACTTGATTTGAACCTGCAGTTTAGTCTATCACTGCTGTAAGCCTGAACCAAGAACTTGGCCATTACTATATGTAATTCTAGCTCTCATCTATATCTTTTTCCTTTTATGAATAAACCTTTAGATTTTAGATTCTAAAGGATTGGCAACAGCGTGATTTGTGGGTAAGATCTGATTTGTATATTGACTGGGTCTGGGGCTTGGTCCTTTGGGATTGAAAGAACCTTTTTTCTTTTACTTGGGTATTGGTTTTCATAACCATTTGTCCCCATAACGAGTGGCACTGGTGGTGATACTGGGAAACTGGGGTGTCTAAGGGAATTGCTTGTGTGACTTGTGGTTAGCCAGTGGGGTAAAACCAAAGTCTTCTCTGTTTGGCTGGTTTGGTTTGCCTTGCCTTGGTGTGCATAGAAACCCCAGCCTTGGGCTGTAACTGCCCTGCTTGAAGCAGTTTGTCCTGAATTGGCACTCTCAGTTGGGTCCTGCTAGAACCAGCATCATTACAAGATGTTAATTCCGGCTTGAGGAGATGTATCTGCATTAGCTCTGATCGAGCTAGGGGGCTAAAAAATAGCAGTGTAGCAGTGATGGCATGAGCACTGGGAGGGGTGCATACCACCCAAGATGGTAAGTCTGTACTTGGGGTGGCTAACCCTCCAGCCGCAGCAGCTACACGTCTGTTTTTAGGGTGACTATGTTTCTTCAAACTGGAATTTATGCCTCCAGCTCACAGTGTAGACAGACATCCCCTTGTCTTATTGCTTCCTTGTGCTTCTTCATCCACCTGTTCATATCCACCTGCTGTCTCCCATCGTACACTTATATTGTAAGTGACTATGGCCAGGGACCATCCTTTTATTGTATCTGTACTATGCTTAGTACAATGGGGTCTTGGTCTGTGACTGAGGCTTCCAGGCACTATTGCAATACAATATTGCAATAAATAAAACAGACAGGCCAATGGTCATCTAGCTCAATATTCTATCTGACAGCGGGCCATGTCAGATGCTTCAGAGGAAGACAAATCTCCTATCATGCACCTAACCAAGCAAGAGCAAGCAACATAGAAAGAAGCAAATTTCTTCCTGACCCCTGAAGCATGATTAACCTATGCCCTGAAGCATGAAGACTGAAAGCCTTGAATGTTATCCCCGTTGCCGTAACTGCAGATGCTATTAGTGTCTAACTAATCTGTTTTAGTACTCTCACTTCTGGAACACAGTGGAACACAAAAGTGCAGGACTTTGGCTCCTATCCAATGCAGACTGTCCAACCTTGGGGAGGGAATTACCCTGCCAAAAAAGACTGGTTATTTCTGCCTGTCTCTGGCAGAAGTTAAAGATCCTAGATACACTTTTACAAGAGAAAAGGACAGTTCCAGTGTCCAGTCCTAGAGGCCTGGCCAATATTCTCTCTCTCAAAGACTCCTGTTTCCACAAACGTGTATTTGCCCATACTGTTACTGCACCACAGTACTGGGCTGTCTAACAGTTAAGAAAGGCTGCCTAATAAAGCCAGCTTCAATTCTGCTCCTACAACGCTGCCACTGTAAGCTCCTGGGAGGGGTAGGAAGCATAGGGGAAGGACTTGCAGGTTATGCAAGAACCTCATTTGACAGGTAATCACCATTTTCTAGTCACATTGTGGCTGCCTTCCTTAATGCCCTTCATCAGATGGGGGGGGGGGGAGAGAGAGGAAAAAGAAGAAAATGTGCAATAGTTTTTGAAGCCGCAAAGCCTTTTGTCTGATGACTGCCCACGCTCAGAGAGGCTTTTTCAAGCAGGGCATCTGAGGAAAAGCAGCATGCAGAGATTTCCCCAGAAAGGCACCCAGAACAGGGGCGGTTATAAGGCCAGTCTCAGAGAACATCACAAAATCTTGCAGGTCATTCAGTGGGTTAGCCACATTTCTGACGCAATAGTGCATGTGTGCATTGATAAAACACGATGCTGACCCTCTATTAGCTCCCCTCCCACCCTCCCAGAATCAGCTGTCTATTTCCACAACTCTTCTGTCAGATTCTGCTGGATCACACTTTCTAGATTCCCATTTAACCCTGAATCAGCCGGGAGGCACTCTGGGCCAAGATTTTCAAAATGGACTAGTGATTTCGGTGTCCGAAATTTCGGGTCCCAGCTGAGACACTGTAAGCTGGATCGAATTCCAGAAATTACTGAACACCAACCCTTGAAAATCAGGGACTTTTCAGGAGCTTCAAGTTGGTGACCCAAAAAACAGAGGTGCCTCATATAACTAGCCACTTTTGAAAACCTTAGTCCTGGCCTCTAGCATGGCATCAGATAGTGCTATTTCTTGGGTCAGTGAGACAGCTGGATATTAATCATTTGATATAATCATCCTGCTGTGTTCATGTAAAGCAGCAATCCTACATAGATGGATGTCATAAGGTTTTCCATCTCTAACGTCTGATTCTGTTGTTATGACATGATGACACTGAGGTCGAAGACCATTCACAAGACAAAGATGGGTGCTGATGGAGAGCTCTTTGGTTTATAACACATTTGTCTTCGTTAATGAGCATTTATGGAAAATACACAAGCAAGAGACAAGTAAACTGACTTACCGAAACTTTAGAAACATATTCAATGTCCAAGCACTCATTTTTAAAGGCTCTAACTTTATTTTAAACATCAAACTGGCAACAAATTCTTCAACCCTTGGTGCTGACAGTTACCAAGACTTCTTCTGGTCTGGAATGGGTGGTGGAACGGGATGGAAAGAAGAGAATGACTTGCTCAGAGCATAAGCAACCGCAAAGGCACTCAGATCTACAGTTGCTATTCTGACAGCATGCAAGAGATTCCTCAATAAAGAATGAGGCATTTCCTATTCAGCGGAACGGCTCTGGACCTACGCTGAACTCCGCTCTGAGACCAGCCAACACAGTTCTAAAATGGGAAGGATGGAAGGGTTGACTGCTGGAAACAGAACTTCCAAGTGAGCTGAGCGGTTCAGAAAGCAGCCCCTATGCGTGATGAAAAAGCTTTCCTTTGTGTGCTTTCTAGCAGCACTAAGCAATCCCCTCCCCGTTACAGAACAGGGAAGAAACCATTCAATGAAGTCACTTGACAAGCAGTAATTCTCCCTAATTGGTTTCTTGCTGCTTGCTTAGACTGAAAGAGCACTGGTCCTTATAATTCAGGCTGTAATTCTTCATGCACAATTCCCAGAGTAAGACCCTTCTATTAGTTGGCTCGGGTGTCCTTGTCATTTATAAAAGCGGTGTCAGAAAGGATGAGGTGGCTCTGGAACTTCAGAGTTGGTTAGTTACCTTTATCTTCTCCAATACAGCCACCTAATGCAGTTAAGCAGGTAAGAGGGTGGATATAGTTAGACTGGGGAATACACTGTCCCCTGGCTTCACCAGAAATTAATTGTTTGACGTCTCAATTGTGTCAGTGGCACTTTACCCCACGGACAAACCAGAGACAGAGAAAACTAGGACAGTGACATTTTCTAAGTCAGAAAAAAGTAACAGTGACCATTTTGGACCTCCCTATCCTCTCCTTTAAGACCCCAGCTCAGTGTATGCCTGTTTCCCTAGCAGCCAGCATGCTGTATTCACTGCTCTGCCCCTTCTCCCCCTGAGCAAAAAGGGGTTTATGAACACTGCATTTTCAAACAGAGGGACTCTCCCAAATGCAGATGCATTTCCAATGCTCCCATCACTGTGGCTTCTGATGGATGCCACTTTCAGACTGGATATCACAGAACTTCTTAAAAATCATCTTCATGCATATGTTTATTGCTCTCACTGCAGGCCACCAGTAACACTGAGTTTCTTCACTGTCATTCAGGATCTCTCGGATAAAAGACCAACGGCAGGATAATAAACAGGGGTATCCTCTCAACAAAACAGAAAGGTAATTCTGATTGTACAGTATATCACTCATTTAACAGAGACAGTTCGGGCTCACTGCACAGTAACATAGCACTAGCAGAGCACTGCTTCATGCCTCACCTGAGAAAATACTGCATCTGAAATTAAGTCATAGCCATCAGCAAGTCCCTTACTTTCTTCTGTTATTAACTCCACGCTTGTAACCTGCACTCAAGTACTGGAGGTCACAGGTGGAGTACATTTAGATATAAAATGCCCAGAGAGATCTGCAAGTTAGCAAAACAAAAAAACAAAAAAAAAAACCCACTCCCCCAAACAATGTGCGATGTTCTGTCCCCTTCAAACAATCCAACACAAACTGCTGAATTCTAGAGAAACCCAGACCAGCCAGCTCTTTAGAACTCGGGACAATTTCACGCTCAGTGAACGATTGTTATTTCCTGAAAACAAAAAGGACACCGATTACACACCGATCAGTGAGGCAGGATAGGGAAAGACCTAGATGCACCTAAGGAATCCAACAGAAAGGCAGACCCGAACTGACACAAGGGTTTGCAACTAAACAAAAGTTTCTTCATCTTAAATCTCGGACATAAATGAGAGCCTCTAAATCAGAGAAGTACTAAGCCAGAAGATACCTCTCCATGCGACTCCAGAAGAGCAGAATTGCTGGCATGTCAGCCGAACAGAGTCACCTGCAGCCCGATCCCAGCCAAGACCAAGTTTGGTAAGGCTGACAAGACAGCCTTAGCGAGACTTTACCAGGGCAGGGAGAGCTGCCAGCCTGGAGTAACCATTCAGAAATGTCATGACTACACCAAGTGAATCATCGCCAGTTCCCACACAGCGCAGCCCCCAAAGCCCTCCCCCCCCAGCTAGTCAGTTCCCCCGCATGGAACCAGGCTGGAACACAGGGGCCAGAGTTAACCCTTCCCCTGCCAGAGCCTCCCGCGCAACCAGGGGCAGCAGGTCACCAGCAGCAGCCACATCCCCCGGGGGAGTGGGCTGGGGGACAGGGCAACGCTCTGCCACCATTGCAATGGTTCTGCGAAGGGAACAGGATGTTACAACAAGACGGAACCTGACACTCAGACCTGTGCTGCCCCCTCCCCCCGTGTGTGCGTGGGGGGCCCTGACACTCAGCCCCCCCTTCCCGGGGGCGCGCGGGGGGGCCCTGACACTCAGCCCCCCCTTCCCGGGGGCGCGCGGGGGGGCCCTGACACTCAGCCCCCCCTTCCCGGGGGCGCGCGGGGGGGCCCTGACACTCAGCCCCCCCTTCCCGGGGGCGCGCGGGGGGGCCCTGACACTCAGCCCCCCCCTTCCCGGGGGCGCGCGGGGGGGGCCCTGACACTCAGCCCCCCCTTCCCGGGGGCGCGCGGGGGGGCCCTGACACTCAGCCCCCCCTTCCCGGGGGCGCGCGGGGGGGCCCTGACACTCAGCCCCCCCTTCCCGGGGGCGCGCGGGGGGGCCCTGACACTCAGCCCCCCCTTCCCGGGGGCGCGCGGGGGGGGCCCTGACACTCAGCCCCCCCTTCCCGGGGGCGCGCGGGGGGGGCCCTGACACTCAGCCCCCCCTTCCCGGGGGCGCGCGGGGGGGGCCCTGACACTCAGCCCCCCCTTCCCGGGGGCGCGCGGGGGGGCCCTGACACTCAGCCCCCCCTTCCCGGGGGCGCGCGGGGGGGCCCTGACACTCGGCGCGCGGGGGGGGCCCTGACACTCCGCGCGCGGGGGGGGACTCCCGGCCCCCCCGCTTCTCGGCGGCGGCGGCCCCCCCACACTCACCGCTCTCGCCGTCCCAGGGCGCCGCGCACACTGAGGCTCCGCCAGCCACCGCCCCCCGAGCCAGCCGGGCCGTGACGTGCGGGGGAACCCGCCCCCGCATAGCAACCCGCTTGCCCACCCACAAGCCCACGGCCGGTCCTCGAAACTCCATTGGCTACTGAGGCTGCCAATCTCGACATCCCTCTACTCTCATTGGTGTGAGCGGGGGGCGGCTCCCAGGCGGGCTCCCGTAGGAAACGGCCCGGAGTGCCTGCCTCTTCCCTGGTGCGAGTGGTTCATTTCCCTATCGATCACACGCTAGTGCCCGCCTTCCACCCCCTCTCATTGGTTGGAGAAAGCCAGCACCGCCCATAGCGGCTTATTATTGGTCAATCTGACTCCTTCACAACCCGCCCTGCGCTTTCTCATTGGCTCCTCTAACATGCATCCAAGTGGAATCCTTGGGGAATCTTCTGGAAGTCCTGTGACATCACTAGAGAGGGACCCTGTGACATCACTGGGGGGAGCCTGTGACATCACTAGAGAGGGAGGGGCTCCCTGGGTGTTATCACTTGTGGGGGGTGGGGGAGCTGGGGAGAGGGAGGTGGCAGCTGCAGTGGGGGCAGCACCTCCTGAGGGCTGGGTGCCGGGAGCCTTCCCCTGCGGAGTGGCCCCTACACCTCCTGCGGCCTGGAAAGCCCCGCTCAGGGCCCCCCAATCGCCAGATTAAATAAACGAATACGTCTGTGGGTGTTGATTGGCTGCCTGGTTTCTGAGCCGTTTCCTCGTTTTTCTCCACCACCGGCAGGGCCAGCATGTGACTCTTTTAAGAATGAAAGCTGTGACTGTCACGTGATAACAGGAGTCCAGGAGCAGGGACTTTAAAGAAAATACCAGATATTGCGAGACTCGTTAAAATCATGAGTGTTGGCAACACTGCCATGGCGCTGTGTGGTACTGGGTTGCTGAGATCATTTACCGTCCCAGTCATGCTGCTTTAAACCTATGCTTGGCCTTTAACATCTCCGCCCTTCTTTGCTAATCCACCCTCGTTCTTTGCTGCTTTGCCACCTCCCTTCCATCTGCCGCCACAGCTGGACCTTATGCTGGCTCTGGCCACATTGCCAGCTCTCACCATTTTATTTGCATCAGAGAGTCGTTTGATTTGGAGCCTCACAATATTTGATATTTTACATAAAGCTCCAGGTCACAGAGATGTGATTACATGAGAACCTCAGCTAATATTTAAAACCAGAGTAAGTTTCTAGCTCTCTTGGTTGTTGGGTAAAGCTTGAAAATGTGACCCAAGTGCAAACTAACTTTTGGGGTTGGCACTGCTGCCCTCTGCACAGGGTAAATTTCACCTGCATAGGCTGACTTTGGCCATGTATGGCATGATGAGCTTTTAAAAAATAGCAAATTCTTAGTTTTATTCTTTTGCCCGAAGAAGCACAAAGGATTCTGGAGTGTGGGGTCAAAGTCAATTAATTCCAGAGTTGCAGGTGAAACAAGATTGAGGAAGATTGCCTAAAGCACTGGGATGAGGACCAGGGTCAACAACTTTGCTCCTCAGGAACAGTGGAATTTTCTCCCACAAGGATAAGACTTGTGTGTGCAGGAGACAGAGCGTCCTTGGGAGCTGGACAGAACCTGGAACAAACACCCACAGATACTAAGGACCCTCACAAACCGTTTTCTACTCCCAGTGCAAGGTGAACTTCTTCAGCCTGCCTCAACTGGCTTAATCACAGAACAGCACATACCTATTAAAAACCCAGCGGCTTATGAAACCAAATCGCTCACTACACACACAATCTTGCCCTGGGGAGATGATGAGAGGGTGAACGAGGTTAGTTAGTCACATTACTTAATGCCTCATGGGAAGGCACTCAAATACTATGGTACTGAAGGTGTGATTAGAACCTGTATAGAACAGAACCTAGGAGTAAATGTGTGAGCATCAGATCTCTTGGGCCATTGTTATAATCCACTCTCTGACTCCCTGTGACTGGGAGCAAGTAAATCACTTAAGTCACACTTTTCAAAAATAGCCAGGAACATTGTATTTATATTTGGGCGTCCAACATGGGACAGAGATTCTGAGCCTCTGTAGTTCCCATTGTCTTCAGCTGCAGCATCTCTGAACTTCAAGTCCTAGTGTCTTGAGTCAGACACCCCAGTCCTCTAACTGCATGCACATGTGCAGACCCCCTATGCCTTCATGGTACCCCACTAACTTCAGTCCATAGTCTGCCCATGTATAGCTCATTGCAGGATTGGGGCCTTAGTTGAAGACAAGACATAACAGATGGGTGAATCATAGAATCATAGGGTTAGAAGGGACCACAAGGGTCATCTAGTCTAACTCCCTGCCAAGGTACAGGACTTGTGTCTAAACCATCCAAGACAGATGGCTATCCAGCCTTTTTATAAAAACCTCCAGTGAAGGAGCTTTCATGACCTCCCTAGGCAGTTTGTTCAACTGTCCTACTGTTCTTACGGTTAGGAAGTTTTTCCTGAGATTTAATCTAAATCTGCTGTGCTGTAGTTGAACCCATTGCCTCTTGTCCTGCCCTCTGTGGCAAAAGAGAACAATGTTTCTCCACCTTTCTTATGGCAGCCTTTCAAGTATTTGAAGGCAGATCCCATGTCTCCCCTTAATCTCCTCTTTTCCAAACTAAACATACCCAGTTCCTTCAGCCTTTGCTCATATGTCTTGAATTCCATCCCTCTGATCATCCTTGTCAATCCTTTCCAGTTTCCTTTTCAGTTTCTCTACATCCTTTCTCTACATTGGTGGCCAAAGTTGGACACAGTACTCCAGCTGAGGCCTAAACAGTGCAGAGTAGAGCGGTACTATCACCTCCCGTGACTTGCATGCTATGCCTTTGTTAATGCAACTTAAAACTGCATTTACTTTGTTTTGCAATGGTTTTGCATTGTTGACTAATGTTGCAGTTGTGATTCACCACAACTCCCAGATCCTTCTCAGCAGTGCTGCTGCCAAGCCAGTTATCCTCCTGTGTTTGTACATTTAGTTTCTCTTCCCTAAGCGTAGCACCTTACATTTGTCTTTGTTGAATTTCATTTTATCTATAGCCCAGTTCTCCATTTTATCAAAATCCCTTTGAATTTTAGCTTTGTCCTCCAAAGTGTTGGCAACCCCCCCAGCTTTGTGTCATTTGCAAATTGGATCAGTATGCTCTATATACCTACATCCAGGCCATTAATAAAGATGTTAAACAACACTGGACCCAAAACAGATCCCTGTGGAACCTGACTTGAGATCTCCCTCCAAGTCATTCCATTAATAAAAAGAAAAGGAGTACTTGTGGCACCTTAGAGACTAACAAATTTATTAGAGCATAAGCTTTCGTGAGCTACAGCTCACTCACGAAAGCTTATGCTCTAATAAATTTGTTAGTCTCTAAGGTGCCACAAGTACTCCTTTTCTTTTTGCGAATACAGACTAACACGGCTGCTACTCTGAAACATTCCATTAATAGTTACTCTTTGGATCACTTGATGATTCCCTGTTCTGTTCATTCCCTCCGGGGCACCTGGCACTGGCCACTGTCGGAAAACAGGATACTGGGCTAAATGGACCGTTGGTCTGACCCAGCGTGGCTGCTCTTATGTTCTTAGTTTGCAGTTGTTTAACCAATTACGTATCCATTTAATGTAGCTCTACTGAGCTCACGTTTTTTCAGAAACAAACAAACGGGGAGCAGCAGGATGCAGGACAGGATAACAGCCAAACAAATGTGTGTTTCACGGACTAGCTGAATGCACAGATTCGTAGGTGTAATAAGCAGTTCAGTAGCAGTAATCACTGTTTGCCACCCTCCTTGGTCATTCATTCCCTACCCCAGCCTTCCAAGACATTTACGTTCTTTCCCCAAGGCGGTGGGAGGGCCTCGTGAGGACTTGTACAAGTCCCATGGGAACGGTACTACCCCTGGGTCCTGTGGAAACTGAATCTCAGCTTCCATTACAAAAGGATAGTATGTTTCTAAGCATCTGCCTTGCAAAGTGCTTTAAAACCATGAAAGCGACGCAACCCTATTGGAGCCATTGGGCTCCCCTGCCGCAGGAGTCGGGCTGGGAGGGTTGCGGGGAGCTACATCAAATTGTGATTAGCATTATTTAATTCTGTTTCAGCAGTGCCTAAAGGCTCCAGCTGAGACTAGGGCCCCGGCGGGCTCAGTGCTGTGCAAGCATAGTGTGAGGCAGTCTCTGTCCCAGAAAGTGTAAATCTAAAGAGCCAAGATGCAGCAGGGGAGGGGAAGCGCCTTGTACAAGGTCTCCCAGCAGGTCGGTATCAGGGCAGGGGATGGAACCCAGGACTCTTGACTCCTGGCCCCATGTCCTAGATGTAATGATCTCCCTCCCCACTCAAGGTCCTTGTGTGTAATGAGTCCCCTTTGGCTTGGGGGGTATCCCAAAGAATCGTCTTGTTGCCACTCGCCAGGATGCTGTGCAGAGCAGGGGTCATCATAGGCAGGAAGCAACATTTGTTGGAGACCCTCCTCCAAACGCTAAGGCTGGCTCTGAGGGCAGGTCTGCACTTAAAAACGCTGCAGTGGCACCACGGTAGTGCGTCAGTGAAGATGCTCCTATGCCAGGAGAGCTTCTCCCATCGGCAGAGTTAATCCATCCCCGTGAGGAGCGGTAGCTGTGTCGACGGGAGAAGCCCTCCCACCGACGTAGCACTGTCGACACACGTGGGTCTAACTGTGTCGATCAGGGGGGTGGATTTTTCACACCCCTGAGGGGTGTAGTTGGACCAATGTAAGTTTATAGCATAGACCTGCCCTGAGTGTTAAACTGTTCATCCTCTTGTAAAGCTGCAGCAAGGGAAACTCCTTCCCTGAGTTGCCCAGTAGGCTTCTGGGTGCACTACGTAGTCCCTGTAACCTTCCCTGCCAGCCTCTCCAGAATTGCGAGGGGAGAGGAAACAGGCCCAGATGCTGTTGCACTAGATGGGAATCTTCTAGTCAGTGCAGGTGTCTCTTCCTGCAGGTGCCTACCTGCCCAGCCTGGAGTCTAGAGAGCTGGTAGTGGCAGGCAGCCTAGATATCTGTTCTCCCTGCATTAGAGGAGACCACCAGCATTCCTGGGAGAACTGCCCATCTCAAGAACCAAAGGCTACCTAGTCCTGGACCAGAAAGCATCTGGTTCCCGCCTACCAACCACCCATCCAGAGACTGTGGGATGACTTACCTGCAACTGCTACTGCTTCTATGAGGAACAGCTCCCAGGCAGAGCTTCCTAGTGGAACCTCAGTGATACACTAAGGCGGGAAGTAGAACATGCTTATGCAGTGTATGTTATCTCTTCTTTGAGGGGGCTAATCTGTAGTGGATGATAGCCTACTACTGCAGCTAGCTGATGGAGTTACTTCCTTAGCTCAAGTAGTTGTGATCTGTGTTCTGGTACTGAAGCTCCAGGATTCAATCCTTTCTGGAGTCCTGTTGAGGTGAACTGATTATAAGTCACACTTGGCTAGACGACATGGAAGGACCGGATTTGGGAGAGGGACGTGATGGATATTTTGGAGGAAAGGGAACATAGCATATGTCACTGACCAAGATGGACAGTTTCTGGGGAAGACCCTTGTTAAAACTTCGGTAGCACCTCATTGCATTCCCCAAAGGGATCTAAGTCAGGTCTTCTCCCTACAACATAATTTCCCCATACTAATTTCCCCCTACTGTTATTCACACCTTCTTGTCAACTGTTTGAAATGGGCCACCCTCATTACCACTACAAAAGTTATTTTTCTGCCCTGGGTATTCTACTGTTAATTGAATTGTCTTGTTAGACTGACCCCCCACTTGGTAAGGCAACTCCCTTTCATTTAGTATGTATATATACCTGCTACTGTGTTTTCCACTCCATGCATCTGATGAAGTGGGTTCTAGCCCACAAAAGCTTATGCCCAAATAAATTTGTTAGTCTCTAGGGTGTCACAAGGACTCCTTGTTGTTTTTATTGAGCCTAGGGTTAGTTGTTGCAAGGATGGATACAATGCCAGGAAATATTTCTTAATGAACTCAAGAAGCAAGACAAACCTGCCGGTCCTGTTCTTCATTGGCACTGCTTGACAAAGGAGTCTTGTCTTGGGCAGGTGGTGTCAAAACGGGAGAGGAGGCAGCTCCTCACATGCCTTGGGTTTGGCAAGATGCTGAGATAGGTCAAAGAGATAATTCTGCAACAGCATAAAACATTGAAAACCTGGCACAAACATAGTCAATCCAGCTCGATCAATGAGACACTTTCCATTTGCTTCAGCAGGAGTTGGACCAGGCCCACAAATTGAGAACAAGGGACAATCGGTAGAGGAAGCCCTGGGAACGAACCCTTCCCTTTGTCAATGCCCAGGGACAAATCCTACGCTGCTGAGGAGAAAGGTCGTGATCACTTGGGATGAAATTGAGCCCTGTGCAGAGGGTTAACACAAATAGACAGCATGTAAACCCCACTTCACTTAACCCCATAGGCCTTGCGCTGGCCCGCTGCGCTGGGAGGAATTTCATGCATTAGTGAGCAGATCTGGGCCTGGAACAAACTGGAGCCGGGGGTCACTGCATTCTGATGTTATTTCTTGCTCTGTATGTCTGTAAGAACTGCCTTGTGGTGGGAGGGCTGCTGCCAGCGCTCATCATTGTATTGTGACTCTGCGATATTTGGTGTTTGTCTTCAACCTGAGCATCAAGTGCTGACAGGGGGAATTCAGTTTTCATTAAAACCATAGCTATCTAGCCCTCATCATTGCTGAGAAACACTTCAAAAAATGGATGCAAGAAGATAAAAACAACCCAGTATTTATTAAAAAACAAACAAACCTTCATGGGTTTTAAGCCCATCTCATGATTTTGGGGGCCTTGACTCATGATTTTTGGGTGTTTAGGGTTGGCAACACTGAATTTATTCAAGTTAAGACAGTGCACTTTATAGCAGCAGTGTCGTGATTGTAAACAGGTGTTTGTTTATTCCTGTACAACCAGCTTATAAGAAAGAGGTTTACATTTGGATGTTGTATTTAGGGTGCCACTTCTTAATTTCTAGCTAGTTATTTGTTCCCTGTGACAATCTCAAAGTGAGTTTAAAATGTCCTCATAACAGTCTTGTGAAGTGGGTATGATCCCCAATTTCTAGATGGGGAAACCGAGGCAGTGAAGTGATTTGCCTAAGGTCACACAAGGAGCCGATAGCAAAGTTAAGAATAAAACCCAGATCTCCTGATTTCCAGCCCCATACTTTAGCCATAATACCATCCTTCCCCTCCTTTTTCAGAAGGACTGCGGCAGGTGTGACAGATATGACAGTACAAAAGAACAGAAGAATGGCCCAAAAGAACAGAAGATGGGTCAGACCAATGGCCCATCTAGGCCAGTATCCTGTCTTCCAACAGTGACGAATGCCAGGTGTTTCAGAGGGAATGAACAGAACAGGAAATCATTGAGTGATCCATCCCGTATCCTCTAATACCCTGGGCAAACCTTACTGAATTAAATTAAACCTTATTGAATTTGGTTCAATGTTTTTGGAGTCTGTTGTATTAAAATCCAGAGGTCTGTCTGTTATTGAGGGCTTGTATGTATTTCCAGGGGGAGAGTAAATAGGGGAGCAACAGGGGGGTGATCAGTCAAATGTACTCAGTGTGACATTGCATTCCATATTCCTTATGAAAATATGCTTATGATATGAATATGACATAACTGAGAGGTACTTTATGCCAGATGGATCATGTAAGGTATCATTGGAAAGGTTATGATTTACTGAATGTGATTATCCTATTTGTATGCATGTGTCATTTCTGTATCTGAAGCTAGGAATATTGACTATGTAGCTGCAAAAACAACGAGGAGTCCTTGTGGCACTTTAGAGACTAACAAATTTATTTGGGCATAAGCTTTCGGGGCTACAACCCACTTCATCGGATGCATGGAGTGAAAATACAGGAGCAGGTATAAATACATGAAAGGATGGGGGGTTACTTTACCAAATATGAGGTCAGTCTAACAAGATAAATCATTAACAGCAGGATACCAAGGGAGGAAAAATAACTTTTGAAGTGGTAAGAGAGTGGCCCATTACAGACAGTTGACAAGAAGGTGTGAGTAACAGTAGGGAGAAATTAGTATTGGGGAAATTAAGTTTAGGATTTGTAATGAAAAACCTAATGACTTGTAGTCCACACAAGGATGGACTACAAGCCATCAGGAATAGCATCCCTGATACCATCACGGCAAACCTGGTGGCTGAACTTTGTGACTTTGTCCTCACCCACAAGTATTTCAGATTTGGGGACAATTTATACCTTCAGGTCAGCAGCACTGCTATGGGTACCTGAATGGCCACACAGTATGCCAATATTTTTATGGCTGTCTTAGAACAACGCTTCCTCAGCTCTCATCCGCTTACACCTCTACTCTACTTGCGTTACATTGATGACATCTTCATCATCTGGACCCATGGGAAGGAGGCCCTCGAGGAATTCCACCAAGATTTCAACAATTTCCACCCTACCATCAACCTTAGCCTGGACCAGTCCACACAAGAGGTCCACTTCCTAGATATGACACTGCTAATAAGTGATGGTCACATAAACACCACCCTATACCAGAAACCTACTGACCACTATACTTACCTACATGCCTCCAGCTTTCATCCGGACCACATCACATGATCCATCGTCTACAGCCAAGCTCTAGGATACAATTGCATTTGCTCTGATCCCTCAGACAGAGACAAACATCTACAGAATCTCTATCAAGTGTTCTTAAAACTGCAATACCCACCTGGTGAAGTGAAGAAACAGATTGACAGAGCCAGAAGGGTACCGAGAAGTCACCTACTACAAGACAGTCCCAACAAAGAAAATAACAGAACACCACTAGCCGTCACCTACTGTCCCCAACTAAAACCTCTCCAGTGCATCATCAAGGATCTCCAACCTATCCTGAAGGATGATCCCTCACTCTCACAGATCTTGGAAGACAGGCCAGTCCTCGCTTACAGACAGCCCCCCCAAACTGAAGCAAATACTCACTAGCAGCTACACACACACAACAAAAACACCAACCCAGGAACCGAACCCTGCTACAAACCCCGGTGCCAACTCTGTCCACATATCTATTCAAGGGACACCATCATAGGACCTAACCACATCAGCCACACAATCAAGGGCTCATTCACCTGCACATCTACCAATGTGATATATGCCATCATGTGCCAGCAATGCCCTCATGTGCCAGCAATGTACATTGGCCAAACCGGACAGTCTCTACGCAAAAGAATAAATGGACACAAATCAGACATCATACAAAAGCCAGTAGGAGAACATTTCAATCTCCCTGGACATTCAATAACAGATTTAAAAGTAGCCATCCTGCAACAAAAAAACTTCAAAAACAGACTTAAAGAGAAACTGCAGAGCTACAATTCATTTGCAGACTTAACACCATTAATTTGGGCTTGAATAGAGACTGGGAGGGCTGGCTCACTACAAAAGCAATTTTCCCTCACTTGGTATTGACACCTCCTCATCACTTATTGGGAGTGGACCACATCCACCCTGATTGAATTGGCCTTGCTAACACTGGTTCTTCACTTGTAAGATAACTCCCCTCCCTTCTCTTCATGTGCCAATATATCTATGCCTGTATCTGTAATTTTCACCCCATGTATCTGAAGAAGTGGGTTTTTTACGCACAAAATCTTATGCCCAAATAAATCTGTTAGTCTTTAAGGTGCCACCGGACTCCTCGTTGTTTTTATGGATACAGAATAACATGGCTACCCCTCTGAAACTTTCCACTGTGAGGGAAGGGGGGGTGTCAAGTTTGGGAAACAAAGGATTCCCACCTTATGTGAATCCTGTTGAAGGGTGGAGAGGAAGGCAAACAGGACTCCTGCTCTCCATGGCCTGTCTACCCAAGAAGAAAGACTACAAAAGGGAAGGCAAGGGGGGAGTCCAGACTGAGATGGGTCCAGACTGAAATGGAATATATCTGGAACACTGAGCCACAGAAGCTTTGCAAACTACCTGTAACAATATCTAGGGGAAGAAATACTATTTGTAACCAATTTCTGTAGTGAAACTAGCTTAGTGAAACTAGCTTAGTTTGCGTGTTTGATTTCATTTGCTTAGTAATGTGCTTTGTTCTGTTTGTTACCCCTTTTACCACTTAAAATCTGCCTTTTAGAGTTAATAAAATTTGTTTTGTTTATTATTAAACCCAGTTTCTGTAATTTCTAACTGGGGGGGGCAAGAAGTGTGCACACCGCTCTCCACATTGTGGGAAGGGGCAAATTTCATAGTATATCTTTGGGTCTGCACTTCAAGGGAGGGCTGAGTGCTGGAGCAAGTCCTTGAAGCTGAGTGTTCCCAGAGCTGATCTGCAGCTGGGGGTGGCCCGGCCTGTGTTTGTGTTCGAGGACGTTTTAAGAGCCTGGCTCAGCAAGACAGGTTAAAGGGGGCCCAGGCTGGCAGAACAGGTAGACTCAGTGGTATCTCAGCACATCAGGTGGCTGCCCAAGGGGTTCAGCCTGTCACACTCAGGTTGTAGTGTCTCCAGAGGAATACCAACCTGGAGAGGTCCGTATATATCACTTCAGACTGGATTTGCCAGGGACCAACAGACCAAGAAAGGAGTTTTGGTTAAATAGCCTGGGGTTAACCTGGCTCAGGCTCTCCTTTCTGATCCAGCAAAAGGACAGGCCTTGTGGGCCAAGGAAAGACTTTGACCTACCGAGGCCCCGTAAGACACAGTGCCTGTTCTGAGCTGAAGCTGTGATGAACATGTGGCTGCAGGGAACACACCTCAGTGAGGGGCTGAAGGGCTAATCATCAGCCAGAGCCTTTGTTGAAGAGAGGGGTGATCTCTGGTAAGCTTATTAGCATGTGTGTAGGTTCCTTTATTGTTTGTAATAGGTTTTCTCTGTAATGCTTTCTACCTTAAGAATAAATCTGATTGCTTAGAAACAGCTGTGTGTTCACAGAGAACTGTAGCGATCACACTGTGTACTGTCTCTGAGGAGAGAAGTGAAGCAGAACTGTTTAGACAGACTGTCTTCAGCTGGGAAAATCACAGTACAGTCAGGGAACTGTGCAGCCTTGAAGTACCCTTGGCAGACGGGAAAGAGAGGCAGGTCTCCACTCAAGCGAGACATTGCTGGGGAGCTGGCAGCCTAGAGTGGGTTCCCTTGCTGAGGGGAAATACAGGTGCAGTTGCTGCTCCAAAACTCTGATTTTCCACCTGCAGGATGAGTAACTTCCATAATTCCCTAATGCCCTTCTTCTGTGCACTGGTTATGGAGCATCTCCCACAGCCGGAAGAATCAATATTTTCCATGTGTTATCAGCACAGCTTCTGAGTCATTGTGTATTAAACCACCTCTTATTATTGTAAATTATCTGTCTGTCTATTTGTCTAGTACACAAATCATTATGGTATCTAGGCAACAGAAGAGGAATTCCTCTCCCTATCTCTAGAACATAAGAAGGGCAATATTGGGTCAGTCCATCTAGCCCAGCATCCTGTCTTCCAACAGCGGCCAATGCCAGAGGCAATGAACAGAACAGGGAATCATCAAGTGATCCATCCCCTGTCGCCCATTCCTTGCTTCTGGCAAACAGAGGCTAGGGACACCCAGAGCATGGGGTTGCATCCCTGCCCATCCTGGCTAATAGCCATTGATGGACCTGGATTTATATAGAGGCAATATGATATTTTCTGTCTTGTTCTCTATCCCGTTTCTAATGATTCCCAACATTCTGTTCACTTTTTTGATGGCTGCTGCACATGGAGTGGATGTTTTCAGAGAACTTTCCACAATGACTCCCAGATCTTTCTTGAGTGGTAACAGCTAATATACATCATTTTGTATATATAGTTGGGATTATGGTTTCCAATGTGCATTACTTTGCATTTATCAACACTGAATTTCATCTGCCGTTTTGTTGTCCAGTCACCCAATTTGTAAGTCTTTGTAACTCTTCACAGTCTGCTTTGGACTTAACTAACTTGAGTGATTTTGTATTGTCTCCAAATTTTGCCACCTCACTGCTTACCCCTTTTTCCAGCTCATTGATGCTTATGTTGAACAGCAGGGGTCCTAGTACAGATCGTTGGGGGACCTCACTATTTACCTCTCTCCATTTTGAAAACTGGCCATTTATTCCTACCCTTTGTTTCCTGCCTTTTAACCAGTTAAACACCTGGGGGAGTTGCTTGTGTGCCGTGCAATGTTCATTCAGTGCAATGTTCCAGGATCATGAACAGTGTGTACATTTCTTCCTGGACTTTCCTTCATTTATAGTCTGTTGCCTTTCAGTCAGTGAAAGAGAGGCAGCCTGCATGCTCGGAGGGAGAGCACAGCATAGAATGACAATGGAGCTGCATTCACATACAATGCCAATAGTTCTCGCTAAAAGAAAAGGAGTACTTGTGGCACCTTAGAGACTAACAAATTTATCTGAGCATGCTCAGGGGTCGCATAACTAGTTAGCATGCCAGAGTTCTCGCTGGCTTTTGATTCTAAAACAATGCAAACAAGGGTCTTCACCCTGGCCCAAGTAAATGTGCTGTAGTACTCAGCTTCTCCATCGGAGCGGTGTGAGGGAATTCTAGTGGGGATCCAGGGGACTCCTGAGAACAGACAAAAGCCTGGGAGGGATGCATTGGAACAGGACAGGCCTGGTAAATATGGCAGCTGAGAGGTCTGGTTTTGAAGGGCACGCTTCCAAACATGCAGGTGTAAGCTACTGCCCTTCTGGCTACACTCTGCCACCCCTTATTCTCAGCTTCGGAAACTCCTAGTCTTCTCCATATCAGACTATGGAAACATGCCTTCTCTGTGGTAAAGGCACAATGAGCTTTCCACCATCAGCCGTTATGATCCCATAAAGACGAGAGGCCACAGATTAAGCCTTCCATTTCCTTTGCGTTTGCTGAGACTTTAAAAGTATGTCTATACTGCAAATCCCCCCCGCCCCGGCCACAGCGGGTGTCAGAGCCTAGGTGAACTGAGTTGGGCTCACAGGACTCTCCTTGTGGGGCTAAAAATAGCAGTTCTGAGACCCTCCCCCCACCCCACCCCCCCGCGTTTCAGAACCCAGCTCCCGCCTCCGTGGCAGCGTCTACACTGCTACTTTTAGCCTTGTGAACCCGAGTCAGGTGACCCGCACTCTGCAGGGTTTCTTTCTGCAGTGTAGATGTACGCCTAAGAGACGAAATCCTGGCTCTTAGCCTGAAACGTGGTAGGAATTCGACTCCCACCAGCCCTTCGTAGCTTTCAATTTTCCCCGGTGAAATCACTTCTCGTTGTAAAGGGTTAGTTGGTGCATAGCTCAAGGCTACCTCCCACCCAGGAAGTATCAACAAGGTGTTTTCTCAAGTCATTATTTGTTACCAGCCGAGGACTTTCCCCTTTCCCTTGTCTTTTGTATAGAAGCCAAGGGATTAATGAGTAAAAACACTGATCCAAATTTGTCTCTGCTATAATTCCCCAGAAATCGACAAGGGATGGATTTGGCCCATTAACTTTTAGCATTTGGGCAAGTAGCCTCCATAGGTTTCCATCCGAACATTCGTACCAGCGCAGAAGCATAGAATTGTAGGACTGGAAAGGACCTTGAGAGGTCCTCTAGTCCAGCACAACTCTTCTCATTGACTTTTTTAGTTGCTGAATTGTCACACCGCATCTCCTGGCGTGAGAGACAATGCTCTTTGGAACCAATGCCAACACCATCCCACCCATCATTCCAGGAGGGCGTGTGTGGAATCACTCACTTGAGGACATCACCACTGCGCTGTGCCTAGTTCTCAGCCAGCCTGGGGAGCAAGGAGTCCACACTAGGTCTGCAACCCAGCTTTCTGCCAATGAATCTGGGGCAGGCTGCAGGGGTTAGTAACCTGGCCTGGGACTCTATACACAAGAGGAGGAGAGTTTCTTTGTTGTCCTTAGTACTCTAGAGAGCCTAGCCTAGCTCAGGGCTCTGTTGTGCGAGGTCACAGTGCTGCACATACAGACTGAGAGAATTCCTGCTCGGAGAGTTCACAATGTACACAGACAAAGGCACTCCACTTTCTACAGCTGGGGAGCCAAGGCTCAGAGAGTTTAAGGGTGTGTCTACATGAGCACTCACTGTACGGCAAGCCGGGGTGTCGATCTACAGGACTGCAGTGTCCTGACCACTAATGGTCTGGCTGGACCCTGCTGATTCAAACGGCAGTCCATGCTCGCACACTAGGGAACTGTGCATCAGCAGGGTCCACCCGGACTGTTAGCGCCCGGGATGCTGGACTGCTGCGTATCTACCCCCCAGCTTGCGGAGCTGTAGGTGCACATGGGGATATGCCCTAAGTGATTTGTGTAAGGGCACACAGGGAGTCTGCAGCCATGCTGGGAGCCGAATCCACATCTCCTGGGTCCCAGTCCAGTGCCTTATCTGTCAGGCCATCCTGCCTCACCAGACCAGTGGTGGTGGAGTCAGCGCTGACTCTTCTGCCATACATCTGTTCCCATGACCAACGGAGTTCCTTTCCAGCTCTGTCCTAGCATTGAGACCAGCGGTGTCCCTAGCTCCAAGACACAGAGACCAGTGGAGGGGTTGGAAAATATCAGCCGCACAGGAGGAGAGATGGAGAGTTTCCCTCTGATGAACTCGTCACTCCCCACCTGTTGCGAGAGCTAGATGCATTGCAAGTCTGCTGAACAGGGCATGAGTGTTAGTTTGGTGCCAGATCGACAGTGCCAGACTTTGGCATCCTCTATTTATCCCCTACATAGCTCCTGTACATTAGCCCTACAAATGTGTCACAGCTCCAGACCCCTTCCATGGACAAGGGTTGAGTTCATTCTTCATGGCCCATCCAGACCTGGCCCCTCTGAGACCACAAACCCTAGACTGGGTACCTGGACTGCAGGTGGGGAGTCCCTGTAGGGGATGCATGGGGGGCTCATATCCATGCAAGAGCCAGGTGCTGTCTGGCCCTAGAGCTCCCAAGGCACTTGTTCTCTGAGGTGGTGCCCTCCCTGTCCCCCACAAGTGTGCAGGCTCTCCCCGTGCGGAGGTGGCTGTGTTTCAGCAGTGCTATGCTGATGCTCTGTGCAGCCCACTGGGTCCTTTCGGCTGACCGGCATGGTGGGAGGGAAGCTGTTATTTGCCCTAATGATGGTGATTAGTTTGTATTGAGGAAGCCGGACGATCACTCCTTCCATCAGCGTTGCCAGCTGAGGCGAGGACAGCCCACTGCCACTCTGCTCCAGCTCGGGACTGTGCACCTGCGGGGGCGGCATTAATGAGCTGGATCCTCATCTCAACCCGAACGCTTCCTTTCCTGGCGGTGACTGTGCTGCCAGCTGGTCTGTTTTTTTTCTTTCTGCCTCTATTATACAACAGCTCCCAGACGCTGGCAGCCACACAAGCCTTTCTGCGCTCCGTCCTGGCTGGCCTTTTCAGATCACTGTGATGAGCCGGTCATGGCCTTTGTTTCTTTATCCTCATCCTCATCTCATCAGGTGGGCGGAGAGGATGCAACCTGCTCTGGGTGGCAGCAAGTAAAATATGTGCGTGTTCTGCTTCAGTACCAGCGCTGTAGATTTCAACAGATCCTTCAGCCAGTCGTGTCTTGACACAGCTTAATCTGGACTGGACAAATCACTAGGGATTAAGCTGTGGGAGAGAGTCCTGCCCTGGGGCGGGAGGTTAAATGGGACCTAACAGGGCTTCACCAGCTGTCACCGCTCGGGGAGGTGGGTGGATGAGGAATGAGAAGGCTGTATCATTGTTTAGCTACTAAGATGCAAGACCTAGATGGCTTCAAATGAAAATCCTGGTTCTGAGCCCCGCCCCCTGATTTGGGGAAAGCTCTGATCCAGATCTGGATTTCTTATTACTTCTTTGCATTCCAGTAGCACTTAGAAGCCCCATCTTGGATCAGGGTCCCATAGACACGCCTAGTGAGAGATGGGGCCTGCAAATCTACAATCTCAGCAGACAAGACAGACAAAGGTGGGGAGATGAGGAAGTGTTAGTATCCCTATTTACAGATGAAGAAAAGGAGTACTTGTGGCACCTTTAGTGCCACAAGTACTCCTTTTCTTTTTGCGAATACAGACTAACACGGCTGCTACTCTGAAACCTGTATTTACAGATGTTAACACCTGGAGATTAAGTGACATGGGGAATTGGCAGCAGAGGACAGAATTAAACCCAAAACTCCGCAATTCTAGTCCAGAGCCTGAACCACACAACTATGTCCCCTTGGTCCCATTTCCACCCCTGGCGAGAGGGGATGGATGTCAGTCAGTTTTGGGGGTTGGCAGTAGGGTGACCAGACAGCAAGTGTGAAAAATCAGGATGGGGATGGGTGGGGGAGGGGGAAATAGGTGCCTATATAAGACAAAGCCCCAAATATCGGGACTGTCCCTATAAAATTGGGACATCTGGTCACCCTCGGGTCAGAGGGGGTTACTCTGGAGGCAGCCCAGGACAATGCTGAGCATAGCCATGAACCATCCCACACCCTTGGGTGAAGTTCACCTTGGGATGCAGGGGTCAGCACAGGATTCTCAGTGTCATTCTCTCTCTCTTGTTACAAGCTTCTCTAGCCTGTGACTAACACAGAGTTCTCCCAGGGATCAGAAGAGCATTGGGAGTTAGGTTTGAGGTTTAAAGAGGGCTGGGCTGCCTGGAAGGCCAGGGCTAGGAAAGAGAGTGCTCTGAGATGAGTCGCTGCTGCATTATTTATAGGCCTTTCTAAGGGGCTCCTCATCATAGTGTTTAGGTGCTCTACAAAATCCAGATGGCCAGCCAGGTTTGATCTGCAAATAGGGAGCATGGCATTAACCAGCCCCAGCTTGGCTGAGCTTCCTCAGCCTTGCTGGTGCTTCTCATAACCCAGCGCTGCTTGCAGGGCTGCCCAAGTGAGGGCGAGGTGAATAGTTTGCCCTGCGCTAGCTGACTGCAGTGCAGGTGCCAGGTGCATGGGAAGGAAGGGCCTCCCCAGGAGATGGAGGGGTATGAACATCTTGGGCTTCACATCAATCTCCAGGGTTTATTTCACTTTGAATACTGGTGCTCGAGCTCTTGGATTTGGCCTCGTGGCCCCGTGCCAGTCTGGGACCAGTGGCACATTCCCTGTGACTCGTTGGCTACTCTGGGTCCATCCCAGGCTGCTTTCTCAGCAGCCGATGCCAACAACCATCTCCCCCTGACTGGCACAGCCTGAAGGTGACGTCACAGCTCAGGGAAGGCACCAGCCAGCAGCGAGAGAACTGAAATTGCCTGCTGGCGCATTGAACAATTATCCCAAGGGACCACACAGTGAAGTTTCCAGCTCCCCCTCACCCCCGCTGTGCGGGAGAATCGATGAGTTCGGCTAGTGGAAGTGAGTCAGTGTCACCCACCCACGCAGGATCCTTTCTGCGCCTGTTGCCCATGGCGCTGGGGTTTTGTTGCCTCCCTCGTCACACAGCCTCACGGCTCGGAAGGGGTATAATTAAGGAGGATCTAATTTAGATCTCCCTTGTTTGGCCAAACTCCCCTGAATCTTCTTTGGGTCCCTGCTTGTCAGCACGGCCATTGCCAGAGAGAGCAGCTGGGTGTCTCTCTGTGCTGCTCTATTCAGAGTCCTCACCATGTGCTTTGAGGGCTGTCATCCAGTGTCAGGATCAAACCACAGAGTCAACCTGTGGAGGAGGCAGAAGGAGGAGATGCAACAGGAAAACAAAAAGAAAAGGAGTACTTGTGGCACCTTAGAGACTAACAAACAGGAAAACAGATAGTGACTCGGTGCTAGATCTTGGGAGCCTTGGGGATACGGGACTTGATTAATCAAGAATTAAAAAGGGATAATGTAACTGTGATGAAGCAGGGGCTTTTCTTGTTGTTTTCAATGGTTTGCATGCAGAGGGGATGGGACTCAGTTTCCCTGGGTGTTACTGGTTTAACGAGGGAGTTTGTTGTTACAGATGGCCAGCGAATGGCCTGGAGAATGGAGACCCCAGCGACTGGTGACCTGGTGACTGGGAGGCCCAGCTCAGGAGTCACAGCCGGTTCTGGCCAGTGAGAAGACAATGGGCTGCGGAGAGAAGACCCCGGTGACCTGATCAGCTGGTTCCAGACAGAGGGGAACAAAGGATGGATGAGAGGAGAGGCTGAGAGGAAAGGAGGCCCAGGTGACCTGTTTACCTGGGACAGAAGACAAAGGACAGACGTGGGGCTTGGGGGATGGTGATATCGGATGCCCAGCTGGAAGTGAGGGAGGTTCTGGGCTGGCAGGGGAGAGCAGCCAGAGCCCACCTGGATGTAGGACAGACCTAGATGTGCTTGTGGAGGGAGGCCTGGAGAGGCCTGGAGAGTTTCCTGTGCTGGGTTCAGACGCTCAATAAACCCTCCTGTTTTACACTGGCTGAGAATCGCTTTGGTCTAGAGAATAGGGTGGCATTACTCCCTCTTGGAGCAGAGGCCCCAGGGGTACAAAGTGAGTGGACTCCCTGAGGGGGCCCATGGTGAGAGACAGGCTGAAGGCTCAGAGAGGTGCAGTTCCAGGTGGTGGAGCGGACCCCCGAGAAGGGCTGTTGCTCTGAAGGGGGTTCCTCCCAGGGACCGTACAGAACTGAGAGAGAGCACGAGTCTTGGGAGTCTGTGACAATAATTAATGCCAATCAACATGGGTTTATGGAAAATAGATCATGCCAAATGAATGTGATAACTTGTAATTGCATCAAAACAATGTTTGGTTGATAAAGACAGGTTTCAGAGTAGCAGCCGTGTTAGTCTGTATTCGCAAAAAGAAAAGGAGTACTTGTGGTACCTTAGAGACTAACAAATTTATTAGAGCATAAGCTTTCGTGAGCTACAGCTCACTTCATCAGATGCATTCGATGAAGTGAGCTGTAACTCACGAAAGCTTATGCTCTAATAAATTTGTTAGTCTCTAAGGTGCCACAAGTACTCCTTTTCTTTTTGGTTGATAAAGGTAATAGTGCTGACATAATGTACTTAGACTTCTGTATGTCCTTTGCCTTGGACCACATGGCATTTTGATTAAAAAACTAGAATGATACAAAATTAACATGGAACTCATTACATGGATTAAAAACTGGATAACTGATATGTCTCAAAATGTAACTCTTGATGAAGAATCATTATTGAGCAGGGGTGGTTCTAATAAGGTCTCACAGAGAACAGTTCTTGGCCCTTCGCTATTTAACATTTTTATCAATGACCTGGAAAAAAACATAAAATCATCATAGATAAAGTTTGCAGACAACACAGACATTGGGGGAAGGGAAATAATTAAGAAGACAGGTCTCTGATACAGAGTGGAGTGGATAATTTCAGAAAAGCAGACTTTGACTCCCTCAGGGAACTGATGGGGGAAAGGAGTCCAGGAGAGCTGGCTGTATTTTAAAGAAGCCTTATTGAGGGCGCAGGAACAAACCATCCCCGATGTGCAAAAAGAATAGCAAATATAGCAGGTGACCAGCTTGGCTTAATAGTGAAATCTTCCGTGAGCTTAAACACAAAAAGGAAGCTTACAAGAAGTGGAAACTTGGACAGATGCCTAGGAGAAGTATAAAAATATTGCTTGAGCATGCAGGGATGTAATCAGGAAGGCCAAAACACAATCGGAGTTGCAGCTAGCAAGGGATGTGAAGGGTAACAAGAAGGGTTTCTACAGATATGTTAGCAACAAGAAGAAGGTCAGGGAATGTGTGGGACCCTTACTGAATGGGGGAGGCAACCTAGTGACAGATGATGTGGAAAAAGCTGAAGTACTCAATGCTTTTTTTGCCTTGGTCTTCACAGACAAGGTCAGCTCCAGACTGCTGCACTGGGCAACACAGTATGGGGAGGAGGTGAGCAGCTCTCAGTGGTGAAAGAAGAGACTAAGGACTATTTAGAAAAGCTGGCCATGCACAGATCCATGGGTCCAGATCTAATGCATCCGAGGGTGCTAAGGGAGTTGGCTGATGTGATTGCAGAGCCATTGGCCATTACCTTTGAAAACTCATGGCGATCGGAGGAAGTCCTGGACAATTGGAAAAAGCCGAATATAGTGCCCATCTTTAAAAAAGGGAAGAAGGAGAACCTGGGGAACTACAGCCTCACCTCAGTCCTTGGAAAAATCATGGAGCAGGTCCTCAACGAAACCATTTTGAAGCACTTGGAGGAGAGGAAGGTGATCAGGAACAGTCAACATGGATTCACCAAGGGCAAGTCATGCCTGACCAACCTGATTGGCTTGTATGATGAGATAACTGGCTCTGTGGATATGGGGAAAGTGGTGGATGTGATATATCTTGACTTTAGCAAAGCTTTTGGTACAGTCTCCCACAATATTCTTGCCAGCAAGTTAAAAAAGTATGGATTGGATGAATGGATTATAAGGTGGATAGAAAGCTGGCTAGATTGTCGGGCTCAATGGGTATTGATCAATGGCTTGATGTCTACTTGGCAGCTGGTATCAAAGAAATCTGATGAGGTTCAACAAAGACAAGTGCAGAGTCCTGGACTTAGGAATGAAGAATCCCATGCACTGCTACAGACTGGGGACCGACTGGCTAAGCAGCAGTTCTGCTGAAAAGGACCTGGGGATGACAGTGGATGAGAAGCTGGTGTGACAAAGTTCCTCCTCTACCTTGGTGGGTCTTGGCTTATTGGAGGATTTGAGCCTTGGAGCTTCACGGCAGCCCTTAGTTTGGCCGTTTTCATGAACCCACAGTCCAGGTCAACTCCTCCTGTGTCTGATCAGGAGTTGGTAGGTTTGGGGGAGAACCCAGGTCTGCCCTCTACTACGGGTTCCAGCCCAGGGCCCTGTGGAATGTAGCTGTCCAGAGTGCCTCCTGGCACCTGCTGTGCGACAGCTACAACTCCCTGGCCTACTTCCCCATGGCCTCCTCCCAGCACCTTCTTTATCCTCACCATAGGACTTTCCTCCTGGTGTCTGATAATGCTTGTACTTCTCAGTCCTCCAACAGTCTGCGTTCTCACTCTCAGTTCCTAGCGCCTCGTGCTCCCAGCTCCTTACACGCACACCACAAACTGAAGTGAGGTCCTTTTTAAACCCAGGTGCCCTGATTAGCCTGCCTTAATTGATTCTACCAGCTTCTTGATTGGCTGCAGATGTTCTAATCAGCCTGTCTGTCTTAATTGTCTCCAAAAGGTTCCTGATTGTTCTGGAACCTTCCCTATTAACTTACCCAGGGAAAAGGGACCTACTTAACCTGGGGCTAATATATCTGCCTTCTATTACTCTCCTGTAGCCATCTGGCCCGACCCTGTCACACTGGATATGAGTCAGCAGTGTGCCCTTGTTGCCAAAAAGGCTAACAGCATATTGGGCTACATTAGTAGGATCATTACCAGCAGATCGAGGGAAGTGATTATTCCCCCCTATTCAGCACTGGTGAGGACACATGTGGAGTATTGCGTTCAGTTTTGAGCTCCCAACTACAGAAGGGATGTGGACAAATTGGAGAGTCCAGCGGAGGGCAACGAAAGCAATCAGGGGACTGGAGCACATGACTTGCGAAGAGAAGCTGAGGGAACTGGGCTTGTTTAGTTTGCAGAAGAAAAGGTTGAGGGGGGATTTGATTGCAGCCTTCAGCTACCGGAAGAGGGATTCCAAAGAGGATGGAGCTTGGCTGTTCTCAGGGGTGTCAGATGATAGAACAAGGAGTAATGGTCTCAAGTTGCAGTGTGGGAGGTCTAGGTTGGATATTAGGAAACACTATTTCAGTAGGAGCCTGGTGAAGCACTGGAATGGGTTACCTAGGGAGGTGGTGGAATCTCCATCCTTAGAGGTTTTTAAGGTCAGGCTTGACAAAACCCTGGCTGGGATAATTTAGTTGGGGTTGGTCCTGCTTTGAGCAGGGGGTTGGACTAGATGACCTCCTGAGGTCCCTTCCAACCCGAATCTTCTATGATTCTATGATTTGGTAGGCTGAGTGCTAGCAAACGATATACATTTTAATACAGCTACATGTAAATGTATACATCTAGGAAGTTGGGGGACTTGCTCCTGGGAAGCAGTGATTCTGAAAATATATGGGAATCTTGGCAGATAATCAGCTGAACATTAGCTCCCAGAGCGACACTGGCCAAAAGGGCTGATGCAATTCTTCGATGCATGAAGAGGGAAATCTCCAGTAGGAGTAGAGAGGTTGGTTTATCTTTGTATGTGGCACTGGTGTGATCACTCCTGGAATCCTGTGTCCAGTTCTGGTGCCCACCATTCAGGAAGGATGTTGATAAACTGGAGAGGGTTCAGAGAAGAGCCACGAGAAACATTAAAGGATTTGAAAATATGAAACTACCACGTACAGAATTAAACGGGTGCCTTCAGAACATGGTTTCCATTAGGAGGTTCTACTCTGGAGGCTGGGTGGGCAGGTGAGGCAGTGACGTGATACTGACGTCACCCCCATGGGCCTCAAAGAGCTCGTCTACACTGCAGCGGGCAGTGAGGCTCCCAGCCTGGACAGACGGATGCAAACAAGCAGGGCTGGAGCTAGCGCGCTAAAAGAAGCAGTGTGGAGATTGTGGCTCGGGCGCAGACTCAGTCTAGCCACCAGAGCTCAAGTCCAGGGGTGGGGTGAGCTTGGGAACCTGAGTTGCCATGTTGATGCTACTATTCTTACCACGCCAGCAGGAGCCCCGCTAGCAGGAATCTGTGTGCCTGGGCTGGAAGGCAAGCTCCCTGCTGCAGTGTAGACATAGCTGAAGGACCAGCTCTGATTTGTAATTGGTGAGGGCGGGATCTGACTCCTGTTCAGTCACTTTTGTCAAATGGCTTTTATCTAAAATAGAGTGGACTCAGGCTGCACAACCTGGATCCAGATCTGGATCAACCCAAAGCTCCGCAGTGTTTGCACCTGGTGTTTGGTTGGGGCCCCTTCTTACTGAGCTGCTGGGGTCCCAAAGCACCTTGCAAACTTACCAGGATAAGAGCACTTAGCATGTCGCACCTTCAAAGCATTTACTGGGAAACTGAGGCACGGAGAGAGCAAGTGGCTAGGTCAGGGTCACAAAGCAAGTCACTAGCAGAGCCAGAAATAGCTCAGGAGTTCCTGGACCCTGTCCCATACTAGTCCACTAGGCCAAACTGCCTCCTGTATAACTGTAGGGGAGTTAGCACATGAGAAGGCTCTGGGTACACAGGAGGAGAGGTGAGTGACCTAGACTGGCAGAGAGAGGTTTCTGAGGCCAGAGAAGCCTATTAGCATGAACAAAGGGCTAATGGCTGGGTTTGGAACAGTAGCTGCTGCTACTATGAGCTGAATAGAGAATTCTGCCTGAATTATTCTTGAACAAAAGGCCAGCACCATTCCCCAGCTCAATCGTGCTCATTACAAAAGCATTCACTTATTGCAGCTTAGTCTGCTTTGGGGGCGAAAACAGAGCTATAACTCTGTTCTGTTTGCCAGCTGCGGGGTCACTTCTGCAGCAGAGCAAGAAGCTAATCACCATAATCAGACTCCATCACATGGGGAATCTAACTGGCAATGTTCAGAGCTGAACTCTTCTCAGGCCAACAGAAAGGAGAGTTGAGTCATTGTCACTCAGAAGCTAGTTTCCCTAAGAAGTGAAATAAGGTCTCAGGTTTGACCTCAGATGATATCAAAGTCCTGAGTTATTGCTGGTCTCCGTTCAGATTAGACACCAGCAAGGTGGCGTCAGCTGGCAGATGGTCCAGTCCCTTCCCAGCAGGGATGGACAGCAGCAGGCTGGCCATGGTGTCTGAGCAGGACTTTGCTTAGTAGCTGAGTCTGCCTTCGCATCTGCTGCGTAGTTGGGTCTTGCAAGCACAGAGCTAAAGAGGGTTACAGAGGGCCATTGAGTAATGAGGAGACAGATAGGCAAGGGCTGTGAGAGTGGCCAGGGACAACTAAGGGTGGAGACAATTCTGAGGGCTCTGAGTGGGAAAAGCTCAAGCCGCTTCCCCTGAACAGGACAATCTCTCAGTGGACATGCCCTGGCCCAGGCAGACCCCAAGCTCCATGATGCTGTCAGTACCTGGGATGAGATTGGGCAGGAGTGAGACACAAAGGGTTTGCCTGAACGCTGACATCTCTCCTATGGAGCCCATGAAGCTCTACAGCATGGTGTGTGGAAGAGAGCAGTTCACGGCGGCTGCACAGACCGACAGGCCCCTGGTGCTCCAGAGGAAGATGGAAAAACTCCCTAATGCACCTGGGCAATTGTGCCGTGCTGCCCCTGGAGGAAGAGGGATCCCTTCCTAACCGCTGCGCTGCGCCCACTAGTGGATGCCTTAAAACCACTGTAACAATGCTGGTTCTGGTGGGACCCAACTCAGGGTATCAATTCAAGATAAATTGCTTCAAGCAGGACAGTTACAGCCAAAGCCTGTGGTTTTTCCACCTCTAAGGCAAACCAAACCAGCCAGACAGAGAGGATTTTGGTTTTATCCCACTGCCTAACCACTAGTCACACAAGCAATTCCCTTAGACACTCCAGTTTCGCAGTATCACCACCAGTGCCACTCCTTATGGGGACAAATGGTTATGAAAACCAATACCCCAGTAAAAGAAAAAAGGTTCTCTCGATCCCAAAGGACCAAGCCCCAGACCCAGGTCAATATACAAATCAGATCTTACCCACAAATCATGCTGTTGCCAATCCTTTAGAATCTAAAATCTAAAGGTTTATTCATAAAAGGAAAAAGATATAGATGAGAGCTGAATTACATATAGTAATGGCCAAGTTCTTGGTTCAGGCTTGCAGCAATGATAGAATAAACTGCAGGTTCAGATCAAGTCTCTGGAGGACATCCACAGCTGGGATGGGTCTTTCAGTCCTTGGTTCAGAGCTTCCGTTTGTAGCAAAGTCCCTCCAGAGGTCAAAAGCAGGATTGAAGACAAGATGGAGGAGCTGCAGCAGCTTTTTATAGTCTCTTGCCATGCGGTCTGTCTTTCTTTTTTTGTCCCAAAGACAAGCTGTCCAGCACATGGCCTGGAAAAACCTGAGAGTTCTGTCCATAGGCAGGTCCCTGCATACCTTGCTGAGTCGCAAGGCATGTCTGCCTTCTCTCAGTGGGTCAGTTGTGTAGCTGATGGTCCTTAATGGGCCATCAAGCAGGCTAGACCTACAGACAGTATAGAGCCAATATTCATAACTTCAACTACAAAATGATACACACATATAGACAGCATAATCTTAACCAGCAAATCATAACCTTGTCTGAGACACCTTATTTGACCCCCTTTATACAAAATTTGGTGCCACTACAGGACCTTGGTTGCAACCATATTCTGTATGGTCCAAGTTCAAGTCAATAACGTGCCAACCGCTTCAGAACTTTTCTCCTCCTGCAGCACTAGAGATCACAGATGTCTATCCCCACCCACCACATGCCTGTTGGGGGAGACCATCTAGGATAGTAAAAAGAAAAGGAGTACGTGTGGCACCTTAGAGACTAACAAATTTATTAGAGCATAAGCTTTCGTGAGCTACAGCTCACTTCATCGATGCATCGATGAAGTGAGCTGTAGCTCACGAAAGCTTATGCTCTAATAAATTTGTTAGTCTCTAAGGTGCCACACGTACTCCTTTTCTTTTTGCGAATACAGACTAACACGGCTGCTACTCTGAAACCTAGGATAGTAAAGAGCAGTTTCTTCAGCATGGCAGGGTAACAATCCACAGCCATCTTCCCCCATCACCCACCCGTCCAGGGAGCAGTCAGGAAGTATACTTCGTGTGTGTGATTGTGCCTCCCTCCAGTGACTGGCTTCTGAGGGGATAAAAGCCTGCTACTTAGAGTGGAAGAAGTGACTCTTGTAGCTCAAGTGGTAGAGGCCTGTGCTTTGGTGCAGAAGAGCTCAAGTGCTGGCAATGCTGATGTTTGTGTGTCTGCAGCCATAAGCATCTTGGCGAGCAGCAGTAGGCATGCTGGTACTCACTGCCGATGGAGGGGCTGGGGCTGTCCAGACAACAGCTAGATAAAGTAGTGGCTGCAGAATGAGCTCTGTTCCTCTGCTTTGCTTGGCTCTCACCCAGGCACGAGGGCTGAGTGCCAACGCAAAAGCTCCCATTAGGGCCGGACAGCAACAGTTGCAACGAGATGAAGGTGCACTTTGCTGCCAGGAAGATTTGTCTGCAGAGTAGCTTTGTCAGGTGCTCCTGCAGTGACCCCACATTTGTACCCATCTTTCTGGACAAGGGAGGGTGCCCTTCAGTGGAGCTGCCCTGGCTCAGGGTACGGCTAACAGAGGGGCACCTTCTGGGCCTGTCTGCTCAGCAAGGGGAAGGGGAACAAGCGGCCAGTATCACTTGGAGGCGTATGCGCCATAGTGCTATGCACATGGCATGCCAGCTGTCATGCCTGTAACGTGACTCCATGCGGCGGGGAGACTGCCAGCTGAGGGGGTGGTGGGTGGAGATGGGATGTTTTCACAGGCACCTCATGGCGACTTAAAAAAAGAAATTGTTCTAGGAAAAGAAATTAGCTGAATCCGCTTGTTCCCCCAGCCTCTCCGGAACCCAAACAGAGTTATTTAAGGGCACTCTACCGGTCTCGATGCTTCATAGAGCGTGAAAGCCACCCTGGGGAGGGGGATTGTGTGTAGGGCTTTTCTTTCCTGCTTTCTTTTGTCTATTCATATGTTTGTTGTTTCATTCCTTCGTTCACTTGTGCTCTTGTTTGTTTGTTCTTTGCTTCAGTGGTAAGTGTGGACTACGACTGTGTGTTGAGTATATGTGTGTGGGCCTAGAGTTGATGTGTATGCACTGTATACATGAGTGTCTCAAGGCTATGTGTGCATTCAGTTCTCAAGTGTGCATTCAGTTCTCAAATGTTTCATTTGTGGGTGTGTTTTTGTGCTCTGTCTCACAAGTGGGTGGGAAGGGAGAAGAAGGTAGCAGCAGGCCAGGTCTTACTAATACAAAATGCAGGTGTCTGTTTTCAGGCCACAATCTTCTGAGTAGCTGCACTAGATGGAACCAATATCTCCATGAGCAGATCTAATTCTATCCAGTAGCGGGCAGCTGTGCACACCCGTATTCACCCCCTACACATACACACACACATGCACCTCCCCCGCACACCTCTACTATACATATACATACCTACATGTGAGCACACATACGCCAGAGAGGGAAAGGAACTGATGCACATGAGATTGTGACTGATTCATTCTGGCTCACGAAGGTCAGTGGGCCACTTACTTACAATTCCAAGAGCATCCTCCTCTTTTGACTTCAAGACCAGGGAAGGGACCAGTCCTACCCCAGTCCAGATCTCCCTTCTAGTAGCTGGACCAGTGAGGGAGGCAGCCTATAGCCCATTTCATCTTTTTCTGGCTTGAGGTCCTAAACTAATGTCACCCGCCCACCTCCTGGGTGTGGGGTTCTGTCCCATCTAGTGGCACCAAGACCACTTAGAGAGAGAAAGTGATTAATGAGTCAGCTCGACAGCCTTAGGCAAGGGCCAGTTGGCTTTTAGCTCATGCAGTAGAAGCTCATGCGGCCCCAGGTTCAATCCAGCCTGCCAATGACCGGGGTCTGTCAGTGTTACATTAATAAAGCCAATCGCAGGAGGCTGTCAGTGACGGGTGTAAGAGTCCAATCCTCTGTAGCATCTTCATGAGGGCTATGGGTTGATGAGGGAGACAGAGCCTTTGAATCTGTGTCCTGCTGTCTGGTCCCAGGCTGCCCTTGTTTTTGCCCAGGTCACACACCACCACATCACCCTGTAGGGTCTTCAAACACCCTCAGCTCGCTGCACCACACTCTGCTGAAGGCTGCTGTAAGTGGGCATCCAGCCAGCGACCTACCCCAGCTAGATTCCGCAACCAGTTCTGAGCCCACCGCCAGGACCCTGATCACCGCCTCAGACACCACTAAGGGGAGGTGGAGGTATACCGGGGGGGGGGAGGATTCACTGAGGGGAGGGGAAGTGATACCCAGGGCGGGGGGAATTCACTCTGAGGAGGTGGAGGGACACCTGGGGGGGTGGATTCACTGAGGGGAGGTGGAGGGACCCTGGGGAGATTCACTGAGGGGAGGTGGAGGGACCCTGGGGGGATTCACTGAGGGGAGGTGGAGGGACACTTGGCAGAAATCGCAGCGGGGAGGGAGAAGTGGTGGGATTCCCCGAGGGCCGTGGCTGTGGGAATGATCATTTGCCATCTGTGCTGAGGGCATGTAGATGGTGCAGAGGCTGTGGTGGGCCCATGCCCCCCTGCTGGAGATGCTAGACACGGCCTCAGGGCTGCCAGCCCCTCCTGTCCATGTACACTGCCATGTAGCTACACTAATCTTAGCTCGGTACCTGCTAGTGTGGGGATGTCACAATCACACCCTACTTGTAGAGCCAACATCCGCACAGCCAGAGTGATGCCCTGGCTGGGCCAGCCCCTCGCACTGTGCTCCCCATGAGAGCTGGTGCCAGTTCTTGTGCTCAGTTCCCTTCGTCCTACTGGGGCCGACGGGGCCTGGGAGTGCTGGGGAGGCCGTTGGTAGGATCCATGTGGCACGGGCACCCCTCCATTCTTTAGGTGAGGGAGTACAATGTGATACAGGGGTGTGGGGCGGTTGGTGAGCTGGGGAGACATAAGCTGCGAGCAGGGACACAGAAATATCAGGCCGGGGCTAGTGCTTTTCAGGCCAGCTTCCGCCTTGTACTTCAGGGCAACTCGCTTATGGGTCTGTTTGCCCCAGCCCCAAGCAACCCCCTCAGCAAGCAAAGGAGCAGAAAGACAGGTCCCCGGACAGCCATGGCCCTTCTCTTCCAGGGACCCCTGGGTGACGGGAAAACAATCCCTTTCTTGACGCGTTTTTAGGACATGATGTGTTTTCTTGCCTGCTTTTGTGCCGTAAACTCCCCTGGAGCCCACACCCGCATCGTGGGCTGCGGATTGGATGTTATACAAGGCACCCCCACATTGGAACGGGTCTCCGCTCTGCATCTGCACTGGATTCCCAGCTCAGCCTGCTTTTGTGGGCAGGATGAGGTGGCTGAACAGATGGTGGGAGAATCCATGAAAAGCTCCGTGGCTGTCGAGAGAGCCTGGAGGGCTGGAGATGGGGGTCCTGCAGCTAACAACAGGACTGGGTTCATGGATGGGTGCGTGTCTGCACGTGTGTGCATGTGCATGTGTGTGCACATCCATGGAGAGGTGTTTCTGCGTGAACACGTGCAGAGGGGTGGCCACAGGAAGTTTGCTGTGTCCAGGGATTTGTTACAGTGATGTTATCTATGTGTGGGAGTGTGTACATGCCTAAGGGTGTGTGCATGGTTAGAGAGGGCCTTTCTGAACAGATCACGGCACGAGGGAATTAACTGCAGAGGCACTGGCTGTAACACAGCATTTCTCACTAGAAGAATGAGTGTGCAAGTGTGAGTGCAAGGACATGTTGTGACAAAGTGGGAATTTTTCATAATATTTTGTTTTAATAGTGTGCATGCCTCGGTTTCCCCTATGTGCTGCATGGTTAACTAGATGGGCGGGGGGGGGGGGGGAGAAGGTTGTTCACTCTTTGCAGAGATCCAGGTGTGACTGAAGCCTGGCTGTCTACGGCCGGGGCCCCACCCCCATGGAGAGTCCGAGAAGACAATGGTGTCATGGAGTGTGGGGGAGTCTGGGGCCTGCACCCCTCTTCCTGGGATTCACTGTGACTCTCAGCCAGCCAGTAAAACGGAAGGTTTATTGGACAATAGGAACACAGTCTAAAACAGAGCTTGGGGGTACAACCAGGACCCCTCAGTCAAGTCCTTCTGGGGGAGCAGGGAGCTTAGACCCTGGCCCTGGGGTTCCCTGCGTTCCATCACCCAGCCCCAAACTGAAACTAACCCCCCCTTCCCCGCAGGCTCCCTCCTGCAGCCTTTGTCCACATTCCCAGGGCAGAGGTGTTACCTCCTCCTCCCCCTCCTGGCTCAGGTGCCAGGCTCTCAGGTCTCCCATCCCCAGGGAGTGAAACTCCCCCGCCACATTCCCAGGTCAACACCCCCCCCCCCCCCCCCGCTGCCTCACAAATGGCCACTCCAGCTGCCAGGACATTTGGCACCTAGCAACTAAGGACCATCAACCCTCCATAGGAAGCCAGGGGGGTCTGACCAGGTGGGGAACAAAGGACTGAGGAAGGGCCAGTGGGGCTGTTAAGTGTGGGGCTGTCGGAAAGAGAAGCTGGTGGGTACTGGGACTAAAGAGGAGTCAGAGGGCTCTGGGCTCTGGGACTGACCCAGCTGGACTTTGCTGTAACTTTCCGTTCTCTGTGTTAACTAAGGACTTTCTACTCTGTGTCCCAGACAGCTAATAACCCTCCTGCTGCTGCCCCGCTGGCTGGGAGTCGCTGCAGAGACAGGAGGTCTGGGGGGGGGGCAAGTCTCCCTCTGGTGTCCAGCTCAGGTGGACTCGCAGCCCAGAGCTCACTGTGTGAAGCAGTGGGGCTGAAGGCGCCAAGGTTGGGTTCCAGGAGGCTGTGAAGCCAGGTGGCTTATATTAGTGAGAGTGTGACCCTAAGGATGCAGAAGGGGTCCTCCCAGGGACTGTTACAGAGCCATTGAAGAGCACCGGACCTGTGGATCTGTGACACTTGTGTGAGTGTACGTGGGGAGAGGGGATTTTGCATTTTGGGCATCAGGAGAAGGTCACAAAGTCAGAGAATTCGCCACAACAAAATGGTGCTTTTCTATCAGAGGAGTGGCTGAATGCGTGTATGTCAGCGCATGTGTACATGCATCTGAGGGTATGTGTTTGTGTGTGTTTGCATGTGTGTGTGCCTGTGTCAAGAGAGCTTCCAGAGAAGATTAATGAATGAGGAAATTCAGCAATAACTGTATCCCATTTCTCCACTGGAGGAAGGTGTTTTTTTGAGCGAGTGGGTGCTCGTGTGCGTATGTGAGTGGGCACGTGTTTGCGTGTGCATGTGGGTGGGGAGGAGGCTTCGGGAGATATCTGCCACGTCAGGGAATTCACTGCAGAGTCTGCCTCGCCTCCACAATGCTCGCTTCCTCATCTAGTTGGTGCATTGTACAGAGCTGTCTTCTGTAATTTCCAGCTCCCCCGCCCAGATCTCCTTCCCCGGGGAGAAAAGCTGGACAGCAGCAAACCCTGCCGGATGGATGAAGGCCATTCCATCTGCAAGGTGGGGAGCAGGGCAGATTGAAAGCACTCCCCCTCCCCAGGAATAGCCGTGGCTTGGTTCTTCCCCATCAGAAACGCGCCCTGCCAGGTGCTGTCAGTGCTGAAGGGTACAGTACGTACCAGCATCCCTGCATCTCACAGTCTGTACAGTCAATGGCTCAGTGAATTATTGTAGGCCCCACTGTGAGAGCATGACTGCCGGCTGGGCTGCGTAGTCAGGCTCGAGCACTTCAACCAGGCCCCACTAGACCTGGCGAAATGGCTGAACGGGCACCGGCTGCAGAATAAAGTGCAAGTTGCCGGTGGAAAAGTGCCCTTGTGATTGACATCTTGGAGCTTTCTAACGGTTTCTTCACATCAGCAAAGAGCTGGTTGGGAATTTCCCTCGGGGATGATTTCACAACAGAAAACGCCTGTTGAACACAATCATATTTTTCTGGGGGACGAAGTCGATTTTGCTGAAAATATTTGTCTGTTGGGGAAACCAAATGCTGGTGTCCCTGTAAGGCTCTCGTCAAGCTCACGCTGCGTCCGCAAGCAGGCAGGTTGAAACGTCCTGTTTTGCGTCTCCTGAGAGAGCGTTTTGCTGGCAACCCCTTCCTGGGAAAAAGTCACCTTTTTGACTTTTCGTCTTAATTCAAGAGGCAAATCCCTGCGCCCCGTCTCCCCCAACACAAAGGTTTTGACAGGAAGGGATTACCAGTTTCTGGCCAGCTGTAGTGGCTTGATGAGGCCAGCATATCCCGGCAACCAGGCCGTGTTATTCCTGCCTCATGCACTGACAAAGCTCTGGCCTGCAATCAGAAGTGGCAGTCGTGGAGGGGATGGGCACGGTAGAGGAGATTCCGGCCCTTGTGTCCGACTGTACAGGAGCAGGGTGTGCCTCGATTACTGAACTCAGCTGAACTGACTCTGAAGATGCTCCCAGGGGAGCTGGGGAGAAGGGCCCCAGACTGGCCAAGAGTCTTGGTCAGAGGAGATTTTCTACCCTGTCACGTGACATTTGGCATCTGCTGGTTTTCTGAACGGGTCGGTTTGAATCTCAGAGTTGGCAGGATTGTAGGTGCGTGTGTGAGCTTTAGGAGGTGAGGCTGAGCTGGCAGTTTTAAATCTATGGGGCCCAGCACAATGCCACCTGCCCGAAATTGACAGACACTCCTCCCCGTGCTGGGCCCAGCACTCTCTCCAGCCAGTGTGACCCACAACAACCCAATACCTGCTGCATTAGCCATGTCCCGTGCAGCACCCGCACATCTCAACATCCCCAGCATGTCACCACACCCGCCACACGCATTTCTTCCACCATTGTAGGGCACAACACTCGCACTACCCACGCCCCTGGCCAAACCAACACCGTCACCACCAGCTACCTGTAACCAGCCCTGCTGACACAGGCTGCATGGCCATCTCTTCTCTATATCCCCTTCCAGAGGGGCAAGCTGGAGGGGTGAAAGGAACTCCAATGGAGTGTAGGCATGGATGTGTGTGAGTGTGTGTGTGTACAAGGAAAACCCAACTGCAAGCTGCCTTGACTTCCCTGAGGAAACATAGGGTAAGAAGAGGGGGCCAGGCCCTAGGGCTTATTCTAAGGGGGCAGGTGCAGGAGGGAGTTGGGGAAGCTGCACCCCAGCTGTGCAGGCAACCTCAGCGCCTGGTCACCAGACTTTTGTGAGCCTGGGCTGAGGTTCTGCGATTGGCCCCACCCAGCTCAAGGCTCAGGCCGTGAGGGTTTGCAGATCCACATGGGGAGTTTGCACAGGTCTTGTGCTGGGCTCTGAGCTCGGCATGTGGCTGAGGACAGTGACGTGCATTCTCCTGGGGACGTGGAATCCTACCCAGTAAAAGGTGACCCTGTAAGAGCTGATTACACTGGCTGCCCCTGTTAGGTGGGGCCCCCCAGATAGCTTGGCTGCCGCATGGTTTTCTTTCCATCTAAAGGAGTTTTCACTAGTGAATTTAGTGCCAGGACTGAGGGCCCACCTGGTGGAGGGAAGCAGCTTTTTGTCCGTACTAACCCAGGGCTGATTCCAACCGATGAGGCTGAGGTGGACGTGTCTGTGTCCCCTTGCCAATTCCAGGAGCCTGCGACAGCTCATTGATAGCCGTGACCTGCTAGTTGACGTCTGCCACGCAGCAGCTGTAGAACAGGCCCGGGACAAGGCAGTCAATAGGGATCCGCCATGAAGGGCAATGGAAAAGCCAGCGGTAGCCAGTGCCAGGAGGAGAGATGGGAGGAACCCAAGCTGGGGCGTATGGGGAATCTTACTGGGAAAGGCAACCATCTAGACTTGGAGCAACAGATGCCTGCAGGCGCATCTTAAAGTTTGAAGCGAATGTCTGGCATTTTCTCTCTCCATCAGCAGCAGCTGTTGCCATGGCACCCCAGCCGTTGCCATGGCACCCCAGCCGTTGCCATGCTACGCTGAGTGTGTCAGATCAGGATGTTAGGTTAATGTGCTTTCTATTGGTTGACACCTTCCGACATGTCACCTAATTGCTCTGGACAGGTGGTCACAGGCCCGGTGCACTGCCTGGCCCTCGCTCAGCCTGCTAGGCCTTGTGGCTCCTGAGCCATGTGCTGTGCTGATGACACTAAGGAAGGGAGAACTGAGCTGCTGACAAAAGCACCCCAAGAAGCGCACTCAGAGGACACAGCAGCTCCCCTGCTGCTGGTGATCCCCGGACGGATGTGCTGTCCTTGGCTGGCAAGAGCAAAGGATTGGTAGAAACTGCCCACAAGGCCAGCTGTAGCCCCAGCTCCCTGTGCAGCCCGCAGCATCACACCCCTTGTTTTCAGCCAGGTTTTTAAAAAATCCAGTGACGTTGGGTGCTTGTGGTTCTAGCTGCAGCCAGGCGCGAGTGTTTGGTCCTTAACCTCACCTCATTCGGCCTTTGTTCTGCGTCACGTCCCTGGTGATTTCAGAGCTGCTCTCCAAAACAGAGAGTGCTTCATTCACACTGTTGGGGCCGGGAGTTGGGCAATTCACGCCCTGGATGAAGCTATGGAGTAGGCTAGCCGCCTTCCATTCAGGCTAGCGGAGGGAACCATTTAATGCCCCTTTGTTTAACTATAGCTGAAACAATGGAAAACCACCCCCCAAGGAGGAGATCATGTGCAAGCCCAGACGGTGGCTGGGCCATGCCGTCCAAGGGATTCCCTGGACTGGAGGTCTGAGAACAAACGCAAGGGCGGGCGATTGATTAGATTGTGGCTGTGCGGCTGCGTATGTGAGTGGGAGAGATGGGCGAGAGGCAGCAGAAAGGCAGGCAGACGTGACAGGCAGAACAAGCTCTGGGAATGAAGCCCTGAGAAGAAGCCTAGAGAGAGCTTTTTGGGCTGTGTGCTGGCTTAGAAGGGCTTGGAGTTGCGAGTGAAGAAACTCTCTCTGGCTGTTTGGTTCCTGCTGTGTTCAGGGAAGGGGACTCTATACAAAAAACCACCCCACTCCTACAGCAATTGTGCCCCCGATGAAAACAGCCTCAAGACCCCAAGACTGGCTAACCACTGGAGTCCAAAGGAAAGCAGCTCGGCCTCCAGCTTCCAAATCAGACAGAGCAGCCACCTCCTCCTCTAGCCGTCTGAAATTTCAGGGGCTCAAATCATGCTGGGGCTCACGAGGAGAGAAGAACCTCCCCGCCCAAACAGAATCAGAATGGGGCTATTTTAAAGGCCACTCTTTTGCCCCCAGCCAGGGTTAGAAGTTCTTTGGTGGCAGTGCTCCCAGGCCTGGTGAACGGTCCCCCACCGTGATCCTGGAGCACTACTGGAGTAAAACGTTAGGTGTTTCCTTCGGCGGCATGCGAGCTGCTGCCCAGACGGACATGGCCTCTGATGAGATAACGAGAGGGGTTGAAATGAACCAAACCAGCTCCAAGATATCATGTCTGTCGATGCGGCAGCTGGCTCCCAAGAAGGACAGACTCTCCGCGACTCATCTCCAGACCCAGGGTGGGGAGGGGGCTGAATTAAATCAAACCTGTCACTGGCTGTGATGTCCAGCGGCTTGTCTCACCCTTGCTGCACTGAGCCCTCAAGGGAAGTCACAGAAACGGGGGGCTGAGGGGCCGGACGGAGCACATAGGGGAGGGTCTGGACTTGCCCGCCCACAGCTGCACTAGACGGAGCACACGCACATGGCTGGTTGGCTGGCTGCTAGCAGCTGCTGGAACCCTGAAGGTTGGAGTCAATTCACAAAAATACCTGGAGATTTCCAACAAACTTCAGTGACCCCTGACACCCTGGTGCCCCGGCCACTGTCTGTGGGGTGCTGTGAGCACAGAGAGGGGCTGTGCATGCCACCCGGCAGGGTGCAGACATCTGCTCTGATCCTCTCCAGGGCAGGCGTCATTGTCTGCTCTGTGCACAGGGATGCACTGTCACCAGGAAGGCAGGTGACAGCAAAGTCCTGCTTCACCAGCAGAGTCTGGAAATCGCGAGGGACTGGCGGGAACGTGGACTTCAGTTGCTCTGGAATGACAATAATAGATCCCAGTGCCACAGGAGCTAAGTGGGCAGGTCTGTTTGCTCAGCCCGGGGCTGAACCCTGGCCTATTGGTGTGATTCCCAATGTTCTGTCCAACCCAGGTGTGAGGTCCCAGGCAGGGGGGCTCCCAGCAGCTCCCAGGGGACGTGATTTCACAGTCGCATACACCTGCAGATGGGAGATTCGGGGCCAATTCTCTCTTGCCTGGCAGCTGGTGTCGTCATTTCATACCTGTGCGAAGGGAGTGCCAAGTGGGAGTGAAGTGTTGCCAAACGAGGGCCCTGGAGCCTCCAGCTTCTCTTTGTCCCCCTGGCACCCCCACACTCCAGCCTACAGAATTCCTCCCCTGCCTGGCTGTTTACAGGCTCCCTGGCTGCAGCCTGCTAGCATGTCCCCTTCCCCTTAGTCATCGCTTAGCCAGGCTACACCGATATAGCTCTTTGCATCTGCTTACAGCTCAGTCTCTCCAGCCCTGGCTTCTCATCTTGGAATCTTTTGGTGGAGGTGCCTGGAGCTGAACACAAAGGGCCTGATTCTATTACACAAACACCTCTTTACACCGCTCTGGCAACATAAAGGGCCTTCAAGGGCAGTGGAAACAGCTCCCTGACCCCCTCCCCAGCTGGGATGGAGTTGGCAGAAGGGGTGTGGCCAGAGCACACTACGCTATTGCTGTTCTCCACTTTGCAGGGCCCACAGGGTGCTGTGGCTAGCAGAATGTAAGTTAGATAAGTCTCAAGGCTGCTCTAAGTTACTTGGGGGGCTTCATTGCCCCAGATTATCAGAAGCATGAAGGTGGCTTAAAGCCACCCCATGCCTGCTTCAAAGCCAGGGTGAGGAGGAACTGACAATCAGGCTCCAGATCAGAGCCCTGCCCCCAGCTGGCTTTGGTATGGGAGGTCTCTGTGTGCACAGGGCCAGCATTGCACCGGCTTTTCCTGATGCCTCTGATCAGACTCTAGAGCCAGCTTATATTTTTCTGGTGAGCTGAAGGCCCTGATTTGCCTCCCACATCCCCCCCATGGCCAGTCTCGATTATTTTCAGCCTGTCCGATGGGGAATGACCCAGGTGCAAGGCCTGCCAGGGCTGCATGCAGCTTGCGGGGTGTGTCCGAAAGCAGCAGGCACAGGGGCCACGTGTGCCGGTCTCCTCTGTCCGGCAGAGGAAACTGCCTGCTCAGACCTGCTCCAGGGTTGGGGTCAGCAGCTGACACTGACAACACAATACCCAACTCTCCTGCTCAGGAACCAGTCCTCAGGGGGGACGCGCTGCCCGGAGGCTGCCGGGCACAGCTCAGGCTCAGGGGCACCGCACACTGATACGCTCCAGGATCGCTCTGGGTCAGTGACTGCAGGCGCAGCGGTCTAGGGACACTGTTCTGCAGCCAGGGGTGAGACGGGCTCAGGCAGAGCCAGGGTATTCCGCTAAAAGCAGCATTATCCAGGCACCGGGACTGGCAGGCTACGGATACGTCTCTGCTGACAATGCTACAGCAGCACTGCACTGTGGCTGGAGGGTTTTGGGGCAGATGCTTGAGACAGCACTAAAGGGGTTCTCCCGTTGCAGCGATAGCTAGGTCGTGTCTCAGGATTTGTCACACCCCTGAGCGATGTAGCCGTGCCCAGCTGGGACCCGCTCTCAGCAGTGCCTTGTGCTGGGCAGGCTCCCTGCTGGCCATGGGGGGAAGGAGCATCAATGGAACAAGGGGAAAGCCCTCGGGCCTGGCCTGGCCTGGTGCAACCCAGCACACAAAGGTGCCGCCTTGACAGTCCTGGCCCTGCAGCTGCCTGGCCACAAGCCCTGCCCTCAACCTCAGGGCTGATCTGTGTTATGCCCCAGTGCCCTCTTCTGTAAGCTCCCCCCATGCCACTGGGCTCCTTCCCCTCGCAATGCCTGCCTGGACCGCGCCCAGTCAAGGGGGCCGAGGAGATGGAAGGGACGGGCAGGTGGAGTGGGGACCAAGTGGGGCAGCGAAGTCATGGGCAGTGGAGATCCTGGAAAGGCCTGCCGGGATCACCCCCCTGGCCACGTTGGCTGAGGGACGCAGTGGGGCTCCCCGGTGCGGAGAAGCTGGTGGGTGACTCCTAAGGCCTGTCCCTGCTGCAGGGTGAGTGGCCACAGGGCCGGGCTGCGGTGTCCCGCTCTGCCTGGGAGGTGAACACGGCACCATGATGTCTTTTGACTCCTCCTCGCGTCCCCACTGCCCTGTCTGGGAGCAGAGTGGCACATGCAGAGCTCTCGGTGTTCCAGCACACGGAGCGACGATGCTGGCGCGGGAGACGAGGAGACGAGCAGGAGCGTGCGCTGGGTATGGCACAGAAGGTGTCTGGCAGTGCAGCTCCATGTCAAGGCTGCGAGGACTGAAAGCGCGTGGGTGGTGGAAGCTGGCAACACACACAATACAGTGGGGAAGGGATACAGGACGCTCTGTGTGCCAGCTCCCACGGGGAGTCAAGGCACAGATAGCTCCTGCCTGCCCACCGGGCACTGAATGGCCTTGCAGCGGCTCGAGAACAGGGTGAAAGCTGAGGCCAGGGAGCAGGAAAACTCCTGGAATCGTATCCCAAGGGAAGGGCTGGGAGCCCCATTGCATGGGGCAGGGACCAGCGAAGGTGCTCCAGGGAACAATCCTGCCCTGGGCATGGGGCAACCTAACTGGGCTTTGCTCCACACCAGCTTCAGCCCCAGGGCCAGCAGGGAGCCCCGTTCCCCTCAGCTGGGTCCTTTGCCCCAGGGAAGAGTCTGTGAGGGGGCTAGAGGTGCCCGTGCCCCCCCACGCAGGTCCTGCATGACTCGTGCTGTCACCCAGTGCTGCTGCTCCCGGGGAGGCCCATGGCTTGGCCCGGTGCAGTTTGTGCTACTGATGGCTCCTCTGGGACGTGCTGTGCCCACATGCCCGGCCCTCACTGTCACCAGCCAGCTGTGCAAGGGGGAGTGGTAGAGGAACACTCCCAGCCCTTGCATGCTTGGGGCCAGGGCGTGGGTACGCAGCAGAAGGCTCTGACCACACAGTCACCAGCTGGGTACTAGCCAGTTCTAGGACCCCCTGCTGTGGGGGTCCCACCGGCCCCGCCTCGTCTCCCCCCCAGGCCTTCCTCCGGCTCATTATTTGCACTGCTGTGGTGGCCAAGGGTCCCAGCCCAGGCCAGCTCAGCTTGGCCAGGGGGAGGGTCGAGGTGGGAGAGCTGCTACCTGCAGACCCTGAGGCTGGTGTCTGATCAGTACCATGTGGGACAGGAGCCATCCCCGGCTGGGGCTCTGCAGGCTGGCGAGCCCTGGCCTCTGGCTGGCAGGAGGATGTCTGACCTGGCCACAGGGCATCTAAGCCTGCGGCTCATGGCTTTCCAGCTCCCCAGGACACAGCTCTCATTGCCACGCGTCTGTAGCACAGCCTGACCCGCTCCCCAGCTCGGCAGGTGGGGTCAGAGTGGGCAGGCCCCGTAGCTGCTGCCGGGATGGGCACCGGGCATTAGCCGGCAGGGGGTGACTCAGAGATGGGATGCTGGGCCAGCGGATCCTGCCAGCCGGGACACAGGGAGAAACCCCCCCCACCCTTCGGGCTGTTCCAGAATTGCCCACTAAGGGGGTCTTGCGCTGTCCCGGGAAGCAGCTGGCGCTGGGCACCGTCAGCGCCGGGATACTGGGCAGGCCGGAGCCCTGGGCTGCGCTGCTGGGGCAATACCCGAGTTCCTACTTAGTCATGGGGGGGGGGCGTGCCAATGCCAGCACAGCAAGAGCCTTCTCCATCCCCCAATGGGGAGCCAGGGTCATAGACAGCCTGGGCAGGCCCCCAGGGCTGTCCCACCCTAAAGAAGGGAGGGCATGGTCCATGGCTCCTAGGGGATGCTCATCTCAGGCTCTCTGGCCCCGAAAGGCCCCATCTCCAACACCCCATTTCCCTCACCCTCCTGCTGCCCCACTTCCTTCCCAGCTGCCCCCGGCCCCCCAGGCGCTGCACAGACGCCGCACGCAGGCTCCACTCCAAACAGGACCGACTTCCTGCCTCCCACCTGGTGCTGCAGAGGAAGGTGAAGCTACCCAGGATGCACTGGCGCAGGTGACCCCCCCCCAGCAACCTCCCCAACACACACTGCAGACGTCCTGCCCCAGGCTCCAGCCAGTTCTGCTTCCGGGTGCTCTAGGTGCCCACAGCCTGGCGCCGGGTCATCTCTGGGAGCCCAGCCACGTGGCATGGCCCATGCGGCCCCAGCAGAGGGCAGGTCCCTCGCCGCCTGCTGCAGAGATGTCTCCAGCAACGCTGCCCCTGCCGGGGGTGATGCTGAAAGGCCCCGCGGGAGCATCATGCCTCGGAGGGGGGAGGAGGCTGAAGTGAGGGCTGGGGTGTTCCCGACCCAACTGCACCCGGCTCTAGAGAACAGGCTGCAGGAACCAGCCCTGGCGCTTAGCCTGGGACAGCTCCAGGCACAGGGGCAGCATGGGGGAAGCAGGCCCAGGGGCAGCTAGGCAGGGGCCTGGGTGTGGGACGGGGTGAAAGCGGATGGTGGCAGAGCTGGCAGTGGGATAGGGGGAGAAGCCAGCAGCGCAGATATTGGCCTGAGCCCCACGGCCAAGCCATCCAGGAGCCCAGCTGAGGTGATTAGCTCAGAGGTGGGCTCCTGGCGCGGGGGGTGGCCGCTGCACAGGGCATCCCGTGCATTAGGGACGAGGGGCCGGCCCCAGAGTTGCTCCCTGTGATGGCTGTTGGAGGACTCCTCTGCCATGTTGGAGGACTCCTCTGCCATGTGTGTGGCAGCGTCAGGCACCTCCTGGGGGGACAGGTGTCCTTGGTCCCCGCAGAGCTCGCCAGGCGGAGCGGCCCTGGCAGGGTGGACCCTGCATGGCACTGCTGAGTGGGGCTGGCACTGGCCCAGGTTGTGTGCGTGAGCGGAGCTGTCCTGGTTTGAGGCAGAAGTGCCGCCTGAGAGCAGCCTCCCTGCCTGGGTGAGTGCCACCAGCCTGCCCCACCTCCCTCCCAGCCGCCATGCCCCCCAACCAGCCTCCCTGCCTGGGTGAGTGCCCCATACACACATGATGGGGGGAGGGGGTAGCTAAGCCCAGCAGCCTGGAGCTCTCCCCGGGGGGGTTCCCTTTGGGTCCTGGAACTGCTGGGAAGATGGAGAGTGATTTCCACCCACATCCCGCTAACGGGAGGGGTTCAAGTGGGATGCTTTATGCTGCCGCTCTTGTTCCCCTGGGTGCATTGCCCACCGTGGCCCCGGTGCGCCCGGCTGGCAGGGGCTACGGCTCCCGTCTAATTCCCTTTGCCTGGTTCCCCCCAGAGAGTCCTGGGTCTTCCTGGTGCCTTCCACCCCTCCCTCCCTTCCCTCTTGGCTGCCGCTCCCACATGCACAAGCCCCAGGCCCAGCCGGGCCCTCCTGGCCACGGTCCCCCGAGGAGCCAAGGAGCCGATGGGCCAGAGCGACACTTCCCTGGAGAGCGGCTTGCAGGGGCGCTGGGGTGGCCGCCACTTGCAGCGACTGAGTGTGGTGCTGGGGGGCGCTGTGCTGCTGGATGACCCAGGGTTCTGGGGCAACCACAAAGCCCATGGCATTGTTCACCAGGCTCAGACCCTCTCCCCTACAGCTGGAGGGGCAAATCACTGAGATAGGGGCAGGGGGTTCCCCCTAGAGCCCTGTCCCTGGGTAGCTGAGCTGAAACGTCCCTGAGGCCCCCCAAAAGGCTCCCTGATGGGCACCGTTACCAGCCTGAGCCAGTGACCCTCACTCCAGCCCTGCCACGGTTCAGCCCCTGTGGGAACATTTCAGCCCAAGACACTGGATCTGGCCCAGGGACCAGGCCCTGAGCCCATGTCGCACCTGCTGTATGTGCCCCTGCCATGTGACCCCATCCCCGCTTGGGGGCACATTGGAGTGTGTGACCCGGACAAGCCGCTGTGGGCACTGGGACGAGTGGGGGGAATCCTTACAGACCTGCAGTGGTCATCCAGGTGCTTTGCCATGGCCTGGCTTTCTCAGCTCCTGCCTGTCCACAGCTCCACGCCGCGCCCTCCCTCCCCAGGTGACCCAGCCATGCCCTCCTGGGAACTGCGGGCATTCAGAGTCTGCCAAGGAGGAGCACCCAGCGGGTGTGCGGAGCTGGAGCTGGTGAGGTGCGTCTCCCCAGACATGGCGCAGCAGTGTCACTCTGTGGCCAGTTAGGGTCCAACATGCAGGTGGTGCCCCAGGCTCAGGGTGCAGGGCATGGTGATGGTGAACGCAGGGCGAGTGAGGCCAGTGCCTAGAAAAATCTTGCTGGGTGGCCCCCCTCTCCCTCTGCGCCAGGCAGTGGAGTCAATAGATCAGACCAGGCCAGGACTGGACCAGGCCAGGAGCGGGTGCTGCCCCATCTCTGGTACTTCTGCTCTGAGCACATCCCCAGCCCTGCTCCATGGCTGTTGGTGAGGCCCCCGCATGCAGCAGGGCCATGTGAGTGGCTGGTGCGTGCCCTCTAGGTCAGTGGTTCTCAACCAGGGATCCAGGGCCCCCTAGGGGGGCCCTGAGCAGGTTTCAGGGGGGCCACCAAGCCGAGCTGGCATGACACTTGCTGGGGCCCAGGGCAGAAAACCAAAGCACCACTGCATGGGGCTGAAGCCAAGGGCCCTAAGCCCCACCACCCGGGGCTGCAGCTGAAGCCTGAGCAACTTAGCTTCATGCAGCCCCCTGTGGTGTGGGGCCCAGGGCAGTTGTCCTGCTTGCTACCCCCTAATGCTGGTCCTGGCTTTTATAGTTGCTCCAGCAGGTCGTGGAGTTTTTATACTATGTTGTGGGAGCCTGGGGGGGGGGGGAAGGCGGGGGCTCAGAAAGGAAAAGGCTGGGAACCCCTGTTCTAGGTGGCCCAGGGGCATCACTGCCAGGCCCTCCCTCCGGGGGTAGGCTGGCCAGGGTGTGTAAGTGCCAGGAGCTGTCGCAGTGTGGCGGGCGGGCGCTCCACGGGGCACAGGGCTGCTGGGGCGAGGAGGATCTGCTGGGCCCAGAGAGCAGCGGGGCCTGAGCTCCTGGCCCAAGCGAGAGGCTGGTGCTCAGAGCTCAGGGACCAGCCCATCCTCGCCAGCAGAGCGCCAGCCCGTGCCAATCGCCGGCACCGGGCCCTGGCCTGCTGCCCTCTGACGGGCACTGGGGAGAGCAGGGCAAGGCCCACGAGACCCTCACGAAAGAGCCATGGCCCGGCTGGTGCCCGAAAGCAGCCGGGGCTCATTCCGGGGGGATTGAGGCTGTATGGGGTTGTCCCCATGTGACCCCTTCCCCGCCCCTCCCCTGGAGGAGCTGCCCCAGCCTCAGTCCACCCAGGGTGGCAAGTGGGACAGTTCACCCAGATGCCCAGCAGATGGCACTCACAGACCACCTCAGCAAGGAGGGGGCCTGGAGGGGCGCAGCGTAGCCCCTGAGTGGGAGGCTGCGGGGGGTCTCATGCGGATCCCTTCCCTATGCCCCCCTCCAGGCTGCTGCCTCCTTTGGTGCCATCCCACAGCCCCAGCCCAGACCTTCCCACCAGTTCCCCATTCATTGCAAGGGCCTGGCGGTCCTCTCCCCTGTGCCCTCCGCCAGCACGGCCTGCCCCTCTACCCCTCACCTTGATCGCCCCTCTCCTAGCAGGACCCCACCTGAGACCCAGCCCGGCAGGACAGATGGAAACCAGGGGCTGCCTGCCCCAGCCTGGGAGCTGTGAGTGCTGCAGGATCCGCCCGCCTGTGCCAAGACCCTGCTCTGTATGGGGGTCCCCACCACAGCCTGCTGCCCTGGCCAGTTTCTGAGTGCCATGCCTTCCCTGGGCCCCCTCTGGCTCAGCTCCAGCACCCAGCCGTCTGGGCAGCCCTCCCCCAGACATGCCAGGGTCAGCTCCGGCACCCAGCCGTCTGGGTAGCCCTCCCCCAGACATGCCAGGCTCAGCTCTGGCACCCAGCTGTCTGGGCAGCCCTTCCCCAGAGGGGCCAGGCTCAGCCCTGGCACCCACCTCTCTGGACAGCCCTTCCCCAGATGTGCCAGGCCCAGCTCCCACACCGAGCTGTCTGGGCAGCCCTCCCACAGACGGGCCAGGCTCAGCTCCGGCACCCAGCTGTCTTGGCAGCCCTCCCCCAGACGTGCCAGGCCCAGCTCCGGCACCCAGCCGTCTGGGCAGCCCTCCCCCAGACGTGCCAGGCCCAGCTCCGGCACCCAGCCGTCTGGGCAGCCCTCCCCCAGACGTGCCAGGCCCAGCTCCGGAACCCAGCTCTCAGGGCAGCCCTCCCCCAGATGTGCCAGACTCAGCTCCGGCACACAGATGTCTGGGCAGTCCTCCCCCAGACGGGCCAGGCTCAGCTCCGGCACCCAGCCGTCTGGGCAGCCCTCCCCCAGATATGCCAGGCTCAGCTCCGGCACCCAGCCGTCTGGGCAGCCCTCCCCCAGACATGCCAGGCTCAGATCTGGCACCCAGCCATCTGGGCAGCCCTCCCACAGACGTACAAGGCTCAGCTCCGACACCCAGCCGTCTGGGCAGCCCTCCCCCAGACATGCCAGGCTCAGCTCTGGCACCAAGGCGTCTGGGCAGCCCTTCCCCAGACGTGCCAGGCTCAGCTCCAGCACAAACCTGTCTGGGCAGCCCTCCCCCAGACGGGCCAGTCTCAGCTCCAGCACCCAGCCGTCTGGGCAGCCCTTCCCCAGATGTGCCAGGCCCAGCTCCCACACCCAGCTGTCTGGGCAGCCCTCCCCCAGACGTACCAGGCTGAGCTCCGACACCCAGCCGTCTGGGCAGCCCTCCCCCAAACGGGCCAGGCTCAGCTCAGGCATGGCCCAGCTGTCTGGGTAGTCCTCCCCCAGAGGGGCCAGGCTCAGCTCCGACACCCAGCCGTATGGGCAGCCCTCCCCCAGATATGCCAGGCTCAGCTCCGACACCCAGCCGTCTGGGCAGCCCTCCCTCAGACGGGCCAGGCTCAGGTCTGGCATGGCCCAGCCGTCTGGGCAGCCCTCCCCCAGACGTGACAGGCTCAGCTCCGGCACCCAGCCGTCTGGGCAGCCCTCCCCCAGACGGGCCAAGTTCAGCTACGGCACCCAGCTGTCTGGGCAGCCCTTCCCCAGACGTGCCAGGCCCAACTCCGACACCCAGCCGTCTGGGCAGCCCTTCCCCACATGTGCCAGGCCCAGATCCGGCACCCAGCCGTCTGGGCAGGCCTTCCCCAGATGTGCAAGCCTCAGCTCCCACACCCAGCTGTCTGGGCAGCGATCCCCCAGACATACCAGGCTCAGATCCAGTACCCAGCCATCTGGGCAGCCCTTCCCTAATGTGCCAGGCCCAGGTCCCACACCCAGCCGTCTGGGCAGCCCTCCCCCAGACGTGCCAGGCCCAGCTCCGACACCCAGCCGTCTGGGCCCTCCACCAGAGATGCCAGGCTCAGCTCCGGCACCCAGCCATCTGGGCAGCCCTTCCCCAGACATGCCAGGCTCAGCTCCGGCTCCCAGCCATCTGGGCAGCCCTTCCCCAGATGGGCCAGGGTCAGCTCCGGCACCCAGCTGTCTGGGCAGCCCTTCCCCAGATGTGCCAGGCCCAGCTCCCACACCCAGCTGTCTGGGAAGCCCTCCCCCAGACGTGCCAGGCTCAGCACCGGCACCGAGCAGTCTGGGCAGCGCTCCCCCAGACGGGCAAAGCTCAGCTCCGGTACCCAGCGGTCTGGGCAGCCCTTCTCCACACGTACCAGGCTCAGCTCCGGCACCCAGCCGTCTCGGCAGCCCTCCCCCAGACATGCCAGGCCCAGCTCCGACACCCAGCCGTCTGGGCAGACCTTCCCCAGACGTGCCAGGCTCAGCTCCAGTACCCAGCCATCTTTGCAGCCCTTTCCCAGACGTGCCAGGCCCAGCTCCCACACCCAGCCGTCTGGGCAGCGCTCCCCCAGACGGGCCAGGCTCAGCTCCGGCACCCAGCTGTCTGGGCAGCGCTCCCCCAGACGGGTCAGCCTCAGCTCTGGCATGGCCCAGCCATCGGGGCAGCCCTACCCCAGACGTGCCAGGCTCAGCTCCAACACCCAGCCGTCTTGGCAGCCCTCCCCCAGACGTGCCAGGCTCAGCTCTGGCACCCATCCGCCCTGGCAGCCCTCCCCCAGACGGGCCAAGCTCAGCTCTGACGCCCAGCTGTGTGGGCGGCCCTTCCCCAGACGTTCCAAGCGCAGCTCCGACACCCAGCCGTCTGGGCAGCCCTCCCCCAGACAAGCCAGGCTAAGCTCCGGCACCCAGCCGTCTGAGCAGCCCTCCCCCACACATGCCAGGCTCAGCTCCGACACCCAGCCGTCTGGGCAGCCCTCCCCAAACATACCAGGCTCAGCTCCGGCACCCAGCCGTCTGGGCAGCCCTCCCCCACACGTGCCAGGCTCAGCTCCGACACCCAGCCATCTGGGCAGCCCCCCCAGACGTGCCAGGCTCAGCTCCGACACCCAGCTGTCTGCGCAGCCCTTCTGCAGACGGGCCAGGCTCAGCTCCGACACCCAGCCGTCCTGGCAACCCTCCCCCAGACGGCCCAAGCTCAGCTCCGGTACCCAGCTGTCTGAGCAGCCCTTCCCCAGAAGTGCCAGGCCCAGCTCCGACACCCAACCGTCTGGGCAGCCCTCCCCCAGATATGCCAGGCTCAGCTCTGGCACCCAGCTGTCTGGGCAGCCCTTCCCCAGACATCCCAGGCACAGCTCCGGCACCCAGCCGTCTGGGTAGCCCTCCCCAGATCTGCCAGGCTCAGCTCCGGCACCCAGCCATCTGGGCATCCCTCCCCCAGATGTGCCAGGCTCAGCTCCGGCACCCAGCCGTATGGGCAGCCCTTCCCCAGATGTGCCAGGCTCAGCTCCGACACCCAGCCATCTGGGCTGCCCTCCCCCAGACGTGCCAGGCTCAGCTCCAGCACCCAGATGTCTGGGCAGCCCTCCCCCAGACAAGCCAGGCTAAGCTCCGGCACCCAGCCGTCTGGGCAGCCCTCTCCCACACATGCCAGGCTCAGCTCTGACACCCAGCCGACTGGGCAGCCCTCCCCCACACGTGCCAGGCTCAGCTCCGGCACCCAGCCGTCTGGGCAGCCCTTCCTAAGATGTGCCAGGCTCAGCTCCGACACCCAGCCATCTGGGCAGCCCGCCCCAGATGTGCCAGGCTCAGCTCCGGCACCCAGCCGTCTGGGCAGCCCTCCCCCAGACGGGTCAGGCTCAGCTCCGGCACCCAGCCGTCTGGGCAGCGCTCCCGTGGAGGTGACAGGCTCAGCTCCGACACTGAGCCGTCTGGGCAGCCCTCCCCCAGACGGGCCAGGCTCAGCTCCGACACCCAGTCGTCCTGGCAGCCCTCCCCCAGACGGGCCATGCTCAGCTCCAGCACCCAGCTGTCTGCGCAGCCCTTCCCCAGAAGTGCCAGGCCCAGCTCCGACACCCAACCGTCTGGGCAGCCCTCCCCCAGATATGCCAGGCTCAGCTCTGGCACCCAGCTGTCTGGGCAGCCCTTCCCCAGACATCCCAGGCACAGCTCCGGCACCCAGCCGTCTGGGCAGCCCTTCCCAGACATGCCAGGCTCAGCTCCGGCACCCAGCCGTTTGGGTAGCCCTCCCCAGATCTGCCAGGCTCAGCTCCGGCACCCAGCCATCTGGGCATCCCTCCCCCAGACGTGCCAGGCTCAGCTCCGACACCCAGCCATCTGGGCTGCCCTCCCCCAGACGTGCCAGGCTCAGCTCCAGCACCCAGCTGTCTGGGCAGCCCTCCCCCAGATGGGTCAGGCTCACCTCCGGCACCCAGCCGGCTGGGAAGCCATCCCCCAGACGCGCCAGGCTCAGCTCCCACACCCAGCCGTCTGGGCAGCCCTCCCACAGACGGGAAGGCTCAGCTCTGACACCCAGCCGTCCTGGCAGCCCTCCCCCAGATGGGCCAAGCTCAGCTCCGGCACCCAGCTGTCTGGGCAGCCCTTACCCAGACGTGCCAGGCCCAGCTCCAACACCAGCCGTCTGAGCAGCCCTCTCCCAGACATGCCAGGCTCAGCTCCAGCACCCAGCCGTCTGGGCCTGCCTCCCCCAGACGTGCCAGGCTCAGCTCCGGCACCCAGCCGTCTGGGCAGCCCTCCCCCAGACGGGTAAGGCTCAGCTCCGGCACCCAGCCGCCTGGGCAGCCCTTCCCCAGACGGACCAGGCTCAGCTCTGGCACCCAGCTCTCTGGGCAGCCCTTTCCCAGACGTGCCAGGCCCAGCTCCGGAACCCAGCTCTCTGGGCAGCCCTTCCCCAGATGTGCCAGGCTCAGCTCCGACACCCAGCCGTCTGGGCAGCCCTCCCCCAGACATGCCAGGCTCAGCTCCGGCACCCAGCCGTCAGGGCAGCCCTCCCCCAGACGTACCAGGCTCAGCTCTGGCACCAAGCCGTCTGGGCAGCCCTCCCACAGACGGGCCAGGCTCAGTTCCGGCACCCAGCTGTCTTGGCAGCCCTCCCCCAGATGTCCCAGGCCCAGCTCCGGAAACCAGCCGCCTGGGCAGCCCTCCCCCATACGGGCCAGGCTCAGCTCTGGCATGGCCCAGCTGTCTAGGTAGCCCTCCCCCAGACGGGTCAGGCTCAGCTCCGACACCCAGCCATCTGGGCAGCCCTCCCCCTGACGTGCCAGGCTCAGCTCCGACACCCAGCCGTCTGGACAGCCCTCCCGCAGAGGGGCCAGGCTCAGCTCCGGCACCCAGCTTTCTGGGCAGCCCTTCCCCAGACGTGCGAGGCCCAGCTCTGACACCCAGCCATCTGGGCAGCCCTCCCCCAGACGTGCAAGGCCCAGCTCCGACACCTAGCCGTCTGGGCAGCCCTCCCCCAGACATGCGAGGCTCAGCTCCGGCACCCAGCCGTCTGGGCAGCCCTTCCCCAGACATGCCAGGCTCAGCTCCGCCACCCAGCCGTCAGGGCAGCCCTTCCCCAGATGTGCCAGGCTCAGCTCCGGCACCCAGCCGTCTGGGCAGCCCTCCCCCAGACGGGCCAGGGTCAGCTCCGGCACCCAGCCGTCTGGGCAGCCCTCCCACAGACGGGCCAGGCTCAGCTCCGGCACCCAGCTTTCTGGGCAGCCCTTCCCCAGACGTGCCAGGCCCAGCTCTGACACCCAGCCATCTGGGCAGCCCTCCCCCAGACGTGCAAGGCCCAGCTCCGACACCTAGCCGTCTGGGCAGCCCTCCCCCAGACATGCGAGGCTCAGCTCCGGCAACCAGCCGTCTGGGCAGCCCTTCCCCAGACATGCCAGGCTCAGCTCCGCCACCCAGCCGTCTGGGCAGCCCTCCCCCAGACATGCGAGGCTCAGCTCCGGCACCCAGCCATCTGGGCAGCCCTCCCCCAGACGTGCCAGGCTCAGCTCCAGCACCCAGCCGTCTGGGCAGCCCTCCCCCAGATATGCCAGGCTCAGCTCTGGCACCCAGCTGTCTGGGCAGCCCTTCCCCAGACATCCCAGGCACAGCTCCGGCACCCAGCCGTCTGGGTAGCCCTCCCCAGATCTGCCAGGCTCAGCTCCGGCACCCAGCCATCTGGACATCCCTCCCCCAGACGTGCCAGGCTCAGCTCCGGCACCCAGCCGTATGGGCAGCCCTTCCCCAGATGCACCAGGCTCAGCTCCGACACCCAGCCATCTGGGCTGCCCTCCCCCAGACGTGCCAGGCTCAGCTCCAGCACCCAGCTGTCTTGGCAGCCCTCCCCCAGACAAGCCAGGCTAAGCTCCGGCACCCAGCCGTCTGGGCAGCCCTCCCCCACACATGCCAGGCTCAGCTCTGACACCCAGCCGACTGGGCAGCCCTCCCCCACACGTGCCAGGCTCAGCTCCGGCACCCAGCCGTCTGGGCAGCCCTTCCTAAGATGTGCCAGGCTCAGCTCCGACACCCAGCCATCTGGGCAGCCCGCCCCAGATGTGCCAGGCTCAGCTCCGGCACCCAGCCGTCTGGGCAGCCCTCCCCCAGACGGGTCAGGCTCAGCTCCGGCACCCAGCCGTCTGGGCAGCGCTCCCTTGGAGGTGCCAGGCTCAGCTCCGACACCGAGCCGTCTGGGCAGCCCTCCCCTAGACGGGCCAGGCTCAGCTCCGACACCCAGTCGTCCTGTCAACCCTCCCCCAGACGGGCCAGGCTCAGCTCCAGCACCGAGCTGTCTGCGCAGCCCTTCCCCAGAAGTGCCAGGCCCAGCTCCGACACCCAACCGTCTGGGCAGCCCTTCCCCAGATATGCCAGGCTCAGCTCCGGCACCCAGCCGTCTGGGCAGCCCTTCCCAGACATGCCAGGCTCAGCTCCGGCACCCAGCCGTTTGGGTAGCCCTCCCCAGATCTGCCAGGCTCAGCTCCGGCACCCAGCCATCTGGGCATCCCTCCCCCAGACGTGCCAGGCTCAGCTCCGACACCCAGCCATCTGGTCTGCCCTCCCCCAGACGTGCCAGGCTCAGCTCCAGCACCCAGCTGTCTGGGCAGCCCTCCCGCAGATGGGTCAGGCTCACCTCCGGCACCCAGCTGTCTGGGCAGCCCTTCCCCAGATGTGCCAGGCCCAGCTCCGACACCCAGCTCCCTGGGCAGCGCTCCCTCAGAAGTGCCAGGCTCAGCTCCGACACCCAGCCGGCTGGGAAGCCATCCCCCAGACGGGCCATGCTCAGCTCCGGCACCCAGCTGTCTGGGCAGCCCTCCCACAGACGGGAAGGTTCAGCTCTGACACCCAGCCGTCCTGGCAGCCCTCCCCCAGACGGGCCATGCTCAGCTCCCACACCCAGCCGTCTGGGCAGCCCTCCCACAGACGGGAAGGTTCAGCTCTGACACCCAGCCGTCCTGGCAGCCCTCCCCCAGATGGGCCAAGCTCAGCTCCGGCACCCAGCTGTCTGGGCAGCCCTTACCGAGACGTGCCAGGCCCAGCTCCAACACCAGCCGTCTGAGCAGCCCTCTCCCAGACATGCCCGGCTCAGCTCCAGCACCCAGCCGTCTGGGCAGCCCTACCCCAGACGGACCAGGCTCAGCTCTGGCACCCAGCTCTCTGGGCAGCCCTTCCCCAGATGTGCCAGGCTCAGCTCCGACACCCAGCTGTCTGGGCAGCCCTCCCCCAGACATGCCAGGCTCAGCTCCGGCACCCAGCCGTCAGGGCAGCCCTCCCCCATACGGGCCAGGCTCAGCTCTGGCATGGCCCAGCTGTCTAGGTAGCCCTCCCCCAGACGGGTCAGGCTCAGCTCCGACACCCAGCCGTCAGGGAAGCCCTCCTCCAGACATGCCAGGCTCAGTTCCGGCACACAGCCATCTGGGGAGCCCTCCCCCTGACGTGCCAGGCTCAGCTCCGACACCCAGCCGTCTGGACAGCCCTCCCGCAGAGGGGCCAGGCTCAGCTCTGGCATGGCCCAGCTGTCTGGGCAGCCCTCCCCCAGACGTGCCAGGCTCAGCTCCGACACCCAGCCGTCTGGGCAGAGCTCCCCCAGACGTGCCAGGCTCAGCTCCGGCACCCAGCTTTCTGGGCAGCCCTTCCCCAGACGTGCCAGGCCCAGCTCTGACACCCAGCCATCTGGGCAGCCCTCCCCCAGACGTGCAAGGCCCAGCTCCGACACCTCGCCGTCTGGGCAGCCCTCCCCCAGACATGCGAGGCTCAGCTCCGGCACCCAGCCGTCAGGGCAGCCCTTCCCCAGATGTGCCAGGCTCAGCTCCGGCACCCAGCCGTCTGGGCAGCCCTCCCCCAGACGTGCCAGGCTCAGCTCCAGCACCCAGCCGTCTGGGCAGCCCTCCCCCAGACGTGCCAGGCTCAGCTCCAGCACCCTGCTGTCTGGGCAGCCCTCCCTGAGACGTGCCAGGCTCAGTTTCGGATGCCAGCCGTCTGGGCAGCCCTTCCCCAGATGTGCCAGGCTCAGCTCCGGAAGCCAACCGTCTGGGCAGGCCTCCCCCAGACGGGCCAAGCTCAGCTCCGGCACCCAGCTGTCTGGGCAGCCCTTCCCCAGACGTTCCAGGCCCAGCTCTGACACCCAGCCGTCTGGGCAGACCTTCCCCTGATGTGGCAGGCTGAGCTCCCACACCCTGCTGTCTGGGTAGCCCTCCCACAGACGTGCCAGGCTCAGCTCCAGTACCCAGCCATCTGGGCAGCCCTTCCCCAGATTTGCCAGGCTGAGCTCCCACACCGAGCCGTCTGGGCAGCCCTCCCCCAGATGGGCCAGGCTCAGCTCCGGCACCCAGTTGTCTGGGCAGCCCTCCCCCAGACAGGCCAGCCTAAGCTCTGGCATGGCCCAGCCGTCGGGGCAGCCATTACCGAGACGTTCCAGGCTCAGCTCCGGCACCCAGCCGTCTGGGCAGCCCTACCCCAGACGTGCCAGGCTCAGCTCCGGCACCCAGCCGTCTGGGCAGCCCTACCCCAGACGTGCCATTCTCTGCTCCTGCACCCAGCCGTTTGGGCAGCCCTTCCCCAGACGGGCCAGGCTCAGCTCCAGAACCCAGCTGTCTGGGCACCCCTCCCCCAGACACGCCAGCCTCAGCTCTGGCATGGCCCAGCCATCGGGGCAGCCATTCCCGAGACGTTCCAGGCCCAGCTCCGACACCCAGCCGTCTGGGCAGCCCTCCCCCAGACATGCCAGGCTCATCTCTGGCACACAGCGATCTGGGCAGCCCACCCCCAGATATGCCAGGCTCAGCGCCGGCACCCAGCCGTCTGAGCAGCCCTCCCCCAGACGTGCCAGGCTCAGCTCCGGCACCCAGCCGTTTGGGCAGCCCTTCCCCAGATGTGCCAGGCTCAGCTCCAACACCGAGCCATCTGGGCAACCCTCCCCCAGACGTGCCAGGCTCAGCTCCGGCACCCAGCCGTCTGGGCAGCCTTCCCCCAAACGAGTTAGGCTCAGCTCCGGCACCCCGCCATCTGGGCAGCCCTCCCCCAGACGTGCCAGGCTCAGCTCCGACACCCAGCCGTCTGGGCAGCCCTCCCCCAGACGGGTAAGGCTCAGCTCCGGCACCCAGCTGTCTGGGCAGCCCTTCCGAAGACGTGCCAGGCCCACCTCCGACACCCAGCTGTCTGGGGAGCCCTCCCCCAGATGTCCCAGGCCCAGCTCCGGAACCCAGCTCCCTGGGCAACCCTCCCCCAGACGTGCCAGGCTCAGCTTCGGCACCCAGCCATCTGGGCAGCCCTCCCCCAGACGTGCCAGGCTCAGCTCCGGCACCCAGCCGTCTGGGCAGCCCTTCCCCAGATGTGCCAGGCTCAGCTCCGGAAGCCAGCCGTCTGGGCAGCCCTCCCCCAGACGGGCCAAGCTCAGCTCCGGCACCCAGCTGTCTGGGCAGCCCTTCCCCAGATGTGACAGTCCCAGCTCCGGCACCCAGACATCTGGGCAGACCTTCCCCAGACGTGCCAGACTCAGCTCCAGTACCCAGCCATCTGGGCAGCCCTTCCCCAGATGTGCCAGGCCGCGCTCCCACACCCAGCCGTCTGGGCAGCCCTCCCCCAGACGGGCCAGGCTCAGCTCTGGCACCCAGCTGTCAAGGCAGCCCTCCCCCAGACAGGCCAGCCTCAGCTCTGGCATGGCCCAGCCATCGGGGCAGCCATTCCCGAGACGTTCCAGGCCCAGCACCGACACCCAGCCGTCTGGGCAGTCCTCCCCCAGACATGCCAGGCTCATCTCTGGCACCCAGCCATCTGGGCCGCCCTCCCCCAGACATGCCAGGCTCAGCTCCGGCACCCAGCCGTCTGGGCAGCCCTCCCCCAGAGGTGCCAGGCTCAGCTCCGGCACCCAGCCGTCTGGGCAGCCCTTCCCCAGATGTGCCAGGCTGAGCTCCAACACCCAGCCGTCTGTGCAACCCCCCCCCAGACGTGCCAGGCTCTCCTCCAGCACCCAGCCGTTTGGGCAGCCCTTCCCCAGACGTGCCAGGCTCAGCTCCGGTACCCAGACTTTTGGGTAGCCCTCCCCCAGACGTACCAGGCTCAGCTCCGGCACCCAGCCATCTGGGAAGCCTTTCCCCAGACGGGTCAGGCTCAGCTCCAGCACCCAACTGTCTGGGCAGCCCTTCCGCAGACGTGCCAGGCCCAGCTCCGACACCCAGCTGTCTGGGCAGCCCTTCCCCAGACGTGCCAGGACTAGCTCCCACACCCAGGCGTCTGGGCAGCCCTCCCCCAGACGGGCCAGGCTCAGCTCTGGCACCCAGCCGTCTGCGCAGCCATCCCCAAGACAGGCCAGGGTCAGCTCCGGCACCCAGCCGTCTGGGCAGCCCTTCCCCAGATGTGCCCGGCTCAGCTCCCACACGCAGTTGTCTGGGCAGCCCTCCCCCAGACATACCTGGCTCAGCTTCGACACCCAGCCGTTCTGGCAGGCCTCCCCCAGACGGGCCAAGCTCAGCTCCGACACCGAGCTCTCTGGGCAGCCCTTCCCTAGACGGGCCAGGCTCAGCTCCGGCACCCAGCCGTCTGGGGAGCCCTCCACCAGACATGCCAGGCTCAGCTCCGGCACCCAGCCGTCTGGGCAGCCCTCCTCCAGACGGGCGAGGCTCAGCTCCGGCACCCAGCCGTCTGGGCAGCCCTCCCCCAGACGGGCCAGGCTCAGCTCCGGAAGCCAGCCGTCTGGGCAGCCCTTCCCCAGATGTGCCAGGCCCAGCTCCGGCACCCAGCCGTGTGGGCAGACCTTCCCCAGATGTGGCAGGCTGAGCTCCCACACCCTGGTGTCTGGGAAGCCCTCCCCCAGACGTGCCAGGCTCAGCTCCAGTACCCAGCCATCTGGGCAGCCCTTCCCCAGACGTGCCAGGCCGAGCTCCCACACCCAGCCGTCTGGGCAGCCCTCACCCAGACGGGCCAGGCTCAGCTCCGGCACCCAGCTGTCTGGGCAGCCCTCCCCGAGACGGGCCAGCCTCAGCTCTGGCATGGCCTAGCCGTCAGGGCAGCCATTCCCGAGACGTTCCAGGCCCAGCTCCGACACCCAGCCGTCTGGGCAGCCCTCCCCCAGACATGCCAGGCTCAGCTCCGGCACCCAGCTGTCTGGGCAGCCCTCCCCCAGATGTGCCAGGCTCAGCTCCAACACCCAGCTGTCTGGGCAGCCCTCCCCCAGACGTGCTAGGCTCTGCTCCAGCACCCAGCCGTCTGGGCAGCCCTCCCCCAGACGTGCCAGGCTCAGCTCCGGCACCCAGCCGTCTGGGCAGCCTTCCCCCTGACGGGTGAGGCTCACCTCCGATACCCAGCCATCTGGGCAGCCCTTCCCCAGACGGGCCATGCTTAGCTCCAGCTCCCAGCTGTCTGGGCAGCCCTTCCCCAGACGTGCCAGGCCCAGCTCCCACACCCAGCCGTCTGGGCAGCCCTCCCCCAGACGGGCCAGGCTCAGCTCCGACACCCAGTCGTCCTGGCAGCCCTCCCCCAGACGGGCCAAGCTCAGCTCCGGCACCCAGCTGTCTGGGTAGCCTTTTCCCAGATGTACCAGGCCCAGCTCCGGCACCGAGCCGTCTGGGCATAGAATCATAGAATATCAGGGTTGGAAGGGACCCCAGAAGGTCATCTAGTCCAACCCCCTGCTCAAAGCAGGACCAAGTCCCAGTTAAATCATCCTAGCCAGGGCTTTGTCAAGCCTGACCTTAAAAACCTCTAAGGAAGGAGATTCTACCACCTCCCTAGGTAACGCATTCCAGTGTTTCACCACCCTCTTAGTGAAAAAGTTTTTCCTAATATCCAATCTAAACCTCCCCCATTGCAACTTGAGACCATTACTCCTCGTTCTGTCATCTGCTACCATTGAGAACTGTCTAGAGCCATCCTCTTTGAAACCCCCTTTCAGGTAGTTGAAAGCAGCTATCAAATCCCCCCTCATTCTTCTCTTCCGCAGACTAAACAATCCCAGCTCCCTCAGCCTCTCCTCATAAGTCATGTGCTCTAGACCCCTAATCATTTTTGTTGCCCTTCGCTGTACTCTTTCCAATTTATCCACATCCTTCTTGTAGTGTGGGGCCCAAAACTGGACACAGTACTCCAGATGAGGCCTCACCAGTGTCGAATAGAGGGGAACGATCACGTCCCTCGATCTGCTCGCTATGCCCCTACTTATACATCCCAAAATGCCATTGGCCTTCTTGGCAACAAGGGCACACTGCTGACTCATATCCAGCTTCTCGTCCACTGTCACCCCTAGGTCCTTTTCCGCAGAACTGCTGCCGAGCCATTCGGTCCCTAGTCTGTAGCGGTGCATTGGATTCTTCCATCCTAAGTGCAGGACCCTGCACTTATCCTTATTGAACCTCATTAGATTTCTTTTGGCCCAATCCTCCAATTTGTCTAGGTCCTTCTGTATCCTATCCCTCCCCTCCAGCGTATCTACCACTCCTCCCAGTTTAGTATCATCCGCAAATTTGCTGAGAGTGCAATCCACACCATCCTCCAGATCATTTATGAAGATATTGAACAAAACGGGCCCCAGGACCGACCCCTGGGGCACTCCACTTGACACCGGCTGCCAACTAGACATGGAGCCATTGATCACTACCCGTTGAGCCCGACAATCTAGCCAGCTTTCTACCCACCTTATAGTGCATTCATCCGGCCCATACTTCCTTAACTTGCTGACAAGAATGCTGTGGGAGACCGTGTCAAAAGCTTTGCTAAAGTCAAGAAACAATACATCCACTGCTTTCCCTTCATCCACAGAACCAGTAATCTCATCATAAAAGGCGATTAGATTAGTCAGGCATGACCTTCCCTTGGTGAATCCATGCTGACTGTTCCTGATCACTTTCCTCTCCTCTAAGTGCTTCAGGATTGATTCTTTGAGGACCTGCTCCATGATTTTTCCAGGGACTGAGGTGAGGCTGACTGGCCTGTAGTTCCCAGGATCCTCCTTCTTCCCTTTTTTAAAGATGGGCACTACATTAGCCTTTTTCCAGTCATCCGGGACTTCCCCCGTTCGCCACGAGTTTTCAAAGATAATGGCCAAGGGCTCTGCAATCACAGCCGCCAATTCCCTCAGCACTCTCGGATGCAATTCGTCCGGCCCCATGGACTTGTGCACGTCCAGCTTTTCTAAATAGTCCCTAACCACCTCTATCTCTACAGAGGGCTGGCCATCTCTTCCCCATTTTGTGATGCCCAGCACAGCAGTCTGGGAGCTGACCTTGTTAGTGAAAACAGAGGCAAAAAAAGCATTGAGTACATTAGCTTTTTCCACATCCTCTGTCACTAGCTTGCCTCCCTCATTCAGTAAGGGGCCCACACTTTCCTTGGCTTTCTTCTTGTTGCCAACATACCTGAAGAAACCCTTCTTGTTACTCTTGACATCTCTTGCTAGCTGCAGCTCCAGGTGCGATTTGGCCCTCCTGATATCTTTCCTACATGCCCGAGCATGTCTGGGGGGCAGCCCTCCCCCAGACATGCCAAGCTCAGCTCTGGCACCCAGCTGTCTGGGCAGCCCTTCCCCAGACTGGCCAGGCTCAGATCTGGCACCCAGCTGTCTGGGCAGCCCTCCCCCAGACATGCCAAGCTCAGCTCTGGCACCCAGCCATCTGGACAGCCCTCCCCCAGACAGGCCAGGGTCAGCTCCAGCACCCAGCCGTCTTGGCAGCCCTTCCCCAGATGTGCCACGCTCAGCTCCCACACCCAGTTGTCTGGGCCGCCCTCCCTCAGACATGCCTGTCTCAGCTCCGACACCCAGCTGTCCTGGCAGCCCTTCCCCAGACGTGCCAGGCTGAGCTCCGACACCCAGCTATCTGGGCAGCCCTTCCGTACACGGGCGAGGCTCAGCTCCGATACCCAGCCGTCTGAGCAGCCCTCCCCCAGACATGCCAGGCTCAGCTCCGACACCCAGCCGTCTGGGCAGCCCTCCCCCAGACATGCGAGGCTCAGCTCTGGCACCCAGCTTTCTGGGCAGCACTTCCCCAAACGTGCCAGGCTCAGCTCCGGCACCCAGCCGTGTGGGCAGCCCTTCCCCAGACATGCCAGGCTCAGCTCCGGCAACCAGCCGTCTGGGCAGCCCTCCCCCAGACGGGCCAGGCTCAGCTCCGGCACCCAGCCATCTGGGCATCCCTCCCACAGACGGGCCAGGCTCAGCTCCGGCACCCAGCCGTCTGGGAAGTCCTTCCCCAGATGTGCCAGGCCCAGCTACCACACCCAGCCCTATGGGCAGCCCTACCCCAGACGTGCCAGGCTCAGCTCCGGCACCCATCTGTCTGGGCAGCCCTCCCCCAGACATGCGTGTCTCAGCTGCGACACCCAGCCGTCCTGGCAGCCCTCCCCCAGACGGGCGAAGCTCAGCTTCGTCACCCAGCTGTGGGCAGCCCTCCCCCAGACGGGCCAGGCTCAGCTCAGACACCCAGCCATCCTGGCAGCCCGCCCCTAATGGGCCAAGCTCAGCTCCGGCACCCATCTGTCTGGGCAGCCCTCCCCCAGACATGCCTGTCTCAGCTCCGACACCCAGCCGTCCTGGCAGCCGTCCCCCAGACGGGCGAAGCTCAGCTCCTGCACCCAGCTGTCTGGGCAGCCCTCCCCCAGACATGCCAGGCTGAGCTCCGACACCCAGCTCTCTGGTCAGCCCTTCCCTAGATGGGCCAGGCTCAGCTCCGACACCCAGCCGTGTGGGCAGCCCTCCCCCAGACATGCGAGGCTCAGCTCTGGCACCCAGCTTTCTGGGCAGCCCTTCCCCAAAAGTGCCAGGCTCAGCTCCGGCACCCAGCCGTCTGGGCAGCCCTCCCCCAGACGGGCCAGGCTCAGCTCTGGCACCCAGCCGTCTGGGCAGCCCTCCCCCAGGCGTGCCAGGCTCAGCTCCGACACCCAGCCGTCTGGGCAGCCCTCCCCCAGACATGCGAGGCTCAGCTCTGGCACCCAGCTTTCTGGGCAGCCCTTCCCCAAAAGTGCCAGGCTCAGCTCCGGCACCCAGCCGTCTGGGCAGCCCTCCCCCAGACGGGCTAGGCTCAGCTCCGGCACCCAGCCGTCTGGGAAGTCCTTCCCGAGATGTGCCAGGCCCAGCTCCCACACCCAGCTGTCTGGGCAGCCCTCCCCCAGACGTGCCAGGCTCAGGTCCGACACCCAGCCATCTGGGCAGCCCTTCCCCAGATGTACCAGGCCCAGTAAAGCACCCAGGTGTGGGCAGCCCGCCCCCAGATGGGCCAAGCTCAGCTCCGGCACCCATCTGTCTGGGCAGCCCTCCCCCAGACATGCGTGTCTCAGCTCCGACACCCAGCCGTCCTGGCAGCCCTCCCCCAGACGGGCGAAGCTCAGCTCCTGCACCCAGCTGTCTGGGCAGCCCTCCCCCAGACATGCCAGGCTCAGCTCCCACACCCAGCTCTCTGGTCAGCCCTTCCCTAGATGGGCCAGGCTCAGCTCCGACACCCAGCCGTGTGGGGAGCCCTCTCCCAGACATGCGAGGCTCAGCTCTGGCACCCAGCTTTCTCCGCAGCCCTTCCCCAAACGTTCCAGGCTCAGCTCCGACACCCAGCCGTCTGGGCAGCCCTTCCCCAGACATTCCAGGCTCAGCTCCGGCACCCAGGCTTCTGGGGAGCCGTTACAGAGATGTGCCAGGCCCAGCTCCCACATCCAGCTGTCTGGGCAGCCCTCCCCGAGACGTGCCAAGCTGAGGTCTGACACCCAGCTTTCTGGGCAGCCCTTCCCCAGACGTTTCAGGCCCAGCTCCGACACCCAGCCGTCTGGGCAGCCCTTCCCCAGATGTGCCAGGCCCAGCTGCCACACCCAGCTCTCTGGGCAGCCCTCCCCGAGATGTACTAGGCTCAGCTCCGACACCCAGCCGTCTGGGCAGCCCTCCCCCACACGGGCCAGGCTCAGCTCTGGCATGGCCCAGCTGTCTGGGTAGCCCTCCCTCAGACGGGCCAGGCTCAGCTCCGACACCCAGCCATCTGGGCAGCCCTCCCCCAGACATGCCAGGCTCAGCTTCAGCACCCAGCCGTCTGGGCAGCCCTCCCCCAGACATGCCAGGCTCAGCTCTGGCACCCAGCCATCTTGGCTGCCCTCCCCCAGACGTGCCAGGCTCAGCTCCAGCACCCAGCCATCTGGGCAGCCCTCCCCCAGACGTGCCAGGCTGTGCTCCGGCACCTAGCTGTCTGGGCAGCCCTCCCGCAGACGGGCCAGGCTCAGCTCCGACACCCAGCCGTCTGGGCAGACCTCCCCCAGACATGCCAGGCTCAGCTCCAGTACCCAGCCATCTCGGCAGCCCTCCCCCAGACATGCCAGGCTCAGCTTCAGCACCCAGCCGTCTCGGCAGACCTCCCCCAGACGTGCCAGGCTCAGCTCCGGCACCCAGCCGTCTGGGCAGCCCTCCCCCAGACATGCCAGGCTCAGCTCCAGTACCCAGCCATCTCGGCAGCCCTTCCCTGATGTGCCAGGCCCAGCTCTCACACCCAGCTGTCTGGGCAGCCCTCCCCCAGACGTGCCAGGCTCAGCTCCGACACCCAGCCGTCTGGGCAGCCCTCCCCCAGACATGCCAGGCTCAGCTCTGGCACCCAGCCGTCTGGGCAGCCCTCCCCCAGACGTGCCAGGCTCAGCTCTGGCACCCAGCCGTCTGAGTAGCCCTCTCCCAGACGGGCCTGGGTCAGCTCCGGCACCCAGGCTTCTGGGGACCCGTTACAGAGATGTGCCAGGCCCAGCTCCTACAGCCAGCTGTCTGGGCAGCCCTCCCCGAGACGTGCCAAGCTGAGGTCTGACACCCAGCCGTCTGGGCAGCCTTCCCCCAGACGTGCCAGGCTCAGCTCCGGCACCCAGCCATCTGGGCAGCCCTCCCCCAGACGGTCCTAGCTCAGGTCCGTCACCCAGCTGTCTGGGCAGCCCTTCCCCAGTCGTTTCAGGCCCAGCTTCGACACCCAGCCGTCTGGGCAGCCCTTCCCCAGATGTGCCAGGCCCAGCTCCCACACCCAGCTGTCTGGGCAGCCCTCCCCCAGACGTGCCAGGCTCAGCTCTGGCACCCAGCTGTCTGGGCAGCCCTTCCCCAGACGTGCCAGGCTCAGCTCCGACACCCAGCCATCTGGGCAGCCCTCCCCCAGACATGCCAGGCTCAGCTCCAGTACCCAGCCATCTCAGCAGCCCTTCCCTGATGTGCCAGGCCGAGTTCTCACACCCAGCTGTCTGGGCAGCCCTCCCCCAGACGTGCCAGGCTGAGCTCCGACACCCAGCCGTCCTGGAAGCCCTCCCCCAGACGGGCGAAACTCAGCTCCGGCACCCAGCTGTCTGGGCAGCCCTCCCCCAGACGTGTCAGGCCCACATCCGACACCCAGCCATCTGGGCAGCCCTCCCCCAGACATGCCAGGCTCAGCTCCGGCACCCAGCTATCTGGGCAGCCCTTCCCCAGACATGCCAGGCTCAACTCCGGCATCGAGCCGTCTGGGCAGCCCTCCCCCAGATGTGCCAGGCTCAGCTCTGTCACCCAGCCGTCTGGGCAGCCCTCTCCCAGACGGGCCAGGGTCAGCTCCGGCACCCAGCCTTCTGGGGAGCCGTTACCGAGATGTGCCAGAGTCAGCTTCGGCACCCAGCCGTCTGGGCAGCCCTTCCCCAGACGTTCCAGGCCCAGCTCCGACACCTAGCCGTCTGGGCAGCCCTCCCCCAGATGTGCCAGGCTCAGCTCCAACACCCAGCCGTCTGGGCAGCCCTCCCCCAGATATTCCAGGCTCAGCTCCGACACCCAGCCATCTGGGCATCCCTTCCCCAGATGGGCCAGGCTCAGCTCTGGCACCCAGCTCTCTGGGCAGCCCTCCCCCAGACATGTCAGGCTCAGCTCCGGCACCCAGCCGTTTGGGCAGCCCTCCCCCAGACATGCTAGGCTCAGCGCTGGCACCCAGCCATCTGGGCAGCCCTCCCCCAGACGTGCCAGGCTCAGCTCCGGCACCCAGCCGTCTGGGCAGCCCTCCCCCAGACGTGCCAGGCTCAGCTCCTGCACCCAGCCGTCTGGGCAGCCCTTCCCCAGACATGCCAGGCTCAGCTCTGGCACCCAGCCGTCTGGGCAGCCCTCCCTCAGACATGCCAGGCTCAGCTCCGGCATCCAGCCGTCTGGGCAGCCCTTCCCCAGACATGCAAGGCTCAGCTCCTGCACCCAGCCGTCTGGGCAGCCCTTCCCCAGATGTGCCAGGCTCAGCTCCAACACCCAGCCATCTGGGCAGCCCTCCCCCAGATGTGCCAGGCTCAGCTCCGGCACCCAGCCGTCTGGGCAGCCCTCCCCCAGACCTGCCAGGCTCAGCTCCGGCATCCAGCCATCTGGGCAGCCCTCCCCCAGACGGGCCAGGCTCAGCTCTGGCATGGCCCAGCCGTCCAGATGTGAGGCCTGCAGAGGACATGGGGTCTCAGCTCAGCCTTGCTTGGCACTCTCAGGGCACTGCAGTCCTTGCTGTCTCAGAGGCGAGCTGCTGACGGCAGAGGGCAGCCTCGGCACTGCTGCCAGGACACTGTGCCGGGCTTGGGCAGAGCTCACAGGAATCCAGCCGGCAGGCAGCGAGAGCAGGGGGCCGAGGCCAGACCTAGGCTCCGGGTCAGCAGGAGACCGTTCAGGATTCATCCTGGTGCCTTGTCTCCTGCCGGGGCGAGTTGCTCTCAGACCCCTCGGGAGAGACCCCAGGCAGAGATGGGCTGGGACCAGAACCACTTGGGAAGTGTGTGGGGAGGGGCTGGACTGGAGGCTGCCTCATTGCAGTTCTGGCCCCGAGACGTGCACCCACCTGGTTGTTTTCTCAACACGGACCTGCTGATCCCAGCAGCTCTCCCCAGTCGGCGTGCATGGGGGGAGCAGCCAGCAGGGCCAGCTCTCCCAGACCCACCCGCAGCCCTGATCCAAACCTTTCCCAAGCCCCCCAGATCGCTCCGTATTGGAGACCTGCCCTCGGGGTTACTTACCACCCCTCAATCCTGGGGTCAGCTGCAAATTTCATCAGGGAGGATTTTATGTTTTCTTCTAGGTCACTGATAAATATGTGGGACCCAGTGAGAACTGGAACCTCCTCCCACTTTATCCTGGTGAATCACAACTCCTCCAGCCCCACCCGAGGGGACAGGGAGATGTGACCTTGACAAACACCCATGAAGGGAGAGCGCGGGAGGAAGCAGCTGGCTTATGAGCACTACAGCAAAGCGCATAGGGGACGGGAGCAGTGCCACCCTCCTGATCCACCACCCCAGCCCAGAGCACGGGGGTGTCCCGGCTTGGCAGGATGGATGAAATGTAATGTGGATAAATGTAAAGTAATGCACAATGGGAAAAATAACCCCAACTATACATACAATATGATGGGGGCTTAATTTAGCTACAACTAATCAGGAGAAAGATCTTGGAGTCATGGTGGATAGTTCTCTGAAGGCTTCCACGCAATGTGCAGTGTAAGTCAAAAAAGCAAACGGGATGGTAGGAATCATTAAAAAAGGGATTGAGAATAAGACAGAGAATACTTTATTGCCCTTATATAAATCCATGGTACATCCGCATCTTGAATACTGCGTACAGACGTGGTCCCCTCATCTCAAAAAAGATATACTGGCATTGGAAAAAGTTCAGAGAAGGGCAACTAAAATGATTAAGGGTTTGGAACGGGTCCCATCTGAGGAGAGATTAAAGAGACTAGGACTTTTCAGCCTGAAAAAGAGGAGACTAAGGGGGGATATGATAGAGGTCTAGAAAATCGTGAGTGGTGTGGAGAAAGTGAATAAGGAAAAGGTATTAACTTGTTCCCATAGTATAAGAACCAGGGGCCACCAAATGAAATTCATGGGCAGCGGGTTTAAAACAAATAAAAGGAAGTTCTTCTTCATTCAGCGCACAGTCAACCTGTGGAACTCCTTGCCTGAGGAGGTTGTGAAGGCTAGGACTATAACAGGGTTTAAAAGAGAACTGGATAAATTCATGGAGGTTAAGATCATCAATGGCCATCTGCCAGGATGGGTAAGGAAGGGTGTTCCTAGCCTCTGTTTGTCAGAGGGTGGAGATGGATGACAGGAGAGAGATCACTAGATCATTACCTGTTAGGTTCACTCCCTCTGGGGCACCTGGCATTGGCCACTGTCGGAAGACAGGACATTGGGCTGGATGGACCTTTGGTCTGACCCAATATGGCCGATCTTATGTTCTTATGGGTTTGTCTGAACACCTCCTTTGCTAACGCAGTGCTGGAGCCACGGAAATGCTCCCTTTCATGCCGGGCCGCCCGGTTCTGCACCTTGTTAGCTCTTTGCAGCTGCATGCTGCACCCACTGCTGGAGGAGCCCATTGTGGCTTTGTTAGCCCAGGTGGGCTGGGACTTTGGGACAGCCCCAAGCTGTCGCTCTGCACTAGCTTGGGCCTGGAGGGGGAATAACAAGCTGTGATGAAGTGGGATTTTGTCTTAATGTTTTTATGAATACTGTTTGTACCTCAGTTCCCCCTATGTGCTGCAGGCTTAACTAGGTGGTGGGAAAAGGTGGTTTATTCTTTGAAGTGATCCAGGTGTGACTGATGCCTGGCTGTCTGGGGCCCCACACCCATGACAAACCCAGAAGACAATGGCCAGGACATCTGGTACCTAGCAGCTAAAGACCTGGGACTGCTGGCCTCCTCTCCAGGAAGCCAGCCAGTTTTGGCCAGCGGGAGAACAAAGAGCCAAGGAGGATGAGCAAGTGACCTGTTTTTTGCCTGGGAATTGGAACAAAGTGCGGAGGAGGGGCCCTTGGGTGCAGTATCGTGTGGGCTGCTGAAGCAGGACTCATGCTTCTGGACTGGGACAAGGAGGAGGCGGGGGGGGGGTCAGGACTGACCCAGCTGGACTTTGCTGTAACCAGGGCTGGCCTTAGGGAAAATGGCACACTGGGCTAGCTTGCATTTTGGTGCCCCTGGCCCCCGTGGGTGTGGCACCTCCCATTGCCCCTGGCCCCCATGGGCTCCCCAGACTCCCCGCCCTCCATTCCTCCCAACCCCTGCACTGTGCCCCCTTTGCCCCAATGCATGCTCCTCCTCCTGCACCCCTAATCCCTACACCCCCTTCACTCCCAACCTCTGCCCCCCCCATGCCCTAATCCCTACACTGGGCCATCTTCACCCCTAATCCCTGCACTTCCCTCCTGTGCCTCTAACCCCTGCACTGGGCATGCCCCCTTCACCTCAACCCCTGCCCTCCTCCTGTGCCCCAATCCCTGCCCCCAACCCCTGCACTGTGTGTGTTCCCTCACCCCAATCCCTGCACACCTCCTGTGCCCCTAACCCCTGCATCCCCTTCACTCCTATCCCTGCACCTCCCTCCTGAGCCCTTAACCCCTGCACTGTACCCCTTTGCCCCTAACCCTTGCATCCTCCTGCACCCACGTGAGGAAACTGATCTGGATGCACAAAGCAGCTGGCATTGCTGCTCGCTCCCCCATTAGACTGCTGCTGCTCCACCCCTGTGCAGCCCTAGGGGGTTGTGAGAGAGGCAGGGATTTCCATACACCCCTCCTCAATTTCCTCAGCACCCCCCAGTTACATGCAGTGTTGCCAATTTAGTTGTTGGTTGGAAATTTGAATTGAAATGGAAACACTCATGAAATGATTTGTAAGCAAGGTCAGAATGAGCTCTCCCCTCCCCTGACCGGCAGCAAGTGATCAGTTTTGTAACCCGGCACCAGCCAAAATTGATCACTTGGGCACCACAGCTCTGTCTGCTGAATATGTAGGTGGGACGCAGCCGGGAGGGGGGAGCAGTGACCTGGGAATGTGGCAGGGGAGTTTCACTGGGGATGGGAGACCTGAGAGCCTGTCACCTGAGCCAGGAGGGGAAGGTAACATCTCTGCCCTGGGAATGTGGAGCCTGCTGGGGGGGGGGGGTTAATTTTTGTTTGGGGCTGGGTGGTGGAACGCAGGGAACCCCAGGGCCAGGGTCTAAGCTCCCTGCTTCCCCAGAAGGACTTGACTGAGGGGTCCTGGTTGTACCCCCAAGCTCTGTTTTAGACTGTGTTCCTATTGTCCAATAAACCTTCCGTTTTACTGGCTGGCTGAGAGTCCCAGTGAATCCCAGGAAGAGGGGTGCAGGCCCCGGACTCCCCCACGCTCCGTGACAGTAGGCAGAATAGGTGTCTAGTCTGATCCTGAAGCCTTTCCACTCACCACTGGCTCATCACTAGCTGTCAGGGGAGAGCGCAGGCAGACCTTGCTTGCAAATCATCTAATAATCCCCGTCTAGTGCTCAGCCACCAAACTTCCAACCCATTGCATGTAAAGATGTGGGGTTTGGATGGAAAATTTGTCCTTGATTCTGAGAGTGAACATCTAGCAGTTAAGAACAGAAGAACGGCCAGACTAGGTCAGACCAATGGCCCATCTAGCCCAGTATCCTGACTTCCAAATTTCCACTGCCCCCATCCCCGGAGTTGCGTCTGGGCGGGAATTCCTGCTGCCCCCTCTGCCTGGCAAGATGTGGTGTGGTGCAGGGAGGGGGCTGAGCGTGTGGGCTCCATTGTCAGCTGTTTCATTTAATGTGCTGCTTCTTCATTTATGTCCCATGCCCTGTGCCTGGCTCCCAAACCGCTTGTCTGCACCAGCTCAACATGCCAGACTCTGCTCCCAGTTACCCTGGGGGAAATCCAGAGACAAGTGCCCCATGTAAACACCCCATACCCCCTGCCTCAGAGCAGGCCGGGAGCAGGGAGCGGCTCTGAGCTAGGCTGGGGAGAGCTGCCAGTGGCTGTGACTCAACACATCACAAGCTCCATGCTCTGAAATGCAGCCTCTGGTTTTTTTCCTCTGCACAATAATCCTGTATTCCAAGGCCAGTACATCCCCTCCCCCTTCCCCGCTGCATTCCCAACAGGCCCCCAAAGCCCCGGGCTGCACACGCCCACCTCCAAGGCGCTGCTCCATCTGCAGGACAGTAACCAGCCGGGAGTCCCCGAGGGGCTCGCTGCCTTGCCATGCCAGCTGTTCCGCACTGCCAGGCTGAGAGCACTGATCTGGGAAGCCAGACACAAGAGAGGTCATCATGACTGGGGAAGGGGCGGGGGGGGGGGAAGCATTGCCTGGGCACAGCTCCCAGCACCCCAGGGAGCAAGAGCCTGGGGCTGGAGAGAGCATCTCCCCTCTGCGCTTTCCTCAGCTCCCTGCCCCCCAAAAGCTGCAGCCAGCGTGGCCCCTTTACAGGGGCCCAGCCCAAGGCAGGAGCCTTGGTGTCTTGGGCTGAGGCTCAGACAAGAAGGATGGCCCAATGGTTAGGGCACTAGCCTAGGACTTGGGAGACCAGGGGTCTAAGCCCCTGCACTGCCACCGCCTCCCCGTGTGACCCTGGGCGAGTCCTTTCACCTCACTGCGCTGCCGTTCCCCAGCTGGGGATAACTGCCTGGCTGGGTGGCTCATGCTGGGGTGGCGCTCAGTTTCTGTAGTGATGTGCACCAGGGCAGTGCTGGAGCTGGACAGTGTCTCACCAGGGACAGTCCTGGAGGGGCCCTGGCAGCCTGTCCCCCTCTGCTTTGGACGGCTCCAAAGAGGGTGGGGCCGAGTGCCCAGACTGGATGTGCCCATTGCTGGGGTGTATCCCCCCCGGGCCTGAGGCCTGAGCTGCACAGGCCACGCCACTGACGAGAATGCTAATCAAAGGCCCAGGAGGGAGCTGAGTTCAAGTTCACAGCAAGTCCCCTGGCTAGGGAGCTCTGCCCAGGGGGTCGGGGCCTGCCCTGACCAGTGCTGTGGGGCGGCGCTGAGGACGGGCTGCCCAGGGCCTCTCTGGAGCGAGGGAACCAGGAGCCACCTCACAAGCTGCTGGCACTCGAGGGCAGCCACCGCGTCCAAGGACAGAATGGGCCCCTGCGTGAAGTTCCCATCTCAGCAACTAGGATATGGACTCTCCAGGTGCCGTGGGCCCAGGGTGCACCAGCCACGGTTACTGGACCCCCCTGTGTCATTGCAGCAGCCGCCCTGGGGTTAACCGCCCTTAGGAACCCCCCAGAGCTGCTGGTGACCAAGTGATACCGAAATCCAAAGACCAACAGATCTATCGAGGTTGGACACAGCTGTTTAATGAACACATCTCGCTGCACAGCCCCTCTCACGCCTCGCAGCACCTCCCAATGACCAGCCGTTGCCCCAGTCCCACTGACCGCAGACGATGGTGCTGTCTCAGCAGTGCCGCCGGCAGGGTCAAACCTGGGGGACTGACTCCCCCATGCGCCCCGCTCCCACTGCAGCCATTGGCACCTGCGCAAAGCGGGGGTTAAATGCAGCCCAGGCAGAAGGGTCGGGCTCCACACAAGGCGCAAGGGAATGGGCCCCTTTATCTGTCCAGTGCCCCCAGCCTCCACGTGGGCTGTGGGAATTTGGGTAACTGACTGGCTCTGCCCCCCCTGACCCTGGCCTCCACACGGCCCTGGCTGGCTGGGTGTAACCCATGCACTTGTTACCCAGCGAGCCAAGTGAGACGTGTGCCCCCAACCAGCCCGTGGGGCTCACCACCACAGCTCCATTCCTGAGACGGCGTGGCCCGCAGAGACTACACATCCCAGCAGTGCACAGGCTGCAATGCATGTTGGGACTCGTAGTCTCTGCAGGTTGCACACGCAGCTCCGTTTTCTGCAAACGAAGGGCAGCCTTCAGTGCCCAAAGTTTGAGGATCACCCTAGGTCACCAGCCAGAGACAAGCAGGCTGAGGGCTTCAGAGTGGCGCAGAGGGTACAGATGCAGGACTGCCCTCATATCAATAGAGAATGTGTCTAAATCCCCTAGGTGCATGGGGACAACTCCCCATTTGGTTACCTCCTGGGCTCAAGCAGAAAGATCCAGGAAGCTACCTGCCCCTGGGTCCCTGAGCTTTCCTTTGCCCGTGTCTCCTCTGTCCCATTAACTCAGCAGTGGGCCTCTTGGAGGGAGCCCCCTGTATATTATCCCTGCCTGGTAAGTGCGCCCTCCTGCCACCCTCATTTCAATCCTGAAGTGCACTTGGCAATGTGCCAGCCCTGGAGTGCGAATACGAGGAGCGCTCGTCCCTGGCACACCAGCTGCGAGAGCGGCCTGAGAGCCTCGGACCCACTCCGAGCACTGCTCCTGACTCCCCCGGGGAGGAAAGACACCGCTGGGGGCTGACGCGCGTGTGAGAGCAGGGCTGGCTCGGATGTGCAGCTCGTCCAGTAGCCCTGCTGGCTGGCATCACTGCAGCTGCCTCTCGTGGCTTCTCGCCAGGCCGTGCCCCGGGTGGTGTCTGTTGGGGCAGTTCCATGGTCCTTCCCTCCGCCATCGTTAAATGGGCTGCCCCACGGAGGGATGGCTTTCACAAGCAGGACCTGTAGGGGAGCGGCCTTGGCTCAGCATCACGGTCCATGCCCGGTACGCCCACGAGCCGAACATGACCGAGGGTGCATTGCAATGCAGCCCGCGGCTCCACTCCTTTCTGACGCAGGGCTGTGGCACATGGAGACTGTGGGTGCCAGGATGTTGTGCTCCACCTTGATCTGGGGGACATTGCGGCTGGGCCCTCAGCCCAAGGGCCTGTCATCTCCTTACCTGCACCTCCTCTGGGGCCGTGGGGGTGGGCACAATCTGCTCTGGGTTAGGTACGGTTCGTGCAGCTCACCAGCTGTTTGCAAGGTGTCAACAGTTGTGTGGTGACAAAGTCTGGGTGTGTTGCTCCACTCCGTCTGGGCCCACGTACCAGGACGAGAGGCGCCAGAGGAACCCCTTAGATAGACAGAGTGTTTGGGCTCCTGTTTGGGTCACTCCTGTGCACTTGAATCTTTTACGTTCAGCAGCAGCAATCCTTCAGCCTCTCCCCACGCCGGGCCCACCCCACACACATCATGTGTGGCCCCAGGCTACCTTCACTGTCCCAGTGGACACGAGGCAGGGCTGCTGAGACGGTGACTCTCAGGCAAGCCTGTAACGAGGAAGGTTATAGTCTATAGTGTATATAGTCTATACACACTATAGACGAAAACGGGGATGGAGCAGGAGAGGGCGTTGCAGGCAGCAAGTCAGGCTTCCTTCTAAAAACAGGACAATGTTCTGGGCAGGTCCCTGAGAAGCCAACAGCTGTTGTGCTCCGAATATACTTGAAACAAGGCTAATTGGCCAGTGAACCCCCAAGAACGGAGAGCTGCAAGATCTGGAGTGAGCTGTCATCCATGAGCGGCTTCCCAGGAGACAGAGCGACCCCACTGGCCAGACAGTGACCATGGACTCATTGTTGCTGGGATGGGGTTGCATCTAGGCCCTCCCATCACAATGGGATTGATTCCTCCAGCAATCTCTGGCGCTGTGTCCTCTCCTTTCAGCCTTCCCAAGCCAGGCCCACTGGAAGATCTAGCAAAGCGAAAGCGAAAGCATTTGCCACACTGGATCAGACAGCTGGATCCTGCCACTGGCAAGACTTAGATCCTGCCTGTGGCAAGGGCGGCAATCGGGTGCTTCCGAAGTGACCCCCCGACATGTGGCAATGCCCCATGGGTGGAAATTCCCTCCTGAGTCCTGTGGTGCTCCAGGTAGAGCTGTCAGGAAGGACTTTGTTTCCGGCAGTAGCTGGGCATGGCCATGCCTGATGTAACTGTTTTATCTCTGCTAGGTTGAACTGTGACCGATTTCCCTCTCCCATTAGCTGAGCCAGCATTTGTTTCAGCTGCTCAGCTCATATGTGGCTGGCTCTGGGGATGGCCAAGTGCTTATTAATGAGAGGCAGAGCCTGCCGAGGAGGGAGGCCCTCTCTGCTGTTCTCGGTGCAGCTCACCGAGCCTCTGTCTACACCGGAGAGCTCTTGCTGTGGGAGCCTCACGCCTTCTGCTTTCTCTGCCCGAAGAAACAGGACAAGAGCAAACCTCAGTTCTGCCCAGAACTGCTACTGGAGAGCCTGATGATTCTGAGCCCCTGCCCTTGCTGGAGGCTAAGGGGATCCGGTGACCTCTTGTTGCTCACCATGGATCTCCTCTCTCAGGCTCTCAGCTTCCATACCGGCTCCAGACATCGTGCATGCAGGCTGGCTCCTAGCTCCCCTGATGCGCTGCCGTAAGCTGATCCAGGCCCTTTTATAGGCTTCGGGGGCGGGGGATCTGTGGGTCAAGTAGCCGGTGGAGTCCATGGCCACCTTCCTAACGAATACGTAGGTGCGGAGACTACGGATCCCAGCATGCAATGCTCTGTCTCGAACCAAGCGCCCTCTGCTTGGGTTGGGACAAGGCACTGCATTGGCACTGCATTCTCTGCAGGCTGCACCTTCGTGTTCAAGGGGAAGGTAGCTGGTCCCAGTGGCTGTGTTCTGTGGGGGTTAAGCTGGGTGGGGTGGAAATCTGGTCCCTCCTGATAGTGTCTCAGACGAGTTTGCTGATCTTGCATCATGGTGCAATACTGGCTTCTCTTTGTAGGGAACAGGAGGCACCATTAGGAATAGCTATCAGGTCCCGAGTGCCAATGGGGGGCTGCTAGCACTGTGCCTGTGAAAGATGTGCAGAGCTAGTGCACATGTGTCACCTTTGCCCCCCGGTAGGTGGAACTGGAACTGCTCAGCTGTGTGTCATAGCTCCTGTAGTGCTAACAGTAAAAGAAGATTTTTCTTTGACTCCGGGCAGTGGCCGGTGCTTTTGAAGCAGGAGGGCATGACTTCTATCCTGTGAAGTCACAGGTGGCTACGGATTCCATAAAGTCTGGCGGAGGTCTCGGAAATCGCAGACATGCGATGCTGTGTAGAAAAGGCGGGTAGCTGGCGTCTGACAACTTTGAGAGGACTAAGAAATCACAAGAAACTCGTCTCCCTTCTTCACACATGGCAAGGCCAGAAGAGACCACTGTGACCCTCCAGTCTGCCCTCCTGCCTAACCCCGCCCCATAACATCTGCATCCAGCCCAGTATTGGTGGGTGAGCTAGCAAGCGTCTTCTAGAAAGAGATCCCGGTGCGAAGCCCAGGTTACGTTAGCGGCAACGCTTCTACAACTCCTACCACGTCCTCGTTCCATAAACACAGGGGGCCTGATCCTCCTCCCCCACACTGCAGTGATCCCGGCTCACTTCACTGCAGCTGACACTGGTGGGAGCGAGAGGGGAAGCGGGCCCCGTGACAAGCAGCCGACACACTGCCCCGCTCTCAGGATTGTCCTGATGGGCCCCCTGGCTGGCAGAGCAGAGCCTGGCACCTGACCCAGGAGGTGGAGCTGCTCAAAGGGAGTTCTCTGCGGCTCGTTTATGCAGCTGCAGCGGTGGGCCGGGTATTTGCCAGCCTGAGGAAAGCAGTTCCCCACATGCCCGGTCCTGGGGACATGGAGCCGCTCTGGCCCGAATCCACCCTGTCCCCCACCCAGCCCTCTTGGCCAGGGCAGGACTGTCGATCGGACAGAGACCAGGGCCTGACTCTTCTCCAGGAGACGGGTGTGAACCAGGAGTAGCTCCGTGGTGGCGGTCATACTGCTGATCTGGTGGTGGTGGTGATGATGAGGGGCGACCCAGGCCCGGTATGCCATGTCCTGGCGGGGGTCTCATGGTGTTCGGCTCTTGCTCCGTGCCCAGCTCCCCTGCAGGCTGCTCTCCCAGCTGGAGATCTGCTCACACAGGGAGGCTGGAATATGGGTGTCGAGAGCCACCGTGCAGAGCCGAGAGGGTAACACTGCCCTGCCGCGGGGGACCAGCCCTGAGAGCCTTTGGTGAAAGCCGATGGTGTGTGCGTCTGGGGGTGGGTCCCAGGGAGCAGGGGAGAGGCTGGGACGGTGCCTGGCCCAGCTTGCCAGCGGCAGGGCAGCCCCGCAGGCCTTGCTGCCCCGGCCCAGCCAACACGCCTCCCTCTGCTCTCCACCGGGCACGCCAGTGCCATTGCCGGGCCAGCAAGGGGCTCGTTAGTCCACAGCCACTGGGGGTCACACCCGGTCCGCTGACCTGCCGCGATGGCACAGGGCTACCTCAACTCTGGGAACCGTCCAGCCCCATAAGTGGGGGCTCGCATGGGCTTTCTCGGCCAATCAGAAGCCAGAATGCTGCTGGACTGTTTGTGTTCAGTCCTCTCTCCACTAATCAGAAGTCTGCCGAATTTCGTGGGGGTGTGTGTGTGTGGGGGGGCCCTCCCTCTCAGCCAATCAGAAACCAGAACTCTGCTGAACTGGGGGTGTGGCTGGGCCGTGGTGAGGGAGGGGAGCTGGGTGCGGCTACCTGAGGCCCATGGGAGATGGGGCAGCAGGCTGGAGCGCCCCTCTGGCGGGTGAACAGTCTGTCAGCTCCTCCAGCTGCAAGCTCGGCGAATACAGAACACAATGGCTAGGACTGGGCTCCATGCGTCCGGCCTCCCACCCGCTCATGCATCGTCCAGGTTGGGAGCCCTTGCCCGGCCCCTGTCCCGGGCAGCGGCTACGCCAGCGGCTTCAGGTGGATGGCGGCGCTGTTGGGGCGCGCGGCGAGGATGTAGATGACGTTCTCTTTCAGGAAGGTCGGCCAGTCGACAAGCCTGCTGGGGAGAGCGGAGGGGGCTTAGTGTGGGGGCCATATGGGCAAGGGCTCTGTCCCCAGCCCAGCCCATGTGCGCTACGCAGCAGCTCCTGGCCAGCCCAGCCTGGCCACGGAGCAGCAAGCCCATGGGCCCTACAGAGCCCAGCATACAGTGCTCCATTGGGGCATGAGGGGCTCTGCCTTTGTAGGGACCATTGGGGAGACAGGGTCCCCTCACCTGAGCCTGGCATGACGGACCTGCTAAGCAGGGGTCTACATTTCCCATCAGCCCTGCCCCATTGCACATCCCCTTCCTTCTGGCCAGGTAAGGGGGCACAGAAACCCTATGAAAGGCCCTGAACGGGATCTGGCTGGGCACCTAGGGGAATCAGCAGCCGCCTGGCAAGCCAGGAGCTGCAGAGAGGACCCCCCAGGAATTGGATGGAGAGTCCCGGATGGAGGGCTGTGACGGCCAGACATCACAGCTGGGTGCAGGTCTGTGTGGCAGCTGGCAGGGAGCCAGGGCAGAGGGATCCTGATTAGATACACCGCTAAGTGATCCTGGCCTGGGAGCCTGCACGTGCCTATTTGCTGGACGAGAGCCCGGACTGGAAAGGGCAGCCCTGGCATGGAAGAGCCACCCATGACCCTCGAGTGGGCTGCTTCCCAGACCCAACCAAGAACCGCTATTGCTCACCTTGCACCATATCTGTTCAAACCTCGGTGCCTAGGGTATCAGCAACCTTCCCCTTCCCTGCCAGCCCCAGTAAAACACCCTTCCCTTAGCACGTCTGAGTGGTTACGGGAACGCCAGCCTCGTGCCTGCAGGGCCTTCAGTGGTTCTCCGTGTTTGTCTCCGAGTCGAGTCGCAGTGCAGCTGGCAGGCTCCTGGCCCCGGGGGTGGGGCACTCCTGCCCTAAGCAGCTGCACAAACGAGCTCGGAGAGTAGCGCTCTGGGGTCTCCCCGTGGTTCCCGGCCTGCGTAGCAGCCAGGGCGGTGGAGCCGGCAATGAGGGGGGGCCGACAGGTGGCAGGGGCACAGAGAAGCATGTTTTCCAGCCCAGCAGCTGGTTTCTGCAGCGCTTGGCGCAGCTCCAGCGTCTTCTGCCTGCCACCTGCTGAGTCATGCTCCGACCTTCCAGGGCCCGACCCTGAGTCCTGGGTTTGTCCGGCAGCAGCTGTGGAGCTGCTTTAGGTGTCTGTGCCTGTGATCTCACTGTGGAAATGTAGGATCCTGATCTTAAGTTAACAATACTTAGCACCTCACAAACATGAATGAGTCGTCCCACACCCCAGGAGACAGGGCAATACCATGAGTACAGATGGGAAACTGAGGCACAGGGAGGGAAAGGGCCTTGGGTCACACAGTGCGTCAGTGACAGAAGATTAGAAACCAGGAGTCCTGACGCTCAGTCCCCTGCTCTAACCACTAGCCCCAGCTCCCTCTTTCCTGGGCAGGAGAACGAAAAGGAAGGGAGGATTTGCTGACTATTCCATTTCAAAATGTATTCACTTGCCAGCAGATATCTGTCCCCCGGGAGGATTCTGCTAACGAGCCGGGCTCCCAAACACACCCACGCATGGGTGCTTTAACCAGAGCGCTCCCGCCCACTTGGGAAAGGGACGCCATCACACGATCCTTCCCAGGGCAGAGGAGCCGAGGTGTCTGGCACACAGAGAGCCCCGCTCAGCCCTCTGCCCCTGCAGCTTTGCACTGATGGGATGCCGTTAACTTCAGTGAGGAAGCCGGCCCTTTCTGCGTGGACTGAACGCCATGAAATACATGGAGCTCCAGCTGACCGAGGTGATTTCCCATCTGGGTGAATCTCCTCAACCACCCAGTGATTTTAATAAGAGACAGAACATTTTCTCCAGACGCATGGACTGGGGGGGGAGGGGGGGATAATTACACTGTCTGCCTCATATATCTATAGTGCTTTTCATTACCCTGGAGACTCTCCGGCTGCTTTCCAGACTGAATATAAAGGGACCACTCCCCTCACCACCACCCCACACCTACAGAAATGCATCCACCTCTGGGGTGTAGAAATACAGCTGTTTGCCGCTGGCTGTGATGGGAGACCATCAGCATGGCTCTCCGGGCTGAGGGGTGCAGTTCTGCTCTAGCTGTCTAAGAAGACCATCTTGATTAAGCTGCTGCTTTCTGTGGATTCCAGGAAAGCTGCTGAAGACCAAGTTTTCCTGGAAAATGTCACTTTTGCAAAAAGGCACTGGAGGCTCTGTATAGAGCGCTAGGCTTGTGTATAGAGCACTAGGGTGGGACTTGGAGACCGGAGTTCTAGTCCTGGCTTTGCTACTCGCCTACTGAGTGACTTTGGGCAAGTCACTATACTGCCCTATGCCTCAGTTTCCCCACGTGCAAAATGGGGGCAAGGACACTGGTCTACTGGTGAAACGTGCTGTAATTACTACTGACCACAAGGAGGTACCAGCTCAGTCTCATCCGGCAGATGGCACCTCCAGCAGCCCATACTGGCACACTGGTTTCTCGCCAGCACTATGCTTAGGAAGGAAAACTCCAGTGTACAAGGGGACTCGCTGGGTGGTCGGACTGCAGCAAAGGCTGGGGGCGTTAGAGTGGGTGCCAGTTGAACACCAGGCAATGGGGTGAGGTAGTTGTGAAACAGGCTCGTATTGTTTAGTCTCGAGAAAAGGAGGCTGAAGGCGACTCACCGGATAACAGCCCTCAGCTGTGTCAAGGGCTGTTCTAAAGAGGACAGAGATCAATGGTGATGGGACCTAATCTGCAGCAAGGGAGCTGTCGGTTAGCTCTTAGGAAAAGCTTTCTAAGGCTCAGGTTGTTAAGCTCTGGAGCAGGCTCCCAAGGGAGGCGGTAGGATCCCCGTCTCTGGAGGTTTTTAAGACCAGGCAGGACAAACCCCCACCAAGGGGGGTCCAGGTTTACTTGGCAGGGGGCTGGCCTAGATGACCTCTGCAGGACCCTTCCAGCGCCATGCTGCTATGATACCCCTTTAACACCACACCCCCCAGCAGTGGGGAGGGGCCCTCCGGACAAGCTGCACTGGGATGTGGGGGAGCCCAGCTAGCCTGTGCCCAGCAGAGCTGAATGGAGGCTGCGGCCATGGGCCTGGAGACTCCCGCGGCAGAACCCATCTTCCCCCCACGTCCCGCCCCGCTCACCTGGATTCCTGCTCTGTGCTCAGCAAGGTCTTCTCCTGGCTCTGGCTGCTGCCACTGCTGGCTGGACTGCTCTCTGACATGGGCCCCACGTGGCTGATGCTGCGGAGGAGAAAGGCCGTTTCCCTCTGCAGATGTGCCCCTGGGCCACCGGATCCGGGCTGGGACTCCACCAGCGCCCTGGGGAAGCCTTATGACAAACGCGCGTTGCCAGGGCCAGCTGGGCTGCAGCTGTGCCCCACACCCTGGGCCCGTGGCCTCAGGGATGTGAGGAGAGATGGGGGGGCTCCCCATGCCACTCTCAGGCAGGTGGGAGGGAGATGGGGGGATGCAGAGGGAAGTGGAAGCTGTTGCTTGGCGGGGCGCGGGGGGAGTGCCGGGGGATCTGCGCTGGGAAGACACTGGGCAGGGGTTCTGGGTGGAATCGCCCCGCTAACTAACCCCAGGAGTTTGGGCCTCCTGGTTCTCCCCCAGCTCTGGCATCCGTCCGTAGCAGTGTGGGGAAGGGTTCTCCCCCTGGGCAGCCCGGCCCCGTTACCTGACATTGCAGGACGGGTCCTCCTTCTGGTGCTTCCGAAACCACGTGTGCTGGGCTCTCCGGCACTCGCCCTCGCTGATCAGCCCCTGGCCGTCCTGGTTGAGGGGCAGGAAGGTGGCTCGCGCCCGCTCCCGCTCCTTGGCTGTCAGTAGCCGCAGCAGGGAATTCTGCAGGAGGGAGAGAACGGAAGAGGACAGAGGAGCTGGCTGGAGCCCCTGGGCATGGCTGGAGAGGGTGCGGGGGGCAAAGCTCCCCTCAGGCACAGGGACACAAGCCAAGGGGTTGGGTTCATCATAGCTGTGCCAGCCCCAGGCAACACTGAGGGATGTCCTGGGCAGGTCGCTCTCCAGCCATCCCAGGCCAGGACGGTGGGAATACAGCCCCATCCTGCTGATTGGTGTGGGGAGAGGAGACCACACCTCAACTGGGATGGCCACTGTCTCAGCCTGACCTACAAAGGGGGAGGCTGATCTAGTGATGGGGCCTCCATATAATCTACCCCTCTTGGGCTGACAGAGGGGTTCAAATCTGGGACTCTCTCTCAGCATGAGAAGGTATGAGCCTCTAGGGCTGGAGCAAAAGGAGAAGTTCCTTGGATGGCAGCTATAGTAGGCTCTTATCCTCTTTTGTGGACCAGCTACTCGAAGATATGAACAGCCACACTGGGTCAGACCAATGGTCCATCTAGCCCAGTATCCTGTCTGCTGACAGTGGCCCATGCTGGCCTCAGAGGGAATGAACAGAACAAGACAATTTTGAGTGATTGATCCCCTGTTGTCCATTTCCAGCTTCTGGCAGTCCCGATGTTTACAGACACCCAGAGCATGGGGTAGCATCCCTGACCATCTTGGCTAATAGCTATTGATAGACCTGTTCACCATGCACTTATCTAGTTCTTTTATGAGCCCGTTTATACTTTTGGCCTTCACAACATCCCCTGGCAAAGAGTTCCACAGGCTGACTGTGCGTTGTGTGAAGAAATACTTCCTTTTGTTTGTTTTAAACCTGCTGCGTATTCATTTCATTGGGTGACCCCTAGTTCTTGTGTTATGAGAAGGAGTAAATAACACTTCCTGATCTACCTTCTCCCCACCAGTCATGATTTTATAGACCTCAATCACATCCCCCCTTAGTCGTCTCTTTTCCAAACTGTATAGTCCCAATCTGATTAATCTCTCCTCATACGGAAGCCGTTCCAGACCCCTCATCATTTTTGTTGCCCTTTTCTGAACCTTTTCCAATTCCGATAGATCTTTTTCGAGATGGGGTGACCACATCTGCACCCAGTATTCAAGGTGTGGGCATCCCATGGATTTATATAGAGGCAACATGATATTTTCTGTCTTACTATCTCTCCCTTTCCTAATGGTTCCCAACATTCTGTTCACTTTTTTGACGGCCGCTGCACATCGAGTGGATGTTTTCAGAAAAGTATCCACAATGACTCCAACATCTCTTTCTTGAGTGGTAACAGCTAAATTAGACCTCATCACTTTATATGTAGAGTTGGGATTAAGTTTTCCAATGTGCATTACTTTGCATTTACTTTGAATTTCATCTGCCGTTTTGTTACCCACTCACCCAGTTTTGTGAGATCCCTTTGTGACTCCTCACAGTCTACTTTGGTGTGTTGGGTATGGACCCTGGAGATTGGTGCTCTAAAATAACTAAGGTAGATAGCTAGATAGATAGAGGGGGTGGATGGGGATAGATAGGTAGATAGATAGATAGATAGATAGATAGATAGATAGATAGAGGGGATGTGTGGGGATAGATGATAGATGATATGGGGATGGCCGGACACACAAACAGAAGGCGGGCAGAAAGAGAGATCTCGAGGAATGGGCAGCTCATTGGGATGGGAAGAGGCACTGGGACAGTCTCTGGGATGCTCAAGGATCCCCCTTGGTCTCCTGACCTCTCCACGGGGTGCCCAGCCCCCACTCCGTGGCATTGCCCAGGGGGCCCGGCTCCGTGTGCTCGGGGGGGCTGTCTCAATACCTGTGGCCGGAGTTTCTGCAGCAGCACGATGGACTCGTGGGAGAGGAAATCCGGCCACTCGATGTGGCCCTTCTTGTCGGGGTCCAGTGCGGAGAACTGCAGGGCAGCTCGCTCCTCCTGCTCCTCGCTCATCGGCCTCTCGAAGTGGCGCTTGTGGACCAGGTGCTTGTAGTGCAGGAAATTGTCCTGCGTCAGGCAGGTCTCTGCAAGGCCAAGCCAGGCGCCCATCAGCCCTGTGCTGTGCCCAGGGGAGAGCACTGACCTGCGGGTCCCCAGCCCAGCCACAGGAGCCGGCGCTGCTTTCACAATCACACAGGTCCTGCAGCTGGGACCTGCAGCCAGGCCTCCCATGGTCCCTTGCCAACCCCCATGACATCACAGGCACACGCTGCATTGTGCACCTGTGATGTCATCGATTTGGCCTGGGAAACATGGAACCTGAGTGTAGGTCTGGGAAGGTGAATAAACAAGGAGCAAATCTGGGCCCAAAATCTTGCTCACCTGCTGACCCAGGGCTTTCAGAACTGGGGGTGCGCTGCTGGAGTTCGGGGTGCCTGTGTGAGGCTGTAGGTATCCCACATGTGTACAGAATGGACCTAACTCTGGGCCTGCAAACCCTAGTCTCTCTGCTTGAGTTAAAGGAGAAACTCCACCAGCTGTCAGCAGAAGTAGAGCTTTTATCTTCTGTAGCCTCTAAGGGGCAGCAATATACACACCCAGGGGCCAGTACATTGCAGTGTGAGGCGGGGCGAAGGGCAGCACTCACCGGGGATGATCTTGCATTGCTGGAAGGTCTCCATCAGGCTGTACATCTCCTCCTCCGTCAGCAGGAGGTTGAGGTTATCCTGCCGCAGGGAGAGACGTTCAGAGAGAAACACCCAGGGGTTTGTTAGCACCTGGAGAACAGCCCCGGAGCTTCATCCCAGCTGCCTGGCAGGATCCGTAATCCCGCCAGGGACTTCGCCAGCCCCATTATAGCAGCATCTGGCGCCTCCCAAGCGTTTAGCCATGGAAGTACGGAGAGCCACCAGTCTGTCTCTTTCTCCCTTCCTGGCGTGCAGTGGAACTAGCTCAGTTCGCTTGCAGGGTGCTTGTTACGGGAGGGAAGCTGTGCTCTGTGCGTGTGGATGGGGGCGAGAAGGATTTGGCAAGGGAAAGCCGAAGTGACAAAACAGGTTTTGCATTTTGTTCTGAACATGGCGAGATCTGTTGTCAGGTTATTGGAGCGAGTGCAGGGCTGCAGCATGCTGGTGTGTTATTGTAGGGCTGCTGGGGAATGCTGGGGGGGCGCTGTTGTGTTATTGTAGGGCTCCTGGGGAATGCTGGGGGGGTGGGGGCGCTGGTGTGTTATTGTAGGGCTGCTGGGGAATGCTGGGGGGGCTGGTGTGTTATTGTAGGGCTGCTGGGGAATGCTGGGGTGGTGGGGGCGCTGGTGTGTTATTGTAGGGCTGCTGGGGAAGGGTGGGGGTGGGGCCGCTGGTGTGTTATTGTAGGGCTGCTGGGGAATGCTGCGGGGGGCTGGTGTGTTATTGTAGGGCTGCTGGGGAAGGGTGGGGGTGGGGGCGCTGGTGTGTTATTGTAGGGCTGCTGGGGGGGTGAGGGCGCTGGTGTGTTATTGTAGGGCTGCTGGGGAATGCTGGGGGGGTGAGGGCGCTGGTGTGTTATTGTAGGGCTGCTGGGGAATGCTGGGGAGGGCTGGTGTGTTATTGTAGGGCTGCGGGGGAATGCTGGGGGGGTGGGGGCGCTGGTGTGTTATTGTAGGGCTGCTGGGGGGGGTGGGGGCGCTGGTGTGTTATTGTAGGGCTGCTGGGGAATGCTGGGGTGGTGGGGGCGCTGGTGTGTTATTGCAGGGCTGCTGGGGAAGGGTGGGGGTGGGGGCGCTGGTGTGTTATTGTAGGGCTGCTGGGGAATGCTGGGGGGGGGCTGGTGTGTTATTGTAGGGCTATTCAGGAGTGACACCGTCTGTCTGGGCTCGGTGGGGGGGTGACGCCGTTTCCCGGGGTGAAGGGGTTGGGGACACAGAGTTTTGGTTATGGGAAGTGGAGCCTCTGCCGTGCGGGTCTGGGCCCAGCTGGGTGCCTCCGTCAGCCTCTGGCTCCTGTCCTGTGCCCCCTGGGGCAGCGGGGCCCTGGCATAGGCACGGCCCTGGGCCTCGGGGCAGGTCAGGGCGCAGCTTGCAGCATGGGGCAGGTGTCAGGGACTGGCCTGCTGCTGCCCGGGAAGAGCCTGCTGTGGGTGTCCCCCGCTCAGAGCTCCCTGCCCAGCCTTCGTACGCTCCCCAGGGAGCCGTGGGGCCCGGGGCTGGCCCTAGTGCCACGGCCAGGCCCCCCGTGCCACACTCACGCAGTAGTAGCAGCTCCAGCCTGTCTCGGTGTGCGCCGTCTCTGTCACCTCCACGGTGCCGTTGTTGTGCAGGAAGCCCATGCGATGGAGACAGCCGTCGTGGTAGACCCGGGTGCACACCCTGCAGGGGAGCAGGCTCTCCGCCGTCCACACCTCGCAGATCTCGCACATCTCGTCGCTGCTCACCTGGGCGTGGCAGGCGGGAGAGACGGGGGGGGGGTGAGCAGGCGGGGACCCGTCACACGGACCACCTTGGTGCCCCCCTCCCCCAGTCCCTTGGCCTGTAGCCCTCGGCCTGCCCGGGGCAGCAACGCAGGGTGCAAGGCCCCGAGGCCAGGATTTGTAACTAGCGAGGGGGCTGTGTGTGGGGAGAAGGGGGCTCAGCTCCTTTGGGGATGGGGGCAACACGCGAGAGAGGGCAGTGGACAGATGCACTGATGGGTACATATGGGGATGGATGGAGGAGGGGTGTGTGTGGGGGAGATAGACAGAGGGCTGTGGGGGGCAGAGAGGGGTGGATAGAGAGGTGTGTATGGCAATGGATAGATGGATAGATGGTTGGATGGAGGGGTGTGTAAGGGGACGGATGGAGGGAGGGAGGGATGGAGAGATGTGTATAGGCAGGGATGGGGGATAGAGGGTGTGTGCAAGGGGAGGAATGGAGGGGTGTGTAGGGGATGGATGTGTAGAGGATGTGGAGGGGTGGAGGGATAGAGGGGGTATGTAAGGGGAGGGATGGAGAGGTGTGTATGGGAGGGAGGGATGGAGGGGTATGGATGGGGAGAGATGGAGGGATGGGTGTGTATGGGGAGGGATGGGGGTGTAGGGGTATGGATGGAAGGGTGTGTAGGGGGATGGAGAGAGGGAGGGGTGTGTAAGGGGAGGGATGGGGATGGAGGGAGGGAGGGATGGATGGAGGGGTGTGTAGGGGGATGGAGGGAGGGAGGGGTGTGTAAGGGGAGGGATGGGGATGGAAGGAGGGAGGGAGGGATGGATGGAGGGGTGTGTATGGTGAGGGAGGGAGGGGTGTGTAAGAGGAGGGATGGGGATGATGGATGGAGGGAAGGGTGTGTAAGGGGAGGGATGGGGATGGAGGGAGGGATGGAAGGGTGTGTAGGGGGATGGATGGATGGATGGAGGGGTGTGTAAGGGGAGGAATGGGGATGGAGGGAGAGAGGGGGGTGTAAGGGGAGGGATGGGGATGGATGGAGGGAGGGATGGGGATGGATTGAGGGAGGGGTGTGTGTGGGGAGGGATGGAGGGAGGAATGTGTAGGGGGGAGGGATGGAGGGAAGGGTGTGTATGGGGATGGATGGGAATGAAATGAGGGAGGGATGGATGGAGGGGTGTGTAGGGGGGAGGGAAGGAGGGGTGTGTAAGCTGGCGTGGGGGAGCCCAGGGCTGGGGGAGCAGGGGGTCAGGGTTGAGGGGCGCTGGCGGAGCTGGCGTGGGGGAGCCCAGGGCTGGGGGAGCAGGGGGTCAGGGTTGAGGGGCGCTGGCGGAGCTGGCGTGGGGGAGCCCAGGGCTGGGGGAGCAGGGGTCAGGGTTGAGGGGCGCTGGCGGAGCCCAGGGCTGGGGGAGCAGGGGTCAGGGTTGAGGGGCGCTGGCGGAGCTGGCGTGGCGGGGCCCAGGGCTGGGGGAGCAGGGGGTCAGGGTTGAGGGGCGCTGGCGGAGCCCAGGGCTGGGGGAGCAGGGGTCAGGGTTGAAGGGCGCTGGCGGAGCTGGCGTGGGGGAGCCCAGGGCTGGGGGAGCAGGGGATCAGGGTTGAGGGGCGCTGGCGGAGCTGGCGTGGCGGGGCCCAGGGCTGGGGGAGCAGGGGATCAGGGTTGAGGGGTGCTGGCGGAGCTGGCGTGGGGGAGCCCAGGGCTGGGGGAGCAGGGGGTCAGGGTTGAGGGGCGCTGGCGGAGCTGGCGTGGCGGAGCCCAGGGCTGGGGGAGCAGGGGATCAGGGTTGAGGGGCGCTGGCGGAGCTGGCGTGGCGGGACCCAGGGCTGGGGGAGCAGGGGGTCAGGGTTGAGGGGCGCTGGCGGAGCCCAGGGCTGGGGGAGCAGGGGTCAGGGTTGAAGGGCGCTGGCGGAGCTGGCGTGGGGGAGCCCAGGGCTGGGGGAGCAGGGGTCAGGGTTGAGGGGCGCTGGCGGAGCTGGCGTGGCGGAGCCCAGGGCTGGGGGAGCAGGGGATTAGGGTTGAGGGGCGCTGGCGGAGCTGGCATGGTGGGGCCCAGGGCTGGGGGAGCAGGGGGTCAGGGTTGAGGGGCGCTGGCGGAGCCCAGGGCTGAGGGAGCAGGGGTCAGGGTTGAGGGGCGCTGGCGGAGCTGGCGTGGGGGAGCCCAGGGCTGGGGGAGCAGGGGTCAGGGTTGAGGGGCGCTGGCGGAGCTGGCGTGGGAGAGCCCAGGGCTGGGGGAGCAGGGGGTCAGGGTTGAGGGGCGCTGGCGGAGCTGGCGTGGGGGAGCCCAGGGCTGGGGGAGCAGGGGTCAGGGTTGAGGGGCGCTGGTGGAGCTGGCGTGGGAGAGCCCAGGGCTGGGGGAGCAGGGGGTCAGGGTTGAGGGGCACTGGCGGAGCCCAGGGCTGGGGGAGCAGGGGTCAGGGTTGAGGGGCGCTGGCGGAGCTGGCGTGGGGGAGCCCAGGGCTGGGGGAGCAGGGGTCAGGGTTGAGGGGCGCTGGCGGAGCTGGCGTGGGGGAGCCCAGGGCTGGGGGAGCAGGGGGTCAGGGTTGAGGGGCGCTGGCGGAGCTGGCGTGGGGGAGCCCAGGGCTGGGGGAGCAGGGGTCAGGGTTGAGGGGCGCTGGCGGAGCTGGCGTGGGAGAGCCCAGGGCTGGGGGAGCAGGGGGTCAGGGTTGAGGGGCGCTGGCGTAGCTGGCGTGGGGGAGCCGAGGGCTGGGGGAGCAGGGGTCAGGGTTGAGGGGCGCTGGCGGAGCTGGCGTGGGAGAGCCCAGGGCTGGGGGAGCAGGGGGTCAGGGTTGAGGGGCGCTGGCGGAGCCCAGGGCTGGGGGAGCAGGGGGTCAGGGTTGAGGGGCGCTGGCGGAGCTGGCGTGGGGGAGCCCAGGGCTGGGGGAGCAGGGGTCAGGGTTGAGGGGCGCTGGCGGAGCTGGCGTGGCGGAGCCCAGGGCTGGGGGAGCAGGGGATTAGGGTTGAGGGGCGCTGGCGGAGCTGGCATGGTGGGGCCCAGGGCTGGGGGAGCAGGGGGTCAGGGTTGAGGGGCGCTGGCGGAGCCCAGGGCTGAGGGAGCAGGGGTCAGGGTTGAGGGGCGCTGGCGGAGCTGGCGTGGGGGAGCCCAGGGCTGGGGGAGCAGGGGTCAGGGTTGAGGGGCGCTGGCGGAGCTGGCGTGGGAGAGCCCAGGGCTGGGGAGCAGGGGGTCAGGGTTGAGGGGCGCTGGCGGAGCTGGCGTGGGGGAGCCCAGGGCTGGGGGAGCAGGGGTCAGGGTTGAGGGGCGCTGGTGGAGCTGGCGTGGGAGAGCCCAGGGCTGGGGGAGCAGGGGTCAGGGTTGAGGGGCGCTGGCGGAGCTGGCGTGGGGGAGCCCAGGGCTGGGGGAGCAGGGGTCAGGGTTGAGGGGCGCTGGCGGAGCTGGCGTGGGGGAGCCCAGGGCTGGGGGAGCAGGGGTCAGGGTTGAGGGGCGCTGGCGGAGCTGGCGTGGGGGAGCCCAGGGCTGGGGGAGCAGGGGTCAGGGTTGAGGGGCACTGGCGGAGCTGGCGTGGGGGAGCCCAGGGCTGGGGGAGCAGGGGTCAGGGTTGAGGGGCGCTGGCGGAGCTGGCGTGGGGGAGCCCAGGGCTGGGGGAGCAGGGGGTCAGGGTTGAGGGGCGCTGGCGGAGCTGGCGTGGGGGAGCCCAGGGCTGGGGGAGCAGGGGTCAGGGTTGAGGGGCGCTGGCGGAGCTGGCGTGGGGGAGCCCAGGGCTGGGGGAGCAGGGGGTCAGGGTTGAGGGGCGCTGGCGGAGCTGGCGTGGGGGAGCCCAGGGCTGGGGGAGCAGGGGGTCAGGGTTGAGGGGCCCTGGCGGAGCCCAGGGCTGGGGGAGCAGGGGTCAGGGTTGAGGGGCGCTGGCGGAGCTGGCGTGGGGGAGCCCAGGGCTGGGGGAGCAGGGGGTCAGGGTTGAGGGGCGCTGGTGGAGCTGGCGTGGGGGAGCCCAGGGCTGGGGGAGCAGGGGGTCAGGGTTGAGGGGCACTGGCGGAGCCCAGGGCTGGGGGAGCAGGGGGTCAGGGTTGAGGGGCGCTGGCGGAGCTGGCGTGGGAGAGCCCAGGGCTGGGGGAGCAGGGGGTCAGGGTTGAGGGGCGCTGGCGGAGCCCAGGGCTGGGGGAGCAGGGGGTCAGGGTTGAGGGGCGCTGGCGGAGCTGGCGTGGGGGAGCCCAGGGCTGGGGGAGCAGGGGGTCAGGGTTGAGGGGCGCTGGCGGAGCTGGCGTGGGGGAGCCCAGGGCTGGGGGAGCAGGGGTCAGGGTTGAGGGGCGCTGGCGGAGCTGGCGTGGGGGAGCCCAGGGCTGGGGGAGCAGGGGGTCAGGGTTGAGGGGCGCTGGCGGAGCTGGCGTGGGGGAGCCCAGGGCTGGGGGAGCAGGGGGTCAGGGTTGAGGGGCGCTGGTGGAGCTGGCGTGGGGGAGCCCAGGGCTGGGGGAGCAGGGGGTCAGGGTTGAGGGGCGCTGGCGGAGCTGGCGTGGGGGAGCCCAGGGCTGGGGGAGCAGGGGGTCAGGGTTGAGGGGCGCTGGTGGAGCTGGCGTGGGGGAGCCCAGGGCTGGGGGAGCAGGGGGTCAGGGTTGAGGGGCGCTGGCGGAGCCCAGGGCTGGGGGAGCAGGGGGTCAGGGTTGAGGGGCGCTGGTGGAGCTGGCGTGGGGGAGCCCAGGGCTGGGGGAGCAGGGGGTCAGGGTTGAGGGGCGCTGGCTCTCCGCTCGGCTTGGGCAGGCTGGCACGGCTGGCTGGGCTCCTCTCCTAGGGACCATAAAGGCCGCTCTAGGGCCCAGAGCCCCAACTCCCCGTGACGTGACCCTTCTCCAGCACCCACCGGCCAGTGGCATCCAGAGCAGCACAAACACCCCCAGGCCACAGGCCTGGGCACAGCAGGGACCCATGGCCCCCCCTCCCCACAAGTGCTGCCAAGCTGACCCAGGCTGAAGGCATGTGGTGGAGGGTCAAAGGTTAAGGCAGGAGGGGGCCAAACCCCCCATGGCCCATGGCTGTGATTGCTGCAGTGACTTGTGCCATGGGGCCTGCAGCACCCAGACGGTCTCCCCACACCGAGGGGCAGCCAGGGGCTTTCAGCAGCACCAGCGGGGTCGCCCACCTCGGCATGGTCACCCGCTGGGCCCTGGTGCCCAGGACGAGGGGATTTGACCTGCCCTGGAGCAGTGGGTCCGTCTGCCAACCCCAGGCTCTGGGAGCCCCCTGTCCCTTCCCACTCGCTGCCTGCTGCTGCCTGCCCGCGTCTGGGGAGTGACGGGGAGAGCGGGTTACGCTGGCTCCTCTAAAGTGTCCACCTGGGCTCCCCCATCTCCGTGCGCGGTGCCCCCCCGGCTCCATGCCTGATGCCCCCCAGCACTCACCTGCTCCTGTTGCTCCAGGCTGATGTCCAGCGGCTCGTCATCGTGCAGCTCGCGCGTGGGCCGGACGAAGGCCGGCGGTGTGAAGCGGTTGGCGCGGTCGAACTCCTCTGGCTCCACGCCCCGTCCGTCCCGCAGCCTTTCCCAGGCTGCCCGGTTGGCATGACTCTCCTCCCGCTGCGTCTGCGAGGGGCCAGCGGCCTCCGGCCTCTCCTCCTCCTCCTCTTCCTCCTGCACCACGTGCTCCAGTGTCCCCTGCTGCCCGCCCCAGGCCTCCGCCTTGCGCTTGCTGGAGGGGCGCTCCCGCAGCCCGTCCTTGAAAGCGGAGACGGCCAGGCTGACCTTCTGCACCCGCTCCACCGTCTGGCGCCGGGACATCAGCACCCCCATGGCTCTGCTGGCAGGAAAGAGGGGGTGGGGGGGTTCAGGGGCAGCCTGCCTTGCGGCTACCGGCCAACAGCTCCCGGCCCTTCCCCTCACCAAAAGCCAGCCTTTTCTGGGGTGCGCCATGGCAGCTGCCTCTGCAGGACTCACTCACCCCTGGAAGGCCACTGCCTCTGGGGCAGGGCGCAGCAGCTGTTTAACAGAGCACACCAACACTGCACAAGACTCACGCACCCTGCTCTGAAATGCAGCCACCTCTGGGGCAGGGCGCAGCAGCCGTTTAACAGCGCACACCAACACTGCACAAGACTCACGCACCCAGCTCTGAAATGCAGCCACCTCTGGGGCAGGGCGCAGCAGCCGTTTAACAGCGCACACCAACACTGCACAAGACTCACGCACCCAGCTCTGAAATGCAGCCACCTCTGGGGCAGGGCGCAGCAGCCGTTTAACAGCGCACACCAACACTGCACAAGACTCACGCACCCTGCTCTGAAATGCAGCCACCTCTGGGGCAGGGCGCAGCAGCCGTTTAACAGCGCACACCAACACTGCACAAGACTCACGCACCCAGCTCTGAAATGCAGCCACCTCTGGGGCAGGGCGCAGCAGCCGTTTAACAGCGCACACCAACACTGCACAAGACTCACGCACCCAGCTCTGAAATGCAGCCACCTCTGGGGCAGGGCGCAGCAGCCGTTTAACAGCGCACACCAACACTGCACAAGACTCACGCACCCTGCTCTGAAATGCAGCCACCTCTGGGGCAGGGCGCAGCAGCTGTTTAACAGCGCACAGCAACTCAGCACCACAGAGTAGGACAGGAGGTGAAGAAGAATTCCTTGTCCAGCTGAAGCTCCAGGGAGGGGTAAGGGAGGGTGGTGAGGAATCGACTGATCCGTGTTAGGCTCTGACCCGGTTTATACCCAGATCCTTGTAGAAAGTGCCCAGGTCCTGCCCTTGGTGTGGTTATGGCTCTGGCCTGAAAGAGGCGCTCAGGGGACTATGGGACAAACAGAGATCAGCCATGGAGGATCCCCTCAGCTCTCCTCTGACCCTTCCCCAAGGCCTGGGCAGCCCCAACCCTTCATGCTGCTCCCCCGTTGGGTGGCGCTCACCAGACTCTGGTGTAGGCACAATCAGAGACACCCCCACACTGCATACAGATACACACCTGCAAACACAAACACGTGCTCCCTCCCGTCTCGGAGTGGCGGAGGAGGGGTCTGGGCCAGGCCGTGGCAGCTCCAGGCCCAGCTCAGACACCGGCTCCAGGGCCTTGAGCAAGTCCCTGCACCCCTTTGCTTGCCTGGCTTTGCCTTCCCTTCCCTGGAGAGCGGAGCCCAGGGGGTTCTCCTGGCCCTGCCGTGAGGACGTCAGCTGGTGTGTGGATCCAGCTTTGCAGATGCAAACCCTGCAGCGGGATGGTCTCTCCGGGAGCAGGTCATGCCTAAGTCGGCGTGGAAATGGTGCTTTGCGCGTGGTCTGTCAGATGAACAGTTCAGAGAGCCCTGGCTTGGTCAGGGAGTGTGAGCCCAGCCTTGCACCCCGTGCTGGCCGTCACACGCAACACGCTCCGCATGCCAGTGCGCATGTGTCTCCCTCCTCCACACACAACCCCACAGCCCTGTCGCATGCAACACACTCACCTAAACACCAGCACGTGCACGCACACATACACCTCCCTCTCCCACCCACAGCCCCCTGTCACATGCAACACAAACACCCAAACACCGGCACGCACACAAACACCCACCCAGCCCTCTGTCACATGCAACACACCCAAACACAGACACATGCACAGACACCCCCCCATACACATATTCAAGCCCCCCGCCATCCATAGGTTTGCAGTTCAAGCTGAGGACACAAAACCCCAGTATGTCCCAGCCCTCGGTGCCCCATTGCACCCTCTGTTATTGGACCCAGGGTCACCCGGGAGACTCCATGCCACCTGCCAGTCATGTGCTATCAGTGAGGCTTCCCAGCGGTCCTGCTTGTCCCCACATCACGCATTCCCGCTGTGCCAGCGAGCGGCCCCGCACCCCAAACGCTGCCCATCTCCCTGCGCGCTCGGCTGGCAGGTGCTATTGATTTCCTCCCCAGTTGCCAGGGCAACCCAGGCTCCCGAGGGTCGGGGCTGGCAGGTAAGTGATTTGCAGATGCTGTGCTGGGGGAGTCGCGTGCGGGTCCCGGGGCCCCCCGCTCCAGCGTGCCTGCGGACGCCCTAGTGCCCCGCAGGGCGGCGGGAGGGGTGAGGGGCCCAGAGCCCCTGGAAAGCAGTGCCCCTCCCTGTGGCACGGCCCACTGATGAGGGAGGAGAGAGCCATGGGAGGCGCTGCCATTGCAAACCAAACGCCCGGGGCCCTGGGAGAACTGCGCTGCAGGCCCAGCCGGGAGCGTTGGCCCAACCTGGGCACCGTTGTCAGGACAGGCTCAGCGCCAGGAGAACCATGCAAGGAAGGAGCCCAGGGCACGGGGTGGACAGACAGCAGCTGCTGGGAGCACCCTGGGACAGGGGAAGCAGTAGCGTGGGCAGGCGGGCGCCAGGCCCAGGGGAGCGTCGTGGGCACAGTGTGGCCAGGCCATAGTGGGCTCTGCCATGTGGGCAGCATGGCACCGGGAGAGGACTTGAGCACAGCTGGGGCAAGAGGGTGCTGGCAGGTGGCATGGTGCCCTGTGCAATGGGGCTGCTCGCTGGTCACGTTGTGCATGTGGGTCTCAGGCTCCTGCCACCCCTTTGGGCCCCGCCCCACATCCCCTCCCCCACCTTAGTGCCAAGGAATAAGAGCAGTGGAAGTACCGTCTGCTGCAATGGGAGAGACTGGGCCAGGCTGGCTGGCAGCCGTGGGGCAGAGCCCATCGCCTTCCCTGAGACTAGCCTCCCCCAGCCACAGGGATGCAGCCCAAAAGCCAGTGTCCTCGCTCCTTAGAGCCTGTGACATGCACACTGCCCTCACATCTACACACTGCCCTCACACACGCAGATAGCACTGCCTACACACACACACACACACACTGAGAAACACACACACTGCCCTCACATCCACACACTGAGAAACACAAACACACACACTGCCCTCACACATATGCACACACACTGCCCTCACATCCACACACTGAGAAACACAAACACACACACTGCCCTCACACACATGCACACACACTGCCCTCGCATCCACACACTGCCTTCACACCCCCCCACACACACTGAGAAACACACACACTGCCCTCACATTCACACACTGCCTTCACACATGCACACCGCCCTCACACACACACACACACACTGAGAAACACACACACTGCCTCTCTCACACACACACTCAGAAACACATACGCTGAGAAAGACACATTGCCTTCATACATATACGCATTGAGAAACACCCACACACTGCCCTCACACGCACACACTGCCTTCACACACACACAGACAGCGCAAGTAAACACACACAGTACACAGAGACATTGAGACACACACACACAGCAGGACACCCTGCCCCCCGCCAGCCCTGCAGGAAGAGGTGTGTATGTGCACACAAACACCGACCAGAAACGCCCTAATTCCCACACTGCTAATCCGCAGCCACAGCCCTGCTCAGAGCGTGGCAGCCGGGGCCGCCCCGCCGAGCGCTGTAAGAGCTCAAGGACACGGATATTCTGATGAAAAAGCGAGCGCTTGCTCTGCAATATCACCGGAGCCCACGGGAGCCGGTTCAGGGCTGGCTACGGGAGCTCTCGAAAGGGGAATCCTCATCGAATGGGGTCCCAGCGGGCTCCGTCCTAGGCCTGACGCTTTTCAACATCTCCCCCTCCCCGATTCGGGCAGTAAATATAAAATCCCTGCTGGTAAAACGTGCGGCTGGCACACAGATTGGCGGAGCTATAATCAGTGACGAGGCCGGGCAGCCACACAGAGCGATCAGGGTCACTGCGTAAGCCGGGCCTGTGAAAAGCAAAGCGGGGTTTTAGCCATGTGGCGTTCTACACGTAGGAACAGGGCATCCGGCCAGACCCATGGAAGCGGGGCTGTGCCCTGGGAAGCAGCGACTCGGGCCAGAGCGTACAAACAGCTCAACACGAGCCCCCAGTGCGAGGCTGTGGCCAAAAGGGCGAATGCGACCCCGGCTGTACGGACAGGAGGAGAACAAGGGGGTGATTTTCCCCTGTATGCAGCATTGGTGAGACCAGGGCTCGATGTTTCCAATTCTGGCAGCCACTGTTTAAAAAGGATGCTGAAAAATTGCAGAGAAGAACCACCAAACTGATCTGAGGGCTGGTGAAAAATGCCTTAACGAGAAAGCCCTAACGAGTGCCAGCTGCTTAGCTCATCAACGGAGACTGAAAGGCAGCTCGATGCACCTCCCTGGGGAGAAAAGCCCAGGTACCAATGGCTTTTTCGCCTTGCAGAGGAGAGCAGAACAAAAGCTGAAGCCAGACAAGTTCCAACGAGGCACAAATGTTGAACAGTGCAGGTCACTAATCATTGGCACAACCTGCCCAGGGATGTGGTGGATTCCCCATCTCTGGGGGTCTTTGCATTCAGCCGGAGGGTGCATCAGCCAAACCCGTTACTGGGCTCAAGGTGGGGGGGGGGTCAGGGGAACATCCTGGCCTGTGAGCTGCAGGAGGGTCAGACGAGTGAGCTAATGGACCCACAGGGCCTTGACAATCATTATCACGGTTATGGGGCTGGAAAAGTCTCGAGGAGCAGGAGCTGTAGTGAGAGAACACAGGGCTGAGCCTGCCTTGCTGTCTAAAATATGCCCTGGTGCATTCGCCGCTGTGCTAGGAAGTATCATCTGAAATAATTACAGCTACACAGTGCTTGTCAAAGGAAACGAGCAGACGTGAGAGGCTTTGATTGTGTTTCTTCACCTGCTCGCTAGGCTGTAAAATACCGTGCCTGGCAATGGCTCTCCCAGTCAGTGAGTGCTCGCCAAGCTCTGGTGTAGACATAGAGACACCCACACACTGCACACAGATACACCTGCAAACACAAACACTCTATTGATCCCCGGACATAATTCTGCACAAACACACTCAGCCAGGTGTATAGCCACCCCCAAACACTGACTACTGCACACACGTACACAGAGGCATGATCATACACACCCAGGCAGAAAAACACACATACACACACTAACACTCAGCTCTCTAGTCACACACACAGACATGCCTGTGGTAGATTTACAAAGGCACACATACACCAAGATATGTTCATGGCGACTTGCATGTTCAGGCAGACACACAGACACACAGACATGTATTCATGCACCCCACACACAGAGGGCCGTTTTCTTGCACACCCACACACAGAGAGGGGCATTTTCATGTGCACACACAAACACACATGCAGCTGTGTCTTCATATACCCCCACACTCACACACAGAGGCATGTATTCATGCACCCACACAAGCATACACACACAGAAAGATGTGTATTCACGCATGTGCACACAGAGGTGTGTGTTCATGTGCACACACACACACAGAGGTGTGTATTCACATGAGTGTACACCCACAGGTGTGTATTCATGCACACACAGAGGCATGTATTCATGCACATGCACACACAGGTGGGTATTCATGCACACACATAGGTGTGTATTCATACACACGCACACAGAGGCATGTTTTCATGCATGCACAGAGGTGTGTATTCATGCACACATAGGTATGTATTTATGCACATGCATGCACAGAGGTGTGTATTCACATGCATACACATAGGTGTGTATTCACACGCACGCACACACAGAGGTGTGTATTCACATACACATGCACACACAGAGGCGTATTCACAGGCACACACAAAGGCGTGTATTCATGCACCCTCCCATCCCCATCTGGAATCCGGCCCACCGTGTTGATACGTGATTTCCAGAGAGGCGTGAGTGGAGAGGAAAGGGAAGGCGGGTGTGTGAGTCGCAACGCAGCGTCTGTGTGGGCAGCCACCTCCGGGAATCCTCGGCTGATCTGCTCTCGCCAGCCTTGCCTCCCCCACATGCTGCGCTGCCCTGTCAGCCGGCGCGGGAGAGATGCAGGGACAGGCGCACAGGGAGGGGCTGCTGCCCCCCATGGGATGCTGCTCCATCCCCTGCCCCTGCCCAGCTGCCTGGCACGAGAGGCCAAGCCTACTGCTGGGAGGGGCGCGGAGAAGGCACCGGTTCCAAAGGGCCAGAAACTGGCCCCTGACCCTGTGGCTACGCAGGGGGCAACCAGAGACGGAGTTACACAGGGGAGAGGTCAGAGAGAACTGAGCAGCAGCTCCCTGAGAAACAGCCCTCTGAGTACCAGTGCCCTGAGAAACAGCCCTCAGAGTAACACCACCAATACCCCGAATAACAATGCCCCCAGTACCGGTACCCTGAGAAACAGCCCTCAGAGTAACACCACCAATACCCCAAATAACAGTACCCCCAGTACCGGTACCCTGAGAAACAGCCCTCAGAGTAACACCACCAATACCCCAAATAACAGTACCCCCAGTACCGGTACCCTGAGAAACAGCCCTCAGAGTAATACCACCAATACCCCAAATAACAGTACCCCCAGTACCAGTACCCTGAGAAACAGCCCTCAGAGTAACACCACCAATACCCCAAATAACAGTACCCCCAGTACCGGTACCCTGAGAAACAGCCCTCAGAGTAACACCACCAATACCCCAAATAACAGTACCCCCAGTACCGGTACCCTGAGAAACAGCCCTCAGAGTAATACCACCAATACCCCAAATAACAGTACCCCCAGTACCAGTACCCTGAGAAACAGCCCTCAGAGTAACACCACCAATACCCCGAATAACAATACTCCCAGTACCAGTACCCTGAGAAACAGCCCTCAGAGTAACACCACCAATACCCCGAATAACAATACCCCCAGTACCGGTACCCTGAGAAACAGCCCTCAGAGTAACACCACCAATACCCCGAATAACAGTACCCCCAGTACCGGTACCCTGAGAAACAGCCCTCAGAGTAACACCACCAATACCCCGAATAACAATACTCCCAGTACCAGTACCCTGAGAAACAGCCCTCAGAGTAACACCACCAATACCCCGAATAACAGTACCCCCAGTACCGGTACCCTGAGAAACAGCCCTCAGAGTAACACCACCAATACCCCGAATAACAGTAATAGTGCCTCAAGTAACAGCAGACTGAGTACCAGTACTGGTACCCTCAACAACCAGAACATTACCCAAGTAACAGTACTCTGAATACCAGTAGCAGTGCCCTTTACAACAGCAATGGTGCTAGAGGTGACAGGACCTGAAGAACAGTACTCCAAGAACAGTATCAGTATCCCAGATCAATGTGTCTGGAGTAACCATACTGCAAATAACAGGGCCCCCAAAACCCTACCCACACCCCAAGTAGCCGTACTCCGAGTGCAGTAGCCCTACTCAGGGTAACAGTACCACCAGTCACAGCGCCAGGCCCCTGCCCTCTGTAGGCATCTGGTGCTAAAGGAGCCATGTCCCCCGTGCCCTGGCGCCATCCCTCGCCAGCCTCCATGGCTCCGCCATGCTGATCTATGGCCAGAGGAATTGCTGATTTTCCTTTACTGAGGCCGAGATCAACACCTCCTCTTTGGGCCTCCCAATCGCTCCTCATCCCCCATGCTGGCCTGGGCCTAGAATCTCCTTAGCCAGAGGCCTGGGCGCTCCCTGTCCCCAGCCAACGCGTCTCGGGTCCAGTGGCAGCCCTGCCCGGCCAGAACAGACGACTCCCCTGTATTTATTATCGGCCCCGCACCAGCGCGGGCCCTTCCCACAGTCCCGGGGCCCCTTTGCCAAGCCCTCCCTGCCGGCAGAGCTGCCGCGGGGTACAGGGCCTGTTCCACGCTCTCATGGTCTCCGAGTGTCATGAGCTCCCTCCCCGCCTGGCTGTGGGCTCTGGGCTCCCACCACCCTGGCCTCCACCCCTTTGCCACTGCAACAGCCTGGCGCCAGTTGTGCCTTGTGTGCCCCAGGGTGTTGCCGTGCCCCCCGGCTTTAGGGGAGCACCGAACAACGTGGCTAGAACCTCAGGCTGCAGCATCCTTCTCCCAGGGTGCCCTCCCCATGCCCCAGGGCCAGCGCACAGGCCCTCGGGGCAGGCAGGCAAAGGCAGCTGGTGCAGCTACCCCTGCCCTCCGCTCCGTCCCTGGAGCCCACGCTCCCCGTGTCTCCCACACGCAAGGTAGCTCAGGCGGAAATGCCCCCAGGTGCTCCCTGGTTTCCCCGGGCATTGCAGGCCTCAGCTTGCAATGGTTCTCCCGGGCCCTCACCCACCCAGGCACTGGGTCCAGCCAACCGCCCGGGCCTCCCCACTCCCTCCACGTGTTCAGTGCGTCCGCTCAGGGTGCGAGAGCCTTCCCCTCTGCAGCCCCTGCCCCGACACAGCCTCCCGTCTCTCTCCAGCCAGGGCATATTGTCCCCTGACCCTTGCTTGGCTGTCTCCAGCTCTCCTGTCCCACAGCCATGGCAGAGACGCTACGCAGCAGTGCTGCTGACGTGCCAGCCTTGTCCGGGGCACGCTGAGCCTTGCCCCCCGGGACACGCTGAGCCCTGCTGGCAGGTCCCTCAGCATGTGCTGACACCTTGGCATGGAGTATCCGGTGCTGCCGCTCACCTTGGCACGGGCTAGTGCCAGCCTGACCTTGTCGCCTGGCACAGCCTTGGGGCTATTTTTAGATCTCCTCTCTGGAGACTCCAAATCTGGCCGCAGACAGCTGCAGTCTCCACATATTGTTCTGTCCTCAACCTTCACACGGCAGCGCCAGGCTTCATGCAAGAGGCTGCAGCATCCCTCCACCCCTGCGCCAGGTCGCCACCCATCCCTCCCCACTGGGAGCCGGGGGCAGAGGCCACTGCCCTGCTGGCAAAGGGCTCAGCCCCGGGGGAATGCTTGGGGGTGAAAGCGCTCGGCCCATCACAAGCACCTCCCAGGGTCGAACTAATGCTTCCTCCCCACCCCTGCGAGGCACCCCCACATACAGAAGGGGAAATTGAGGCCCAAGGGTCACACCCCATATGTGTCAGAGCTGGGCGCAGCCCCCAGGAGGAGCTGGCTCCCCCACTCCCTCCACAGCGCAGAGCAATGACCACATGCCCAGGGGACAGCCAAGAGCAACTGAGGCAGGGGGTCTCTTTGCAGGGCGTGAAACAAACTCCCAGCGACAGGAGGGGTACATAGGAATGGGAAGGGCTTTTGGGGGGGGAGGAAGAATCTTTGGAGGAGTGTGTAGACAGATGTTATCCCAGGGCACAACCCCCTGGCCTGGGGGGCCCTGCAGGCACCCTGCCTCAGTTTCCCTCAGGTTCCAAAAGTAACTCACTCACATCCAGAGCCTTTACAATAACAGCCCCCTCTCCTGGGGCCTAATGGAGTCAGATTAACCACTCCCCTTTTAGAGTCAAGGGTTTGCACCCTCCTTCCTGTGGCCGGGTGGTCCTGAGTCCCTGGGCCAAGAGCCTCTTCCCCCCAGGCTCAGGGGCTACCCCGACTGCCTTCCTGGGGCTGCATCTGCATTGACCTTTCCCCTCAGCAGCTCCCCCTTGACCATATTTGGAGCCTCCTTTTTGAGCTACCTGCCCAGTCATTTGGCCCCAGGCAGGGCCCAGCTGGGAGAGAGGGGATCCCCGCCCTGGCTGCTCCTGGACCCTGCCTTCCCACTCCCTCGCAGGCCCATCTTCCTCTCCCGCTCTGACCCCATTAAGGCCTTTGTCCACTTCCCCGGCACCAGTGGGGGAACGGGGAACTTACCATCTCCTCCGGCCGCCAGGGCCAGCCCGAACAGCCACGGTGCCGGGGTGTGTGCACGACTCACACACGGCAAGAGGGGCCGAGCTGTCAGACGGGCGGCTCAGGGCTTGGGAACAGGGCCAGGGCTCGCGCCGGCAGCGGCAGGAAGCCAGCATGGTTTGCTGGCCAGTTGAGATCCCATGTGACACGAGCTGGCGCGTCTCAGCCTGGTTTCTAGGGGACAAGTGTCCACTGCAGGGACACCCTCCCCCGCCCTGGCAGAGTGGCTGTGGGGACTGACCCCCCTTCCGGGGTCACGTTTGGGGAGGTGCATGGGGGGGCTGGCGTAATGCTGGTACTGCTGGCTCTGTGCACGGGGCACGTCAGGCCTCACCTCTCCCCTGGGCGAAGAACGCAGTTCCCTAAATCCCAGGGCTCTGTGCCGCCCTGCCCCGCCCGCCCCATCGAACACAGACTGGAGAGAGGAGCTGCCAGCTCAGCCAGCCGCCCGCTGGGGGCCAGCTCAGAAGCCCCCCTCCCTCTGGCCCCCGCAGGGCTCTCTCCAGCCCAGGCTCCCCTGCAGCAGATTGCCCCGCTGGGCGGCCTTGGGAGCCCCTTTGGCCGTCAGAGGGCATTAAAAACACCTCTTGGCTCCCCCCCAGGCTCAGCTCCAGCCCAGCAAGTGAGGGTGGGGGGACAGCTGCTTTGATCTTCCCTGGGAGAGGCACCTGCATGATGGCAGGTCTCTCCTGCTTTGTATCCCCCTAGTAAAAGCCCCTTTTTTTTTTTTAAAAAAGCCCCAGTGGTGCCTGGCTTCCCCCTACAGGGCAAAGCAGGATGGAGATCTCCCCCCGCCTGAGAGGGAGAAACTGAGGCATGGAGAGGGGCTGGGATCGGTGCTCAGGAGATCCCATCTCCTCTGAGACAGGTGACCAGATCCATGGTGGGAAGGTTTCAGGAGCTGGGGGTGAGAGCTGGCTGGGGTGGGCCTCTGCAGGGCATGGAGCTGCTATGGGAATGGCTGGCGCAGTCAGTGTGGGGCGGGGTGAGGGGCTGGGCTGAGGGAGGAAGGGATTGTTCCAGCGGGAAGAAACAGACCCAGCCCTGGCACCACGGGCACCTTCCTGCTGGCAGCTCCGACCTGTAAAACAATTGCTCCCGGCCCTGCCCCCTTCAGGGCTGCCCTCCTTGCCAGGTCCCACTCCTACTCCGCCAGCCCCTGAACTGGCACCACATGGGCTCCCCACGCTCTGCCCCAGCTTGGTGAGGGCTCCCTGGACCCTGGCATGGAGTCGCTGGGGCTGGTCCCTTGTCCTGAAATCCCAGCCCGGAATCTGGAAGGGCCACGTCCCGGGACCCCTGCTGCCTGGAGAGGAGAGGGGGTGGCAGGGTGCTGCACTGAGACTTCCTGCCTCCTTGTGCTCCACTGCTGAAGGACAGTTTGGGGGGCTGGGATCAGGCACCGTTTCCATCAGCAACTAGTCCAGACCTGGGCCCCCCCAACCCCACCTGCCAGGGGCCCCTCAGCCCTGAACGGCAGCTCCCTGCCTTCCCCAGCTAGTCCCGCTCCGGCCCCTCTGCTCAACCCTGACTGCGCTGGCCCTACTGGAGCTGTGCTAACCAGGATTTGAGCCACCGGTCTCCAGCAGAGTGCACAGCCCCCCCATGTTGTTCCCCAGCCACATACGCCCAGGAATCTGTCCCCACCCCCCACAACTACAAACCACTGACCCAGCCCCCCAACTCAAATCGATGGGTCCTAGGCCCCAGAGCCCCCACCCCACTGCACCATTAAGGTCCATGCATCATCCCCGCTCCCTGAGCTACAATCCATTCACCCTCAGCCCCCTCTGCTCCCCAGGCCAGTCACCGCCCCGGCCCAGCCAAAATCCCGCTGATCCCCAAGCATCTGTCGGTGTGCGGTCCTAGGGCTGTGAGAAAGAGGGCTGAGTTGTTATGGTAGGGTTGTGGGCCCAGGGCTGTGTTGTTATTGTCAGGTGGAGAGCCCAGTGCTGGGTTGTTATGGTAGGGTTGTGAGCACAGGGCTGGGTGTTATGGTAGGGTTGTGAGCACAGGGTGGTGTTGTTATTGTCAGGCAGATAGCCCAGGGCTGGGTTGTTATTGTCAGGCAGAGAGCCCAGAGCTGGGTTGTTATGGTAGGGTTGTTAGCACAGGGCAGGGTTGTTATGGCTGGGTTGTGAGCATAGGGCTGAGTTGTTATGGTAGGATTGTGAGCACAGGGCAGGGTTGTTATGGCAGGATTGTGAGCATAGGGCGGGGTTGTTATTGTCAGGCAGAGAGCCCAGGGCTGGGTTGTTATGGTAGGGTTGTGAGCATAGGGCGGGGTTGTTATTGTCAGGCAGAGAGCCCAGGGCTGGGTTGTTATGGTAGGGTTGTTAGCACAGGGCAGGGTTGTTATGGCTGGGTTGTGAGCATAGGGCTGAGTTGTTATGGTAGGATTGTGAGCACAGGGCAGGGTTGTTATGGCAGGATTGTGAGCATAGGGCGGGGTTGTTATTGTCAGGCAGAGAGCCCAGGGCTGGGTTGTTATGGTAGGGTTGTTAGCACAGGGCAGGGTTGTTATGGCTGGGTTGTGAGCATAGGGCTGAGTTGTTATGGTAGGATTGTGAGCACAGGGCAGGGTTGTTATGGCAGGATTGTGAGCATAGGGCGGGGTTGTTATTGTCAGGTAGAGAGCCCAGGGCTGGGTTGTTATGGTAGGGTTGTGAGCACAGGGCTGGTGGTTATTGTCAGGTAGAGAGCCCAGCACTGGGTTGTTATGGCTGGGTTGTGAGCCCAGGGCTTGGTTGTTATGGTAGGTTTGTGAGCACAGGGAGGGGTTGTTATTGTCAGGCGGAGAGCCCAGGGCTGGGTTGTTATAGTGGGGTTGTGAGCCCAGGGCGGGGTTGTTATTGTCATGTGGAGAGCCCAGGGCTTGGTTGTTATGGTGGGGTTGTGAGCCCAGGGCGGGGTTGTTATTGTCAGGCGGAGAGCCCAGGGCTTGGTTGTTATGGTAGGTTTGTGAGCACAGGGAGGGGTTGTTATTGTCAGGCGGAGAGCCCAGGGCTGGGTTATTATAGTGGGGTTGTGAGCCCAGGGCGGGGTTGTTATTGTCATGTGGAGAGCCCAGGGCTGGGTTGTTATGGTGGAGTTGTGAGCACAAGGAGGGGTTGTTATTGTCAGGCAGAGAGCCCAGGGCTTGGTTGTTATGGTAGGTTTGTGAGCACAGGGAGGGGTTGTTATTGTCAGGCGGAGAGCCCAGGGCTGGGTTGTTATGGTGGGGTTGTGAACCCAGGGCGGGGTTGTTATGGTAGGGTTGTGAGCCCAGGGCGGGGTTGTTATTGTCAGGCGGAGAGCCCAGGGCGGGGTTGTTATGGTAGGGTTGTGAGCACAGAGCAGGGTTGTTATGGCAAGATTGTGAGCATAGGGCGGGGTTGTAATTGTCAGGCAGAGAGCCCAGGGCTGGGTTGTTATGGCTGGGTTGTGAGCACAGGGCAGGGTTGTTATTGTCAGGCGGAGAGCCCAGGGCTGGGTTGTTATGGTAGGGTTGTGAACACAGGGCTGGTGGTTATTGTCAGGTAGAGAGCCCAGCACTGGGTTGTTATGGCTGGGTTGTGAGCCCAGGGCTTGGTTGTTATGGTAGGTTTGTGAGCACAGGGAGGGGTTGTTATTGTCATGCGGAGAGCCCAGGGCTGGGTTGTTATAGTGGGGTTGTGAGCCCAGGGCGGGGTTGTTATTGTCATGTGGAGAGCCCAGGGCTTGGTTGTTATGGTGGGGTTGTGAGCCCAGGGCGGGGTTGTTATTGTCAGGCGGAGAGCCCAGGGCTGGGTTGTTATGGTAGGTTTGTGAGCACAGGGAGGGGTTGTTATTGTCAGGCGGAGAGCCCAGGGCTGGGTTGTTATAGTGGGGTTGTGAGCCCAGGGCGGGGTTGTTATTGTCATGTGGAGAGCCCAGGGCTGGGTTGTTATGGTGGAGTTGTGAGCACAAGGAGGGGTTGTTATTGTCAGGCAGAGAGCCCAGGGCTTGGTTGTTATGGTAGGTTTGTGAGCACAGGGAGGGGTTGTTATTGTCAGGCGGAGAGCCCAGGGCTGGGTTGTTATGGTGGGGTTGTGAACCCAGGGCGGGGTTGTTATGGTAGGGTTGTGAGCCCAGGGCGGGGTTGTTATTGTCAGGCGGAGAGCCCAGGGCGGGGTTGTTATGGTAGGGTTGTGAGCACAGAGCAGGGTTGTTATGGCAAGATTGTGAGCATAGGGCGGGGTTGTAATTGTCAGGCAGAGAGCCCAGGGCTGGGTTGTTATGGCTGGGTTGTGAGCACAGGGCAGGGTTGTTATTGTCAGGCGGAGAGCCCAGGGCTGGGTTGTTATGGTAGGGTTGTGAACACAGGGCTGGTGGTTATTGTCAGGTAGAGAGCCCAGCACTGGGTTGTTATGGCTGGGTTGTGAGCCCAGGGCTTGGTTGTTATGGTAGGTTTGTGAGCACAGGGAGGGGTTGTTATTGTCAGGCGGAGAGCCCAGGGCTGGGTTATTATAGTGGGGTTGTGAGCCCAGGGCGGGGTTGTTATTGTCATGTGGAGAGCCCAGGGCTGGGTTGTTATGGTGGAGTTGTGAGCACAAGGAGGGGTTGTTATTGTCAGGCAGAGAGCCCAGGGCTTGGTTGTTATGGTAGGTTTGTGAGCACAGGGAGGGGTTGTTATTGTCAGGCGGAGAGCCCAGGGCTGGGTTGTTATAGTGGGGTTGTGAGCCCAGGGCGGGGTTGTTATTGTCATGTGGAGAGCCCAGGGCTGGGTTGTTATGGTGGAGTTGTGAGCACAAGGAGGGGTTGTTATTGTCAGGCGGAGAGCCCAGGGCTTGGTTGTTATGGTGGGGTTGTGAGCCCAGGGCGGGGTTGTTATTGTCATGTGGAGAGCCCAGGGCTGGGTTGTTATGGTGGAGTTGTGAGCACAAGGAGGGGTTGTTATTGTCAGGCAGAGAGCCCAGGGCTTGGTTGTTATGGTAGGTTTGTGAGCACAAGGAGGGGTTGTTATTGTCAGGCGGAGAGCCCAGGGCTTGGTTGTTATGGTGGGGTTGTGAGCCCAGGGCGGGGTTGTTATTGTCAGGCGGAGAACCCAGGGCGGGGTTGTTATGGTAGGGTTGTGAGCCCAGAGCGGGGTTGTTACGGTTGGTCTCCGGCTGCGTCTGGTGAGTTAATGAGAACTCAGCGTGTGGCCTTTGCGTGGAGAAGGCTCAGCCCTTGGCGAGAGCTAACGTGGAGCTGGGACCCCAGGGGTGAACCATCCACCCCAGGGTGCTGCAGTTCAGCATCAGCCCCTGCTCTGGAGACAGGGTCCTGGGGTTTGACCTCTCCTATCCAGCCCCCCAGGGTGGGCCTGCGCCCTCCAGCGCGTCCGGCTGGGCTTTGCCTGGGCTCCGTCGGTCTGTCCCCTGCAGTCTAGTGCTCAGCACGATGGGTCCCTCAGCGTTCCTCTTCCACCTGCCCTGGAACGTGACCGGCCGGACCTGAGCTGGGCTGATTGCAGCCGGCTCTGCCCTCCTGCCCTCGGAGAGGCGCCTGTTCTCCGGGGTGCACCAGGCGCTGTGGGTTTGTACCCTGCCCCTTCCCCACTCCAGTAACTGGGCCCGGCCCATACTTCTGTCACTAGTGCAAATGGTGGCTCACAGCTGGCGTCTGCATGGGGCCCTCTGGGCTTTCTGTGCTGCAGGCTCCCTGGAGCCGGGAGGGAAGGAGCTTCTCTCTCGCCCTGCCTGCCCCAGCCCCCTCGGGGGAAAGCCCCTGGGAAGGAGGGAAGCCAGCTGGCTGCGTGTCTAGCTACCGAGATCTCTGTGCTGGGTCTGTCAGACGCTGGGGTGGGGCTGGCAGTCACAGCAGCTGGGCTGCCCCTGGGGCTGGCATCTCTTCCAGCCGCTCTGCCTGGTCTGGGTGCAGCTCCCCCTCCCTCCTTGGGCCTCCCCAGCGCTGCAGCCTGTTGCAGGGTTACAGCCTTGCGGGCCCCGCTGGGTAATGTGCTGGCTAAACGTGGGCACTGCTCCTGCCCGCTACGGGCTGCCATGTCAGGGCGGCTCCCTCATCTCACAGCCCATGGCTGGAGGAGATCCCCAGCTGGGCAGGCCCGCGTCTGCCTGATGTAGGGCATACGCTCTGCCCCTGCCGGGGCGCAGTGACAGTGTCTGTGCCAGGGCAGCCACTCCCATTATACTGGGTGAGGGGTGCGTGCGGGGAAGCACATGGCAGCCAGACGCCCAGGCTGGCACAATGTGGAAAGGGGAAAGACGCCCTCCTGCTGCCTACCCCGAATCCCTGCCATGGGAGCAGGGCCCTGGTGCCTGCGCTGGCCAGGGGAGAGTGTGGCTGGAGGCAGGTGGCCTGTGGCAGCGGCAACGAAGCCACTGCGTGGCTTGAGGAGGAGGATGCAGCTGGGGTGCCCTGTCTGACGTGACGCTGTGCCGGTGGCTGTCACTGAGTGCCCTGGGGGGGAGGAGAAGGCCATGGGATGGTCACTGCTCTGTTATACGGTGTCTGGAGCTCGCTGGCTCCTTCTGCTCCAGGCATGCACCCTGCCCCTCTGTCAGCTCTGCCAGTCACCCGCCACCCATCACTTCACCCCTCGCTTTTCCCCACTGGAGCCCGGGGCTGCCCGGTCTCCTGGCTCATGGGGCTGGCCTGTGTGCCGGGCGATGGGGGCGTGGAGGGGAGGCTGCAGTCAGATGCTGGGGAGGGCTGGGCTAGGGCTGCCCTGGGGGGGGGACTGGGGGCGAGCAGGAGAGAGCCAGGAAGAGCTGCTGAGCGCGAGGTGCGTCCAGCTGGGGAAGCAGGGAGCCGGGAGCACTTAGTGCGGGGTGCCCAAGGCCTGACGGGCACAGCCCTGCCCTGGGGAAGGAAGGGCTGGGAGCAAGTCACCGCGCTGTGCTCTCCGGATTCCAGCCGACGCTGGCCGGGCGAGGAAAGGGATGAGGTGGGCACCTGGAGCCAGTGATGCTGCCCCGGGGCGAGGTGCCCAGCTGCAGTTGAGCCAGACGGACAGACAGACTTCAGACCAGGAAAAGCTCCAGAAGTGACTCCGGGCAATGGCACAGGGGGGTAGAAGCGTGGGGAGCCCGGGGCTGGGTGTTGCCAAGGCACGACGGACCTTGCAGGGGGCACTGCTCCTGGGGCTCAGCAGTGAGCTGTGGGCTCACACTCTCCAGGAGGGCAGGAACGACCCTGGGACTTGGCTTCGTTGGGATGGGGGATGGGGTCCCTGTGGGGCTGATGGCCCCCATCTATGTGCAGGGCAACCAGGGACAGCTCTGGGTGGGCTGGGGGCTCTGCGGGTGTCTGGAGAGGGACAGGGTCTCAGGGCCCATTGTCCCCCGGCTGGGATCAGGGCAATTCCCCCACAGCCGGGGGGCTGGGAGAGGCCTACAGTCTCCTCTACAGCATCCTGCATCTGCCCCTTCTTGGAGCCTGGGGAACAGGCAGCATGGGCCAGTAACCTGTGCCAGTTGGCAGGGGGTAGGAGGCTGGGCTAGCATTCCTGGGAAGCCAAAGAGGGTGCTTCCCGCACCCTCTGCTCCTGCTTCCTTGTGGCGGGGCCCCCTGGCTCTGTTCACCCGGCGTGGTCCTGCTCGCTGCTTGCAGTGGGGCCAGGGTCTGCAGGGTCGCCTGTGGGGGCTGGGGCGGGGAGGCAGAGGGACTGACCAACAGCCGTGCCAGGCCCGTGCAGTGCAGCTGGTGCCAGGCGGCTGACCCCCTTTGCTTGGATCGGGCGTGGGCGTGGGCAGGGGTAGGCAGGCCGGCCTGCGCAGCTGAGTAAAGGTGGGTTCTGGAGGCAGCGCTGAGGGGCCCAGGATGCTATTTCCACTGGCTCTGACTGTCCCCCGCCTTGGCACTGAGCTGCACTGGGACCCGAGTGGCAGCCCCCGGGGGCGCAGGGGCACAGCCGGTGCCCATGCTGCCCCACTCTGTGGCTAGCCGGGGATTCTAGCCCCGGGGCTGCCCGCCGGCACCTTCCCCAGCACTCAGGTCACTCCGACAAGATTCAAGCAGCAGCAGGAAGGGAAGGGATGGAGCCGCTTGAATTGGGGCTTTTCCAGGCTGCTGAGCGAGCTTGCAGCAAGGCAGCCGATGGGGCTCAGGGCAGCCTGGCACCGGGATAGGAGGCTCGGTTCTGCGGGCTCATAGAGCAGGAGCTTTTGTTGTTCTGTCGCACGTCTCCATCTCCCAGAGGGCATCAGAAATACTAAGACCACACAGTCCCCTCCCCTGCAGCACACTCAGCACCCCCCCGGCACGCAGCTCCCCCGCCCACCAGCCCTTATGAGACCCTCAGCCCAGCACCCACAACAGGACCCTGCACCCAAGGGAGAGAGCCAACGGACTGGCCCTGGTGTCTGACTTTCTGCCCCAAGGCAACACCAAAGCCAGTCCCCCACGGCTCAGACCGGCTCCAAACCCCTGCTCTCCCCCACCAGTGAGATGGGTGCCTGTCCTGGAGAGGAGGGGGGCCAGCGGGGTGAAGTGCCCCACCCTGTCTCTAATGAGTTCCTGAATGGTCTCCGCCGTGCATTCGCAGCAGGCTCGGCGCTGCTCCCCCGATGGCGGCTACGCCTCACTTACCGGGGTGGGGATCCGGACGCGCCACGGCGTGAGCCCTAAGGCGCTGCCCGCACGGTGCCCATTCCTTCTGCTTCTCCCAACAGCCTCCTCCTTGCCTGCCTTCACTGCATCCCTGGCGGGGCTCCCTCGCTGCCCCAGAGAGGCGATGCCTGTGGATGGAGAAGGGAGGCTGGTACCCGGAGCAGATGCTGCTGGAGGACGCGGGAGGAGGAAGATGCTGGCAGCTGGTGGCCGAGGCTAGCGTGCACGCAGGCAGGCAAGGAGGAAGCGGGGCTGAGCAGATGCCGCCTGGCTTGCTGGCCCCATACCAGCTACTGCCTGAGCTGCGCTAGGCTCCTCGCTGGGAGAGGAAGCGGGTTTTTAACCATTCTGACGTTGGCTGGGAGATACCAATAAAATCCTTCCCCGCGTCTCCAGCTCCCAGGCTGAGCTGCTTTTATTAGTGACAACCTCAAGGACTGCAGCGCCCACACGGCATCCACTCAGGAAAGAGATGAGCAAGGTCAGCCCAGCCTCTCCCCACCCCACCCAGCCCCAGCCCAGGAGATCTGGCAGCTTTTGGGTGCTTTAACCCTTCCCTGCCTAGCAGAGGTACCTTCACAGAGCCGGAGCAGCAGAGATGGAAAGGCGGGGGGCTCCCCAGCCCATGCCCCTGTGGCCAGGGCAGGCCCAGCACACCGACTGGCCTCTGCCACATGTCAGCTGGTCTGGGGGGTCTCTGGGAACATGTGCATTGGCCCTTCTCCCTTGCAGAGCTGGGATCAAATCCCAGGCTAGGTCACAAGTGAAATGAGTTTGGTGGATTCTCATAGAATCATAGAATCATAGAATATCAGGGTTGGAAGGGACCCCAGAAGGTCATCTAGTCCAACCCCCTGCTCAAAGCAGGACCAAGTCCCAGTTAAATCATCCCAGCCAGGGCTTTGTCAAGCCTGACCTTAAAAACCTCTAAGGAAGGAGATTCTACCACCTCCCTAGGTAACGCATTCCAGTGTTTCACCACCCTCTTAGTGAAAAAGTTTTTCCTAATATCCAATCTAATCCTCCCCCATTGCAACTTGAGACCATTACTCCTCGTTCTCATCCTTCTGAATGGGCCATGGTACCCAAGAGCACAGGGCTGGCCACATGAGGGAGTAACTAGGGGGAAGACAAGGACTGGAGGCCAGGATGGAAGGGCACTGACTGAGATGGTGATGGGGGCCTGTGAACCCAGAGCTGGGACAGCAGGGGGCAGGATGGAGGGACACTGGCAGAGCTGGGGAGTCAGCACCATCCTGGGGCTGATCCATGCCCCCCACTCCCCGCAGGGGAACCAGCAGCTTCTTCCCTCTCTGCTCTGCACCAGAATCCAGCCCCTCGCACTCCCGGGGCAGAACTGCAGTGGGGCGGAGCAAACAGAGGGGCAGCAGGAGAGACCCACACTCCAAACCTCCCCTGGGCCAAAGGAACCAGTTCAAGGCCAGGCAGGAACGGGCGCTCCCAGGAGAGCGGGGAGGAGCCTGAAGGACATGGGGGAGATGGGGCAGTGGGTCCCAGCTGACCCCTGTGACTGTCCTGTAGATTCTCCCCTGGAGGCACAGGAGAGACATGGCTGCTTCCGGCCCTTGGCCGACTCATCGCTCTCCCATGCAATTGCTAAAACACTATCTGCACCCGGGGTGGGGCGAGGGGAATCTTCCCCCCCCACCCCATACACAGCAGCACTGCTCATGACCCATCATCCCGACGCTTCCCACATCCTTCCCACTCAGGGCTCACTCACCCACCTGCCACGGAAATGCACCCACCTCTGGGGTGGATGGCAGCAGCTGCAACAGAGTTTGGGCCAGGACGTGCAGAGGAATCCCATGTCTGAGTGAAGCTGAAGTGGGGATTGAGGGAGGCAGAAAGTAACCGCACACGCGGGGACTGGCCAGGATGCTGCAATCACAGATTCCCTTCTGATCCCAGTGACAGCACAGGGACAGCAGCTGTGCTCAGCTCCCTCAGAGGGACGGCACCATGGCACTGCCTGGGGCACCGGGCACAGTATTATTCAGCGGGTCACACGTCCACTACTCGCCACCCTGCTCCCACCAGCCCAGCGCCCCATAGCACTGCACCGGGCACTGCTCTGATCTGGGGGGAGAGCGTCCCCTGCTGGGACACCCACCCCGCTCCCACCAGCCTAGCGCCCCCTAGCACTGCACCGGGCACAGCACAGATTCTGAGGGGAGCCCCCCCTCACCCCACTCCCTACACACCTGGATATTTCTTGGCACTGTCTCCTCCAAGCCCCACCAGGCTCATCACCTGCAATCTGACAAGCTCCGACCCCAAGCTGGCCACACTGGAGGCAACCCCTGGCTGGGGGTGTCACGGAGGCCCCGGCGATGCTCTGGAACTGCTCCCCATGAAGCCAGGCAGGAGTCTGGGGAAGTCTCCTCTCTGGGAGCAGGTTTCAGAGTAGCAGTCGTTTTAATCTGTATTCGCAAAAAGAAAAGGAGGACTTGTGGCACCTTAGAGACTAAGGTGGGCAGTGCGTGTGTGTGTGCTGGGCAGTGCGTGCGTGTGTGTGTATGCTGGGCAATGTGTGTGTGTGTGTGTGTATGTGTATATGCTGGGCGGTGGGCGTGCGTGAATGCTGGGCGGTGTGTGTGTGTGTGTATGTATGTGTATGCTGTGCGGTGCTCATGTGTGTGTGTGCCATGCTGCATGGTGCGTGTGTGTGCCATGCATGTGCGTGTGTGCCATGCTGTGCCGTCCGTGTGTGTGTATGTATGTGTGTATGCTGTGCGGTGTGTGTATGTGTGTGTGCCGTGTGGTGCCGTGCGTGTATGTGTGTATGCTGTGCAGTGCGTGTGTGTGTATGTGTGTATGCTGTACGGTGTGCGTGTGCGTATGTTGTGCGGTGTGTGTGTGCGTGTGCCGTGCGGTGCCATGTGTGTATGTATGTGTGTATGCTGTGCTGTGCGTGCGTGTGTACGTATACACTGTATCAGGTGTGAGCATGTGTACACCCTGCTGTGCGCGGACGTGTGTATGCCGTGAGCGTGCCGAGCTGTGTGTGGTGACCCGGCACCCTGTTCCCTGGGAGCGCCGGAGCAGAGAGGGGTCACAGACTGCAGGCGTCTGCATAGCCAGCTTGCCTGGTCAGCAGTGACCGAACATGGGCATGGCGACCATGGCGACGCGGGGGCAGGAGGAGCCTGCGGGGCCCAGCCAGGCCCTACGGCCAGCGCAGGACGCCCCCGGGGCTGCTCTCCAGGGCTCCGGTGGGAGACTTGTCCAGGGGATCTCGCCAGCATCAGGACGTTGCTCAGCCTACGTTTCCCTTTGCTCAGCATCACTGTGCTGCGGCTGGTTTCACCCCCTGCCCTCTCCCCACAAAGACACGCATGTGGAGCCCCCTTGGTCTCCTCTGACCTCATCACACTCCCCGGCCCCTCCCACTTTTCCTCTGAATTCCCTGCTCCAGCCAAAGCTGACCTGAAATCACCACCCTGGGGGCAGGATGGTGCACGCTGTGACACTGGCAGACCAGGTGCCAGCTCACGCCAAGGGCCATCAACACCAGGCGGACTATTGGGGGACAGCAAAGAGAACAAAAGACTTTGTTGTTCTCCTCTTCCCCCCCAAAGATGAGTCTTGCCACTGGATTCCTCCCATCAGCTGAGTCTGCAGCTCAGAGCACATGACAGGAAGGGGACAAAACCCCCTCTCAGAAGGAACGGATTATCTCCATGCTGCTTGGACTCTGCGGGGGGACAGGTTTCCTAGGAACAAGCAAGAGATCCCCAGCGCTTAGCCTGGGATAGCCCTAAAGGACATTGTAACGGGGTATCGCTACTCACTGCAAGGGTGCCTCCTTGTGGCTCCGCTGGGGATTAGCTCCTGGCCGCTCTCATGGCCCCATGGTCTCCCTCTCTCTCAGGAGCCAGGTTTCTCCTTCTTCATGACCAGGTGCTCCCTTGTCGAGGCTTGGCCTTCCAGCCAGCTCACAGTGGTTTTCCCTCTCTGGGTTATCCAAGTCACTGGATCGGTGTCTGGGTATCGTTCCCAGCAGTTCTCCAATTCAAGGCTATGTCACTTCGCTGGTGGCTGGTAGGGGAACCCGGGTCTGTCCACTGCTCTGGGTCCAGCCCACGGACCCTCCAATCAGCCGCCAAGGTCTGCCCTGTCCCATCCTTGCTGCCTTTTTCTGTTCTGCCTCTATCAACCTTCCTCTTCACCACCCCTCTGAGTAAACCCTTCCCCTTAGGCCAGGATCCCAGGGCTCCTGCCTTTCCTAGGGTTCCCTCCTTTCCCTCTCTGAGCCCCGACAATGAGTGCAGGCTTCCTGGCTGGAGCCTCTCCTGGGTCAGCCCTTCCTCCAGGTTTCAGAGTAGCAGCCGTGTTATTCTGTATTCGCAAAAAGAACAGAAGTACTTGTGGCACCTTAGAGACTAAAATTTATTTGAGCATAAGCTTTCGTGAGCTACAGCTCACTTCATCGGATGTGAGCTGTAGCTCACAAAAGCTTATGCTCAAATAAATTTGTTAGTCTCTAAGGTGCCACAAGTCCTCCTTCCCTTCCTCCAGGTGTGTCCTATCAGGTAACTTAACCCCTTCTGAGACACATGAACCCTTTCCAGTCTGGTGTGGGGCGGACACCCCATCACAGACTCACAGAGCTCACTTGATACAGAAGCGTCTGTCACCTTCTGAAACTTAGATTGTATCTCATTTGTATGAGTACGTTACTGGTTTTCACCTTGTAAATAATTCTCATTTCCTTCCCCTAGTTAATAGAGCCGTATATAATTTGTTATAGGATTGGATACAATTGCTGTCTTTGGTGTGAGATCTAAAGTACAGCTGTCCTGGGGAAAGTGACTGGTCATAGAACGTATAGCATCTGATGAAGTGAGCTGTAGCTCATGAAAGCTTATGCTCAAATAAATCTGTTAGTCTCTAAGGTGCCACAAGTCCTCCTTTTCTTTTTGTGAATACAGACTAACATGCTGCTACTCCGAAACTGGTCATAGAATGATAGGCTATCAGGGTTGGAAGAGACCTCAGGAGGTCATCTAGTCCAACCCTCTGCTCAAAGCAGGACCAACCCCAACTAAATCATCCCAACCAGGGCTTTGTCAAGCTAGGGCTGGGAGCAACCTGAATATTGCGGTGATACTTGGTTGCAGGGACCATCTATCGCAAAGGCAGGCCCACCTGCGCGGTGACGGAGATCAGAGCACCCACAGGGACCGTCTGTGACTTCGTGGTCAGGCTGTTCCAGCCCCTGAGGGAGTTCACACCTGATCATTGGTTGGTGAAATCTAAGTATAGAACTTCCAGCCAATGTGGGGGTTTTGCCCAGCATCCTGCCAGCCTGGCCTGAGGTTGGTACCCACGTTCTCGCGTCACTGCAGGCCATGTTACCCATTGTTCCTTTCAGGGCCTGGGACCAGCAAGGCTCCCTTCTCCTCTAGCTGGTCCAGACAGGGGCGTGGGGTTATCACACCCAGCTGGGGAGGGTCAAGGGCATGGCCAGATGAGTGCATGGGTGGATCAAAAAGGAGGCTTCAAGCCTACTGAGATGAAAACTCAGCCGGGTCCCTGCCCCCGAGGGAAACCCGTGCTTAAGAAATGGCTAATGGACAGATCCCAAGAGGTAGCTGTCAAAGGAGAACCCTCATGAGTGGGGGTGTTTCCAGTGGTTTTTCACAGGGGTCAGTACTAGTCAATACTTTCACCCCTGGCCTGGCAGTAAACGTAGGATCCTGGCTTCTCAGTCTCGCGGCTGATGCATCGATTGGCAGAGCAGTAAATAATGACCGTCAGCCAGTCACACACAGCGATCTGGATCACGGGAAAACTGGGCCCATTCAAACGAAAAATGCTTTAATAAGCTAGGTGTGGGTGTCACAACCCAGATGGACACCAGGCTGTTGCAAACGGCTCCAACCGCTGGATCCCACGTGTGCCTGAGACAACTGGATCAGGGCAGAGCTACTTACGCTTAGCTGCTTAGACACGCTCCCCGGCTGTGGGCACCTGGAGATTGATGAACCCCTTCCAGGACGATGCGGCAGGCGAGCCAGGAGCAGGGGCTGAGCAAAGGGCCTCCTTAGCCAGTCGCTTTCCTCGTGGGAAGCACTAGAGAGTTGTAGGGCTTTGGAAAACTCCAAACTGCCCTGACTGCAGCCCCCGAGTCTGAGCTCACCCCTCCTGTGAGCCGGCCCCTGGCCACAGGCTCAGCAGCCCTTTCTGCCTGCCCTCTCCTGCAGACTTGTGCAATGGACCCCCCTTCACACAGAGCACCCCCCCTTACATCCAGTCTCAGCCACCGCTGGCCATGTGTCCAGCCCCCACCGCCAGCCAGGCTCCTGGGACGAGCATTTATTGTTCCAGGCTGGGCTGGCGGCCGAGAAGCAGCGGAGCTGATGGCCGCACGTTGGCTCTGTCCTGTCCTCTCGGGCACAGTCCTTCCACTCGGCGTCAAGCCCCTACTACAGCTTGGCTGCTCTAACCTGCATGCAGAACCTTCCACCATGACCCCCCCGCCCCCCGACACCAAACCAGATTAAAAACGAACTGGAGCTCACCCTTCGAGGTGTGCTGGCCAGACCAGCACCACGGGGGCTTTTGTCCTGGGGGAAGTGAGGCCTCTAAAAAGGGGTTCTGGTGGATAAACAGTTCCACATGAGCTTCCAGCACGATGCAGTGGCCAATGCAGTCCTGGGGTACAAACACAGGGGGATCTGGAGTAGTGGCAGAGAGGTTATTTGACCCTGTATCTGGCCCTGGTGTAACCTCTGCTGGGATCCTGGGTCTGGTTCCGATGCCCACCATTCAAGAAGGACGTTGGTAAATTGCAGAGAGTTCGGGGAAGAGCCACGAGAACGATTTAAGGATGGGCCAACCTGTCTAAGTGTGAGAGATGCTGGGAGCTCAGTCTGTTTTCTTAACAAAGAGAAGTGAAGGGCTTGTGTGGCAGGGTGCACCCCCCTCCTCCCCAGCTCTATAGTGCACCCCTGTGGCATGAGGTAGGAGGGATGGCGGGGGCGGGTGCCCAAGAGATCAGCGGATTCCCACAGAATGAGACTTTCCCACCGCGGGCCCTCTTTGCCACCTGGACCCGTGCAAACTGATACCTTACTTGGTACATAGCACTGCTGCGGTGTGGCAGAATCCAGCTCTTGCCTTCCACTGATGCAAATATGGGGCCCAATCCTGTACCACGGAAGTTAGTGGGATTTTTACCATTGGCTTGAACAGGAGGAGGATTGTTGCTGGCCTGTGGGGACCCATTGGGCTGCCTGACAGGACCCCTCTCAAAGGAAATGAAGCAGGATTCAGGGCAGGGTGGATGCCTTGGGTGGGGTGCTCACATAGGGCCAGGCTCAATTGCCATCTCTCATGAATTTAGCTCGAGCCTTATGACAGTTGCTTTTTCTGAAAGCCCCGGCTGCTGGAGTCCTGTGATTACATGAGTGTCTCAGCTTCCGTTTGAAAACCAGGAAGGGGAAATCCTGGCCCCAGTGAAGTCAGTGGCAAAAAGCCCCCTGGACAGGACATGCCCTGGAGTCTCAGGGTGCAGAGGGAAGCGGGGAAGGTGACACCTGCAGGCCAAGGTAGAGCAGCCCCACTGATCATTGTGGAAGAGCTGTGCAAATTTTAAGTCTGAATCCTGACTGTGGGGGCCGGCCCCGTAGTGCTGGAGCAGTTGGGATTGGACACGCTCTTGTCACATGCCACAAATTGCAGCCGGTGAAGAGAGGGGGTCAGCCCCAGGTTGTCTCACTCAGGGCTGTGAGATCCAGATGGGGCCAGCCCCAGGCTGCCTTGCTCGGGGCTGTGAGATCCAGCACTCTTCAGCTGCAAACGGAGCAAGACCCAGAAACCATTCAGCCCTTGGCCCATTGAGTGAATTGCTGCTCCCAGCCCCCGGACCCTGAGCATCAGCCAGGAGCTGGCCAGCGAGACCCCACCGGGATCGCTATCTCCAAAGGATTTGCCCCCACTCTTCCTCACCCCTCTGCAATGTCCCTGGCTCTGGAAGGCAGCATCTGTATGCTGCTGATATGGGATTAACCTCATGCTGGGGAAGGGAGGGGTGTCAAAGGGAGTCATGGTGATTTGGGTCTATTCTTCCCTGTGTTACTTCCAGCAATCTCAATCCTATGGGAGGATCCTAGGCTAAAGGAGGAGAGCTCCTGGGTGCTCTGCCAGTGGGCTGTTTTGGGCTGGGAGGGGGGCACTGGCATGGGGAGCAGCAGAAATAGAAGCCTTAGAGATGCGGATGGTACGGGAGCTGGGTCCAGGCCCCAGGCAAGGGCTGGAGATCTATGGCGGTGGGGTGCAGAGAGAACGGTTGCTGTCCAGGCTGGAAGGCTCCCCTGCCCAGCTCCCTCCTGGCACTGGTTGAAGTGGCTCTGTCTGCGTCGGGCTGGGAGGCTGGTGTCTGAGTGTTGGGGCCGCGGCTGGAGAACGCTTCCACCCATGGGGCTCAGGGAGCCCCTGCCCCCACGGCTGGTGTGTGAAGCCAGGGTTCTGCTAGCTGCAAGCACAGCCCTTGGCTTCACCTATCTGGCCGCAGCAGCAGGCATCCTGACAGGGGTCCCTGCACCTGGCATGCCGAGGGCACGGGGAGCACACGCATGGGTGCAGTCGTGCCCTGGCTGGGTCAGAACCTCACTTTTCAAAGCGGAGAACTGCCAGGGACTGCCATAGAGGTACCCAGGGTGCGGTGGGGGGGCTCCCTAGACGCAGGGTGGGGTGCTGCTAGGAGGTTTTGAAGCTTGTGCTCTGGGTCCCCCTACTCCAGAGTCTTCTGGGCTGGCTCCCAGTCACCCAAGCCCCTGGGTAGTGCGGGGGGGTTTAACTGAGCCTTTCAGATAACCAGGGCCAGGCTGGGCCAGGCCAGGGAGCCTGGCAGAGGCTACAGGAGCTGTGTTCCCTGCAGCAGCATGGCTCCGGCACTGGTCCTGCTGGTCCCAGTGCAGCTGGCGAGCGCCCAGGTTCGCAGCTGCCTTGCATGGCATTACCGAGTCACTGCATTTCCCCAGCAGAGGAGCTCACCGGTGACTCAGCAGCTCAGCGCTATGGGCGGCTTCTCAGCCTCCCGTGCAGACTCAGGGCTCAGCAGCAGCTGTGCTGGGTACGTCGGTGCCAGCCACGCCGAGAGGCCGGTGCCGCCCAGCGAACGAGGGTCCATCACCATGTGCCTTCGCAGAGGCCACCGGAGAAACCTGGGCCACAAAGCACCCGGTAGTGCAGCCAGTGGGACCAGGCCTGGTCCCCGTCCTGGAGGCCGCGCTGCGGTGCCCGGGGCTAAACAAGCCGCACCCTGAGCCCAGCCCATGCCCAGAACAAGCCAGGCTATGACCTGGGCACTACCCAGGATGCCCAACTGGAGAAGTGACTAAACCTATTGGAGTAGTGCTGGGACGGGCCCAGACCCCAGAGCACACAGCGCCTCCTCTCCCGGCAGCAGCCAGGCTGCACTGTGTGGAGTCTGCTTTGGTGTCACGGTGGGGGTGTGGCACAGACCGGCAGTCCCGGGGCAAGCCTTTAACGGGTTGTTGGAAATGGGTTTCCTCTCCAGGCAATGCCAGCGTGGGGCACCAAGGGGTTAACCTCCCCCTGCCCACCTTGGGGGTATGGCTGCGGTAAAGAGAGCGTGGCTGCAACCTGGCTATTCCCAGCTGCCAAACTTGCCCCTTGCGGCCATAAATTAGAGTCGCCTTGAGACCCCTCTAATTGACAGTGGGCGTTGGACAGACCCCCCAGCCACCCGTGTGTCCCTGTGCTGAGTGTATCTCAGCCTGGGGCCCCTCTGTCCATTCCTCACTCCCTGGGGCTTACGGACAAAGGAGCCAAAGTGCCCTACCAAGCTCAGGTGGAAGGAGCTGCAGCGGGGTAGCGTGTCCCACGCGAGACTGCCATCACAGGATGTGCTTGTCTGAATGCCAGGCCTGGGTGTTGGCACTGCAGAGAGCTGCCACCGGCTCTGCTGACTCTGGGTGACCCTCTGACATGCAGTGCATGATTCTCCTGGGAGGAGGATCTGAGCCTTGCCTTTTGTTTTCTTCATGCAGAAGAGTTACTCCAGCTTGATGCCATCAGGAGTCAGGGGGGAGTTTGGCTCCAGAGTTCCTTCACCATTGCGGACCCACTGTCTGTGCAAATCCAGCACTTGGGCACCAGCTGTTCCCATATTTCACCTGCCCCACTTCTGCCGGGGCTAGATCCTGCTGCGCCTGAAATCACGGGGAGACTCCCATTGGCTTCAATGGGAGAAGGATGGATCCATGGGCCTCTAGCAGCAGCTCTAAGGGAGCCTGGAGATCACGGCTAAGTGCTGGACTCCTTCAGCGCCCGGCTCCGTTCTCAGCTCACATCCCCAGTGCTGGGGAATTGCTAAGCTGGTCTGTGCTCTCTGGGATTGCCCTGGCTGGGTACAGGCTGAGTTCTGGGTCTCGCTGGCTGCCACAGGGCAACCGGCCGCTTTAAGAGGGACCAGAATCGGTTCAGCAGGGAGTAGTTAGCTGCCTCCTGATGGCACCTGCCTCTCTAAAGAGCCAGGCAGCAGTTGAGAAAAGGGCCCAGGAAGATGCTACGGAGATGGGAAAGCGCCCAGGCCTCCCTGGGGGGAGCGGGCATCTGGTGCAGAGTGGCTCAGGCGGGAGACCTGGGAGGGGCTGGTGAATGGAGATTTCATCTAGGGCTCAGTGTGAGTGGAGGCAGGAGCAAGCTGTGGTGTGTGGACGAGGAACCTACCGACCAAGCAGGGGCTGGCTGAAGGCTGTGGACAAAAGGGGAATGACTCGGAAAGGTCTGTATCTCAGAATATGGCCCGAGAAGAATTAGGGGACAGCCAGGCCTGGATGGAGGGAAGCCTGGGTTGAAACTGGTGTAAAAGCTGATTTGTGCTGGCAGAACGTGAGGCAAGTATCGCTTCGCTTCTAGGATGTAGAGTGAGAGCCTGAGGAAATGGGATCAAACTGGACTTGAGGCTGGGTGTCTGTCCATCCGGGTCTGGGGAGACAGGACGAACCCCTGCAAAGAGGGGACACTGAGGCCTGTCAGCCAAGAAGGGCGCCCTGGGAGGGGTGAGCCGGGTTACGCTGGTACATGTATTCCCCTGTACCAATGCCCGCAGCTGGGAGGACTCAAAGCCTTGCTGTTGGGTCCCCCTCGAGGGGACTGGGAGCACCCAAAGGTACCCTGCTCCTCAGTGCTCCAGCCGGGAGCTGTGCCACTGACAGCTTGTGGAGACGCTGCCAGAGCTGACGCGGCAGCAGAGGGTGCCTGGAGAAGGGACCAAGGCCAAGGCCAGCATAGCCTACTCTCAGCCCTCCAGCTAGAATAAAACCCTCCTCCCCCGCCAGGCTAAGGACAATTCCCAGCCAAACCACCCTTGGCTCCGAGTCCTCCCACGTGGCCACCGCAGAACCTCTCAGCAGCCCTCCTCTCTGTCTGCCTCCATGCAGAGGCCCCCAAACAGCCTTTAGCGCCCCCCACCTCTTTCCCTGTTTTGAGTAAAGACTGGCTTTTATACTCCCTGCAACCTTCCCAGCATGCCTTGCAGCCCAGCCTCTAAGTCCCCTGCTCCCTGAGAACTACAAGTCCCAGAATTCAATTAACTTAGGCTTGACTAGAGACTGGGAATGGATGGGTCATTACACAAAGTAAAACTATTTCCCCACGTTTATTCCCCCCTTCCACCCCCCACTGTTCCTCAGAGGTTCTTGTCAACTGCTGGAAATGGCCCACCCTGATTATCACTATAAAAGGCTCCCCCCCCCGCTCTCCTGCTGGTAATAGCTCACCTTAAGTGACAGGTTTCAGAGTAGCAGCCGTGTTAGTCTGTATTTGCAGAAAGAAAAGGAGGACTTGTGGCACCTTAGAGACTAACAAATTTATTTGAGCATAAGCATCCGATGAAGTGAGCTGTAGCTCATGAAAGCTTATGCTCAAATAAATTTGTTAGTCTCTAAGGTGCCACAAGTCCTCCTTTTCTTTTTTCAGAATTCATAGGAGCTGCAGGCCAGAAGAGATCATGGTGCTCATCCCCTGTGACCTCCTGCACCAGGCAGGCCAGAGTCTCCCGTGTGACTCCTGTGTCCAGCCCCACACTTCTGGCTCAGCTAGAGAGACCCCCAGCCTGGCTTTAAGCACTGTGGGTGGTGGTGGGGTTCTCCAGTGGTCAGTTCCCTCCACAGTTAATCTTTCTCCCTTCGTTCCAGCCTGCCCTGCAATGAGAGATCCTCCCCCAGGAGATACCTGTCCATCGGGGTTGAGTCACCTCTCAGCCTTCCCTTGGATGCTCTCAATGGATCGAGCTCCCTGATTCTCTCACTAGGAGACAGATTGTTCAGCCCCCCAGGTGTGGAACCTCGATTCTTTCTCGGAAGTGTCTTAATTCTGGGCTGAATCTGGACCGGGGCCAGAGCTGTGTCATGACCCCCTGTGAAGTGGCCAGCTCTGCCCTGTGTACTTTGCCTGCTGAGACATTGGAGCTGGGCTCGGGGGCTTGGGATTTCTCCTGGCACGTGCAGGACAGCCCTGCTGCCCCCCAGACTGGCATGTTGCAAGCTCATGGGGGCTTTAGCTGAGCATGGGGGGCTCCCCGCAAACTGCCTATTCAAACCCCTCCTTTCACCTGGGAGGTGGCTGACTCCATGGCGGGCTTCCGCCAAGAACTCCCTCGCTCCCCAGCTCTTTAAATCCCTCTCCCTTCTTTCCTCTTCCCAGCCCCCCTGAAAGCCAGCGAGGTGCCTGGAGCAGTGACACGGTGTTTCCCATAGTCCTTTGCCCAGGGGATTCCCGTGTGAACTCCTGTCGTGAGAGGATCACACAGCAACGCGACCAGCAGGAAATCCAATGGGAAGTCAATCCGCCGGGTGAGACTCCCCAGGTCCTGGGCTCTGCTGCAGCCACCCGCCTCCCTCTGGCCAGGGGACTGAGCTGACTGTGGGCTTGCAGTTGTCCAAGTAGCCACGGCAGGGCGTGTGGCAGTGAGCCGGGCACCTGTGCTGTTTCCATGGCTCAGCCTGGTGCCTGGTCCGGAGAGCCTAGCTGAGCTGCAGGCTGGCGAGGGGGCAGACGGGGAGGCTGGTGGCGAGGAGCCGGCGGAGGGTGGCAGAAGTTCTTGGAGCCGCAGATGAACTATGGGCCGTTAATGAGTTTCCTTATCTCCCTGACGCTTTAACCGGCTCCCTGGCTCTGGGGGCAGGGCCCCCACCCTGCTGTGCCCCCTCTCCCACCACCCTCACTGCTGAGCGGGGATGGGAGGCAGAGGTTCAAATCCTGGCTCTGACACGAACTCACTCTGTGACCTGGGGCGAGTCACTTCTCCTTGCCCTCTGCCTCACTTTCCTGCCCCATACAGTGGGGAGAGTGACGCTGACTCGCTGGGAATGCACTGTGCCATCGGGAAGACCGAGGGCTGGGGACTATTATTAACTAGCTGCCGGGGGGGCTGAGTCCCATACAGCCGTGCTGGGTACACTGCTGAACGGCTCCTGGGGCAGGTGGCTGGGAGCTGGGGCAGGGTCCTGGGTGACAGGGGCTGGGGCAGGCTCCTGGGGTGGGGGTCTGGAGAGTCGGGGAGCCCATCTCACGGGGTACTGGGGCCTGGCCTCCAGCACCCATTAACCCTGGCCAAGATCCACTCAGCCCAGAAATGGAGCTGGGAGAGGAATTGCTCCCTCCTGCCTGCCTGGCTCTTTGGTAGGATCCTAATCGCCCCTGGCACCCAGCCATTCTGCCTAACGAGGTAGCGTCCTCTGCACCAGCAGTGCCAGGGCCGTTCATCGCCCTCCGTCAGGCAGGCACCAGGGGATTTTGTATTTCTTGGCACAGAATGAAAAGTCTGATCAAGCCGTGGGGGCTGGCAGAGCCATATCCACTCAGTTTCTTCCTATCACATTTATTTCTTTTCCTTTCCCTGCAGGATGATCCCTGGCTTTGGGCCCCCAGATGCGGGACCCTGCATTTAAAGGGGTTCACACCACCTCCCCTTCTGGGGAGCTGCGGCTCATTCAGCCCCCTGCACAGACAAGGAGGCCTGGGTGATGTGGCTGGGATGCAGACCCAGACCCAGCATCTTGTTTGAGCAGCCCTGGGGCGGCCACCCCTTTCCTGGCAGCCCATTCGGACCCAGTCTCGCCGGGGTTTCCGGGAAAGCGCCGTATGGATTGTGCTCTCTCGCTGCACTGCAGGCAGGGCTGGATGTGCAGCGATATCACTCAACAGCAATCGAATCATCCTCCTGGTGAATAACACTCCCTGCCTCTCTGCGCGCTCCAGCCCCAAGCCAGTGCGCAGAGGCTGCACTCTCTGGGCTGAGGGCATGGAAAGCAGTAGCCCGAGGGAGACGGCAGGAGCTGTGGGAGCAGCAGAGATGTTTGTGGCTCCCATGGAGCGGTAAGGGGCGGAAGGGGCCTGGGAGCTGCCCAGGGCGGGAGCTGCGGAGCGGGAGGATCTTGTGCGAGTTGGCACAGGGCTGTTGGGGTGGACGGAGAGGGGGCGTCACTAGGAGCGGGACCAGGGGGAGTCGCGCCGTTGTCTCCATTGGGCTTTGGCTCAGGCCCGGGATGAAGAGCGGGCAGCGGGAGGGCCAGGGCTCAGGAGGGTGGTGGGATGGAGTCTGTGCAGGCCCCAGTTCTGATCCCCCGGAGGCACATGTTGGGCTGGGGCACCCCTGTGGGGGGGGGGTGAGCCTGCTGGGCCACGTACAGCGCCAGGATGGTCGAGAGTCTGAGTGCGAATGGAGCACTCTGGTCGCCCAGTGCCGGCTCATACAAATGGCTGCAGAATTCCCCCCCTCGCACTCACCCCCACCCCTGCAGAATGCCCCCCTCGCACTCGCCCCCACCCCTGTAGAATGCCCCCCCTTGCACTCACCCCTCACCCCTGCAGAACGCCCCCCTCGTACTCGCCCCTCACCCCTGCAGAATGCCTCCCCACATACACCTTTCGCACTTGCTCCTCACCCCTGTAGAATGCCCCCCCTTGCACTCGCCCCCACCCCTGCAGAACGTCCCCCCCTCGCACTCGCCCCTCACCCCTGCAGAATGCCTCCCCACATACACCTTTCGCACTTGCTCCCCACCCCTGCAGAATACCCCCCCTGACGTTATGAGTGTAATATAATATCTCATTGAAAGGTGACAGGGCCAGAAAGAGTTAATTAACTCACAGACCGACCTGACCCATGGCCGGACTTTAGAGACTGGTTAGGAAGAGATGGAAATGAACAGAGCTGTGAAATGCAAGTCTGCATTGTTAGAGAGAGAAGGGGAGATGTTTGCTCAGGTCTTGTGATGTCAGCAAACAAGTCTTGTCTATTGCTATAGCTTTGATTCAAAGATCAAAAAAGGAATATTAACATTTAAGAAGACACTTGAGTGAAATAGTATTATTGTCTAAAAGAAAAGGAGTACTTGTGGCACCTTAGAGACTAACAAATTTATTAGAGCATAAGCTTTCGTGAGCTACAGCTCACTTCATCGGATGCATACAGTGAGCTGTAGCTCACGAAAGCTTATGCTCTAATAAATTTGTTAGTCTCTAAGGTGCCACAAGTACTCCTTTTCTTTTTGCGAATACAGACTAACACGGCTGCTACTCTGAAACCTAGTATTATTGTCTATGTCTCTTTGAAGGTTGTGATAACCTGTGTCTGAACTGTTTAATGGATAAATGATCCTGTGCTAATTGCCCGGATGTTTGGAAGAAGGAAAATTAAGCCTATTGTTTTCTCAGGCCAAAAGGCTGCAGGAAATGAATAAAAACCTTGGGACACGATCCTTCTTCATCTCAGATCTGCTTTGGGTTTCAAGAGGGGGAAATCTTAAGCCATAAGGATTGAGATCCCCAGTCACTGACTGGAATCACCCTGAACATGGACATTGGACTATGGACCTGTGGACCATTTCTAAAAGGACTTTTGGCAACTACAAGCTCAGCTCTGCTCTGTATCTGAACCTGAAGAATTGAACCCAAGTCTGTCTGCATATTGATCTTTTAACCAACACACTCTCTTTCCTTTTTTAATAAATTTTACTTTAGTTAATAAGGATTGATTGTAAGTGTGTATTCTGGGTAAGATCTGAGTTATCATTTGACCTGGGTCTGGGGCTTGGTCCTTTGGGATCAGGAGAACCTTTTCTTTTATATGATGAAATAAGATTTTCAGAGTTTATCATCATCTGTTTGACGTGTGTTTCTGGATGGAGACCTGAGGCTGGGCACTTTAAGGGAACTGCGTTGTTTGGACTTCTGAGTAACCAGGGAGGTGCTGTAGAAGCTGTTTTGGGCTGGCTGGGTAAATCTAAGTATTGGAATATCCACCAGCGTTTGGGGTTTGTCTGCCCCGTTCTGTTTGCAGATCATCCTGATTGAGTGACCTCAGCTGCCTCCTACAGGCAGCATCATCACACCTCCCCTCGCACTCGCCCCCCGCCCCTGCAGAATGCCCCCCCACATACACCTTTTGCACTCACCTCTGCAGAATGCCCCCCTTGCACTTACCCCTCACCCCTGCAGAATACCCCCCCCTTGCACTTACCCCTCACCCCTGCAGAATACCCCCTCACATACATCCCTTGCATTCCCCCAAACCCATGTGGGCATGAACACAGCCAGGTAGCCATCCCTGTCACCCCCAGATTGGCTAATAAGAGCATAAGCACAGCCATACTGGGTCAGACCAAGGGCCCATCTAGCCCAGTATCCTGTCTCCCAACAGTGGCCAATGCCAGGTGCCCCAGAGGGAAGGAACAGAATGGAAATCATCCAGTGATCCATCCCCTGTAGCCCATTCCCAGCTTCCGGCTGACATGGCTGTGCACTGAAGGTTGGGCTAATGTCAAGATGGCAGCCTAGGAAGGTATGTGTGGGGTACACATCTGTGGGTGCATGGAGTATGTGTGTCCAGCTCTCCTGGCACAAACCCAGTCTGGTGACATGTCTGTTTGATGACATTGCTTCTCCACAGCCTGTAGTGTCACCCACAGCCCATCACTCACAAAACTACACCCAGAGCATCACCCACAGCCCATCACCTCCAACCTACACCTCATACCATCATCCACAGTCCTCCACCCCCAAACATACACTCCCATGTCACCCCAAACCTGTATCCCGCCAACATACCCACCAGCACCACCCACCCCAACCCGTTCTCTCAGACACGTACATGACACAGAAACACCCCACAACATGGGCCAAATCCTGCCCTCATTTACACCAGGGCAGCCCCTGGCTGCAGTGGGGCTGAGGGGCAGTGCTGCAGGCAGCAGGTGGGTTGCCGCTCACTCTCCCCTCTGCTCCCTGGGCTCTAGGCGTGTGAGCTGCTCCCATGGGGAGGGCAGTGAGGGGCCAGCGGGCGCCGCTCACTTCACTTGCCTTTCAGGGCCCCGGCTGCTGAAGCCCCTTCGCTCGGAGCAGAGGGGAGCAGGGGGTGTGTACACCCATGTGTGTGTGCATGTGCATGTGTTTGTGTGGGACGGGCCCAGGTCACACCCTTCTCAGAGCTGGTCTGGCTGGTGCTGGGGGCTGGCGGGCAGGTTCTAGATGCTGGCAGGTGGATACCCACCACCGGGCAGGCTCCCTGTGCCCACCGCCACAGGCCAGGCTAGGGGCTGTTGGCGAGGAGAGCTAAGTAGATACAGCCAGGCTGCCCCAGAGTGAGCCCACCAGGATCCCCCTGAGGCCAGGGCAGCCTTTCAACTGCACCCGGCTACGGAGCTGGGCTTGCAGCTAGCCTGCCCCCAGCCCCTGCTTCCGGTCAGGTGCAACTAAAATCTACAGGACTGGACACTCCAGAGGGCCGAAATCTCCCAGCTGGGCTGGGCTGCTAGGAGCTAGTGATTGAGAGATTTTAGTAGTGTCCAGTCTGACCCCAGGCCCTGCCCTGACCCAGGGCCCCTGCCTGACTGGCCCCAGTGCTGACCCCTGCCCCCTCCCAGCCCATCTGGAGGTCACTGAACTCCTTTCCTTCCCCCAGCATCTCCAGCATCAGCAGAGCTGAGTCACCAGCTGCTCCGGGATCTGCCATAGAAACAGCATGGCACGTCTTACCCATTCCCCCTGCTTGCCCCAGGCAGCTGGCCAGGCACAAGGAGCTCATGCCAATCTAATCTCTCCAGCTAGCTAAACTTACCCACGGTGCCCAGCCGCAGACCACGTGGGTAGGTGTTGCCAAGTGCCCACCTCTCTAGTGAAGCGGCCGTTTGGTCTCCAGTGACGATGCCTGGATCAGCTTATGGTCTGCAGGGTGATCCTCGCCTGGCAGAGGGTCCTGCCTCAGTTCTATTTCTAGAACAACACCCTAAACCTACAGCACCCACAGCCTGTAGTGTCACCCACAGCCCATCACCCCCCAAACTACACCCACAGCCGGCAGAGCACAAGACTGTGGGATGATCCTGCCTCGGACTCCATGGTTCTTTTCGGCATCTATCTGCAGGTGTGATTTCCTGTGTCTGTGCCAGGGAGTTTCTCTCGCGGGGGGGGGGGGGGGGAAGAGGGAACCCCCTTTTTGTTCCTCAGTTTCCCCTTGTACAAAATGGGAATAATACTTTGGGGGAGGGGAAAGACTGCAGCAGATCTGGCTTTTGCACAGCCCCAGCGGCTGGGATCCAGCAGTAACTCTCGCCTTTCTCCTTTCAAGGGGTGATACCAACAAATATCGGCTCTTTGACCTGCACCGAGCCTTGTGTTATTGGGTGTCTGGGTCATTCATGTCATCAGTCGCTCACTCAGCCCCATTGAGGGGACTTCTTAAAATGAACCACAAGTGACCAATCCCTGCTTGCTACACAGGAGCTGCGCTCCCTGGCAAACACGTGACAGAACTAAACCCAAAGGGAAGCCGCTGGCAGTTTGCGCCAGTTCAAAACCGCGTCTGTCTCCTTGAAGTCGTCCCGTGGGTGCCTCCAGGCAGCCGCCCGCATTAACAGGTTCATACATTAGCCCTCTGTTGTGCACCCTGCCGGCTCCCGACCCGCACCTTCCCAAAGGGAGCAACCTCCACCGGTCAGCCCAGAGCCTGGCACTGCCAGCCAGGGGAGTGTGACGAGTCCAGGCAGCAGGGAGCTGGGGGCCTGGAGTCCGGACAGCGGGTTCCCAGGCACTCGGCAAAGGGCACTGAGCACTTGTGTGCAAACACATGGCACAGACACACCATACCCCCGCCACGGGGATATACACACACCCTCCACACAGACACAGACACACACCCCGGGACACGGACACACCCTCCACATCAACACAGACCCCCTCCCCACCAGATTCACACACATGCACCCCCTCTACAGGGACACACACACACATCTCTCCTCTCCTCCCCGCCAGTGCAGATAGACAGCCCTGCTTTCACATATACGCCCCCCACACCCCCGAGAGACGCACAAACTCCCAGGTCTCTCCGCAGCCATGCAGTGAAGCTCACACCCACCGAATCACAATCCTGCACATAGCCAGGACTCCCTCAAACTACAATGCCACACAGCTACGCACACACACACAGAGCTACACACACGCACGCATGCACAACCCCTCCCCACAGAAACATAGTGACCCACTCACTCAGAGCGCTCCTCCAGACACACTCTTCAGCCCCCCCCACAGAGAGAAAGGCACCGAGTGGCAGAGAAGTGTCCCCCCACCCCCACAAGAGAAACTCCCTGGCACAGACACAGACAATCACACCTGCAGATAGATGCACATGTGAGCACCTCGCCCACAGCCCCCCCCTCGAGTGACCAAAGGGCGGCATTCAGCCCCCAACCCTTGGGCTCAGAAATTGGCTGTTGACCATGGGGAGCGAGGGAAAATCTCTTGTCACTGCTCAGAGCCCCGGGCGCGGCTCTGCTGGGGCAGCGGGGCGGGAGAGGCGCCCATGGCGTGTCTCTTCCCTCCAGCCTCTTGATGTCTGTCTTTTAATGATGCATGAGTCTGGCTGCCTGGTCTCCGGAGCCACAGCCGGGCTGTATGGAGACTTTCCCAGCCAGCCGGCAGCTTTGCAGCACCCTCCTCCAGCCAGTGCAGCCTGGGCCCCTTCACCCTTTGCTTGAAGACAGGCTGGGTGCTGGAGCCAGAGGCAAGAGACATGGCCCTGGCAGGAACTGTCCTGCCTGGGTAACGCCAGCCCTGCCCCCCAGGCAGGAGTTCCAGGAACACCAGCCCCCTGCCAGCTTGTCAAGGGGTCCAGCGCTGCCACCACCTTCCATGTCCATCCGCCAGCGGGGGATTTCGGGGAGTCTAGTCTAATCTCCCGCTGCTGCCTGGCCTTGCTCATGCCCACCCACCCTGCACCTCTCCCTGGACTCCACCCTTGCATCCCCTTTCCGCTCCCTCAGGACTGGCCCTTGCTGTCCCGCCCAAGCCCCTGCCACCCTCCTCTCCTCTGGGACCCACCAGACATCCAGTCTGGTCTCCGCACAGCACAGGCCAGGGTCTTTTCCGCCAGTGATCCCTGCACCCAGTCCGTCACCTCTGGTGCAGCCACAGTGCCTCACTGAGAAAGAGACGCCTCAGCCTGATTGAAAGGCACCAAGTGGCAGAGAAGCCGCCCTGCCCCAGCTCCCCAACCTGCCCTCAATCAAACCAGACAGTTTCCGAGGCACCAGTTGGAGCCCCGGCAGGTCTCACTCCATCTCCCTTGGCCTTTCACCCCCCCTTCCGGGCTTAAGGAATTACTTGCTGCAGCTTGTGAACTCCTTGGGACAGGGACTGTGTCTTGTTCCCATTCTCCAGGGGTGCAGGGCTCATTTGGGTGCTGGATGAATAAAGCATATGAAGAAATAACGAGCCAGTGAAACTTGCCTTAAGTGGTGAACCAAGGGTACTGGCAAAATGAGCAGCCTTGAAGTGGGGGGATCTTTATGCAGAGGTGGAACAAACATGCTAGAAACCTCGGGAATGCTCTAACGGGGGCATGGAGGAGTGGGGGGGGGGGGAGGCTGAGGCAAATGGCCATTCAGGCAGGTTTCACTGTAGAGTGAAAATATTTGTTTACAAAGTACTTTGCTGAGGGTCACCCCTGCACAGTGGGACCTTCTGCTCCCAACCCCCATGCTCCCCCAGAACACAGGGTCCGCCCCCCAAACTCAGCCGCTGGGGAACCCGAGTCTGCCATGGAGTGCTGGAGCGAAACATGAATGTAACAAGAAAAGCAAACCACAGACCCAGCAAACCAGACCTGGCCTGCTTTGGGCTGCCAGCACATGGAGCCCCACCATCTCTGTGCACCATGATGATACCTGGGAGGGCTGGGGACCTAGAATGGGGTGTCCAGCCTCTTTAAGGGCCCTGTTCAATTAGCCCCAACCCCGCTACACTTGCACTGGGTGGAACTGGAGAGAAGAAAGGCCAGCAGTGGAGAGCAGGCTGTTGCTGGGGGGGGCGGGGTAGAGGCTGTGGGGTGCCAGAGGAGGCCTCGGAGGCTGGCCAGAAAAGGGGGGGGGGACATAAGAACATAAGAGTAGCCTTACTGGGTCAGACCAAAGGTCCATCAAGCCAGTATCCTGTCTGCCGACAGTGGCCAATGCCAGGTGCCCCAGAGGAATGAACAGAACAGGCAATCATCAAGTGATCCATCCCCTGTCACCCATTCCCAGCTTCTGGCAAACAGGCTAGGGACACCCTCCCTGACCATCCTGGCTAATTGCCATTGATGGACATATTTTCCATGAACTCATCTAGTTCTTTTTTGACCTAGTTATACTTTTGGCCTTCGCACATCCTCAGGCAAGGAGTTCCACAGGCTGACTGTGCGTTGTGTGAAGAAATACTTCCTTTTGTTTGTATTAAACCTACTGCCTTCATTTCATTGGGTGACCCCTAGTTCTTATGTTATGAGAAGCAGTAAATAACACTTCCTGATCTACCTTCTCCACACCAGTCATAATTTTATAGACCTCAATCATATCCCTCCTTAGACGTCTTTTTTCCACACTGAAAAGTCCAAGCCTTATTAGTCTCTCCTCATACGGAAGCCGTTCCATACCACTACTAATTTTGTTGTGCAATTTTCTGAACTTTTTCCAAGTCCAATAGATCTTTTTGAGATGGGGCAACCACATCTGCACGCACTATTCAAGATATGGGCGTAGCATGAATTTACATAAAGACAATATCATATTACTGTCCTATTATCTATCCATTCTTAATGATGCCCAACATTCTGTTCATTTTTTTGACGGCTGCTGCACACGGAGTGGATGTTTTCAGAGAACTAGCCACAGTGACGCCAAGGTCTCTTTCTGAGTGCTAACAGCTAATTTAGAACCCATATTTTATATGTATAGTTTGGGATTATGTTTTCCAATGTGCATTACTTTGCATTTATCAACTTTGAATTTCATCTGCCATTTTGTTGCCCAGTCACCCAGTTTTGAGAGATCTTTTTGTAGCTCTTCGCAGTCTGTTTGGGACTTAACTATCTTGAGTAGTTTTGTATCATCTGCAAATTTTGCCACCTCACTATTTACCCCTTTTTTCCAGACCATTTATGTATATGTTAAATAGGACTGGTCCCAGTACAGACCCCTGGGGGACACCACTATTCACCTCTCTCCATTCGGAAAACTGACCATTTATTCCTACCCTTTGTTTCCTATCTTTAACCAGTTACCAGTCCATGAAAGGACCTTCCCTGCTATTCCATGACAGCTTACTTTGCTTAAAAGCCTTTGGTGAGGGACCTTGTCAAAGGCTTTCTGAAAATCTAAATACACTATATCTACTGGATCCCCCTTGTCCACATGCTTGTTGACCCCCTCAAAAGAATTCTAGTAGATTGGTGAGTCATGATTTCCCTTTACAAAACCATGTTGACACTTCCCCAACAAATTATGTTCATTCTCGTGTCTGACAATTTTATTCTTTACTATAGTTTCAAACCAGTTTGCACGGTACTGATTTCAGGCTTTGCCAGCCTGTAATTGCCAGGATCACCTCTGGACCCTGTTTTAAAAATTGGTGTCACATTAGCTATCCTCCAGTCATTGGCACAGAAGATGATTTAAATGATAGGTTACAACTACAGTTAGTAGTTCTGCAATTTCACATTTGAGTTCCCTCAGGACTCTTGGGTGATACCATCTGGTCCTGGTGACTTATTACTGTTTAGTTATCAATTTTCTTCCAAACCTCCTCTAATGACACCTCAATCTGGGGCAGTTCCTCAGATTTGTCACCTAAAAAGAATGGCTCATGTCTGGGAATCTCCGCCGTGAAGACCATGCAAAGAACTCATTTAGTTCTCTGCAATAGCCTTATGGGAGGTGGACAGGAGCCTGGGTAAGGGTGAGAGCTGAGCCCAGGGGGTGGGCAGAAGAAGTGTGGAATCAGGGGGAGAAGGCAGAGCCCTCATGAAGGAGGGCTGGGCTCAGCAGGAACCTGGGGCAGAGGCTCTGGGGGGTGTCTGCTTTGGACGGAGCTACCCTGGAATCAGTCAGATGGGCCAGGTGGGGAGAGTGGGCGAGGTGAGCAAATAGGGGTAGGGGGCTGGTGAGCATGTGGGGAAGGGATGGTAGAGGGAGCCTGACAGGCAGGCGGGTGAGATCAGTGGCAGGGTGAAGCTTGGAGCTAACAACCATCGGCAGACAGAAACAAACCTGCAGCCTGCTGACATCACTGCTGTGTGTGGTTCTCCAGAGCGGGGCGGGGAGACCCCTGGGCTGGGAGCTCTGCTTGGCGGAGTCCAGGGAACCCCTCCTGGCCTGCGGCTGCTCCCTGGTGCAGCCGGCAGTCCTAGTGCTCCTGGTGATTCTTCCTCCCTTCCTGCCCCATACGGCTCGGTGGCACTATTGGGTGGCTGTTAAACAGCTGCCCCGCTCCGCCCCAGAGGGGGTGCATTTCCACACGAGGTGAGGCAATCTGTCTCTGCCCATCCAGCGTGCCAACTGTCAGGCACCCAGGGCGGGGCTGGAAGCACTCTGCATAGCTGATGACAAGCGCTCTGCGGATGCCAGTCATTATTGCTCATCATCATCATTGTCCCGGAGCACTCCAGCATGTGAGTGCTGCGAACGCTGCCGTCTGCCAGCTGGAGCCTGTGTGGGAGCTGGGAAATGCTCCTGAGCAGTGGCTGGTGGGGGGATGGTGGCAGCTCACACAGACTCAGCTGGGACCCCAACGCTGGGCCTGTCAGCAGCAGCCCTGTGGCAAGGTCATCGGCTAGGGGCAGCTCTCAGACCCATCCCTGCTGAGCGTGGACAGAGCTAGCTTATCTGCAAGGCACTTACAGGCATTAGCTACATCACCCTCTACACGCTGCCCATAGCCAGCTCCTCCAACACATGGCCCTCCCTGGCACTGCACCCCTGCCCTGGAGGAACCCTGGGCACTTCTGGAGACGTGGCACCTTCCCACAAGGAACCAAGCCGAGGACCCATCAGCTCCACCCTGCCCAGGCCGCCAAAGAGTGGCCGGCGGTTACAGCAACACCCACCAAACCACGCTGCCATCCAGTCGGGGCAGGAGGAGAGCCCCGATCTCCCAGGGGTATGAGCAGACTGGGCCCGGATGAGAGCAGTGCCCGGGGCTCAGAGACCATGACGACTGTCCCTTCCTATGCAAAGTACTCCTCGGAGGAAGGAACACTCAGTTGCACACATACACAACGGGCAATACGGCCTAGGAAGGAGCCCTGCGGAAAGGAGTCTGGGGGTCAGAAGTGGACCACAAGCTAAATATGAGTCAACAGCGTAACGCGGTTCAAAAAAACCAAACATCATCTGGGATGTACTAGCAGGAGTGTTGTGAGCAAGGACATGAGAAGTAATTCTTCCGCTCTACCCCCACACTGAATACAGCCTCAGCTGGAGTCTTGTGTCCATTTCTGGGGCCACATTTCAGGAAAGATGTGGACAAATGGAGAAAGTCCAGAGAAGAGCAACAAAAATGATTAAAGGTCTAGAAAACATGACGTATGAGGGAAGATTGAAAAAATTGTGTTTGTTTGGTCAGGAGAAGAGAAGACTGAGAGGGGACATGATACCAGTTTTCAAGTACATAAAAGGTTGTTACAAGGAGGAGGGAGTAAAATGTTCTCCTTAACCTCTGAGGATGGGGAAAGAAGCAATGGGCTTAAATTGCAGCAAGGGCAGTTTAGGTTGGACATTAGGAAAAACTTCCAGTGAGAGTGGTTAAGCACTGGAATAAATTGCCTAGGGAAGTGGTGGAATCTCCATCATTGGGGATTTTTAAGAGCAGGCTGGACAAACCCCTGTCAGGGATGGTCCAGATAATCTTAGTCATGCCATGAGTGCAGGGGCCTGGACTAGAGACCTCTTGAGGTCCCTTCCAGTCCTGTGATTCTACAATTCTATGCAGCATCGGTGCTGGAGCATGACTTGGCCACGTGCCGGTACAGGAAACTCATAACTGCTCCCTCCACCTGGTCCTGGAGTGCTGGTGCCCAGGGGTGAGCAGGGAGGGGCATCTGGGCCTTGGCCAGTGCAGCAGAGCTGGCACAGGGGGTGCTGACTGAACTGGCTGCTCACCCTTCAGAGCAAAGGGGAGTGGGAGGAGACTGAGTCCTACAGGGGTATCTCCTGGGGCAGGGCCCCGGCCCCTGCCCTGCTCAGCTCCGTGGGGAGAGCTGTTCTGACTAGCACCATCTGACTCATGAGTTTGTGCCATCCCTGGGGTAGGAGCCCAGTTTCTTCCAGGCACCGTACCAGGCTGGCCGCACCGGTAGCAATCTTATCCATTAACCAGCCAGTCGGTCACTCCATCAATCACTCCCCCGCTACGCAGCCAGCCAGCCAATGCATCACACTGCTAACAGCCATCAGCACTGCGATTCATACAGCCCCAGCTGGGCAGCCCTGGGGAAAGGGGCCTCTGGGGAGCTAAGAACAGCCACAGTCCCCAAGCAGGCTTCCTTGCCTCGTCCTATGGAAGCCCAGGAAATGCTGGCCCTCAACATCCACGTCACAGGCTGGCTACGCAGTGATGGAGTGTGACACTTTTCAGGTGTCCGGGGCAAACGGCTACCCCCTGCTCGTGGCAGGAGGGAGCCTTGTCTGGGGCCAGCAGGGGAAATGCTCCCCGGCCGCTAGCAACACAGGTGCTCCAGGCTCCGTGAGCCCAGCTCTTTTCCAGTGCAGGCTAGCAACTGGCACACCCCACTTTGTTACACTCGCACACCCAGGCCCTTATCTTCTGGACACCCACAGTGCACACCGATCCGCTGCTGCCATGGAGATAACACCCCCCAGCTAACTGGTCTCACCTCGTTCAGTGCTCCCCTTATGTGTAGACGGGTTTATAATCAGCCCAGATTGAAGGTTAGTTCACAGAGCCTGCGGTAACGATTCCAAATCAAGGTGAGAAAAAGGATTCGGAAACAGGAGGTTACAGGTAAAAGAACAACATGAAATGCCATCTAGATCCTCAAAAAGAAAAGGAGTACTTGTGGCACCTTAGAGACTAACAAATTTATTTGAGTATAAACTTTCGTGAGCTACAGCTCACTTCATCGGATCTGATGAAGTGAGCTGTAGCTCACGAAAGCTTATGCTCAAATAAATTTGTTAGTCTCTAAAGTGCCACAAGTCCTCCTTTTCTTTTTGCGAATACAGACTAACACGGCTGCTACTCTGAAACCCGTCTAGATCCTGCGCTTATTAACAAGGAACTTTCCTGTCTACTACGGGATTTCTCACCCACCCATTAGTTCTTCAGCACATTCCAGTTCAGAGAGCTGGAGTTCATGAGACCCTCTCACTGACAGAGTCTCTCCTCTGTGATGGGCCATTTCTTCTCTCTGATACAGTTACAGCCTATTGTCTCTTAGGAGAGTGGCCCCCTCTCCTTGGAAATCTCCTGGGGTTCCTTTGTCACTGAAGCCTGAATCTTTGCCAGACAGTAAATGCAGGCTGTCTCCAGGGATGCCCATTGTTCTCCTGTTGTGGCGAGAGGTCTCAGGTGAGAGGTCTCACTCCCACCAGGTCTCAGAGCTCTACAATTGATTCCCATACAAACATCTCAGAAGAACCATGACGACCAGCTAGTTCTTGGCTCTCGGCAGAGACCCCATGTCACGGATCCACAGGCCCGGTGCTCTCGCATGGCTCTGGAACAGTCCCTGGGAGGAGCCCTTCAGTGTGTCAGCCCCTTAGAGTCACACTCTCACTGGGGTCAGCCCCGTAGCCTCACGACCTCCTGGGACCGACCCTTGGAGCCTTCAGCCCCTTTACTTAACGCCGTGAGCTCTGGGCTGTGAGTCCACCTGAGCTAGACACTGGAGGGAGACTTGCACCCCCAAATGGAGCAATGCCCCCCCCGACCTCCTGTCTCTGCAGTACTTGTGGCACCTTAGAGACTAACAAATTTATTAGAGCATAAGCTTTCGTGAGCTACAGCTCACTTCATCCGATGAAGTGAGCTGTAGCTCACGAAAGCTTATGCTCTAATAAATTTGTTAGTCTCTAAGGTGCCACAAGTACTCCTTTTCTTTTTGCGAATACAGACTAACACGGCTGCTACTCTGAAACCTGTCTCTGCAGTGACTCCCAGCCAGTGGGGCAGCAGCAGGAGGGTTATTAGCTGCCTTGGACACAGAGTAGAAAGTCCTTAGTTAACACAGAGAATGGAAAGTTACAGCATGGTCCATTTGGGTCAGTCCCAGAGCCCAGAGCCCTCCTTAGTTCCAGTGCAGGAGCATCTCCCACCACCAACAGCCCACACTTAACAACCCCCCCGGCCCCTCCTCCATCCTTTGTCCTTGTTCTTGACAGCCATTGTCACCTGGCTTCCTCCTTAGCCCTTTGTTCTCCAGTTGGTCAGACCCCCACTGGCTTCCTGCCAAGGGTCAGGGTCAGCCATTCATGGTTGTTAGTTGCTAGGTGCCAAATGTTCGGGCAGCTGGAGTGCCATTGTCTTCTGGGACTCTCCATGGGTATGGGGCTCAGGCCCCAGGCAGCTAGATGTCAGTCAAACCTGGATCTCTGGATCTCTGCAAAGAGTAAACAACCTTTCCCCACCACCTAGTTACCAGGCACCACATAGGGGAAACTGAGGCACGCACTAAATATTATGAAAAATTCCCACTCTGTCACACCCCACATGAACCTCTTCAATGTGATATTGAGCAAATAGTTGGACAGAGATGTAATCTACCTGCCAAGCATTTCTGGGCATGTCTGTGTCACACTGAGCATCATAGGAACTGCCAGATGGGATCAAACCAGCTAGCCCAGTATCCCAGCTCAGGCAGTGGCCAGTGCCAGATGATTCAGAGGAAGATGCAAGAACCCTGCAGTGATGGGATAATCACCCAGATGCTGTCGGTGAGAGGCTGGCTTATGCACTGTAGCAGGAGGGTTTACAGCCTCTTCCAGGTTTCTTGGTTAGTTTTCTTTCAATCCTTACTGCTGCAACTCTGGACAGTCTTGCCCACAATGAAATGTCCAGTCCTTTTCTCATTCCTGCTAGGTTCTTGGCCTCAGTGCTATCTTGTGGCACTGAGTTCCACTGGCTACTTGTGTGTTGTGTGTTAATATGTTTCCTTTGATCCATTTTGAATTTGACACCTTCCGTTGTTATTGAACAGCCCTTGTTTGTGAATTGGGAAGAAGGGTGACTAGCAGATGCACTCCTGCTCCCAGCTTGAAGCTCACTTGAGATAGGCAGATTTGGTGTTTGAGGCTGCATTTGTTTGAGTTTGGGGTTCAGTCAAAGGTGAGAAGTGAGCTGTAGCTCACGAAAGCTTATGCTCTAATAAATTTGTTAGTCTCTAAGGTGCCACAAGTACTCCTTTTCTTTTCAAGGGTACAATGTTATGCTCACAACATCCACACAGAGACATTGGATAAAAACATAAATATTCTTGCTGGAAGGTTGCAATGTAACACAACTTTATTTCTTAGAATCCATGACCCTAACATACAACAACAAAAACAGAGAGAAACAACACAGGCTGCTCTCTAAGGCAGAGTGGCACAACTCAAACCACCCTGCTTTAAATTGGCTCTTTGCGGACTGACTGCTGAAGACCTAGATCAGTGGCTCTCAACCTTTCCAGACTAGTGTACTCCTTTCAGGAGTCTGATTTGTCTTGTGTACTCCCAAGTTTCACCTCACTAAAAAACTACTTGTTACAAATCAGACATAAAAATATAAAAGTGGCACAGCAGAATGTTACTGAGAAATTGCTGACTTTCTTATTTTTACCATATAATTATAAAATAAATCAATTGGAATATAAATATTGTGCTTGCATTTCAGTGAATAGTATACAGAGCTGTACAAACAAGTCATAGTCTGAATGAAATTTTAGTTTGTACTGACTTCGCTAGTGCTTTTTATGTAGCTTGTTGTAAAACTAGGCAAATATCTAGATGAGTTGACATACCCCCTGGACCACCTCTGCGTACCCCCAATAATACATGTCCCCCTCATTGAGAATCACTGACCTAGATCACACAGTTCCCTACAGAGCCCCCTAGCCTGCAAACAGGACCAGGAAACCCCTAACACTTAGGCTACATCTACATTACAAGCTCGCATTTACCCTGCATGTGCCCAGCCCCACTGCAATTACCTGCCCCAGGCCTGGCTCTGCTGTAGGTGTTTTTCATGTACGTGGCTCTGATGTGTTTGAATGCCCTGGTCTCCTCCCCCGAGCCCTCTGGATGCCAGGATGGTGCGGTCTCAGCCTGGTGACGGGACATCGGAGATCAGCAGTGTCCAAAGCCGGGCTTGGAATCCGCCAGCAAGGAGCGAAATGGAGAAGAAGGGGAAAGAATTGGGAAGGGGATACCGGTGCAGCACGGGGGAGGGGACAGGAGGAATCCTAGCACTTACATGCCAGAGACTGCCAATCTGATGGGGTAGAGAGGATGCTGAATGCTCCGAGGTCAGACCCAGGAAGGGGGAAGCCGGGTGAGCTGTGTGTCCTGCAGACAGGCTGCTCCCAGAGAGGAGACTTCCCCAGAGTCCTGCCTGGCTTCGTAGGGAGCAGTTCCAGAGCATCGCCCAGGGACTCCTGACAACTGGTGGCAGAGGTGGGATGTACTGCACCCCGTGGATGGCGCTTCCTGCAGTAAGTGACTGGGGAGCAGTAAAACGAAGGGGGATTGACGAGGACCAGGCATGCTGAAGGCTCAGAGAGGAGCGGTTTCAGGGGGCAGTTAGCCCCTGGGAGTGTGTGACCAGCGAGAAGGACTGTGCAGTAATGGGGTCCCCCTGGGGACTGCGGTGAGCAGTCGCAGGGGTGGAGGAGCTTGTGGCTTGGCCCTGGGAGAGAGAAGGACTTTTGCAGTAACAGGGTTCCCCTGGGGATTGCAGCGAGTGGTCCCGGGCTGGAGGAGTCTGCAGCTCGACCCTGGCAAAGAGATGGTGACCTCGAGAAGGGCTGGCACACTAGAGGTTCTCCCTGGAAACTGTGGGGAGCTGAGAGCACACAGGCCTGTGAGTCCACAACAACTTGGGAAGAGCGGAGTGATGGCCTGTGACCATCTCCTTAAGAAGGACATTGTAACCCTGTGCAAAAAGAGAGGGTTGCGCATTGGAAAGTTCACCAAAGCACAGTTAATCGTGCAGCTGGAGGAGGATGATCACTCTAAGGAGCAGATTCCTGACCCAGATGGGGCTATAGCAGGATCTGGGAGCAGCTGGAGTGGTAGCCAGGCATCCCCAAGATTCCTGTCCCCGACCAGACGGGGGTCCTCACGATCGGGTTCCCCATCGGGATCGGAGACAGACGGATTGGAGCTGAGTCCGAGAGAGCAAGAGGAGAGTCCAAGCAAGAGCTGCAGAAGCAGCAGCAGCATGCCAGAGCCTCGCGAACCAGCTGAGCGGCAGCGAACCAGCGGAGCAGCGGGGACAGCAGAGCAGCTCACAGCAGGAGTTTGCCTGGGAGTTCGCCTGGAGTGAGCCCAGTGAGGCTTACATCTTGCCAACGTCTCTGAGGAAGCTCATAGTAGGTAGGTGATATGGAAGGGGGGGTTCAGCTGTTGTGACCTGCACTGGATGTGCCATGTTTGTCTTTCTTCCACAGGACAGAAGCGACTTTGTCTGTACAAAGTGCAAGCTGGTCTCCATATTGGAAGAGAAGATTGAAGGTCTGGAGCAACAGGTAACGACCCTGCGTTGTATACGAGAGACTGAGGATTTTCTGGACCAAACTCAGGATAGCCTTCTAGGGGCACAAAGCTCTAAAGATATAGAGCAGGTTGCACAGAGGAGCCAAGGGCCAGTGAAGAAGCTTGGCAACATGTGACCTCCAGAAGAGGTAAGCGGAATGTCCGGGTTCCAGTAACACAGACACAGGTAACTAACCGCTTTCATGTTCTCTCCACAGGTACCAATGCGGAGAGTGGACCAGATGATATGTCTGGGGGGAGAAAGCAGAAGGAGACTCCGCTGGTTGGGGCATGAGATGCGATGTCCTGAGGTTGGGGTTCCACGACCACCACTCCCAAGAGGAGAAGGCGGGTGGTGGTGGTCGGGGACTCTCTCCTCCGGGGACTGAGTCATCTATCTGCCGCCCTGACCGGGAAAACCGAGAAGTCTGCTGCTTGCCAGGGGCTAAGATTCGTGATGTGACGGAGAGACTGCCGAGACTCATCAAGCCCTCGGATCGCTACCCCTTCCTGCTTCTCCACGTGGGCACCAATGATACTGCCAAGAATGACCTTGAGCGGATCACTGCGGACTACGTGGCTCTGGGAAGAAGGATAAAGGAGTTGGAGGCGCAAGTGGTGTTCTCGTCCATCCTCCCCGTGGAAGGAAAAGGCCTGGGTAGGGACCGTCGAATCGTGGAGGTCAACGAATGGCTACGCAGGTGGTGTCGGAGAGAAGGCTTTGGATTCTTTGACCATGGGATGGTGTTCCATGAAGGAGGAGTGCTGGGCAGAGACGGGCTCCATCTTACGAAGAGAGGAAGAACATCTTTGCCAGCAGGCTGGCTAACCTAGTGAGGAGGGCTTTAAACTAGGTTCACCGGGGGAAGGAGACCAAAGCCCTGAGGTAAGTGGGAAAGCGGGATACCGGGAGGAAGCACAGGCAGGAATGTCTGTGAGGGGAGGGCTCCTGCCTCATACTGGGAATGAGGGGCGATCATCAGGTTATCTCAAGTGCTTATATACAAATGCACAAAGCCTTGGAAACAAGCAGGGAGAACTGGAGGTCCTGGTGATGTCAAGGAATTATGACGTGATTGGAATAACAGAGACTTGGTGGGATAACTCACATGACTGGAGTACAGTCATGGATGGTTATAAACTGTTCAGGAAGGACAGGCAGGGCAGAAAAGGTGGGGGAGTAGCACTGTATGTAAGGGAGCAGTATGACTGCTCAGAGCTCCGGTACGAAACTGTGGAAAAACCTGAGTGTCTCTGGATTAAGTTTAGAAGTGTGTGCAACAAGAGTGATGTCATGGTGGGAGTCTGCTATAGACCACCGGACCAGGGGGATGAGGTGGATGAGGCTTTCTTCCGGCAACTCACGGAAGCTACTAGATCGCATGCCCTGATTCTCATGGGTGACTTTAATTTTCCTGATATCTGCTGGGAGAGCAATACAGCGGTGCATAGACAATCCAGGAAGTTTTTGGAAAGCGTAGGGGACAATTTCCTGGTGCAAGTGCTAGGGGAGCCAACTAGGGGGAGCGCTTTTCTTGACCTGCTGCTCACAAACCGGGTAGAATTAGTGGGGGAAGCAAAAGTGGATGGGAATCTGGGAGGCAGTGACCATGAGTTGGTTGAGTTCAGGATCCTGACGCAGGGAAGAAAGGTAAGCAGCAGGATACGGACCCTGGACTTCAGGAAAGCAGACTTTGACTCCCTCAGGGAACAGATGGCCAGGATCCCCTGGGGGACTAACATGAAAGGGAAGGGAGTCCAGGAGAGCTGGCTGTATTTCAAGGAATCCCTGTTGAGGTTACAGGGACAAACCATCCCGATGAGTCGAAAGAATAGTAAATATGGCAGGCGACCAGCTTGGCTTAATGGTGAAATCCTAGCGGATCTTAAACATAAAAAAGAAGCTTACAAGAAGTGGAAGGTTGGACATATGACCAGGGAAGAGTATAAAATATTGCTCGGGCATGTAGGAAAGATATCAGGAGGGCCAAATCGCACCTGGAGCTGCAGCTAGCAAGAGATGTCAAGAGTAACAAGAAGGGTTTCTTCAGGTATGTTGGCAACAAGAAGAAAGCCAAGGAAAGTGTGGGCCCCTTACTGAATGAGGGAGGCAAGCTAGTGACAGAGGATGTGGAAAAAGCTAATGTACTCAATGCTTTTTTTGCCTCTGTTTTCACTAACAAGGTCAGCTCCCAGACTGCTGTGCTGGGCATCACAAAATGGGGAAGAGATGGCCAGCCCTCTGTAGAGATAGAGGTGGTTAGGGACTATTTAGAAAAGCTGGACGTGCACAAGTCCATGGGGCCGGACGAATTGCATCCGAGAGTGCTGAAGGAATTGGCGGCTGTGATTGCAGAGCCCTTGGCCATTATCTTTGAAAACTCGTGGCGAACGGGGGAAGTCCCGGATGACTGGAAAAAGGCTAATGTAGTGCCCATCTTTAAAAAAGGGAAGAAGGAGGATCCTGGGAACTACAGGCCGCCAGCCTCACCTCAGTCCCTGGAAAAATCATGGAGCAGGTCCTCAAAGAATCAATCCTGAAGCACTTAGAGGAGAGAAAGTGATCAGGAACAGTCAGCATGGATTCACCAAGGGAAGGTCATGCCTGACTAATCTAATCGCCTTTTATGATGAGATTACTGGTTCTGTGGATGAAGGGAAAGCAGTGGATGTATTGTTTCTTGACTTTAGCAAAGCTTTTGACACGGTCTCCCACAGCATTCTTGTCAGCAAGTTAAGGAAGTATGGGCTGGATGAATGCACTATAAGGTGGGTAGAAAGCTGGCTAGATTGTCGGGCTCAACGGGTAGTGATCAATGGCTCCATGTCTAGTTGGCAGCCGGTGTCAAGTGGAGTGCCCCAGGGGTCGGTCCTGGGGCCCGTTTTGTTCAATATCTTCATAAATGATCTGGAGGATGGTGTGGATTGCACTCTCAGCAAATTTGCGGATGATACTAAACTGGGAGGAGTGGTAGATACGCTGGAGGGGAGGGATAGGATACAGAAGGACCTAGACAAATTGGAAGATTGGGCCAAAAGAAATCTAATGAGGTTCAATAAGGATAAGTGCAGGGTCCTGCACTTAGGATGGAAGAATCCAATGCACCGCTACAGACTAGGGACCGAATGGCTCGGCAGCAGTTCTGCGGAAAAGGACCTAGGGGTGACAGTGGACGAGAAGCTGGATATGAGTCAGCAGTGTGCCCTTGTTGCCAAGAAGGCCAATGGCATTTTGGGATGTATAAGTAGGGGCATAGCGAGCAGATCGAGGGACGTGATCGTTCCCCTCTATTCGACACTGGTGAGGCCTCATCTGGAGTACTGTGTCCAGTTTTGGGCCCCACACTACAAGAAGGATGTGGATAAATTGGAAAGAGTACAGCGAAGGGCAACAAAATGATTAGGGGTCTAGAGCACATGACTTACGAGGAGAGGCTGAGGGAGCTGGGTTGTTTAGTCTGCAGAAGAGAAGAATGAGGGGGGATTTGATAGCTGCTTTCAACTACCTGAAAGGGGGTTTCAAAGAGGATGGCTCTAGACTGTTCTCAATGGTAGCAGATGACAGAACGAGGAGTAATGGTCTCAAGTTGCAATGGGGGAGGTTTAGATTGGATATTAGAAAAACTTTTTCACTAAGAGGGTGGTGAAACACTGGAATGCGTTACCTAGGGAGGTGGAAGAATCTCCTTCCTTAGAGGTTTTTAAGGTCAGGCTTGACAAAGCCCTGGCTAGGATGATTTAACTGGGACTTGGTCCTGCTTTGAGCAGGGGGTTGGACTAGATGACCTTCTGGGGTCCCTTCCAACCCTGATATTCTATGATTCTATGATTCTATGAACTGGCGATGGTGGAGCGGAGAGGCAGAGGGGACCTCCCAGGGGTGAGTGGGGATAGACTGCGGGGTGCCAGTTCCGCGGGGAACCTCGAGACTAAATTGCTGCCCCTGGTTAAGGAGCGGGGGGATGTGGATGCCCACCTCACTGCCTTTGAGCAGGCTGGTGATTTGAACCAAGGGGACCCTGTGGAAAAGCCCCGGTGTCTAGCTCCCTTGCTGGGTCCCAAGGCCATAGACTCCGTCAGCCAGATGGGTGAGGTGGTGGACAGGCTCCCACTCCTGACCCCAACCTATACATCTGTGTGGAGTCTCCTGGGGTCAGGCCCCTCGGACCCCCAGTGGGAGCGGAAGGTGATGGTCAATGGGGAGACATTCCTGGGGTGGCGAGATCCTGGGACAGAGAGAACTGTTGTCAGGCCCTGGGTGGTGCAGCCTCAGATGCTGAGGGGCTGTGTGAGCTGGGTGAGGATCCCAGGGATGAAGCCCCTTGCCCTGCCTATGGCCCAGATCCCTGTGCAGACCCAGGAGGGGTGGGGCTGGCTGGTCGTTGGGGTTCTCCAGGATACCAGCTGCGAGACCCTGTTGTGGGGTGACTGTGTCTCTTTGGGACAGGATCCAGGCCCTGTTCCTGTAACTGCTGAGGGTTTGAATTTGAATCCAGGGAACCAATCGGCGGAGAGGGAAATGGTCAGTGAAAATGCAGATCACCTGGCTGGCAGTGGGGAGGAGCTGCTAGGCTCAGGATACCTGCCTGCCAGTAACCAGACCCCTGGGGCTGGGTGGGATAGAGAGATGCTCTCTGCCCCCTTGCACACCGGAGAGGGGGCTCACACTGGCTCTGATGCAGTGAGGAAAGCAGCGAGCTCGCTGCCTGCCCCCACGGGGACAGCAAGGGCAGCGCTGAGCACAGTGGGAGCTGAGACCCCAGCTGAGGGGGGGAGACACAGGCAGGGCAGGGGATCTGTGGGGAGTGGCAAGGTGCTTGGTAAGGGAAGTTTGGATGAGCCTAGGCAGCCTTGTGAGCTGATGGCTTTGTCTAGTCAGCAGTGTGGGAAGGCGAGGAGAGTGGAACATGAGTGTCCCTGGACCTTACCTGTTACCTGGGTGGAGAAGTGTGACAGTGAAGGAAATAATGTTTTTCCACCAAATGCATCCGATGAAGTGAGCTGTAGCTCACGAAAGCTTATGCTCTAATAAATTTGTTAGTCTCTAAGGTGCCACAAGTACTCCTTTTCGCGAATACAGACTAACACGGCTGCTATCTGAAGGGTGTGAAAGTGATTTAATCAAGGTTTCAGAGTAGCTGCCGTGTTAGTCTGTATTCGCAAAAAGAAAAGGAGTACTTGTGGCACCTTAGAGACTAACAAATTTGTTAGTCTCTAAGGTGCCACAAGTACTCCTTTTATTTTTGATTTAATCAAGACAGTTTCAGTTCCTAACAGCCAGAAATTTTCTGTTGTGAATGGATCAATTGACTTTCCTGTTGAAAGATCCAGTGTGGATGGCTTTGAGACGGTCTCAGATGAAGTGAAAGCTGTTAAGAAAGTTAAAACAGTCCTATAACCAAGTGACTGTGTTTGGCCAGCTTGTTGGGGAGACAAGGTTTTTGAGAAAGGGATGTCTCCATGCTAGTTCTGTAAGTGAACAGTATGTGGCCCAGGTCAAGATGGGGGCTTTTAACCAAGAGAGCCTGAATTGCAGGCCTCCAGACTGGAGCGCTGGGAGAAGACCCGATCCCAGTTTGACCCCTGGGGGTTTTGGGGTGACAAAAGGGCATGGACCGCATAACCCTTCCCACATGCGGCATGCGAGTGCTATCGACCACCCCTGACCTAAGGGAGGGTATGAAACTGGAAGGGCCTGGTGTAACTCCCACCAAGGAATGGGAGGGATGCTGGGGCATCCATGGGAATGTTGGTGGCTTTGAACTTCCCCAGGTCACCAGCTAAAGTGACCCTGCTCAGTTCGGTCTCGAAGGGGGGAAAGATGTGACGAAGCGGGACTGTTCTTAATGTTTCCTCTGAATAGTGTGGGGGTGCCTCAGTTTCCCCTATGCAGTTCTTAAGTCTCTAGGTGTTGGGACAAGGGTGTATGATCGCTGCAGAGCCCTAGAGGGCAGGTGTGTGCAGGGGTCTGGACACGGAGAATGGCCGACACCCTTTTTCCTGGCAACTGGATGGCCTGGGCCCTTCCCCCCTGCAAGGTGAGAGCTAAAGAGTTGGAGAACAAAGGAATCAGGTGCCCTCCTGGCCCGGGAAAGGGACAAAGCCCAGAGGAGGGGGGGCTGGAGAGTGAGTCAGTTGGTGCTGGCTGGGGACATGGAGTGAAGTGCAGACAGGGTTGTCTGGCTCCCTGCCCCCCAAAATGGACCCATCTAAGGGGTCCTGTTCTCTGCACCTACAAGCTCTGTGTTAGATCATGTTCCTGTCGTCTAATAAACCTTCTGTTTTACTGGCTGGCTGAGAGTCACATCTCACTGCGGAGTTGGGGGGCAGGACCCTCTGGCTTCCCCAGGACCCCGCCTGGGCGGACTGGCTGTGGGAAGCGCACGGAGGGGCAGAGGATGCTGAAAGCTCCGAGGTCAGACCAGGAAGGGGGAAGCCGGGTGAGCTGTGTGTCCTGCAGCCAGGCTGCTCCCAGAAAGAGACTTCCCCAGAGTCCTGCCTGGCTTTGTAGGGAGCAGTTCCAGAGCATCGCCGGGGACTCTGTGACAGGGGCCAGTGGATGACCAGGGTGCTAAAGGAGCACTCACCGAAGGCAAAGCCATTGCAGAGAAGCTAAATGAATTCTTTGCATTGGTCTTCATTGGAGAGGATGTGAGGGATGCATCCGATGAAGTGAGCTGTAGCTTACAAAAGCTTATGCTCAAATAAATGTGTTAGTCTCTAAGGTGCCACAAGTACTCCTTTTCTTTCCCACACCTCAGACATTCTTTTAGGTGACAGATCTGAGGAACTGTCCCAGACTGAGGTGTCAATAGAGGAGGTATTGAACAAATGGATAAATTTCACAGGAACAAGGCACCAGGCCCAGATGGTATCACTCAAGAGTTCTGAAGGAACTTAATTCTGCAAATTCATATCTATCAACAGAGGTGTGTAACCCATCACTTAAATCAGCCTCTGTACTAGATGACTGGCAGCTAGATAATCTGATGCAGTTTTTTTAAAAAGGCTCCAGGGGTGATCCCAGCAATTAGAGGCCGGTAAGCCTGACTTCCGTCCCAGGCAACTTGGTTGAAACTATAGTAAAGAACAGAATTATCAGACACAGAGATGAACACAATATGTTGGGGAAGAGTCAACATGGCTTGTGTAAGAGGAAATCAGGCCTCAGCAATCTGTTAGAATTCTCTGGAGGTGTCAACAAATATGTGGGAAGGGGGGATCCAGTGGATATAGTGGTCCGTCACCAAAGGCTCTTAAACAAAATAAGGAGTCATGGGGTAAGAGGGAAGGTCCTCTCCTCCTGGTCAGTTTGGTAAAAGACAGAAACAAAGGGTAAATAATGGTCAGTAGAAGAGAAGTAAATAGCAGGGTCCCCCAAGGATCTGTACTGGGACTAGGGTGACCAGATGTCCTGATTTTATAGGGACAGTCCCGATATTTGGGACTTTTTCTTATATAGGCTCCTTTACTCCCCACCCCCTGTCCCAATTTTTCACACTTGCTGTCTGATCAGCCTAACTGGGCCCAGTGCTGTTTAACATATTCATCAATGATCTGGAAAATGGGGTGAACAATGAGGTGGTAGAGTTTGCTGATGAACAAAATTATTCAAGTAGTTAAGCAGATTGTGAGGAGTTACAAAGGGATCTCACAAAACTGGGTAATTTGGCAAGAAAATGGCAGATGAAATTCAGTGCTGATAAATGCAAAGTAATGCACATTGGAAAAGACAATCCCAACTATGCATACAGAATGATGGGTCTAAATTAGCTGTTACCACTCAAGAAAGATCTTGGAGTCATCGTGGCTGGTTCTCTGAACACATCCACTCAATGTGCAGCAGCAGTAAAAAAAAGCGAAGGGTGTTAAGAACCATTAGGAAAGGGAAAGATATTAAGGCAGAATATATAATGCCACTATATGAATCCATGATACACTCGCATCTGGAATACTGCCTGCAGGTCTGGTCACCCCATTTCAGAAAAAGATAGACTAGAACTGGAAAAAGTCCTGAGAAGGGCCACAGAAATGCTGAGGGGGATGGGACGGCTGCCATAGGAGAAGCAAATAAAAAGGCTGGAACTGTTCAGCTGGGAAAAGAGGTGACTACGGGGGAGGTGACAGGGGTCTGTACAATCACACCTGGTGGGGAGACAGTGAATTGGGACGTTTTAGTTACCCCTTCCCAGAACACAAGAACCAGGGCTCACCCAATGAAATTAATAGGCAGCAGTTTTAAAACAACAAAAGTAAACACCCATCAACCTGTGGAACTCATTGCCTGGGATGTTTTGAAGGCTAAAAGTATAACTGGGTTCAAAAAAGAACTAGGTAAATTCATGGAGGACAGGTCCATTAGTGGCTATTAGCGAAGATGGTCAGGGACACAACCCCATGCTTTGGGTGTCCCTAAACTTCTGACTGCCAGAAGCTGGGACTAGATGACAGGGGATGAAGCACTTGATAAATTGCTCTGTTCTGTTCATTCCCTCTGGGGCACCTGGCACTGCCCATTGTCGGCAGACAGGATACTTGGCTAGATGGACCTTTGGTCTGATCCAGTATGGCCGTTCTTATGTGCTTATGTTTACTCAGAAGGTTCACCCCAAAGCCCAGCGTGGAATCTCATCAGGATGCAGCAAAGAGCTCTTCCAGCCGCCGAAGCTCACATTGAACTGTGTGTTAGTGTGATGGACATGCTTGGCCCAACTGCAGGCTTTGTTGGAAACTTACCAAGAGCCCTAGGGCTGCAGATAACCTGCAAAAAATGTCACATGTTAGAGCTTCCCTTATCTTGAATGCATCTCATCGTGTTTGTCAGCTGCTCCGTATTAAGTGGCAGGACAAGATCAGCAATAAGGATATTTATAGCCGAATATACCAGTCGCCTCAAAAAAAGAAAAGGAGGACTTGTGGCACCTTAGAGACTAACAAATTTATTTGAGCATAAGCTTTTGTGAGCTACAGCTCACTTCATCGGATACATTCAGTGGAAAATACAGAGATTTGGTTGTGGTGGCTTTCTTGGTAGGGACATTTTATTAGGATGGAAAACCAACGAATTATGAAGTGTGCTTTCCAAAGAATGCTGTTGGATGGCTGGCATGTCTAAAGGACTTAGCTAGAGACTGAGCCAGGTGACCTGTGATCTGATGTCCCTTTCGGATTTGCCTTGATGCTGCTGCTGCTGACTTGAATACAGAGGTGAGGGCCAGTGGAGACTACAGGTTCCTGCTTGCTGGGCTCCTGCTGGGTGCACCGTGGCCGCCCTACATTTCATGCTGGGATCCATTGTCTTGGTGCCACAGGCTGGAGTGCGAGTCCTAGCACATGTGCTGACAGCATGTAGGATGGAGACCTGCTCAACCGCCAGCCTCCAGCCTCCGTACAGCCCAACACCTGAGGCTGTTTGGATCCCACGCAGCTTGGGATCAGCATGTTTTGAAGGGAGCGGGGGTGATCTGTAAAATCGAAGTCTGGCCTATGGTTTGGTTCCAAATTCCCTGGTACTGTGGGGAGGGCTGGGGCTGTGACTTTGTTCCTGGTCACTCTCCGGCTTATGGTTTCCCCACCCAGAGTCTTTACCCCATGTCTCCTCCTTGTTAATTGTGAATCACAGTTGGGCCCCACTCTCCCTCCCTTCCATGGTGCAGGCTCCTCGGGGTCCTACAGAGTTTGCAGCCTGGTGTTTGCCACTCCCTCTCCAGAGCCGCCTGCAGACACAGAGGGATGCAGGAATCTGAAGTTTCATTCACAGGGCCAGTTGATGACCTCCTTACGTCAGCAGGTACAATTATAGAGTGCGATTCGGTGAGCACTCGCTGATGTCAGGGACAGCCCTTCTGCAGAGGGGAGTGTGAGCAGGCTGGCATGCACACGGCAGCAGCCTTGAAGACACACGGGGAAAGGCTCATGAATACGTTACATGCAAAGCTATTGTCATAGGGACAGAATCACAGGCATCAAACTCATCTGCTGTGACAAAGCCAGAGGGAACCAAGGCACTGGCACGTGAGCCCACACACAGACACGCATGCTTCTGCAGATGCACAAGTACACACACCGACATGCGTGTGCAAACACACGTACATGGACATACACACATTCTGACTCATGCCTGCACATATACAACACGTATGCTCACTAACATCCATTCATATGCCACCCACTTTGGAGCTCGTCCATAGAGGGGATAACAGCCTACTACTATTGCTCCCTGATGGAGCTACTCCTTTAGCTCAAGAGGCAGAGCTCTGTGCTTTGGTGCTGAAAGTTGCAGGTTGGGGATTGTTACATGTTTCCTACTGAGGTCAGATGAACTTTGTCCTGTACAGACTCCTCTCTGCTTTCTCATGGCCCTCTCCCTGCAACTCTTGGTGGCAGCTGGCGGGCCCAGAGTGCAGTGTGAGCCCAGGTATACACAGTGCACTTGTCCCTGGAGCTGGACTCTTTGCGGAGCATCTTCGGTGCCACTGCCTAGTGAAAAGGAAGCATCGCTGGGAGCCCTGAGTCGCTGGTGTCTGCTGCAGCCCCCATGCCACCGCGCAGTGAGGAAATCACCCTTGCTCCTCAGCCCCAGTGGGATAAATTACTAGCCTGTCTCCCTTCTGGCTGTCTCAGGACCTGGCAGACGTGTCTCCCCCATTCCCTGCTGGGCCAGCACTTCCCTGCTGGCTTCCCCAGATCCCGGCCAATTCCTCTGGCATGGGCCTTCTGGCCTCAGCCCTGCCCCCTGTGCCCATTCCCCACCAGCTCAGCGCCCTTCCCTGGCTGCCCTGCAGACAGGCTGGCATGGACCCAGGCTGTCCACGGAGGGAAGGGGGATTGGAGCTAGCTCGCTGCGCTCCAGGACGCAGGGGGACGGGGCTCGTCCCTGGCGGCTGGGGTTTGTGACAGCCCATCCGGACAGCTGCCTGGGTAGGGTGACCAGACAGCATGTGTCAAAAATCGGGATGGGGGTGGGGGGTAATAGGCCCCTGTACAAGACAAAGCCCCGGATATTGGGAGCTGCCCCTCTAGAAATGGGATATCTGGTCAACTGTGCCTGGACAGTGTGGAGATGGCAATGGGGCAAACCGAGTGCTGCTCTCTGGCAGGTCCCCCCCAGCACCTCCCCTCTGGGCTGACGGGCTTGGGGCAGGTCCCCCCCAGCACCTCCCCTCTGGGCTGAAGGGCTTGGGGCAGGTCCCCCCCCAGCACCTCCCCTCTGGGCTAATGGGCTTGGGGCAGGTCCCCCCCAGTACCTCCCCTCTGGGCTGACGGGCTTGGGGCAGGTCCCCCCCAGCACCTCCCCTCTGGGCTGAAGGGCTTGGGCCAGGTCCCCCCCCCAGCACCTCTCCTCTGGGCTAATGGGCTTGGGGCAGGTCCCCCCCAGCACCTCCCCTCTGGGCTGACAGGCTTGGGGCAGGTCCCCCCCCAGCACCTCCCCTCTGGGCTGACGGGCTTGGGGCAGGTCCCCCCAGCACCTCCACTCTGGGCTGAAGGGCTGGGGCAGAGCTCCCCCCCGGCCCGGGCTGACGGGCTGGGGCAGGTCCCCCCCAGCACCTCCCCTCTCTGACACTGTGCCCTGCCTCAGGGCATTTCTAGCCATTTTGTCCTTTGGAAATCATCACAGATCATGGGGTGGAAACCAGGGTGGGTGGGTCTGAAGCATGGCCTGTCCTATTTTCTCTCTTGTAGACATACCAAAGAGCAGGAGATTTTAAGAGCCTTGCAGCCTGTATCGAACCTGACATTTGAGACAGGGAGGGAGGACCCCTTACGCCAGGCAGACCCCTCCCCTCCCAGGGGGGCCCGTGCACCATTGTCTCCTGCGCACTATTTCTAGCTGTGAAGCTCCTGGCATGAGACTCATTCCTGGGAAGCTCTGGCTGTGTGCGGAGCTGCCTGGCATGTCTCCAAGGGAATGATTTACTGTAATTCCTCTGGAAAGCCACTTTGTCATCACTCAACTGGAGAGCTTGAGCCGGACTTAAACAACAGGCTCCTGAGGAGCCTTGAATAATTCACTGTAATAAATATTAATCACTCACATCTATTGTTGCGGGCGTGTAATTGCAAGGAGCGTTCTGGAAGTGCGGCTCTGGCAGGCAACGATGGGCCCCCTGCAGAAGTACGTTAACTCTGCCATTGCCATGTGACAGCCTGGTGTCCTGGACACTGGGACACGAGCTCCTTTCCGGGTGCCGGCCGGAGCGCGTGCCTGCAGCATCCAGGACGCAGCCTGGCCCACCCTGCTCTAGAAACGCCGGCTCCCACTGCAGTGAAATGAGGGTGAGCGTTAGCGTCACTAGCTAGTTAGTGCGAATTCCTAGGGCAAGGAGAACCCTCCTGGTGTGCCACAGGCCTGGTGTGCCGTGCTGGCGCGGCTCAGGATCCAGAAAGCGAGAACAGACAAACATAGTTCGATTTCAACAAGCCCCTGCAGCGCCTTGAGCCTGAAACTGGGCGTGACACTGGGCGTGGGCTGGGGGGTCATAAAGCAGACATAAAGCACCCTGGAGTGGTATAAACTCCTCGTGGGTCCCCTGAGCTGCGAGGAACCTTCTCGCTGATTTAAACAGGGTCCTGGGGTGAGCTCCCCCGCCCACAGCAGCAACTGATTGAGGTTGACAGTCCAGAAATCTGGAGAGCAAATGCCAATGACGTAATACCCTGATTTGCATAGCTCACGAATACACATTTTCTCATTTACATAAACAGCAGAAAGTAACCCAGTTCTAACACCCTCCGGTTTAGCACAAGCCACCCACTGTCTGTCTGTCCTCAGCTCCTTCTGTGGCTCTCACTCTGGCTCTGCAATCCTTGTTTTGCCCAAGTGAAGACCAGGGGAGGGCCTTGAAAGCTCCAAAGTGACAGCCAGTGCCTGGGGGGTCGAGGGGGCTCAGCCCTGGGTCCCCCGTGCATCTGTCCATCTCTCCTGGGGAACTGGGAGGCTCCGAGGCAGGGAACTGGGCTGGGCTGAGAGCAGTGTTGCCAACTCTGAGCCAGTTTCAGGATGTCCAGGTGGGTTTTTCTTACCTCCCAGCTCCTGAAGTCATGGGATGACGTGAGAATCTCAGTTTCTATTTAAAAAAACAAGAAAGCCAGTTTCTGGCCCTCCTGGTTGTGGAGAAAAGCCTAAAACTGTGACTCTGAGAGGCTCAAAGGTGAATCAAAAGACCTCCCCACCCTGCTATTTATTATTTTTAGACTCTGAGGATTTTGAGGCCAAACACGTGAGTTTGGAGCCCTGCCATGGCTCAGGGCACTGGCCCTGCCATCCGCAGAAGCTGCAGGCTGACAGTCCCACCAGGCGGGGCGGATCGCAGCTGGTGCACCTTTGCAGATCTGCTGCCCACCCGAGAACAAGCTGATTTGCACCCAGCCAGCCCCTGCTCCACCCAGAAGGACTCAGCAGCAGCCACAATCTGCCATGAGGCTGGAGAAGGGGGACCGCGTGGGGAGTCAGGTGAGATCCCCCCAGGCACTAAGGAGCTGGCTGGGTAGGAAGGGAATCCTGGGTGGAGTAGCCGTCCCAGCTCTTCTCCGGCTGAGCGCTCCCTTCCCGCTGCTTCCCCGGTGAGGCCTGCCTGTCCCCCATAGGAGCTGCGGATGGTACCCAGAGTGGGCTGGGCTCAGGGCATATCTCCTGCTCCGGACTCAGCCGTTGGCAGGTTTCGGGCCAGGCCGACCTCCACACCCAAACAATCACAAAGGGTGAGTGAGGTTCACCCTCAGTGTACAAGCCGAAGCACCACTTAAGACTCATTTCATTGGTACCCAGTGGTTGCGCTGGCCTTTGGGCAGAGTGAATTTCGCCCCAAGGGATCCGTGATCTGCTCTGGTCGGGGTTCCATAGCAGCTCCCCGCGTTGGATGAAATGATCAGTCATTTGAGGGGGGAGGACCCACAGGAAAAAGATATTGGGTGCTCAGCACCCACTGGCAACCCTGCCGATCAGCTCCTCCACCTCCCTCCCGGTACGATCAGCTGTTCAATGGCATGCAGGAGGCGCTGAGGGGCGGGGAAGGAAGAAGAGTGGGGCAGGAAGAGGTGGGGAGGGGGTGGAACGGGGTGGAGAGGTGGGGTGGGAAGAGGCGGGGTGGGGATGGGGACTTGGGGGAAGGGGAGAAGTGAGGGCGGGGCCTGGAGCGGAGCAGGGGTCGAGCACCCCCCGGGAACTCATAAAGTCGCACGGTGCCTCTGTCTCCCAGACAGCCTCCAATTAATACAGCGATTTAATAACAGCAGAGATGTGATCGACTCAGCCGCATGGCCGCACGACTCTTCAATGAGTGTTAACGGGAGGTAGGAATGAAATCCTGCCGGCACATTAGCATGAGAAAAGGCCGGGGGGCAGGCGGGAAGGTGCCATCTGCGTTAGCCCTGCCGTGTTCCAAGGCCTGAGAGCAGGAATCACCTTTCAGGTTTGAATGAATTTGCCCGTCTTGCCAATTCGCTGGAGGTAAAAGGCGAGGGCCCTGGGAGGAGCTCAGTGTCTGGAATAAATGAAGCCCAGCACGGGAGGGTAAAGAGGAGAGACGCTGGTTGAGAGAGACCACCCTTGGAGCTGGACGGGAGGGGACCCCTTTTGGAGCCCAGCGTTGCTTTGCTTAGACTGGCCACAGGAGGCACCACGGAGTGACACGAGCTGCCACCTCTTCCCCTGAGCTGAGCATGTGGCCTCCACAGCTCTCGCGGCCCCCCCACCTCAGTCCAGGACTGAACCTGGGGTGGCTGCCGGTTGTTCCACGGGAACTGCACACACCATGCTCTCGCATGGAGACTTGACTTTGGTTCTTTCTTGTTTCCCTTACTTTCGCAGCAAAGCCTGTTTCCCCTGGAAGTTTATGTCTGCTCTGAGTGTGTGGGAACGTAGCCCTGCACCTGCAAACAGGCCGGAAAGCAGTAAAGGCCCAGGACAAAGCACCAGCTCCGACTGGAAGGGCTTGTTGGCATGGGAACGTGTTTTCAGGGGAACTTTAGATTTCTGGCATGAGCCAGTGTCCCCCCCCCCACACACATGGCGTTTTCTCAGCGGCTCTGGCGGCCCATCCCACTCTTGCTAAGCCACGTTGGAAGTGACGAACCCGAGTTTGGCATGAGTGATGCTGGCATAAGGTGTGTGTGGCTGCATCCCAGCTTCGCCAGAACGCTTCGGGCAGCCCTCCCCCTGCTCTCCCACACTGCATTGCTTCCTGGCCTTGTGCCTTCGACTGCTCTGGGCTCCTTTTGCCCAGATGTCACCTCCCTTTGTCAAGGCTGGCACACGGCCAGCCGTGCCCCTTGTGATCCTAGCGTGCGGCGAGTTCACAAACCAGGCACAGACCCATTATTGCAGCCATGTCCTGGGCGTCTGCGTGTCTGGTCCAGAGGTGCTGGCCGTCCTTGGCCTCCGGGGACAGGCACACGGCTAGTCCCATCAGAACAGAAGTCAGCAGCACATGAAGCTATAGGAGCAGCAAGTGGAGAAATGTGGGGGGAAGGGGCAGGGTGGCGGGCCGAAGCCAGGGAGCTCGGGCAGAATCACAATACCCCTGGGCACAGAACAGGACCGTGATGCTCCCATTGCCTGCACTTCCTCTGAGGGGTGCTGGGCTTTGGTAACCACGCGGTGGGTTCAGCGTTATGTGGGCACTTAGCAACCTTTGGGAATGAGGTTTAGTTTCTGGAGGCCCTGCACTAACTCTAGGGCTGTTTGCACAGGAGAGCCGCTCCACCAGTCCCAGCTGCAGGGCGAATGCCACTCAGAATCCTGCCTGCCCTCTGTCCCTGGCGCGGCGCCCGTTTGGAGGGACAGGGTCCAAGTGTGGGTGCAGCCCTTAGGTGGCCTGGCAGGTTGGCCTGTAGCACCTGTGAGTTGGGAGCCTCCCCCATCCCCGCGCTGGCACTGCTCTCCCAGGGCTGCCAGCGTTACCCCTCCGGTCGCCCAGCCCGGCCTCCACCAGGATTGCAGGCTGCTGGCACCGGGCACCCCACAGGGCAGCACGCTGAGTTTCCTAGGCATGACATTTCTTATGGCAACAGGAAGCTCAGCGTGTTCTCCCGCTAACACTGGCCGCTCCGGAGGTCTACGCACCACTCGTGATCACAGCAAGTGCACTGGGGGTGCCCCCTAGCGGTGGGGCTTGGCTTGCTGCTGCCAGGCTGGGTGTGCAGGGTGGGCCCGGGTTGACTAGCGTGCTGACACGTGCTACCTCCCTCCCTCCCTCCCTGGGCGGCGCAGCCGTGCTTCATCCCCCGACGTGCCCGGACTCTGGGCTGCAGGACCAAGCCGCTGGGCGCCGGCAGACGCTCTGGAGCTGGCATTCGGCCCAGCCCGCGGCTGAGAGTCACTGGACAAACGTTGCTGCCATCTAGCGTTTGGCACAGCTGTGCACCCTCACGGCCCTGCACGCAGCATTTCCCCAACGCAGGCGGAGATCCTGGGCCCGCTGCGTGGGCCAAAGGGGAGGGGTCACCCCCTACTTGCAAGGAAACGATCCTGGGGGCGTCTGGCTCAGTGTCCTAGCAGAGCTCGCACAGTAGGGGTGTTCGCTGGTGGCTGCCCCAGACCAGCACGGCACACTAGGGAACAGGACGACGCGCTCCTTACCTGCCCGGCTATAATGTGTAGGGGAAGTGTTGCGTGAGCACAGGGGCCGGCCATTTGCCTGACACGTGCTGGGGCTCCCCTGCTGCCAGGGCTAAAACATCCTGGGCTTTATTAATATTACAGGCGACAGTTTCCTAACTCCGTGTTGCATCCAACACGGAGAGTTCTAGATCGGAGCTCGCCTGAGGCTGCTGGAATACTGCCCGGTTCTGTGCCCACCTTTCCAGAAGGATGTTCTAAATTAGAGCGAATTCACAAAAGAGCCTCAAGAATGATTAAAAAGTTAGAAAACCTGCCTCCTAGTGAGAGACTCACAGAGCTCAATCTATTGAGCCTAACAAAGAGAAGGTTAAGGGGTGACTTGGTCACAGTCAATAAGTACCTACATGGGGAACCTGTACTCAAGTGAGACTGGCTGGGGAATCAGTCGGGAGTCAGTTGGGAACTTGCCCAGATGTTGGGATTAGCTATCCTGCCCTTGCTGGAAGTCTTTGGGATCTGGAGGGTCACTGTCCCCCCTAATGAGGATGCCGTGGGACGGAACAATCCCTCGCAGAGTTTCTGATGACTGGAGGGATCTGTCCAGGGGGCAATGTATGAATTCTGACTGATGGCATGGAGCTGTGATTATGAAATGGTTGTACATGAAGGGAGACTGGACAGAGGAGCCGTACCCTGAGAATGTACCCAGGGATCCCAGCCCAAAGGACATGTCTGGGCTCTGCTCAGACTCTGGAGGGTTAAAGCACACGGGCCTGGTCGCGTGGGCCCCAAGCACAGTGGGCTGGGGAAGGTTCGGCCTGGGGAAGTTCTGCCAGGGCGCAGTGTGGGACAGAGCAGAGATGCAGGAGGACCGGTACTCTGCCAAGGGAAAGGGCTGGAGCAGGGTCCTGGGGACAGGCTGCAGGGAGCCGAGGGGCTGGACTGATGCTTCTTGCCCACCTCCGGTGCCTGCAGTGCCGTTGTGATGTCAGACCCAGGCTGGCCTGGCCCCATATGATGTGCACTGGAACAAACGGCCCCTCAGGGGAGATCCAGCCGCAGCAGCGGCCGGGAGTGCAGCGTCTCCGCCCCAGAGCGTGTCATAGACTCTGAGAATGCCAGGGTTGGAAGGGACCTCAGGAGGTCATCTAGTCCAACCCCCTGCTCAAAGCAGGGCCAATCCCCGATTTTTGCCCCATATCCCAAATGGCCCCCCAAGGATTGAACTCACAACCGTGGGTTTAGCAGGCCAATTGCTCACACCACTGAGCTATACCTCCCCCAGGCCACACTCCCCGCATGTCTGGCGTGGTGGGTGGGGATCGCACAGAGCTGGTACTCGGTCTGCTGCTGGGCAGGGCCAGAATGTCGCAGGTGTACATCTGGGTAGCCTTGGAGAAGCAGGATGGTGGGAGCAACCCCTGAACCCCTCTGCAGCCTTCCTGCACTCTCAGCAACTGTCCTGACACAGCCCATGGGGTGCCTGAGGCCCCTGTTCTGACCAGGCGCCGTTGGGCTGGCGTGGCACATTCACAGAGAGAGACACGGCCACAGACAGAGCTGGTGGCTCCATTCAATTGGCCGTTCCTTACTGCCCCCCCCCCAGCTTGTGCTAGAAATGCCAGGGCTCTCCCTCCTAGTCCCAAGGTTTCCCCGGCACGATGGCTCTGGCGATTTATTTCCCTATGCTCAGGGAAGCTGAAGCCCCGTAGCCAGGTTATTTCCCCCTGGGACTGAGTTGCTAGCTGGGCTGGTGACCAACAAACCCTCCCAGCTCCCTCCCAAAGCCGCAAGCTTTCCTGGGTCCCTGCCTCCCAGCCGGCCAGGGAGGGGGCAAGCCGGGAGGGGGAGAAAGGGAGAAGGCATGGACAGGATCTTTGGACAGCCGTGGGAGTGGTCGGATGCGGCTCTGGCTCGGGCAGGCAGAGTCCTGGCTCCATCCAGAGGAGCTGGGCTCATAGCGTGGGAACCAGTGGAGATGGTGAGAGAGGAGGAGGCAAAGTCCAGTCCAGGACCTGCCAGGGCTCACTGTGAAACCCTAGACACAGCCTGGCCGGAGTGTCAGTGGGCCTGGTCCCCATTAGACCCATAACACTGGGGGCAGAAATCACCCCCCACAAGGGTCACACCCAGGGCACAAAGAAAAGGAGGACTTGTGCCACCTTAGAGACTAACAAATTTGTTTGAGCATAAGCTTTCGTGAGCTACAGCTCACTTCATCGGATGCATTTGGTGGAAAATACAGAGGGGAGATTGATATACACACACAGAGAACATTAAACAATGGGTTTATCATACACACTGTAAGGAGAGTGATCACTTAAGATAAGCCATCACCAGCGGGGCGGGGGGGAGAAAACCTTTCATGGTGACAAGCAGGTTGGCCATTTCCAGCAGTTAACAAGAACATCTGAGGACAGTGGGGGGTGGGGTGGGGGGGAAGAAATAACATGGGGAAATAGTTTTAACTTTGTGTAATGACTCATCGACTCCCAGTCTCTATTTGAGCCGAAGTTAATTGTATCCAGTTTGCAAATTAATTCCAATTCAGCCGTCTCTCGTTGGAGTCTGTTTTTGAAGTTTTTTTGTTGAAGGATAGCCACCCTCAGGTCTGTAATCGAGTGACTGGAGAGATTGAAGTGTTCTCCAACTGGTTTTTGAATGTTATAATTCTTGACGTCTGATTGTGTCCATTCGTTCTTTTACGTAGAGACTGTCCAGTTTGACCAATGTACATGGCAGAGGGGCATTGCTGGCACATGATGGCTATATCACATTGGTAGATGCGCAGGTGAACGAGCCTCTGATAGTGTGGCTGATGTGATTAGGCCCTATGATGGTATCCCCTGAATAGATATGTGGACAGAGTTGGCAACGGGCTTTGTTGCAAGGATAGGTTCCTGGGTTAGTGGTTCTGTTGTGTGGTGTGTGGTTGCTGGTGAGTATTTGCTTCAGATTGGGGGGCTGTCTGTAAGCAAGGACTGGTCGTCTCCCAAGATCTGTGAGAGTGATGGGTCGTCCTTCAGGATGGGTTGTAGATCCTTGATGATGCGTGGAGAGGTTTTAGTTGGGGGCTGAAGGTGATGGCTAGTGGCGTTCTGTTATTTTCTTTGTTGGGCCTGTCCTGTAGTAGGTGACTTCTGGGTACTCTTCTGGCTCTGTCCATCTCTTTCTTCACTTCAGCAGGTGGGTATTGTAGTTGTAGGAATGCATGATAGAGATCTTGTAGGTGTTTGTCTCTGTCTGAGGGGTTAGAGCAAATGCGGTTGTATCGTAGAGCTTGGCTGTAGACAATGGATCGAGTGGTATGATCTGGATGAAAGCTGGAGGCATGTAGGTAGGAATAGCGGTCAGTAGGTTTCCGATATAGGGTGGTGTTTATGTGACCATCACGTATTAGCACCGTAGTGTCCAGGAAGTGGATCTCTTGTGTGGACTGGTCCAGGCTGAGGTTGATGGTGGGATGGAAATTGTGAAATCATGGTGGAATTCCTCAAGGGCTTCTTTTCCATGGGTCCAGATGATGAAGATGTCATCAATGTAGCGCAAGTAGAGTAAGGGCATTAGGGGACGAGAGCTGAGGAAGCGTTGTTCTAAGACAGCCATAAAAATGTTGGCATACTGTGGGGCCATGCGGGTACCCATCGCAGTGCCGCTGATTTGAAGGTCTCCATTGTCCCCAAATGTGAAATAGTTATGGGTTAGGACCCAGGGCACAGAGACAGCAAAGGAGGAACCTGCCGGCCCCCTCTCGCCAGGTTACTCTGGGGCTGATGCCGTTTTGGCTCAGGGCAGGGTGCCCAGCCAGCTACAGTGTCTGTGTTTGTCACCCAACTCCCCAAAACAACAGGGCATTGAACAGCTCAGCCAGCCCCAGCCTCATAGCTAATGTCCCAGCACACAGCCCTGCTTGGGCTTCCTGGGCTCGGGTGCAGGGTTCCCAGAGCCCCAGGGGCGATGGGGAGAGGCCAATGCTCCAGGTCAGCCTGACTCACAGGGCAGGCAGGCTAAAGAGGAAGTCAGGAGGCCAGGGGGTCCCGTCCTCCTCCCTGTGAGCTGGAACTGCCTGGGCCAAAGTGGGGCCGAGCTAAGGAGAGAGCAGGAGCCCAAGCTGAGCTGGGGAGCAGAGCTGCAACCACAGCAGCAAGAGCCACAGAAGCAGCCCAGAGAGCAGATCTGTGCTGGGATCAGAGCTGCAGCAGCCAGAGCCAGAGGGGCCATAGGAGGCGCTCAGGCTCCTATGAAAAATGCACTTAATTGCAGTGCCAGACTGATGACTGAAATCCACTAACCGCAGGACAGGTACAGAACAGACAGCAGCGTTTCAAGTTTCTCCAGACTGTCCCTGAAATAAAAGGGTCCTAACTCATCCAATCTCTTTGCCTATTCAGTCCTGGACTCTTCAGCTGAGAGAGCCAACATCCAGCTGTTCACAGTGATGGCCAGGTTCCAATCCCAAGCTGAGTTTCCAGACTTAAGAACATAAGAACGGCCATACTGGGTCAGACCAAAGGTCCATCCAGCCCAGTATCCTGTCTTCCGACAGTGGCCAATGCCAGGTGCCCCAGAGGGAGTGTACCTAACAGGTAATGATCTAGTGATCTCTCTCCTGCCATCCATCTCCGCCCTCTGACAAACAGAGGCTAGGGACACCATTCCTTACCCATCCTGGCTAATAGCCACTAATTAAGGTTTCCCCTCCATTATGAATCTGTCGATGCTGAACTTTATTTACCATTACATCAGTCATTCCTCTAGCTTGATTAAATCCCTCATAAATTTTTCAGTCTTCTCTGGACTTCACTAATCTAAATAAATGTTGGCAAGGTTCCTTCCCCACTCTGAACTCTAGGGTACAGATGTGGGGACCTGCATGAAAACCTCCTAAGCTTACTTTTTACAGTTTAGGTTAAAATTTCCCCAAGGTACAAACTATTTTACCTTTTGCCCTTGGACTTCCACTGCCACCACCAAATGTCCGGGTTTATTTTTTGAGAAAGAGTTGTTTGCAAACGTCTTTCCCCCAAAATCCTCACCAAAACCTTGCACCCCTCTGCCTGGGAAAGGCTTGATAAAAATCCTCACCAATTTGCATAGGTGACCACAGACCCAAACCCTTGGATCTTAAGAACAATGAAAAAAGCATTCAATTTCTTAAAAGAAGAATTTTAATATAAGAAAGGTAAAAAGAATCACCTCAGTAAAATCAGGATGGTAAATACCTTACAGGGTAGTTAGATTCAAAACATAGAGAATCCCTCTAGGTAAAACCTTAAGTTACAAGAAAGATACAAAGACAAGAATATCCATTCTATTCAGCACTGTCTAATTTCTCAGCCATTTAAAGAAATCAGAATCTAACGCATCTCTAGCTAGATTACTTCCTAGTTCTAAGACTCCATTCCTGTTCTGTCCCCGCAAAAGCATCACACAGACACACAGACCCTTTGTTTCTCCCTCCCTCCAGCTTTGAAAGTATCTTGTCTCCTCATGGGTCATTGTGCTCAGGTGCCAGCGAGGTTATCCTGGCTTCTTAACCCTTTACAGGTGAAAGGATTTTTCCTCTGGCCAGGAGGGATTTTAAAGGTGTTTACCCTTCCCTTTATTTTTATGACAAATGTCATCTCAAATTTTGCTGCCTCACTGTTCAATCCTTTCTCCAGATCATTAACAAATATATTACAAACATGTCGTGGAGAGAAAAGGAGGACTTGTGGCACCTTCGAGACTAACAAATTTATTAGAGCGTAAGCTTTCGTGAGTTACAGCTCACTTCATCGGATGCATTTGGTGGAAAATACAGGGGGGAGATTGATATACACACACAGAGATCTCCCCCCTGTATTTTCCACCAAATGCATCCGATGAAGTGAGCTGTAGCTCACGAAAGCTTATGCTCTAATAAATTTGTTAGTCTCTAAGGTGCCACAAGTACTCCTTTTCTTTTTGCGAATACAGACTAACACGGCCGCTACTCTGAAACATGTCGTGGAGAGCATGCTTATAAAATTTGTAGCTGACACCAGACTACTGTTGCAAGCACTTTGGAGAACAGGATTAGGATTCAAAACGACCTTGACAAATTGAAGTATTGGTTTTAAATCAATTACATTAAATTCAGTAAAGACAAATGCAAAGTACATACTTAGGAAGAAAAAATCAAACACACAGCTACAAGATGGGTAATAACTGATTGGAGGTGGTATGGCTGGAAAGGATCAGGGGTTATAGTGGATCACAAATTGAATATGAGTCAACCTGTGACACAGTGGTGAAAAAGGCTAATATTTTTCTGAAGGGTATTAACAGGAATGTCATATGTAAGACGTGGGAGGTAATTGTCCCACTCTGCTTGGCACTGCCCCAGATGAAGTTCTGTGTCCAGTTCCGGGTTCTGCACTTTAAGAAAAGTTGTGGACAAACTGGAGAGAGTCCAACGGAGAGCAACAAAAATGCTAAAAGGTTTAGAGAACCTGACCTCTGAGGAAAATTTAAAAACACTGGACATTTAGTCTTGAGAAAAGAAGACTGATTGGGGACCAGATAAGAGTCTGCAGATATGTGAAAGGCTGCTGTACAAAGGATGGTGATCAGTTGTTCTCCACGTCCTCTGAAGGTAAGACAAGAAGCAATGGGCTTGATCTGCAGCAAGGGAGGTTTAGGTTAGATAATAGGAAAAGCTTCTAAGGTGGTAAACTCTGGAACAGGCTTATCAGGGACGTGATGGAATCTCCGTCCTTGAAGGTACATGTACCCCATGTACCCCTGGTTGAGAACCTCTGACATGTTCTATGCATATTACAAGCCTTGTTTGAGAATGCTATGTGGCCATCACCGAGCTTTCGCAGTGCTCAGCTCTGACAGTGGGACTGTTAATTCCATCTATTCACTGTGCTTTTATCTGCATCTTTAGCAAGGGGCAACACAACACCACAACATCTGCTCCCTGATCCAAAGACTTTGTTGTTCCAGGGAACAAATCCTAAAGGTCGACAGTGCACCGGTGACCATATGCAGTTCAAGCAGAGCCTGTTGCTTCTTTGGTTAGAGGCGTCACAGTGGCACGATTCCTAATGATGGAAGCCCTCCAATGACAGTTAAAAGTGCACAAATCGTGGAGCCTGGGGGCAGTTTATTCATTGACAGGTTAGATAGCATGCTTTGCTCCATGACATCGGTGAGAACACAGCTCCCAACACGCGATGCTCTGTGTCTTGCACCATGGGGGTGAAGGATTCTAGCATGCCATCCTGCACCGTAAGCCAAGTGGCCTCCAAAGACAGCAGCTCCCTGCACCTTGTAGCACCTGGGGCTAGCCTGGTAGCTTGCTTTTTTTCTCTTTAGCATCTCTTTTTCTTTATTGGTTTGATTGATTACATTGTTTTGACTGATGTTTTTGTGCTGAGTAATTTCAGTAAATATTACTTCATTTTATTTGGCTGTAATGCAAGGAAATTACAGGCCTATGTTCTGTATAATTAGCTAGAGCAAGTTACCATGAGTGTTTATAATCTTTGGCACCGATAAATGGCCTACCAGTTACCCCTTTTTAACTTTGGGGAACTGAATGCATTTACCAGAATTCTGGAACATACTAGTAACCACAGGATACAGCATAAGAACATGGAAGTAACAGCTCAGGTCCAAGGTAGCGGTTATGAGAACGAGATAATCAGTATCAATATGTAAGAATATTCTATCCTATAGATTTCAAGTAGCAGCCGTGTTAGTCTGTATTCACAAAAAGAAAAGGAGGACTTGTGGCACCTTAGAGACTAACAAATTTATTTGAGCATAAGTTTTCGTGAGCTACAGATGCATTTGATGAAGTGAGCTTATGCTCAAATAAATTTGTTAGTCTCTAAGGTGCCACAAGTACTCCTTTTCTTTTTTTTGTCTATCCTATAGAGTAAGTGTACCCTAAGCTTTATCTGGGTGAGAAAATTAGATTGGGCATGGAAGGTTGGACATGGATATGAATATTCAAGATAGTGCCAGGACCCTAGAAGAGGGCAAACAACCCTGTATAGATGCATCTGAAGAAGTTTTACCCATGGGGTTTTACCCACAAAAGTGGGGTTTGACCCACGAAAGCTTAGGCCCAAATAAATCTATTAATTAGTCTTTAAGGTGCCACTGGAGTCCTCGTTGTTCTTGTGGATGCAGACTAACACGGCTACACCCGATACCTGTGGAGTGGGTTCCTTTTAGAACTTAAGAACGGCCATACTGGGTCAGACCCAAGGTCCATCTAGCCCAGGGTCCTGTCTCCCTACAGTGGCCAATGCCAGGTGCCCCAGAGCGAATGAACAGACCAGAGAATCATCCAGGGATCCATCCCCGTCGCTCATTCCCAGCTTCTGGCAAACAGAGGCTAGGGACACCAGCCCTGCCCATCCTGGCTAATAGCCATTGATGGACCGATCCTCCATGAACCGATCTAGCTCTTTTTTGAGCCCTGTTATAGTCTCGGCCTTCACAACATCCTCCGGCAAGGAGTTCCGCAGGTTGACGGTGCGCTGGCTGAAGGAATACTTCCCGTCCTCTGTTTTGAACCCGCTGCCTGGGGCGCCCCCTAGCGCTTGTGTCCTGAGACGGAGTAAACAACACTTCCGGATTCGCCCCCTCCCCACCCGTCACGCTCGCGCAGGCCCCTCTCCTGGCCCCCTGGCGACGCTTCGCCCGGCCCCGCCACACCCGGCCCTGAGCGGCGCCCGCGAACTGGCCCCGTCACGTGACCCCAGCACCGGCGCGGCCCCGAGCGCAGGGCCGGCCGGGACACACCGTCTCCATGGCAACTCGGTCGGTTTAAATTAACCACTTCCGGGTCATGGGCCCCCGCCTTCGCCGCTGGGTTCGGGAGAGGCCGCGTTCAATTGGCTCCTGTCACGGAGAAGTCCCGCCCCCGCTTCCGGCCTGCCGGGTGTTGACAAGATGGCGGCGATCGGGGGCCTGCAGGGCCGGCTGGAGGCGCTGGAGCGGCGGGTGTTCGGGGCCGGGGCGGCCCCGGTGGAGCCGCGCAAGGTGTGGGGGGGGGGACGGGCCCCTAGCTCCCCCCCCGCCTGTGTGGGACCCCCGCAGCGGGGCCCAGCCGGGGAGCGGCTCCCCCCGCCAGGGGAGCGTCCAGGGCCCTGCGGCTCGGGGCCTTGAGCCGCTCCAGGGGCAGGTGGCTCCAGCCTCCGCGTTGCCCGGCAGCAGCGCCGGGGGGGACTGGCCCGGGGGGCTCGTGGGGGGGCGCCAAGCTCTGGCCGTTGGTTCCTTCAGCAGCGCGGCCATGGCGCCCCCCCCCCCCCCCGGCTGCGGGTTCTTCTCCTCCGCTCCTGCCCCGAGCGCTGCTCCCCGGCCGGGGGCAGGCCCCGCACGGCGGGCGGGAGGGCTAGTGCGGGGCCTTTCGTCCCGATGCCCCGAGGGGCGGCCTAGCTCGGGGCGGCTTCGTGTACTTCTGAATTGCAGCCCCCTCTGGGGTGCAACACGGGCTCTGCTTAGCAGCCCCTCGCGACGTCACGTGACCGTTCGGGCCGCTCCTTGAACTAGGCTGCGTGTGAACGTTAGTCACGGAGACCGTTTTAAACAGACATTTCCTCTCCCGTCTCTGCTGGTCTGTTCCTGACCGTCTGGTTGTGGGATCCTAGAAGCGTCACTTAATGGCTGTTTGGTTTATACCCTCTCTTGCCGTCCAGGCAGCAGATGGCTTGGTGAAAGTTCAGGTGGCTTTGGGGACCGTTGCAAGCAAAAGAGAGAGGATTAAAATTTTGTATAAGAAAAGTAAGTATTCATCCAGCATTTGTGTGTTGTTTCTTTTTTACCCCCAGGCTTTAGATCCAAATTGTATTTTAAGTGGTGGTCTTGTTGGGTGGCCTGTCTGAGATCATCTGAGGTGTGTTTTGCAGTGGGTTTAAAAGCCACCTTAATTTGCCTCCCAAGGAGCTAATTATGACTGAGTAGGCAAGCTGGCATCTCTCTGGAGTGCAGTGCACCTCTTGAGAGGTGAGAGTAAGGTGTTTTGGTATCCAAGGTCTAAAACCTAAGATTTCAGCTTTATTCCTTCCCTAGGACTGTGTATGCTATCCACTGTCATAGGCACCGACCCCATGCATGCTCTGGGGCTGGAGCACCCATGTGGAAAAATTAGTGGGTGCTCTGCATCCACCAGCAGCCAAGCTTCCTGCCTCGCCTCTTCCCCTGAGCGTGCCCCATCCTGCTCTTCTGCCTACTTCCCACTGCTTGCTGCTGCCAAACAGCTGTAGCAAGCTCCATGAGGGAGGGGGGAGGAACGGGAACATGGTGCACTCAGGGTAGGAGGCGGGGAAGAGGCAGGGGTGGGGATTTGGGGAAGGAGTCAGAAGAGGGGCAGGGAGGAGGCTGAGTTGGGGTAGGGACTTTGGGGAATGGGGGTGATGCAGGGTGGAATCAGGGCAGGGCTGGGGGCAGAATGGGGGTTGAGCACTCACTGGTGCCAGAAGAAGTCTGCACCTATATTCACTGTGATCAGATCCTCCTAGAAATCTGCAGCCCATCAGGCATGGTGTCATCAGCAAGGGGTAGTACATGTTCAGTGTATGTCCACTTGCAGAAAATTATGGGCTCTGACTTCTCACTGGCATTGGAGCTTATTTCTCCCTGTTGGGTTTATTAAGGACAACTTCGATTGCAAGTAACCTTGGCATTTTTGTAACAGAGGAGAGATGTCACAGAAACGGCATGCTGTGCCTGGAAAGGACATGGTAGTGCCACTTCAGCACACCCTCAGCCAGCTTCAGAAAGCAAGACTTGTGTGTGTAAAGGAAAGACATTTCAGAGGGCAGGGAAAGTAGCAGGCCACATGATGGAAAGGGAGCACTCTGTGCCCTCCCTTTAAAGAATGAACTGTGAATTCTGCAGTTGAATTTAAAATTTGCTAATGTGATACTTAGCAGGTTAGTGGGACCTTCTGTAAATAACGGGTGCATATTGGCATTAGGCCATGTGTGTACCACACTTTTAAAATAAAATCAAACAAGGAAACTTATGGGCTTGGTGCAGCAGCGACTTTGTACTGTTGAATCAAAAGCCATTCCTCTCCGATCCCCCACAGAGGATGCCTCTGCATCTTGGTACATCTGAATTGTGGTCTAATACAGTTAGCCGGCTCAGATTTGTAAGCTCTTTGAGGCCGAGTGTCTTTCAGGTGTTCTATAAAATGCTGTGTAAGTTCATGGTGCTGTAGAAATACTGTAGCTGCTGATTCTTTTTAACAGAATCTTTTACTAAGTAGGAAATTGTGACAGGCAGTACTTCCAGAACTAATCACTTCTCTTCTTCTCCTTCCCTGTCACCTACTTCTGATCTTAGTTGAAGATTTAATAAAATACCTGGATCCTCAGTACATTGATCGAATGGCTGTTCCCGATGCCATGAAACTGCAGTTCATCTTAGCAGGTACGTCATGAAATGGAAGAAGAAAAGGAGTACTTGTGGCACCGTAGAGACTAACAAATGTATTTGAGCATAAGCTTTCGTGAGCTACAGCTCACTTCATCGGATGCATTCAGTGCATTCCGCTGAATGCATCCGATGAAGTGAGCTGTAGCTCACGAAAGCTTATGCTCAAATAAATTTTAGTCTCTAAGGTGCCACAAGTACTCCTTTTCTTTTTGCGAATACAGAGTAACACGGCTGCTACTCTGAAACCTGTCATGAAATGGAAGGAGTATGCTCATTCCCCAAAAGCTCACAAGACAAGTTGGGGTGGGGGGGTGGGATTTTAATTGAATACAGTTCTTTTAATCTCCTAATCATGGGTTTAGAACAGAAATGCCTCACTTGGCCTCTAGTCTTCCGCTGTAAACTGGCTAATGCTTCAATAAAAGATCAGAAATGGAGAAACTACAGTATGAATTGCATAGAGAAGAACTAGCCTGGTTCAGTCCCCAGTCTCTGGCTCCCTAGCAAGCACTTGGAATGCAACTGGCACCGTGGAGCTTGTTCCTGAATGAGGGGCGCTTTTCTTGCTATCGAACGCCTTCCCTGAATGAGTGACGAGTGACCTTGACTCCCTCTGAGTCTGTCTAGTCTTTGGTCAGAAGCTTGTGTGGGGAATTGCTGCCCTAAGTCTAGCAACTGTTGCTGTAATAATAGTGTTCATAACAGCAGTTAAGTATATATACTGTGATGTGCATTAAGTATTCATACCTTGAGCTTGTAGCCCTGCCCAGCTCTCTCACAGGGGACCTGAGTCGCCCCTCTCCTGTGGTAGGCGTGTGTAACTCCATTGTCTCCAGTGGCGTTTTCCCCGATTCATACTGGTGTAAGTGAGGGAGAGTCGGAGCCATGAGGTTGACTTTTAAGGGGGCTCAACAACTGAGCCAATGAAAGAGCAAAGAGCATGTGCCTTTTCCATCACTAGCTTAACGAGGAACATCCTGGCTTCTGCTCCTGGTTCTTCCCTTTATGTACTGTGTGCTGCCTTTGAGCTTCTGTTTCCCCATCTGATAATACCTACCCCAGAAAAGGGTGGGGGATGTTTGCGAAAGGCACAGAGATCATTGGTTGAAAGGTGCGATAGTAACGCCAAGTATCATTGTGGTGAAGTCTTTCTGCTGCATGTAGGTTTGATTGCCTTCTGAGAAGGGGAAGCTGAACCAGGCCAATTAATCAACTTATTTTTTCTCATCTGTGGAAAGCTGAAATAGTGTTTGACTTAAACTTCTCCTTCTGTGTCTTTTAAACCAGAGGAGCAGTTTATTCTTTCCCAAGCCGCCCTTCTGGAACAGGTGAACAACCTCCAGCCGTTCTTGGACAGTGCACACATCAAAGGTAACTCATGCTCATCTGCAAGCTACCTTTTCATAGCTGCTGTCTTGCTGTTAGCGAAGACCAGTGTGGCCTCTCTTCTGTTACTCTTCATGCTGAGGAGAGTGTGGAAATGCTGTTTTTAAAAGTTCTCTAGCTGTCTGCCTCAAATAACCAGAAACCATTGTAAGAGTTTCCAACTCTGAAGAGTGTGCAGTTGAAGAAGGCTAAAGCAGTGCAGCAGCATGCAGAACAAATGCAGAATGTGGCATGGCTGTCCTCTTCAGCAACATGGGCTTGAATGTATTCTCCTGGCTGCGATTCTCCCACTGTTCAGGGAGGCTGAATTTAAGTGACATCAAGGCCATGCTATACTTGCTGGACTGTTAAATATTCCTGAGATGCTGGTCCAGTGAGCCAGTGTAATTATGAGAGAAAATGGAGGCCAACAGATGCACACTTTATAGAATCCTTAGAATCTTATAGGGAAATACTTAGTAGAAAGTCTCCATTCTAAGATGTAGCTTCCTGTTCACTGAGTATCCCTTCCCCGTGCATGGTGAGGTCTCTGTAGTCTCCATGCAGTTTCTTATCAATAATATCCACATATAGTAATCCAGTTGCATGCTTCATACAAGTCTCTTGGGCATCTAATCCTCAGCTTGGGACCCATATCTCATAGCCCCAGAAGCAGCAGAGGGGTGACTTTGGAAAGTTGTTTTCAGTTGGTTTGGATCAGCGTATACACTAACAACTAAAATGTTGGCATTTCACTTATTTTGCAGTAAAGTGGCAGTAACCAGTGGTGGTATGGTGGCCAGCAGTATTTATCTTCAGGGCATTCTGAGCTGTAATGTGCTTCCTCTGACAAAGTGTATTAAATTAATCCCAATAGAAACATTTTAGATATTCTCTTACACAGTCGTCTCTACTTTGGTAACTGCAGTTTCCTAGATGTAAAAACTAAGCGGTGACTGACATTTGTTCTGTGTGCTTTGCAGCTGCTCCTGACCATGCTGCCAAACTGCAGCGACTTGCTCAAATCCACATACAGCAGCAGGTAGAGTGAATACTTATGGTTAATCTTCAGTGGGCAGGGATGGGGCCTTTTGTTAACTGTAGGTAATTTGTGGACAAGGATGGGGTAATTAGTAGCACAGACTAGAGCCACTCTAGTTAAGATTATCAATATTGTTTACAGTTTGTCCAAATCATGGAATTTGCCAGGAGTCAGATTAGATCTCTGCTCAGGAACATCTCAGTGAACAAATAGCTTTGGGTGGCTTTTTAAAAACTGCAGTGAATTTAACTGAGTAACATTTCTACATTAGAGAGAGGGTAACAGGCATGGAGAGGTGAAGTGACCAGCCCAGCATCACACAGGAAGTTAGGGGCAGAGATGGGAAGTGAACCCAGAGCTCATGAGTCCTAGACCAGTGTCTACTCCCCAAACCATTCATCCTTGTACCCTGGTGTGTTCCTGTTACTAGCTCCTTTGTCTCTTCCCCCAGTTCTGTACCTCCGAATTAGGGTGTCTCTCTTTTGCAATCTTAGGCTCCTTGGGTGGGTCATTCCCTGACTGTGTCTGTAGACTGCCTAGCCCAGTAAGACCCTGATCCCAGTTGGGGCATGTGGCCACTAGTGCAGTCTACATTTTGTAGTAGTTACAGTAGCACCTGGTGGCCTTGCTCAAGTCCTGTTGTGTAGGAACTGTACAGAGTGCACGAGGGTCGCTGTCCCAAAACACTTGCGCTTTGGGGAGATGAGCCATATACAAAGGGTGCAGCGAGAGGGAGGCAGTCAAATATTATAGTGGTGTGGCAGCGCCACTTACAGTTCAGGTTGTGTCACAACATCTGCTTGAAGGTCGACCTTTCCAAGTCCTGTAAAATTAACATGCTTAGTTGCATGTCTCTGAAATTTGGTGTGTCTCGGCAAGGTGCAGGGTAAGTGGTGACCCACGTTTGGAATCATTTGACGGAGAGGTTCCTGAATTACAGCTGCCCCTCCCCCCCAAAAATAAAAAAAAATTCCTTTTGCTTCTTTGTGCTGTTAAACAGAGCGGTACTAATAACGGGTGAATCTCAGACCTGTTGACAGCTGTGAACTCACCCTTCAATTAACATAATGAAGGATAAATCATCACAAGCCCCCACCTAGGTTAAAAGTAGTTTTGGACTGAGTGACTGGAGATTGCTATAATTTGTGAATTATGGGAGGCAATTTTATTTTGTGGGGAATTAGACAGGTGAAGGCTTCCTGGGAAGGGAGAGGTGTCTGGGGATGGAGAAATAGAGGGAGACGGGTTTGGGGCTGCAGTGGGGGAAGTTATAGGGAGTGGAATAAATACGGATGGATGGTAGGGGAGGCAAGAGTTTGGGGGGTCAGGTGTAGGAGGTACAGCACCCCCTACCTCTGCCAGTTTATCTTAACTGCTTTGCCAGTGCACCCCAATGCCCTGCAGCGCCCCCTCCTCTCCCCGCCCCAGCTCTGTCAGTGTTCCCAACCCTATCCCACTGTACTGTAGTTGCCCTTTGCTCCAGGTACTGCATGTGAGCTGGGTTATAGGCGAGGGAAGTAATGGAAACAGAAGTGTTTGTAGACTAGGGAATGAAACCTTCAGGGAGATGCTTTCCTGGATAGGAGGCCTGGTTTAGTCGGGAGGGCTGGGTTGGAGTAGGGAACACCTTGAAGGGGTTAGGAGCATGGTTTGGGAGGTGTGCTGTAGCAGGGCTGGTGGGGTGCAGCTAGTATATGTGGAGATGAGGGGAGACAGGGACAGCTGGCTCAGAATGCTGATTGCAGGATGTGATACCTACAACTGCCTAAATGACCACTAGCTCCTACCGACAACATACCTTTTGTTTAAAACCACTAGGGAATTCCGTCATCCCCTTGCAGAACAGCAAGCTGAGCAAAACTCCGCAGCCTGAAAACCAGGAAGTGCCCAGTTATAGGTGCCCATGTGGGCTTAGCTCTGCCCTCTTTCAGCAGTGTCCCAATATACCCCATTAGAACACACACCTTTACTCTGCCAACCCCACAACTGCTGAAATGTATGAGCTCTTCACCTCGTGTTACAGCCCAGTCGCACTCAGCCACAGGATTCCATCAAACACTGTTAAAAGGACAAAAGAAGCTGCCCACACCACCTTCCTGATGTTCCTCGGAGCTGGCAGTGGCTACTGAGAAGTATTTGGATGCACTCCAGCTGCAATCAGTATGAGGTGGAACTTCACTAAATGGTGGGGGCAGTAACTGAGCCTGAGGATGTGTGTGGATTCCTTTGAGGTGCATGGCAGAGCTGTGATTGTGATAAGAGATCTGTGTTTTGCACCCTGTGGTACGTGTGGGTACCTTCAGGATGCAGTGTACATAATTTCTATGCACAATTGTATTGTGTAGGTTATGTCAATAGCAGGGCAAGGGGCTTTTCTAGTACAGGATGTCAGCAGTGAGGGGGAGTGAGAAGGTTCTAATGCCTTCTTGATGGATAAGTGAAATGAGATGGTCCCCGATGAGTAGGTTTAAGGGAATTGTAAAAGGCTGAGAAATGGTTCTTAAATTGTACACTTGTGCTCTTCTTTTGAGGAGCTGGCTAAGGCTTGTTGGCACTTGAAGCACTGCGGAGGCGCTGCTGTCGTTCTTCGGTGTAGATACGACCTATGCTGCCGGGAAGGGTTCTCCCATTGGCAAGGGGAATCCACCTCCCAAGAGGCAGTAGCTCAGCTGATGAAAGAATTCTGATGACTTAGCGCTGGCTACGCTGCAGGTTAGGTCAGCTGAACTGCATCACTTGGAGGTGGATTTTTCTCATACCTGCTCAATGTAGTTAAACCAACCTAGTTTTCTAGTGTAGACCAGGTCTAAGCATGTGAGTGTATGTCAGGATCTGGAACCTCTGGAATCTTACAGTGCCAAGGACCAGTATGAGTGTGTGCTACTGAGGTATTGCTTGAAAAGAGGAGAGAGAAGGTGACATGGGGCAGCCTTTTTCTCCTTCAGTATTTCTAGATGGCATCCTGTGCGTAAGAGTAAATGGGCTTTTTGTGACCATCAAGGTCCAGGCCCCCCAGGAGAGAACAGGGGCCTGAACCCCAAAGAATAAGCAAGTGAATTAACTGGTTGTATACAGTGTTACTGTGAGAAATGTGTGTCAAGTAAGGTCTTTTATGGAAGCTTGTGATGGTCTGAACATGATGGTCATGAAGTGATATATACACATGTAATGGTTTTGTGTGTGTAGAACAGTGTAACTGTAACTAGGGCCTGGACTGCACTAAAGAGTTAGGTCAGTCCATTTTACGCCACTGAGGGTGTGAAAATCCATACCCCTGAGTGAAGTTGTTAAGCTGACCTAGCCCCTTCCATTAGCATAGGCACTGTCCATGCTGCAGCTGTGCTACTGTAGTATTTCAGGTGTAGACAAGCCCTAGTATGCACCTGCAGCGTCACCTCAAAACAGGAGGTGAAGTAGCCAGGCAGGGAGGGTTACAGGCTAGCTGTTCGCGAAACTAACTGCAAGGATCTAGCACTGTACAACCTCGGGAAAGACAATGGGGACTATTACGTTTAATGGAAAGACACTGAAACTGAAAAGAAATCCTTAGGTCTTAGAAAACTAAGGCCTGGTCTACACTAAAAAGGAACGGTGTAGTGAAGCCGACATAACCCCCAGTCTAGACAGTGCTAGGTCAGTGACCTATCTACAGCTTCCCAGGGAGGTGGATTAACTACGCCAATGGGAGAACCCCTCCCATCAGCATAGGTCGCATCAGAAGTTGTAGCACTTCTGTGTACAGCTGTAGTGTTTCAAGTGCAGACAAGCCCTGTAGAAGCAGGGGGAGGTCCCCCACGCTTCTCACCGCTGCTCTGCTGTGTAGCAATAAATTATTACTAGAGTCTGAGCGAGTGGGGGGGGAACCCACACACACCCTGTTAAAAGGGAAGAGGGTTTGAAGTGAAGGTTATCCAGAAACCATGGGCCAGCATCTAAGCAGGTGCTGTCTGTATGAGACTGGATCCTCTCGAGGACACGATAACTTGTACTAGAAATGGGAATTTAGTAGGGCTGTCAAGCGATTAAAAAAATTAATTACAATTAATCATGTTAAACAATAGAATACCATTTATTTAAATATTTTTGGAAGCTTTCTACATTTTCAAATATATTTCAATTACAACACAATACAAAGTGACAATGCTCACTTTATATTTTTTATTACAAATTTTTGCACTGTAAAAAACGTTTTTCAGTTCACCTAATGCAATCACTGTAGTGCAATCTCTTTATCATGAAAGTTGAACTTACAAATGTAGAATTATGTACAAAGAAACCTGCCTTCAAAAATAAAACAATGTAAAACTTTAGAACCTACAAGTCTCCTTAGTCCTACTTCTTGTTCCACCAATCACTCGGACAAACAAGTTTGTTTATATTTGCAGAAGATAATGCTGCCTCCGTTGCAAGATATTTACATGCCATATGTGCTAAAGATTCATATGTCCCTTATTGCTTCAACCACTATTCCAGGGGACATGCATCCATGCGGATGATGGGTTCTGCTCAATAACGATCCAAAGCAGTGCGGACCGATGCATGTTCATTTTCATCATGTGAGTCATATGCCACCAGCAGAAGGTTGATTTTCGCTTTTGGTGGTTTGGGTTCTGTAGTTTCCACATCAAAGTGTTGCTCTTTTAAGACTTCTGAAAGCATGCTCCACACCTCATCTCTCTCAATTTTGGAAGGCACTTCGGATTCTTAAATCTTGGGTTGAGTGCTGTAGCTATCTTTAGAAATTTCACATTGGTACCTTCTTTGCAATTTGTCAGATTTGCAGTGAAAGTGAACATGTGCTGGGTCATCATCCAAGACTGCTATAAGATGAAACATATGGCAGAATGTGGGTAAAGCAGAACAGGAGACATACAATTCTCCCCCAAGGAGTACAGTCACAAATTAAATTAACACATTATTTTTTTCAACGAATGTCATCAGCATGGATGCATGTCCTCTAGAACGATGGCTGAAGCATGATGAGGCATATCAAACTTTAGCGCAACTGATGTGTACATATCTTGTGACGCCAGCTACAAAAGTGCCATGCAAACACCTGTTCTCACTTTCAGGTGACATTGTAATTAAGAAGCGGGCAGCATGATTGCCTGTAAATATAAACAGACTTGTTTGTCTGAGCGACTGGCTGAACAAGAAATAGGACTGAGTGGACTTGTAAAAAAAAAAAAATGGGCTAGAGCCTGTGTTTCGTTTTTGGGTGCAGTTATGTAACAGAAAAACCCCCACATTTGTAAGTTGCACTTTCATGATAGAGGTTGCATTATAGTACTTGTATGAAGTGAATTGAAAAATACTATTTCTTTATCATTTTTACAGTACAAATATTTGTAATAAAAAATAATATAAAGTGAGCACTGTGCACTTTGAATGTTGTGTTGTCATTGAAATCGATATATTTGAAAATGTAGAAACCCATCCAAAAATATTTAATAAATTTCAATTGATATTCTATTGTTTAACAGTGATTAATCGCGATTAATTTTTGAGTTAATCATGTGAGTTAACTGCGAATAATCAACATCCCTAGAATTTAGCTAATACAGAAGTGAAGCCTCAGATTGCATCTACCTCTTTTCTGTATAACTTTGCTTTTCCTTGCTATTTCATCTTTGGATCTGCATTTTCTGTTAAATTCTTTTTTGCTTTTACCCTAAGCAGGTTTCTGGTATGCAAACTGTGGAGAGTGTGTGCACCAAAGTGAAGTGATAACTGGGGGCAGGTTTCACTCCTTCGGGAGTGACAAACCAGAGGAGAAAAGTCTGAGTGTATGGTAGTTAAGAACTTGAGGAGATGGAATTAGGGGGTGGGGGTGGCTCGGGACCAGAAGGGCTAGTGGATCACCCTGCAGGGAGTAACTAGGTGGGTGGAAGCTAGGGTTGAGAACCTTATGCTTTTAGGCTAGCTAGTGGTGTCGGGGCTCTGAGCCACAGCAGCACAGCCAGAAGGCACCCAAAGTTACAGGCAGGTGGTGACAACCCCTTGCTGGTCTGGGTGGTCCCCCAGAATGTGTGTGTGGTACTGAGGCATTGCTGGAAGAGGCAGAGCTAAGGTTGTTGCCTGGGCAACCTGAGCATTGCCGGGGTTCAGAAGCTTGGGTTTTGCTCAGCTCAGTGTTCTGCAAGGGATGACATTTCGCCCAGCAGCCTTATCTCTGCATTAGCATAGATGTTGCCATTGACGGTCCAGTACTGCTAGCTCCTGTGCTTTGGGGTTTCCTGCACCTCATTTGAGTGTCCTTTTCCCGCAGTAACCCCTGATCACAACCTGGAATGGCCAGATGCTAAGCCAGGCACTGACCTGGGCTAAGGCTCTTCCCCCAGCCTCAGTTTCCCTAGGATAGTTGCCTTCCTCCCAGGGGCTGGGAGGATAAATGCTCTGAAATGCTTTGGAGCTGGAAAGTGCTGTATCCAGATCAGGATGTCATTTATTGCCTGCTCACTGAGCTCTCTCATCCTGTTGCAGGACCAGTGTGAAGCAGTAACTGAAAACGTCAGGGTGCTCCTAGAAGACTACAATAAAATGGTATCCTTTAACCCCAGGCACAGCCCAGCCAGGACAATTGTTAATCTGAAAATAGCTGTACTAAGTGGTAGAATGACGTTCTAAGAATTCTTCAGCCCGTCGGATATCTTGGGTAGCCAACTGTTCTAGCCCCTGGCTTTTGAAAAGGGAGAGCTGTCTGCATATCGTACTGTCCCCTATGGCGCATCCTCGGTTTGGTGTGTGACACACAGCGCTGTGTCATGTTACCAGACAGAGAACCCAGGCGCTCATACTGCCCTGAGGGTCCAGCTAGCCCAGTGAGTGAGCGTCTAGATCTCCCCCTCACTGAGAGGAGCTCTAGAAGCTCACGCTGGGCTAGGAGCCCTGACGACCTCACAAAGGCTGGTCTCAACACAACAGTGGAGAACCTGTACGTTTGCACTCTCCATTCTGACAGCTTCTTGCCCAGAGCCCATCCTGGACGGGGAGCTGTCAGCTGGTGGGTTGTTTGGACTGCTGATCACTGAGAGCACCTGCCTGAGCTACATTAGACTTCCTGGCTCTGCTGCTTTCAGAGTGAGAAGTGTGGATCCCAAATGAAGGCCCTAGGCCTCCTTCCTGTGGTGTGGCAGGATAGAGAGCAGGCCGTGGAGTTCTAGGGCATCAGGTGGGCTATTCTGACTCTGTACTAAGCCCCGCTGTCGTCTTGGGCCTCTTGAAATCCCAGCTCTGGGAGAGACTCCTTAGGATCAGCACAGTGCTTCCCTGGGCTTGAATCTGATCGCTTGCTCTCTACTTGCTGCGGTGCATGAGCCCAGACCCTGCTGTTACCCGTCACAGGGTAGAGGCGGAGGCCCCAGGCCTGTTGTGTTCACTTCTGTACAAATCAGGTGTCTGACAGAGCGGCAGAGCTCAGTCAGGCTTCTGAGAGTCTCCTGGGTTCATTCTCCGGGACCGTGGAGCCTCGGCTTTGCTGCCACATTCTTTGCCATGTTCTACCACTTCTTCCTTAAAAGCCTTTTTCAGACTCTGCTTCTGTCTAAGCAGTTTGTCCAGTGGGATGAAATGCTGACGCAGCTGGAAGCGGCCAAAGAGGTGAAGCCTATGGCAGAGTGATGGCAGCGATGTATCACTAGGAGAAATGCAGCCGGCAGCCCCAGGCTTGGGTGAACTGGGGAGGATTGCAGCCGTACTGGTACCACAGGTTCCAGTGTGCAGTGCTCTGGCCTGGCTGCTTGGAGCAGAGTGCTGCATGCTGGGACTTGTCGTCTCAGGGGGCTGCACCTACATAGGGAAGATGAAGGTAGCTTCCAGTGGTTGCACAAGTTCTTGTAACCCACTTTTGGCCCAGGGGCTGCACTTTGCCCTCCTGACTTTCTTAAAAATGAAGCCAGATGACTGGCGTCCTGTTAGAACTCGACTGTCTGCGCTCCTCCTGATTTGCACTTCCGTGAAATAACTTTTGACTTCTAATTTATTTAAAACTCCCGGCTCAGCTCTCTGTTTGGGATGTGATGGAAACACGGATCTGTTAAACTTGTGGACCAGAATAAAATCCTCAGACATTAACTGCATTGTGGCTCACGTGCTGTTCTTTGCTAACTTCTGGAGTTATGGTAAAAACATAAGAACGGCCATACTGGATCAGACCAATGGTCAGCCTAGCCCAGTATCCTGTCTTCTGACAGTGACCAGTGCCCCAGAGGGAATGAACAGAACAGGGAATCATCAAGTGATCCATCCCTGGTTGCCCATTCCCAGTGTCTGACAAACAGAGGCTGGGGGCACCATCCCTGCCTATCCTCCATGAACTTACCTAATTCTTTTTTGAACCCTGTTATAGTCTTGGCCTTCACAACATCCTCTGGCAAAGAGTTCCACAGGTTGGCTGTGTGTTGTGTGAAGAAATACTTCCTGTTGTTTGTTTTAAACTTGCTGCCTGTTCATTTCATTTGGTGACCCCTAGTTCTTGTGATATGAGGAGGAGTAAATAACACTTCCTGATGTACTTTCTCCACCCCAGTCATGATTTTATAGACCTCAATCACTTCCCCCCCCCCCCCTTAGTCATCTCTTTTCCAAGCTGAAGAGTCCCGGTCTGATTGATCTCTCTGCATGTGGAAGGTGTCCACTTCCTGGATCATTTTTGTTGCCCTTTTTTGTACCTTTTCCAATTCCAGTATGGTGCGGCTGGTGGCATGAGAGTTTACCTGATCCCAAAGATGGGCATGCTGCTGGTGTCACTAACGAAATCTCCCTTGCGTAACTGCAGATACCTGCTGCTGTACCAGTGTGGGGCTCACGGTAGGCTTCCCTACAGCTGTGCCCAGATGTATGCTTATAGCTGAATAAATAGCAGTGGGCGCTGGACAGGCTGGCAGGAAGTGCTCTGGCTGGCATCAGGCAGTAAATTTCAGCCTGGTCTCTGGGACGGGGGGACTGTACCCACCTGATGATCCAATGGGAGTCAGGGGAGAACTACCTGAGCTGCTTTGGTTAGCTGGTGCATGTGCTATTAGGGACTCCAGGCAATCCAATCAGTCGGTTGCATGTCCTGCCTTGGGAGTAGCTGTGAAGGGAGACTGTAAACCCCTCCCCTGGAGAAAAGGGCCGTTTCCTCTGATGCTCACCCACCATCCTTTTGCACAGGGCTGAAAGCCTGGGAAGTCACAGGGAAGGTTCTCCCCTTCCCCTGCTTTGTAGCTCAGTCCCAAGAGGGGAAAATAAGGCCAGGTGCCTGCAGTGCAAGGGCATAAAAGTGACGGGTCCTCCCACTCTTCGGGACAGGCTCCAGGAACTGGGGAAAAGCCCAGCTGGTAGGTGCAGGGTCCGTAGCAGGCTGACAGGCCCCATCCTCACTAGGATCCATTTGGGCCCTTCTTAAACTTTGTCTTGAGTAGGTGAAGGTGGAGTGTCCTGGCTAAAGCAACAGGCTGCGAGTTGGGTGTTCCCAGTCTGGATGCAGCACCTCTCTGCCGCTGTTTTCCTGTGAGAGCTGCAGGGGAACGTTGGCCTCCCATGGGGACAGCGCACTACAGAAGTGCCGTGTCTGTAAACGACTGCTGCTCGTAATGGCTGCTGAGGAAGGCTAAAACCAAAGTCCTCACCTCCTCCTCGCTCCAGTGACTAGCTAGTGCTCGTGGCGTGCCATGCTGGCGCATACTGGGCTTATTTCCGACAATGGGGAGAAGCGAGCTCCAAGCAGGAGGCCCCTCCGACAAAGCTCTGCCAGCCTCCTGACCTTTCCCATGGTGGAGACTTGCACTGTGCAGCAGCTGGGAGATGGGCGGCTCTGAGCCCTGCAGGCCCAGATGGGTCAAAACCAGCACCTGAAGCTCCACGCGGGAGATGAGGAGGCAGCAGCGAAGCCCCTGGTGCGCTGGCATCATGTGCTCCTGCCCCACAGCACTGCTCCCCAAGCAGACTGCCACCTTCTGCCCCAGCTCCGCTTTCTGGGTGCCCTGCAGTGGAGACCCTATCCAGGTCGCTGGGATGGCAAAGGGCCTGACGGGGATGAAGGGCTGCAGCCGAGGGGGATGGTCAGAACTTCCTATCCCGTACGCTGCTGCCATGGGACTATGCAGCAGCACCAGGGGTCTGATAGCCAATGGTGGTAACAAAAGGCAGGCTCCCGTGGCGAAAGGGGGAGAAATCATTCTTGCCCAACGTTCCCGCCGCTCCTGCCAGCGGCATGTCAGTCTGACGTGCTCTGAGCTCGCTCATCCATAGCCCCGGGCACTGGGCCAGGCATCCCAGGGAGCTGGGTGTCCACCGCTGCTGGATCCCCCTCCCTACCCTGGCAGGGGACAGGGAACCTGTGGAACTCCACGTGCCAAGGTCCTGGGTGTGGGGAGGAGGAGCGATTGGTTCATGCCCTCTCAGGAATGCTCCAGGGAAGGAATGGAGTTCCCAAATGCTGCACCTCCTGTGCAGGCAGGGCAGCACTGGGATCAATGGTACAAAGGCATGGGCCCTTGATCTACATGCAGCATCTGCCAGTACAGCTTCTCCCACAGCCAGGCCTGTGGTCTGCATTGAGGGGGCGGGTGGAGGAGACACTGAGCCTCACTGTCAGAAGTGGTGGAGGAGGAGGAAAGCCTGGGTGGGTGGGGGTCCAGCTGTATCCAGAGATTGACAAGATCCAGCCAGCCAGGAGCCGTAGGAGCCGGGGCACTGCTTGGGCAGGCTGAGGGCAGAACTGCAGCAGGGACGGTGTGGCACTGTGGGATGCTCTGGGTGCTTGCTGGCCTGCCCTGAAGGCTCCCCCAGCTCAGGAGGAGCAGGTGGGGAAGGTGAGCTGGGGGCTGGAGCAATGGCGGGGGGGAAACCAGGCCAGGCACGGGGTGGGGGAGGACTGGAATCACTTGAAAAACCTCCCTCTCTGCTTTCAAGTGGGCTCGCTTAAACTGCTCTTGTTTTAAGGCCAAAGGAAGGGACGGCTGCAGGTGCTGCTGTTGGACATCTCCTGTATGCGACCAGGGCCTCCCAGCGCCCCTTCTCGCCCAGCAAGCTCCGCTCTGCTCCTGAGCGCCAGGCAGGCAGCCGGCACACAGAGCGCCGCCCGCCGGGAGAGGATGAGGAGGGGCTGCCCTGCCCCAGCAACCCGAGGGCTCTTCCAGGGAGCAGGAGGAATGTCTCAGCTGCTCCTCTCGCTGGGATGAGACTCTCCTACGTGGGCAAGAGCAGCCCCCGAGCTCCTCGTCCAGCCGGCCCTTTGCAGCCAGGAGCAGCCCCCAAGCTCCTCGTCCGGCCAGCCGGAGCCGGCCCTTTGCAGCCAGGAGCAGCCCCCGAGCTCCTCGTCTGGCCAGCCGGAGCCGGCCCTCTGCAGCCAGGAGCAGCCCCAGAGCTCCTCACACAGCCAGCCCTTCGCAGCCAGGAGCAGCCCCAGAGCTCCTCGTCCAGCTGGTACACGCTGTCCCACACCAGGTGGGAGCAGGACCAGAACGTCCCATGGAGCCAGCGGGAGCTGTTCCTGCACAGCGGGGGCTAGCTCAGAGCTCCTCTCACCAGCATGAGCCGCCACTTCTCGCTTGGGAGCTGAGAGCAGGATCTAGCCAGCATGAGACACCCCTTCCCAGGCAGGAGGAGTACCCCAGCCCCTCTCCTGCCCAGCACCAGCCCTTCCCTCCATGCCAAGGGGAATGTGGCTGGGGAGGGACTTTGCAGTGGAGACCAAAGAGACCCCAGGCCGCTCCCCAGAGGCAGGCGCATCGCTCTGGTTGGGTGCTGTTTGTGGCCGAGTCCCAGCGTGGGGCCAGGATGTCAGGGCAGGGGGTCAAATGCCAACGAGGCCGAGAGAATGTGGCCCCGAGGGCTGCGGGGGAAGCTCTGGCATCTGGCTGTGACACTCTTGGTGCGGGGCAGCTGGGGAGCCCTGCGTGTGCCTGGCAGGATCGAATTGGCTGAAGTGGTGGCACCAGCCTCAGGCGAGCTCCGATCTAGAACTCTCCATGTTGGATGCAACACGGAGTTAGGAAACTGTCGCCTGTAATATTAATAAAGCCCAGGATGTTTTAGCCCTGGCAGCAGGGGAGCCCCAGCACGTGTCAGGCAAATGGCCGGCCCCTGTGCTCACGCAACACTTCCCCTACACGTTGTAGCCGGGCAGGTAAGGAGCTCGTCGTCCTGTTCCCTAGTGTGCCATGCTGGTCTGGGGCAGCCACCAGCGAACACCCCTACTGTGCGAGCTCTGCTAGGACACTGAGCCAGACGCCCCCAGGATCGTTTCCTTGCAAGTAGGGGGTGACCCCTCCCCTTTGGCCCAAGCAGCGGGCCCAGGATCTCCGCCTGCGTTGGGGAAATGCTGCGTGCAGGGCCGTGAGGGTGCACAGCTGTGCCAAACGCTAGATGGCAGCAACGTTTGTCCAGTGACTCTCAGCCGCGGGCTGGGCCGAATGCCAGCTCCAGAGGCGTCTGCCGGCGCCCAGCGGCTTGGTCCTGCAGCCCAGGAGTCAGGGGCACGTCGGGGATGAAGCACGGCTGCGCCGCCCAGGGAGGGAGGGAGGGAGGTAGCACGTGTCAGCACGCTAGTCAACCCGGGCCCACCCTGCACACCCAGCCTGGCAGCAGCAAGCCAAGCCCCACCGCTAGGGGGCACCCCCCAGTGCACTTGCTGTGATCACGAATGGCGCGTAGACCTCCGGAGCGGCCAGTGTTAGCGGGAGAACACGCTGAGCTTCCTGTTGCCATAAGAAATGTCATGCCTAGGAAACTCAGCGTGCTGCCCTGTGGGGTGCCCGGTGCCAGCAGCCTGCAATCCTGGCGGAGGCCGGGCTGGGCGACCGGAGGGGTAACGCTGGCAGCCCTGGGAGAGCAGTGCCAGCGGGGGGGATGGGGGAGGATCACAATTAACGGCACACAGTGTGCTCTGTGACACACAGACAGCTGCCCTCTCAGCCCCCGACGGGGCCTCAGCCAGCCCCGCTCGCCCCTCTTCTGCAGAGACTGTGGCTAGCATGCGAGGGGGGCTTAGTCCCCATTTGATTCTTGGCCTCTCCATGGTGGTGCCCCTCCGGGAGCCAGGGATGGTGCATTGGCTGGGGCGTTGCTCTGTATGTCTAAAGCCTACCCCTGCCTGTGAGGCCATGGGACAGCTCCCAAGAGCCCCCGCCAGCACCCGAGGGAGACAGGCTGGGGTGGGAGCCTCAGAAACCCAGGCCCTTCTGCAGCCAGGAGAGCCACCTGCGTGGGCCCATCAGCATGGCTGTAATGGCATTGGTGTCCTTACACTGCAGGGGGGCTCTCCTTCCTCTGTAACAGCTCCCTGGTTTCTCACACTGGCCTCTGATGCAGCAAAGGGCTGGGGGACCCCCGTCAGGGCGGGGCAAGGTTTCCCTGGGGACTGCACTTGACAGCTTCTCGATGGCCTTTCTGGCCTGACATTTCAGTTATTCTGTGCTCCACAGTGCATCCTCCCAGAACAGCGCCCAGCCCCCCTGCCAGGGGAGGCGAGAGGTGCCCAGGTGGGGTCCAGGCTGTCAGAGGGCACCTTGCCCCGTGGGAGAGGTGACACCCTGCATTGCATGGCCCGAAAGGGCGGCATTCCCCCCGCTGAACCCTGCGAGCTGCCAGGACCTCCGCCCAGGACTGCGGACAGCGACACCACTTGGGGAAGCCAGGCAGCGTCGGGCCATCTGCTCTGGTGTTCCGGCTCCACCAGGGGCCAATGTCAGATGCTGCAGATGAAGACAAACAACTCCTGTGCTGCACTGACCCTACTGGGCCATGGCATATGGTGTACGTGTGTGTCTGTGAGTGTGAGTGCGTGTGCATGCTTTTGTGCACCCATGCGTGTGTGTGCGAGTGCGTTTCCTCCTGACCCTGGCTGCTTGGGCCCTGCAGCATGAGGACTGACTGCCCTTATAACTTGACCCTGGCTAGGATAATTGCAGACTCCATTTCTAGGCACACTAACATCCACTCTAAAGATGGGCTGGACCTGCAGGGTTCGTTCTGGAGCTAGATCGCTGCTGCTGCTCAGTTTAGAGGTGTTCGTAGCCAGGCTGTTGGTTCAGCTGCTATAGGAATAGGCACCAGCTCAAGGTTTGGAGCTGGACCCAGACTCTGGCTTCCCCAAGTGGCTGCTTTCAGGGCTTGTAGTTTAACCCTTTTTGGACTCTCATGAAGCCATTTGCCTCGGCAGTTCCCTGCAGCAGGGAGTTGCACAGGTTCTCCGTGCTCTGTGCAACAATGTTTATCCTTCTATCCATTTCAGGTTTGCTGCTGTCCGATGTCATTGCCTGCCTGCTTCTCATTCTCTGTCTCGGACATTTCCAAGGCACCTGTGCCCCTGGTACTCAGTGCTGTACAGCGATGATAACGGCCTCAGATGCTATGGTGATGGGCACCAAGGAAAGATCCCAGAGAAAGCAAGGTGGGTGGCCAGCCTGGGCTCTGACCCCATCATCTCTCCCCTTCTCCACTGGACTTCTGAGCCTTCTTTCTCCCCTCCTCCTCCTCCTCCCTCTTCCGGGTTGCATCTTTCCCTGTTCCTATCTTATGGGGTGGACTGAAGGGACCCAGACGGGGCCTCCTTTCCACCCTCCATTATGTTATATCTCCTCTCCTATTCTCGGACTCTCATTCCTGAGCCCTGCATGGTCTCACTAGGGCATCTGCTCTTGAGGTCCCGAATGTTCTGGTCCGTTCCCCGCCACAGTGTTGCCTTCCCTGGCTCTGGGTCTCCTGTGACCGAACTGAGAGCAGGAAGGCTCAGGGAGAACGCTGTGGGGAGGGCAAGAGAGATGCCTGCCAGCCCAGCCTGACCCTGGTGCTCTCCGGCCATCAGCTGCTCCGTGCAGTCTCCTCCGCCTGCCCGCTGGACTCCAGCTTCCTCTGCTGCAGGGAGAGGCCAGGAGTGTCAGAATGACCCCAGTGGGGGCAGGGAGCTGGCACTAGTACCAGCTGCCCCAGACGGAGGGCATTGGGCCAGTACCGGCTCCTCACGGGCCAGGGTCTGGAGTCCCTGCCCAGCACGTCTCTGCCACCTGCACCTGTCAGGTGCTGTCCTTGGGCACCTGGCGAGTGACCAGCCAGGCAGCATGAGGCCCCTCTGACTTTCTCCTCCCGCCAACGGCATGAGGCCAGAGTACAGGCGTGGCCCGGGAGCCGAACTGCTGGGGTAATTAGTGTGCCAGGTGAGCCCCAGGCCCCCCGACGTGGCGACACTGGCACAACACCATGGCGACACACAGACCCAGCCCTTGGCCTGGCGCTGCCATGGTGGGGGGCAGCTCCCAGCAGCCCCTGCTGCTCCTGTTGGCGACACTCACTGGGAGGCGTTACATCTCATCCGTCCCCCCTGGGCTTGCTCCAGACTCCAAGCCATGTTCTGTGCAGCTTCCTCCTCTGGTCCATCACCAGCTGCGCTGGGGTCTTGGAGCCTGGGCTCCTCACACAGCAGGGGATCCCTGCTGGAGACCAGGGCAGAGAGGAAAACCCTGGGGGAAGCGCCATGCTGTGACGAGCCCGAGATCGCACTCCTCTTGGAGCACTGCGGCCTCTTGGTTGGAGCGGCCAGCTGTGGGCAGCTGATGCCAGCTGCAGACAAGGGCTCAGATCTGGCCCCGCTCTCGCTACCAGGGCCTCATCACCGTGGCATCTGGGACCTCCCTGAGCCATTCTAGCTCTAGCTGTGCAGAGCTAACCCGCCATCTCCTGGGCAGCGTGCTAGACAGACGCTGTGCCCATCGTAGGGAGAGTTGCTAGCAGCTCCCTGGGGGAGCTCGCCTCATGTAGGTAACCGCTGAACGAGGGGACCGAGGGGCCATGCCATCCTTTCAGGGTGAGGATGTGGCCAGGTTTCTCTATGGCCCCCCCTGCTGATGGTGCCATGCCAGAGCTCAGCCAGGAGTGGCCCGTGGGATGTGCTGGAGCAGCCGTTTGGTTGCACAGACAGCTTGGAGACTTGTCCTCACCCGGGCTCAGCTGCAGTGTCCAGGGTGGGGAATGGCTACAGGAATGTGGAGGGAAGGGCTGCAGGGACTACAAATCCCAGCATGCAACGTTCCCTCGGGATCCCCGCATCCGTGGCCCCAGCAGCTCTCCCTGAGCTGGATGGAGCTGCTGGATGGAGCTGCTGGCTGGTTCTGGAGCACATGCAGGGGCCTTCTCCAGGCACCAGTCTGGCGCTGCAGCAGCTGGGGGATGTCACTAGCCCAGATGGCTGCTTGGGATTGGATGTGGCCAGCTGGCCCCTCCCTGCCAGTGCAATGATCCAGGGAAGTCCGAGGTGTTCTGCTCTTGGCACTAGGTCCTGGTGTCTAAATTGCTTTGCAGCCCTCAGAGCTGCCGTGGAAGACATCCTTCTCCTGGGAAATCTCCTGGCCTCCGGGGGAGGGTCACCCCCTCAGATCCCTGGGAAGTTCCCCCATTTTCATGTGACTCATGGCCTGGGAGCATCTCAGATTGGGCCCGCATTGTCCCACCTCTGTTCAATTCAAGGGAGACTGAGGCAAGCAAATCCCTCAGCCACCTGGGGAGATGCGGGGAGGCGGTGTCTATGTGCCTTGCTCTGGGCAACTGAAAGAACAGGGGGCACGGGGGCTTTTACACAGCAGTGTTCATTGGGAGCTGGCTGCAGGGGAGAACCCTCCTCTGTTTTTTTTTTTTTTTTTTTTTTTTTTTTTTTTTTTAAATTTGCAACCAATGAGCTGCTCAGGGCATCCACTGTGGAGCCTCTTCCCATCTGGGGTACTGGTTTGAGTCCCAGTGCCAGGCCCATCTGCCAGTAGCCCCTGGGAACTGGGCACGATGGGCTCATCACAGTTCCTAGCAGGGATGTGTCAAGGCCAAGGGCTGGAGTGGTGATGAACAACTCCCAGTCCCGCTCTGGGAGGCGCATCGGCAGGGTGAGCATGGGGGAAGTGTGCCTTGCTTCTTGTTCTGTGGCTAAACAGACCTTTCCCAGTGCTGTCAGTGCGCCTCCTTCACCGACTGGCTAAGAGGCAGATCTGCAGAAAAGGACCTGGGGATTACAATGGACGAGAAGCTGGATATGAGTCAGCAGTGCGCCCTTGTTGCCAAGAAGGCCAATGGCATATTGGACTGTATTAGTAGGAGCATTGCCAGCAGATAGAGGGAAGTGATTATTCCCCCTCTATTCGGCACTGGTGAGGCCACACCTGGAGTACTGTGTCCAGTTTTGGTCCCCCCACTACAGAAAGGATGTGGACAATTTGGAGAGAGTCCAGCAAAGGGCAACGAAAATGATCAGGGGCCTGGAGCACATGACTTTTGAGGAGAGGCTGAGGGAACTGGGGTTATTTAATCTGCAGAAGAGAAGAATGAGGGGGGATTTGATAGCAGCCTTCAACTACCTAAAGAGGGGGGCTCCAAAGAGGATGGAGCTCGGCTGTTCTCAGTGGTGGCAGATGACAGAACGAGGAGCAACAGTCTCAAGTTGCAGTGGGGGAGGTCTAGGTTGGATATTAGGAAACACTATTTCACTAGGACGGTGGTGAAGCACTGGACTGGGTTACCTAAGGAGATGGTGGAATCTCCTTCCTTAGAGGTTTTTAAGGTCAGGCTTGACAAAGCCCTGGCTGGGATGATTTAGTTGGGGTTGGTCCTGCTTTGAGCAGGGGGTTGGACTAGGTACCTCCTGAGGTCTCTTCCAATCCTGATAGTCTATGATTCTATTCTATGATTCTATGAAAAACAGTATGATCCGGAGAGACTTTGCAGACTGGTCTGTACTGAACTTCAAAGATACCATGATAGAATAAACACTAAATGGCAGGAATGTAGAACTTAGAGGGAGATGTGATGGAATGATAAAACTGTATTATACTATTCAGCCACTCGGTGACGCTGTGTGACAGACCTTATTTCACTAACCTGGGCCACACCTGGCAGAGCATTAAAAGATCTTATAATAAACACATCTGGGGTTTCAGAGTAGCAGCTGTATTGGTCTGTATTCGCAAAAAGAAAAGGAGGGCTTCTGGCACCTTAGAGACTAACAAATTTATTTGAGCATAAGCTTTCGTGAGTTACAGCTCACTTCATCAGATGCATCTGATGAAGTGAGCTGTAGCTCAAATAAATTTGTTAGTCTCTAAGGTGCCATAAGTCCTCCTTTTCTTTTTACAATTGGGGTGTATCTCTCTGGGAAGGAAGCTCTTGGCCAGTCCATATCTAGTGTTAGCCTGACTTGCTAATAGCAGCCCTGCAACCTATCATGTACAAGGGATACGTGACAACCGCCAGCCTCTCCCCTTCCTAAAAGGATCCAGTGTGCAGTTTGCAACAAATCCCAAAACAGGCCCACTCACTGCACCCAGCGCACACATCTCGGAAGCAGCACCAGGAACCCTGGTCATTCGGGTTCCTAAATGCGGGCCTCCAGCTCTAAGAGAGCTCTCCCTTTGCTAGCACTGGTAGTAGGCCTCTCATCCTGTCTGTGGCCACCTCACCAGCACACACATTCACAGCCAGCACAGCACAAGCTGGCCCATAATGCATCTGTCCTTGAGGCTTTTCTCCAGGGGCATTTGATATTATGAGAACGAAATAGCCCCAACTTGACCTGAATGGCAAATCAAACAAACAGGTGCTTTCTCTTGCCTTGTTTGGATTTAATGAAATGGCAATAAAGAGGCAAAGCTCCCAGCCGCAGCTGCCAAAAGCATGAATTCTAGCTGAAGCATGTCTTGGGAGGCTGTCAGGAAAAGGTCATGCGAAAATGAGTTGGGTTTCATGACAATCAGGGGTTGGCAGCCAGGGCAAAATCAAACCCTCTCCTTGTAACCCTTCTCATTACTCCTTGTGGGCACAGAATTGTTCCTGGCCCTTCCCAAAAAGCAGTTTTAAAGGCTCCTTTATCTCCTGCCGAGCAGAGCAGATCAGATCTCTGCCCTGGAGAGTCTGATCACCCTTGCAAGCTACCATGAGGGGCTGCAAGCCCCAAGTCATGTGCACCCCACTACAGTGGGTGCTGCACTGGTAGGATCCTAGGGCCGAATCCTGAGGCCTTTGCCTGCACCAGAACTGAAGAAACTCCCACTGAAGCTTTGTTTGAATCAGGGACTGCAGGTCTGGCCCTGGACACTAGGGCTGGAAATGCCCTATCAAGTCATCTTGGGCTGGATCCTGCTCTTGGTCAGTCCACTATGAGCCTGCAATAACCCCATTGCAGTGGGTGCAGTCACTCCGGATTCAAACTGGTTTAACTGAGATCAGTCTCTGCCCCCTTGTGCCCCTGGGGTCAGGGTGTGCCCCGTACCAAGCAGCCAAATCTGGACGGGTGGGAGCAGGTCGGGTGTAGACTGATATTTGCAGCGATGAGTGTGCCAGAACCACTAGGGACCCTTGCTCTGCAATCAACATGGATGTGGCTGAGGAGTTAGCCCCGCATATCGGTCTTTCTGTTTAAAACTTGAGACCATGACTCCTTGTTCTGTCATCTGCTACCACTGAGAACAGTCTAGATCCATCCTCTTTGGAGCCCCTTTCAGGTAGTTGAAAGCAGCTATCAAATCCCCCCTCACTCTTCTCTTCTGCAGACTAAATAACCCCAGTTCCCTCAGCCTCTCCTCATAAGTCATGTGCTCCAGTCCCCTAATCATTTTTTCTTAGTACATTATCCGGGCCTATAACAAGTTGGTCATCTGGCTGTCCCTTAGTTACATCAACGGGCTGTGGTCAGTTTAAACCCTTGAGTCATCGTCTTGTTCTGCATCCGCCAGCTAGAGAGTTTGCTCTGTTGTTTGTTCTTTCTGAGAGACAATCCATGTTGATAGTTTCTGTTGGACTCTCCATTTTCGGTCTTGCTCACGTGATCAGGGCTCTGAATTATTTTTCTTTGTGGCAGTTGGAGGTCTCTATCCTTTCCCTCTGTCCAATACGACATGAACACTGTCATCGGATTCTAGACCCAGCAGGTTTCTAACCATGTGGCCGCTGTTTTAAAGGCGTTTGTAAGCTCGTTTTGCCTTTTTATCAGATTTGGCTATTCTCATCAATTCTGACCATTTCAGAGAGAGGTTCTTGTCCAGGGTTGGAACAGTAGTTCTGAGTTGTCTTCCCATCAGGAAGCTTCCAGTAGCTGCTATTGGTGCTGATCTGTAACTCAGAAGAGCAAGGAGTGGATCTTCCTGCTTAGGATTTTCTTGGCTGTCTGTACAGCTCTCTCAGCCTCTCCATTCACTTGTGGGTAATGGAGGCTCCTAGTAATATGATCAAAATCATATTTAGTTTGGAATGACTTAAATTCTGCTGCAATGAATTGTGGTCTGTTGTCTGTCTCTAGTTATTCTGGGATACCAAAGTGAGTAAAAGTACACTTCAGTTTCTCTGTTATACAGCAACATATTATGGTCTTTCAAATACATTATTTCTAAATACCTGGGGAAATAGTCCACTGCAATAAGGTCATGATGTTCTCTGAATTTGCATAAATCTGCAGCTAGTCTCTGTTAGGATATAGATATTCGGGCCTGTCTGTAAAGGCCTATACTCTAAGAATTTAGGAGTATTCTTATCACTTGGCTAGTTCTAGAGGTACAAAAGAAAGAATCAAAATCACTGTCTGCCGGCGTAAGGTCCTTCTCTTACTGTGACAGTCTGAGGCCCTGTGCTTAGGCGAAGGCCTTTGGCTAAGCAGCAGAGGCAGCCATAAGCTGGGAAGCGACCGGTCACCTCCTCACATGCCAAACTAGTTGCACTGAAATCAGGTGCTATGGGGCTGTGAGGATACAATCCTGTCCTGATAATGCCCGTCACCTCTAGAGAAAGGGAAGTGCCTAGAAGATGTAAAAGGAAACTTAGTTTGACAGCATCCTGTCTGGCAAGAACTCACTTATCCATAGCTGGGATGTGAAATCCTCACTTCTGTATTGTTTTATCATTATAGTTCCCACTTTGTCTGTATAATCTCTGTAGGCTCTGTGATTGTTCCTGTCCGCAAAATAATTAATTTTGCTGGGTGTGAACTAATTAAGGTAGTGGGATATAATTGGTTACATAATCATGTTACAATATGTTAGGATTGGTTAGTTAAATTTCAGGAAAATGATTGGTTAAGGTATAGTTAAGCAGAACTCAAGTTTTACTATATAGTCCGCAGTCAATCAGGATGTGTGTGTGTGTGTGTGTGTGTGAAATGGGAACAGGGAATGGGAGTGGGGAAATTGGAATCATGTTTGGCTAAGGGCAGGAATGGGAACAGGGATACAGGTGTAAGGCTCTGTGGTGTCAGAGTTGGAAAGAAGGGGGACACTAAGGAAGGAATCTGGAATCATGCTTGCTGGAAGTTCACCCCAATAAACATTGAATTGTTTGCACCTTTGGGACTTTGGGTATTGTTGCTCTCTGTTCATGCGAGAAGGACCAGGAAAGTTAGTGGGTGAAAGAATAAGCCCCCTAACAGTCTCTTCCAAGGGCTTTCTGGTAGGTGTGTTTGTACACTATATGGTTCAGCATTGTTTCTTAAGTTGATTTGTACCGAATGTCTTTTCAAATGTCCAATATCATCAAATCCTCCATCCTTCCACCTGTCTCACTAGGTCCATCATGGCTGTCACAGTTTTGCTGAGAAGGTTGTTGGTCTTCATCCTTTGATCACATGCACTCTGAATGCATAGCTTTTGTCTTTGTAAGTTGTTTGTTTGGAGAACTGGCCCATGCAGTTCAGAATCTCTCCAGGGCTAATTGAGGCTATGTCAGGTGATTTCAGCTGTGGGAAGGGTTAAAGGTGATTTTAAATCCCTTCTGTGATGTTTGCTCCTGAGTCAATTTTAAAGTCAGTAGTCTTGCTATGAATATTCAGTTTCACTCTCCAGGCAGGCTCTGTGTCATGAGATGTGCTAGAGCCCAGAAATAATGAATCTCGATAGTCTGTAATATGGGCCAACTCCCCGATTGGCTTGGTACAGCAAACAGCTGCAAAATGTCCTGTTTTTTGCATTTATTACACCTTACACCTTTGGCTAAACATACATCTGTTGGACTGTGCATTTTTCCACATCTTGTGCATTTAGGCTTAAAGGCTTTGGGTTTTGACTTGAATTTGTCCCTCTTAGCCTGGGAGTTCTCTCTCCTTGCCTCAGGAGCTTTAGGGATAATGACTTTTAGCCATCATGCTCTTTACAGTTTCTAAGCTAGTTTCTAAATGGTTCTGGCCTTTCATTCTGCTGTTTGACTAGTTCAGACTGCTCTGCTATCTGTATAGTTGTGGATAGGATTAAGTCTGTTCATAATTGTAGCTGTTGTGACAGATTTTAGTCAGTTAGCCCAATAACCAGCCTTTCTGGGATATTTTCTTGTTATACATTCCCAAAATCGCAGTGTTCTGACAATGTATGTAAAGCTTTTATAAAAGATTCAACATTTTCTCTTGGTTCCTGCATTCTCTGCTGAAAGCATGCTCTTTCATAAATCACATTTCTCAGAGGTATAAAGTATGCACCAAACATACCCAAGAAGGACCCTTTATAGTCATCCATGTGACTGTCTTCAGTAAAGTCAAAGGATTGAAAGATATGCTCTGCTTGCTTCCCTGTAGCATAAGTAGAGCCCTTCGTTTTCTTTTTTTCTTTTCTTTTTCCTGGGAATTTATGAGTGTTTATTATCACAACAATAAAAACACGTGAAAATCAGTGCAAAAAACTATTAATTATTTTTCTGGATAAATATCAGAGTTTATTTTGGTAGACAGGGAAAAAAATATTCAGTAGATTAATGCTTTGAATGCCATTAATCAATGTGGCAGAACTAAAACAGAACTCAAAACACCCCACCTCTGAGTTTAAGAAGACCATACATCTCTAATCCCCAAATAAAACTTTTCATTTGAATAAACAGTTTACTGTCATAGATTTAGAACTATAATTAGACTATAAATATTTACATTTAATAATTAGGCCAGACCATATGTGGTGCATACGCTCAATTTCATTGTTTTCTCCTGGTTTTGTTTTTTTAAAACTTTTGAATACTTCCTTGTGTTCTGAAACATATTCTGATACAGATTTTTGTTTTCTTCCCATTTTAGTGTGTTAAAACTGCTGACAGCTTGAAATGTGTACGTGGTGGTTTTGAAATTCATCAGTACGTTCAGAAGCACATGCATTTCAGAGCTTGCATGCGTGCCTGTTTGTTTGTTGTGTCTTACTTCAACAGGCAGCTTTGTATATACACACAGACTAATGTGTTATCGTAATACATATATCTCATGCCATGTACTGTATTTTCCTAATAAAACAAGTTATTTTTTTATATATTTCAATGATACAAAAGTAGGGTGAAAATCAGAAAAAAACGAAGAATGAAGAAAAAACTGGCATCTGAAGAGGTGGGGTTTTTACCCATAAAAGCTTATGCCCAAATAAATTGGTTAGTCTTTAAGGTGCCACCGGACTCCGTGTTGTTTTTGTGGATACAGACTAACACGGTGACCCCCGATAGAAAAAACTGAATAATACTTTTTGTAATACGCAGGATTTTTTCATAAAAGTCAGTTTAAACTGAAAATGAAGGGACTTAAGCATAAGTTAAAGAAGATACCTGAATATCTCCAGTTTAATTAGGGAGTTTTGTAGCAATGCAAAATACTGCTTTCTGTCTATCCATTCTGAAGGAGATGTCAAAGCTGAAATTCTCTGGGGGCATTGAAGAATGGCATATTGATGAGATCCTGCAATCTTTGTTGGTTTTTTTTCTTCAGCTTGCAATATTTGTTGCTTTGTTCCTTTTGTTTGCAACCGGGGTTGCTGTTGTCCTTCCATTTCTGTTCTCCTCTGGCATTAGTTTCCTTCTGGCGCTATGTCATGTACATCTTGTACATAGTAGGTTGTGGGGCTGCTACTAGCAGGCTGGGCTTCTGGAGCATATTGGGACTGGCCACAGAGCTTCTTCCCAGAACCTAATGGCTGAACTGTAAAACACAATTTCACCTCCCATTACAGTGGTTAAGGCCCTGGGTTGGGATTCAGGGAAATTTGGTTCAGTTACTGTCTCTGCAACTGTTCTCTTGGTTGGGTCTCCATGCCAGTGAAGAGTCCGTCTTTCTCTCACCCCCTTGTGCTTTGAATCCTGACTCCCTGCTGTTCATGTTGTTCCCACTCACATCACTCCCTGTAGCAGGGTCAAGCACACGATGCTTTGCACTTCCTGTGGCTGCCATCCAAGGGACTGCCAGCCTCATAGGTGTCAAGGGCCAGATTTAGCAGTCCTTGATCATGAGAATCCCTTGAGCAAGGGCTGATGAATCTGGTCCTAATGAAGCATCATCTTCATGTCACTGTCATGGAAACTGAGGTGCAGAGCAACAAAGAGGTCAATTCACAAAGGGATTTAGGCCCCTAAGTCCAATACTGAAGTGGCATTGACACTCACAACACTACTATTCAGATGCCATCTAATCCTGTAGGTGCCCAAATCCCCTAAGAGTTTAAGCTTCCGCTGATGGGCATATGCAAAACTGCCTAAATCCTTATGCCACCCCCACAGCTAATGAGCTGCTCAGGGCCTTTTATCATACCTAAGTCCCAGCAGGACTTTCGAACTAGGCCTTCCCCCACCTATCTTGCTTGTGGGGACCAATGCGTTTGGCGTGCTCGAAGCACCCTTAATTTGCACTAAAGACAGCCAGCTTGAGAATTTTGGGAATTGATGTGGCCAGAATACCCAGGAGCCCTGACCCTCAGATGGGACGTAGGAGAATTGTGTTTGCAGCCGCACTCGCCTGCGTATAGGGCAGGGACTTGACCTCTCGTCTCCCGTATTACAGGTGAGCACTAAAATGCATCCAGTGAAGTGAGCTGTAGCTCACGAAAGCTTATGCTCAAATAAATTTGTTAGTCTCTAAGGTGCCACAAGTACTCCTTTTCTTTTTGTGAATACAGACTAACACGGCTGCTACTCTGAAACCTGTATGGAATATAGGTGACCATTTATAATATTATGGGTACCAATACTACAAAATTGCAAGGAGTCATACAAGATATGCCATGTAAGGTATCAGTGGAAAAGTTGTGATTTGCTAAATATGATAAGCTTATTTATATGCATGTATCATCTTTGTATCGTGAGTTATAAATGTGTGTGATATATTGATATCTCAAACTTGTGCTGTGTTTCTGGATGACACCCCCAGACAGATTGTCATCAGCACTACCCAGCCTGCTTAATGGCCTATCAAGGACAATCAGCTATACAACGAACCCATTGAGAAAACCAGGGGCTACGCCTATGAGTCAGCAGACATTTAGGAACATGCCTGTGGGCAGGGGACTCCATGTACCTTTCCATGCCCAAGTGCCGTGAGCTTGTGTTTGGGACAGAGGAAGTACAAGCCACATGGCAAAGGATATAAAAGGCAGCTGCATCTTCTCCATTTGGTCTTCAGTCCCTGCTTCTCACCTCTGGAGCAACTTCTCTACACACTTTGAACAAAGGACTGAATGACCCATCCAAGCTTTGGACATGTTCCAGGGGGCTGTACAAGCCAGCAAACTCACCAGTGCTGTTCAGAACCAGATACATGGACTCTGAAGTCTTGTGTATGTATCTGATGGCTTTGACCATTTAACAACTCTCCTCTCATTCTTTTCTTTTATAATGAAACCTTTGGTTTTAGATACTAAAGGACTGGCTGGCAGCGTGGTATTTTGGGAAAGATCCAAACCTAGACTGACCTGGGAATGTGGCTGGCCCTTTGGGGATCAGAAGAACATTTTGTACAGCTAATAGAGTTTGAAATAACTTCTTACTGTACTGGACCTATGTGCTGACTGGGAGCCAGAGAACTGGAATGCACTAAAGGGGGCCATGTGATTTCTTTTGTTCAGCTTCTTGATAACCAGTGTGGGGGATCAGGAGCACGGATGTGACTGGTGGGTGAGTCTAACTTCAGTGTTAACCACCAGTTTTGGGAGACTCTGCTCTCCTTTTTGCAGCCTGCCCTGACCTTGGCATTTTCAGTGTAGGCTTTCCAAGGCACCTTGACTCACAAGTGCCCTAACTCCCAGCCTAATGGGGGCGCTGGGGTGAAGCTGTTCCACTGTATATAAATAATTGATTATTCATTGGAGCAGAGAGTTAAACCCAACTCTCCCACAGCCTACCTGAGCAGCAGAACCACACTCAACCCCCACTGAATATCTAATTCTTTACAATAGGTGGACCAGCTCCAGCAGGAGAGATTGAGAGAGACCTGACCCTATTGACCAGTGTTTAGAGCACTCAGCTGGGAAGTGGGGGTACATCTTCACAGCAACCCTACCCCCCTGGGGCAGCAAGTTTCAGAGCCCAGGCCCACAGGCTCATGCTGTGGCACCAGAAGTAGCCACACAGATGTTCTGGCTTGGGCTGGAGCCCTGACTCCAAAGCCCAGGGGGCAGGTTTCAGCGCCCAAGCGGGAACCTCCGCGTGGCTATTTTTAGCGCTGTAGCACGAGCCCCAGCTGCTGAGACTGGTGGCAGCGGGTTTGTTTGTGCTGTGTAGATGCACCCTTCCTGACCTGGGCTGACGTCGCAGCTCCCAGTCAGGCAGCGTGGGTTTGAAAATAGCCTTCTCCAGCCCAGGGGAGTGCCCATGTCACCAGGCTACTAGGCATAAGGACATGCAGCTGGGCATCACACTGCCTTTGATTCCCACAAGAAAGGGGTGGGGCTGATCTAGTTTAGGTACTTTCTCCAGGGCTCATCACATGATCAATCAGATGTCAGCCAATCAGGGACCAAAAATGGTTCTCACTCCACCCTTCTTTCCCCCTTATTATTGCAGGAACAGCAGCTGTGGGCTCTTTGATTCACTGGGCTAGGCCAGGCCAGGCAGGTAGGGTGGCTGGCTAGACTAGGGTAGGCTAGGGTCATGCAGTCCCGTCCCGTCCCGTCCCACCCCACCCGTACTGAGTGGCCATAGCTTTATAGGAGCACAAAACAGTGGGAAGGGGAGACACAAAAGAAGCCTTGAAGCATTTTCTCCTTTGTGGTGCAGGATGGGTGGCCTGTTTACTTGTGATGGGAGAGGGGCCCACCCTGTGGGTGGTTTGACATCTCAATCCGCCGCCAGAATTTTGCCGGGACTTGGCTTTGTAACGTTGGCCCTGAGCTGCAGGGCGTCGGAGTGCAGCTGCAGGTTTTGCAGCTTGTAAAGGGGCTAAATAAGCAAATCCATCCAGCTGCTGACTGGAGGGACTTGGTAGCAGGGCCTTCTGGAGCAGCATCGCAAGCTGTCTGCAGGAGCATGGCCTAGTATTTAGGGCTTGGCAGAGATGGGTTCAAGTCCCTTAGTCCCACCTGACGGCTGGGGATCACAGGACGGCCCTGCCTCGCAGAGGGGTTGTGAGGATAGATACATTACAGCTGGCAGTGCTTGGACATGCTGGTGCTGGGGGATAGATAGCTCCAAGCAGCGCTCCCTTCTGGAGCTGGGATCCTACAGCACCGGCAACCGTTCTGTGGGGGAACTCACTGTCTCAGATTACAGGGTGTGCCAAGCTGTTTACAGTCTCTGGCAGTGTCCCCTATAATGCACTAAGCTCCAAACCTCCCCTTTTTTTCAAGGGCAACCCCCTGGTCTCCACTACTCTGAGGTGGGCTTTCTGGCTCCAGCAGCCCGATGTCTCACCATGGCTCTCCAGCAGGTCTACATGAGTTCAGACCCTTGGTAGAGACTTCACCCTTGTGAGAGCAACACAACCAGCAGAGCTTTGCGGTGCCACAGGGCAGCCAGGGTTAATTAGCCAGCTGGAAGGCTGGGCCCTCAGGTAGAATGGGACAACAGAGTCTGTATGAGAGGCCACGTTGGCAGCAATCCCTGTCCTACAGTCTAGAGCCTCTGGGAGTCCCCCTCCCCGTCTCTCTCTGGGCATCAGCCATCCTAATCCAAGGCTGCTCCACGGGGCACCTTCATTTCCACGTGCAGCTGGGCTGGTTCCATGTGATCTTCTTCCCTTGGCTGCTGGTCATTAAACTCTAATGCCCCGTTACTGGTCTCCATCATCTCTCCAGCCACAGGGGGACAGGTCTTGATCATTCATTTGCACCAACCCAGCCTGCCTGTGTGACTCCAGCACCCCATTCCCCTGTCCCACAGGAGAAATTAACCCCTTCACACCCAGTGGGTGGCAATACACACTGAGTGGGGATCCTGAATCGCTCATATTTTCCATAAAAATATTACCAAAAATGTCCACATTCTCCATGCTTGGGGACCAGGAAAGGGATGCGCAGACAGACAGAGAGGGGAGGTGCCCAGCACTTATGGGAAACCATTCACATAGCCCAGTAACTCGGTGGGTGCTTATCAGAAGTGTCTAACCTAGAAGATGAAACCACAAGTAGGAGCCGATTGGGACGCTCAGGAGCGAATGCTGTGTCCCAGGGGTGGTGGGCCCAAAGCTGCATGGAGAAATGATTCCTCTCCTTACTCTGGATCACAAAGCTGCGTGTGTGGCCCAAAATCTCATCGCCTACTGCCGCGTTCCCCCAGCACCCTGGATTCCAGGTAAATGGCCCCTACCCCTGTGTAGCTTTCCCCCCGCGGGCCCCTGCTGGTTGCGCTTGCTGAGTGCTTGGAATCATCCTGATCCCACGCTTGGGCTCCACACAGGGGTGAGGCCTGCTTGGAAATCCCCTGCGCATATGCCACTGGATTTATCGATGGTCCTGTCAGCTGTATTTAAAGTGGGAAATGGGGCAGCATTAACACAACTGCTGAGTACTGCGCCTTGGCTGAAAGCAGTCACATTCTGGAGTTGTTTGTTTGCAAACCTCTTCTGGCTGGGTCCTTGCCTTAATCTCTACCATTAGCTGCAAATGGAGAGACCCAGCCCTCAGAGCCTGGGAAGAGGGACAAACGCATGGGGCTTTTCAGATCTTCCCAGAACAATATGCTTAATTTGGACTGAGCCCTGGGAGGACAAGGCGCCCTGGGAGGTAGTGTGACAGGGAGGTCTTAGACCACACAGCGTGAGGATCATGCATCAGTTTGTAAGCGCCAACAGGAGAATAAGGGTATAAGGAATATCCAAGATGGATTTGTCAAGAGCAAAAAAATCATACCAAACCAACCTATTTTCCTTGTTTGACAGGGTCACTGGCCTAGTGGATGGGGGGAAGCAGTAGACATGCTATATCTTGATTTTAGTGAGGGCTTTTGACACAGTCCCCCTTGGCCTTCTCGCAAGCAAACTAGAGAAATGAGGTCCTGATGAAATTACTCGAAGATGGGTGCCCAACTAGTTGAAAGACCATAGCCAAAATTAGTTAGCAACGGTTCACTGTTACACTGGGAGGGCGTATCTAGTGGGGTCCTGCAGGGGTCTGTCCTGGGTCTGGTGCTATTCAATATTTTCATTGATGATGTGAATAATTGAATGGAGAGAATATTTATCAAATTGGCAGATGACACCAAACTGGGAGGGGCTGCAAGCACGTTGGAGGACAGGATTAGGATTCCAAACAACCTTGATCAATTGAAGAATTGGTCGGAATTCAATAAGGTGAAATTCAATAAAGACAAATGCAAAGCATTGCACTTAGGAAGAAAAAAATCAAATGCACAGCTATAAAATGGGGAATAACTGGCTTGGTGGTGGTGCTGCTGAAAAGGATGTGGGGTCTATAGTGGATCTCCAATTGAATGAGTCAACAGTGTGATGTAATTGTGAAAAAGGCTAATATCATTCTGGGATGTATTAATAAGAGTGTCGTATGTAAGACACGGAAGGTAATTGTCCCACTCTCCTTGGCACTGGTGAGGTCTCAGTTGGAGTCCTGTGTCCAGTTCTGGGCCCCCCACTTTAAGAACCGGACACAGGACTCCAACTGAGACCTCACCAGTGCCAAGCAGAGTGGGACAATTACCTCCAGTGTCTTACATACGACACTCCTATTAATACACCCCAGAATGATATTAGCCTTTTTCACAACTACATCACACTGTTGACTCATATTCAATTGGAGAGCCACTATAGCCCCCACATCCTTTTCAGCACTGTTACACACTGCTCACACTAAACACACATGGTCAACCAGTGCCACATGGTGGCAATACTAGGAGCTTTGGGGCAGGCCACCTCTCTGACCAGTGTGTCCCTGCTGTAGTTCTACAACATCATCGGTTTCAGGCCAGAAGGGACCATTAGATCATCTGGCCTGATCCCCTGCACAGCATAGACCAGAGTGCCCACTCAGGGAGTCCTGCATCCAGCGCATAATTTGGGATGGAGCTGGCGCATGTCTTCAGCAAAGAGAAATCACGTTTCCTGTTCAAACTTTGCTGATTTCAGCTTCCAGCCATTGTACCTCATTCTGCCTCTGGCTTCTAGATTAAAGAACCCTCTGCTATCAGAAATCTTCCCATGGAGGTACATACAGACCATGATCCAGTCACTTCTTAACCTTCTCTGTAATAAGCTAAATAGATTGAGCTCCTTGAGTCTCTTGCTTAAGGCAGGTTTCTTGTCTGCCTCAGGTTTTTTCAAGGCTCTCATCCCTATGGCTATGTTTGAGCGGGGGTGGGGGGAACGGTAGAGAGACCCCTATGGAGCCAGAACCACCATCCCCTACAGCACCATGGTTTTCTTTACACAGGAATGGGTGTGTACTCACTGAGCAGGTTTGTCTTCATCTTGATAAATGACGCTAGAAGTGACCCAGGGAATCAGAGAGCAGGGAGCCTCTCTCCAGCATCTGGGAGAGACCATGAGATCTGCTCTGATGGGTGTACACTAGAAGCAACCACTCCAGAAACCATGAGGCATGCTGGATGCCAGCTGCGGGAAAACCTCTGCTCATTGCACAGCAGCAACCAGAAAGGCCAACCCCAGGCTGTGGGAATACAGGGCCAGAGAAAGCACACAGCAAACGTGCACCCGGAGAACTCTCTGGCCAGCAGAGTTAAGGACAATAAGAAGGCAGGATTTCTAATCTCTGTTAGGAACAAAAGGAACTGTAACAGCGGCATTGGGCCATTGCTGGCTGGAAATGGCTGGATTGTCAGTCGCAGGGTAGACGAGGCGGAACTGTCCAGAAATTATTTCTGTTGTGTATTTAGGAAAAGGCCAGATGAGATCTCTCTGTTAGATGATGGTGATAAGGAAACACTTTCCATCCAACTTTAACTGAGGAAAATGTTCATAGAATCATAGAATATCAGGGATAGAAGGGACCTCAGGCAGTCATCTAGTCCAACCCCCTGCTCAAAGCAGGACCAACCTCAACTAAACCATCCCAGCCAGGGCTTTGTCAAGCCAGACTTTAAAAACCTCTAAGGAAGGAGATTCCACCACCTCCCTAGGGAACCCATTCCAGTGCTTCACCACCCTCCTAGTGAAAAAGTTTTTCCTAATATCCAACCTAAACCTCCCTGTGATGGATTGGATCACAGAAACCCCCTTGGGGCTGCCAAATGATGTGCCAAGACTACTTCTGTCCCGGCTTTCCCTGCCCTCCTAGCTTGGGACTTCTGTGCCCTGCCTGGTTTGAGCCAGACCCGCTAGCCTGCTGCAAACCCAGACCCAGGTCTGAACCACGTCCCCTAACAGCTGTAGGCTTAAACTGAAAGCAGCTTAAAAAGTGTTCCTGTCTTTAACACTCAGATGCTCAACCCCCAATGGGGTCCAAACACCAAATAAATCCATTTTACCCTGTATAAAGCTTATACAGGGTAAACTCATAAATTGTTCACACTCTATAACACAAATAGAGAGAAAAGGAGTACTTGTGGCACCTTAGAGACTAACCAATTTATTAGAGCATAAGCTTTCGTGAGCTACAGCTCACTTGCATCCGATGAAGTGAGCTGTAGCTCACGAAAGCTTATGCTCTAATAAATTTGTTAGTCTCTAAGGTGCCACAAGTACTCCTTTTCTTTTTGCGAATACAGACTAACACGGCTGCTACTCTGAAACAAATAGAGAGATATGCACAGCTGTTTGCCACCCGCCCCCCAGGTATTAATACATACTCTGGGTTAATTAATAAGTAAAAAGTGATTTTATTAAATACAGAAAGTAGTAATTAAGTGATTCCAAATAATAGCAGACAGAACAAATTACCAAGCAAAATAAAATAGAACATGCAAGTCTATATCTAATATAGTAAGAAAACTGAATGCAGATAAAAACCTCACCCTCAGAAGAGTTCCACTAAACTTCCTTTTACAGACTAATCTCCTTCTAGTCTGGGTCAAGCAATCAGTCACAGTTTTAGTTACTGACCTTTGTTCCAGTTTCTTTTAGGTATCCTTGGGGGTGGAGAGGCTCTCTCTTTAGCCAGCTGAAGACAAAATGGGGGGGTCTCCCAGGGGTTTAAATAGACTTTCTCTTGTGGGTGGATACCCTCTCCTCTCTCCTATGCAAAGTCCAGCTCCAAGATGGAATTTTGGAGTCACATGGGCAAGTCACATGTCCATGCATGACTCAGTTTTTACAGACAGCAGCCATTATCCACATACTACCTTGAACATCCTCATGTAAACTTCTTATGTGGATTGGAGCCTTCCAAGATCCGTTGTGTGTTAAGTGGTCTTGATTGGGCACTTAACTTGCAAATTTTTTTCTAAAGAATCTGACCAAGTGCCTTACTAAGGTTATTTAAAATCAAACAAGTATACAGCCAATATTCATAACTTCGAATACAATAATGACACATGGATACAAATAGGATGAATAGATTCAGTAGATCATAACCTCTACAGAGATATGTTGCATACCATATGTAGCATAAAACATATTCCAGTTATGTCATATATACATTCATAAGCATATTTCCATAAAGCCTTATGTGGAGCAGTGTCACACTCCCCCACTGCAACTTGAGGCCATTACTCCTTGTTCTGTCATCTGGTACAACTGAGAACAGTCTAGATCCATCCTCTTTGGAATCCCCTTTCAGGTAGTTGAAAGCAGCTATCAAATCCCCCCTCATTCTTCTCTTCTGCAGACTAAACAATCCCAGTTCCCTCAGCCTCTCCTCATAAGTCATGTGCTCCAGACCCCTAATCATTTTTATTGCCCTCCGCTGGACTATTTAACAATTCTTCCACATCCTTCTTGTAGTGTGGGGCCCAAAACTGGACACAGTACTCCAGATGAGGCCTCACCAATGTCGAATAGAGGGGAACGATCACGTCCCTCGATCTGCTGGCAATGCTCCTACTTATACAGTCCAAAATGCCGTTAGCCTTCTTGACAAGAAGGGCACACTATTGACTCATATCCAGCTTCTTGTCCACCATAACCCCTCGGTACTTTTCTGCAGAACTGCTGCCTAGCCATTTGGTCTCTAGTCTGTAGTGGTGCATGGGATTTTTCCATCCTAAGTGCAGGACTCTGCACTTGTCCTTGTTGAACCTCATCAGATTTCTTTTGGCCCAATCCTCTAATTTGTCTAGGTTCCTCTGTATCCTATTCCTATGCTCCAGCATATCTACCACTCCTCTCAGTTTAGTGTCATCTACAAACTTGCTGAGGGTACAGTCCCTGCCATCCTCCAGATCATTAATGAAGATATTGAACAAAACCGGCCCCAGGACTGACCCTTGGGCACTCAGCTTGATACTGGCTGCCAACTAGACATGGAGCCATTGATCACTACCAGTTGAGCCTGATAATCTAGCCAGCTTTCTATCCACCTCATAGTCCATTCATCCAGCCTATACTTCTTTAACTTGCTGGCAAGATAAAGTGGGAGGCCATATCAAAAGCTTTGCTAAAGTCAAGGAATAACACGTCCACTGCTTTCCCCTCATCCACAGAGCCAGTTATCTCATCATAGAAGGCAATTAGGTTAGTCAGGCATTACTTGCCCTTGGTGAATCCATGCTGACTGTTCCTGATCACTTTCTTCCCTTCAAAGTGCTTCAAAATTGATTCCTTGAGTACCTGCTCCATGATTTTTCCAGGGTCTGAGGTGAGGCTGACTGGCCTGTAGTTCCCAGAGCCTCCTTCTTCCTTTTTTAAAAGATGGGCACTACATTAGCCTTTTCCCAGTCATCCAGGACCTCCCCCAATCACCATGAGTTTTCAGAGATAATGGCCAATGGCTCTGCCATTACGTCCACCAACTCCTTTAGCACCCTCGGATGCAGTGCATCTGGCCCCATGGACTTGTGCTTGTCCAGCTTTTCTAAATAGTCCCAAACCACTTCTTTCCCCACAGAGGGCTGGTCACCTCTTCCCCATGCCGTACTGCCCAGTGCAGTAGTCTGGGAGCTGACCTTGTTCATGAAGACAGAGGCAAAAAAATCATTGAGTACATTAGCTTTTTCCACATCCTCTGTCACTAGGTTGCCTCTCCCATTCAGTAAGGGGCCCACACTTTCCCTGATCTTCTTCTTGTTGCTAACATACCTGAAGAAACCCTTCTTGTTACTCTTAACATCCCTTGCTAGTTGCACTCCAGTTGTGAATTGGCCTTCCTGATTTCACTCCTGCATGCCTGAGCAATATTTTTATACTCCTCCCTTGTCATTTGTCCAGTCTTCCACTTCTTATAAGTTTCTTTTTTGTGTTTAAGAAAAACTGTTAAACCAAGCTGGTCGTCTGCCATATTTACTATTCTTTCTACATATCAGGATAGTTTGTTCCTGCAACCTCAATAAGGATTCTTTAAAATACAGCCAGTGCCACACCCTGATGGCCCACTCCCTCAAGGGGTCCCCTGGGGAAGGCAGATCAGCACTGTATATTGCTAACACAGTTGCAAGCATTACAGGATATTTTGGGAAGGGTCAAAGGTGGGGGTGAGGGTGGAATGAAGGATTCCTTTGCAGATTGTGAGAGGCCAGAGGTGGAAGACAGAAGAGAGCAGAGAATGGGTTAACTCCACGCTCCTGCTAGGCCCAAAGATAAGATGCTGACTCCAGCCAGCTCAAGACCACAGCACACATCTGACTCTCGGCTGCCTGCCAAGAAAGAGGGGGGCCTGGAATCCACCAACCAGCCATGAGAAAGGAAGATTCAACTGAAGAACAGACCTGCAGAGCCAGCCCATAACAAAGGAGGCAAGCGAAGGCCAGCATGGAGGAAAACAAAGAGGACAACAGAGTCTAGCTGGTGTGTTTTGGGAAAGTTGAGGAGACCACAAAGAGCCAGTTTTGACTGGTACAAAGAGCATCAGGCGCAGAGGTCCCCTGAATGGAACACCCCCAAAGGAGCCCAGGACTTAAAACCCTCCTGAGAGCTGGAGCAATTTGGAGATCACAGCGGATCCTGGATGACCTGTGCACACAGGACAGAACTCCCGTCCACCCCTCTCCCTCTTCTTCTTACGTTACACCCAGGCCTGGCCAGCCTTGGGTAGTGAGTGTGTGAGTATGAAAGTGGGTTAGGACTTGGGGCACTAATGCTTTCTTCCTTCCTCTGAGTGATGTGGGAAGCACCCATCATTCTCCGCTGTTATTTTATTATTCTATCAATAACACTTTAAAATTTAGACATTTGGTGTGTTCCGTCATCTTCTCCCTTAATGATCCTGTGGCCTCAGCCTGATCATCTGACGCTTCAGGCAGATTGGTAACAGAAATCTGTCACACCAGCTCTCCCGGACTCCTTTCCCCCTCATGTTATTCTCCCAGGGGATCCTGCCCATCAGTTCCCTGAGGGAGTCAAAGTCTGCTTTTCTGAAGTCCAGGGTCCATATTCTGCTGCTCTCCTTTCTTCCTTGTGTCAGGATCCTGAACTCGACCATCTCATGGTCACTGCCTCCCAGGTTCCCATCCACTTTTGCTTCCCCTACTAATTCTTCCCTGTTTGTGAGCAACAGGTCAAGAAGAGCTCTGCCTCTAGTTTGTTCCTCCAGCACTTGCGGTATGTATGGTGAAGCATCACAAACCAAGTGTAATAGTAGCGAAGCAACACAATGTGTAAGAACTTACACTGATGTCAACTGTTTCTTTGCTTCCTTAAATGCACAATTGCACTCTTTAGTCCATTTCAGTTTTTCCTTTGCTTGTAACAGTTCATGTAAAGCCACCAATACTGGTGTTAGATTAGGCTGAAATTTACCATAGTAGTTAAGCAGTCCTAAGAATGAACATAACTGTGCCACATTGCTTGGCAGTGGTGCTTCAGGAACCACCTTCTCTTTCTCTGGCAATTTCCTTAAGTTCGTGGTATCAGTTACAAGTCCAAGGTATTCAGATGAAGGTTTGAAAAAACTCACATCTGTCTCAGTGTACTCTCAGTCCATGGTCTTCCAAACATCGCAAGACAGCATCCACATTTTGAAGATGATCCTCTTAATCCTTTCCTGTAACAATGATGTCATCCAAATAGCACTGAACTCTGTTCAGTCCCTTCTGGCTCTCATTCTTGGCTTTCTGGAACAGGGCAGGTGTCCATGTGATACCAAAAGGCAAAAAAATAAGTGTTTTTGCATGTTGATTGTGAGTTATTTGCAAGATGCCAGATCAGTCTCCATTTGCAGATATGCATTGAGCAAATCTAATTGACTGAAACACTGAAATACTGTCCTCCACTAAGAATAGCAAACAAATCTTCAACATGAGGTAGTGGATACTGGTCTGCACATAAAATTAGATTCAGTGTTATGCTGAAATCTCCACAAATTAAGACTGAGACATCCTTTTTTAACACTGGTACGATGGGTGTAGCCCACTCACCGTGTGAAACCGGTGACAGGACTCCCATTGTTCCCTAAACAGGCCAAATTAGCTTCCACCAGAGGCTTTGGACCATAAGGCACAACTCTGGGCTTGCAATATTTTGGCTGGCTATCAGATGTAACAGTGAGCTTCACTGACGCATTGCTCATCTGTCCAAACTCCGTTTCAAAAACTTTGGAGTGCCTGTCCAGTATTTCTTGAAGATTTTGAGGTGTTTTGGTGATCTCTTGATCTCAGTCCAATTCATCTTCAGCTTTTCAAGCCAAGATCTGCCAGATAATGGTGGATTCTTTCTTTCAATCACATCACCTTGATCACCTTGATCGCTTCAGCCCTCATATAGATTGCACCCATCACAACACATCTTCCATTCTTCTCGTATCCTGGCCTTCCTTCTCCCGGTGTGGCCATGTCTTCTCACTATAAAATCTTTCCATCTCTTTGGAGGTCGGCTGAGTGGTCGCTTCAATTCCCATGGGTACCACATGGCGACAGCTGTAGTCCAACGATTGTCAGTGAGCCTCGCTATATGCCCAGCCCATTGCATTTTACTATGCCTGCTCTCAGCAATGACGTCCTGCACTCCACTGTGCTGTCTGATCACTTCACTGGGGACTCCGTCGCAGATTGAAAGTCCCAGAATTCTTCTTTCCATCGCCCCCTCCATGACAGAGAGTTGCTGCTCCTCTGACTCCATCAGCACCCGCATTTTGCTGCCGTACAACATTGCTGGCAGTGCAGTTGAGTTGAAGAGGCTGGCGCATGTTGCCTTGTTGATTTTTCCTTGCAGGACATCCTTTGAATGTGCACCAGCCAGCTTTCTTTCTTCACGAGAGTTCACTTTCCTGATCATGGCACATGTTAATTTCTTGGCCCAAATAAACATATTGCTCAACTTCTTCTATTTGTTTTCCCTTGATTGTTATTTGGGTTTTTGGCAAGGTATCAGACCACATAAATTTTGTTATGGAGCAGTTACTTTTCAGTCTGATTTGGCTGCTTTTTGTGTTGAGTTCTTGCAGCATTTTCTATAGTTGGACAGTATTTTTGGTAATCAACACAATAGCATCTGTGAAGATGAGATGGTTTAACTGCTCTCTGTTGATGTTGATTCCATCCTTCCAACTCATGCATTTCATAACTATTTTGAGGCAGGCTGTGAAGAGTTCCGGTGAAACAGTGTCTCCTTGTTTCACACCTTTCTTAACTGGGATACGAAGGGGAGTATTAAATAAAGTTATATCTGTAGTGCAGTCAGAATTTGCTTCCTTTAATAGTTTGATGTAGTTTGTGTCGATGCTCTGTTCTGCAAGAGCTTTCAACGCTGCATTGAGTTCTGTGCTATCAAACACTTTTTCATAGTCAACAAAGGCAATGCATAAAGGGAATTTGTATTCCCTTGATCGTTCCAATAGCTGGTTTATAGTGAAAATATGGTCCAATGTGCTGAAATTCCTTCAAAAGCCTCCCTGCTGTCTCGGCTGCTGCTTGTCCAGACTCTGAGAGAGTCGGTTTGTTATTATTTTGGTGAACGGCTTGTAGACATGTGAGAGCGGGCATATTGGATGATAGTTCTTTAGATCTTCATGATCATCCTTCTTGAACAGTGGAATGGTGTTGGACTCCTTCCAGCTAGATAGTATCTTCTGCATTTCCAAGTAATGGCTAAACCTCCGAGCAAGGGTTTCCCAGAGGTCTTGGCCTCCAGCTCTTATCATTTTGATTGTCAGTCTATCTTTATCTGGGGCTTTTCCTTCCTTCATTTGGTGAGCTGAATGTCGAACTTCGCTGACAAGGACCGGGAGTACATGCTCATTGGTCTATTGAAATGTTGGTCCGAGGACATTTATCTGAGACACGAACAGTTCGGTGTAGAAATCTTTGCAGACTGCTTCCATCCCTGTTCTGTCAATTACTGGTTTTCCATCCCTGTCCTTCAGCGCCGTTATTGTTGACCTGTACAGCGTCAGTTCCCCTTTGTATTTTTTGAGGCTTCTGTGATCTTCAGACGTCTCTAAGAACCTTTCATTTTAGTACTTCTTGAAGTCCTCCTTTAGTCTTCTTCTTATCAGCTTTCAGATGAGGGAGTACTCAAGTTTGTCCCCATAATTTTGCGTCATATTCCCCCACTTCTCTAGCCAGTTCCATGTTTCCTCTGAGATTTTTCCCTTCGCTCTTTTTGGTCTTTCTTTCTAGGCTAATTTCTCGCATTGCCTCAATTTATCAGTGAAGTTTTTATAATCCTCATCGCAGTTATCTGTAAGACTCCAGTCTTCCTTGGAAATTGTTCACTTTCAAGATTGCTTTGTTGAATATTTTTGGCCTCTGTCTCTGATTTGCCATCTGTAGTGCTTTCTTCTCCACTTTTTCATTGAAGCTGAGCCATGCTCTGAGCAAGCGATGGTCACTAACCAATGTTAAATGATGGGTACTACTGAGATGTCTTGTACAATGTGCTGCCTGTCGATCAGAATATAGTCAATCTTGTTCTTGTTCTTCGCATTGGACTTGACCCATGTCCACCTCCTCTTGGTCTTCTTAAACCAGGTGCTACCAATGAACATTTCTTTTGTCTCCACCAGAGACGGAGTCGCTCTCCTCATGGATTCCATTTGCCAATGCCAATGAACTTTTCACCTTCTTTTCATCTTCTAACTTTGGCATTGAAATCTCACATCGCGATCCTATATGTGGGTTTTTGAGCGAGGGTTTCCTCGAGCTCCTGATAGAATTATTCCACATTGTCATCTTCGCTTGTGCTTTTGGGAGCGTAGCGCTGAATAATTTTGAGGGTGCTGACAGCATAGCCAGCGGGTGGATGAAGAAATGACTAAAACAACACTAATAAACGGGCCCCAACTCCTTGTGCATCCCTCTATCCATTCTGTGACCGTGGTGGGGAGTTCAGTCAACAAGAGGCTGTTAAGAATCTCAGGGGTCAGAAAAAGGACTGCCCTCTCAGTGTGCACCTATAACTGCAGGACACTGACAAGAGACAATTCAATCAACCATCTAATGGAGGAGAAGGCAAGGACAGCCTGTGGCGTCCTTGGTCTCTGCAAAACATGATGAAGAAAGGAGATGGAAGTGAAGTAGAGAGACCAAAGTACCATCATGCTGGGACAAGGGAAAGACGTGAGAACCGTTGGAGGGATCAGCTTAATCATCAACAAGGAATGGTCTCCAAAAATCATCTCCTGCAAGGTCAAATCATTGTGCATCAGAGGGCTACATCTCCAACCGAACAAGAACAGCACCTTCAAGACTATTCAGCTCTATTATTATTCAATCAGATACAAGAATAAAATGACTGATTGTCCATCTAGTTGAACTTTCTCTGAAGTATCCCTTCTGGAACTAACTTTTCTCTGGTATAAGTGTTCAACACCATGGCGATTTCTTCCAGAGGAACTTTGACAAAGTCTGGTGATAGGTAGATGCAGAAATCAGTGAAACAGTAGCTCCAATATCAGGCTTCATTCTAGTAGGAACTCCCTTGATGAAGGGTGGGACCCAGGTGCCATTGCTTACTCCAGCTTCTGATAACCCATGCAGTGCTGGTCTTGGTCAGTGTCACGAGAGCTCTTATCTTTTCCCACATTATGACTCCCCAAGTTCTGTCCTTTCTTAGGTTCAGTCTTCATAGGTGTCGTAATGGATAGGTGGTTACCCTGTGTTGCTGGTCACTGAACTGTGCGACAGGTCATGGTGTTGTGTCCTTGCTTCTGACACTATCTGCAGATGACCTGGCATGCCCAGCAAGCTGTCTCAGCATATGTTGTTTGTGCGCCACAGCCACATTCCTGTGGTCCTCTGTCTTGCCAGTTCAGGAGGTGAACTTCTCAATTCACCCTAAATCCCAGAGAATCCTTCTCTGTGGTCTTCATGGTGCAGCCTTTTTAAATTTAAATTGAATGTAGTGGTTCTGTATTAAACCATAATGGGTTCAGCTCCAGTTGCTACAGTTTCAAGCTCACCAGAGTCAAAATCATCCTGTGGTGCTTTTCTCTAATTTGGAGACTCCAGAAAAACATGAAGACCAAAGACAGTGACCACAGGTGCACTCACAGGTACAAAGTCTTATCTGTACCCCAAGTTTTATTAAAGCAATAAGAAAAGTTACAATTACCCATGCATATGTAAATCCTACAAAAACCCATGCAATGGATAATACTGTAGTCAGACTCACCCCTCCCAAAGATTCTCTAGGTTCTGATGGTTCTCTCAACAGACGATCATCTATAGAGGGGTGGTTCCTGCTTGGGTTTCCTGTGGGTCTTCCCACTGTAGCCCAACCATTGGATCTCCTTTATCCTGTTGTTATGGCCACACCTACACCTTATGTATATGCATCAGGGTTTCAACCTCTTTTCCTTATCTGTACTTCTACACCCCATGAATATTGGGGTGCACTGTTTTCATAGGTGGTTTCTAAGTTGCCCTTATTTTCATTGGCATCTATTCATAACAAGTGTCCATGGTAACCTGCGGTCAAAGCAGGGCAGCCTATGATGTTGCAATCAAGTATCTTGTGGTCTTGGACAGTATAAGATCTATTTTTCTGGACTATCACCCATTGGGACATTGTTTCCAGTGATCTTGTAATCTCACCAGCACAGTGTTATTTCTAGGTCACTCATTCAGGTCAAGTATTCTAAAACCTATGGCCCAGTATGGCTAAGCTAAAACCTTACAGGTCTCAAGCTGTAGGTCTTGCATTATAATCATGCCTTACTTATATACCTAATACACACTCATCCCTTCTAAATACTTGTCAGTCTAATACTTCTATAATCCTACAGTTTACATCTATCTAACATACATTGATTATATATGAGATAGCATGTGAGTTGAGCATAACACTAAATAACACAACGATAAACGGATGATTAAATAAACTAATTGGCTACAATGGCAATTGCTCCTTCAACAGCCTTGCTGATACCAAAAGGAACATTTTCCAGACTTGGTCATTGCATAATTGCATAATCCAGAGACTAATTAGTCACACTCTGCATCACTTAATGTTTGTCCGAACAACTTCCTTAGAGCAGCAATGAACTGTGCTACCGACTTGCCACTTCCCTGATGTCGGTAATAGAACCGATACGGTTCTTCTGTCATCGATGGGGTCAGAGAAGAACGTTCCTGCATTACTGCAGTCACTGTGGCGTATGTGGCTGTTCCGGGTGTGCACAATAGGGTGTGCAGCAGTCTGTGTGCCTTTGGGCCCATCACTGTGAGCAAGGCTGAAACTCGTCTGTCTGGAATGGGGTTGCAGGTTACAAATGGTTAAAAACATTCGAGGTACACCACCCCAGAGTCGCGGTTTTTGTCAAATTCACCAGCATTGCTGACAAAGTTGCCATTTCTCTGCTGTGCAGTTGGATTTCACACCCCCTGGACGCCTTCTCTGCCACAGGGAAACTGTATTTTTGTTACTGCACAATGTGATCGTGACCTGCCTCCCCTGGCTGCACAGAACACGGCAGACAGCCGAGTTCTTCCTTCAGCTGGACTTGGGCTCCCTCTGTGGGCCACAAACCTTCAGTATGGGCTGTTTCTCTGCCTGCCTGCTTGCGCAAGATCAACCAGAGATAACTGCTTACTCCCACCTCACTGCTTTGTTTCTGTAGCAGCAATGGCAGAAAACTCCCCATCACTGCTTTGTTTGCAGTCACCTGTTCCTTTGTTCTGTTGTTAATTGCCAAACACCCCCCCCCTTCCACAAGCTGGCTGGCTCGTGCTGGCCCTGCAGCAAAAGCACCAGTCGGTCACCTTGTGCCTCTAGGTGACCCTTCTCCCTCTTGTTATAGTATTGGTTGCTTACTGTTCGTCTTCATGTGGCAAAGGCAGCCAAAGATACTTACACTTAATTCAATAAATGTTAACTTAATTCAGGAAGGTTTGTCCAGGTTTTTGCATGGAATTGCCATATCTGACAAGCTGCATGGTGGCCTGGTCCAAGTACGCACATTCAGACCTTAGTAGAAGGCTGCGAGATGCGTAACAAGTAAAAAAAAGCCAGTCAAAATACCTGTACTCTACCACATTACCTGACGGACCTTGGCAGTGGATTGCAACATATTTGTTTTTCTGGAAAGCACACACATACATTATTGTACTCAATTACTTCTCCAGATTTATTGCCTTGCCTGTATTTACACAGACTTCATCCGCTCAGGTCAGCCAGAAACTAAAGTCAATATTTGCAAGGCACGGAGTTCCTGAAGTCCTCACATCTGATAATGGGCCTCAAACCTCTTATCTCTGACATATTTCTAGCATTTGCATAGGACTTTGATTTGCAGTCCGCATTAGCGCTGGAGCATCAGGGAGGTGGAGAGAGCAGTGTAGACTTTAAAAAGACTTCTGCACCAATCAGTGGACCTAAATAAAGCACTCCTGGCATATTGAGGAACACCACTTGCATCTGGATGATCTCCAGCAGAATGTCTGATGGGGTAAAGATTGAGGATGCCTTTACCTGTGGCACTGATTAGGTAGCCTGATCTGAAGGAATTTTGAAAATGGGATGCTGAAATAAAAGTTTAACAGCAATAAAACTTCAGTGTTTGGCACAGAATAAAAGCACGACCTGACCTGAGCCCGAGGGACAAAGTTTGGCTCAAAAGCTCCCAGATGTTCGAAATTGTTCAGAACTTGGCAGAATTTCCCAGGCTGGTGGAGACTCCAAAAGGACTTCTCTGGAGGAATCAGGATGAGCTGCAATATTTCGTAACTCAACAAAGAGAGAATCTGGGAGCTGCAGGTAGGGTGTCAGGAAATGACTCCCTCCACAGGGATCTTCATATGCAAACTCATTGGAAGTGAGAACATGGTCTGGAAGACTCTCAGACTCCTTCAAAGACTTGATCTTTAGAATATTGCTCAGGACTATTTAAATGCAATTGTTAAGGTGACACAAGTGTAAATAGTTTTAAGAAATTTGAAATTTATTTTGAATTGGGCTCTCTCTCTCTCGCTCTCTGTCTGTGCTTATCCTCCCCTGCCCCACATTGTTTACAATGTTTTAATTTTTTATTGTAAAGAAAGGGAGATGCACAGTGGTTATAGGGGTCCCGGCCCTCCACAGCTACCAGAGGGTACCAGGATGTGTTGCAGCTGGAGGGTAATAAACAGAGGGTTGTCCCTATCAGAAAGTTCTCTAGTTATTATTTAAGACATAGTGCTTTGTGCTTATATCTTCACACTACAGGGTCTCCATCACTGGTCATTTTAAACTCAAGATTGGATATTTTTCTAAAAGACTGTCTGGTTTGAAATAAGGAGAAACTAAAGATCTCACCATTATCAAAGAACATTAATTCCCCAAACCAAATTCACCAGGCACTGGCGTGGAATACAACAATGAAGCCATCCAACAACATGGAATGACTGCTTTCCCAAAGACCATGACTTCAGGGAAGACCTAACATAACCCCCCAGTGATGCTCACCAGAAAGGACAAATGCAAAAGAGTTACCAGAGACGCTGTCAAAAGGCCAATGGGGAAACTCAACTGACAGATGTAACTATTGTGACGTGTGGTCACCAAGCACACCTGCAAGAGGAGGTCAGATGTGTTCAAAGTGTCTCCAGGAAATATGGTTCAAGGAATTGTCAAATGCAGCCAGGAGAAGTTGTCACATGAGTTTGAAAAGAGTGTTTAGTGCGGAATGTCAATGGTAGGAAAGCAACAGCATCACAGGACGCAGGTGCCCGGGTATCCATGATAAAAAATGGAAAGAGGACCATCTCCCAGAGCTGGATGTAAGATCCACTGAAGAACTGTCAGATATTGAAGGGACACTTGATGTCAAAGCAGTGAATGGCACGAAAGTCCCTTTGAAAGGTTGAGTTGAAATAGAATCGTGCTCATCACCACCTACTGCCAGTCCCAGTTGGGAGAGACAGAGCAACCTGTCATAGGCTTCAGTGTCATTGAAGAGATCATTAGGGTGACTCCAGGAAAGGCAAATGCCCTTTTCTCACAGTGTGTGCAACTCTTAACCTCAGCTCTTCATCTAGAGGGAAATGGAGCAAAACTTACACCCAATTAAATACACCAGTGGGCAGAGGATATTTTCACAGTCAAGAAAGGAACAAGGGATCTCAGTATTCGGAGAGGAGAAGCAGTTGAAGTGATGCGGATAGCGTGAACCAATTGCACAGAGGGAGACAACCTGGTACTATTTATTCCAAATGAAACAGTGCCCTGGCCCAAAGGGCTGGATTTTACACAATACAGAGTGTGCCTCCCAAAAGGAAATTCTCATCAAACAGGAGTGAACGTCAGGAGTGTCACTGAACAGGGAGAACTACCTCAAGGAGTTTTACAGAGTTCATGCTCTATCCATCCTCTGATCATGGCCTACCCAGATCTCCAGGAACCATTCACCTTGCATACTGATGTCAGCATCAGGAGAGAGAACTCCAGGGGATTGCCTATGGATCCGGAACTCTGATACCTGCAGGGAAGAACTCCCATTTACAGTCTGGGAAACTGGACTTGCTAGCTCTGAAGTGGGTTCAGAGATTCCCTTTTCTGTGCATCTTCACTTACAGTCTGTACTGATAATAATCCACTGACACAGGGGATGGTGTCAGCCAGGCTAAATGCTTCTGATCCAAGATGGCTTTTGGAGCTTTCAGATTTCAACTTCACCATAAAATTCCATGCTTGGGAAGTGAACATTGATGCTGACTGTTTCTCCAGGGAACCTTTCAATATGGAAGCCTACGTGAGAGAATGCATGCAAGAGTATGATCCTGAGAGCATTTCAGCAACTGTTCCCGCTGCAAAAGCCCCAGATGAGGGTCATGTGGCATGGGTATCAGGAATTACCGCATATCTATCCACCCTGCAAGCAAACCAATACAACAAATTGTACCCAATAGCAGAAAAATTATACCTGAGGAGCTAACATCAGTTCAAGCAAGAGATCCTGCAGTTGGAAGAATTATAGAGTGGAAGAAAAGCAACCACAAACTGAGACTCAAGGAAAGAAAAAGGGAATCCTATGACATTTGACTGTTTCTATATGAGTAGACCTGGCTTCATGTTGACTTCCCTGGTGTTTTGACATGCCAGACAGCTTGTAGGACCCAACTTGTACAGCAAGGCAATATAGAGAACTAGTTTGTAAATAGTTACATGAAGAAATGGCTCACTTGGGAATAGAACAAGTAATAACCTCGCAAGAGGCAGGTTCTTCTGGCCTAAGATGCGATAGGATATAGAACGTTGTGTCACAAGAGTTTTGTCAATGTGTGAAGCAAAAAAGGCCTAAAGCACCTAGTAAAACACCTATGCAGAGCGTCAGCTCCACGGCACCTTTTGAAATGATTTGCATTGATTACCTTCATTTGGAGAGGAGTAAAGGAGGGTCTGAATATATCCCGGTGATTGCAGATAATTTAACAAAATTTGCCCAAGCACCCTACAACAAAGAAGTCTGGTAGAGTTGCTGCTGAGAAAATATTCAGTGATTCTGCAATGAAATTTGGGTTCCCTTCAAAGCACACCATGACCAAGGAAAGGAATTTGAGAGCTGCAGGAATACAAAGGTATCCAAACTTCTAAGACAACTCCTTACCATTCTCAAGCAAATCTCGCTGAGCATTTTAACTGAACTTTACCCTGCATGCTCAGAACTCTAGAAGAAGACCAGAAATCAAACTAGATGGAATATCTGAAGCAAGGGATGCATACCTGTAATTGCACAGTTAATGAAGTGACAGGTTTCTCACCCTGCTTCCTTTTGTATGGGACATACCCAAAGTTACCTATTGACTTATTATCTAGACTGAGGCCAGATTAGAAAAGTGACACCTACCAGGGATATGCTGAATACTGGAAGAGGCCGATGAAAGAAATGTATCAGATTTCATAAAAATAAATTCTGCAACTGGTCATTAGAAGGAAGGAATACTGTGACAGAAAGGTGCGAGGACTCGAGCTTCAGTCTGGTGACGGTCTATTGATGAGGAATGTGTTGGAGAGGGGAGGGCCAAGAACGCGCCAAGCATTTTGGGAGGATCAGGTTCATATAGTCACTAAGAGAAAAAGAGACGATAGAGTTAAACCAGAAAATGGAGCCAGAAGGAGCAGGATCTTCATTGCAACTTACTAATGCCCTATGACTGCCTTATATCAGAATAGCAAAGGCAGGAGTTATCCAATGCAAAAGATATTGCCAAAGTAAAGGGGATGTCTTTGCAGAAACAGCTGGAGGAGACTACTCTGGAGGACCTGGATAGCTCAGAAGGGGAGGGTTTTGGAACTGGACCGTTTCCTCCATTGACCCAGCTGACCACCCTGTTGGTACAAGACAAAATATTCTGCACAGAGAAACAAGGACACAATTGAATCCTTACCAGCTCCAACCACACACAGCCATCTCCAGAGGGACTGAGGCCTGCTGACCTGGACCTGCATGCTGAGAACTCTGTTTCAGAACATTTGAAAGATGATGTCACCCAACCGGAGTCACCAGGAGATGAGAATATGTTAGTACAAGAGGAAGTGCCACTATTTGTAGGGATTGGGGAAACCTCAAAGATAACCAGCTAGAATATGACAGCCAAAGGAGATACGGCCATACACTCATTTGGGGAAGCTTCTCTTACAAGTCTACAGTTTGGTGGGCATGGACAGCCACCGGGCTAAGCTGTGTTTGAGGGACCTTTGGCACCAGCGATCCCTGTCTCTCACCATGGCTCCCTGCTGCGAATCCAGCCAAGCCAGACTCCTGTGGGACTTGTCCGATGCCCCCTCAGGGTGCAGTGCTCCCAGGGAGTATGGACAGGGACACAGGCAGCCTTTCAAAACAAGGCAACAATTATTAGTCACTTGGCTACAGAGTCTGAAAGTCCTTAAGTTAGCACAGAGAGGCAGAAGTTATGCCTTAGCCCAGCATGGCCAAATCAGTGCCATCAACTGAGCCGTGACGGACTCCATCCCTGGCTCTGTCCCCCTGTCCCCTTTGTCTGCCCAGAGCTCCTGAGTCCCTCCAGTGAGGCAGTCCTTATTCCAGTCCCCAACACCTTGCTCTCCAGCTCAATTCACAGGTCCCGCCTGCCTGGACTTCCTGCTGTTAGATGTGGAGTGTTCAGTCATTGGGCATCTCTTGGTCTTGTTGGACCCTCTGTTGATTTGGGTTGGTTTTGGCCAGTTCTTTAATGACTCTATTAATTCCACCCACACAGGGAGGTGACACGCATACCCCAATGTCTCTTAGGCCATGTCAACACTACAAAGTTTTGCTGGCGCAAGTTACATCAGCATACACAGTTAGTATATTGCTTGTGTGTGCATACTTGGCTCCCTGCATCAACAGTACATGGTCTCGCCAGGAGTGTGTGTGTGTGCCAATGCACAGTGCAGTGCACCATGGGTAGGTATCCCAGTGTGCAGCCCACATGCTGTTTTTTGGGTAGTTTTGGCAATGCATAGTGCGGCAGAAACAGCTTGTGCAGGGATGACTGGGAGCAGGGGGTCAATTTCTGTGACAAAGCGGGACTGTTCTTAATGTTTCCTCTGAATATTGTGGGGGTACCTCAGTTTCTCGTATGCAGTTCTTAAGTATCTAGGTGGTGGGATAAGGGTGTGTAAGCAGAGTCAGGACGGGCTCTACCCTGACATCTGGTGGTGAGTCATGGTGGGTTGTGGAAAAGAACTTCAGGAGCTGATCTCATTTGCATAGGCCCACCCACCCTGCTAGATGGTCACTTTGGCTGCAGTAGGAGCCCCAGTTTCTCTGTTATTGAGGCAGGAATAAACAGTTATTATCCTGATTATGTGAATCAAGCACAGTGGAACTGTACTCGGCCTTTTGTTATGATGGAGGGACTCACCATCAACTAAGCAGTACTCGCTAGGCAAGGGTCATGGGTTCCAAAACCCAGTGAAGAGACAGAGAGAGGGGACACAACATGACATGACACTTGGTGGCATGGGCCCCCCTGATGAGGGCCTTACATGCTAATTGCAATTTCTTCTCTCTCCCCAGTGGAGTCATAACCCTACCTGCTGAAGCCCAGGAAAGGGTGACTATACTGATTGCTAATGAAATGAGTTGTGATGTTGTTGTGAAGTAAGGACAAAAGATAGCAGACCTCTTTGAGCCTGAGTCAATTGTAAAATCCCAGTGTGAAACTCAAGTTCCAACAATAGACCCAGCAAAGTTTGACTTTGGAGATTCACCAGTGTCCAAGGAGTGGAAAGATCGCCTGAGGAAGAAACTTTGTGAAAGATCCAAGGTGTTCTCACTGTATGAGTGGGATGTGGGATGTGCAAAAGGAGTAGAACACAATATCAGACTACATGACTCTCGACCTTTCAGGGAGAGATCTAGGAAGATTGCTCTCTCTGAGATGGAAGATGTGCAACATCATCTTCAGGAGCTGGCTGCGAATGGCATCATTACAGAGTCCCGCAGCCCATATGCCTCACCCATTGTGATAGTCTCTAAAAAGAATGGGAAAATCCAGATGCGTATTGACTACCGCACCCTAAACAGCCGTACTGTGGTTGACCAGTACACTATGCCTCGAGTCCAAGATGCCTTAGACTGTTTGCTAGGAAGCCAGTGGTTCTCTGTGTTGGATCTTCGAAGTGGATACTACCAGATCCCTCTGGGAGAAGAAGATAAGGAGAAGACAGCCTTCATCTGCCCATTAGGGTTTTATCAGTTCGAACGCATGCCCCAAGGGACTTCTGGAGCACCTGCCACCTTTCAATGTCTCATGGAGAAAGTTGTGGGAGACATGAATTTACTACAAGTGTTAGTTTATTTGGATGACCTGATTGTGTTTGGAAGAACCTTAGAGAAGCATGAAGAAAGACTTCTTAAAGTGCTTGATAGGTTGGAGGATTATGGTCTGAAGCTTTGACAATTGACAAATGCCAGTTCTGCAGAACCTCAGTGCAGTATGTGGGTCACATCGTGTCCCAAGAGGGTGTGAGTACTGATCCCGATAAAATAGAAGCACTCACTACATGACCATGTCCAAGTAACTACAGAGAACTCAAGACCTTTCTTGGATTTAGTGGCTACTACCACAGATTTGTGAAAAACTATGCTATGATTGTAAAGCCTCTGAATGATCTTACCAGGGGACACCAGTCCAGCAAGAACAAATCTAAGACCAAGAATAAGGGGAGGTCCCCAAAGCCTCCTGTGCAGAGACACTATGGCCCCTTTGAACCCTTTGGGCCACGGTGGGATGAGAGATGTGAAAGGGCTTTTTGAGAAATCATTACTTGCCTAACTCATGCTCCAATCCTAGTCTTTGCTGACCCAAGCAAACCATTTATCCTGCATACTGATGCCAGTTTGGAGGGTCTGGGAGCAGTCCTGTACCAGGAAGTGGAAGGCAAACATAAACCTATAGCCTTTGCTAGCCGAGGATTGTCTGATAGTGAAACTCACTATCCCACCCACAAGCTGGAATTCTTGGCCTTGAAATGGGCCATCACTGAGATATTTCGAGACTACTTGTATGGTGCTCAGTTCCAGGTGTGGACAGACAACAATCCACTGACTTATATATTAACAAGTGCTAAGCTGGATGCTACAGGCCAGAGATGGGTGGCCGCCTTGGCTAGCTATGAGTTCAGCATTCAATACCGATCGGGGAGAAGCAATGTAGATGCAGATGCATTGTCCAGGAATCCGCAGGCACCAGAAGTTGCTGTGATACCCACGGATGGAGCGAGAGCTATTTGCAGTGTGAATCGCCGAGAGCCAGAGGCCCGTGAGACCCTTCAGGGATGTGTTGCAGAAGCTTTGGGCCTGCCCTCTGATTGCATGCCTTCTGCTTCAGTGAACTATATTGCATTAGACCAATCTCCCTTGCCCATGCTCAATGCAGCTGACTGGCAAGAAGCTCAGCGGCAAGATATTGACATTTGTGATACACTACTTGCCAAAGGGAGGGGCTAAGCCCAGCTGCGGTTGTCCCACCTAACCCGGAGGGTAAACTACTATTGAGAGAATGGACCAAACTAAAACTCATTCAGGGAGTGCTACACCGAATGACCATCGACCCTTTACAAAAGCAACGAGCACAACTAGTACTGCCAAAAGAGTACAGAGCCCTGGCCATGAGGGCCCTGCATGATGACTTTGGACATTTAGGGATGGAGAGGACCAGGGAACTTATTCGTAGTAGGTTCTATTGGCCCCGAATGGCTGAAGATGTTCACAGGAAATGTGAGACTTGCGCTCGATGTGTTCAAAGGAAATCTCTGCCCACGAGGGCTACATATCTCAAGAACATCACCAGCAGCAAATCTTCGGAACTGGTATGCGTTGATTTCTTGTCTGTAGAGGTAGAGAAGAGGAAAGTTGGGAACATTCTAGTAGTGACTGACCATTTTACATGGTATGCTCAGGCATATCCCACACGTGATCAGAGGGCCACCACCGTCGCTCGAGTATTGTGAGACAAATATTTCTCAGTCTATGGATTCCCGGCTCGGATACACTCTGATCAGGGGTGGGATTTTGAGAGTCACCTTCTGAAGGAGGTGCTGAAGATAGCAGGAATTAAAAAGTCTAGGACAACGCCTTATCACCCCCAAGGTGATCCTCAGCCAGAGAGGTTCAACCGAACCCTATTAGATATATTGGGAACTTTGCGACCAGAGCAGAAGGCAACCTGGAGCCAGCATGTCGCATTTCTGGTGCATGCCTACAATGCCACAAAAAACGATGCTACGGGAGTCACCCCATATCTCTTGATGTTTGGGCGAGAACCAAGATTACCCATAGACTTGTGCTTTGGTGTATCAGAAGATACAGATAGCTATGAAACTCATCAGCAATATGTATCCCGACTAAGAGAAAAGCTGTGGGATGCTTATCACTTAGCTACTGCTGCGGCTCGGAAGAATGCAGACCGCAACAAACATCGATATGATGCTAGAGTGCGTTCGCGGGAGCTCCAGCCAGGGGATAGAGTCCTGCTGCGAAATTTGGGTATTGTTGGCAAACACAAGATAGCTGACAGATGGAAGGCAATACCTTACCTGGTGATGGAAAAGCTGGGAGATCTGCCGGTCTACAAGATCAAACCTGAAGACGGTCCAGGGCAAATAAAGACCCGGTGCATAGAAACCTTTTGCTCCCTGTGGGGGAGTTGGTAGGCACCCCTTATGAGATGGGCCATGACAGGGCAGCCGGGCAGAACAGAAGCGCTAGACCAAAGTCGCCATCCAACACGGACAGCAGCCCCCCTGCAGCTAACCTACCCCTATTCAGCACATCTGAGAGTGAGTCTGAGGAGGAAGACACAATCATGGTGTATTCTGGAATGGAGACAAGATTTCAGTCTCAATCAGCTGAACCAAGAGAGAGCTCCCCCTCCTCTGCCCTAAATCCCATGACAGAGGTATTTAGGCCCATTATTGGCACCCCTATGCCACCGATGGGACCCCCCTGTGATGATGCACACAGGTTATTGGACAGTGGAGACATCCGGGGGGAGGGGGCCCTAGTCACGTTGGACCTTCCATGGTCAGAACCAGAGATGCAGGGGCCTATGCCAGTAGCCGAGGGATCCTCAAAGAAAACCTCTCCATCCATCGCTCAAGAAGATGTCCTGCCTACCCCTGCAAAAGAAATTCTCAATAGATGAGACAGGGTAATAAGACCAGTAAAACGGTTAATTTATGAGGCACCTGGGGTGACTAGTGAGGAGCCAATACACTTAGCGCACAGGCTTGTGAAAGCTGAAGTGGGTTTTCTGAGGCCCTTTGGAGGGAACCAGTGAATTGGTATAATAGGGAGCGTGATTTGTCGGGACAACAAATTCTCAGCTGTGGGGAGGGTATAAGCAGAGTAAGGATGAGCTCTACCCTGACATCTGATGGCGAGTCATGGTGGGTTGTGGAAAAGAACTTCAGGGGCTGATCTCATTTGCAGAGGCGCACCCACCCTGCCTAGATGGTCACTTTGGCTGCTGTAGGAGCCCCAGTTTCTCTGTTATTGGGGCAGGAATAAACTGTTATTATCCTGATTATGTGAATCAAGGACAGTGGAACTGTACTCGGCCTTTTGTTATGATGGAGGGACTCACCATCAACTAAGCATCACTTGCTAGGCAAGGGTCATGGGTCCCAAAACCCAGTGAAGAGAGGGAGTGAGAGTGGTATTAATATTAATACTTGGTGGCATGGGCCCCCCAGTTAGGGCCTTACATACTAATTGCAATTCCTCCTCTCTCTACTGTAGAATATCAGAGCTAGTTTTGATTCCATTAGGAGTCTAGTTACAGGCTGCTGAGCTGGATTCACTTTGGGCTAATGGTGCACCAGCACTGAGGCTCCCTTACTACAAGCTGAAATCACAAAAGAGCTAAACTTACTAAGAGCTGAAATCACTGAGTATTGTGTTAAGTAGTGGGGGAGCCTGAAGATATATGGCGGAGCAGTTTGCGGGATGACGAGCAGAGCAGAGTGGCTGGTGGAGCAGAGCAGTTTGTCGGATGCCTGGAGCAGCTCATGGAGGCGGCTGGCACAGCGGAGCCCCATGGAGAGGTGGGGCAATCAGCTGTTAAAGTAAGGTGCCCCTTAACCCCACCCCCCAATCTCCACCCAGGTTGGAAGGTAAAACTCTGCAGATAAACTTTCAAACTCTGGGGCTGCCCTGACCAGGGACAGAGACTTTTGGGTCTTTGGACTTTTGAGACTTTGGGTGATTTTGGGTTGCTAGACTCAAGAATCAAAGGGAAGGGACACGGCCCAATTTGCTTGGGGTGGGTTTTTTTGCTCATGGGTTGTGTTATGAATCCTGTTGGTGATGTTTCCCCAACATAAAGCCACATTGTTTCTCTCTGTTATTAAAAGGCTTTCTGCTACACTCAGACTATGTGCTTGCGAGAGGGGAAGTATTGCTTCTTGGAGGTGCCCAGCAGGGGTGGTATATATTTGTCCCAGGTCACTGGGTGGGGGCTTGAGCCGGTTTTGCATTGTGTTATTGGAATGGAACCCCTAGATACTGAACCCGGCCCTTGTTGCTGCCAACTCTGACGGGCAGAAGGGTTACAGGTGTATGATCATTGCAGAGCCCTAGAGGGTAGGTGTGTGCTGGGGTCTGGACACAGAGAATGGCCGACACCCTGTTTCCTGGCACCTGATGGCCTGGGCCCTTCCCCCCTGCAAGGTGAGAGCTAAAGGGTTGGAGAACAAAGGAATCAGGTGACCTCCTGGCCCGGGAAAGGGACAAAGCCCAGAGGAGGAGGGGGTGGAGAGAGTTTCAGTCTGGGGGTGGCTGGGGACATGGAGTGAAGTGCAGACATGGTTGTCTGGCTCCCTGCCCCCCAAAATGGACCCAGCGGAGGGGTCCTGTTCTCTGCACCTACAAGCTCTGGTTTAGACCATGTTCCTGTCGTCTAATAAACCTTCTGTTTTACTGGCTGGCTGAGAGTCACGTCTGACTGCAGAGTTGGGGGGCAGCACCCTCTGGCTTCCGCAGGACCCCGCCTGAGCAGACTCGCTGTGGGAAGCGCACGGAGGGGCAGAGGATACTGGATGCTCCGAGGTCAGACCCAGGAAGGGGGAAGCCGGGTGAGCTGTGTGTCCTGCAGACAGTCTGCTCACAGAGAGGAGACTCCCCAGAGTCCTGCCTGGCTTCGTAGGGATCAGTTCCAGAGCATCGCCCGGGGACTCCGTGACAACTTCCCATAATGCAGTGTTATCCACCCCATAGTATGCCTATTTCCCATGAACCCACGCAGGACTTATTGCTTTCCGCCCTCTCTGACACAAGCATGGGGCCTGCACAGCTCTGCACTGTCGTCAGGAGTGTTGCAAGTACAGGATGCGTGATCCTCCGGTATTTGCAGAGCCACAAGAATAACTGGAGAACACGACGATTTCCTGATGGTCAGTTTGCTGTGGGACATAGTAGCACCAATTCAAGGTGGTTGGTGGCATTCATGGAGCAGCTGCAAACAGTGGAATGCGGCTTCTGGGCCCAAGAAAGGAGCTCTGATTGGTGGGATCTCATCGTGATGCAGGTTTGAGATGATGAGGCGTGGCTGCAGACTTTTGGATGTGCAAGGCCACATTCCAGAATCTATGTGCCAAACTTGCCCCAGCCCTCTAGGGCAGGGACACCAAACTGAGAACTATACTGACCGTGGAGAAATGTGTGGCACTCATGCTGTGGAAACTTGCAACGCTAGATGGCTATCAATCAGTAGGAAAGCATTCTAGAGTGAGAAAATTCACTGTGGGGTCTGTTGTCATGCAAGTGTGCAGGGCCAGTAATTGTCTCCTGCTACATAGGATGGTGACTCTCAGCAATGTGCAGGACATAGCAGGTGGCTTTGCAGCTATGGGGTTCCTGAACTGCAGTGGAGCAATAGATGGCCCTATTTTGGCCCCAGAGCACCTTACCACAGAGCACGTCAACAGAAAGAGCTACTTTTCCATAGTTACGCAAGTGCTGGTGGATCACCAGCGATGCTTCACTGACATGGTCAGGAGAGATGCATGATGCTCACATCTTTAAGAACACAGGACTGTTCAGATGGCTGCCAGTAGATACCTTCTTTCCAGACCAGTGGATTACCATTGGCAATGTTTAAATGCCAGTAGTGATCCTGGGAGATCCAGCCTATCCCTTAACTTCTCTGGCTCATGAAGCTGTACACTGGCCACCCTGACAGCACCAGGGTAAGATTCTACTACAGGCTCAGCAGGTGCAAAAGTGGAATGTGCTTTTGGTAGATTGAAGGGGCACTAGCGTTGTTTAATCACCAGATTGAGCTCAGCGTGAAAAATATCCCAATGGTTATAGCTGCCTGCTGTGTCCTGAATAATATCTGGGAAGCAAAGGGGAAAAAACTGCCACTGGAGTGCAGATTGATCAGCTGTCTGCTGAGTTTGAACAGTCAGACACAAGGACTATCAGAGGAGCTCAATGAAGAGCTATCCAGCTTAGAAAGAGCACTTTAACAGTGAGCCACAGTAACGTGCTATGGTGCTCTGTGCTCAGCCTGCACAGCTGTTCGGAGCTGTGTGGTGCTTGCTGCACATCTGTGCACATATCACTGCCAGTGCGCCTTTGTGGGTGTGCTGTACATGTATGACACCACCATCATTTGCCACTGATCCTCTGGGTTGTTAGAATGAGCATCACTTCCACTCTCTGCAGGCATTATACACTGTGTTGTAAACTAATAAAGATGAATCACTTTAAGAACAAAAGCATTTTATTCACTTATAAGAAAAGCTAAAAAAAAATTGGAAGAACTTAAAAGTAAAAACATTTTAACTTAAAAACATTTAGGAATCTTAAAAATATACCAGAGGAAGGAAACTTGATGTCCATTGTAGCTACACAGACATCAGCCATGGCTCTCAGAGGTCAGTGTAGGTGAAGCTGCAGCTGTCCATGCTTTCCCTCTGAGTGGAGTGACAGGGGTAGGCGGGCTGGCCCACGGGCTATGTGGAATGCTGAGTTAGCCAGTTTTAGTCCATTTAAAATGGGGTAAACTGAGTTTTTAGAGTCCTAATTTTTTATGAGAAGTAAAAAGTTGGATCATCAAGTACTAAATGGGAGAGAATAATTTGCACGTTGTATAGGGCTAAGCACTTCCTCTGCAACTAAAATAATTAATGACAAAGGTGCTGCTCTTCACCCTTTCCCATAACGCAGAAACAAGGGGCAGTCCAATGAAACTGAAAAACAACAAATCTAGAATTGATGACAGGAAATACTTTTTTACACAATACATGGTTAGACTGTGGAACCCACTGCCACAAGATATTGCTGAGGACAAGTGCATATGGGATACCAAATAGGAATAGACATTTATATGGGTACCAGGAATATCCTTAGTTACACCAGCTAGGATTCGAATGGCTAAAGCTGTAGATTCTTGAGTTTCAGGACATAAGCTGTATTGGGCCTAGGATCAGTGGGGAACATCTCTTTGTGGGTAAAAATAACAGGAGGACTTGTGGCACCTTAGAGACTAACAAATTTATTTGAGCATAAGCTTTTGTGAGCTACAGCTCACTTCATCGAATGCATGCAGTGGAAAATACAGTGGGGAGATTTATATACACAGAGAACATGAAACAATGGGTGTTACCATACACACTGTAATGAGAGTGATCAGGTAAGGTGAGTTATTACCAGAAGGAGAAAAAAAAAACTTTTGTAGTGATAATCAAGGTGGACCATTTCCAGCAGTTGACAAGAACGTGTGATGAACAGTGTGTGTGTGTGTGTGGGGGGGGGAATAAACAAGGGGAAATAGTTTTACTTTGTGTAATGACCCATCCACTCCCAGTCTTTATTCAAGCCTAATTTAATGGTGTCCAGTTTGCAAATTAATTCCAATTCAGCAGTCTTTCGTTGGAGTCTGTTTTTGAAGTTTTTTTGTTGAAGAATTGCCACTTTTAGGTTTGTAATCGAGTGACCAGAGAGATTGAAGTGTTCTCCGACTAGTTTTTGAATGTTATAATTCTTGACATCTGATTTGTGTCCATTTATTCTTTTATGTAGAGACTGTCCAGTTTGACCAATGTACATGGCAGAGGGGCATTGCTGGCACATGATGGCATATATCACATTGGTAGATGCGCAGGTGAATGAGCCTCTGATAGTGTGGCTGATGTGATTAGGCCCTATGATGGTGTCCCCTGAATAGATATGTGGACAGAGTTGGCAATGGTTGCAAGGATAGGTTCCTGGGTTAGTGGTTTTGTTGTGTGGTGTATGGTTGCTGGTGAGTATTTGCTTCAGGTTGGGGGGCTATCTGTAAGCAAGAACTGGCCTGTCTCCCAAGATCTGTGAGAGTGATGGGTCGTCCTTCAGGATAGGTTGTAGATCTTTGATGATGCATTGGAGAGGTTTTAGTTGGGGGCTGAAGGTGATGGCTAGTGGTGTTCCGTTATTTTCTTTGTTGGGCCTGTCCTGTAGTAGGTGACTTCTGGGTACTCTTCTGGCTCTGTCAATCTGTTTCTTCACTTCAGCAGGTGGGTATTGTAGTTGTAGGAATGCATGATAGAGATCTTGTAGGTGTTTGTCTCTGTCTGAGGGATTGGAGCAAATGCGGTTATATCGTAGAGCTTGGCTGTAGACAATGGATCATGTGGTGTGGTCTGGATGAAAGCTGGAGGCATGTAGGTAAGTATAGAGGTCAGTAGGTTTCCAGTATAGGGTGGTGTTTATGTGACCATCGCTTATTAGCACCGTAGTGTCCAGGAAGTGGATCTCTTGTGTGGACTGGTCCAGGCTGAGGTTGATGGTGGGATGGAAATTGTTGAAATCATGGTGGAATTCCTCAAGGGCTTCTTTTCCATGGGTCCAGATGATGAAGATGTCATCAATGTAGCGCAAGTAGAGTAGGGGCATTAGGGGACGAGAGCTGAGGAAGCGTTGTTCTAAGTCAGCCATAAAAATGTTGGCACATTGTGGGGCCATGCGGGTACCCATCGCAGAGCCGCTGATTTGAAGGTCTCCATTGTCCCCAAATGTGAAATAGTTATGGGTGAGGACAAAGTCACAAAGTTCAGCCATTAGGTTAGCCGTGACATTATCGGGGATACTGTTCCTGACGGCTTGTAGCCCATCTTTGTGTGGAATGTTGGTGTAGAGGCTTCTACATCCATAGGGCCAGGATCACAGCTGTCTACTGTGTAACAGCTACAACTCCCTGGGCTACTTCCCCATGGCCTCCTCCCAACACCTTCTGTATCCTCACCACAGGACCTTCCTCCTGATGCCCGATCGCGTTTGTACTCCTCAGTCCTCCAGCAGCATGCTCTCTCCCTCTCAGCTCCTTGTGCGCCCCTGTATCACAAATGTTTTATGGAGGTATTAATGATCCCTAGCCCCGGGGCTGGGGCAGGGGGCACTGTGTAATTCAATGGATTATTACAGCACGCACATTGTTTGGGTAGAGCTGGCTGGCAATTTGGTAGCTACGCCCGGTTTGCTCAAAAGGGGAAATTAGTCTAGACTGAATTATCTTTCAAAAGCAGATAGCTGGCTTGCGCTGAAGAGGACAGGTCACTGACAGAGAGCGATCTGGATGGCTTGGTAAACTGGGCACCAGCAAGCGTGTTTTAATAACATTAAATGTAAATGTGTATGTTTAGGAACGAGGCATGCAGGCCATATTTACAGAATGGGGACTCTGTCGTGAGAAGCAGTGACTGAAAAAGATATGGGAGGCGTGGCAAATAATCAGCTGACCATGAATTCCCAGGGCGACACTGTGGGCAAAGGGGCTCATTCGATCCTGGGATGCATAAACGGGGATAATGAGTAAGAGCAGAGAGGTTATTTTACCTCTCTACTTGGCACTGGTGTGACCGCTGCTGCTGTCTCCTGTTCCGGTACCCACAATTCCAGAAGGATGTTGAGAAATTGAAGAGGGGTCAGAGAAGAGCCACGAGAATGATTAAAGGACTGGAAACCTGCCTGAGAGTGACTGACTCAAAGAGGTCAATCTATTTACCTTAGCAAAGAGAAGGTTAAGAAGTGACTTGATCACAGTCGATAAGTATCTATGTGGGGAAAAAATATAGGATAATGGGCTCCTCAATCTAGCAGCGAAAGATCTAACACGATCCAATGGCTGGAAGTTGAAGCTAGACACACTCAGACTGGGAATAAGGTGCATCTGTTTAACAGTGAGGGTCATTAACCATTGGAACAACTGACCAAGGGTAGTGGTGGATTCTCCATCATGGGAAATTTTTAAATCCAGATTGGCTGGTTTCTAGAAGCTCTGCTCTAGTTCTAACAGGAATTAACTCAGGGCAGCTCCCTGGCCTGTGTTCTATAGGAGGATGGACGAGATGATCCCAATGGTCCCTTCTGGCTTTGGAATCAGTGACTCTGTGGGGTCCCTTCCCACCCTGGCTTTGGGGGGCTTGTGGCATAGAAAAATGAAGACAACAGTGGCTGGAATGTGTCTAAGGCACGAGATGCAAGATCCACGAACTGGCCAAAGCCGGGTTGGGGAGAGCTGCACTGGCAGCTGTAGGGAGCCTGGGTCCCTCCACCTGCCCTGGGTGGGGACCCCAAGCAGCCCCTGGCCTATGTCCCTGTCCCCTTGCCCAATGTCCCTGCCCCTCAGCTCTTCTGCCCAGGGCAAGTGGAGGGACCCAGGCTCCCCACAGCTGCCAGCACGGCTTTCCTGGACCTGGCTTTGGCCGGGAGGGTGGCTCAGATCTGCAGCCCGGCGCAATAAGAGCCAGGTGGGCAGCTGTGGGAAGCTGCAGTGGACCCTCCATCTGCCCTAGGTGTGGGGCCTGAGCAGCTCCTGCCCAGTGTCCCTGCTCCCCAGGCCTCCTGCCCAGGGCAGGTGGAGGATCCGTGCTGTGGTTCCTCGCAGCTGCCCGCCCAGCTCTTACCATCAGAGCCGTGTGCTGATACAAAATTAGTATCTGCATCTGCGCTGCTCTCCACAGAATTGGTCCACGGCTATAAAGCAGAGACCCACGGACATGCAGGGCTCTAAACATCATTTACAAGCAGGAGTTCGCACCCCGCTGCTGTCGGCCCCCGCCATGCTCCTGTGCCTTTCCCTTTGCTCTTGAACCCATCCATGTGCACAGGGCTTTGAGTGGGGACGGGGTGGCCTTGGGCAAATTCCTCTTGTTACGGCTAAGCGGTGGGACTCGTGTGCCCAATAGTCCTTCCTTGCTTGTTGTTGACTTAAAATTAGGGTTGTCAGGTGTCTGGTTTTCAACTGGAACGCCCGGACGAAAAGGGACCCTAGCGGCTCCGGTCAGCACCACTGACCGGGCCATTAAAGGTCCAGTCGGCAACTCTGCGGGTCTGGCTCCGCACTGCACCCCGGAAGCGGCCAGCAGGTCCAGCTCTTAGGCAGGGGGGCCACGGTGCTCCGCACACTATCCCCACCCCGAGAACCAGCTCTGCACTCCCATTGGCCGAGAACCGTAGCCAATGTGAGCTGGAGGGGCGGTGCCTGAGGGTGAGAGCAGTGTGTGCCGCAGAGCCTCTCCCGCCCCTACCTAGGAGCCTGGGGGCTGAAGGCTATAGCCGAGGAGCTGAGCTATCCACTGACTTTCCAGACTAGACCCGGGTTCATGCTCCTTCTCCGGACATATCCAAACTCTTCTAACAAGCAGCAGTGGCTAGAGGGTAAAGCCTGGCACAGGACCTGTGAGTTCTGATCCCTGCTCTGTTCAGCTAAGTGATCGTTACATTTAACCTCTGCCTCTGTTACCTGGTTATTCACCCACTACTGCCCCTCCCCTGTGCCTCCCCTTGTTTGCCTTGTCTGAGTCTGAAGCCAGCATGATGATTTCCATCATAAGAGAACCCTAAGAAGAAAGGGGGCAGGTCTGCAAACTGAGAGATGGAGCAGGCGCCGGGGAACTGGCAGAGGCAGGCCTGCCACGGCTGGCTCCAGAGCAGGGCACAGGGTTGGGGATGGGGAACAGGCGAGGAGACCGGGGATTTTTCAGGAAGAGGAGAACACGGGATCCAAAGAGATTCTGGTGAAGTCAGTGGCTGCTGCCAGAGTGAGGAGCCTAGAACAGTGCTGCATGGGAACTGGGTGCTTGAGGCCAGGCTCTGAGTCAGACCCTAGAGACAGGGGTCGTTTTCCAAAGTGCTCAGCACCCATCAGCTCCCACTGCAGTCACAGATCTCAAAATAAAACTGCCTGGGGAATTCTCATCCTATGGGGTGTTCCTAGGGGGGTCTGCAGGGATCTCTTCTCAGCCCAGTGCTCGGCAATATCTTTATCAATGAGCTGGAGGAAAGTGTCAAATCCCTGGTGGGCAAGTCTATAGCTGCCACAGAGAGCAGTTGTGATGAGCACCGGGCTTTGATCCAGAGTGATCTCGGCTGCTCGCCAAGGTGGGCCCCATCCAACATGTGTTAATGCAACTGAATGCCTGGTCGTAGGAAGACAGAATGTGGGGGCCTCACATACAGGGTGAGGGACTCTATTCCAGGGTGCTGTGACTCTGAGAGTTAGGGGTCCTGGTGGAGAATGCGCTGAACTTGAGTTCCCAGTGCGACACTGTGGCCAGAAGGGCCAATGCACCCCTTGGACGAAGCAGGGGAATACTGAATGAGAGCATGGAGGTGGCCTTGGCCCTATCCACAGCACTGGAGATACCACTTCAGGAATACTGCGTCCAGTTCTGGTATCCGCACATCAACAGGATCCTAACAGATCTGAGAGGGTGCAAAGAAGAGCCTCAGGAATGAATTGAGGCCTGGAAGTTCTGCCTGATGATGGGTGTTAACGGAGCTCAATCTGTTTCGTTTATTGAAGAGAAGGTTCGGCGCAGCTTGCTTACAGGCTACGAGTACCTACCTGGGGAGAAGATCTGGTAGTGAAAGGCTCTTTCATCCAGCAGAGAAAGGCAGCAGGGGACCCAATGGTTGGAAGCTGCAGCTAGTCCAGTGCAAGCTGGATATAAAGTGCAACCGTGAGGGCGATACCCACTGGAACAGCTCGCCGAGGGATGCGGTCGGGAGCTCGCTCTGGAAGCTCTGTTCCAGCTGAGCCACAGGCTGTGGGCTCAATGTGGGTATCCCGGGGCGAGCATCTCTGGCTGAGCTGTGCAGCTGCTCATGCGGGATGCTCAGGACGGTCCCGTCTGCCCTGCAGAGCTATCCAAACAGGGCTGCCATTTTTGTATGCTTTGGCCTTCATGCCCAGAGGCTGGGGGAGGTGGTCGTCCTCTGGGACCATCGTTAGAATCGCCACTGAAGGAAAATATCCACCAAATGCTGGTGGGTATTCCAATACTTAGATTTACCCAGCCAGCCCAAAACAGCTTCTATCGCACCTCCCTGGTTACTCAGAAGTCCAAACAACGCAGTTCCCTTAAAGTGCTCAGTCTCAGGTCTCCATCCAGACACACGTCAGATACGATGATGGTTACTGAAAATCTTATTTCATTATATAAAAGAAAAGGTTCTTCCAATCCCAAAGGATCAGCCACACATCCAGGTCCAATTATAACTCAGATCTTACCCAAAATACATGTTTACAATCAATCCTTATTAACTAAAGTAAAATTTATTAAAAAAGAAAAGAGAGAGTGTTGGTTAAAAGATCAATATACAGACAGACTTGGGTTCAATTCTTGAGGTCCAGATACATAGCAGAGATGGTGAGTTTGTAGTTGCCAAAAGTCCGTTTAGAAATAGTCCATAGGTTATAGTCCAATGTCCATATTCAGGGTGACTCCAGTCAGTGACTGGGGATCTCGATTCTTATGGCTCAGGATTTCCCCTTCTTGAAACTCAAAGCAGATCTGAGATGAAGAAGGATCATGTCCCAGGGTTTTTATTCATTTCCAGCAGCCTTTTGGCCTGAGAAAACAATAGACTTAACTTTCCTTCTCCCAAACATCCTGGCAATTAGCACAGGGTAATGTATCCATTAAACTGTTTAGATACAGGTTACCACAACCTTCAAGGAGACATAGACAATAATACTATTTCACTCAAGTGTCTTCCTAAATATTAATACTCCTTTTTTTGATATTTGAATCAAAGCCATAGTAATAGACAAGACTTGTTTGCTTACATGCTCCAATAAATTTGTTAGTCTCTAAGGTGCCACAAGTACTCCTGTTCTTTTTGAAAAAAGAAAAGGAGTACTTGTGGCACCTTAGAGACTAACAAATTTATTAGAGCATAAGCTTTCGTGAGCTACAGCTCACTTCATCGGATGCATTTGGTGGAAAAAACAGAGGAGAGATTTATATACACACACACAGAGAACATGAAACAATGGGTTTATCATACACACTGTAAGGAGAGTGATCACTTAAGATAAGCCATCACCAACAGCAGGGGGGGGAAAGGAGGAAAACCTTTCATGGTGACAAGCAGGTAGGCTAATTCCAGCAGTTAACAAGAATATCAGAGGAACAGTGGGGGGTGGGGTGGGAGGGAGAAATACCATGGGGAAATAGTTTTACTTTGTGTAATGACTCATCCATTCCCAGTCTCTATTCAAGCCTAAGTTAATTGTATCCAGTTTGCAAATTAATTCCAATTCAGCAGTCTCTCGTTGGAGTCTGTTTTTGAAGCTTTTTTGTTGAAGGATAGCCACTCTTAGGTCTGTGATCGAGTGACCAGAGAGATTGAAGTGTTCTCCAACTGGTTTTTGAATGTTATAATTCTTGACGTCTGATTTGTGTCCATTCATTCTTTTACGTAGAGACTGTCCAGTTTGGCCAATGTACATGGCAGAGGGGCATTGCTGGCACATGATGGCATATATCACATTGGTAGATGCACAGGTGAACGAGCCTCTGATGGTGTGGCTGATGTGATTAGGCCCTATGATGGTATCCCCTGAATAGATATGTGGACTAACACGGCTGCTACTCTGAAACCTGTGATTATGCAAGGCACTGAATTTAGCCGTATAGAGTGGAAATCTGTCAACCACCAAATGCATCCGATGAAGTGAGCTGTAGCTCACGAAAGCTTATGCTCTAATAAATTTGTTAGTCTCTAAGGTGCCACAAGTACTCCTTTTCTTTTTGCGAATACAGACTAACACGGCTGCTACTCTGAAACCTGTGATTATGCAAGGCACTGAATTTAGCCGTATAGAGTGGAAATCTGTCAACCACCAAATGCATCCGATGAAGTGAGCTGTAGCTCACGAAAGATTATGCTCTAATAAATTTGTTAGTCTCTAAGGTGCCACAAGTACTCCTTTTCTTTTTGCGAATACAGACTAACACGGCTGCTACTCTGAAACCTGTGATTATGCAAGGCACTGAATTTAGCCGTATAGAGTGGAAATCTGTCAACCACCAAATGCATCCGATGAAGTGAGCTGTAGCTCACGAAAGCTTATGCTCTAATAAATTTGTTAGTCTCTAAGGTGCCACAAGTACTCCTTTTCTTTTTGCGAATACAGACTAACACGGCTGCTACTCTGAAACCTGTTCTTTTTGAGGATACAGACTAACACGGCTGCTACTCTGAAACCTATCACAAGACCTGAGCACACAGCTCCCCTTCTATCTCTAACAATACAGGCTTGCATTTCAAAACTCTATTCATTTACATCTCTTCCTAACAGGTCTTTAAAGTTCGGCCATGGGTCAGGTCAGTGTGAGTTAATTAGCTCTTTCCGGCCCTGTGTCACCTTTCAGTGAGATATTATATTACTATCATAATGTCACAGATGGAGATTCCACAACCTCCCTAGGCAATTTATTCCAGTGGTTAACCACCCTGATAGTTAGGAAGTTTTTCCTAATGTCCAACCTAAACCGCCCTTGCTGAAATTTAAGCCCATTGCTTCTTGTCTTGTCGTCAGACTTTTACAATGATATCTCACAAGGCAGACTTTGTATATGATAATTGTAGAATATGGGGGTTCCGGGGCACTGCTTTGAAGCACAGCGTGCCACAGGGGACACAAAAAGAAAAGCAGTACTTGTGGCACCTTAGAGACTAACAAATTTATTAGAGCATAAGCTTTCGTGAGCTACAGCTCACTTCATTGGATGCATTTGGTGGAAAAAACAGAGGAGAGATTTATGTACACACACAGAGAACATGAAGAACACAGACACTCCAGTTCTCCACTCAGTTTTCTATTTTTTTAAAAAAAGTCTCTGTTATGATTGTGCAGAAAACCTTCCACATATGAAGTGCCACCGATGCTGAGATGTCTGCCTGAGTCTGGCACAAGCCTGGGACAATAGTTCTCGGAAATGCAAACTGTCCTATTCATTCCAGTGCCTGCTAATTCACATGTCACTGGGGATGCTCTAAACGCCCCAGCAATTAACTGTTTCAGTGCTCTGAGCCTGGAAGGAAGGAGAAGGGGCAGGGGGCAGATTCTGAACAATTGCACTAGTGTTTCCTAAAAGTGTGTGCTGGGGAAAAGGGAGCGTGAAGGGGAGTGGGAGTAGAGCTGATCTCACGGCTTTTTGAGGCCTGATAATATCTGTAACTCTGGGGCTGGGCAATCACACTATCTCAATGAAGCTATTGAATGGGATAGATGCCTTCAATTCAGGCTGAATGAGGGAATGAGCAAATGTCCCTTTATTTAGTGATAGGTGAATGGAAAACCACTGCTGAAGGACTAGACGGCATGGAAGCCTGGGCAGAGGCTGGACCACGTGGTCCAAAGGGTTTCCTGCGGGGAGGTTGGATAACAAAGGCAGGGGTGAGGATTGATCTGATGCAGCTATGTGTGTGTGTGTGTGTGAGAGAGAGAAACACCAGAGAAGCTAATAGAGAAGGCAACAAGAAAGCCCCAGACAAAGCCAGAGAAGCCTGTAATATCACCCTGAAACAACCCTAAAAAGAGAGAGCTTTTGGGTTGAGCGCTGGCTGTAAAGAGGCTTGGGGCTGTGAGCAAAGGAACAGCCTCCTGCTGTTTGATTCCAGCTGCATTCAGGGGAACAGGACTCTGTACGTTCTTTGTAAACAGCGTCGTCTCAAAGAAACGCCCGACTCCCTCATCAATTTCTCCTCCTAATGCAAACAATAGGTTGCTCTGTGTTTAGGTTAGAGAAGGCAGGTCAAAGAAACGCACCTTGCACTTGCAGCAGAAGGTGCTGGGTTTGGGATGGTACTTAGTTCTTGGGGAGATCATTCCCCAGTCTGAGACCAGCCCCGAGAAAGTTCTGTCTCCTGCACAGACAACCGTTACCCTTGTGGTAGAGAGTTCCACTGGACCCAAGCTGTGGAGTTGTTGACTACAGTCTTCATCCCAGAGCTCTGGGCTCTTTCAGATTCCCCAGGCCTTGGAGCACCTTGAAGATAAGGACAGAGATTTTGAACTCACTGGAAAGCCAGTGTAGGGAGTGTAGGAGAGGTGTGCTGTGCTCACGGTGCCTCAGGAGATGCACTGCAGCCTTCTATGCTAGCTGGGCTTTCCTAAGTGCTGAAGGCTTCCTGCCCGGCAATCTCGCCTTGCTGGAGTCCAGTCCAGCGGTGACAGATGACTGACCAAGGCCAGGTAAGGGTCTCTCAGGGTGGGACGGAGCTGCCTAGCCAAGTGGACATGACAGAAAGTGCTGCTCGCGTGTGAGAGCTTCACACTCAGCGAGGAAGGAATCCCAGAGTTCGCTTAGACTGACTGAACTGACCAGCTGTGCGTATCTTCAACCAACGGAGACCGCGCCGTGACTGCTCAGAATACCTTGCTCTGTCCCCCAAGATACCTCTGGCATGCTCGGGTTCTCATCCAGGATCTCGTCCAAGCACTGGCCTGTCTTGGTGCGAGCAGTGTGGTGGTATGTGGTAGATCTGCATAGTCCATGCTGTCTGATCAGGTCACCTAGTGGGTGCATGTAGATGTTGACCAGGACTGGAGAGAGAATCGATCCTTGTGGGATCTAGTGGTGGAGGTGCAGTTTCCAATTGCTGCTCTTTGCGTGCGTACCCCTAGGACAGACTCAAACCTTGTCAGCGCACTCCTTGGGACCCTTGCCACCTCGCTTAGGCGAGACAGCAGAATCTCATGGCCAGCAGCATGTCACACGCTGCAGAGGTCCAGAAGGATGCGAGTGGATGTCTTTCTCCATCCATTGCCAGAAGGAGATCACCCATCAGTGCCACAAACCCACTGTCAGTGCCATGTGAACCCAGACCGTGCTGGGCTGAGGATACTCGCTTCAGTTGGATGAGCTTGAAGCTGGGCTTTGACGAGCTTCTCCATGAGCTTGTCAGGCAGGGGAGGTTTGACACTGGGCAGTAGAACTGGCTAGAACTGATGTAGCCAGCATTCAGTGCCTCAGTTTCCCCTTGTGTCACGTGGGGATAATGACACTACCCTGGCTCACAGCGGGCTGGGGGATGTCAGCCATGTTTCCAATGTGTCTTGAGGATGCTGGATGACAGACGTGAGAGAAAGAGGTTTGCTTTGTGCAGTCAACACTCCTGCCCCTAATGGATTCATTTGGCAGGCAGGGGAGCCGTCCCTAGCAATGAAGGGGTTAACTCCTCTCTTTCCCTGGGCCCTCTAGAAACGCTGCCGGGGTTGGGGAATCCCAGGTGTTTCTCTAATGGGAAAGTCGGCTGCAAAGCCCCAGCCTGCAATGAGTGTGAGCAAGGAGCAGGCAATGCTCTGCCCTTCCAGCCCACTCCCCTGCTCTTCCCAGCAACCTCTGTGTCAGTGAATGCCTTGGGGTTTAGGAAACGTGGCCAGGAGGCAGCTGGGCACATGCAGCCCTGCTTTTCCAGCAAGGCTTCTCTGGCAGTTCTGGACAGCCTGGTCCCAGCCAGCCAGCCTGCAGTTCTGGAGTGGTGGGACTTTCCAGGGTGGTGCTTGCAGAGCCCCTGTTACCATCTGCCCGTGGGAATTGAGGACCTTGCAGGAAGGAATTTGCTGGTTAAGGAGTGAAAAGAGCGAAGGGGCTGAAGATTCCTGTTAACAGTTGCTTTGACAGGGACACAATGCCTGGTTCCCATGTGCAGGATGAAGGGTTCTGGATTTGGAAATTCCCAATCCCTTGTCTGGCTGCACACTTCCCCTCCCCCCCCCCGAGCCTGATCCCTGGGACAGTTGCTCTTACAGGCTGGTTATTTCAACAGCTCTGAAGGGAATAGAGATCACCAGAGGAGAGGAAATGGCTCCAGTATGCCAACGGGCAGCTTCTGCAAGCAGCGGCGGGGGGGGGGGGGGGCTGAAGGGCATCAGCAGAACTGTGTGTGTGCAGGGATCCCAGGACTGGCATAACGTAGGGCTGAAGATCGGGACTGAGGAGGATCGGCAGAGTTGGGGCTCAGAGTCCAGGGCTGGAATGGGGGGGAGCGAGAACACGGTTGTGGTGTAGACTCCAGCTGGTTTTCCAGACCCCGGTGGCCTTTCTCTGCCCTGCAGTCTCAGAGGCAGGGCCAGATGCATGGCAATCGCAGCTGCCCTGCTGGGTTTGGCACAGGTTCTGTGCCCTAGGGGTAGCCCTGGGCACCGGCACAATCCCTCCCTGAGACGGGACACCTGCTGCACACAAGAGCTGAGACAAAGCGGGGACCTGCCCTGAGGGGATGAGATGGGAGCTGGTTCCGCACTGCCCCTGCAGCGGGGTTGGCAGGTTGAGGCCCTGCCGGGTTCCCCCTTCAGTAATTAGAGGTAGGGACAGACTGGGGGTCACAGGCTGCCAGATGTAGGTGGGCTGAGGAGAGCCAAGCCATGGCGCCTGGCTGATAGTTGGTCCTGGGAGAGCGGGGATCTCAAGCCGAGACACTGCTGCAGATCGGATAGCAGCTCCTGCTGGACATGGGGGAACCCGCACCTGCCACCCTCCCCAGCCCCCCACTGCCCAGCTCTGCTGCCGCCCTGGCTGTGCTGCTGGGAAGGGGCCTTTGGCTCTGGGGTGTTCCCAGGCTGCTGATAAGGGGGATGAGGAGCGAGCGCGGGAGTGCACCGTGCAGGAGGCAGGCATGGCAGGTGGGGGGCAGAGTCGCTGGGGTCACCAGAAACAGTCGGTATCGCAGTCGCCTGGAGGAGAGTGGGGTGGGGGGCAGGTCACTGGGCAGCTGGTATTGGTCCTGCTTGAGGCACGGGGCAGGGCAATGGCAAAGGAGCCGCTAATTCCCCACACGCCTCTGGCTCGGAGGGCCCAGCTCTGAGCCCCCCAGGTCTCACCTCTGCCCCCTCCTCCCGATTCACCTGGGTTGGATCCATTTTCTGTGATTCCCCACACAGGACCCCTCTTCTCTCACCTGGGCTGTGGAACGAGAGGGGGCGGGCAGCGGCCATAGGTGGGGGAGAGTCAGAGGGCACCCGGTGCTCCTGAGGGGACGGGGGGGGAGGCACAGAAGCTTGGGCCCAGGGTGATCAGCTCAGCCAGAGTCCAGCATGGGCATCTGCCCAGCAGTGTCCTTTCCCCAGCTGGCTGTATGAGCGGAGATAGCACAGCCATCATGTGTGGTACGCTCAGACTGGGGGGATGGCCCCTGGCACCAGTAGTAGGGCTTTTATCCTCTGAGGGTCTCCAGCCACCACGGGGCTCTGGTGCACACGTGCTGCTGACCACTGGTGAGCTGCTGGTGGACCCCATGGACAGCGCCCTGGTTTCTGCACATTCCTGGGTCTGGGTGAGCCCCCCTTCCGGCTTGTCCCACACTGGACACTCCCTCGGCACCCCACATGCTCCTCTGTGCCCCAGGCCCCATGTCCAGTCTGCATTGGGAGTTTGCTGGCTGCAGGATGCTCCCTGCAGGGGCCCCTGTGCCAAGGGACAGCTGGGAGAGGGGGCCGGGACTGGGAGGGGAATGGCCTTGGGCACACATGAGACTCCAGGCCTTTCAGGCAGCGTGGGAACTGGGGACATACACATACACACACATGCCCTGGCGCTCACAGACGCGTGCACGGCTGCATGTTCCTGCATGTGCATACAATGACCCTGCTCTCCTGGTCAGGCCTGTGGGCACAGTCCGCGTCCGCCACTGTGCAGCATGCCCTTCATGCCCTGGCTCCTCGGCCCCTGCCCATCCCCTGAGTGGGGTTGCTTGGTCCCAGAGCTGCAGGCCAAGTCCTTCAGGGAGGCCCTGGCTCCTTTCCAGCAGGGGCTGATTATTCCTTCCCGACAGTGCAGGGAGACGTTCCAGGGTGGCCTGTTGCCAGAGAAGACTGTTTAGCATCCTGAAACATGAGAAACACATGGGCACGGGCAGGGGTTTTCCAGGCCCTCTCTGGCCAGCAGGGAGCCCTCGGGGAGACGGTGCTCAGACAATCCTCCCATCAGCTGCTTCTAACCCTTCACGGCCTGCCTGGGGATCCCAGGCCTGGAATGGCTCCTGCCTCTCCCCAATCTGGGGCTCTGTGCCAATGGTGCTCCTCATCCTCTTACTTCAGTCCATAAATCACCTCCACCAACAAACCGGTCTGACACCGCCACAGAATCCCCCCAAGACTGCCCAACCAGGGGCTTTGCTGTGGAACGCAGAAACTGGGGCTGCACCCCTGGTCAGAGGGCAAGATGACAGGAATTAGCGACGATTCTGTGGGTCCATGTGGCCAAACCTCAGCGGTGTGTCTGTCTGTCTGTCCCCTGGCTGGCTGCCGGACAGATCTCTGACTGATGAAGCTTCCCTGGGGTTTACACTGGGCTCCCGATCCTGGTCTACACTATGGACGTAGTGTGGAAAATTCCCGTCCCCTGTTGCTGGCCCCATCTAACACCCCAGAGCTGGCCGCGTTGGGAGCCCTAGAGCAGACAGGCCTCCCACCCCCTGCCCTGCTCAGAGTGGGTCCAAACAGCACAGCATTTCAGACGACGTCAGCCCGCATGCACTGGGGGCCCTGGCGGGCTGAGGCTGGTGGAGCTTGGCGGGCTGCAGACGGGTGTAAAGGGGGTGGCAGTGCCCCTGCGGCTCCCGCAGGCTGCTCTGAACGCCTTGGCTCCGCAGCTCCAGCCAAGGCCATGCTGATGGGAGCAGGAACGGTCTTTATTAGCTGCTCTGTTGAGGTGCCCGGCCCATGGGCCGGGTGTGTGCCCGTTGTGGGTTCCTAAAGGCCCCAGTGTGCAGCCACCGGGCCACGAAATGGGAGGCCTCAGGCCCCGCCTGGGCCTTCCATCGCTCTGGGGGTACCCGGGGTGACAGGTACTTGCCAAAGAGGTACGCTCACGGGTCATTGCAAACGAAGGGATTGGCTCTGAACGTACAAGTGCTACTAGGTGCATCACAGCAGTGCCTGGAGGCCCCCCGGGGTTCGGCCCCTTAGTGCCGGGTGCTGCACATCCTACAGAGAGAGACCGTCCCAGCCCTGCAGAGCTCCCACTAACGAGACGGAGCCAGACTGGGCCCCAGCCCTGGGCATGGCAGAAGGGGGAGACTCAGGGAGTCAGGGAGGGGCTCGGCACATAGGGGGCGGCGCGGGAAAGGCTGGGGGACTAACGGGGGGGGGAGGCCTCCATGGGGGACAGAGTATCCCACTGGAGCTTGCTGCAGGGGGCTTGCACCTTCTCTGAACCCCTGGATGCTGGCTGCTGCTGGAGTCCTGCTCTGAGCTGGTGGGCTAACCCCTATGCGTCTGTGTTCCCGTGCCTCCCCTTCATACGTCTGGGTGCTCCCCGCAGGTTCCCTCCAGCTCTTTGCCTGTTTCAGCTAAGCGATCCGAGTCTTGCAGTCTCTGCATGCACCTCTGGCGTGGCGGGTGGCCCAGTCTCTCTTAGCCACCGCTGGTCTTTCTTGAAATGATCCACAGGTAGATGGATCCATAGACACCCGGGCCAGAGGGGACTGGTCTGACCCCTGGCATAGGGCAGGCCAGAGACCCTGCCCTGCGATTCCTGGAGTTGTTCTTCACTGCTAGGTAAAAAGAAAAGGAGGACTTGTGGCACCTTAGAGACTAACAAATGTATTTGAGCATAAGCTTTTGTGAGCTACAGCTCACTTCATCGGATACATTTGTAAGTCTCTAAGGTTCCACAAGTACTCCTTTTCTTTTTGCGAATGCAGACTAACATGGCTGCTACTCTGAAACTGCTAGATAAGGGACACAATGGGTCCCAGTGAATTGTGGTTGAACTAGGGCCCGTCCTTTCAGAAGAGCCTTTCGAACTCAGCACGCTCCCCTTGAGGGCAGCAGGTGCGGGCTAGACCCAGCCGCGTCGGCCAGTGCTGTTTTCTCCCCCCCTTTGTTGTTGCATTGTCACACGGCCGCTGCATTCCTGCTGGGTGCTGATCCCGGACTGCTTCTCCTCGGGGACGCTCCACGCAGGCCAAGCCGCCGGCTTCTGCAGCACAAAGTCTATGGAGGAGTCTGGCCCTGTCTTCCCAGCACCCAGCTGGGGTTGCCCAGGCGCTGCTGCCCACCGCCCCTACTTCGTGTGACTCCATCCGCCACCAATGTGACTGACCAAGCCAGCGCGGGGTCCTCAGCAAACATCTCCAGCTCCTTCTCCACTGACTGACTGACATACTGATCGCACTGGGCCCAGCCCTGCCCCTCCTGCTATTCACCTCTCCCTGGGTCCGGTCACATCAGGACTTGCTAACCCACAAGACTCTGTCCTTTGCCCTCGTGACTCATTGTCGTGGATAATCAGTGATGAGAGTCCTTATCAGGAGCCTTTGGGAACTCCAGGTGCCTCGGACCATTGGGTCACCGGGCGCCGCATCTCGCTGGCTTTTCTCGAGATCCTGGGCACCATCTTCTCTCCCAGGGCTCCCAGCCAGCTTTTCTGGGCAGCTCATGCTGACCCAAGGCCTCCCTTGGCCTCATGTGCAAAGACAGGTTAGTGCTAGTGGCAGTTCCACATGGCCTGGCTCTTTGTTGGGGCTGTGCTGGGGGGCAGCTGCCCCTGGATGGCCACCCCTCCTGTAGCCTTGTGCTCTTATGAGCTGGGAGGCCCCCGACCAGCTGAGCCCTTCGCCTCATCTCGTCTCCTGGCTCTTCTCAAAAGTCAGACACAAACATGAGCAGCAACATTGAAGCTCTCAGCATATGCCCAGCTCCCCGTGCCACCCGCTGCCTGCACCATCACTGTACAGGGTCCTCCGTGCCCAGCTCCCTGTGCCACCCGCTACCTGCACCATCACTGTATAGGGTCCTCCATGCCCAGCTCCCTGTGCCACCCGCTGCCTGCACCATCACTGTATAGGGTCCTCCATGCCCAGGGTCCTCCCTTCCAACCCTGATATTCTATGATTCTATGATTTGACCCCCTTTATAATATATACATATATAGATTTGGTGCCACTACAGGACCTTGGTTGCAACAATGTTCTATATGGTCCCAGGTTATGTCAATAATGTCACAAGTCGGGTCCTCAGTCCAGTGCTTTGAGGCTTGCTCTCATAGAATATCAGGGTTGGAAGGGACCTCAGGAGGTCATCTAGTCCAACCCCCTGCTCAAAGCAGGACCAACCCCAACTAAATCATCCCAGCCAGGGCTTTGTCAAGCCTGACCTTAAAAACCTCTAAGGAAGGAGATTCCACCACCTCCCTAGGGAAACCATTCCAGGACTTCACCACCCTCCTAGTGAAATAGTGTTTCCTAATATCCAACCTAAACCTCCCCCACTGCAACTTGAGATCATTATGCCTTGTTCTGTCATCTGGTACCACTGAGAACAGTCTAGATCCTTCATCTTTGGAACCCCCTTTCAGGTAGTTGAAAGCAGCTATCAAATCCCCCCTCATTCTTCTCTTCTGCAGACTAAATAATCCCAGTTCCCTCAGCCTCTCCTCATAAATCATGTGTTCCAGCCCCCTAATCATTTTTGTTGCCCTCCGCTGGACTCTTTCCAATTTTTCCACATCCTTCTTGTAGTGTGGGGCCCAAAACTGGACACAGTACTCCAGATGAGGCCTCACCAATGTCGAATAGAGGGGAACGATCACGTCCCTCGATCTGCTGGCAATGCCCCTACTTATACAGCCCAAAATGCCATTGGCCTTCTTTGCAACAAGGGCACACTGTTGACTCATATCCAGCTTCTCATCTACTGTAACCCCTAGGTCCTTTTCTGCAGAACTGCTGCCGAGCCATTCAGTCCCTAGTCTGTAGTGGTGCATGGGATTCTTCCGTACTGAGTGCAGGACTCTGCACTTGTCCTTGTTGAACCTCATCAGATTTCTTTTGGCTCAATCCTCTAATCTGTCTAGGGCCCTCTGTATCCTATCCCTACCCTCCAGCATATCTACCTCTCCTCCAAGTTTAGTGTCATTTGCAAACTTGTTGAGGGTGCAATCCACGCCATCCTCCAGATCATTAATGAAGATATTGAACAAAACCAGCCCCAGGACCGACCCTTGGGGCACTCCACTTGATACCAGCTGCCAACTAGACATGGAGCCATTGATCACTACCCATTGAGCCTGACAATCTAGCCAACTTTCTGTCCACCTTATAGTCCATTCATCCAGCCCATACTTTTTTAACTTGCTGGCAAGAATACTGTGGGAGACCGTGTCAAAAGCTTTGCTAAAGTCAAGGAATAACACGTCCACTACTTTCCCCTCATCCACAGAGCCAGTTATCTCATCATAGAAGGCAATTAGATTAGTGAGGCATGACTTGCCCTTGGTGAATCCATGCTGACTGTTCCTGATCACTTTCCTCTCCTCTAAGTGCTTCAGAATTGATTCCTTGAGGACCTGCTCCATGATTTTTGCAGGGACTGAGGTGAGGCTCACTGGCCTGTAGTTCCCCGGATCCTCCTTCTTCCAATTTTAAAAGATGGGCACTACATTAGCCTTTTTCCAGTCGTCCGGGACTTCCCCAGATCGCCATGAGTTTTCAAAGATAATGGCCAATGGCTTTGCAATCACATCCGCCAACTCCTTTAGCACTCTTGGATGCAGTGCATCCGGCCCCATGGACTTGTGCTCGTCTAGCTTTTCTAAGCTTTTCTGCGAGATCTTGGCTGACAGCTCCCTGGTGGTGGAGGGCCCCTCGCTCCCCAGCAAAGTGGGAGCCCAGGGGCCCTGGAACTGCTCTGTGGTGGTGCTGAGCTTCCCGACTGGCAGCTCACCCTACCTCAGGCCACGTTTCCACCCGCCAGCCCTGCAGGCCACTTCCCCAAGCAGAGCGAGGGGGCAGGTCCCGTCCCTAGCAAGGCTGAGCCAGCGCCCTTTGGAGAGGGCCCTGGAGTGGGGAGTGTGGCCCCACTGGGGCGGTTTATCCGACGGCACCCTTGCGCTCCCCTGCATGGACACTGGCCCTGCAGGCTGCAGCCCAGGGGGCAGGAAATGGGGCGAGGGAGGGGAGAAAAGAGAGAGCGAATGTGGGGAGCAGAGTGAAAGGGAAAGACACACAGAGCAGGGGGCTGAGACAGATGGACAGGGACAGACATGCTGGTGCTGAGGCAGACGGGCAGGGATTGAGGGGAATCAGCAGAGCAGTGTTTGGGGAGCCCAGGCTGGGACCGCAGGGGGGCTGTGGGTCAGGATCGAGCAGCAGCAGCAAAAGTGAGTGCCCAGTCACCCCGGATGGGCGGGGGACGTCCTGGCTTTGTTTGCAGGGTTCATAACCAAGGGGCTTGCTGGCTCCCAGCTCTCCGGTCTGCCCCATGGGGGTGGGGGGAGGGTGAGCCCAGCTCTGTGCCTGGCTCGGACTGCAGCAGCTGGGGCTCAAGCATGGCAGGGACGGGAGGGTGCCAGGCCATCTCCTCGCTCATCCCCCTGAGCAAACTGCAATCCTGGCCTGGGATCCCAGGTGGTCCCTATGGGTGGGCAGTGGGGAGAGAGCCCAGGACTGGAATAGTGGGGGAGTGGGGTGGGGGGAGGTTAGGACTGAGGGGCATCAGCAGAGCTGGTGGGGGGAGCGCGGTGTAGGGCTCGGTGGGTGGATGTATGAATGGACAGATCGCTGGGCAGGCAGGTGGATGGACGGATGGCTGGGCGGACAGGTGGATGGCTGGGTGGATGGATGGATGGCTGGGTGGATGGATGGATGGGCAGACAGGTGGATGGATGAATGGATGGATAGGCAGACAGGTAGATGGCTGGGCAGACAGGTGGATGGCTGGGTGGATGGACGTACAGCTGGGCGGATAGATGGCTGGGCGGATAGATCGATGGCTGGGCAGACAGGTGGATGGAGGGGCAGATGGATGGATGACTGGGCAAATGGATCGATGGCTGGGTGGACAGGTTGGTGGCTGGGCAGACAGGTGGATGGCTGGGCGGATCGACGGATGGCTGGGCAGATGGATTGATGGCTGGGCAGACAGGTGGGTGGCTGGGCGGATGGACGGATGGCTGGGCGGATGGATGGCTGGGCGGATGGATCAATGGCTGGGCAGACAGGTGGATGGCTGGGCGGATCGACGGATGGCTGGGCAGATGGATCGATGGATGGGCAGACAGGTGGGTGGCTGGGCAGATGGATGGCTGGGTGGATGGACAAGTGGATGGCTGGGCGAATGGATCGGTGACTGGGTGGATGGATGGCTGGGTGAATGGATGGACGGCTGGACAGATGGATGGATGGATGGCTGGGCAGACAGGTGGATGGCTGGGAGGATGGACAGATTGACGGGTGGATGGATGGATGGGCAGACAGATGGATGGCTAGGCAGATGAATCGGTGGCTGGGCGGACAGGTGGGTGGCTGGGCGGATGGATGGGTGGATGGATGGGCAGAGAGGTGGATGGCTGGGTGGATGGATCGATGGCTGGGCAGACAGGTGGGTGGCTGGGTGGATGGATCGATGGCTGGGTGGATGGATGGATAGATGGGCGGACAGGTGGATGGCTGGGCGGATGGATCGGTGGCTGGGCGGACAGGTGGGTGGCTGGGCAGATGGACGGATGGGCGGGCGGATGGATGGATGGGCAGACAAGTGGGTGGCTGGGTGGATGGTTGGATGGATGGGCGGACAGGTGGGTGGCTGGGCGGATGGATCGGTGGCTGGGCGGACAGGTGGGTGGCTGGGCAGATGGACGGATGGGCGGGCGGATGGATGGATGGATGGGCAGATAAGTGGGTGGCTGGGCGGATGGTCGGATGGATGGGCGGACAGGTGGGTGGCTGGGCGGATGGATCGGTGGCTGGGCGGACAGGTGGGTGGCTGGGCAGATGGACGGATGGGCGGGCGGATGGATGGATGGATGGGCAGATAAGTGGGTGGCTGGGCGGATGGACGGACGGATGGATGGACAGGTGAACAGCAGGATGCCTCTCTCAGGTCCCCCAGCGAGGCTCTGCTCCAGCCCCGATTCTCCCTGGGCAGGGGGCGCAGCCCCTAGGCAGGTGGAAATCCCGCATGGAGGTTTGATCCCTCCAGTGCTGCGGGATGGTGCGTCACTGGCTCCCCTACCCTGAGCGACTCTTGGCACAGCTGGCACCAGACACCCGAGTCCTCAGACCCCCCTGCAGGAGGATGATTCTCCTGGCACCTTGGCGGCTCTGTGGGGGCTGCGTGGCCTTGGACTTGTTCCAAGTGCACTAACCGAGGCGGCAGGCCCCGGCTAGCAGCCTGTCTTGCTGCAACTGGGCTCCGGACCGGGCCATGGAGCGTTGTATCTGAACCGCTCAGAACTGGAGAGCGCTCGGGCCAGTGTCGCGGCACAAACTGCAACCAGCACATTTCTCTACCAGCCGTTGTCACTGCCATGCCCAGGCCTGACTGTCTGGGGGCTACTGGCACAAGGCAGGGGATTGGGGGGCCCTTGACTCTAATGTCTCCACACCAGTTTGCCCCGTCCTAGATTTTATCTCGGGAATCACAGACAAGCCCAGAGCCTGCCCTGATGACACCGGGATGCTGTGCGTTCGGACAGGGGCGGCTGGGCTGGAGCCAGAACCGGCAGGCGCTGGGCTCAGCGGGTCCCATCGGGAACACGGGAGCTACGCTGGATTTGAAAGAGCTGGGGGCTCTTTGCTGTGGGACGGATACGCCTGCCCCTGCCCCTTCGCCACTGCCCCCAGCTGTATCCCTGGCCTGGTGCCAGCCATGAGCTTGCCAGAACACATCTGCAAAGGGGAACTGCTCCTGCCAGGAACCTTCCCCACCTCCCTGCCGGCTGTGCACACTGGAGCTGAGCGTGTCCCGGGCCAGAGGAGGGACGGGATGGGAGTGGGCTGCTAGCCAGGCTCTTGAAAGGATGAAAGCGAAAGCTGGCTGCTGCAGAGGATAAATACAGGCAGCCGGGGAAGGGGACAAAGCATCTCAGCTCTGCCTGCTCCTGAGCCACAGGACACCTCCGCCTGCCTGATCGCCCTGCCCCATCGCCGGCCAGAATGACCCTCCGCATCCTGCTGCTGCTGGTAGCTGCCCTGTGCATCTGCAAGGCCCAAGGTACTGCATGGCCCCAGCTGGTCCCCGACCGCCGGGGCAGGTGGGAGGGTGTCCTGGGGACGGGAATGGGTCAGCAGGTATGGCGTGCGCCTCAGAGCAGCTGGACACGGAGGGTAGCCCAACCCGCTAGCCTTTTTGCAGCTGGGGTTTTATCCCAGCCGTTGCGCTGCTCGGGCAGGGAGGGAAGGGCAAGGAGAGAGCTGGCATGCCTGGCAGTCAGCTGGTGGCCTCAGCCTGGCCGGTCCAGCAGCCGCACCTGGTGATAGAGCAGGGAGCTCATCCCCTGGGGACCTGGGCTCTAGCCCGGACTCTGGCCCTACTTTATTGCGAGACCCAGGTGGGTCTGTGTGGCTGATCCCGCCTCTGGAAAGGGGGCTGTATGTGTAACCCAGGCCTGCTTGTCCCCCCTTATCCTCGCTAGTGGCAGCTAGTGCTTGATGAGCCAGCTGCAGCCTTGGCTAAAGGACATGTCTCTTTTAGCTCATGCATTAAGCTCCTGAGATCCCAGGTTTGATCCCGGCTGATGCCAATCCGGGTCTGTCGGCTTGAGGCTAGCGCTTGCCTATCTCGGGTCCATGCTTTGTAATCCCCCAGCGAAAAGTGCTGGCCTTGGCACATTCCCTGCTCCCCCAATGCTCAGCGGTGGGGAGGAGGCTGCTGGGTTAAATCCTGGAGTGGGGGCCCTGCCTGCTTGGACGTCTTCCAGCTGATCGCCCCAGCTTGGGGAGAGCTTTATCAGCCGCTCACAGGCTGTGGAGTGGAGATCACCTTCCTGCAGAGAGAAAGCAACTGCCTGGCTTTATTCTGATTGGCTAGAAACTGGGTTGATTCAGGCAACATAGTCAGCAAATTAATATGGCAGGGGGTGTCCCAGTAGCATGGCCGCTAGGAGCTGTGGGTCAGGAGTGAGGGGCACTGGCAGAGCGGTGGATGAGAAACTCCCTCTCTGCAGTAGCTGGGGCCGTCAAGCCCCATGCGTGTGGCAATGCCCCGTGTGCCCACTGATGCTCAGTAAGGGGCTCAGGGCTGGGGAAGCTGCCTCGGGTTTGCATGCAGCTCTCCAGAGACATCACACCAGAAATGCACCCTCTGCCCGCGTCTCACCCATACCCTTGTCTGCTTGCCCACCAGGGAGCGAGAACCAGGCGTCCGACTGCTGCCTGAGCCACAAGAATCGTCCCATCCCGCACCATCTCGTCTCCGCGTACAGAATCCAGAGTCCCGAGACAGGCTGCCGGCTCTCAGCTATTGTGTAAGTACCCGAGCCAGTCGCCCGGGGGAGCTCTGCGGGTGCGTGGGGCACCTCCAGAGATGGAGACTTGGTAATCCTGCCCTTCCCCATGGCTCAGGGTAATGTCAGGATGGGGGGAGCGGGGTTCTGGCTGTTCCGTCCCCCCATAGCAACTTCTGTCATAACTCAGGTTCATCACCAAGAAGAACAGGAATCTCTGTGCCCCGCCCAATGCTCGCTGGACTCTTGACCTGATGGAGAAACTGAATGGGAAAAAAGGACAAACCACAGCAGGCCGTGCTGGGAAACAGTCCCGCTCGAAGGGAACCAAGCTCCGGAAGCAGAGGAAGCCCCAGCACTAAGAGGTGGGGACGGCAGAGCCCCAGGGGGTGTCAGGCGCGGGGAGGGACGGGCCACCGCTGCTCTAGGGAGCTGAGTCTGCTGTCAGCCTGGGCCAGATCCTCAGCCGGTGGAAATCAATCCAGCCCCGTGGGCAGCCGGGCGGCTCTGCCCTGCCACGCGGGGGCGCTGCGGGCCGTGGCGGATAGCGAGTGGGAGTGGGGGGGGGAAGCAGCAGTTGAGCACAGTGAGGTGGGAAATGTCCTGGGCCGGGGATGTCCGGCGCCTGCCGGACCGAGCCCATCTCTGCCTGCCAGGGCCTTGCTGGCCGTGGTGGTGGAGCAGTGACTGGCCGGCCTGGCGATGGCACATGGCGACCCGTCACTAACGGGTGTGGTGACGCCCTGACGACGCTGCCTGGGGCTGGAGGTGTCTCCTCACTCATGGCTGCTGCTTGGGAGCCACTAGAAAGGGGGGTGCTTTAGGAAATGGGGGAGGGGCACAGAGCTCCCCGCCCTCATGCGAGACCCTTCCCTGCTCTCTCTAACGGCGCTCTCCCCTCCCAGGGCACCTGCTGTCCCCACCCCGGAGCCTGCCTGGCTGCTCAGTTGATCTTGGCAGAGCCCCCCGGCTGCAAGCAAAGGAGACCGGGCTGATTCCTGACATGGGGGCAGAGGGTTTGGCTTGAGGCGGTGTGTGATTCTTTTCTAGAATTTCTTCTGGAGCTGCTGCACCTCCCGCTAAGCAACCGTGACCTGCGTCAGCCACGACTCCCTCCCGCGGCTCCCGGCCAGGCTCACATCTACTGCTTAACGCCCCCCGACCTTTGCATTAAAAGCCAGGAATTAGCGAGTCTGCTCTTGCTGAACACGCCTTTCCTCAAGGCCAGCTCCAGTGAGGTCAAAGGGAGCACGTGCCCTGACCTTCCTGGGCTGTTCGTCAGCACCTAGGTAAACCTGTAAATCCCAAAGCTGCAATCCCTGCTGCCCCTATGCTGCCTCCACGGCTGTGGGCAGGGCCAGTACCTATCCCAGGGGGAGAGATGTTTGCCCACAGAGCCTTCGGACAAGGACTTTGGTTAATTAAGTTCTATGCAGATATATGGTTGTAATAAAAAGATACACAGGGCTTAGTAATACCAGTTAAGACTGCAGGCAGCTGGACTAGCAAGTCCTTATAGCTTCTATCGAGCGCGCTTATCTGGTTTGATTGTTTTATTAGGTGGCTCTTTCAGAGTGTATTAAGAAACTGTTTCAGAGTAGCAGCCGTGTTAGTCTGTATTCGCAAAAAGAAAAGGAGTACTGGTGGCACCTTAGAGACTAACAAATTTATTAGAGCATAAGCTTTCGTGAGCTACTGCATCCGATGAAGTGAGCTGTAGCTCACGAAAGCTTATGCTCTAATAAATTTGTTAGTCTCTAAGGTGCCACCAGTACTCCTTTTCTTTTTAAGAAACTGTGACGTCCTAGCTACTACAGGACATGCCATGCAGGAGCTCTGCATTGCCCGACGCGCCGGGCCCTCGCCTCGCCGGGAACGCACAGCCCATCGGGAGATGGAATTCAAGGCAATAAAAATGATTTTAAAACCCCCAGAAGCAAAGAGTGCTGGTGTGGTGAGCGTCACCCGGGGCGGGGTGGGGGGGCACCTGTGCCTGGGACAGACTGCGCTGAGAAATACGCCCATTGTTGGGCTGGAGGCAGCGGTCCCTGGGCGAGGCTGGTGGGTCTCGCCCCATGCGCGGGGGGTCTAACGGGTTTGGGGCTGGGGAGGAATTTCCTCCAGGTCAGATTGGCAGGACACCTGGGGGGGTTTCACCGCCCTCAGCAGCGTGGGGCACGGGTGACTTGCAGGTCTGAACTAGAGTAAGTCGGGGTGTCTCTGTCAGAGTTTGTGGGGCTGTCACGGGAGGGGGTGGGCGAGGTTGTGAGGCCTGCCATGTACAGGTCAGATGGGGTGAGCCTGATGGGCCCGTCTCGCCGGAAAGTCTGAGTCTCTGGCTTGGGTTCTAGCGGGGGCCCCAGTGGTCCCGTCTGGCTCGGATGGCTGTGGCTGTAGGAGCTGGGCAGGCCCCGGCATCGGGCTCCGGTGCTGCCCACAGGGGTCTCTCCCCTGGCTGCCCCTCGAGGTGGCTTGTGCGAGGGGCACAGAAATGGACTCGCTCGTTAACACTCCTCTCGGGGCCACCTTCCATGAGGAAGGGAAAACCCACGGCCCAGCTGTGCAGGAGGGACTGGACAGGGGCCCGGGGAGCCCAGAGTGAATCGGGGTCAGCGATGCGCTGCAGGGGCCAAAGAGGCTTCGAGCACCCTGGGCTGTGGTAAGAGCAGCGTCGTCTGTCCCTCTCAGGAGGGAACTGGCCCCCACTACGCGGCCCGGGGGAGCCCGCAGCGGGAGGACAGGGCTGTGCCCTTGCAGGCCCGTGTCACACCCTGCGGCATGGGGCCCGCGGGGAGCATCCCCAGACAGGGAGTATGCGGGGTTCGGAGCTGGGGGCTCCCGGGTAATCCTGAGGTGACTGCAATCCTGCTGCGTTCTGACTGGGAGGGGCTGGAGATAGCGTCTGTCTGTGCAGCCCCGCAGCATGCCAGCGCTCTGCATGGCAATGGGATCTGGCCAGGCTCTCCCTGCCGGCCCCCACCAGCCTCCTGCGGGGAGACTCCTGCATCGGCAGCCCGGGTGTTCAAAGCTCCCCTGGATCTCAGCAGTCTGCCACCCGGGCCCTGACCCTCGGTCTGCTGCACCCATGTGGAAACAGACCCCCCCAGCTCATCTGCCCTAGGCCACCAGGGGCAGCACTGACCCCCAAGACACCCTGGTAGCGCAAACAGGGGAGCGGCTGATGGGGGTAGCCCTGCTCCAGGGGCTCTCAGAGTCTTGAGATGTAATGGTTGTAGGAAAACATGGGGTGGGGGGTGTGTCGCTCATAGTTCCCTGACCAGGAAGGCAGCCTGCAGTTCAGGCCTCTGTGCTGGACCTTTCGCAGGTACCCAGCCAGCTCCTCAGGGACACAGGGGTGGGGACGGAGGGGTTCCCACTCCAGGCATCAGCGTACAATCGTGCTGTACTCTGACCCCCAGTGGGAGTGCAAAGAGGTGATTAATGGGGAGACATTCATGGGGTGGAGAGTCTGGGGCAGCGAGACCCTTTGTCACATCCTGTATGGTGCAACCCCATTGAAAGCTGACGGGCTCGGTGACCTGGGTTAAGGTCCCCTATGGGGAGCCCCTCGCCCTGCTTATGGCTCAGATCCCTGGGGAGACGCAGGAGGGGTCGGGGGGCTGGCCGTTGGGGTTCTCCAGAATACCAGCTTTGACGTCTGTTTGGGGAATGACTATCACTTTAAGACAGGATCCAGGCCCTGCATGTAAAGGCCAAGGATTGGAATACAAGGAGCCAGAAGGCTGCGAATGCAGGTGTCAGTGAAGATGCAAATAGCCTGGCTGGCAGGGAGGAGGGGATTTCCCCCCGGCTGGTAACATACAGGAAAGGCTGCTAAGCCCAGGACACCTACCTGCCTGTAACCAGAGCTCTGGGTCTGGCGGGGCAAAAAAATGTGCGTCCACATGCAGGGGCCCCCAGCCTCACCGCCCCGGGACACCAGAGCCCCAGAGATCTGGCTGGGGTAAGAACCAACACTCATGGGGTCATTCCCTGTTCCACCCTAGGGGTCCGGGTACCCCAGGCTGTGGCCCAGATGGCTGACACATGGAACAGGTGAGTTCACTGCCCTCCTGGCAGATGAAGGGAGGAGGCAGTGGCAGGACCCCAGCCCAAAGGTGTTGGGGTGGGGAAAGGGCAGGGTGGGGGGCCACACAAAAGCTCCTCCTGTGCCCCCTGCTAGTGCCACCAAAGTGACCAGACTTCAGGGAGGACGTGACACTGCTCTGAGCTGTGCACTGGAAAGTCTCAGTGTGCTGGATTAGCAAGAGGGCTGTGCGAATCCTCAAAGTGCCAGCGAGAACAACTACCGAGGGGAGGGGAAAGATGCCATGGCATTTGTGGGTCATTTGTGGGTTCGAACTTCCCCAGGTCACTGGTTAAAGCAACCCTGCTTAGTTTGGTCTTGAAGGGGGAAGAGAGGTGACAAAGTGGGAATAGTTTGTAATTTACTTATGAGGCCTGTTTGTGCCTCAGTTTCCCCTATGTGCTGCCTTGTGACCCAGTGGGTGGCTCTGAGGGCAGGCTGAGAGACATAGGCCTGGGTGTCACCTCGCTGCTTGGACCTTGGCCTCCATATCAGTGGAGCATTGAAGAAGACAATGGGAAATCCAGTCACCAGGACATGGACCCCTTGCACCCTATGCCCCTGAGGGAGGAGGAGCTCCCCACCCCTCAGCAGGGAGGCTGAGAACACAGGACTGGGAGAGGTGTGTGTGACGAAGTGGAACTGTTCTTAATGTTTCCTCTGAATGCTGTAGGGGTGCCTCAGTTTCCCCTAGGCAGTTCTTAAGTATCTAGGTGGTGGGATAAGGGTGCAATTGTTGCAGAGCAAAGGGCCAGGGTACATAAATGGCTCACACTCTGTCTCCTGGCAACTGATGGCCTGGCCCTTCCCCCCTGCAAGGTGAGAGCTAAAGGGTTGGAGAACAAAGGAATCAGGTGCCCTCCTGGCCCGGGAAAGGGACAAGGCCCAGAGGAGGGGGGGCTGGAGAGAGTTTCAGTTTGGGGCTGGTTGGGGACATGGAGTGAAGTGCAGACGGGGTTGTCTGGCTCCCTGCCCCCCAAAATGGACCCAGCTGAGGGGTCCTGTTCTCTTCACCTACAAGCTCTGTTTTAAGAAAAGGAGTACTTGTGGCACCTTAGAGACTAACAAATCTCTTAGTTAGTCTCTAAGGTGCCACAAGTCCTCCTTTTCTTTTTGCGAATACAGACTAACACGGCTGCTACTCTGAAGCTCCGTGTTAGACCATGTTCCTGTTGTCTAATAAACCTTCTGTTTTACTGGCTGGCTGAGAGTCCCGTCTGACTGCGGAGTTGGGGGGCAGGACCCTCTGGTTTCCCCAGGACCCTGCCTGGGGGGACTCGCTGTGGGAAGCACACGGAGGGGCAGAGGATGCTGAATGCCCCAAGGTCAGACCCAGGAAGGGGGAAGCCGGGTGAGCTGTGTGTCCTGCAGACAGGCTGCTCCCAGAGAGGAGACTCCCCCAGAGACTCCCTGCCTGGCTTCATAGGGAGCAGTTCCAGAGCATCGCCCGGGGACTCCGTGACACTGAGTGATCGTGACCTGATCACTTTTACAATGTACAAGTAGAATAAAATCCAGAGCAGTAGTATCTATACCTGGTGCTTTCCTAGGGCCAATTGCATAAAGCTGAATGAAGTGAGCTGTAGCTCACGAAAGCTTATGCTCAAATAAATTTGTTAGTCTCTAAGGTGCCACAAGTCCTCCTTTTCTTTTTGCAAATACAGACTAACACGGCTGCTACTCTGAAACCTGAAAACAAGTATGAACCAAATCAGCTGGGAGGAAGAATTTAATCAGAGAAATGTAAATGATCATTGGGATTGTTAAGGACACTTTTCTAGGTGACCCAAAAGTCACAGTCCCATCACAGCTGAGGAGGGAGGCTGTGCTGGTTAGAAAACCAATGTGGTTTAGAAGGGAAGTGAAGGTAGCTGTAAAATATATACATATATAACACAAATGGAAGAAAGGGGAAGTTGATAGTAATGATTATAAATCGGAAGTTAGGGATTGTAGAAAATTGATAAGAGAAACAAAGGGACATAAGGAGGAATCTATGGCCTGCAGAGTTAAGGACAATAAGGAGTTTTTTAAATATTAGGGGGGAAAGGAACCCTGACAATAGTATTTGTCCATTACTAGATGGAAATGGTAGCATTATAAATAATAATGCAGAAAAAGCAGAAGTAGTCAATAAATATTTCTATTCTATATTTGGGGAAAAAGCAGAGTATGCAGTCTCTAAGGTGCCACAAGTACGTCTCAAAATGTAATTGTAAATGATGAATTGTTATGAAGTTGGTTTGTTTCCAGTGGTCCCTCACGGATCAAGTCTAGGCTCTATGTTTTAACTTCTTTTATCATGACCTGGAAGAAAACATAAATCAACACAGATAAAGTTTGCAGATAACACAAAAATTGAGGGGAGGTGAATCATGAAGAGGACAGGTCACTGATACAGAGAGATCCAGATAATAGAATCACAGAACTGGAAGGGACCTCGAGAGATCTCTAGTCCAGTCCCCTGCACTCAAGGCAGGACTAAGTATTATCTAGACCATCCCTGACAGGTGTTTGTCCAACCTGCTCTTAAAAATCCCCAATGATGGAGATTCCACAACCTCCCTAGGCAATTTTTTCAGTGCTTAACCACCCTGACAGTTAGGAAGCTTTTCCTAATGTCCAACCTAAACCACCCTTGCTGCAATATAAGCCCATTGCTTCTTGTCCTGTCTTCAGAGGTTAAGAAAAACAATTTTTCTCCCTCCTCCTTGTAACAACCTTTTATGAATTTGAAAACTAGGATCATGTCCCCTCTCAGTCTTCTCTTCTCCAGATTAAACAAACCCAGTTTTTTCAATCTTCCCTGTAGCGGGGTAGACACCCGCTCTTGCCCTGAGAGGCTTAGAACAGCCCCGGAGAGGGCTGTGCTGGAGACAAGAAGCCTGGCTGATTGGGGAAGGCAGCAACAGCTGGGGCCATGCCCCAATCAGGCTCAGCTGGCCCCTATAAGAGGCTGCGAGCCAGGAGTCCAAACAGACTCTCTCTGTCTGTAGAGAGAGAAGGGCCTGGCTTCTGGGGAGGCCTAACCAAGTGCCCAGAGTGGAGCAGGGCTGGGGGAAGGCTAAGGGAGCTGGGGAGCTCTGGCCTGGAAACCCCCCAGGCTGCTGCCTAGTTGAAGGCCGGTTAGGTACAGGGGCTGCAGGTAGGCAGAGGCAGCAGGTCCAAACCCCCGTTGCCTGTGATGAGTGGCATATAAACTGCAGTCAGCCCCAGTGAAGTGGGGCTAGATAGTGACTGGGCAGTAGCCAAAGACTGAGGTAGGGATGGGGGTTCCCCTGGGTGGGGAGACCCTGCAAGTGAGGGGTTACTGCTGGGGGGGCAGCACCCTGGTGTACAAGGGGCACTGGGTCCAGGAGGGATATGGGGGGCCTGGCGCAAGCGGGACACCGGCCTGCAGAGGGTGCTCCAAGGCTGGAAGTAGAACTAATTCCCAGGACATCAGCAGGAGGCGCCACAGAGGTGGGTCCCACGTGCTTACATTCCCTCATAGGTCATGTTTTCTAGATCTTTAATCATTTTTGTTGCTCTTCTCTGGACTTCCTCCAATTTGTCCACATCTTTCCTGAAACTTGATGCCCAGAAATCAACGGCTCTCAATCTTTCCAGACTACTGTTCCCCTTTCAGGAATCTGTTTTGTCTTGCATGCCCCCAAGTTTCACCTCACTTAAAAACTACTTGCTTACGAAATCAGACATAGAAATATAAGAGTGTCACAGCACACTGTTACTGAGAAATTGCTGATGTTCTCATTTTTACCATATAATTATAAAATAAATCAGAATATAAATATTGTATTTACATTTCGGTCAATAGTCTATAGAACAGTATAAACAAGTCCTTGTTTATAATGAAATGTCAGTTTGTACTCTACTGACTTTGCTAGTTTTTTTTTATGTAGTCTGTAGTAAAACTAGGCAAATATCTAGATGAGTTGATGAACTACCTCCTAGATGACCTCATGGATGATTTCTGTGTATCCCTAGGAGTACGCATACCCCTGGTTGAGAACCACTGATCTAGATTGTTTGGTATACTGGGCACAAGACAACAATATACATTTTAATACAGCTAACTGGTATATATCTGGGAACAAAGAATGTCTGCCATGCTTACAGGGTGGGGACTCTTTTCTGGGAAGCAGGGACTCTGAAGAAGATTTGAGGGCCGTGGTGGATAATCAGCAGAGCATGAGCTCCAAGGGCAATGCTCTGGCTAAAAGAGTTAATGTGATCCTGGGATGCATCACCAGGGGGATAATGGGTAGGAGCAGAGAGGTTATTTTCCCTCTGTGCTGGGCACGATGAGACCATTGCTGAGATCCTGGGTCCAGTTCTGGTGGACACAGCTCAAGAAGGATGTTGGCAAATTGGAGAGGTTCAGGGAAGAGCAATGAGAATGATCAAAGGACTAGAAAACCTGCCTTAGAGTGAGAGACTCATGGAACTCGGGCTATGTCTACGCTATGAAATTAGGTTGAATTTATAGCAGTTAGTTTTGTAGAAAGCGTTTTTATACAGTCGAGCGTGTGTGTCCCCACACAAATGCTCTAAGTGCATTTAGTCGGCGGAGTGTGTCCATGGTACCGAGGCAACCGTTGACTTCCGGAGGGTTGCACTGTGGGTAGCTATCCCTCAGTTCCCACAGTCTCCGCCGCCCATTTGAATTCTGGGTAGAAATCCCAGTGCTTGATGGGGCAAAAACTTTGTTGCGTGTGGTTCTGGGTACATGTCGTTAGGTCCCCATCCCTTTCTCCGTGAAAGCTACGGCAGACGATTATTTTGCGCCTTCTTTCCTGGGTTACCCGAGCAGACGCCATACCACGGCAAGTTTGGAGCCCGCTCAGCTCACCGTCACCGTACGTCTCCTGGGTGCTGGCAGACATGGTACTGCATTGCTACGCAGCAGCAGCTCATTGCCTTTTGGCAGCAAACAGTGCAGTCTGACTGGTAGCCATCGTTGACGTACTCCAGGGTGCTCTTTGATGAGGTCGGTCGGGGCGCCTGGGCAAACATGGGAGTGACTCGGCCAGGTCATTTCCCTTTTAAGTTTCGTCTCATGGCGATTCAGTCCTGCCAGCAGTCTGACTGCACCGTCTTCTAATGAGAAGCCAGGAGACAACGATGGCCAGCAGTCATACTGCACCGTCTTCTGCTGAGCACCTAGGAGATGACGATGGCCAGCAGTAGTACTGTACCATCTGCTGCCAGCAAGATAGATGAAGTGGATCAAAACAAGAAATAGACCAGATTTGTTTTGTATTCATTTTCTCCTTTTCCTCCCTCCCTCCGTGAAATCAATGGCCTGCTAAACCCAGGGTTTTGAGTTCTATCCTTGAGGGGGCCATTCTGTTTCTCCTTGATGCAAAGCCACCCCCTTTGTTGATTTTAATTCTCGGTAAGCCAACTCTGTAAGCCATGTTGTCATTCGCCCCTCCCTCCATCAGAGCAACGGCAGACAATTTGCGCCTTTTTTCAGTGCAGACGCCATAGCACCAGGAACATGGAGCCCGCTCAGATCACTGCGGCAATTATGAGCACTATAAACACCGTGTGCGTTATGCAGCAGGATATGCAGAACCATAACCAGCAAGAAAAGCGAAACCAGGCAAGGAAGCGACTGCAGCGTGGTGACGAGAGTGATGAGGACATGGACACAGACTTCTTACAAAGTACGGGCCCCTGCAATGTGCACATCATGGAGTCAATTGGGCAGGTTCATGGCATGGAACGTTGATTCTGGGCCTGGGAAACAAGCACAGAGTGGTGGGACCACATAGTGTTGCAGGTCTGGGACGATTCCCAGTGGCTGTGAAGCTTTTGCATGTGTAAGGGCACTTTCATGGAACTTTGTGACTTGCTTTCCCCTGCCCTGAAGTGCAAGAATACCAAGATGAGAGCAGCCCTCACAGTTGAGAAGCGAGTGGTGATAGCCCTGTGGCAGCTTGCAACGCCACACAGCTACCAGTCAGTTGGGAATCAATTTGGAGTGGGCAATCTACTGTGGGAGCTGCTGTGATGCAAGTAGCCATCTCTATCACTGAGCTGCTGATATCAAGGGTACTGACTCTGGGAAATGTGCAGGTCATAGTGGATGGCTTTGCTGCAATGGGATTCCCTAACTATGGTGGGGCAATAGACGGAACCTATATCCCTATCTTGGCACTGAAGCACCAAGGCAGTAAGTACATAAACCTCAAGGGGTACTTTTCAATGGTGCTGCAAGCACTGCTGGATCACAAGGGACGTTTCACCAACATCAACGTGGGATGGCTGGGAAAGGTACATGACACTCGCATGTTCAGGAACTCGGGTCTGTTTCAACAGCTATAGCAAGGGACTTACTTTCCAGACGAGAAAATAACGGTTGGGGATGTTGAAATGCCTACAAAAAGAAAAGGAGTACCCGTGGCACCTTAGAGACTAACAAATTTATTAGAGCATAAGCTTTCGTGAGCTACAGCTCACTTCATCGGATGCATTTGGTGGAAAAAGCAGAGGAGAGATTTATACACACACACACACACACACACACACACACACACACACAGAGAACATGAAACAATGGGTTTATCATACACACTGTAAGGAGAGTGATCACTTAAGATAAGCCATCACCAGCAGCGGGGGGGGGGAGGAAAACCTTTCATGGTGACAAGCAAGGTAGGCTAATTCCAGCAGTTAACAAGAATATCAGAGGAACGGGGGGGGGATGGGGGGGAGAAATACCATGGGGAAATAGTTTTACTTTGTGTAATGACTCATCCATTCCCAGTCTCTATTCAAGCCTAAGTTAATTGTATCCAGTTTGCAAATTAATTCCAATTCAGCAGTCTCTCGTTGGAGTCTGTTTCTGAAGCTTTTTTGTTGAAGTATAGCCACTCTTAGGTCTGTGATCTAGCGACCAGAGAGATTGAAGTGTTCTCCAACTGGTTTTTGAATGTTATAATTCTTGACGTCTGATTTGTGTCCATTAATTCTTTTACGTAGAGACTGTCCAGTTTGGCCAATGTACATGGCAGAGGGGCATTGCTGGCACATGATGGCATATATCACATTGGTAGATGCGCAGGTGAACGAGCCTCTGATAGTGTGGCTGATGTGATTAGGCCCTATGATGGTATCCCCTGAATAGATATGTGGACACAGTTGGCAACGGGCTTTGTTGCAAGGATAGGTTCCTGGGTTAGTGGTTCTGTTGTGTGGTGTGTGGTTGCTGGTGAGTATTTGCTTCAGATTGGGGGGCTGTCTGTAAGCAAGGCCTGGTCTGTCTCCCAAGATCTGTGAGAGTGATGGGTCGTCCTTCAGGATGGGTTGTAGATCCTTGATGATGCGTTGGAGAGGTTTTAGTTGGGGGCTGAAGGTGATGGCTAGTGGCGTTCTGTTGTTTTCTTTGTTGGGCCTGTCCTGTAGTAGGTGACTTCTGGGTACTCTTCTGGCCGACCTGGGGTATTCTATCTGCTACCCAAGATCCATAAACCTGGAAATCCTGGACGCCCCATCATCTCAGGCATTGGCACCCTGACAGCAGGATTGTCTGGCTATGTAGACTCCCTCCTCAGGCCCTTCGTTACCAGCACTCCCAGCTATCTTCGAGACACCACTGACTTCCTGAGGAAACTACAGTCCATTGGTGATCTTCCTAAAAACACCATCCGAGCCACTATGGATGTAGAAGCCTCTACACCAACATTCCACACAAAGATGGACTACAAGCCGTCAGGAACAGTATCCCCGATACTGTCACGGCTAACCTGGTGGCTGAACTTTGTGACTTTGTCCTGACCCATAACTATTTCACATTTGGGGACAATGGAGACCTTCAAATCAGCGGCACTGCGATGGGTACCCGCATGGCCCCACAGTGTGCCAACATTTTTATAGCTGACTTAGAACAACGCTTCCTCAGCTCTCGTCCCCTAATGCCCCTACTCTACTTGCGCTACATTGATGACATCTTCATCATCTGGACCCATGGAAAAGAAGCTCTTGAGGAATTCCACCATGATTTCAACAATTTCCATCCCACCATCAACCTCAGCCTGGACCAGTCCACACAAGAGATCCACTTCCTGGACACTACGGCGCTAATAAGCGATGGTCACATAAACACCACCCTATATCGGAAACCTACTGACCGCTATTCCTACCTACATGCCTCTAGCTTTCATCCAGATCATACCACTCGATCCATTGTCTACAGCCAAGCGCTACGATATAACCGCATTTGCTCCAACCCCTCAGACAGAGACAAACACCTACAAGATCTCTATCATTCATTCCTACAACTACAATACCCACCTGCTGAAGTGAAGAAACAGATTGACAGAGCCAGAAGAGTACCCAGAAGTCACCTACTACAGGACAGGCCCAACAAAGAAAACAACAGAACGCCACTAGCCATCACCTTCAGCCCCCAACTAAAACCTCTCCAACGCATCATCAAGGATCTACAACCTATCCTGAAGGACGACCCATCACTCTCACAGATCTTGGGAGACAGGCCAGGCCTTGCTTACAGACAGCCCCCCAATCTGAAGCAAATACTCACCAGCAACCACACACCACACAACAGAACCACTAACCCAGGAACCTATCCTTGCAACAAAGCCCGTTGCCAACTGTGTCCACATATCTATTCAGGGGATACCATCATAGGGCCTAATCACATCAGCCACACTATCAGAGGCTCGTTCACCTGCGCATCTACCAATGTGATATATGCCATCATGTGCCAGCAATGCCCCTCTGCCATGTACATTGGCCAAACTGGACAGTCTCTACGTAAAAGAATGAATGGACACAAATCAGCCGTCAAGAATTATAACATTCAAAAACCAGTTGGAGAACACTTCAATCTCTCTGGTCACTCGATCACAGACCTAAGAGTGGCTATACTTCAACAAAAAAGCTTCCAAAACAGACTCCAACGAGAGACTACTGAATTGGAATTAATTTGCAAACTGGATACAATTAACTTAGGCTTGAATAGAGACTGGGAATGGATGAGTCATTACACAAAGTAAAACTATTTCCCCATGGTATTTCTCCCTCCCCCCCACCCCCCCCCACTGTTCCTCTGATATTCTTGTTAACTGCTGGAATTAGCCTACCTTGCTTGTCACCATGAAAGGTTTTCCTCCTTTTCCCTCCCCCCCCCCCCCGCTGCTGGTGATGGCTTATCTTAAGTGATCACTCTCCTTACAGTGTGTATGATAAACCCATTGTTTCATGTTCTCTGTGTGTGTGTGTGTGTGTGTGTGTGTGTGTATATATATAAATCTCTCCTCTGTTTTTTCCACCAAATGCATCCGATGAAGTGAGCTGTAGCTCACGAAAGCTTATGCTCTAATAAATTTGTTACTCTCTAAGGTGCCACGGGTACTCCTTTTCTTTTTGCGAATACAGACTAACACGGCTGCTACTCTGAAACCTGTCGAAATGCCTACAGTTATCCTTGGGGACCCAGCCTACCCCTTAATGCCATGGCTCGTGAAGCCATACACAGGCAGCCTGGACAGTAGTCAGGAGCTGTTCAACTATAGGCTGAGCAAGTACAGAATGGTGGCAGAATGTGCATTTGGGCATTTAAAAGTGCGCTGGTGCAGTTTACTGACTCGGTTCCCATTATTACTGCTTGCTGTGCACTCCACAATGTCTGTGAGAGTAAGGGGGAGAGGTTTATGGCAGGGTGGGAGGTTGAGGCAAATCGCCTGGCCACTGATTACACGCAGTCAGACGCCAGGGTGGTTAGAGTACAGGAGGGTGCGGTGCGCATCAGAGAAGCTTTGAAAACCAGTTTCAGGAATGGCCAGGCTATGGTGTGAAAGTTCTGTTTGCTTCTCCTTGATGGAACCCTCCCCCCGCCCCCGGGTTCAGTCTACTTTCCTGTAAGCTAAGCACCCTTCCTTCCCCTCTTCGGTCACCGCATGCAGAGCCATACAGTCATTGTTGCTTCACATTCATGCATTCTTTATTAATTCATCACACAAATAGGGGGATAACTGCCAAGGTAGCCCGGGAGGGGTGGAGGAGAAGGGAAGCGCCGGGAGGGGTGGTGGAGGAGGGAAGGAGAAGGCCACACAGCACTTTAAAACTTATTGAATGCCAGCCTTCTGTTGCGTGGGCAATCCTCTGGGGTGGAGTGGCCGGAGGCCCCCCCACCGTGTTCTTGGGCTTCTGGGTGAGGAGGCTATGGAACTTGGGGAGGAGGGCGGTTGGTTACACAGGGGCTGTAATGGCAGTCTGTGCTCTTGCTGCCTTTCCTGCAGCTCAACCATACACTAGAGCATATCAGTTTTGATCCTCCCAGCAGCCTCAGCATTGACTCCTGCCTTCTTTCAGCAAGCTGATGCCACCTACTATCTTCAGCCCGCCACTTCTCCTCACGGTCGTATTGTGTTTTCCTGCACTCTGAGATTGTCTGCCTCTACCCATTGTGCTGTGCTCTCCGTGTGGGAGGACAGCATGAGGTCAGAGAACATTTCATCACAAGTGCAGTTTTTTCGCCTTCTAATCTTCGCTAGCTTCTGGGAAGGCAAAACATGCAACTGGTGGAGGGGGGAAAAAAAGGGAGAGTGGTAGTTAAAAAACCCATTGTTATCTAAAATGGGTCATGCTCTTTCACGGTAAATCTTGCTGTTAACATTACATAGCCCATGTGCTGTCATTACAAGGTCGCATTTTGCCTCTTATTGAGGGTATGCGGGCTTGGTGTGAGGGATTACTCAGGCAGGGCCAGGCATCAGAATTCGGCTTGCAGGCAGCCATGGTAAGCCACAGTCTTTTGGCTTCTTTAACCTTCAGAACATGTGGGAATGGTTCCAAATAGCTCTCATTTCCCATATGAAGTAGCCGTTGGATTGGCCATTAAAAATTGATTGGCAATTTAAAAGCAGGGGCTGCGGTTTCTGGGTTCACATGCAGCAGAAACCCAACTAACCCTCCCTCGCCCACGCACACCCAATTCTCTGGGATGATGGCTTCACCCCTCCCCTCACCACGTGGCTAACAGCAGGGAAGATTTCTGTGCAGCCACAGGCAAACAGCCCAGCAGGAACGGGCACCTCTGAATGACCGCTTATTAAAACCACCCTATTTCAACTAGGTGACCATGAATATCTCTCGCCTGAGGGTAACACAGGAAGAATGGATGTTGTTTGAATGCCAGCAAACACCGGGACCATACGCTGCAATGCTTTGTTCTGCAATGATTCCCGACTACGTGCTACTGGCCTGGCATGATAAAGTGTCCTACCATGGTGGACGGAATAAGGCTGCCCTTCCCAGAAACCTTTTGCAAACGCTTTGGGAGTACATCCAGGAGAGCTTTATGGAGATGTCCCTGAAGGATTTCCACTCCATCCCCAGACACGTTAACAGACTTTTCCAGTAGCTGTACTGGCCGCGAATGCCAGGGCAAATTAATCATTAAATCATGTATAATATTTACAAAGGTACACTCTCACCAGAGGTCCCTACTCCGCCTTCAGCGTTCGGGACTCCACCTTGGGTGGGTACTGGGTCCGGGTTCAGGTCCAGGGTGATAAACAGATCCTGGCTGTTGGGGAAACAGGTTTCTCCGCTTCCTTGCTTTGAGCTATCTACAACCTCCTCCTCATCTTCCTTGCCCTCAAAACCCACTTCTGTGTTGCCTCCCACTCCTTGGATGAAGTCAAAGCACAGGGTTGGGGTAGTGGTGGCTGAACCCCCTAGAATGGCATGCAGCTCATCATAGAAGCAGCATGTCTGGGGCTCTGAACCGGAGCGGCCATTTGCCTCTCTGGTTTTTTGGTAGGTTTGTCTGAGCTCCTTAATTTTCACACCACACTGCTGTGGGTCCCTGTAATAGGCTCTGTCCTTCATGCCATTGGAGATGTTTTTTCAAATATTTTGGCATTTCGTCTTCTCAAATGGAGTTCTGCCAGCACGGATTCATCTCCCCACACTGCGATCAGATCCCGTACCTCCCGTTTGGTCCATTCTGGAGCTCTTTGGCGATTCTGGGACTGCATGGTCATGTGATGATGGGCTCTGCATGGTGACTTGTGCAGGTGAGCTCGCCATGTTGTCCAAACAGGAAACTGAAATTCAAAAGTTTGCAGGCCTTTTCCTGTCTACCTGGCCAGTGCATCTGAGTTGAGAGCGCTGTCCAGAGCAGTCATAATGGAGCACTCTGGGTTAGCTCCCGGAGGCCAATACCATCTAATTGCATCCACAGTACCCAAAATTTGACCCGGCAAGGCGATTTCAGTGCTAATCCCCTTGTCGGGGGTGGAATAAGGAAATCGATTTTAAGAGCCCTTTAAGTCAGAAAAAAAGGCTTCGTTGTGTGGACGGGTGCAGGGTTAAATCTATGTAACGCTGCTAAATTTGACCTAAACTTGTAGTACAGACCAGGCCTCAGTCTATTTAGCTTAACAAAGCAAAGGTTAAGGGATGACTTGATCACAGTCTGTAAGTACCTACATGGGGAACAGAAATTTGGTAACAGAAGATTCTTCAGGCCCGTAGACAAAGATGTAACAGGATCCAATGACTGGAAGTTGAAGCTAGGCAAATTCAGGCTGGAGATACGGTGTACATTTTTGACAGGGAGAGTAATTAACCATTGCAAAAAGAAAAGGAGGACTTGTGGCACCTTAGAGACTAACAAATTTATTAGAGCATAAGCTTTCGTGAGCTACAGCTCACTTCATCTGATGCATTTGGTGGAAGGAAAAAAAAAGAAGCCTTGGAACAACTTATCAAGGATCGTGGTGGATTCTCCATCGCTGGCAATTTATAAATCAAGGCTGGATGTTTTTCTAACAGATCTGCCCTAGGAATTATTGTGGGGCAGGTCTCTGGCCTGGGCTATGCAGGAGGCCAGACTACACGATCACAGTGGTCCCTTCTGGCCTTGGAATCTATGAATCTCTAGGCACCTGGGCTATATGCCATGCTCCCATTGATGCTTCTGGTTCTGCCCAAGCTCGCAAAGAGGTCAGGCCAGCTCTGTGTGTTGGAGTCATTCCTGGGAAAATTCTTCCGTCCCCAAAGGAAGGTTGGGGCAAGCTTGCTGAGAGGGGAGTGTTCCATAGGGGGTTTGCTGGCTCTCAGAGGGGTGGGCTCATCTGCTCTACTCATGCTGGCGGAGCTCAAGGCAACAGCAAGCACTGGTCGTGCTGCATGAGTGAAGTTTGGGGTGGTTAATATTAAAGACGGGTGAGATTCGATGGAACAGGTGGCTCTGGAAACCCATCAGATGGTTCTTGGCCTCACCCTGTTAGCTGGAATCCCTAGATCGTTTCTTACTCCTGTTAGCTGAGGGCATGTTTTTACCAAAGGTGACTTCATTGACAAATGGATTGGCCAGATTCTCAGATGTGCTCAGCTCTGGAGGGGGCCACTGCAAGGGAGCCGGTTTCAGGGTGGTCTAGTCCTATGCAAACCTTTGAGTAGATTAAAGAAACCTAGAGGCTGCTCTGAACTACACCGTCTGACTATAACACCCAGGAATTCCCAGCCAGCAAACAAGAGCAAACACCCCATTCACGCCTCTCCACCCCCCCATGCTGGGGGCTGGAGGGGATTCACCCATGAAGGCAGCCTTCTACCCCTTGGTGTGCAAGAGTGACACACAGGCTGCAGAAGCAGCTCCAGGCTCAGCCCCACATCTTGTACGGAGCAAAAAGGGCCAGCGGCTTGGCCACGTGTGGGCTCTGTATGGATGGGAAGAATTTCCTCACTGGAATTCCCCCTCCCCATTTCAGCTCCTTTTCTCCACAGTGGAAGGAGACCCTAGAGCGGGGCCAGGTTGGAGATGAAATGCTTGGGCCCCAGTGCACAGCTCTGTGAGAGCTGGGGGGGCGAGGTGTGGGGAACAGCTGCTCAAGTCACATGAGAATTGTCTGCTGGCAATTTGCCTGAGGCCTTAACTGGCTTCCAGCATGTCCTGGCCCAGCCAGCGTTCCTGGAACATATGGGCTGGGGAGGCCCCTAGCAGGGGGCTCTGGCAAAGACCAACTTGCTGAGGAGCAGAACGGCAAGAGCCAGACTGCCTGGGTTCTCCACCCCATGGCCCACCAGGGACATGGCCGCCCCGGCATGCAGGTGGGCCATGGGGCCACGGGGGATTTTGCTACACGCTGAGAGATGCTCATTGACCTTTCGAAGGGTTGACCACTGGTGTCAATCAGCTCTAGCTCCATTACAGTCAATGGGATCAGATCCCAGCGGGTGTAAATCAGGAGCTGGCCTGACAGGAGCAAGCAGAGGGATGGCAGTGTGGGAGGAAGGAGCAGTTCTAGGCTCTCCGGGGCAGGCGAGCTCCTGGCGGGAGAGCTCTGGGGCTCTGAGAAGGGCTGGAGCATGGGATGGTGGGCCTGGTGGGTGAGGTCAGGCAGGGAGCTGCGGGCTGGCGGTCAGCTGGCTCAGATGAGGAGCCTGGGTGGGGGGAACGGTGGGACAGGGAGGGGGCAGAGTGGTGGGACCAGGAGTGTGAGTTTGCGGTGGGAGGTAGCAGGCAAGCGCCAGGAGGGGCTGGTGGCTTGGAACGGGCTGGCGGCTTTGGACACATTGAGTTGAGGATGTCGCCGTTTGCCCTGGGACTCCATGGGCCACCGTACACCTGCGCAGAGACCCCAGCACCCTCCTGGCCACATCCGGGGCAGAGCCTGCTAACGGTGCCCATCAGTGCTGCCCTGCCACATGAAGGGACATGACACTGCCGTGGCACCGGCCCCGCAGCAGCCTGGCCTGCGTGAAGTGAGCGTATCCACTCACCCCCAGAGTCAGGCAAGCCCCGCGTTCCAGACGGGAAGGGCAGGCACCGAGGAAGGGGATGTGACTCGTCCAAGGCGCCCGGGGCCGATGCAGGAATTGTGCCTTGGCGTGGTCCACTGCTGGGAGCGTTAGCCCGTGCTTGGACCAGCCCACACTAGCCAGCTCTTGGCAGCCGCCCATCAGAAGTGTGGAAAGTCCTGTGGCAATCACAGCTTCTCTTGCCCGGGGCCGCTTCTGCCTCCCTGCGGTGGGAGCTGCCCACTGTGCTCTGGTGCTGGCAACCCACGGGCACACCTGGATGCCATCCTGCCTCTGACAGGGCAGAACTCGCCCCGCCCAGGGAGCCAGCCCGGGGCCTGAGAGCCACGGACGGCTGCTTTCGGCAGCGAGATGGAACGGGAGCGGGTGGTCAGGGGTACCCAGGTGCAGTGGGCGGGCGGGGGCACCTCAGCCTTGTGCTGAGCCCTGCACAGGGGTGAATGTCCCCTTAGGGCACTGGGCCAACCCCCTGGATTACTCTGCAGGAGGCTGGGCTGTGGGGCCCTGTGTCTTTTCTGTTCGCAAACCTCGTGCAAGCCCTTCCTGAGTTCCCTCGACCGGAGCCATTCTCCTCTCGTGTACCCAGAGACGCTGGAGGGGCTGAGAGAGCCCAACCGGGCCGGAGTCTCATTGCACAACCTCATCCCTGGAAAGCCCCTGACACGAGGCTGCGCCACTATTCCTGCAAGCAGCGGGTGGGGGCAGGAACAGCTTGAGCAAACCAGATGCTGACCCACTTGGACCCAAATGTTCTAATCCCCTGTTTATTCTGGCTAAGATACAGGAGGATGAGATTAATCAAGGGTGAGCAAATATTGGCTCCTGACTCCGTTCTCACAGCTCTGGGGTTGCTATTACTTGGCTTCAATATGGGCAGGGGAGGCTGGGTGGCAAAGGCAGGCTGGGGATGGGAGATGGAGCCATTCGGCAGGGCATGGCTCAGGCCAGGGGGGCTGGCATTGGCATGAGAGATGAAGTCTTCCACCCCCAGGAGGCTGACCCCCAGTTAGCTCAGGGCAGGGGAGGGTGGGCTGCAGACCCATGTGCTTCCAGGTCACTGATTTGACTCTCCATCCAGCCCAGCAATTGCCATCCATTGGCTGCTGGGCAGTCCAAGGGGAAATAGCTGCTAGGTCTCACTCTTCTTGTCCGCCCAGCAGAAACCACCGACCCCGAGGACTGGCCTTCGTTGGTCGTCTTGCCTGGAGCCAGGGACAGATTCAGCTCAGACTTCGCAGTGACCGTTCTGTGGGCAGCAAATGTGCTGCCCGCTGCTTCATGGAGCTTATGCTGTCAAATGGACCCAGCCCTTCCATTCAGCCACCTGGGGACCCTCTGCCAGCTGGCATGGCAGAGAGCTTGGCACTGTCTGCCCTGCCTTTGGGGCCACGGTGCACCAGGCTGGGTTTGATCCTCTGCAGACACGAGGCACCCTGCCCCAGCTGTGCCCCCAGTGGGAGGCTGGTTGAGCTAGACTGGGGTGGGCTTCCTGGCTTTCTTCTGGGACTCCCTCCTGGATGGGTCAGACCTGCCCCTGAGCTAGCCACAAAGCTGAGCCTACCTGAGCTTGTGAAAGGGGCCAGGCTCCTTTCGGATGGGGCTGACTGCCTGGGAGAGGGATGCTGGAGACACAGGGCTGGTCATTGTTAGGAGAACAATTCAGCCTGGCCACACAGCAGAGCCAGGGTTTGGAGTCCAGGGCTGGGCACATTATGGAGACCGAGGGTCCAGGTCGCTCTGCTGACTTCTCTGGCCAGTGTGGGCCTGGTGCCAATGGGATGCAAAGGGACTCAGGGCACCAGGGGATGGTGGGTCAGGGATTCGTGGGGCTCCGTTCCCCTTGCAGGCCCAAGCGGAGCCCAGGGACTGTTCTTGGGGCCTTTTCTTGAGCGGCAAGAGGAACCCAGACGTTACACCCCTTTGTGCCCAGCAGCAGGCACTGAGGGGAGACGGCTCAGAGCAGAGCCAGCCAGCCTGCTGGTCCACCATCTCCCAAGCTAGCAGCTCCAGCCTTTGCTGTCCCTGACAGAAGCTCTGCAATGGACCCCTGGGAATGGTGGAGAGTTCCTCACCTTGCAACGGGAGGAAGAAGAATATAAGTGGGATCCGCGGCCTGGTCGCTTGGGGCCCCTTGTGCCAGCTGGGGGGTGCCCTGGGAGGGCGCTGACAGCAGAAGTTAATGTTAATGCGTTTTATCTTTGCTCCCTGGACTCAGCCATGGTTAGTGGCTGAGGCCAAGTTTTCTTCTGATAAAGAGGATTTGCTAGGTGATAACAAGGGGTCGGGCACCAATTAGAGTTAAGCCTGTAAAGCCAACACATCCTGCTTTTATGGCTTCTCCACCTGCTGGTCCCACTAGACTTTGCTGCTTGTTTGTCAGCTCCCAGGGACTGGCATGCCCCTAGGTTCAGTGAATAAAGCAGGGCTCAAAAGATTTGCAGAGCAAGCATTGTTAAAGCAGCAGGCACGGACTTTATGAATTTGGAGAAACGAAACCCTTTAGGAAAGGATGCCGAGGAGAGGCTGAAGCCTGCTGCCAGAGAGAGACACCAGACACCAGCCGGAGGGCTGGCTGAGTCACAGAAGAACCAGTTTATCAGCAATTTGCTTGATGCAAGGCTGGGGTTTAACTCACTGTGTGGTTTGTCTGCAAGCCAAGAGTCATGTAGTCAAGAGATGGGATCTGTTTGGGGACCAGGCAAAATCGTGGGGGAGGCAGAAATAATTGAATAAAGTGGGGTCATCCCAATGATGGAAACAGGACCAGGTGACTGAGGTGACCGGCTGCAATGTGAGTAAGTCTCTGATCAGTTTAGGAACAACCCACAGGCTCCAGTAGGATTATTTATGGCTTGTAGAAAAGGAGTACTTGTGGCACCTTAGAGACTAACAAATTTATTAGAGCATAAGCTTTCGTGAGCTACAGCTCAGAAGTGAGCTGTAGCTCACGAAAGCTTATGCTCTAATAAATTTGTTAGTCTCTAAGGTGCCACAAGTACTCCTTTTCTTTTTGCGAATACAGACTACCAGGGCTGCTACTCTGAAATTTATGGCTTGTGTAACCAAGACACCAGAAGCCCTGGGCAGGGTCAAGACCCCATCATGCAAGTAGCTATGCAGACCCAGAGCAAAGAGACAGGCCCTGCCCCAAAGAACGTGCATGCTAGGCAGGTGATGAACTGTTCAACGAGTCCCTTTGAACAGCAGGCACGTCTGTGTTTGCAAGAGATTTCGTAACAGGCAAAAGGCTTAACACGCGGAATTAATGGTTTGCAACGAACAAGTCGAGCCACTCAAACTGGTCGAGAAAAGGAGGGTCTGAATTCAAGTGAGCATATCTACTATTATAATTGTTTCTGTGTATTATGGTAGCATTAAGAAGCCCCAGCTGAGATCAGGGCCTGTTGCCCCTTGGGCCATACACACACACACACACAAAGAGACAATCCCAGTACAGAAGACCTCACAATCTAGGTGTAAGGGGACTGTTGCCCCCTTACTAACATTCAGTGGGGGTGTTTCAGTTGCTAGCTCCCGGTACTAAAAGGGGAAGGTCGATGGGAAATCAGGACCCTGAGACTGATAGACCCCAGGAACAACGGGGACAGACCAATTCTCCAGGTTAGCCTGAATGACAGGGCGGGCAGGCTAATCAGGGAGTCAGGAGGCCAGGGAGGTCCCGTCCTCCCAGTGAGCTGGACTTGCCTGGGTCAGACAGAGTGGGGCCGAGCTAAGGAGAAAGCAGGGGCCAGAGCTGAGCTGGGGAGCCGAGCTGGGCCAGATCCAGAGAGAGCGACCCTGTCCTGGGAGCAGAGCTGCAATAACCAGAGCCAGAGGGGCCAAAGAAGCAGCCCAGGGAGCTGGAGGCAGAGCAGCAGCAGCAGTGCAGAGACCGAGTGGTGCAGCTGGGGCTGGAGCAGTCTGGAGCTGGGTGCGGTTAGCAGCTGGGGAGACCGAGGGGGACCTGGGCAGCAGGCCCAGCACAGGGAGACGCCTCAGCCAAGGGGCTCTGCAGGCCAGGCTTGGATCGTAACCCTGACAGGGCGGGGGCGACACTGGGCAGAAGGGTCCTACCACTTAGAGCCTGAGAGAGTGTGGCCACCACCAGAGCAAGTGTCCAACCTGCAGCATCCCTGCAGCCCAGCCAGGGTCTGAGAAGAAGGCCTGGGACTTACAAGGAACAGACTGTGTTCTGTTCAAGTGAGCATATCTGAATTCATTCACAGAACTGGCCTGACGTTCCAGAGACACTGTTTGTGATGTTCCCTGCCACAGAGCGGGGTGATGTGTTTCCTTTAACCTTTTCCATTTCCCCTTATTCTTTTTAAAATTAATTGTTGATTAAATAACTTGCATTTGCTTTAACTTGTATGTAATGATCAGTGGGTCAGAGAAGTGCCCAGTGCAGAGAGAGTACCCTGGAGCGGGGACACCCTAGCCCCTGTCCTAGGTGATCACAGCAGGGATGGGGGATGAGCCCCCCAGGAATCCTGGGCCCAGCATTGTTGGGGTTACGAGGACTTGCCAGACAGGAGAGTGGAAGGGGAGTCCCCAAGGGCAGGGAGGCCACTGGGTAAAGGAAGTGGGAGCAAGGACTAAGATCCTTTCGCTAGCCCACTTCACCGGGGTAGTGCAGAAGCCAGGAAAGTTCCCCACAAGAGCGGGACTATTCCCCCGCTTACACAGGGATTTTACAGGTGGAGAACAAAGAGGCTAAGTGACTTCCCTGAGGTCGCCCATGGAGTCAGTAGCAGAGCCAGGAATTGAACCCAGCCTGTCCAAAGCCATCCTTCCTCTCTGTCCCTGGCTTGGCTAATGGTGGTAAAGGGGACATGAAAACCATTGAAGGTTGGGAGAGGGGAACTCTTCAGGGGTCTGCATGGGGTGAAAATGAGACTAGCAAGATCAGTTTCCCAGAACTCAGCTGCCGCGCTCAGAAGAACAGCCTTCCAAGGGTTAGTGAACCATTCACCCCCCGCTAGGCCTAAGCCCAGGGGAGGTGCTATTGACTGTAAGGCGTGATTTAGTCTTACATGGAGCACAGGAGCTGGTCCAAGAGATGACTAGAGCTGAACTGCTCGGTAATAGTGACTGTAATGAAATAAAATTTACTATTCTTATAGGGGGGAAATACCACAGAACCCCACCATCTAACACTTCACTTCCAAGAGGGGAACTCCAAAAAATAAGGACGCTAGTGAAATAGAAACTAAGAAGAATAGTTGCAAGAGTGCAATGCCTGAAAGATTCCTGGAAGCTTTTTAAAACATCGTAATAAGAACATAAGAAGGACCAGACTCTGTCAGACCAAAGTCTAGCCCAGTATCCTGTCTCCTGACAGTGGCCAAGGCCAGGTGCCCCAGAGGGAATGAACGGACCAGGGAATCATCAAGTGATCCATCCCCTGTCACCCATTCCCAGCTACTGGCAAACAGAGGCTAGGGATGGACCTATCCTCCATGAACTTACCGAGTTCTTCTTTGAAGACTCAAATTAAATATCCGTAATTTAAAAAAAAAAAAAAGTCAGAGGTCCAAAAAATGCCACCCTGGCTAAACAACAGACTGAAAGAGGTGATTAGAGACAAAAAGGCACCCTTTAAAATTGGAAGTCAAATCCTGCTGAGGAAAAGAGAAAGGAGCATAAACTCTGGCAAGTCAAGTGTGAACATATCTAGAATTAGGCAGGCCAAAAAAAAAATTTGAAGAGCAACTAGCAAAAGACACAAAAACTAAGAGCAAATTTTTTTTAAGTACATCAGAAGCAGGAGCTTGCCAAGCGCTCAGTGAGGCCGTTGGTCAATCAAGGTGCTAAAGGAGAGCTCAGGGAAGGCAAGTCCATTGCAGAGAAGCTAAATGAATTCTCTGCATTGGTTCTCACAGCAGAGGATCTGAGGGAGATCCCAGCACCTGGGCCATTCTTTTTGGGTGACAGATCTGTGGAAGTGTCCCAGATTTGTCAATACAGGAGATTTTGAACAAATTGATCAGTTAAACAGTAACAAATGACCAGGACCAGATGGTATCACCCAAGGGTTCTGAACGAATTCAGCTATGAAATTGAACTACTAACTGGGATATCAGGTTTCAGAGTAGCAGCCTTGTTAGTCTGTATTCGCAAAAAAGAAAAGGAGTACTTATGGCATCTTAGAGACTAACAAATTTATTTGAGCATAAGCTTTCGTGAGCTACAGCTCACGATAAAGTGAGCTGTAACTCACATAAACTTATGCTCAAATAAATTTGTTAATCTCTAAACAAATTTATTTGAGCATAAGCTTATGTGAGTTACAGCTCACTTTATCGTGAGCTGTAGCTCACGAAAGCTTATGCTCAAATAAATTTGTTAGTCTCTAAGATGCCATAAGTACTCCTTTTCTTTTTAACTGGGATATGTAACCTATCGCTTAAATCTGCCTCTGGACCAGATGACTGGAGGGTAGCTAATGTAGCACCTAGTTTTTAAAAAGGCTCCAGAGTTGAACCTGGCAATTATGGGCTGGTAAGCCTGACTTCAGTACCAGGCAAATTGATTGAAACTATAGTAAAGAACAGAATTATCGGACAGGTAGATGAATATGATTTGATGGGGAAGAGTCAATACAGCTTTTGTAAAGGGAAATCATGCCTCACCAACCTACAAGAATTCTTTGAGGGGTCAACAAACACGTGGACAAGGGTGATCCAATGGGTATACTGTACTTGGACTTTCAGAAAACCTTTGATTAGGTCCCTCACCAAAGGCTCTTAAGCAAAGTAAGAGTCATGGGATAAGATGGAAGGTTCTCTCATGGATCGGTAACTGGTTAAAAGACAGGAAATAAAGGGTAAGAAGAAATTTTCAGTTTTCAGAATGGAGAAAGGTAAATAGTGGGGTCCTCCTAGGGTCTGTACTGGGCCCAGTCCTATTCAACATATTAATCAATGAGATGGAAAAAGGGGTGAACAGTGAGATGGCAAAGTTTGCAGATGATACTAAATTACTCAAGATAGTTAAGTCCAAAGCAGACTGTGAGGAGTCACAAAGGGATCTCACAAAACTGGGTGACTGGGTAACAAAATGACAGATGAAATTCAATGTTGATAAATGCAAAGTAATGCACACTGGAAACATAATCCCAACTATACATATAAAATGATGGGGTTTAAATTAGCTGTTACCACTCAAAAGAGAGATCTTGCAGTCATTGTGGCTAGTTCTCTGAAAACATCTACTCAATGTGCAGCAGCCATCAATAAGTGAACAGAATGTTGGGAACCATTAGGAAAGGGATAGATAATAAGACAGAAAATATCATATTGCCTCTATAGAAATCCATGGTATTCCCACATCTTGAATACCGTGTGCAGATGTGATCGCCCCATCTCCGAAAAGAAAAATTGGAATCGGAAAAGGTTCAGAGAAGAGAAATAAAATTATTAGGGGAATGGAACGGCTTCCATATGAGGAGAGATTAAAAAGACCAGGGGTCAGCCAATGAAATTAATAGGCAGCAGGTTTAAAACAAGCATAAGGATGTATTTCTTCACACAACACACAGTCAACCTGTGGAACTCATTGCCAGAGGATATTGTTTAAAAAAAGAATTAGTTAATTTCCTGGAGGATAGGTCCATCAGTGGCTATTATCCAAGATGATTGGGGTTCAGCCCCATGCTCTGGGTGTCCCTAAACCTCTGACTGCCTGAAGCTGGGAATGGACAACAGGGGATGGATCACTTGATAATTGCCCTGTTCTGTTCATTTCCTCTAGGGCACCTGGCAGTGGCCACTCTCGTCAGACAGGATACTGGGCTAGATGGATCATTGGTCTGACCCAGTTTGGCCGTTATTCTGTACTTATGAGCCCTTCCCTGACTGACTGGGTGCATTGCTCATGATTACAATGGTTGTTCTGCAGTGTTCTGCGCTCTGGGGTTTTAATGTGATTCTGTGTTATCTGACAGGTGTCAGAGTAGCAGCTGTGTTAGTCTGTATCCGCAAAAAGAACAGAAGTACTAGTGGCACCTTAGAGACTAACAAATTTATTTGAGCATAAGCTTTTGTGAGCTACAGCTTACTTCATCGAAGGCATGCATCCGATGAAGTGAGCTGTAGTTCATGAAAGCTTATGCTCAAATAAATTTGTTAGTCTCTAAGGTGCCACAAGTCCTCCTTTTCTTTTTGTGTTATTTGGTGATTGCTAAATCCCCAGCTCCTGCAGTCACGTGAGCACATGAGAATCTCATCTTGTCTTGTTGCCAATGTCATTTCTTCTCCAAGTGCTAATCATGCCTGGACTCGGGTGCACGGACCGCATGCATACACACATGGGGAATACCAATGGGGACCACACAGTGTGAAGAATCTCCAGGTGCGGCTGAGTCACCTCCATTTCCTTACCTTTGTGGTTGCGGCAGAGGGAGAGAACCATGATCCCTGAAGGCTCAGCCCCAGAAGGTGAGGAAAAAACACTCACCATTCATTGCTTATAAAAATCACGTGCTTGGTATCGAGATCTCATGACTGTTGGGCCCCGACTCCAGATTACCGAATGGGTGGGGTCGTGACACTGATTCTCCTAGGGTTCCCTGCTCCCCACTACTGTTCCTGCTGGTCTTCTTGCTTGCTGGGGTGGCCGCAGAAGGGGCACGGAGCAGGGGCAGCTGATTCCCTGACGAATGGGGGGTGAATGTCCGTGGCGGGGATCATCCCATGACATTCCTCAGCTTCGGCAAGAGAGTCCAGGTGCCGTCACCGATCCTGAAGCATCTCAGCTGCCCCTGCCATTCCCGTCCACACCCAGCAACACCTTGTGAGCGGGGCGTGGTCCTCATGCCGGCCCTCTGCCTCGCGGGGAATGGCCCCAAGAGTACAGGGGCTGGTTGTTGCTACTTGCCTACGCACAGCTGCCTGGGACGCTAGCACCTCCTCATGGTGCAGAGGGGCCATGCAGCCCAGGTGGCTGAGCAGAGCCGCTGGGCTGGCCAGGAAAGCCAGGGCTGGGTGTGTGGGAGATACGCTAGCAAGGCTGGAAGTGGGGATTTCTGACACGCCATGGGACAGTGATAATGGGCATTGCCGGAGAGCTTGGGAAGAGGCAGAGCCTGCTCGTTGGCAGGTCCTGGGCCTGCAATGACACTGCTCTGCCCAGGTGCCAGCCACATTTCCCTTTGGTGACTGTGTTGAACGTCCCCAGAGGAGTCTGGGTAAAAAGACCACGCCTGGATCCCCTTGTTTACTTGTGGACTCCCTTGTTTACTTTGCTGTCCGGGAATTTGCCTTTGTTTCACATAGATTCAGAGATTCCAAGGCCAGACTATTGGGGTCATCTAATCTGGCCTCCAGTCGAACACAGGCCATCGGATTTCCCCGAAATAATTCCCACTGGAGCGAAAGCCTCTCGCTTAGAAGAACATCCACTCTCTTTGCCTGGTCTGAAACGCCAAGCTCCTCAGGGCGGGAGCCATTCCTGCACGCTCACGGTACTGCTCAAAGGACACCTCCTCCTGTTACTGACCAGAAAGCTCTCTTCCATGTACACGTGAGCGTCTTTCACCCGGGACTCGCGTCACAGGCTGCCTATTTGATCTCCCCACCCACCATCCAAATGCAGGCAACTCTGGGCTGAAACATGGCAGCTGTGTAACAGCCACCCCGCAGCAACCTCACCCAGCAGTTTGGGACAGGAAGTGAAGGGTTCCGTATCCAGCTGGAATGGCAGGAGGGGCTGATGGAGGGAGACTGGAATTGGCCAGGACTCTGGGGTTTTGTGCCTCTGCTCTTGGGAAAGAGACCGTGGGATCTTCGCCACGCCGTGAGCCCTTGCTTCCCTCTCGTTCCAGCCGCTTGCACAGCACCGTGGAGCATTGGCTCAGTACCCCCTGGGCTGGGCAGGCAGTGCAATCGGCGTTCCCTACAGAACAGCATAGGAGGGCCCAGACTCAGAGGGAAGGGCACCCCCTACTGGGCCCCCAGCACCACGTCTATCGCTCTGGACTTTCCCGTCCAGGGGCTGACCCAGCCCGGACCTATATACGTGGGGTGCTGCCAGGAGAGGGGTGGGGAGCAGCCTCGCACCTGTCCCCTCTTTCCGGTTCCAGGCCCTGGAGGAGAATCATGCCCCGCCAGCCCGCTCTGTGCAAAAGGCCCCTCGCTCTGTGACGGGCGTCCCCCGTTCTGCTCCATCCCCTGGACACGGCGCCCTCCCTCTGGTGCGCCGCTGTAAATCACAAGTGCCGTGCTGGCCCTGACACCCTGTGCGACCCCCCCGGGGCGTGTGGGCCAACGCCCCTCGTCCCCGCAGGGCTGGGATGGCTCTCCTGTTCAGCGGGCACTGCGTTTCCGCAGGCCCAGCTTGTGTGCGGCTGGGATCTCGGCTAGGCCGAGCTCCCCAACCGGCTGGGTCCCGCTCCCTCGACCCAGGCAGTGGCCTGGCACCCCAGGGCAGGGCACAGGGAGGCTGGGTGGCTCTGGCAGGCCTGTTCCTGGATTCCTGCCTCCAGCTGTGGGCGCCACTGGCGCCGGCGATAAGCGTCCTCACACAGAGCCATGAGGGGCCAGCCCCCCAGGGGAAGGGCTGGGAAACAGGCGTTCGAGGGGAGACCCTGGTCCTGCAATCGGACCCTCTGGCGCACGAGCACAGACCCCACAGGGCGCTGGATGGAGGCTGCACTGGGGAGCGTTCCCTAGGAGACAGGCCTGCCCTGGCCGAGGGAGAGGGTCTCAACCACCGGCGCTTCCCCCCCGGGATTTCTACGCTGCCGAGTTCCCCCTCTGGCTTTATTGGGCTTCTTCCTTGGTTTTGCTCCCTTCTCTCGAGGGCCCAGCAGGGAGCAGACAGGCCAAGGGAAGGAGGTTCCTCGGGGTGAATGCTTCGCTCTGCAGCACACCCTGGCCCCGGGCAGCATCTGACCAGAGCAAAGGGCAGGGCCCACGGCAGGCTGAGGAGTGGGGTGGGGAGAACCATTAGTGAAGACGTTGGAGCCCCTGCGAGCACAGCCCTGCTGAACCAAGCTGGACCCCAGCCCAGGGGGCTTCCCTGGGCAGCTGACCCAGCCCACCTCCTGCAGGACCCAAGCCCCTCTGGGCTGGCTTGGCCATGTGTTGAGGCTGGCGTCTTGCAATGCAGTTTGGGTTGGTTGACGTTTATGGTAAGAGTCCCAGGTGCTTTGGGGGTTTCCAGGGCAGGACAAAGACCCACGCCCCCTCCCCCCCGGCTGAGCCTAGATGTCATTGGTCCTTCAGCTTAGCCCTGGCTCCATAGCCACCCCTTGTCTCCAGCCTGCTCCAGAAATTTGGCAGCTTCAGATGAAATGGGGGCCTGAACCCCAGCTAGCCCTAGCTGTTTCTGCAAAACCCCTTCACCAATCCACGAGGTTTTAGCCAGCAGCACCGTGGTTTGGCCCGTCTCTTGCTATCCACGAGCCAGTCAAGTCATCCCAGGCTGCCAAGCCAGGAGCACAGGCTAAAAGCAAACAAAGGGATTGGGAAAATTGAACCTACCCTTATGAGTCAGTGCTTCCCCCCTCCCCCCACAGAAGTGAAAGTGAGAGCGAAGATGCTGCACGATAAATAGAGAGCTGGAGCAGCAGCATTCAGAGAGCTGCAGGCTACCGTGCTGAGAGCGCCCTCCAGACTCCATCCGGCAGGCTATTCCTTGGCTCCCAGCCTGCCCACCTGAGCATGGAGCTGGCTAGGAGAGTGGCTTTCTTCGGTCTGATGGTCCTCTCCCTGTGGACCTTCCTGCCAGGTAAGATGGACAACTCCCCCGCCCGGGTTCTGCTCTCTTGCATCCTGGGCTCTTTTAGAAGAAATCTGACAGGTTCAATCTGGATTAGTAAATTTGGGCTTTGGATGCCTGCCGACTTTCCAGCTAAGGTATCAACAGATCCGCTGCCGGGGTACCTGAGCACCACGATCTTCAGTATATTTATCCCCACCGCACCCCGGGAGTTGGAGATGCTATTAGCCCCTGCAGAGAGGGGGAACTTCAGTGCAAGGGGAGTCAACCTTGCCCTAAGTCTCGCGTGGAATCACACCCAATTCTCCTAAGCACCAGGCTAGCTGTCCTAACCACTGGGCCACTCTTCCTCTGGCCTCTGCTGCTGTATGTCACTGCAGCCTTCCAGCATTCACAGACTGGCCCGTTGGGGTAGTAGACGGCCCCCTCTAAGTGTTGGCTAGTCCCTCTCCCCGTGTGTGATTGTGCCCTGCACTTCAGTTTGTAGCGCTGCGTCCAGTTTATTCTGAAATCTCTCGGGGTTGGGGACTTGGGGCAAACGACCCCCTTGCTGCACAGGATAGCAATAGTCCTGTGTACAAATGACGCATGTGCTAGTTGCAAAGGAAGGGATGGCGCTGCCCCCCCAGGTGCCTGGCGCAGTGAAATGCTGAGCTGCAGGGCTGAACAGATAAGGGTTTGCACCTTCAGAGCCCCTTCCCTGGGTCATTAATGAGCAGATCCTCATCACACCTAAGAGGCTGCTGTCATTACTCCCCTTGTGCAGAGGGGAAACTGAGGCACAGAGCAATGACGCGACTTGCCCAGGGCCAGACCGTAAGTCTGTGATAGGCTGGCAGTGTTTAATGTCACTGATGGCACAAGGCAGGGGGAGGATCGAGCCCTGGATGCCTGTGCTCATGCTGTACGTTGTGCGCATGAGTCTGCGTGAGCAAGGATATGTGTGGAAGGGGTGTGAGAGAGGAGGAGAGGTTTCCTCTGTGACAGGCAGAAAGCATTGGGGTGTGGGAAGTTCTGATTCCTGGGACCTGTGCGCAGGGTAGCTGTAGCCGGGTCTCTTGGCTCTCTCACCACCAGAAGTTGTTTGAATAAAATATATCACCACCCTCTTCCTGGGACTTTCCATCCTCAGAGACGTTAAGGTCAGAAGGGACCATCTGATCTGACCTCCTGCACATCGCAGGCCACAGAACCTCACCCACGCCCTCCTGTAACAGACCCCGAACTTCTGGCTGTTACTGACGTCTTCAAATCTTGATTTAAAAACTTCAAGGGACAGAGAATCCACCATTGACAATAGTTCAAACCAGCAAGTGACCCATGCCCCACACTGCAGAGGAAGGTGAAAACCCCCCAGAGTCCCTGCCAATCTGACCTGGAGGAAAATTCATCCCTGACCCCAAATCTGATGACCAGTTAGACCCTGGGCATGGGGGTGAGACCCAACGGCCAGACCCCTTGGAAAGAATTCTCTGCAGTAACTCAGAGCCCTCCACGTCTCGTGCCCCATCTCTGGCTGTTGGAGACAGTTGCTAATAGCATTTGGCTGTCTGCTGTTTGTGTTCATTCTGGCACAAGGAGGCGAAGGTCACAGAAAGCCCAGGACAGGCCCCCATACAACTCATGCCTGCGTTTCCAGTCAGCAGGGAGCCAACCCAAGCTGAATAAGGAGGGCTTCTAGAGGAACTAAGGGAAGAGCCAAGAGGAACTTTGCGAGGGGCCAGGCAGCCAGAGGGTGGGAGTGAGATCCGTGCATCTGCACAGCAGAGTGGGGAGCTCCTGAGCACTCCCCATCTCTCAGCTGCGTCCACTGGGTGGAATAAGGGTGAGGGTTCACAGCGGGAAACGCCAGCTGCCCTTTATATCTCTGGGACACTTCTCTCCAGGTTAGCCTGGTACGGCGTGAGCTAAGAGCAGACGTCATCCTTGGTGTTAGAACAAAGGGCCAAGGAGCAGGACTCCTAGGTGCAGATTAAGGACCCTAGGAAGGAGTTCCTGAGGGGGGAGAATCTGGCCCGAGGCTCCAGTCCTGGCTCTGGCACAGGCTTGCTGTGTGAATCGGGGCAAGTCACATTGCTGCATGGTGCCTCAGTTTCCCCTCTATTAAACAGCTGCGGTGGGTAGAACCAAGTCAGCTGCTGGCGCGCTTGGAGATTCAGTTAGTTAATGTTTGACAAGTGCTTTGGGATCCTTCAGCGGAGGGGGAAGCTCGACACGCTAGAGAAGTGAGCAGGCCTTGTCCCTGTTCCTGTCCTGTGCCCCCCCTCCCCCCGACTCCCGGTCATGATGACTAGCCTCATGTAGGGCAGCCTGCCCATGGCAGACGGGTGCCCCGAGCTGCACCCAGCAGAGCAGTGCAGGGGTGGTCATTGCTCCGTGGCACTAGCTCCCAGGAGCGTGCTGTGGAGTCTCCGGAGACGTCTCCGTGCTGACCTGCAATCCCCGGCTAGCTCTCCACGGGGCACGAGCAAGGTGCTGCATCCAGTGCACTCGGCTGGGAGCCAGGAGAGCTAGGGCAAATCCCGGCTCTCCCACAGACTGTGCAAATGCCCTTGGAAGGTAGGCTTGTACCGTCACTCCCTGTCTCTCCAGGGGGGTCAGCCCTTGTGCCGTGCAGCTCCCAGGGGCTCAGGGATGTCCATGTTTCTCAAGGGTTCGAGATGCCCGGGGGGGGGCCGGGTTAGGGCAGAGAGTGCCCATTAGCAGCCAGATCCTTGGGCGAGGGGGTTCCCAGAGAGGCCCAGCGCAGAGGCGTTCAGACCCAGACTGGAGGGAAGCCCTGACTGACCAGGGGGACAGATGAGCTGCCACCTCGGGGCTTTTCCATCTCTCGTGTCGACGTTCTGCAAGAACGGCACCGGTTTGCCTCAGAGACGAGACAGCTTCAGGTTGTCGGACTCTTGCTGGGACCCAGCTGCCCCCTGCTCTCTGCCCCAGCGGCTGCACCCTCCCGCCTCCCCTTTGCCCATCGCTCCCATCACTTTTCTCTTCCAGTGTCCGGCAGCAACGTTGCCCTGGACTGCTGCCTGAGGACGAGCCAAGTCCCCATCCCCCGCAAAATCGTGCTGGACTACGAGGTGCAGCGGATCCACGACGGCTGTCCCATCCATGCCGTGGTGTGAGTACCGTGGCAGGGCCTCACTGCTCCGTGGGGTGCCGAGCTCTGGGGAACGCCGGGAGGGGGCGCAGAGTGAAGGGGATACATGGATGAAGCTGGAGGGCATGAGGGAAGTCTGGCTGGTTTGGGATATGGGGACAAAGAATGGGAGAGAAAACTGCAGATCAGATACCATGGGGCTGGGCGCTGAGTAGAAGAGAACCTCCCCTTCGACAGCCCTTCCGCTCCCAGGATCTCACGGCCCCACGTGCAGCAGGGAAAGCCGACCCTCTCCAGCCTGCAAACAGGGAAACTGAGGCCCAGGTGGTGATGTGCCCACAGGGACCCAGCGATGCTGTGGCAGGGCTAGCAATGGAATGCAGGTCTCCTGATAGGCAGGCCCTTGCTTTAAGCACAGACCATTCTCGCTGTCTATCCCTGGAGAGTGCTCAGTGCGGGTCCCGGGCCCTGCTGGGCTTCCACCAACAGGTAGATGCTTATGCATGCCAGGAAGGAGCTTTGGCCCGTCCCTATGCCAGGCGGAAGCAGGGCACGTTGCTTAATGGATCCAGAGGAGGCCAGGAGGTGTCATTTACATCTTGTTCTGGCCTCCCACTGTGCAACGCACACCAGGCTAGCCTCCCTCCCGTTGCTTACCGAGGTGTAACGTCCACCACCTGTCAGCCTGGCCCCAGGCCATTGCTCTCAGCGCTGGGAGTGTGTGTGTGTGTGGGGGGGGTCAGATCGCTGCTGTGAACAAAGGGATTTGGAGGGCAGCCAGACAAACCAGAGGCTTCGCAGACTCCTTTCACACTCAGCCAGGGTGACTCGCTGCTGTGCAGGCAGCTGGGAGCACAGTCCGCTGCTGGAGCGTGGCCTAGGCAGCTCACCCCAGTGCCTGTCCTTAGGAAACGCCCGTCATGCCCAGATGGCGCCCTGCCCCAGGCCTGAGCCATAGTCGCTCCGCAGCTGGGGAGAGTTCGGCTTCCTACTGCACATGACCGGTGCCACGCAGTGCATGTCCATCACGACGAGCATCACAAGAGCTTAACGCGATGGGTCAGAGCCAGCCTGGGGCCACCCCAGTGACTCCCCAGCCAGTGGGCCCAAGCCGGATTTCAGTTCCTCTTATGCTACTGCTATCACTTCCCAGCGCGGGGGGCTCTGGATTGCCAGCTGGAGTCAGCCGGGGGGAGCCTCGGACAGCTGGGAGCCTTGGTTCCGACAAATTCTGCCAGCGTGAGGCTGAAATGGGGCTGGGGTCCCAGGAGAACAGGCTGCCTCCTGCAGGATCCTGAGCAGGTGCTCAGGTTAGCCAGGGCAGGGACATCATAGCGACAGCCTCTGCTGGGGGCTGTCGCCATTTCTGCTCCTGACCTCGCCACAGCCCCTACGCGGCTCTGCCCAGCGGCACGAGTGGGGAGCGTCGCAGGGAGGAGGGTTGCTACAGAGGCAGCTTGCTTTGATTGGCTCAGAGCCTCCGGTTCAGCTGTCCCCGTCTGTTTCTGTGTTGTGTGTTAGGTTTATCACCGTGAGGGGCAAGCTGCTCTGCGCCCCTCCCCATGCCCACTGGGTGCGGCGGCTGACCGAGAGGCTGGATAGTGTGTACCAGACCAAGGTAAGGGCACTGGCCAGCTGCAGAGGCACCAGCTAGTCAGGGCTGGGCAGACACTGGTGAGGCTTTGCCCCCTCCATGCTGGGCACAGGATGCCCAGCATGGATCCCAGCTGCTCACCTCCCCATGCTGGGTCAGACCACTGGCCCGTCCACTGCGGGGCCCTGCTCCTGCCTCGCCGGAGCACGCGCGAGTCACCCCGTTCAGATGCCAGCCACTCACCACCTACTGGTCCCTCTAGTCTGGAACTCTTACCAAGGCAGCCCATAGGTCACTGGAGTCCCGTACCCCGCCCTCCGCGCCAGGTCAGCCCATAGGTCACTGGAGTCCCGTACTCTGCCCTCCGCGCCAGGTCAGCCCATAGCTCACTGGAGTCCCGTACCCCGCCCTCCGCGCCAGGTGAGCCTATTGGTCACTGGAGTCCCGTACCCCACCTCACCACTCCATGTCAGGTCAGCCCATTGGTCTCTCTAATGGAGGCACCTGCCTCTGGCCATGCTGGACCAGACTATCTAGTCTCCATCCCCTCCCTGGGTGTGGGAACGGGGAAGAAAGACCGGCGGGAAGGAGCTCCGAGCTGCGGGTGTGAGGGGCAAGGGCTGTGCCTGGTCTCACCACTGCACTGCATGCCTCTCCCCCTGGCACTAGCTGCATGGTCAGTCTCTGGAGGATCATTCCTGCATAAGCTGGGGAAACCCTAAAGCCGCCTGTGCCCCAAGAGGAGGACATACAGTCCCTCTTCCTCTCCTGGCCATGCCGAGTGAGGGTAAGAGCAGGACCTCCGTAGCACCGGAGAAAATCCATGGGCAAAGCAGCTGTGCAGCCCACTTCTGGGCTGGTGTACTAGACGAAACCAAAAAAAAAGGAGGACTTGTGGCACCTTAGAGACTAACAAATTTATTTGAGCATAAGCTTTCGTGAGCTACAGCTCACTTCATCCGATGCATTTAGAGGAAACCAGTTGATGATGCCTAGCAGCTGCTGGAGTTGCCTTATTAGCTCAGTGCTGGGGGTCTCTGCTATGCCCCGGGAGGGGCCGGGTTCTAACCCGGCTCCTGACACACATGGGGAGGTAGCAGTACTCTGGGAAGCAGAGCCCAGCCTGGTAGCAGCTGCTTGCTGGGAAGGTGGTGGTGGCTCCCTTTATGCCGTTCGATGATTAGATTTCACCTACCCAGTAACAAATGTGAACTCCTGGATCACTGTAAGGGTCTCACCATGGAGTCACAGACAATCCAGTCTATCCTGCCACCCAGGCAAGCCGGCCTTAGTGAGACATGGTCACTTACCCCAAAGATCCCCAAATATTCAGGTTATTCTCAGTCCTAAGGGGCCAGTCACATATCTCAGATCAGTTTGTATCTCAGATCTCACACCAAAGGCAGCACCGGTAGCCAGTCCTGTAATCAGCTAACTAAAGGGTTATTAACTAGGAAAAAGGAAACAGGAGAGTTATCTACAGGGGAAAGCAAGCAAACATATACACACAAATGAGTTACCAGCTACGGTTGCTCAAGATGACAGAGATGTAGTAATCTGCCAATATAAAATGTCTTTCCGGGCAGAGCCAGGGGTAACTCTGGGGGATCTCTGCCTTAGTTGAGTGTCTCCAGCCCTGGGAGAGTTCAGATACCAAAGAGATAACAAATTTTCTTGTGACCCTGTTTTATCTTTAGCCTTCCAGTCCCTGAGCCAAGTTCCCTTGTACTGCAACATAGGCCAGTCATCAGCCCTTTGTATTGTGATGTTCCTTAATGTCCTGTTGAATCTTGATAGGCCTCCTATGAGTGGGCAGCAGGGTGGGCAGGAGGGACCATTCGTGGGTCTGGGTTCCCAAGTTCAGTGCAAACATTTGCAAAGTTACAAAGCATACTGGCCTCTGTCCTTACAGCCTGGCATGCAGCCGTGCCACGCGAGATTAGTGCAGGGAGCAATTTACAAGCATTCCACAGAGTCCAAACACGAAGTACAGTCGTATCAGACTAATGCCTATTTTGAGCCAAACTAACATACAGCTGAGCTGGTTTGGTTTCCCGCTGTGAGTTTGTCAGTGCTCACCTGACACCTAGAGCTCGGCAAGAACAGGCACCTGGTTTACCAGCATCAACCTTTCCTTCTCTAATTCCCTAGAACAACCTCTGGAGTACGTAGACCCGGAGAAGCCAGCGGCTGGCCCACTGCCCGGCGATGGGAAAGGGGCTGAGAGAGAATCGTGACACCTGCGAATGCTGCATTCCCCTTTCAGCGTGTCCGGCTGCAGGGCAAGCAGCTTACAGCTCCTTTGGGACTGAATCCGGTGTGACCATACTGCACCCCCTTGGAGATCTCCACTTCCTGCTCTCTGCTCTCTGCTCTTCCCTGGGGAGTCTCCCTTGGCTTCTGTGATTTGTCAAGCTGAGTGCTGCTTAGCTGGGGACTGGGCTGGGGGAGCGCCCCAGGTCTGCCAGCTGCGAACGACACAGGGCGTGCCGGCTGGCACTGCTCTGAGCGTAATCCGTTCCAGACTGAGGCGCTCTCACACTGAGCTGGGCACCTCCATGGCTCCTGGGGGGGTCCCTTGTGGCACCCCCGGGAATCAGGGAGGTCTCTGCACTCAGTGGCTTCAACTCAGCCGTGGCAGGAGATGACTGATGGCTGGTACAGCCTGGCTGGCTGTGCTGTGGCCATGATGTGAGATGAGTTTGGTGGGTCTCAGCTCAGCCCCTAGTGGGCAGGTGCCCGTATTACAGAAACCACAACTGGCACTGAATGGCCCCCTTGTGGGCAGCAGACCATGGACTGAGTGGGCCAATGAGACTGAACCCATTTGTCAGCCTAGACGGGTCCCAGCAGGGCAGGTGCAGTCGCACGGGGAAGGGACCGTGTGGGGGAGCCAAGTCCAGCTACTACCTGCGCTGTCCTGGGTCTCCTGGCCTGCCAATCTGGCCCCGTTCTCCAGCCCTGCATTCCCTGCAATCCCCTCTGAATTTTGGCAAATTTGGGCACAAAGCTTGTTTTTCTTTTTGCCAACCCCCACGCCGACCAGCCTGCCCTGTGCCGCCTGACCCGAGCAACAGCCTGCCAGGCGCATGGGGGAGGGCCAGGGAAGTGGGCAGAAAAGGAAGTGGGACAGACTAGCAGCTTTCGCTGTGGGCACACATACGGGCCGTCCAATCCCACCGGTAGCATCCTCCACTGGCCGGGATTAGGGAAGAGCCACCTGGGTTCTCTGAAAAGAAAAGGAGGACTTGTGGCACCTTAGAGACTAACAAATTTATTTGAGCATAAGCTGGACAACCTGGGTAATTCCTGGCCCCGTGAAGGCCTGTGTCCATGGGCCCTGGCATAAAGGAGAATCTTGTCTGCGACCTTTAGTCTGTTCTTCCGCGAATGATTCTGTACCAAGCAGCCAGGGCAGCACCAAGTGAGTCACTGTGGGGAACCCCGGGTGGGTATTTTTGCAGAGCCACTTCCGGGCGGTGAGAGCATGGTGGCTAACGCATGGCAGCGCTGGCCCTCGGCGATGCATCGGGCTGGCTTGCGGGGGGTCCATTCCGTTCCTTTGAAACCACCAGGGATTTTCCTTCCCTGAGCTGCGCAGAGCTGAGCTGTCCAGACCCAAAGGGTGAGGAGAGGAGATGGAGAGTGGCGAAAAGCCAGGCGAGAAGCGTGTTTTTACTTGGGCTGCGGCCTTGCTCCAGTTTTTAATTAACAATAAATGCATCAATCAACTGGGAAGTGGGACCAGTCCCTGGAGCTTAGGTCAGCTCGGGAGCTGAGATTGGCAGGAGCCACGTGTTTGGCAGAAGGTATGGAAAGAGGAAAGCAGTGTTATATCGTGTCCGGATCAGTCAGCCCAGGTACCGGAAGCAGCGTGAGATAAGGCCTGGGTCAGCCAGGAGAAGAGGAGACTGAGACAGCATGAAGGGAGAAGGACGGGCCTCACCTTGCCTAGCCTGCATGGCTGTTACGGGCCATCCCTTTGGGCACCTCCATGGCAAAGGTTCAGACCCATCTCCAGTGTAAACGGGGGTCAGGCCCTTTCCCTGGACCAACGCTCATGGGTAAAAGAGCAGTGAGTGAATGACAGCTTGGCAGCCCGCCATGGCTGGGCATTCCCTGGCAGAAACGGGTTTCTCCTTCCCATCAGAGACTCTGGGACCCCCAGTGCTTCTCTGCTTTTCTGAATCAGACTGATCTTGGCCTGTGTCTAGATGCCTCAGGCCGTGTGGGAACAACACTGACATCAGCAAGCTCTAAGTCATTGCCACGGGATCTGTTTGCTGTGATAAATTACAAGGGAATTTGCTCTTTCACTCGCTCTCGCTCACTCGCTTTCCCTTTGTTGGCTGGGGTCAAAATGATTTTTTAAAATAAAAAAACCTGAAATGTACAGACATTCCCGCTTGTGTTTGAGGGGGAGGGGGTCTTGGGGAAGGAAATACATCAAGCACTGGGGTCTGGTTCTGTGGTGAAGACACAGCTCCCATTTGACCTGGGCACCAAACTGGGCACCCAGTCACTGCCCTGGAAAATCTTCCCCATGTCCCAGGAGCTCTCTTAGCACCCAGCAATGCTGCTTGCCTGAGCACAAGGTGCCTGTAGCACCTGCCCACCTGCTTGCTGACGCTTGCCACAAAACACTGTTCAGCAGCGGAGAGATGGCCAAAGCCCCGGAGACCTAACCAGCCCATTCCCTAGCCCCAGCAGCCTTTAAGAGCCAGCTTTTGCCAGCAGCTGCCCCACAGTGGTATCCTCCTGAGAATCAGGCTGGTCTGGGCGCTGAGGCCCCCATGCAACAAGACACCTAAGCATTTGTGTAATTTTAAATGCAGAGCCAGATTTGATCCGCCAGGCGTTCCCTTCCTAGACTAAACAGGCCTCTTGATGCTTGGCAGGGCCCCCATCGATGTTATGAAAATAATGATGTAATAATACTTAGGAACTGTCCGAGACCTTGAGGGACGGGATCATTATCCTCACCCGACCATGGGTAAACTGAGGCACAAAGCTTCATGTCAGCAACAGAGCCCAAGTCTTCTGATTCCCCTTGACGTTTACTGCAGGCCCAATGTAGAACTGCGCAGCTGCTAGGTAGCCAGTGCAGTCTGAGCTCTCGGTACAGCCAGTGCCTAGAATCACACCTAGCAGACAACGGGTTGTTTAGCCTGGACCTGGTGCCCAATGCAGGGTTGTTCTAATCTCCAGAGCTGGACGGAGGAAGGAGCCTTACACACATCAGTGAGCACACACTGTTCCCCATGGCCCAAACCATGTTCCAGAGTAGAGCAGATCTCCGAATACAAGAGGATTGTTAAGTACTGACGATGAGTTTTAATGCACACGAGCACCCCTCAGCCCCTGCCCAATGATGTTATAAACTGACATAAATCCAGTAAGAGGCGGACGAAGATTGGCCATAAACACACACGGAGAGATGCAGAGTGGCTTAAAGCTGATGTGGGTTAGCGGCACTCGTAGCCCTTGTCGAAAACCCTGTTTCCAGGAGGGATATGAATGGAGGGAAGGATAAACGTCTCCCCGAGAGAGAAATGATTGGGGGAGGCTCAAAAAACTCCAGTGCAACTTGACTGGGGAGGGAAAATTGGGTTTTCAATACAATTCACTCTTCCACAGAATGTGACTGTGTTCCACAAAACAATGGGCTTTTCATCAGAAAACTGAAACTCCCCCAAACCTGAACATTTTGCGCCAAAAACTGAAAACGTTTTGGTTTCCAGCAGATTTTGGGAGATGGGGGAGCTCCCAGGATGGGGAGCTCTTGGGATGCAGTCAGTGATATTTGTGTCATCCCTTCCTGCATCCATTTTGCGTTGGGGGTGTGACGTTATTGACTTGAACTGGGACCGTATAGAACATTGTTGCCACCAAGGTCCTGTAGTGGCACCAAATCTTGTATAAAGGGGGTCAAATAAAGTGTCTAAGATGAGGTTATGGTTTGCTGGTTATGATTATGCTATATGTTTGCATGTGTCATTTTTGTATTTAAAGATATAAGTATTGGCTCTAGACTGTCTGTATTCCAAACTTATGCTATGCTTCTGGGTGACATGCCAGACAAGTTGGTGTCAGCTCTGCCCAGCCTGCTGGATGGCCCTTTAAGGAGCATCAGCTACACAACTGACCCACTGAGAGAAGGCAGACAAGCCTTGGGACTCAGCAAGGTATGCAGGGACCTGCCTATGGACAGAACTCTCAGGTTTTTCCAGGCCATGTGCTGGACAGCTTGTCTTTGGGACAAAGAAAGACAGACCACATGGCAAGAGACTATAAAAAGCTGCTGCAGCTCCTCCATCTTGTCTTCAATCCTGCTTCTGACCTCTGGAGGGACTTTGCTACAAACGGAAGCTCTGAACCAAGGACCGAATGACCCATCCCAGCTGTGGATGTCCTCCAGGGACTTGATCTGAACCTGCAGTCTATTCTATCATTGCTGCAAGCCTGAACCAAGAACTTGGCCATTACTATATGTCATTGTTTCCGTTTAACCAATTCTAGCTCTCATCTATATTTCTTTCCTTTTATGAATAAACCTTTAGATTTTAGATTCTAAAGGATTGGCAACAGCATGATTTGTGGGTAAGATCTGATTTGTATATTGACCTGGGTCTGGGGCTTGGTCCTTTGGGATCGAGAGAACCTTTTTTTTTTTGCTGGGGTTTTCATAACCATTTGTCCCCATAACGAGTGGCACTGGTGGTGATACTGAGAAACTGGGGTGTCTAAGGGAATTGCTTGTGTGACTTGTGGTTAGCCAGTGGGGTAAAACCAAAGTCTTCTCTGTTTGGCTGGTTTGGTTTGCCTTGCCTTGGTGTGCATAGAAACCCCAGCCTTGGGCTGTAACTGCCCTGCTTGAAGCAGTTTGTCCTGAATTGGCACTCTCAGTTGGGTCCCACCCGAACTAGCCTCGTTACAACCTGTCCTCCAGGAACTGATCTAATTCTTTTTTGAACCCAGTTATACTCTTGGCCTTCACAACATTCCCTGGAAGCAAGTCCCACAGACTGTGCGTTGTGTGAAAGTACTTCCTTGTTTCAGAGTAGCAGCCGTGTTAGTCTGTATCCGTAAAAAGAAAAGGAGTACTTGTGGCACCTTAGAGACTAACAAATTTATTAGAGCATAAGCTTTCGTGAGCTACAGCTCACTTCATCAGATGAATACAGTGGAAAATATAGTGGAGAGATTTTATATACACAGAGAACATGAAACAATGGGTATTACCATACAGATTGTAACAAGAGTGATCAGGAAAGATGAGCTATTACCAGCAGGACGGGGGGGATGGGGACCGGGGACCTTTTGTAGTGATAATCAAGGTGGGCCATTTTCAGCAGTTGACAAGAACAGTAGGAGGGGAAATAAACATGGGGAAATAGTTTTACTTTGTGTAATGACCCATCCACTCCCAGTCTTTATTTAAGCCTAAATTAATTGTATCCAGTTTGCAAATTAATTCCAATTCAGCAGTCTGTCCTTGGAGTCTGTTTTTAAAGATTTTTGTTGAAGGATAGCCACTTTTAGGTCTGTAATCATGTGACCAAAGAGATTGAAGTGTTCTCTAACTGGTTTTTGAATGTTATAATTCTTGACATCTGATTTCTGTCCATTTATTCTTTTACGTAGAGACTGTCCGGTTTGGCCAATGTACATGGCAGAGGGGCATTGCTGGCACATGATGGCATCTATCACATTGGTAGATGTGCAGGTGAATGAGCCTCTGGTAGTGTGTTTGTTTTAACCCTGCTGCCTGTTAATTTCATTGGGAACCCCTGGTTTTTGAGTTATGAGAAGGGGTAAATAACACGTCCCTATCCCCTTGCTCCACACCAGTCATGATTTTACAGACCTCTGTCCTATCACCCCTTAGCCATCTCTTTTCCCAGCTGAAAAGTCCCAGTCTGATTAATCTCTCCCTGTATGGAAGTGGTTCCATCCCCCTCATCATTTTTCTTGTCCTTCTCTGCACCTTTTCCATTTCAAATCTATCTTTTTTGAGATGGGGCGACCAGATCTACACACAGTATTCACGGTATGGAGGCACAATGATATTTTCTGCCTTATTATCTCTCCCTTTCTTTATGGTCCCTGCTGCACCAGGACTCTCTCTGCCCCAGTGATAAGCACTCTAGCCCCGGTCCAGCATCATCCCATTGACCCACTCACCTGCTCATAGCTAAGCATGTGCTTAAGTGCTCTGCTGGAGCAGGGCCAGCGTGCCCAGCACCTCTCATCTTTAACCCCAGAGCCTCTCCTGGTTTTGGCACAGCTCTTCCAGCAAAGAAGGTTGGGCTCCCCGCAGCAGAACTTCGGGGTGGAGTGAGCCCAGGTTCCAGCCCAGGTGACACACTGCCCCTGCTGATGCCTTGGCTCTTATGGGCTGGCGCAGCAAGGGGCATTGCCAAATTGCCTGCTTCTTCTAGAAATCCACCTCCCCACAAACATGCCCCCCTGCTGGGACCGGGGAGGCAGGGGAAGAGCCCCCGAGCTGCCAAAGCAAACCCAGGAGCCTGGAACTGTCAAGCCTCAGTTATTTTCCTTTCACGCTCACTGTGTTTATCTTGGCGACTACTCCCATGCAGCATGTTCCTCCACCTCCTCCTTGGGTTAGGGTTGTTGAAGCTGGCTCCATAGCCAGAGAGCAGAAACCGGGGCTGTGAAATTGCACTGGGAAAAGCATTAACAATGACAGATCCCTGTCTTGGAGAGAGCCACCAGAATCACAGGCGCTCAGATACCATGGTGATGGGCCTGAGCAGGACAGAATCTACCAGCACCTAATACAAGAGATTTCACAGCCCACGAAACACGGGCTTAGGGCAAAATTTTCAAAAGCACCTAATTGATTTAGGAGCCTGAATCCCATTTTCAAAAATGACTCAGGTACTTGGCTGCCAAGTCTCATGGGAAGCCAATGGGATTTCAATTCCAATTTTGGATTTCTATGGGGGTAGGCACCTCGGCACTTTTTCAGTTCCTACTAGGAATCCAGCGTTAGGCATCTTTAGGCACCGGCATCTCTCTGAAAATCTGGCCTTGAATCACTTTTGAAAATAGAGTTTAGAGGCTTTAGAAAATATTATTTTTAATCTGCTCTGGCGGAGCTGGAGAGTTCTAGAACATTCCCCACCTCCCTCTCCCCGCCCCCTGTCATCGCGTAGCACAGACATGGATAGCTAGATACTGAAACAAAGGGCAGGCACACGCTCCTTTGAATTCCAGATGGCTCTCTGTTATACATGTTCCTGTTGAGTCACTGCTCTGGAACACTGGTGCAAAATGCTGGGTTTGTTTGCACAAATGTCTAGAGAATGGCTGCTCATGTTGTTGTTATTTTTTAGTTTAATGAAGCGCAAATGTATCCAAGGTGCCTCTTCAAATGCAAGTGAACCGGGATATGCACAAGTCAACAAGACCCATTATTTAGTCACTGTTCACTATTCGCAATTTCATAGAATATCAGGGTTGGAAGGGACCTCAGGAGGTCATCTAGTCCAACCCCCTGCTCAAAGCAGGACCAATCCCCAACTAAATCAGAATTTGCTATTGACTAGTTGTTATTCCCTGGCTCAAAACATTTCGCCCACCCAGGCAGGGACTTAGCTCATGAGTGGGGCTGGTTGAAAATCTTCCGGTGGAATGTTTTCCCCTCGGACATACTGTGTCACCAAAATTGAAATGTTCTGTGGGAACATGTTGATTTCAATGAAATTTTGGTTAGAAATCCCATTGAAGGGAAGCTTTTAGATAACGTCCAAATGTTCTGATTTGACATTTTTTAACAGAACATTTTGATTGCTTTGTTTCGCAACAACTTCTTTTTTTGTAATTGCCGAGCATGAACTATCAAAAGGTCGAAATTGGAACACGATGTTTAGCTTCACCCCCAGTGATTTCTTTTCAAACATTTCATTGTGCAGGAAAATTCTAAAATCTCATTTTGGGTTGCAGCGTCGGCGATTTGGGGGTCCATTTCCTAGTGGTCACAAGCCTACAGAGGGCATGATTTGAAGGCAATGGGGCTGCCCAGGGGTCACTGCTGGCTTGGTTGAGCCTGCAGAACCTCTCTTGCTGGGGTTAGTGCCTGAGAAGGGCAGAGTCTGGCTTGGCTCTGAGTGCAGGCTGAGGCTGCAGGGCCAGTGGTTAGAAAAATCCCTCTTTTTGCATGTGAAGTGGGCCCAGGGGGTGCAGAAATCACAGAGGGGGCAAGCGGACAGCAGCCCCACAATGCCCAAGTCACTTTTCAGAGTAGGACTCCCCATTCAGTCCTGCAGACAGCTCCCGCTCTGGTAGATTTGAGGAGAGGGAACCATTTCATTTGCACCAAAACTGACTTCCTAACGACATAGGAAATTCCAGACTGGCGCCAACCCCGGGTCCCATCTAGCGCAACGTTGCATCTCTGACTGCGGCCATACCCATCTGTTTGTAAGGAAGGTGCAAGAACCCCTGAAATGGGTAATTATGGTACAACCATCTGTGGGTTTTATGGTTACCCAGGAGCTGCAAGCGTGGCACATGGGAGTCATTTATAAAGCCGGGTGTGTCAAAAAGTCGACAACGTCTGAGGACTTAAAAACTAGCCGTTAGCAGGAAGCGAGTCTCATTGTGACTCTCCCTGCTGCTACACTGAACAACAAGAGCCCTCCGCCCACGCCTGCAGCTTTTCCCACTGCTTCACACTGACCCTACAAGGCTCCACAGCGACACAGAGTGACCAGCCTGGACTCTCATTATGGAGTTCGTTTGCCCTGCTGCAGACTGAGCTTCTAACCTGCACTAAATCCCCAGGGTCGCCACCCCAGGAATCCCTGCCTCCGGCCTCCCCGTCCCCGTCGGTGAACTGGAGATGGGAATGCTGCCCCCCTCGGCTAAGGCTTGGAGATCTCGGGCTGGAAGGTGGCGGGTGCGGTCCGTGCTGAGGGCCTGTGTTGCTCTGGGGAAGGCTGTCTGCTCTCAAGGTGGATGATCTGCAGCGACAGCTTCCCGTGGCAGCTCGCCCCACCACCGCACTGCCTGTGTGGCTATAACCCTTTGCTCACATGGAGGCTGAATTTTTCCTGCTGCAGTGTAAGCTCGGGGCTGCTTCTCCGGCATATGCTGAGCCATGAGTGCAGCTGGGACTGCCTGGGCCCGTCACCCGGCCGGATGGCAAGTGGGTACAGAGCTAGTACTCCAGCTCTCTGAGCACGGGGCTGAACCAAGACCTGGTGGAACCTGCTGGCTTGACAGCTCTGGAGTCTGAAGACCTTCCACCCAGGACAGGTGCAGCTCCAGCAGCCTCTGCCCTGCCCCATCCCATCCAGCCCCCCATTCCCGTCCATGGAGGATCGCCTCTAGGCCTGAGAGGGGAGTCCTGACTGTAGGGGTTGCTTGATCCTTGAGGGGCATATTAATGGCAAGGCAGATGGAGAGATGTGGCCACCTGCCCCACTGGGACCTGGGTGGTCACCATTGGCTCATTTCACAATCACGGCCGTTTGCTAGGAGACCTGTTTGGTTTTTACGACACTAGTCTGTGATGGATTTGAACGGGTGAGCTAGAGTCTAAAGGTTCAGTCCGCAGCCCTGCTCCACTAGGAGCTGGATGGGTGTGTCCAGGCTCCCTGCAGGCAGGTCTGGGGGCTCGTTGCAGAGCGATGGAAGGGTTTATTATTTAGAGGAACAGTGATGTGCCCTGGGAGGTTCCTGTAACGCATCTCCACGCCTGGCCAGACCCTTGCCCTGCCAGAGCTCTTTACTGTCAGGTTACTGTGTAAACCAGGCTTCCCTCTGCACAGCCCCATGGGCTCCACCTGAGCCGAGAGTGGGGCCGGAAGGAGAAACGCCTTCTGGGGCTTTCCACATGGAGCAACACCAGCCCTTCTGCAGCCCTTTCACCCACATCAGCACTTGGGAGAGGCCAACACAGATATGTCACCTTGGAATCTCATCGCCAGCTGATATCTAATCCTGGAGCCCGGCACGTCTCTGGCACCTGCCCTCCGGGGAGCACATCAGCCCACCGACAAGAGAGTGTCAGCCTCCCAGCCCCCGGGCACCCCTCTTCACACCGTGGGAGACTGAGCTCCAGCCGGGCGGTGATTTGGCCCAGTCTACCCAGGGGGCTGTGGGAGAGACAAGAGACAACCTAGATCTGACAGCTCTCCCCACAAGAGCCTGGCTCCCCGTGGCGTAGCACATGCACTGCACTGTCCTAGGGTGGAGGCAAACCGCGGCACCGCGTGCAGGTTACAATGTACCCTGTGGGGAGGGTCTAATGGGCTACAGATCCTTCCTCCTCTAGGATGCCAGTTCCACTCTGGGCGAGGCCAGAAGCAGCCGAGTGCTGCTATGGCCTGACCCCTTTCAGGTGGCCCGTGGGAATGGGGAGTGGGCCTTGGTCCGTTTTTAGTGGACAGGTGTCCACGTCTCGGCTGGAAGTGGCTGGCTCCTGGCTGGCGTTCCCAGTAGGGTGGTGGGGAGTGAATGGGCCAGGGAGGCTGAAGTGCCTGACTGGCAACGTGGCAGCATGCAGCTCTCTGTTTAGGATGGACGGCGTGGTGACAGGGCACCCAGGGGCCCTGCATGGTACCTCCACCTTGACCTGGAGAGATCTGTCTCCGGGGACCACTCACCATGTGGTCCTGCCGCGGATCCACCAGTAACAAGTGCCCATTGACAGGGGAGATGGGCACAAGTGTCCACTAGGAACTGGAGTGAGGCTGGCACCTCCTTCACACACCATGACACGGTCATTAGGTGACAGTGAGGGCCATCCCTGGTGCTCCTGGGCCAGATTAGAGCCAGTGCTGACACACAAGTTAATGTTTGACCAAAGCAATAACAGCAAAAAAATCCCCTTTCCCCCTTTGTGAAAGAGAAAGTAAATAGCATCGGTGTTAGCACAGGGCCGGGGCCCGTGATGATAGAGAGAGTGGGGCAGGGCTTCATCGGAAAAGGCTGGACACGATGGCATAGCCATAGCGATAAAGCCGGGCAAGCAAACCCTCCTAGTTTAAATACAGTTTACACGAGTGGAATTCACCTATCCTGGCAAAAGCACTGTTATGCCAGGGTAACCATCTCTCCACCTGGGCTTTTGCCACAGGAAACTCACCCCCTCTAGCCCACATTGCTACAGCGGCAAAGATCTCTAGGGTCGCCTAGCCCGGATGCCCCCCATCTCCTCTGTGAGAAGCCGGTCACTCTGGACTGCCGCTCTTGCTGTGGCCGGGGCATGAGCTGGTTCCCCAGGCACTGCCCACACCGCTTTGCGCTTGGGACGGCTGCCCACAGTCAGGGAGATGACCGTGCTGCTCTGGGCTTTTATAATCCCGGGCTTTTATGAAAAACGTTTGTTGTTCCCACAAAACCAGCGTGGGAAAGAGCGAGCAAACACATGGACACCTCAGCATGGCAACAGACAAGCCCAGTGCGAGACAGGGTCCCCATCGCTGAGCACTCTGTCCCTGTGCCTCTCCCAGCCGCTGCTTGGCCATGGAGCCATCCACAGGGTGCGGAGAGGCAGGAGGAGGGCTGTGGAAGAGGCACCCCTGGGACACGGACTGCCTGAGCTTTGCAGGTGGAAGGAGGGTGACTGGGACCATATATCACTGGCTGTAGAAGAGAAAATTGGGAAGATTGCAGAGGGCCGTTCTACCTCGCCCCTATCCCGTTACCTCACCGTGGGGCAAAGGTCCCCCCCGAGTCCTGGAATACCCTCACAGCCCTGCCTTGGCCCCTAGGTTGAATCCAGCCTAGGGCAAGAGAAAGGGAAGATGCTACAATCTGCCGTGCAGCCAGGCTGGTCCTTGTGGCCTCCAGGACACGGCCCTAGCATAACACCTGCCATCTAGAGCGAAATGTTTTCCGTGGAAAATGGCTTTTCAAAAGCAGGGAAGGTTTTCCCGAAGCCTGTTCAATTCCTTCCCCCCCCCCCCCGCCCCCACTCTGGTTTGGCCAGGCAATGCAGTGAAGGGACAATTTGCGTTTCCACTGGAAACAAAAGATAGTGGAGCAAATAATCAAACCCCAACGTGTAAGCACCTAATAAGTAACAGCATGCATTTTTCGAGAGCAAACCACATCCAAGCAAATCTCCTTCTTTGAGCGGGTAACAAGCATTACGGAGAGCACATATGGCCCCACAGCTCTAGGACCCCAGCCTCCAGGCTACCACCCAGCAGCTGCTGTAACTAGCTGTAGCCATGACCTGCTGTGCACACAGACCATGGGAAGTTCCACCTCAAGGGTTTGACAGACAGCAGCCTCATGGCTCCTGATTGGCTCCCTGCCCTATATAAACCCAAGGGGCATTCTGGGAAGAAAACCATTCAATCTTGATTTAAAACGTGCCAGTGATGGTGAATCCACCACAACCCTTGGTAAATTGTTCCAGTGATTAATCACTATCACTGTTTAAAATGTACCCCTTATTTCTAGTCTGAATTTGTCTAGCTTCTATTTCCAGTCATAGGGTCACGTTAGGCCTTTCTCTGCTAGACTGAATAGCCTATGAAATATTTGTTCCCCGTGTAGGTATTTCTAGACTGTGATCAAGTCACCCCTTAACCTTCTCTTTAAGCTAAAAAGATTCAAGGAGCGCAATCTAAAGGTTTTCCAGTCCTTCAATCATTTTTGTCACTCTTCTCTGAACCCTCTCCGATTTATCAACATCTTTCTTAAATTGTGGGCACCAGAACTGGACCCATGAACCCAGCAACAGTTGCACCAGTGCCAAACACAGAGGTAAAATTACCTCTCTGTGCCTACTTGAGAGTTCCTGGTTTATGCATACTGGGATCACGTTAACCCTTTTGGCCACAGAGTTACACTGGGAGCTCATGGTCAGCTGATTATCCTCCTCACCCCCTAATCTTTTTCAGTCGCCTCTCCCCACAATAGAATCCCCTCCCCCCCCGAACTGAAAAAACAAAGCCCAGCGATGTTCCAGTCAAAGTTGTTTAAAAGACCTGGCTGGCCAGGGGTTCCCACCTCCCTGTCCCTGATCCAAGCAAAAGTTTATGGAGCTCTGAGCTTTTAGTTCTGTTTCTCGGCATCCAGTCGCACTCATTTTTGTTTCAGCTTCTGAATATTGGCTTGAGTCCAAACATAATATGGGAAAGGGACGGGAGCTAACAGAGATGGCTGAGTGAGAGGGTATCCCTTCCCATGGCCAGGTCTGAGGAGGGTCCCTGCTGTGGCTCTGAGCAGGGCTGGACCTGGCTGCATCACGCCCTGGGGTTAGGGAATGGTATATGCTGCTTCCTTGTTCCTTAAGGAGGTCAGAAGCACACAGGACTAGATTATGATGCCGGCTGTTCCTGGGACCAAGGGAATACGCAGGGAGACCCTGCAGCCAGCAAGAGGCAGCCATAATGTTGCAGGGGGCGTCTGTGCAGTATTTTGTATGTGCGGCCTAAGCTAAAGCTCTGCCGTCAGTGGGTTTGGGTCTGGCTAGCGACGGGCAGTGTCCGGGGTGGGAGGAAGGGGTCTCACAACTGCTCAGTGTCCCAGAGTGGGCATGTCCTGGTGGGGTGAGCATTGGCCATGGCTCAGCCTGCCTGCCCACTGCAAGAGACTTTGCCAGGGTAAGTAGGGGTCTGCTGTTCTACTGTCCACCCATGGGGCGTGCCCGCCCACCCCGTGTCCCCACTGGCAGCCCTGGCCTCCGCAGGCCTCACACCACCCAGCTGCGCTGCTCAGCCAGCGGCCTCGCTTCTCCCACCCCTCGGGGGGAAGCCCAGGCCCCCGGAGCCAGGCCCGAGCCTACAGAGCATGGAATCGAATCCTTGACTGAGACAGACCCCAGTCCACGCCCCGGAGCTTGGACCCTCTCTGTGCTGGGGCTGCGGATGCGGTCTGGAATCGGGACCCGGATGCAGATGCTGTGCCCTGAACCTGGCTCTGCCCCGTCACCCCGCCCATGCAGGACAGCAATTCAACTGGAGATGAGTGAAAACCTCTCAGAGCAGCAAACACAGGGATGTGTGTGTGTGTGGCGGGGGGAATAGCAAACAAATGGAGGGAGCATTTCTGTCCTGCTGCCAAAACCCAGCCTGGAAAGTACCTTCCCCAGCACCTCCCCTAGGAGCCCGAGCTGGCAGTAAGTGAGCTGGCAGCGATCGGAGGACAGGTGGGTCAGGAGAGCACACCCAGCAGAGTTCCCCTCCCCGTTCCCACTGAATGCCGCATTGCATGGGCCCAATGGTGATGCGAGCTTGTATCACAGTCCTGTCAGTGCCCCCCCCCCACAACCTTGTGTCTCAGTCCATTGGGGTCCCCACCAACGAGAACACCCCTCCCGCCTGTCCCCGCAGTCCCCGGGGTGGGCAGGAAGCACAGAGCCCAGGACCCACTCATTTCTTGGTCTCTCTGCCAAGACCACCAACAAGGAGGCCAGTTGGAGGCACTTATCACTGTGGGATTTGTGATGTAGGGACACCTCCTCACTGGGAACTAGAGGGAGACCCACAGACTCATTTCCCAGGGGTCTCCAAAGAGGCGTCGGTCTCAATCATTATTCCCAGTCTGGCCAGCTTGGAGCTAGCTCCCCAGTAGTGAAAGGCTCCCCAGTAGTGAAAGGCTCTCCAGTGGTGAAAAGCTCCCCAGTGGTGAAAAGCTCCCCTGGGACCAGCAAACATGGATCATTTAATATCCCATTCAAAGAAACTGTGTGTGTAGGTGCAGAGGGACAGGAGCAGACCCCTGAAACTGACAGCCCTGGGTAGAAAGGGATTGATTGCCCAAGCTTCAGACAGTTATTCAAAGTTCAAAGCACGAGATCCACACGCATGCTGCTGCCCCTTCTGCATTCACAAGGAGCCAGTAGGGGCGAGAGGAATAGAGAGGGGAATACGGAGTATGGGGGGAGAGAGGGGAGAAGGTGGCTGGGACGGGGCGGGGTTGAGGGAAACTGCAGATGTGCTGGTTGTCTAACTGGTTTTTCTACTGGCAAAGTGGTTAGTGCTCCCTGGTCTCTGGGGCTGCTTGGCTCTGGTTTCCATCTGTTTTTGAAAAGGGGAAACTGGATTTCGCTAGGAGGAAACTTCACTTTCAAGGGAAATTATAGGAGGAACTCCAAGCTGCCCTGCTGCACACACTGGGGGTCCCAGGTGGCAGCTGTGTTACCCTTCCCTAGATATGGGAAATAGAACCAATACAATCCAAAAACCAGGGGTCACTCAATGAAATTGAGGCAACAGGTTTAGTAGAAACCTGAGGAAGTACATTTTCACACAACGCACCATTAACCTTTGATATTCATTGCTATGGGATGTCATGATTGCCGAAAAGTATAACTGGGTTCAAAACAGAATTGGATGAGTTACTGGAAGATGATCCAGCAATAAATTACTATCAATGACCATTAGCCAAGAAAGTCAGGGATGCTAAACCTCTGACTACCAGAAGTTGGGAGTGAAAGACATGGGTGGATCTCTCCAAATTGCCCCATTCTGTACACTCCCCCTGAAGTTTTGGTACAGTCTACTGTCGGAGACAGGATCCTGGGCAAGATGGACCATTGGTCTGACCCAGTGTGGCAGCTCTTAGGTTAACCATGGTCCCAACAAGGACCTTCCAAGGTGGGACTGAATGGCTTGCTCTGACATACGTTTTTGGTACCAGGAGCATGGTCAAGGTACACAAAAGCTGGGGATTGTGGTGTAAAAGTCCTGATGGAACCTGGATCTCTGAAATCACTCCCTAAGAGATCACCTCAAATTGTACACCCAGGGCACACATCTGAGCGCCGAATCCCAGTGTTAGTATGTAGGCCTGTATATTTTCTGAGCTAGAATTTTGGGGTTTTTTTTTCACCTTTTAACTTTTGATATTTTTATATTCTTAATCAATTCTTGATTTAGTCCTAAGTGGAGCACGGGATCAGGGCCAAGAGGTCAATATAGCTAGACCATGGTAATAGTGACCGTAATATAATTGAATTTAACATCCCTGTGGTGGGGGAAATGCCACAGCAGCCCAACATGGTAGCATTTAATTTCAGAAAGGGGGATTACACAAAAATGAGGTAGTTAGTTAAACAGAAATTAAAAGTTACAGTGCAAAAAGTGAAATCCCTGCAAGCTGCGTGGAAACTTTTTAAAGACACCGTAATAGAGGCTCAGTTTCAATGTACACCCCAAATTAAAAAACATAGTAAGAGAACTAAAAAAGTGCCACCGTGGCTAAACAACAAAGTAAAAGAAGAAGTGAGAGGCAAAAAGGCACCCTTTAGAAAGTGGAAGTCAAATCCTAGTGAGGAAAATAGAAAGGAGCATAAACTCTGGCAAATGAAGTGTAAAAATATAATTAGGAAGACCAAAAAAGAATTCAAAGAACAGCTAACCAAAGACTCAAGAAGTAATAGCAAAAAATTTTGTAAATACATCCGTAACAGGAAGTCTGCTAAACAATCAGTGGGGCCACTGGATAATCAAGATGCTAAAGGAGCACTCAAGGATGATATGGTCATTGTGGAGAAACTAAATGAATTCTCTGCATTGGTCTTCACAGCTGATGATGTGAGGGAGATTTCCAAACCTGAACCATTATTTTTAGGTGACAAATCTGAGGAACTGTCCCAGATTGAGGTGTCAATAGAGCAGGTTTTGGAAACAAATTGATAAACTAAACAGTAATAAATCACCAGGACCAGATGGTATCACCCAACAGTCCTGAGGGAACTCAAACGTGAAATTGCAGAACTACTAACTGTAGTCTGTAACCTCTCATTTAAATCAGCTTTTGTACCAAATGACAGGAGGATCGCTAATGTGACGCCAATTTTTAAAAAGGGCTCCAGACGTGATCCCGGCAATTACAGGCTGGAAGCCTCACTTCAGTATTGGACAAACTGGTTGAAACTATACTAAAGAACAATATTTTCAGACACAGAGATGAACATAATTTGTTAGGGAAGGGTCAACATGGTTTTTGTAAAGGGAAATCATGCCTCACCAATCTACTAGAATTCTTTGAGGGGGTCAACAAGCATGTGGACAAGGAGGATCCAGTGGATATAGTGTACTTAGATTTTCAGAAAGCCTTTGACAAAGTCCCTCACTAAAGGCTCTTAAGCAAAGTAAGCTGTCATGGGATATAAGGGAAGGTCCTCTTATGGGTTGGTAACTGGTTAAAAGATAGGAAACAAAGGGTAGGGGAATAAATGGTCAGTTTTCAGAATGAAGAGAAGTAAATAGTGATATCCCCCAGGGGTCTGTTCTGGGACCAGTTCTGTTCAACATATTCATAAATGGTCTGGAAAAAGGGGTAAAAGTGAGATGGCAAAATTTGCAGATGATACAAAACTACTCAAGATAGTTAAGTTCTAGGCAGACTGCCAAGAACTCCAAAAGGATCTCTCAAAACTAGGTGACTGAGCAACGAAATGCCTGATGAAATTCAGTGTTGATAAATTCAAAGTAACGTGCATTGGAAAACATAATCCCAACTCTACATATAAAATGATGAGGTCTAAATTAGCTGTTACCACTCAAGAGAGAGATCTTGGAGCCGTGGATACTTCTCTGAAAACATCCACTCCATGTGCAGCGACAGTCAAAAAAGCAAACAGAATGCTGGACATCATTAAGAAAGGGATAGATAAGAAGATGGAAAATATCCTAATGCTTCTATAGAAATCCATGGAACACCCACATTTTGAATACTGTGAGCAGGTGTGGTCACCCCATCTCAAAGAAGATCTATTGGAATTGGAAAAGGTTCAGAAAAGGTCAACAAAAATGATTAGGGTTATGGAACGGCTTCTGTATGAGGAGCAATGAATAAGTCTGGGACTTTTTGGCTTGGAAAAGGGGGGATGTGATTGAGGTCTATAAAATCATGAGTGGTGGGGAGAAGGTAGATCAGGAAGTGTTGTTTACTCCTTCTCATAACACAAGAATTAGGGGTCACCCAATGAAATCAACAGGCAGCAAGCCCAGGCGCCAATTTTTGTCAGTGCCAGTGGGTGCTCGCGCCCCCCCAACCCCGCCCCAACTCTTCCCCTCCCTGCCCCTATTGGATCCCTCCCCAAATCCCTGCCCCGGCCCCGCCTCCTCCCCCAAGTGCACCACGTTCCCTCTCCTCCTCCCTCCCTCGCAGGCTTGCCGCGCGAAACAGCTGTTTCACGGCACAAGTGCTGGGAGGGAGGGGGGAGAAGCAGGAACCAGCGGCGCACTCAGGGAAGGAGGCGGAGCGGAGTGGAGGTGGAGGTGAACTGGGGCAGGGAGCTGCCAGTGGGTGCAGAGCACCCACCAATTTTTCCCCATGGGTGCTCCAGCCCCGGAGCACCCATGGAGTCGGCGCCTATGGCAGCAGGTTTAAAACAAACAAAAGGAAGTATTTCTTCACACAACACACAGTCAACCTGTGAGACTCCTTGCCAGAGGATGTTATGAAGGCCAAGGCTATAATACGGTTCTAAAAAAAACTAGATAAGTTCATGGAGGATAGGTCCATCAATGGCCATTAGCCAGGATGGGCAGGAATGGTGTCTCTAGCCTCTGTTTGTCAGACGCTGGGAATGGGCGACCGGGGATGGATCACTTGATGATTCCCTGTTCTGTTCATTCCCTCCGGGGCACCTGGCACTGGCCACTATCAGCAGACAGGATACTGGGATAGATGGCCAGTATGGCTGTTCTTATGTTCTTAAGTTCTTACGAATATGTCTGAACAAAGAACAAAGACACTGTGTGTTGCATTTTCCACAACCAGATGGGGAAAGTAAGCACAACGAGGAAAGTTAAGAAATAGAGCTAAAGTGTTGCTGGGTATAGTGGGAATGTAACCTACGAGCGCTCACTTGAAGGAGAGGTTCTCAAGCTCCTCTCCTGAGATAAGGTCAATCAACCAGTTGGGAGTGGCGAAGGGATGGGAGGGGAACGTGTAAGAAACATGAAAAGTCCAAAGAAAGGCCTGTCCCTGACCGAAATACAACTTCACTCCCTCCCCCTGCCATGGGGTTCAAAAGAGGTAGTGTTGAAGCCCCCAGACTCAAGACCCTCCAAACCGGAACATGACCATACATTATCAGAGGTGGGACTGGGGTGTGCACTGCTGGTATAATTATGCCTGCTAAGGAAGGGGAAACTGAGACACTGGGACAAGGCTCTGCGGTGTCAGAGCTACGGATATGCTTGCTTGAAACTAGCCCCAATAAACATCACATTGCCTGCACTTCGGACTCTGGTCTTCTGCTTTCAGCCTGCGTGACAAGAACTAGAGGAGGGATGAAGAGAAAGCCCCTACCACCCAGTGACTGCCCCAATGATGATTATTTGAATTTCTAGACCAGTGGAGCCCAGTGTCCACATATCGATGAGGATACGTGTTACCCTGGCACTGAGCGGCTGGAGCAACAGTCTGCTTTTGCTTTTGCATGCCCGAGAAATCCTCATTGTGTTGCAGCCACTGTGGGTGAATGGTGATGATTCATGGAGATCTGATCCAAAATGCATACAACTCGCCAGATAGTGCAGCAGATTTCCTTGCTGGATGATTGTTGCTTGTTTGAAGCAAAAGATCTCATGCAATTTAGTGTCTTTCATAACGACATAGCTAACTGGCAGACTAATTTACATTACCCACCATTAGCAGATCCAGGAGTTTGCCTGCTGTATCCAACAAAAAGTCTAAGGCAAGCCCAGGGAAGCAGGGTGTAATGAGTGGAGGGAGTCTGGCTGACACACTTTTATTGTTACAAAAAGCAACACTGGATCTTTCATGTACAGACTTTCAGTTTTCATTCTCCTGCAAAAGCTGACACATCCACTGGCACCACGCCTCTGTGCCATCACAGAACAGCTAGGTCGAGATGGAATCAGAGAAAAGAGAACTACTTCCCAAACTGCCAGTATGACGCTCTGATGCCCAGCACACCCCGCCGCTCCTTCCCCCCGGGCTATGCAAGGGCATTGGAGTCAGCACGGACCGCAAGGGGAGTGCTTCCCCTACTGAGCTCCCCCCGCCTCACTCCCTGCAGCCCAGTGCCCCATAGCGCCACACTGGGGAGAGAACCCCCTCTGGAATCGCTCCCCCCATGCCTTGCAACATTGAGCCCCCTACCACTGCTCTGGGGCAGCAGGGTCAGAACTGACTCCTAGGGGACAACCCTCAGTAGGGAGCCCACACCCCACTCCTTGTGGTGCTGCACTGGGGCTTTGGAGTCAGCACTGACTCAAAAGGAAGGGGACCATCTGCCGGGTTACCAACGTTGCGTCTCTCCAGGCCGCTGGCCTTTGGCTGGTCGTCTTGTCATGCTATGAACCTAGCCAGCGCTTCGTCTGTCCGGCGGGACCAGACAATGGCACAAGGTACGATGGCACCCAGGCCAGGAAGCCGGCCGATAGCGGGGCAAGTGTCTGGAGCTGGGGGTGCTTTCCCATGCCCCACCTCGGCAGGTCTGGGTGTTTGCTCGTCGTGGCTGAGGATAACGTGATGGAGGCAGCGGCCCGTGTCCACACTGGGGTATTGGGCAGAGATTTATGTTTTAAAGGGAACCCTGCTTTCTTTGAGCGAGGCACGGGAATGCATGCTGCAGCCCTGGCCCAGACCCAGCAAGGACATGCAAGGCTCCTGGCGAGCTGGGCCAGCTGCCGGCCTGTCACTCCCCAGAAAGAAAAAGCGGAGAGACTCGGCTTAAGTGCTTGCCTCTATCTCGATCACCCGCTCAGGGGCCACTAACGCCCTGTGTCCAATGCAAAGGGAGGTTGTGACCTCCATGTTCCATTAAAGAGAAAGCAGGGAGGGTTTGAGAAGCCAAATGGACTGTGCAACTGGCCCGTGCTTTAATTCTATGAGTAGCTAGCGAGGTGGATGGGTGCTAGTCATCTCTCTCCCTGCCCCGTCCCATGCTAATGCCCAGGGCAGTCTCGCTGATTCTTACAATATTATATTGTTTTTGTAAAGCCCCAGCTCCTGGAGTCAAGTGAAAGCTGAGCTGGGTTCAGACCGCTGCTTATATCCCTGGCCTGGCTGATAAAATCTAGATTGTTCTACAGCACGTGAGCTTCGTGAATCCATGTGTCTCAGTCCAGTACTGGGTGGAAATGGCTCCCCAGTGTTGAACTGACAGGCACCGTCATCACTAAGGGGTCCCCCCCAGGCAGGCTCAGCAGAGAGCGGCCAAAGGCTGAATATGTTCTGGAGTCCTCTTTGCTAGAGGGCAGGGAAGGCACGGTGGGGAGGCTAGTTTGCCTACCCCTGCTCATACTGGACCTCTTCTTTAGAAGCTTCCTTGGCTGCCTTTCACAGCACTAGGTCCACTTTAATACCCAGAGGGCAGGAGAGGCAGAATTGCAGGGACATGTATTTGGGATACAGGTCGTGGATGGCTACGGAAGAGGCTCTAGCTGACAGCCACACAGGCTGGGTGGTGTTCAGGCTGCTTCATTACAGGAACAATCAATTATTCTGTGGTTTAGTCAAAAAATCCAGCTCTTCTGGGAAAGCGGGAGTGAACAAACCAGTGGGTTCAGTAAAGGAGGAATGATACCTGGAGGCTGTGTCTGCACTCTGCCCCTCCTGCCAGCTTCCCAGGGCAGCTCTCCGGATGGGGCTAGTGTTGGTAGGGCATTGGCCTGTTCATCACCCTGGGGAGGAATCCCAGCTCCTGTACATGAAGCTGGAAGGTGACAGCTGTAAATCAGGGCTGGCTTCTTAACTGCTCCCCAAGCAGCCATGGGCTGTCTAGTCTGAGCTCGCCCTGACCTGGGGATCGGAGTAAAGCAGAGCCATGTGTTTGTGTGGGAGCTGACGGGACAGTGGGCGGGATTCACTGCTGTGAGGTGGGTGTAGGAGGAGCGAGTTGCAGTGGGCAGTTTTCTTGGCCATATGCTGCAGAGCCCAGCCCAGCGGGCACTTGGCATTAATGTGCTAGTTCTCCGGACTAAAGTCGAGAGCTCGCTGCTGTCTCCAATGCCTGTTGGCTAGGACAGGGGTTCTCAGCCCGGGGGTCCCAGCTCCCCAACAGGTATCAGGGGTTGGGACCACCCTGGCCTCCCCATAGTGCTGCATGGGAGGGAGCCTCCCTTGGCTAGATCCGTGCTAGACCGAGGGAGTTTGGCTTCTGCTATGGAGCCAAATGCCTGCCTTGATTAGCAGCCGCAGCATGACGAGCAGTAACTCCTAGAGGCCTTGGCCGAGATCAGGCCCCCCCGTGCTGGGCACTGCATAGGCACGCGGTGAGAGACAGCTGCGGCCCTACGCTGGTGTCTCCTAACTGGCCCTTTGCCACATCCTCCCCCCACACCACCCCGACTGGCAGCGAAGTCTTTCAAACAGCACTCAGTCCGCACAGTCCAGGACAAAGCCCTATTCCCCACCCCGTCCGGCCCATCACTGAACCAGCGCCTCACTACGGCAGCTGGGGTCACTGCGCTGCCAAAGGCACGGGCCTTTAGGGGGGACCTTCAGTCAAAATAAGGCCTCCTGAATGGGCAGTCAAGGATCTGAGGCACTCTGAGGAAGCGTTAAGCTTTGTCTTGGCTAAAATCCCGCCTGGTATCCTGGCCTGCCCATGTTCCTGTTGGAATCTAAATGACGTGAGAAATAATGTCCCTTCCTCATGCCTGTCTTTATATCTGTGTCCTTTGGGAAATGTGTGGTGGCCATTTTGTGCCTCTATCACAAAACGTTTCTTCGGATTGCCTTAGGCCCAAGGCAGGCATATTTTTATCCAGCCAAATACATAGCATGCCAAAAGCACAAAATGGCTGGTGAGGTGCATTCTGAGAGCCACCCACACTCCAGCATCTGTGAAGTGATTCTAGCCCTATTGTCATTCTACGTTGCTCCATTCTCCCACGAGAAATGGACTTTTCTCCATGGAAACATGGATGTTGCAGCTGGAGAAGACCCTATGGCCTTAGGTCCTATTTTGTCCATCCCCCACCTCTGCCAATGCAGGATTGTTCCTTTGTGGATTTTGTTTCAATTGCTCAAGCAATGAGGCCCCCAGGGCTCTCTTGGGAGAAGGGTCCACAGACTGGTGGAACTCTCAGTAAGCAATTTTCTCACGATAATCAACTGAAGAGTTGGCTTTGAGTGAGAACCAGCCATTGTCATTCTTGTGCCCATCCTCCTGTTCCTTCCTTGTTTATCTGAAGAAGCTTTTGGAATACACCTTTCACCTCTACTGTGATGTCTGGCCCAATGCCACGTCAAAGGAAAGGAGAAGTGTCATCTGGAGATGCCCGGAGCTAGAGTTGCTTTCTTTGCACACCACTGACTAATTCCACTTTCTTTTCAGACAACTCAGCAGTTCCCCATCCAACCCACTCCCCTCGTCCTCGCCAGCCAACTCTGAACAATTCCCAGTTGGAGGAGGAGAAAAGAGTGTCTATACCCAACTGGAATCAAAAGCAATGGTTTAAGTGCCCAGACTCTCTGAGTGTTTCAAAGGCCATGTCCACACAGGACGCTGGGACTGAGCAGTTGGGACAAGATCGTTGTAAGGGCAAACAGCTTAGTGCCACCTCGCTAGCGGTGCTGAATTGTTCTCTGAACCAACACCCTTTCAATTCCCACCCAGGCTCGTGTTTTGCCCTCTGGCTACTGGCCTGCAGGGCCCATCACGTGCTCTCAGAAGCAGCAGCTTCAGGGGATTTTTGAAAGGTGCTGTGGGAGGACTATTTCAGCCATTTCAGTTTGAGCCATTTTCACGCGGTTGGGATTGAGCCGGTTCAGAGTAACCTGGTGGCTAGCCCTGCTGAAAGCAAGTCTAATCCAGAGGGTATGTGGCAAGTGCATACATCTCCAGGGTGCATGACTACCAGCTTCCTCTTAGAAAATAGAAGCTCCTCCCAGCAGACATGGACAGGAACTCAGCCCCTGCCAGAGATGGCCATCCACCTCAGCTCATCCCTCGGCCCCTGCAGGAGCGTTCCCTCCAGTATGTGCTCTGTGGCCTTCTCTTGGACTGACTCACGGGTGGGAGCTCCCACCTCTTCCTCTGGGGAGCCTAGTAGATTTAACTACTAGCAATTTCCTTTCTGATTATTCAAGCTAAACTCCTGGTTCAAGTCCCAGCTGTGCTTAAAAGCAGGCTGTATCTACACACGGAGTGTGGCCAGTAACAGACTACTCCCCGGCCTGGCCCGGCTTGTATCTGCTCAGGGCGTCCTGATGGTAGAGGCCCCACAAGGCCAATATTTTCCAAAGTCCCGGCTCATTCTGGGCACCTCCATTTTTGGGTGCTCAGCCTGACACCCCTTGGAGGCCCCCCCTTATACAAGCAGAGAGCCCTTCGGAAGATGTAGCATGAGAAGCAGACTCCTCTGTGCAGTAACTTCATGGATTGAACCAGGGTTCCCCCCAGGACGAGCGTAGGCCTTCGCCAGCGCAGGGAGAGGCTAATAGGCCTGGCCGGAGAAAGCAGCTGCTCCATCTCCGAGAACAACCAGCCATGCACGCTCATGTACAAACCACCAACCTGCCTGAGTCGGCCAGGCGCTCGCTACCGGGGCGTGGAGCATGAAGACTCTGTCCTTTCCTCACTGGCAACTACCTGGCCCGCTCACTCGGCTGCTGCCAGTAGGGGTGTTGGCACCTTCAGCTCCGTCTCTTCAGCAGAATGTGGGAGTTGCAGGGTATAAATAATCAAAATATACAGGGGACAGATGCCATGGAGTTTAGCCTCAAATGCCTCTTGATTGCAGCTGCACACTTAATGCTGGGATAAATAAAGACCGCATTGAGGAGGGGGAGCTGCCTGGCAGGACGTGCTGTTCTCACAGCTCCAGACACTTTCCCTGCCACTTGTCCTCACAGGTGGTGGTTTGTCTGGAGCCTGCAGCTTTTAAGGGCTCATTCCAAATGCCAGGCTCCCCCCAAGTATGTGGGGAACACAGCTCCCCTTGCTGGACCACATGGAACCCCCAGCTGGCCCTCTGTCCGGGACAGGGCAGGAGCTGCAGAAAGCAAACAGGCGGGTGCTCACCCCACTCTCAGCTCCCGCCTGGCATGTCTCACCCACACGGCTTTCAGGGCTGGTGCACAGCAGGTGCGAGGTAGAACATGCTGAGCAGGACGGGGAGGATACCTGGTATTTAGCACCTAGAAGGCCCCGCTCAGCTCAGATCACCATGCAGACACGGAGGGAGACAGTCCCTGCCCGGAGAACTTGCTCCCCGAACTCCTCATTTCTGGCCCCACCCCAGAGCCCTTACCCCCCTGCACCCCAACCCCCTGACTGAGTGAGTGAGGGTGGGGAGAACGAGTGACAGAGGGAGGGGGGATGGAGTGAGTGGGGGTGGGGTCTCAGAGAATGGGCAGGGCCTCGGAGGAGGGGCGGGGCAGAGGCGGGGCAAGGGTGTTCGCTTTTGTGCGAGTAGAAAGTCGACAACCCTCCTGCAGGCTCAGGACCTGGGTAGCAGGGGTCCGGCCTGCGCGTGGCCTGGAGAAGGAGGAGGCCTTGTGTATTTTTCTGTTAAATCAGCTGGCGTGTCCTTCCCTCACACACACCTTGGTGACTTGCCTTCCCCCTGAGGCCCCGCAGGCTGCGGGGGTGGGATATGTTCATTGTGAGCTCCACAACTGACTGCGAAGCAATAACAAAAACAGATCTAGGCATGTTCGACCCTGAGGCTAGCGGCATGGTAGTGCCAGGGTGTCATCAAATCCCTGGGGAGAAAACAAACAAAGGGGAAGGAGGAGGGAAGGGCCTCGAAAGATCCAAGTTCTCTGGGTCCCTTTGCTTTTCTTGTGCAGAATCCTTAAGTAAACGCTCTTGAGTGACAACTGTGCCTTGCCAGCCAGCCTGGGTGGCACTGACGGCCAGAACAAGCCATGGTGTGGTGGCTGCTCCCTGCAGCTTTTGCCTTCTTTGTTCCATTCATTTTATTTGGCAGCCTTTTCTGTTCTGCAGTTAAACATGCACATGTAAAGATCCGCTGCTCTCGGGCAAGAGGTTAAACCAAAGCGCAGAGGATTCCGTGAACATGAAATAATCCTTGGTACTTTTTGGAGGACACCACGGGTGCCCTGGCCCAGCGGGAGTAGTGACATTCTCCCTGCCTAAAATCCCCCTTCAGTTGGCTACAGGATTCTTTGTGGGTTTTTAATTTAAATTGTGGTCTGGTGTTCCTCTGACCTGTTAAACAGCTGACACGTTCTCCCCTATAAGTGATTGCATATCTGTGATGAGTGATGGGTGTCTCACGCACACAGAGTAGTTTCTGGAGTTGGTTGACTTCATTGACATTTTGGGTGCAAAGTGCAATATTTCAATGTCCATCTTGATCTCTTGTCATGGCTGATGCATTCCTCACACTACTGAGCCATGCTGCCCTGACATTCCCAAGTGAGATTGTTCATCAACCCCGGGCAGAGGGAGCTGCATCATCGCTATCTGAGTATCCATGCGTAGGGATGTGTCCAAGGCTGTGCAGCCGCGTGATGGCTGGAGGACACGTTATGGCCTGAAGGTGGAGGAGATGCACCTGGGTCACCCATTATTGGGTTCTGGTTACCATCTTCTTCTCAGTGATTCTGGGAAGGGTGGCGTGCCCAGTGTGACATTCCTGAGAGCTGACAGGACCGCTGCATGCCTCAGCCTGGTTGCAACTCTGATTGTAGTCTGAGGAACCCAGGGGGCTTTCTCCATCCATAAGTCACAGGGGTCTGCTTCCCAGAGAGTGATTCAAACCTTCCTACAAGTCCCCGTCTGTGTGACAGAGCCATGCTCCGTGCAGGATGGGCACGGCTTTCTGCATTACTTCGCTTCTTTGGGCCTTCTGAGTCTGTCATGGATGCAGCTGATGTTTTCATAATGAGAGACACAGCTACTAGGTGATGGGAAAGGTGGAGGAGGATAACACTCTCCAGAGCCCAGCAAAGTTCCCCTCCAAACAGCTGTGTTACTCATGCATCCATGTCCTTTGTTCCCTCATGCCATATTGTCCCTGGCTTCCCCAATGCACGCAGCAGGGGATGCCCACCATGGAGATTCAGATTGTGCAGTCGGGGCTCTATAGTAGGAAAGAGCTCACCCTGCTATGATTTTTCCGAGCAGTGGGGGGTGGACGATGTTATCCTGGCTCCCTTCATGGCTAGAATGTCTCCCATTGCTGTCAGTGGGACTCAGAACAGAATGGATGCCCAAGTCTTCTGCCCTGTGTCAGTGGTCCATGGCAACTGGTGTAGGTGACCCAGGGTGGAGAGAGCAGTCTGGTGTCCTGTTCTGCTAGCTACTCAGTGTGTTGCTCTTGAAGCTGAGTGGATTTCTCCTCCAGGCTGGTCTGGATGATTCCAGGGTGCAAGCGCCTCTTGGGAGTCAACTCAGTGTCTAGATGGGACAGTTGAAAGCCTTGATCTCCACGGAGAAGGTGATGGCAGAGGGAGGAGAGCGAGGAGGTGGTTTGTGCCCCAGATATCCACCCCAGGGTTGAAGATCAGTTCCCTTCTCAGGTCTGATGTAATGTCCTATTCCTGATCTACCCAGCACAGAACAGATTGAGCGGAGCGACCCCAAAGGCAGCCTGGCCATTTACAACCCTGCAGAGGGACTCTCCAACAAGACCCGCATTCCGTCTCAGGACCACCCTGTAGTGGATGCCAAGAGCAAAGACATAAGATAAGAAAGAAGGAGGAAGAAGCCAACAAAATACACACATGGGCTGAAGATGGCTGGGAGGATATTGCCATGCAATCAGAGCCCAGGCCAGCTTTCATTGCAGCATGGCATTTGGATACAGTGATAATAGATAGATCGTAGATAGACAGTGTGTGCATGGCTGAGTGGGAGAGACCCAAGACAGCCAGACAGCAAGGTAAGAGGGAAAGGAAAGTGTGAGACCCCCCCAGGCGCTAGAGCTGCCAGGCAGAGGGAAGACCACCTGGGGACAGGGAGAGGAAGGGATGCAGTGGGGAGGTTCCAGGGAAAAACATGGTGACCCAACACAGTGTTATTGCATTTGGTGTTTGAAGTCACCGGGTGCAGTGGCAAAACTGCGGAAAGTCCCTGGCCTGCTGTTCCATGTTTACTATTAAACTATTTACTATTCTGATATGCTGGGCTGGCCTGGTGCCAAGCAAGGAATGACTTGCTCCTGAATCCTTTTTTACCAGAAATGGAGGAGAGAGGCTTGTGCTTAACCCCTTAGTAGAACCCTGTGATCAGCCACAGAACCCATGCTGCCCCATGTGCCAGGGGCCAGCTTTAGGAACCATCGACTAGCTAGGGACAGACCTGCCCGCTGGGGCACCCTCGCAGCTAGGTAGCTTGGACTAGGAGCCTGGGGCTGGGTGGTCAGGGGTGTAGGCTTCCACTAGAGTTGGAATCGGTTCCATGGTTATGGCGAGCAGTCAAAGAGCAATGGACCAATGAAAAGGGAGTGGGACTCATTCAGTCTGAGCGTTCAGACACAGCCGTGAAAGCCTCTAGCCAGGTTAAGTTTCAGAGTAGCAGCCGTGTTAGTCTGTATTCGCAAAAAGAAAAGGAATTCTTGTGGCACCTTAGAAACTAACAAATTTATTAGAGCATAAGCTTTCGTGAGCTACAGCATCCGATGAAGTGAGCTGTAGCTCACGAAAGCTTATGCTCTAATAAATTTGTTAGTCTCTAAGGTGCCACAAGTACTCCTTTTCTTTTAGCCAGGTTAAGGTGGCCCAGGGGAGCTGGTGTGAGGTCTGCAGGGCAAATCCACGCAGTTGCCACTTGTGATTACCGGTATTATGGCATATGTTTGCTTGCACTGTATTATTCACACACCAGATGTCCCTGCATGCTGGATCAAGGTCCAGACAGGGCATGGACCCTGGTGAACAAGGGAGACCAAACTGGAACTGATCTGTCTCCATCAGACCGATCATACTAAACTTTCTGACTTTTTTTCAGGTTCCCTTGCACTAAATTCATCATAACCTGTAAATTCTCCTTAAAACAAGTGACATACTCCCCTATGGGCTGTCCTGTTTCCTCAGTACTGCCCTCCTAAGAGCTGCCAATCAAGTCTACGGATCCCCTCCCCTGCCTCCCATACAATAGATCAAAGGGGGCAAAGCCAATAGATTCTTGGGGAACACTTCTGTAGGCAGATAGAAGATAAGGGAGAAACACGTCCAAATCGTTCTCATGCCTGGACACACACGTTCTTAGCATAGCTTTTAAAGTACCATTAAATCTTTCCACAAGCCCATTAGTTGCAGGGTGATACGGAGCAGCCTTTACATGCTTCACTCCATATAAGTGCCAGCGTTGTTCAGAGACATGAAATTTGCACCACCATCTGTCAAGATTTCTCTGAGAAAACCTTCACAGTTGAATAAAGCTGTAGCCACTGTTTCAGCTTCAATACCTGCTGGCTTCAAGGTATCTGGTGGCAGAAACCAGCACAACAAAAATATCTCTTTCCATTCCTGGAAGGTTTAGTGAGAGGTCCCACAGATCTACAGACACTCTGGTAACTGCCTGTTTAATAATGGGCAAAGGCTGCCATGGGGCTTTGCAGGGACCCTTTAATCTCTTATGCTTCTGGCATAAAGCACTACTCAGACAGTCATCTTTTCCTGCCTCAAACTGGTGAGGCCAATAGAAATTCTGGTTCAATCTGTCACAGGCTTTGTCCACTCCTACGTGTCCTGCAAATGGACAATCATGAGCTGCGTTCAGCAAGTCCCTCCTGTATTCTCAGGTACAGGTGCCTGCTTGCACACCTCCCCAGCCCTCCTCTTCTTCCTGCGAGGACCCTCCCTATACAACAAACCTACCAAAAAAATTTACCTTTTCCTTCCCCAGCTGGGGCATCATTCTGAGCTGCAACTCTCCCTTTGTTTCAGAGAAGAGTCCGCTTGTGGGGCAGCCACAAACTCCTTTTGCGTTTCACCTAAGCCCAGACCGACTCCAGCACAACAGAAGAATTTTCAAATTCCTCCTGCAGGGAAGTCTACACTACAAAATGATGTCGACCCACAGCCAAAGCAGGGGAATCAGATCCACGCTCTCTCTGGGACCTGACTACAACATTAATACGCTAGACACGGCTAAAATGTTATTAGCTATTAAAATAGCATCAGGTAGCAAATTCCTGGTGCCAACCACTACGTCACCCTTAAAATCTTCCCACATGAGGTGGCCTGTTGCTAGAGGTACGGTCATAGAAAATTCATCCACAGCTAATAGTAAGACTTTTGCCAGGAAGTCTGTCCTCTTCCCCAACCAAACTTCGCTTAACCAAGGTGACGTGTGAGGCAGTGTCTCTCCACCCAGTACATTCAATGACATTCACTCTCGCACTCTTAATATACTCTTCTCCACCTTCCCAAGACTCAGTCCGAATAGAGTTTATGGACCCAATCTCCTCCTCTGCAATCTGCTTTGGGATCAAGGGAGTAGCATTGGCACTCATGGTGGGGGCTGTGGTTGCAGATTGTGGGTGACATTAAGTGTTGGGCAATTTGGTTTGATATGGCCAGGAGCCTCACGGTGACGACAGATGACCTGCCTTCCCTTAAGGCAAGAGTTTTTAGAATCTGGGCTCTCCTGAGGTTTTTTAACAAAGTTGGGAGTAGGTTTATTCCTAAACCCTCCTCCCTCTTACCCTGGGGAACAGGAGGATTTTCCTTCCCCTGAGGTTTGTGCCCCCCACGAGCCCTTGAGTGACTCAGTACATTCATCAGCAATGTCTGCTGCCTCCAAAGCGGTGGAAGGTTTTTTGCTATGGATGGCTGCTTTTACCTCATCGGTGACTGTCCACTATAATTGTTCTTGTGCCATCAAGTCAAACAGCTTGTCAGAGCTACCTTCAGCCCCTTCCCCTACTATCTAGTGTTCATATAATTACACACTTGTCCACATGCCACACGAGTGATGCTGTCAAACATTTGAAGATTTCTGTATTTCAATCATAGGACTTGGGGTGATCTTAAGCCTCTCAATACATTTTCTGTACATTTCTTATACACCTTAGCACCACCCTCCTCCAGATCATTAAAAACTTGTCCGGCTTTCCCAGTCAACCTGCTTGAGAGGATGGACATCCATGCAGGGATTTCCTTGCATCCCCCCCAGAATTTCCCCCCCCCACCCAGTTTTGTGAACTAGTTACATGCAGTGTTGCCAATGTAGTGATTGTTTGGAAATTTGAATTGAAACTGAAACATTAATGCACAATTTAAAAGCATATACAGTGTATGATAAAATACATGTATCTGAAAGGTTTCAGAGTAGCAGCTGTGTTAGTCTGTATCCGCAAAAAGAAAAGGAGGACTTGTGGCACCTTAGAGACTAATAAATTTATTTGAGCATAAGCTTTTGTGAGCTTCAGTTCACTTCATTGGATGCATTCAGTGGAAAATACAGTGGGGAGATTTATATACATAGAGAACATGAAACAATTGGGTTGTTACCATACACACTGTAACAAGAATGATCAGGTAAGGTGAGCTATTACCAGCAGGAGAGTGGGGGGGAGAGGAAGGGGGGAACCTTTTGTAGTGATAATCAAGGTGGGCCATTTCCAGCAGTTGACAAGAAAGTCTGAGAAACAGCGGTGGGTGGGGGTGGGGGGGGGATAAACAAGGGGAAATAGTTTTACTTTGTGTAATGACCCATCCACTCCCAGTCTTTATTCAAACCTAAGGTAATTGTATCCAGTTTGCAAATTAATTCCAATTCAGCAGTCTCTCGTTGGAGTCTGTTTTTGAAGTTTTTTTGTTGAAGTATAGCCACTTTTAGGTCTGTAATCGAGTGACCAAAGAGATTGAAGTGTTCTCCGACTGGTTTTTGATTGTTATAATTCTTGACGTCTGATTTGTGTCCATTTATTCTTTTACGTAGAGACTGTCCAGTTTGACCAATGTACATGGCAGAGGGGCATTGCTGGCACATGATGGCATATATCACATTGGTAGATGTGCAGGTGAACGAGCCTTTGATAGTGTAGCTGATGTGATTAGGCCCTATGATGGTATCCCCTGAATAGATATGTGGACAGAGTTGGCAACAGGCTTTGTTGCAAGGATAGGTTCCTGGGTTAGTGGTTCTGTTGTGTGGTGTGTGGTTGCTGGTGAGTATTTGCTTCAAGTTGGGGGGCTGTCTGTAAGCAAGGCCTGGCCTGTCTCCCAAGATCTGTGAGAGTGATGGGTCGTCCTTCAGGGTAGGTTGTAGATCCTTGATGATGCATTGAAGGGGTTTTAGTTGGGGGCTGAAAGTGATGGCTAGTGGCGTTCTGTTATTTTCTTTGTGGGGCCTGTCCTGTAGTAGGTAAGTTCTGCATACTCTTCTGGATCTGTCATTCTGTATCTGAAAAAGTATCATGGATTTGAAAAGTATGAACATGGACTAGCTTCCTTATACAGCTGTTGTTTTTATGACCATGTCAGTGCATTCATTTTGGTGATGTTGGCCAACCTAATCATTTCAAATGATGATTTGTAAGCAAAGTCTAAATGAGCTCTCCCTGACAGCTAGTGATGAGCTGGGGGCTGGGGGGAAAGGCTTCAGGACCAGATTGTATTTACATTCACACCTAATCTACCTAGGTATCCAGCAAACAGAGCTGTGTTGCCCAAGTGATAGATTTTGGCTGGGGGTGGGTTACAAATCACTTGAATGCGGGGAGGGAGGAGGTGTAATGAAATGTTATTTTAATTGTATGAGTAAAGGGCAGTAGAACTGTACTTAGCCTCTGCTGACTGAGGACATGGAGAGAGAGGGTGGGGACAGGTGTTTTGCTTGATGGTCTGCCTGAGTCACAAGTACTATTTGACCTGCCCCATTCCACTGATTTGGCTCCATAGATAGTCTTGTTGTGTGAAGTGGCCACTACAGCTGAAATCACTGATAATCAGGTCTAAGCGCTTAGACCTGCTGTCGGACAGCGTTTCTGTGGAAGAGATGGCCCAGTCTGCACTAGCAGTGAGGTTCCCCCACTGAGAGCTCAGCTGAAATCACTGAGAGCTGAGTGGAACCTCAAGAGACCAACTCGCAGAGGTCACAGTGGCAGGTGGCAGCAGAAGGTGACGGTGCAGGGCCATTGGCAACAGAGTGATGGCGAGAACGGTGTCACAACAAACAATGGTGGCCAGAGCGAACAGTGAGCAGCTGGAGGAACGAGCAAGGTTCCTTCTTGCCCCCCACCTGGGAGGTGAACTCATGTGAAAGCACCTCTGAACTCTGAGTCTCCACTCACGAAGGACAATACCGGTGAGTGTTAATGAGGCTGTTAAGAATGTTGGAGACACAACACAGTTCACACGAACATACATGGCTGTGGCATCATACTTTCTATTTAAGCAAGAGATACCACACACTACAAACTGGATGCCAATGTTAAGTGCATTGTCACTTGTTCATCCTGAAGTTGAACATTGGTTCTGAACAAGACCAGCAAATGCTCACTATCTTTCTGCAAGAAACTCAACTGACTGGCTCGACGCATGTGGTGCAACAGTGAAAGACTCAACAGTTGAAAAAGTGAAGAACTCTCTCATCACATTCAAAAAATTTGCATACATGACTGATGAATGCACCAATGCAAATGGTCATCAAGTATTAAGTCATTGTGTACGTTATCTTGATGTCAGTGATAGGCCAGTAGATGCATTTCTAGATGTTCAAGTTATAGAAGACAGATTGGCTGCATCTGTGCAACCCACATCTTAGAAGAGTTAAATGCTCATCAATAGGACCCCAAACAGATGGCTGCTTGTGCATTTGATGGAGCTGCAAACTTCTCTGGAAGATATGGTGGAGTACAAGCTCTGCTCAGAGAAAAGTGTAACCCTAGTCTCTCCTATACACACTGCAGAGGCCATCTACTCCAACTAGCGCTAGTATGAGCTGCAGACTCTTCAAAAGACATTTAAAAAGCAATAAATTTAATGTCTTCATTATATTCTTATTTCAGCAAGAGTCCAAAAAGACTGACTATCTTGGAAAATATAGAAGATACACTGGGACTGAGGTTCATATTAGTCCAACCTGGGAAAACCCTCTGGCTTTCTCATGAGCGATCCTCGGCTCTTGTCTTAAAATTACTCCAGCCATTATTACTGGCTTTGGAAAGTATATGCCAAGATGGGATGGCTCTAAGTAGTGAGGCTGGTGGATTACTTTTGCTAATAGGTTCAAAGAAGACTATCGCCATTCTCTCTCTTGTAAGTCTACTGTTGAAACCAGTTGGGTCATTAAACAGTGCCATCCAGGCATCTGCTACAACAGTAGTAGATCTTTGTCCTGCAATAGAAGCTACATTTGGATCAATCGGAGAGCTACCCATTGAAAAAGTACTGGAAGAAGCAAAGACTTCAGTCCAGAAGTTGACTAATGAAGGCGTTTATATTGAATCCTTAAGTGAGGAGGACAAGAAGTGTTTGTTAAGACAACTGAAAAAGTACACAGACTTGATTCTTAAAAATCTACAACAGCGACTTCTAGATTCTACTCAACCTCTACGTAGCTTTTACAGATCCCTGTCCTATAAAACACCGACAGTTGAGTGGAGTGAGGAACTACCAGCAATGACAGGTTTCAGAGTAGCAGCCATGTTAGTCTGTATTCGCAAAAAGAAAAGGAGTACTTGTGGCACCTTAGAGACTAACAAATTTATTAGAGCATAAGCTTTCGTGAGCTACAGCTCACTTCATCGGATGCATTACTACCAGCAATGGGGCTGCTGTGTGCTCAGGACAGAATAGAGAATTTAAACACACAGTGGAATATCATACGACTAATGAATGAAGATTTAACTTCAACTTCTTTTTTATCATCACTAGTGGCTCGACCCGACCTTTGTGCTCTGTTTTCTGGGCTGAAAGAAGTAGGAATTCATCTCTTGCTACTCCCAGTCACAACAGCTGCAGTTGAGCGCTCTTTTGCCTCATTGAATAGAATTTTGTGTTCTGAAAGAAGTCGCCTTCTGCCTGATCATGGGAATGAACTAATGAGCTTATCAATTGAAGGAATGGAAGTACCAGACACACGAGAAGCCAACAAAGATGAACGCATTGCATTCAAGAAGTTCATTAACAGTGTTGTGCAAAATTATAACAAGAAACCAAGAAGGATGTAGACGTAGTGCTTCATAGAAGGCTTGAGTAGCCAACTTTAATTTGTGTGATGATTTTAAAATCTAATAAAATGGTCATGAAACATTTTTCAGTTTTTACTGTGGTGCCATACAGCCCACCTTCACCCTCACGGTCTCACCCCTCATCAGCCCTGACCCCCCTCTGTAAATTCGAACACCCCCCCAATTTCAATTCCTGGGGAAAACACTACATCTGTGTATTCTTTGGAATCGGATGGATCCCACACCGTCTGTCAAAGGTGAACAGGAGCTCCTCAGTGCAGTCAGTCTCTTCAGAAATTGGGTGTTTTCTCCCACTCCCTGCTGTTGAGAGGGGCTGAACCCCCAGTCTGAGGCTGCTTCTTGTGCTGCTCCAGGACTTTGAGTTGCACTGCATGTGTTCTCTCCTCAGATACAAGCTGTTCCCTGCATCTTTGGTGGGCTTTTCCCTCCATTTCAGTGTTGGCTTAGACTGCTGCAATATGTTCCATGCATCTTTCATGTGCACTTTCCCCAGCCTCAGTTTCCCTGATCCACAATTCCACCACCGTTGGAGTTTCCAGAAGTTGCAGTCGGGCCAGTTCCCTTGCAGTGTCTGGAGCTGCAGGGCATTTGGACGCCTGGTCATAGCTTATGAACAAAGCTCTCCATTCCTTATCTGAGATTTTCCTCTTAAAGGATAATCCCCTTAGCAAGCATGAATGTTCCAGGTCTTTTGTCCCAAGACCCTCCTAGGACTGTAATTCCCTTACTGGGACCAATCTTTCACCCTTAAAAACTCTCAATATCCAATTTAAACTTTTAACTGCGCTGGGGTTACGATCTATAAACCCAAGTGACCTGGCGCACGTGAATCCTATCACGACTGTCTGGAGTGGCTCCTGACCAGGAGTGCCTACCTCATGACGGACTGTCGGACGGACCGTCAGAAAACGACAGATGCCCCAAGCTGGTGATGTGTTCTATAATTAGATTTCACCAAGCCAGTAATAAATGAGAGCTCCTAGATCACTAAAATATTCTTACCATGGACAATCCCCTGAGATGCTGCAGTCTATCTTGTCTCCCAGACAAGCTGGACTTAGTGATAATGATCACTTACACCAAAAATCACACCACATTTAAGTTGCTTCCAGTTCCAACAGACCAGTCACTTACCCCAGATCCACTGGTATCCTCGATCTTATACCAAAGACAATACTGGCAGCCAATGCTCTAGTAAACTAACAAAAGGGTTATTAGCTAAGAAAAAGAAATGAGAGTTATTGAGAGGTTAAAGCGGATAAAATATGTACAGGTGAGTCACAGTTTGTAATTCTAAATGGTGGCAGTGATGTAATAAACTGCCAGTCTCCCCAAAATCTTTTCAGGGGACCCAGATTGTCTCTGGGGGTCTCTGCTTTGCATCTAGTGCCCTTCCCTGGAAGAGTCCAAACAGTCCAGGGAAGAAAGATTTTCCCTGAATCCTGCTTATAGCTTCTCACAGAAAACAAGCTGCCAGGATCGTGGCTCACATGAGTTCTTCCTTTGATGATGGAAAGTGAGGAACATGTGTAGAGTCTTTGAGTGCTGATCGTCACATACCGTGATCACTTGCTTTGAAATTAGTCTTTTTCTGTTAAAGTTCTTCATCTGCCTTCCACAAGACTTCTCTCTTGTCGGATAGGTTATTTAGTGACGGGGGTACACACTATGTACATGTTTGCTCCTACCTTATACCAGGATACAGCTACGTGAAAACAATGCATGTAACAACCCGGTAGTTTTCATGAAGTTTTAACACCAAATGCACTCTTATCCGTTCAGCAATCACTTTGATCTATGCTGATACATAAGTGAATTGGGCTGGCTTCCAGCCATGCATTTGTAAGCATTCAGTGTGGCCGAGGGCTTGCGCATGAGCTGGCACCTGGTCTGCCAGCATCACAAATGCTTCCCATTTAAGGACTGTCGTACCAATGTAGCATGCCACAGAGCACCATCAACCTGCCTGAGGCTGGCCGAGGGCCAGAATAACCCATAGCCCCTCCATCAAAGAGCTCACAGTCGAGGCAGGAAACAGAAAAAGCACATGGACTGGGAGGGGAAGAAATTGTCTTGTCAACCCCACCAAACCGTCATAACAGGGGGCACAGTGCAGCAGGGATCCCAAGGCTGGAATAGTCCCCCCTCCCCTGCCTATGGAAAACTTGGCTCATGCCCAGGGAGCTGTTCCATTGCAGAGAGGCCCACGAGTGCTATGAGAACATTATGAGACATTGCATTCTGGAGACAGCAGAGTAAAACCCAGTCCCAGCTCCGCTAAAATCTCCCCTGGAAACCCCAGTCTGGCAGAGAGAGCTGGTCCTCCCCAGCAGAGGAGCAGAAAGGTGTTTCTCCCTTTGTTTGGGTGGGCAGAACTCAAAGCTATCCTGTTACCCAAAGCCATTACTGGCTACGCTGTGTGCACCAGTGCATCCCAGAGCCCAGCCAGGAGCTGACAGCTGAGAAAAACAACCCTGGGAAAGCACTCACCTGCCCACTGACCCCCGGGGGCCTGTGGCTGGCTGTGAACAGGCATCTCCGGCACCCCAGGGACTGAGGAGAAGGGTTTTGCAGTGGGGCAGCCTGGTCCAGGCCTGCTCGTCCTCAGGGGGAGGCAGTCGTGTGTGTGAGTTGAACAGGACATCTGCAAGGCCAGGCCAGGCTGGGCACTACTGCAGCTGCCTCTGTCTGGGGCTGAGTGGGGCACAGGAAGGCTTGTTTTACTAAGAACCCCATCTCCAGGTGAGTTCTGACCTCACCCAAAACGGGAGACTTCCTGGGGACAGCACTGCTGCTATTGATTGTATGTGGAAGGAGCCCAGATACTGTGGTGATGGGCAGCAGGCTAGACAGTTACTGCTTAAATATCATCTGCTGATATGCTTTCTGGTGAGGCTGACTGGCTGATTACCTAGTGCGAATCCAAGGGCTTTTAATGTCTTTATTGGATACAAGATACACAAACACAGTAAATGTTTCCAAGAAAAGAGACACCAGTTACAGTGGCTACATTTAGCAGAGAGATTTCTGGGCTGGTTTGACAACACATGGAGACTGTCCTATTTATCCCCAGTCCAGACCCAGCGGCGATGCAAGAGCGTTTCACTCCAGCGCTCCTTAGCATCTCTGCTGCCAACCAGAGAGGCAGTTAGTGTCAGTCCCAGAGCAGATTTCTGTGTCCCCAAGAACCGGACTGAGCCCCATCAAATGGCTGTCGCTGAACAGCCATCTGATGGGAATAGCTCACCTGGCTGGATTAGAACTGGTGACCTTATCCCTTGTTACTGCAACAAGTGGTATTCTGCCATGTGAGCCCAGGCATGCAAAGTGCGGGAGCCCAGCTAGAGCTCACCCTGTGGGGCCATCAGATGCACCCCACCAGCACTACAGGATGCAGGACGCACCCGGTGCTGTGGACAGATGGTGCAGATTGAGCACAGGACTGGGAGGCAGCAGTTCCTGGAGTGCTAAATCCTCCTCTGACACTGACTCGCTGTATGGCCTGGGTGGGTCACTGTATGGAATATGTGGGACACTTTAGGGTATCGTTGACACCAATATTATAAAATTGCAAGCGTGTGCTGTGTTTGTGGGTGACACCCCCAGACAGATTAGCATCAGCAGGGCCTAGCCTGTTTGATGGCCTATCCAGGGTCATGGGCTGTACAATGAATTTGTTGAAAGGAACCAGGGCTATCCCTTATCACTCAGCGAGGCATTCTCTACACACTGAAACTCTGAACAAAGGACCGAATGACCCATCCAAGCGGTGGATGTGCTCCAGAGGGACTGTACAAGCCAACAAACTCACCCATACTGCTAAGATCCTGATCAATGGACTTTGAAATCTTTGTGTGTATTTGAGTGCTTTATCATTTAACAGCTCTCCTTCTTGTTCTTTCTAATAAACCTTCAGTTTTAGACACGAAGGGACTGGCTGGCAGCGTGGTATTTTGGGTAAGATCCAAACCTAGACTGACCTGGCAGCATGGCTGGCCCTTTGGGGTCAGAAGAACAGTTTATATAGTGAGCAGAATTTTGAAATAACTTCTCACTGTTCTGGACCTAGGTGCTGGTTGGGAGCCAGGGAAATAGAATGCAATAAAGGGGGCTGCATGACTTTTTTTTTTTTTTTTTGCTTCTTGATAACCAGTGTGGGGGGGGATAAGGAGCACAGTTTGTGACTGGTTGGTGAGTTTAACTTCAGTGTTACTCACCAGTCTTGGGAGTATCTGTTCTCCTTTTTGCAGCCTGCCCTGACCTTGGCATTTTCAGGAAGGGCTCCCCCAGGCACCCTGGGTCACACTGGGGCAAGTCACTTTGGCATTCTGTGCCTCAGTTTCCCCAGCTGTTGAATGGGGATGATAACACCATCCTCCGGCAGGAAACGGCAGGCTTGATTAACCTGTGTGTGCAGTGCTATGATTAATCATACAGTGCTATGATTACTCATCTATTATTTCTTGTTGCATTGAAGTTAGCCAAAGAAGAAAGGAGGCAGCTGGGAAGGAGATCAAACTAGAAACACTCCTGAAAATTTCTATCGTAATTAGTCGCTGCTCCTTGTCTTAGATTTGCCTGCTGGATGCTGGGAGGAATGACCCCTGAGGCACCTTAAACTGTGGAGAACTTACAAACGGGCACAGACTTGCTGAGCATGTGGGAGTGATGGGGATCAGCTAATTGAAATATTATTCAGTGGTAAATTAGATGTTCTTGGTTTGACCTGAATGCAGGTGTCCAGGAAAGCAGCGTTGTCTATATTAATATTACATACAAAAATAATGATGCTCAAAGAACACGACTTGGAGTCAAGTCAACAGTTAGGAAATTCCAGCATTAAGGCTGCCTGTACAGCCTTAATTCAGCCCCCTTGAGCATACGCACTATGATACAGTCATCAGTGACACGATCACATACCATTTTTAACACAGGTCCCCTGCCTCAGTCAATGCGTGAGACGGACAATCTCAGGTATTCTTAGCATAATAGAGCTGAGAAGTTTCAGAGTAGCAGTCGTGTTAGTCTGTATTCGCAAAAAGAAAAGGAGTACTTGTGGCACCTTAGAGACTAACACATTTATTTGAGCGAAAGCTTATGCTCAAATAAATGTGTTAGTCTCTAAGGTGCCACAAGTACTCCTTTTCTTCTTAGAGCTGAGAAGGGTGCCCTTTGGAAAAGGAGAGAGACTCCAACCTAGATCCTCAAAGGTATTGTGATGCACAGCTCCCACTTCAATTAACATGCCGTTGAGGACCTGGGCCTCAGTTATCAGCAGACAGATGTGATCTAAAACAAAGAGAAAGAGAGAGGACAGATGAGAAGAGTTTTCTGTGACAATGTCTCTTTAAGTCTAAGCGTTGGATTATGTAATTATGAATATTTAAACAAGCACCACACAGCTGTATACATCACAGCCCTGTATAGATGGCAAAATGACTAACAAATGCAATCCTGCAGTCAATTTAATTTCTTCTTTTTGTCTCTTTTCTTGGAAACATTTACTGCGTTTGTGTATCTTGTACCCAATAAAGACATTAAAAGCCCTTGGATCCGCCGGTAGGTAATCAGCCAACCAGCCTCACCAGGAAGCTTATCAGCAGATGATATTTAAGTATTAACTGTGGAACTAATGAAAGACACTTATGACCCAGCCCGAGGAAAGCAGTTTTGCAGCTCCCTGGGGAATTAGCCACAATCTCATTGCACTAAGGCATAAGTCGCTGGTGATACTTGATGTCACATCTAATTACAGTGAGACACCAAAATACAATGCAAACAGACACATCCATGGGTGCGGGAACACACCGACCGTTCTGAAAATCACTTCATTTTTTTCATAGATTCACAGAGTTTAAAGCCAGAAGGGACCATTAGATTATTTTGTCTGACCCCCTGTAGGTCACAGACCAGAAAATGCCATCAAGGGACCCCTGAATGAAGGCCGTGACTCTGACTGAGTTCGAGCGCAGCTAATTGGGAAGCCCTCAAGCAGCAGTGGCGATGAAGCAGTTAGAATTGAGCTGACGCCACGTGGGTCAGACGAGAGTCCAGGTTGCTCTCCCAGAGCTGTATGGACTCTGGACAGAAAATGTGTTTATTCCCATCCACAGGAGAGACAGAAGGAGCCAGTTGTCCTTGTGCCAGCAGTGCTGCTCCAGAACTGCGTGTCCAAAAGGGGTTCAGCATGACTTTGATTTGAGCACATATGACTTTTCCTGCAGCGGATCATTACCTCTGACTATCCTTTCTGTGACTGTCGCACCAATAGCCCCCACCCCAAACTGCAGCCCCACAGTAAGAGACAGGCCATGCCCTGAGGAGCTTACAATCCAAACCGAGTGGCCTGACCAAGAGAAGGAGAATGAAAATGTTCCCCCCGTTGTACACCTAGAGAAAAGCGAAGATGTGACAGAGACAGGAACTGAGCCCAGGTCCAATGCCTTGACCACAAGCCCAGCCTTGCTCTCGGACAGAGTCTAGAACAGGCTCCTGGGAGAGAATTTGAAAATACAGCTCCCTCCACACTCTCATCCAGATCAGACGCCAGAATGATGCTCATCCGAGGGGCTTGCCTGTGTCTGTGCGTGCAACCATCCTCATGTCCTCTCTGGGGGTCTTACATTGATATCGTCAGCCGATCGCCTGCCTGGCAGGGGAGTGTGTTTGCTTTGGGGTTAGCTGAGGAGGCTGTGGCAGGTTGGAGCTTGGATGTCTTTCGAAAAGATCAAACTGTTCCCTCAAGCTCCAAGGGAAGGTAGGAGCTGGAGGGTCAGGGTTATGTGGGAGTCCAGATGAGATGATCAGAACAGAACCTATTAAACAAAGGAAGGAAGCCGCAGAATGAGGAATTACAGGAAAGCAGAATAGGCCTCACTGTAGCATATGCATGTGAATTTCACTTCCTATTTTGTTCGCCAAAAAATCTGGGTACTGGCAGCAATGGGCAGCTCAAGGTGTGACCTTACAGCTGAGGATTAGAATCATAGAGCCCTAGGGTTAGGAGGAACCACCGGGGTCATTTTGTCTAATCTCCCTGCCAGGATGCAGGATTCTTCCTTTGTATTGTCTGCCCCAGACCATCCTGCCCTGGCCTTTAAAGGAGATGAGAGCAAAGGCTTTAATGGACCATGTAGAATAAGCCTGGAGCAAATGTTGTGTTACACTGGGAACTCTGACCCGGCAGAAAAGCAGGAAGTCAAACGGAAGTGAAATGCTCTTGGACAGGGAGTTCCTGGGCCTGCTAGTTGAAGGAGACACCAGCAGAGCTTCTGGGAATTGCTTCTGTGTTGTTTTCCCAGTCACTTACGATCCCCTTCTAAGTCTTTCCCGAACCCAGAGGTGTTTAGAGCTGGCATCCTTTGGTTGAGGCATATTCTGATATCTGCAAACAGGCTGCAGCCACGTGTCGGTCCTCTCCGAGAGGTGGGACGACAGCAGGGAAGAGGAGCGTTGCGTTCTTTTCCTATTTGTCAGAGGGATTTAAGGGTTGCAGGCTGCCCACCCTGCAGCTCCAAACCTCCCTGTTTGGTCATCGAATTGGCACAACACAGGCAGCAGGAGTGTGAACTGGCCTCTCTCTCTCTCTCTTTCTCTCTCTCTCTCTCACACACACACACACACACACACACACTTCTCTCCGCCCCTGTCCTGGAGGACCCCATAGGACAGAGAGGAGAGTTTATTCTCCCTCTGTCCAGTCCTTGACCTCTCAGTGTAGGTTTGTGTTTGATGCTTCCCCAGGAGCATCAGGGGCATTATTACAGGTTACTGAATTAAAGAACAATGGGGAGACAAATGAGTGCCCGCCAAGAACGGAGACCCCAGCAAACCCCTTTCACAAAGGGCCATCGCCCCTGATAATGCCGTCCAGCCCCCAGCCCCAGGGGTGCATTGGAACCAGCAACCTGGAAGTGAGCCACTCCACAGCCCACCAGGTTCCTGACTCTGGCCCCACCACCTGGCCCCAAAGGCAGGACAGAGCAACAGGAGAGACACAGCGGGGGGCCAGAACCTCAGCAGATGTGAGCCAGTGCAGCTGCCTTGAAGTCCATGATGCGATGGATCTTCCCCAGTAGCTGCAAGAGTTGTGTATAGAAGCCCCAGCCACCAATTCAAGTTAAGGAGAGGGCCAGGGCAGGGAAGAGCGTGCTGGGCTCCCTCCTGCTTTAGTCAAACACCACTCTTGGGGTTCAATCCAGGGCCAAGGGGGTGAAACCCTCTGGGCTGGGCTGCACACAAGGTCAGACTCAATGACAGAATGGTGCCATCTGGCCTTAAAATTGTGACTTTCTGAATCCCCCCCCCCCCGTCCCCCTCCACACATTGCAGTGCAGCCACCACTAGGCTGGAATGCAGCAGCTGTTTAAGAGAACATGTGACCCCTGTTCCACGGGTCCTGCAGGAGGGGACGTTGAGAATCACGACTCCAACAGGCCAAAGGTTGCCAGAGAATTTTAGTTAGACTTCCTCTTGGTTCAACCAGTGCACTGGCCCTAGATCTTGACTCTTCTTTCAGAGGGGCCCTGGTTCTGTGCTCCCCAGAAAGGGCTCTGTGGCTCCCAGCAGTGATTGATGGGACCACTCACCAATGCAAAAACCAGCAGCTGCTGGCACCATCTCCTGCTCCTTTTCCATCTCTGGGGATTTTGCCTTCCAGTGGGGAGGTGTGCATGTCTGCCCACTGGGCATGGCCCAGGCTGTGCATCACAGCCTGTTTGGGCCAGACCACCCTTTGCACTGGGATGGGCTGCCCCCATCCCAGCATGAGTTTGTGTGGGACCCACACATGTTAGAGGGGAGCCCTGCCAGTCTTGGCGGGAGTCTGTGGGGAGCCCTAAGGTGCCCGTGGGGAGCCCAGCCTGCTTTGTTCATGGCTGTACCCCAGTCAGTGGCTGGACACCCTGTTGCAAAGAATCGGAGCATGCCTGTCCTTTTGCCAAGGCCTCTTGCCTGAGCTGGGTTCTGTATGCTAAGTTTCGCTGTGAATTCAGCCTGTGGCATGTCAGTTTCTATTCTCTGACAGTCCTGCCTCTTCATTCCTTTTACTATAAAGAAGCCGCTCGAGGGGACTTCCCGCTGAGAAAAAGGCCATCCAGTGTCCATGCACTCTCTCTTCCTAACGGAAGCATGACCTCCATTCAGGAAACCCGAGGGAGTTTTCCCAATCTGAACTGAATGATGCCAAGTAACATCCTCCGGCAGGAAATGTTTGAGGCAAAGATTTAAACCTCAGAAGCTTCACATAAACATCGCTGAAAGGAGTGGGATCACTTACCGCACTTTGAAAGGAAACGTGGCTGCTGGGTTTCGTTTATTAACATGTCGGTGGTTTTATTACCCCACGCTCCAAGTCCCAGTTGTTTCAGCTGCAACATGAACACAGCCTAAGGCATCTCTGAAACAGCAGAGCATCCTCTTCTCTGCTGAAATGATTTGTGCTCTGGCGTTAGTTCACACTAATATTTACACAACGTTAGACCACTATATTATCCTGGAAGGCAGGTGTTGCATCACCCCAATGCCTGAAATTCTCTTTGCTGTTTCAGTTGGCGGTAACATCCTTCCCTGCCTACCATCCATGAGCGTTGCCATGTGTTGCTAAGCAGCAGCTGTGGTCCATCGCTGAGCTGGCTGCTAACACTGCTCCGTGAAGTGATTCCTGGCTCTTCAGAAACCCAACAAGCTGTGTTTCAGAAACCAGGTAAAGCTATGTGACTACCAGTGCCTCCTGGAAATCCAGCCCTGGCTCCGACACCCGACTTGCCCACCTGATTCTGTGGTGTCTCTTTGCAGGATAAAACATCTGTACTGAAGTTCTTCTCTGGAGAGCATTGGAGGTTGTAGCTGCAGGTGGCCATGGCAAACGACCACTGAGTCTGAGCATCGGCTGATGGGTTATTGCTCATGTGCACTGCAGCCCATACAGAGTCCTGGGTTATACCATCTACCTATGGGCCTTTATCCCCAGTTTATGAGCTGGAGAATTCTCTAAATGGGATGAACCCCAGCTGAGAAATGCCACTGGCCTCAGGCCAGCCGGGTACTCATGGTCCAGTGCAGAACCTAGTCCCCAAGTGTGTACAAAGCTCCAGCAAAGCAGGATCTCCTCCCATGGGCGAGAACTCACCTCATCCCTCTCTAATTGGCTTGATTTGTCTTGATTAAACATTTACCAGCTCCAGTTAAACTCTTTAATAACTTATGGCCCAGTGTGTTTAAATATGCATCGATAATGAGCAATCAGCAGCTCCAGAGCCAGATGAGAGTTGGTAGAAAGACACCAGTGCACGCTCATTACCAGGGACGGCTGAGCTGTCCAGAGGGTCGGTTGGATAAACGAAGGCAAGCCTGGACATTTATATTAAATGATCAGGCCTTCTGAGGGATGTGCGCTTCTAAGTGTGTGTGCATGCTTGTGAGGGGGTGTAACCCCCAGTTGTGTGTGTGCACACTTCTGAGGTGCGTGCAACTCCTAATTGTGTGTGCACACTTCTGAGGTGCGTGCATGCCCCCCCGCGATTGTATGTGCACACTTCTGAGGTCTGTGCACCTCCTCAATTGTGTGTGCACACTGCTGAGGCATCTGAATCCTGCAATTTGCACACACACATACCTGCATGTGCCGGGCTGCATTAGCACACATTGGAGTCTCCATGAGCACAGGTAGAAGTGTGGGCACTTATGAAAATCTGTCCCTTTGAGCCTGCAGAATGGGTCTAGAAATCTTGCCCTCCAGGCTTTCCCATGAAAATCCTAAGAGTCCCCGATTCTGGCCCAGCTGTTAATGCCATGACAACAGGCTCCCCAGAGGTACCTCGGTTCCAGGCTGCACCCCGCAGTGTCACAGACACTAAGAAAATGAAGAAGAAAGTGACTGGAACTTGTTTGACTCTTGTAAAAGCTTCAAGGTTTGGCTCGAGTTTCGAGCCAAGGTTCAAGGTGTTACGGATCTCCCAGTTGATCTAATCTAAGCTATTTATGGCACATCTCAAACGCCTGTCACAGCTTTATCTGAACTCCTTGAGACTTTGTTACGCCCGGCCCCGCTATGTAGGTTTTAACTCTTGGTAAAATTGCTCCAAGTGCGCAGGGACATTGCTAGACCCGACTAGAGCATCTGGCTGCCTGTGGCCACCTCATTTATTTCAGCTGCAGGAGAGTTTTCTCCTTAGTCTCTGCTCTTGGCTAAGGGAGCCAGCGTCTGCAATCAATCGGAAGGGACTGCCTGCCATCTAGTGGGCAAACGCAATGCAGAGGAGCAGGAGGTGTGATTCCAGGGTGGGGAGACACTCTCGCACTAGTCCTGAGAGAGCGAGTGCACTGGAAAGGCTGCATGGGCAGCAGGCGGGGCTAGCCCCCTCCAGTACCCACCTAGGCTTTCAGAGGGGTTCGTACTGGGTCGCCCTAACCCGTCCCGCTGCTGATACAGCTGCAGCTACACTGCTGTTTTTCAAAAAAAGAAAAGCTGTACTTGTGGCACCTTAGAGACTAACAAATTTATTAGAGCATAAGCTTTCGTGAGCTACAGCTCACTTCATATGCATCCGATGAAGTGAGCTGTAGCTCACAAAAGCTTATGCTCTAATAAATTTGTTAGTCTCTAAGGTGCCACAAGTACTCCTTTTCTTTTTGCGAATACAGACTAACACGGCTGCTACTCTGAAACCTGACTGCTGTTTTTAGCGCACTAGCTGGATCAGAGCTGGCTGGGGTATGACTTCCCAAGCTGGGAATCAGAGCGTCAGCTTCGGTTTAGACATACCCCGAGAGGGGCTCCCAGCACCATCCCTCTTGTCCTGCTGGGAAATTTCTAGGGGCAGCTTTAGGATTTTATTCCTTCCCTACCCCACCATTCACTGGCCCATAGGGATTGTCGGATGTAACGCAGCCTGCAGTGACGCAAGAATGCGGATACCAACCTCAGACCAGAGTGGCAGGACACTGGGCACAAACCCCACAGTGGCCGGGAGTTCTATAGTATGAGCCACTCAAGCTCTATAACAGCCTCACCGTGGAGTCCCAGACTGTCCCTGTGGGTGCTCCGATCTGTGGCACCACCAGCGGGCCTGCCTTTGCGATAGACTGTCCCTGCAACCAAGATCAGAGCAATAGTCAGGTTGTTCCCAGCCTCAAAGGACCAGTCACTTACACCCGGCCAGTTGCACCTTAGATTTCACACCAAAGACAACACTTGTAGACAATCCTATAATAAACTATATACTGATTTATTTAATAGGAAAAGGAAATAAAGTTATTTGCAAGGTTAAAGGAGGTAAACATGTATTCACAAATGAGTTACAATCTTAAGTTTCAGAAAGTAGTAGAAGCTTCTATAATAAGCAAGCTTTATATATCCTTTAGTGCTAACCCAGGCTACGCACTGGGGAGCTCTTGCTTATGCTTAGTAAATTCCCCCCCCCCCTCGACCAGAGTGCAAGCACTAAAGAGATCCAGTTCCTTCTTGTTAGGGGTTTTCAATCCCCTTTCACTCTTGTGCTCTGAGCTGCAAACTCAGCTGATGGGAGGAATCTGCTTACATAACTCCATGAGGGAAGGGCAAATCAATCCCTTTTGTCCTCTTTATCATCCCACAATAGTCCGTCTGGTGTTGATGGACCTTTCCTGTTGAGCAGGACGTAATGCCTTCTGTTGGAGCTCAGCACTTCCCACTAGTTCTCTCCTGCATAGTGATTTACACGGTCACAGAGGCTCACCATACAACTGCTCAAATATAATCTTGCAATAAGGGATACAGATGTTATAAATGAGATTAATGCCAGCAGCAGCTCACCAGCATTCAATAAAGTCTAAGCACCAAACACAGTTTTATAATCCTAATACCTGTCTGAACAATTCTAACACTCAGGTAAGCCAGACTGATCCCAGCGAAGTATTTGTCAGGGTTCAGTGGCGGCATGGGGACCTTGGCATGAGCTGGCACCTGGTTTGCCGGTGTCACACCAGACTGGATCAGACCCAGCATCCATCCCGGCCAGCCTGCTGTTTCCAACAGTGGCAGCACCAGCTGCTTCAGGAGAAGTAGGTGCTTGCGGGGTAATCTGCCTCCAGGGAGAGTTTCTTCTTAATGAGCTTTAGTCGTGAAAGCCCCCAAGCCTTGCCTGCACCTCTCTATGCTGTTGGCATCTTCACATTCCAACACAATGGCATCAGTGCCCTTGTGAACTGATGGTGCTTCAGTACCTGCGGACGAAAGACTCCTAGCACAGTGAAGCCCCAAATACACGTAGGCCTTTATAACTCTTCCCATCCAGCTGCTGGCAGGAGGGACGTGGCAGATCCGGGACAACTGGGAGCGACCCTGGAACTTCAGGATGCAGGGTGAGTGCCCTGGCAGATTCTAATGGCCTCCTCCTGGCCTCAGGAATGGTGGGTGCCTATTGTGGGCTCTTGAGGGTTTCATTTCCAGGGTGGATAACGGTTAACCCTTCGAATGCTGACATTTTCCAGGCTCCTGGCTCAGGAGGCTGTGTGAATGTAATTTGTTTCAACCCAAATCCCCAACTGATACATATTCTTGAGCGAGTCTCCTTGTGTCTCACGCGGGACTCAGATGCGCTCGCATTAATAAATACATACCCTCGATCAAACAGTCATACAGCACACCCGCTAGAAATCAAATCACAAAGCAGCAGCATCCCTGAACCAAAGCCAGGGGTATTGGCCAGGGGATTTACTACGGGAAGCGACTTCCCACATATTGATGTAAAGTGGGGAGGGTGGGCAGAGGGGAATGATCCTGGGGAATGATGGTAAAATCCCTCAAAAGGTGGATGGGCCCAGAGCTCAGAGATTTGCCTTGGTCAGGCATGGACAGGGGCTGGAGTCCAGTCACCAGGACAAGCTAAATTACAAGAACTGGAAGGAAGAGTTGCTTTCATCAGCAAACAGGGCCAGGAGAATAAATGTGGTACAATATTTTTTAAAAAGTACGAACTTGTTTTAAAACATTGTGAGGCGCTCAGAGCCAGGGTTGCCAATCTCTTCCATGCCCGGGCCCCACTCCCGGGCCCTACACCCATCCAGCTGGGTCCCCCACCCATTTTGCCGCTCTTGACCCCTGTTTGTGACCCCCAGAGAGGTCACAGCCCCCGGGCTGACATGGGCTAGAGCCTGAGACAGGAATCACTGAAGAATCCAGCCTGTGACTTCCGGGGACAGACACACAGACAGTCCCGGGCTGCTCCCTGCCAGGGTATCCTGGAGCAGAATTTGTTAACGTTAAAGAGATCGTCACTATCACTGACACAGGCCCTACCCAGCACCTGCTTGCTGTGTTTGCCCTGCCCCGGCGGGCGCTGTCACGGGCACACAAGCCAGCCATTTCCCCGCGGGGCTCTCGGGGCGGACATCCAGAGCCCTGAACTCAGGCCCCGGCAGGCTGCAGCAGCCCCCCCAGTGCTCCATCACGGCCCCCGTCTCTCTTGGGAACCTCAGTGCTGTGACCTCAGCACCTTGGCGACAGAACCCCAGCGCAGGGAGGCCATCTTGGAGTCTCCCCTCTGCTGCCCCGTCTCTTCCCTGCTCCCCGAGAGGCCCCAGGGAGCCGTGCAGGCCGGACGGGACCTCCCAGCCGCTGGGGGGGGGGGGCCTCGTTGGGTGAGTCGGGCATGAGCCTGGCCCTGGCACCTGGAGCTGGGCTATTTGATGGACAGTGCCGCCCCAGCGTGCAGCCGCCCTCCCGCTGAGTGCCCGTGGCCAGGGCAGGATGCACTGCCCGCCCGCCCGCTGCGAAATGCATGGAAACCAGGGGCTGGGGAGGAAGGGGGGGCTGTTGTGAAAGGACACGTGGCGCCTCCTGCTGGCAGTGGCCATCTGGTGAAGGTGATACCGAGCAGGCCAGTGCCAGCGGGCGGAGCGTGGGGCTGGACGGCTCCGGCCGTCGGGCACAGGGTGATATGGCTGGAGCCTTTCTCAGTGGCTCGCTCCCAGCCAGGCCAGTCAGCGAGGAGCCAAAGTCCTGACCCGAGGCCGGCAGGACCCAGAACCTCAGATCCAAGCCCCTGGAGGTTCGGATCTGGGTTCGGAGCGGAACCTCCTGGCTCGGGCCCATCTCTGGCCAGCACCTTTGGCTCGGTGGCTTATGTGAAATGAGTTGTTGGGTCTCAGGCCAATTCACTGGATGAAGGAAGCCCATTACCACTGGCCCCACTGAGAGAGGCCAGAGCCCTGGATACGCATCAGCAGAGGGCTCAGACACACCCCACATCTCAGGAGATGCACTCCAGCCCCTTGCCAAGGTGCAGGCCGGGCCCCAGGGATCACTCGTCCGCAGGGCACAGACGGGTGGTGGGTGTGACGAAGCGGGACTGTTCTTAATGTTTCCTCTGAATATTGTGGGGGTGCCTCAGTTTCCCCTATGCAGTTCTTAAGTCTCTAGGGGGTGGGATAAGGGTGTATGATTGTTGCAGAGCCCTAGAGGCAGGTGTGGGCAGGGGTCTGGACACAGAGAATGGCCGACACCCTGTTTCCTGGCAACTGGTGGCCTGGGCCTTCCCCCCCTGCAAGGTGAGAGCTAAAGGGCTGGAAAACAAAGGAATCAGGTGCCCTCCTGGCCAGGAAAGGGACAAAGCCCAGAGGAGGAGGGGGCTGGAGAGAGTTTCAGTTTGGGCCTGGCTGGGGACATGGAGTGACGTGCAGACGGGGTGGTCTGGCTCCCTGCCCCCCAAAATGGACCCAGCTGAGGGGTCCTGTTCTCTGCACCTACAAGCTCTGGTTTAGACCATGTTCCTGTCGTCTAATAAACTTTCTGTTTTACTGGCTGGCTGAGAGTCCCGTCTGACTGCGGAGTTGGGGGGCAGGACCCTCTGGCTTCCCCAGGACCCCGCCTGGGCGGACTGGCTGTGGGAAGCGCACAGAGGGGCAGAGGATGCTGAATGCCCCGAGGTCAGACCCAGGAAGGGGGGAGCCGGGTGAGCTGCGTGTCCTGCAGACAGGCTGCTCCCAGAGAGGAGACTCCCCAGAGTCCTGCCTGGCTTCATGGGGAGCAGCTCCAGAGCATCGCCGGGGACTCCGTGACAGGGGGCCTGGCCTGGATTCTCCACCCTGGCTGTGGGTGTCTCCTGGAGTCTTTGCAGGCCTGCGAGAGGTGGGGAGAGCATGGTACCTGGGGCCTTCTTGAGACCAGCACTGCCAGGCAGAGGATGCAGGTGACCTGCAGCAGGGCCCTCTGATGCTGAGCCTAGCTCCTGCGGGGCCCAATCGCACAGTGCAACCAGGGGCCTGGTTCCTTGGCGCAGGGACTGTGGGTTTTTTGTTTGGCATTTGTACAGCACCTAGCCCAATGAGATCCTGGCCCTGGCTGGGGTGTCAAGATGCTACAGGCATACAAATAATAGGACCCGTTGGTACCATTCTCCAACCCCATCTCAACCCGTACCATGGTTCGTGAGCTGACCAGAGTCTTTGCCTCCCTCAGGAATTTCACCGTGACTGTCGCCCTGGGGCCACGGACGGGATGTACCAGCTCAAGGTCCAGGCGGAGCCGCCGGCCCCGTCGGGGTCTGACATGAGTGCCCAGGAGCTGAAGGAGCTGCTGTGGTCTGGGGGAGAATGCAACTCTGCCCTGATAAGAGATGGCGCCTTCCGGGTCAGTGGGCGCCAGACAGGCTGCATGAGCAGGCTGGGCAGAGAGGGCACCGGGCAGCTTGCCGTCTGCAGGGTATACGGTACCGTGGCTAGCAGGGCCTTGTCCTCACAACGGCTGCGTCTACCTTTCCCAGGAAGCCTCCCACTGGTGCCCTAGCAATGGTGGGAGCCCTAGTTTAGGCAAGTCCCCGGCGTTCTTACCACATCGTGCCATTCCTACCCGCTCGGCACAGGGTTGACTGGCACAGACGTGAGTATGCCAGTGTTCAGACGTCAGTGGCAGCTGTGCTGGTGGGAGAGCTCCTGGACCGTGCTAGTGCAGAGAAAATGTGGGGGTGGAACCCAGACTTCAGCAAAGACCCCATCCAAGCGCCGACGGCCACGCTACAGAACAGAACCTGTGCCCTAGCCAGATCAGCAGCAATCGTTGTCTAGCCAGCTCCCTCGCCATGGAGCCACACGTAGCGTAGGCAGAGCCCGCTGACTTTTTAACTCGGTAACGACTCCCCTAACGAGGCCTCTTCCTGACCCACGTTACAGACAGAGCTGGTCCAGCAACAGTCGCAAAGCGGGGCTGCAGGTCACGACTCGTGACTGCACCGTGTCCACCACCAGCCAACTCTAGCCAGCATGACCCAGCCCAGCCACTCGGGACGTGAACGCCCTGGGGCAGGCCATTTGTTCTGGCCGCATAAAGGGAGCCCCAATGGAGGCTGGCAGGAGACGCGAGGCAGAGTAATGTCTGGCTGTCTGGCTGTCTAGATGATAGGTGAGCTAGGTGATACCTACCAACCAGCCATGTAATCTAGCGGCTGTGACAGAGAAAGGGAAATGCCCACGCAGACTCAGTGCAATCCCAGCCACCCGATGAGTGTCCGAGACCTGTCCCCACCCCGCTCATGGCAGCAGGCTGGGGGTGTCCCCACTCCCCTTGCCTGGCTCTCATCGGCCATGGTCTCTCCTTTCCCTGCAGCAAAAGAAGCTGGCACGCCAGCTGATGGAGGGAGGGGAGTGTGAGGAGCATCTGATGGCAGGAGAACAGCAGGTAGGGCTGGGGGCTGACGGGATCTCTCTTCCAGTCTCCCTGCTGGGGACATCGCCCCAGCTTCCTGGGACGGGACTCTAAGCATTTCTCCCTCTGTTTTAGCCTCAACTCTTCCAGAGGGGCTTTGAGGAGAAGCTGGCGTTTCAGCCGGAGGGGAGCGAGCGCCACCACAAGGCAGGGGAAGCACTGGCATGGTGTGGGGAGGGAGGGGCTGACAGCATTCAGGGGATGTGGGTCAGGACCATGGAGAGCCAAGGTGCCACCCAACAGAGGCAGTGCAGCGGGGTGCTGTGAAGCACCCCAGGGGCACAGCACGAGCTCAGAACCAGGCAACCCTGCATTTCACCCCCTCCCTCGGCGGAACCAGGCGGGTGGAATATTCTGAGCGCTTGGGTCCCCAAACACCTCACTTTCCAAGCAACGCCCGCAGAACCTGACATCCCTCTCTGGTTTCAGAAGGCCGAGTGTGCAAAATGCAGGGCTTGCTTGGAGGGAAAAGGGCAATTCCCTGCAAGGTTCATGGGCCTGCCACATTGCTAGCTTTGTCCTCCCCAGATCACTGGGAGCCGAAGCCCAGACCACCCTGCCCAGTGCAAGCTCCCATGGCTGAGGTGGTTGACAGGAGGCCTCACAGAGAATGGCCTTGCCAGAGGAGAAAGGGGTCGAACCCCAGAAAACGAGGATTAACCACCCCCACCAAGGGCATCACCGTGAAGGCAGCAAGCACGGGAGGGAGACAGTGGCAGAAGTCCTAGCTCTCCTCCTGCCAATAGCCACCAGGCCCCCTCCCTGCAGACGCTGCTGCTCCCTCCTGGCAGCACTGTTTGGGGGTGCCCAGTGCTCAGGGTGAGGTGTTACCCCTTCCCTCCACCACACGAGTGCCCTGGGATTAGCTGGCAGCTGTCCCTGTTGGCAACAGCAGCTGGTCCCCAGCAGGGCTGTGTCTCCCTGAGCTGAGCAGGCCGGGGCTCTGGCACGGTGGGGTCCAGGCGCTGGTGCCCCAGCAGGTTGTGGGCCACAGGAGCTGGGCCCCTGGAGCTCTCCTGTCCCCCCGCCCCTTGACCCGGCCTCCCACGGTGCAGGGAGCTGACCAAGGTCCCTGCCTTGCAGAGGCTGGTGCGCGGCCCGCGGGAGGCCTATCGAGCGATGGACGTGGCTCTCCAGTGTGTGAGTGGAAACCTTCATCCCAGCTAGTGTCTTAGAGGAACCCCCAGCCCAGGGGTCCTCTAGAAACTCACCTCCACTGCTCCGCCCTCCCTGACCCCGCTGGGACTGGTGCTTGCTGTGCCCCTGACAGTCCCCCTGCCCGGCATCGACACAGGAGAGCGGGGCCAAGCTGGGCCACCCCAGTGCCAAGGCCCCTGGCAGCCCCTTCCCCTCCTCCCCGAACCCCGGGGCTATTGGCCAGCAAGGCCTCTCTGACCAAGCCACAGGCCAGCTTGCTCTCCTCCAAGGCAGGGAGCTGTGCTCCTTGGTCCCCCTGACCCGCTCCACACTCTGCCCTGCCCCGGGGCACTCTGCAGGGGCAGACCGGGCTGCCTCCACGGCCCTGGGCCTCTGCTAAACCCTGCAGTTCTGCTGCTACTTTCACCCCACGCCACACTCCCAGCACATGGCGCGGCCAGAGGAGATGGGCGCCAGGTGCCCCTCTAGGAGAGCTCTGTTCTTCAGGCAGGAGAGCTGATGGCGGGGAAGGAGGAGCCAGGGGCGGAGCGCTGGCAGCTGCCGGGTGAGCCCGACGAGGAGGAGTGAGTATCCACAAGGGTAGCCCGCTGTCAGACTGGGTGGGGGCCGGCAGCGCGGCTGGTGGAGATACTCTGACTGCCCAGAGGGTGCGGGGTCTGCCACTCCCAGAGAGCCGGGGGCAGGTGTGTGACGGTTCAGGTGACCAACAGGGAGGGGTCAGTATGGCCACTCATTGCCCCGACACCATGCGCCGATACCACGGTGATGGGTGCTGAGCTGAGCGCCCGGGTGGATGGAGGGGATGTGCAGTAATGTGCAATCCATGGGGTGCTGGCACAGATCCCAGGACCCGCTAGCGCAGCCAGCCCATCTCACAACTTGTCCCCGCCGTAGCGAGATGGGTGTTGTCTAGTTGGGGTTTAGCTGTTCCAGGTGGGGGGGACCCCATTGTTCCCGTTGGAAGAGGGGGCCGCAGCTCGCTCCAGCCTGCGTTCGGGCTGTGCACCCTGAGAGGCAGCCTGGGTTTTCCCTTTCATAATCCCACCCCATCACTCCTAGCTACACCCCCTTGGTTCACCCGAGCTCGCCCCATCCATCCATCCCTCCCAGGGGCTTGCAGCCCGGAGAGCTCTGAGCATGGTCACCATCAGCCTAGCTATTGCCAGGACAGGCTACACAGACGGGGCTCTCCTGGCCCTGCAAATCAGGCCACATGCCAGGGGGGTTGTTACTTAGGATGTCAGCATCCAGGACGCTCTCCATGTGTAGGGAGAGCATGTGCCAGGCAGCTGCACCCTCTGACCCAGCCATCCAGCTGCACCCACTGAACCATCCAGCTCCACCCACTGATCCAGCCACATAGCTCCGCCCACCGAACCATCCAGCTCCACCCACTGATCCAGCCACATAGCTCCGCCCACTGAACCATCCCTCTCCACCTGCAGATCCATCCATCCAGCTCCGCCCACTGAACCATCCAGCTCCACCCACTGATCCAGCCACATAGCTCCACCCACTGACCCAGCCATCCAGCTCCACCCATTGATCCATCCAGCTCCACCCGCAGATCCATCCAGCTCCACCCGCAGATCCATCCATCCAGCTCCACCCATTGAACCAGCCAGCTCCGCCCACTGATCCATCTATCCAGCTCCACCCACTGAACCATCCAGCTCCACCCACTGATCTAGCCACATAGCTCCACCCACTGACCCAGCTCCACCCACTGACCCATCCATCCATCCAATAGTATCTATCTATCTATCTACAGATAAAGAGATGTCAGCACTTGCATCCAACCATACATATATTGCAAGCTCCGTGGGGCAAGGGTCGTCTTTGCCCTGTGGCTGTACAGTGCCTAGCACAGTGGGGTCCTGGCCCATGGCTGGGGTTACTAGGCCCTACAATAATACGGCTAATAATAACATTGCTTTCTCCTGCCTGTGGATTTTCCAGAATTTACTGGGGCTGCTTTTACTTCTTTCCTTGGCTCCGGATGTGGAGGAGAGGGAAGCGGGTGCAGCCGTGAAGGGGTACGTAGTGACTGCCTGGCCCTGCACCCCCCGACACACAGGTGACTCCCTGCTGGGGAGGGGAGGGGAGGGGGGCAGGGAAGAAGGGGAAGCCTCGACCCTTCCGGCCCCAGCCAGAGCCCTGTGTCCAGGCTGTCCCCATGTGCCAGCTGGGAAGCGAGACCCCAGAGGAGCCCTGCTGGAGGGCTGGACAGCCGCTGCCTATTTCCCACAGCGGCTACCAAGAGGGCAGCCTGCTGGGAGGGGCCTGCCGCCCTGGGGGGCAGGGGTGACCTGCTCCCCACTCCCCACAGGGGCACACTGCCTTGTCTTGTCTTGTGACCCCAGTGTGAAATAAGGAGCCCAGGGGCTTTGCTGGAGTGACCTGAATGTGCTGGCTCTGCCAATAACTAGCCAGGCCTCCATCCCCGAAGGGGGGCCATGGGGCACAGGGCTGGGAGCGGCTCCCCAGAGATGGCTGCACTCCCGCAACGTGCAGTTTAATACACTCAGTGTAAACAAACAAAGACCCTCAGCCACACGTACAGGAAGGGGGCTCACCCGGGGAAGCAGCGACTCCGATAAAGATTTGGGGGGGGGGGTGGACAGTCAGCTGAACAGGAGCTCCCAGTGTGAGGCTGTGGCCATAAAGCGGGGATCTCCAGCGGGAGCAGAGAGGTGATTTTCCCTCTGTACCTGGCACTGGTGCGGCCGCTGCTGGGATCCCGGGTCCAGGTCTGGGGCCCACAGTTCCAGAAGGATGTTGGTAAGTTGGAGGGGGGTCAGGGAAGAGCCCCCAGGATGAGTAAAGGACTGGAAACCTGCCTTGCAGTGAGAGGCTCGCAGAGCTCAGGCTGGTTAGCTGAGCACGGAGAAGGCTACGGGGTGCCTTGATCCCCGTCTGAGCGCACCCACATGGGGACTGTTTATTCACGAGCTCTTGCGTCTAGCCGAGGCAGGTCTCACACCCGACAGGTTCAGGCTGAGACGAGGTGAACGCTTCTGACAGTGAGAATTACCCACTGGAGCAAGTTAGCGAGGGCCGTGGGGGCTTCTCCTTCGCCGGCGATTTATAACTCCAGATTGGCTGGCTGGCGAAGACGGGGGTTGGGGCCGTGGCGGGGCCTAGAGGGGTCGCAAGCCGGGCTGGCATTAGGGGAGTAGGAGGCAGGGCAATTGCCTGAGCCCACATGCCACAGCCTCACCCCCCAAGCTAATTTACAGGTTTCAGCCCCACACTGGGCTGAAGCCCCGAGCCCTGTTCCCCGAGGGGGCTGAAGGTGGTGGTGGTGGTGGGGGGGGGTTTCCACAGTTTTTCTAGTGGGGGGGGGATGATTTTTTTTAAGTCCGAAGTGGGTCGCCAGCCCCAAAGGCTGTGAGCACTGGGGTACAAGCCCGGCTGAAGGGATTCTCCCGGGCAGGTCTGGTGGGTGCTAGGCCGGAGGGCAGCCTGGCTGACCACAATGGGCCGCTCTGGCCCGGGGGTCTATGAAGCTACGACTCCAATAGCGGGGCAGGATCCTGCGGGAGAGCAAGCTCTTAAGTTCTAGGTGTGGGGGGGGGTTAAGGCAGCCCCCCGCACCCCAGCTGGGGCATGCCCTTGCACTAGCCTCCCCAGTGCATGGGGAGTGGTGTGTGTCCCACAAGAAGGGGGATGTGGAGGTCTCGGGGTGCTGGGAACGGGCCCAAGGCAGGGCCTGGGGAAGGGGGGATGCTAGGGACAGGGAGAGGTCAGAACTGGGGCTGCTTTAATGGGCTCTTCCCATTCTTTACAGCTCGCTGTGACCGGGGGCGAGCCGTGGGATCCAGGTCCACAGCTCCAGGCCCCAGCCCCTCCCCCAGATTTATACGCAGACCCGTGCGGCTGCACTTGGCCCAGCCGTCTCTATTTGCATCTCCACCGACCCTGATGAGCGCAGCATCCGCCCCTCGGTCCACCTTGAGCCACCATCCCGCAGCCAGAGCAACAGGGATTCTCCGGCCCGCAGCACCCCCAGGATTAAAGCACCTGACACCACAGCTCGTGCAAGGCTTCTCTGCCCAGAATTGGGCTGTTTCTGACCCTCCCATGCAGGACTTGCCTGCTGCAGTACCTGCCTGCTTCAGGAGGGGGGGCCGCCGTGCCAGGGGCATCAGCCGCTGTTCGGGTCCTTGACATTATTCTGGGTGCAGGGTAAAGCGCCCTGTCTCTGGGCCGATGCCCCGCTCCCCACGGGGCTTGCTTAGGTCTCTCCTCCTCTTGTCTCTTACGAAGGGGACATTTCCAAAGTGCCCTGACCATATATATATCGGGAGAGTCCATGCCCCTCTCACACGCGTGCCGGGGGAGTTCCCCACCACAGGCTCTCTGCTAGGCCAATGGTCAGGCCTGGAGCCGGGTTGTGTTCCAGCCTCCTCCAGGGAGATGCTGTGCCCCCTGCTATCGCCGCCCCCCCCCACACCCGGTCGGCTCACCCAGACATCCATCTGCCTCCGGGGCAGGAGGGGGGTGTGTCTCACCAGTGCTGTCCTTCACAAGACAAGAATCCAGGGAGGCCCTGAGCAGCCCTGCCGGGTGGGTGGGCATAGCACAAGCTGGCTGAGCAGCTGGGCACCCATGGGGGGGCGGAGGGGACAGGTTTGTGAGGTGGAATCCTAGCAGCTGCCTAAACAGCTTAAAGCAAACCGGAGTTGGCTAAGGCCCGGGCCAGGGCTGGTGTGGTCCTGGGCAGGGCAGAGGAATAATCCCCAAGAGCAAATGCACGATCCCTGCCCCGGTGCCACTGTGAGCTAGCTGCCAGGGAAGGGCTGAGCTCCTGTGCATGGAGGGACGGGCGGCTGGGGGGTGATGGCCAGAGCGGCTGTGTGGTGTGAGTCCTGCCCACGTGGCCTTGGCTCTGGGCTTCTAGTGGCCTGAGGGGATGAGCTGTGGCGGGGGGCTCAGCCCAGTTCTCCCCAGCGAGCCCTGCAGGTTCTCAGGAGAGTTCTTGTGCCAGTCTGCCCAGTGCTCTCACTGGGAGCTGACACATGGGAGCTGTCCAGGCTGAAAAGCTGGCCAGACCGTGCTAGGGGCAGGGGGTGCACAAGAGTCGCTGGGCAGAACCGGCCCCCTTTGGGGCTCTAGAACAGCTTGCCAAACCATCCGACCCAGGTGTTCGTGGCGCATCCCAAACCAAGAGCACAGACCTCGGCTCTGAGATGCTAGTTCAGGGGCAGAGTCTCAGCTGGCCCAAAGTGGCACACCTCTGTCGTGCTTGGAGCCAGGCGGCCTACCCCAGCGCCGAGCAGCCCATGCACTGCGGGCGGGTGCTCTGTATGGCACAGCTGCACAATATCGTTCCTCCCCGGGCTGAGGGCTGCTTTCACTTTGCAGGCTGCCAGGCGGGTGCCCCATGTGCCAGACTCCGTGGGGGTCCCATTGGGCCACTGCCTGCCACCAAGTCCTTTCCATCACAGTTATATAGCACTGTAAAAAATGTACACGTAGCTGAGGCAGATGGGGGCAGGTGGGCCTCACGCTACATATTTATAAGCCAAGCAGCTTGGCCTCCAGGAAGGGGTGTGAGGCTCCAAGCCAGCACCAGCTGCATGGAAACAAAGCTCAGCTGCTGGTGTTTGAGCAGGGGCCAGCATGGATAGTAGGGTGGAGTTCCGGTGCCCCCAAGCGTGCGCGGGGCTCTACAGAGCCTTTTAAGCCAAGGCCCCGGCCCTGGAGAGCTGGCAGGCTGGAGCATGGCCATGCCATGAGTGAGGGGGATAAACACAAGCTGGGGGGAATGTGCCCCAGCCAGGACCTGCCTCCCGTGGTGCAGGTGTGGAAGGATATTGGCCAGAGGGCCCTGGCTGCGGAGGGGGTTTAGGGAGGGTTTCCACGCATGAGGGGGGCATGGCTGGTGATGGGGCGGCCAAGGGAGCACCGAGGGAGGTGGCACCAGCAGCCCGGGGGGCAGGAGGAAAGGCCAGCACTGTGGGGCAGGCTCTAGGCACATGACTTCGCCCTGCCTGAGCCCATGAGAGCTGGTCTTGCCTTACAGCTCACCAGCTGAGCTCTGTGCATGGGTAGGGAGGGCCCTGTCCTGCGCCCGCTGGAGTCAGCAGCGTGCGCCAGCTCAGCCCAGCCTGCTGCCCTGGCCTGGTGGGAGCAGGAATTCGCACGTGGAGGTGGCATGCTGGGTGTTCTGGAGCCCGCGCCAAGTCCCCGCACGTGTACACACCAACGTCCCCAGCCTCGCAGCACGTGCACGGCAGAGGGCGCTGGCTGCATAAAGCCTGGCTGCAGCCACGTGGCATGTGGCTCCCCCCTAAGACCTGCAGCCTTTAAAGAACTGAGTCAATCCTAGTGCAGGAGCACGGCCTGGCCCCAGGCTCCAATGTGCTGGGGGCTGTAACACACATGTGCACATGCACACACATGGGACAGACTTACCACCTCCTGCCCAAGGGAACTATTTGGGGTGACCTGGGGCTCCATCTCAGGGTGCAGAGGGCCCCTAGCTCAGGGAGGGCCCCGTTGAGCCCTGCTTTGGAAGAAGCCCTGTTGAAGTGCTTGGCTGGGGCTGGCCACACGCCAGTCAGCTGTCGCTCTGTTGGGTCCCAGCTGGGCCTGCCTTGGTCTGCGCCCTCCAGGCCACTCCGCAGGGCACTGGCCAGGCTAAGGTAAACGGCCCAAGCGATGCTGTTTATACGCCTCTGCCAGCCTTATCCCTCCAGGTGCCCTTTAGTTCCCTCCCCCAGTTCTCCTAGCGCTGCCCTTTGTGGCTCCAGGACCAGCTCCCCTGTTTAGTGACTCTGACTTGCCGCCTCTAGCATCACCAAGGCCAGTCACTGGCTTACCCGGGCTTTGCCCTCTGCTCAGAACACTGCAGGCCCCTGTGCCAGTCACTGCTCCCCTCTGAGCACCCCCAGCTTGGCGAGGGCTCTCTGGCACCCAGCCCCAGGTGACGCCCCATTGCAGGGGGCTGCCCTCAGTGCTCCCTCTAAGTTTTCCTCCCTGGACACATCACCTCCATATTCATGTGGTGGGGGTGGGGCCGAGGGATTTGGAGTGTGGGAGGGGGCTCATGGCTGGGGCAGAGGTTTGGGGTGCACGGAGTGAGGGCTCCGGTTGGGGGTGCTGGCTCTGGGGTGGGGCCAGGGATGCGGGGTTTGGGGTGCAGGGTGCCCCAGGGCTACGGCAGGGAGAAAGGATCCCCCTCAGCTCTCTCTCGCTGCAGCAGCATTGGACTGAGCAGGGAGAGGAGCATCTCCCCGCTGCAGCATCTCCACCAACCGTGGCGGGTCCAGGCCTAGGGGAGAGGAATCTCTCCTGGCCGCAGCCCTGAGCGCCTGCGGGGCACTGAATAGGCTGCTGCATGGCCACGCAGCTTAGAGGGCACTTAGGGCGCCCCGACTGTGAGCTCTGAGCCGGCGGCCCAGGACCAGCTGGGCGCTGTAGTGCATTGCCCGGGCTTTGCCCTGTGAGTACGACGCTGTGGGTGGCACTCCGATGAGCAGATGCCCCAGCTGCCCTGTGTGCAGAGGGACCCAGCCAGGGGCTCATATTCGAGTGACAAGCGAGAGCCCAGGAGCCAGCCTACTGGGGACGTGGTTCTGGATTCACACCCATCAGCATGGCACTGAGGGATGGCACACCTGCCCTGGCCCTGGTCCGCTCAGTGTCCCCACCACAGGACTCAGAGCCCCGTCTGTTCAGGCAGGCAGGCCGCAAGCTGCTGGCTTGGAGCTGTGGGCTGGCAGTCGGGGCCCCTGGGAACCCCTCCAACCCCAGCACCACGGCTGGGTCACTCTGGGCACTTTCTGCCCAGTGGGTGCAGTCGCTCGGTGCCACCCACTAGCAAGAGACCTTTATGAACATCGCCACGGGGGCCCAGGGATGGAGTGCGTGAGCCCTCGTGCAGGGGGTGTCTCTGCCCCTGCCCTGCCCACAGAGCCGGGGCTAGCCCGTGCAAATGCTGGTGCCGGCTGGGGAAAGCGTTTGCGCAGGGCTTTGCATGCCTTGGGGAGAAGGCACCGAGGGAAGGGAGCGGCTGTTGGTTCAATGCTAGCACTGAAGGATTTTCTCTTAGCACAATTCTTCCTCAGCGGCGAGGGCCTCACACACGAAGCTCGCTAGTGCTCTGGAGATCTAAGGAACTCTTCTCTAATGCAGCTACACCCCTGGGAGGCGGGGCAGGGCTGTAAGCCCCGTGGTACAGATGGGGAAACTGAGGCCCAGAGCGACTATGTCCCGGATCCTCAAAGGGAGTTAGGTGCCGTCACCTGCCAGACGCTCACGGGACTGAGCTGGCGCTGGGAACAGGACAAGGTTGTTTTCCATTCCCAGCACCCTGGGTGTCCCCTGCCCTGCCAGGGCTGTAACACAGCGTGGCTCCACCTGGTCACAGGCAGGCTGGCCCCGCAAGCGGCCAAGGGGGCACTCCCCTGGTATCTGGGCGCCTGCCAAGGAAAGGCCGGAGAGCTCGGAGCTGAGGCAATGGCTCAGGCAAGGTCTAAGTGCCCCCATCACCACCCGTCTGACACCAGCTGCTCTCTCCCGCTGGCCCCTTCCCCACCACACGCCAGCAGCCGCAGGCACCCAGAGCTGGTCCCTGTATTCACACTGCAGCCTGCACTAGTTCGGACGTCGGCTCACTGCCCCCCCCGGGCACCAGGCTGACACCCAGTGGCTACCGGAGCTGGGGCATCTCCAACTAGGACCAGAGACCCCCAAGCTTCAAGGGAAAGGCCTGAGATTCCCACTCCCAGCACCCTGTGAGGCTGGGGCACCGGGCCAGGCTGCACGAGGGCGATGCAGCATCCAGCAGAGAGGGCAGCGAAGCCTTGGATGGGGAGTTGTGGGGAGCAGGGCGCATGTGGCACTGCAGAGCCGGGCCCCGGGGGGCTGGGCTGGCCAGGCACAAGGAGTGACTTGGGGTGCCGTGCTCAGTGCTGGCGCCCAGCTGCTGGCTGAGAGGGGCCCTGGGGAGCTCTCCAAGGCGCCATTGGCATCTGAGAGCCCCTCCATGCATGCCCCAGCCAATGCCCATTGCTTCTCTGCTCAGCGCTTCCTTGGCTGCAGCGAGGCGAGGGGCCTAGACGAGCCCCCCCCGTGCGGCAGGGCAGAGGAGGCCTGGGGAAGTCAGCACCGGGACCCCTGCCCGTGAGCACTCAAGGGGCTCTAAGGTTGACCCAGCAGCATGGAGCAGAGTCCTGCCCTTCCCCACCAACCGCACCTGAATGGCCTGCACTGGCAGGGGAGGGGCCAGACTCCTGTCAACCATAGACTCATGGAAGATCAGGGGTGGAAGGGACCTCAGGAGGTATCTAGTCCCACCCCCTGCTCCAAACAGGACCGACCCCAACTATATCATCCCCGCCAGGGCTTTGTCAGGACCGACCCTTGGGGCACTCTGCTTGATACCGGCTGCCAACTAGACATGGAGCCCTTATCACTACCCGTTGAGCCCGACGATCATTCATCCAGCCCAGACTTCTTTAACTTGCTGGCAAGAATACTGTGGGAGACCGTGTCAAAAGCTTTGCTAAAGTCAAGGAATAACACGTCCACTGCTTTCCCCTCATCCACAGAGCCAGTTATCTCGTCATAGAAGGCAATTAGATTAGTTGGGCATGACTTGCCCTTGGTGAATCCATGCTGACTGTTCCTGATCGCTTTCCTCTCCTCTCAGTGCTTCAGAATTGATTCCTTGAGGACCTGCTCCATGATTTTTCCAGGGACTGAGGTGCGGCTGACTGGCCTGTAGTTCCCAGGATCCTCCTTCTTCTCTTTTTTAAAGATGGGCACTACATTAGCCTTTTTCCAGTCGTCCGGGACCTCCCCCGATTGCCATGAGTTTTCAAAGATAATGGCCAATGGCTCTGCAATCACATCCGCCAACTCCTTTAGCACCCTCGGATGCAGCGCATCCGGCCCCATAGACTTGTGCTCGTCCAGCTTTTCTAAATAGTCCCGAACCACTTCTTTCCCCACAGAGGGCTGGTCACCTCCTCCCCATACTGTGCTGCCCAATGCAGTAGTCTGGGGCTGACCTTGTCGGAGAAGCCAGGGCTGCCCACTTGTGAGCCAGGGCTTCTGCAGTTCCCTGTCCCCAGTGCCCCCTGCCAGGTACCCGTGGTAGCCCCTGCCTGTAACACAACAGCAAAGCAGCCTCCTGGAGACAGTGCCTGCAGCAGAGACCCCTGCCCCAGCCTCTCCTCCCAGAGGGGTGGCAATCTGTGTGCAGCTCCGGAGCCTGGCCAGAGCCTGTGCCCGCGGTGGGATGGGGAGAGCAGGGAGGCCAGCTTTCGGGATAGCCATGTCCTGCATCCCTCACCCAGCTGGGGCAGTGGGCCCGCGGCCAGGACTGTGTTAGCCTGTGAAATGCCACTGCAGAGCCATCGGAGGAGCCAGCATGCTGGCTCTGGTCCTGGCTTTGCCCCAATTAGCTGGGGGGTGTTAACGAGTTGTAGAGCCTGAGGGTGCCCGACCCAAGGCGGCACCTAGGCACAGAGTCCCTCTAAGCACCGTGCGGATACCCTCCAGCAGTGCCGCATGCCCACTCCCAGGGTGTGCCCCAGGACGCCTCCCTGAGCATACACCCCGGCCTTCCCGGGGCGCCCACCCACCCTGCCAGGTGCTGCACCCAGCCCAGTCCTCCGCTCTCAGCACGGCCGGGCAGCCCGGACCCCTTCCAACCTCAGCAGGTGCTGGGCCAGCCAGACACTGTGCCCAGAGCCCGCACCAGGGCCCCCCCATACCCCTGAGCAGAGGGGCCCCCCAACGTGGCCTGGCACCTGGAGCGGCTGCCACCACGCACAGGGCACGAGGGGCTGCTGGAGCTGCATTGAGGAGCCGGAGGCTTGGACCAGGGGGATTCAGGAGCCCCCATGTCCCCCTTCCTGCCCCCCAGGATAACCTCAATGGAGCCCCACAATCCACAGCTCCCTCCCACACCTTCCCCCAGTCCGCCTCAGGCCTCGCTGGGGTGACCCTGCCCCACCCCTGGTCCCACTGCCTGGCTGGGTCTGCATATGGCTGCCATCTGCCTCTGCCCCACCTCGCCCTCAGCTCTCCCCAGCCCAGGGCCAGCGCCCCCTCCCACTGCACCCCCCAGCCCAGGGCCACTGCCTCCTCCTCCCTCCCCCCCCAGCCCAGGCCCAGCACCCCTCCCTCGGCACCCCCCAGCCCAGGGCCAGCGCCTCCTCCTCCCTCCCCCCCCAGCCCCGGCCCAGCACCCCTCCCTCGGCACCCCTCAGCCCAGGGCCAGCGCCTCCTCCTCCCTCCCCCCAGCTCAGTGCCAGCGCCCCTCCCGCTGCACCCCCCAGCTTGCTATCAGTGCCCCCCCATCCAGCTCACTACCACTGCCCGCTCCCCCTGCACCCCCCAGCTTGCTACCAGTGACCCCTCCCCCCCAGCCCAGGGCCAGCGCCCCCCCTCCCCTGCGCCCCCAGCTCCTCCGGCTCGTCGCCGGGCTCTCAGCTCTGGCACTTTCCATCCCATCTGGATGTGATTGTGGCCCTGGGCCGCTGGCTGCCCAGGCCGGGCTGCAGCCCCAGCCGGGTGCCAACACGTGGGAGCCATTACCTGGCGTTGGGAGAGTGGGTCCAGGCAGAACCTCTGCGGGGGGTGGGGAGGCTGCTGCTGCCACCCCTCCTCCCTGTTGCCTCCCTGCCCTGAGCCCCTCTGACTGGCAGGGGCAGCCCCATCAAACCTCCCCTGGGGGGCCCCTGGGCTGCTCCCACTACGCCGGGGCCCAGCTGTCAGGGCAAAGCAACCCCCCATGGCGCCAGGGACTCAGAGCCCCCCTCAACCCCATGGCACCTGGAACAAGCAGCGGCAGGGCTGGTGGCTGGCGGCCCCCCCTCAGGCCTCTCTTCCGGGGGGTTGAGCAATAACCAGCCCATCCCACACAGGCTCTGACCCCCAGCGGAGCTGACCCCGGCGCTGTTCAGAGAGAGCCGGCCTGGACCCTGCTGTCACAACCCCCTTTATTGGGATCCCAGGGCGCTGCCCCGAGGGGCCGGACAAGCTCCAGGGGAGGGGGTGGAGGGGCAGTCCTCCCAGCCACTGGAGGGGGGGTTCAGGGTGGGGAGGGGTCAGTGTCACCCTCACACGCCCGCCGGCACCCTCAGCCCGGCCTCCCAATGTCCTCGGATTCGCCAAGACCCCGGCCACGCGCCTGGCCTGGGTTGGGGTCCCCGGGTCCCCGTCCATGAGCCCGGGCTCCTCAGCTCTGTGGATGCCCCAGGGATGCCCCCGCCTCGCCCCCTATTGGGCGCGGATCCAGCTCAGGTCCACAGGCTGGCACCAATGGCAGCACCCAGGGCGCAGGGACGGACCATGGTACCGACCCCGTCGCCTGCCCCTGCTGCTGCAGAGGCGCAGGCAGTGCCCTCCGAGAGCTGGGCCCATCTCCCTCAGGTGCCCGCGAGTGTCTGTCCTGGGGTCCGGGCGAGGCGCTGGCAGGGGCAGGCCACACTGTCCTGGGCGGGCGGGCGGCGGTGTCTGCAGGTCCTGCTACAAGATCTGGGGCTCTGCAGAGAGGGAGAGAGAGCAAGTTGCAGGGGGAGGGGCTCAGGGAACCCCCCCACTGGTCAGCACTGCCCTACGCCCATTGTCAGCCAGAAGCGCCCTGCCCACGCAGCAGTGCCCGGCCGCTCGTCCCCCAACTCAGTGCAGAGGCTTCCCCCCGGCCTCACCCCAGCTCTTATCCACCAACCTGCTGCCCCCCGGCTGTCTGAGCCGACCGTGCGGGGGGCCCTACAGCCTTCCTCTCGGCCCTGTCTCCCTGCCCTCCTGTTCCATGCCCCCGTGCCACCGCATGCCCTCTTCACCCACACCGTCCTGACATCCCGCACATGGACGTACAAGACCCACACACTGCCCTGTCCCCACAGCCTGGTAGCCCATTGCCACCCTCTGCTAGCCTGTGCCAGTCCATGCCATGGCACACAGCGTCAATCCGTACCCACGCCCTGAGCCATGGGGTCCCATAGCACCCCGTGCAGCCCCACGCCACGCCAGCCAGTACGCTGCCCCTCCCCTTGTGCAGCCCTATGTCAGCCAGCACACTGCCCCACACCCTCCACCCAACACAGCCTCACGCTGCCCCCCTCCTCCCCGGACCCCAGGTCACTCACTGGGCAGGGCCCTCATGTGCACGGCAGCTGCCAAGAAGTCATGCTTCTTGGTCTCATCTTTGCTGGGTTTTCTCAGACGGAGCCTGGGGAAAGAGCAGAGGGTTTGGTTGCGCTCTGTGGTCTCCATGCGTTGGCCACAGCTTCAGCCAGATCCCCCGCAGCCCGGCAGGACAGATCCCCAGAGGGGACCTGGCTAGCTGGTGCAGCCCCTTGCACCTTAACCGCTTAGCAAAGATTGGTACTTGGTGCCCAAGAATGTCTCAGCTCCCCCCAGGCCCCGGGATCACTAATGAATCCAGCCCCCCCAACCCCTGGGAGTCGGGTCTAGGTGACTCTGGGGCATGGGGTGACCCTGGGGCAAATGTGGGGGGGTTCCCTTGCATGTGGGGTGACTCTGGGTGTGGGGTGACCTTGGGGCATGGGGGGGTTCCCTGGGGTGTGGGGTGACCCAGGAGAATGGGGGAGTTGCCCTGGAGTGTGGGATGACTCTGGGGCACATGGGGGGGAGGGTTTCCCTGAGGTGTGGGGTGACTCTGGGGCATGTGGGGGGTTCTCTACGGTGTGGGGCGACCCTAGGCTGTGGGGTGACTAGCAAGGAGGGGTGGCTGGAAGGAGGAGAACAGCCAGACCCCAAGCCGGGGGGCTGCACAGGCAGAGCCATGGGGCCCTGGGGCAGAGGGGTCCCACAGCCTGGACGGGATCCAGACCCATTGCCAGCTCTCACTGCGGCCTGGAGACAATTCTCCCAGCCAGGCCTGCTCTACTCACTCCAGGCTTGGCCCTGCCGAGCGCAGCAGGCTGGGGGAATGGCAGGACCCAGGCTGGGGGCGCCAGGATGCAGCCGGCTGGCAGTGGGGTGGTGACAGACATGCTCATGGGAGGACTGGGAATGGGTGCCAGGAGCGCGACTGGGCAGTGCCAGCTCAGGCTGTGTCCCCATGATGCCTGGCAGGCTCCGGCTTGAGGGGTTCCTTAGCGGTGCCACCCTCCCTTGCCACATGCCCGGGGCCTGGCATGAGTCAGTGCAAAGCCGAGAGCTCCAGCCGGAGCCCTCTGTCCGCAGCCAGCTTCCCCGCACAGCTCGGGCTTCTGCCCTCCTTCCAGCCGGGAGCTCATCCTCAGCACGCCCGCTGCTGGTGCCCTGCAGATGCTGGGATGCCAAGGGCCCTGCCCACTGGGGTGTGGGGCTTGGCTGCCGTTTTTCTCCTACACAAAAAAAACACCCAGAGACCCGGCTCGCCCGCCTGATTGCTTGTGAGCAGCCCAGGGGCTGCAAGGGCAGGAGTGAGTGAGAGGCAGCAAAGCCAGCACTGTGCCAGGGATGGGAGTGCAGGGGGCTGCGGGTCGGGAGCGAGGGGCACTGGCAGGGCTGGTGGCGGGGGCTGCAACTCACTGCTGAGCTGTGTGGAGAAGCCAGTGGATCACTGTTAACCATTTCACTGGTGATCACAGGATGCGGGACAGGGGCTGGCAGATTATCTTGTGACGAGCTGCCTACTGTATGTGGGGCACAGCTCCGTGGGGCACCACCGGCGGGTGGGGGGCACACGGCCACATCCTGTGCCTGGTTCCCACATGAGGCGACTGACTGAGCTCAGAGGGTGAGCCCAGCACCCCGGCCCCTGCCTGCCCTGTGCTGCCAAAGGGCCTGTCCCAGCCGCACTTGTGGGGCACCTACCAGACTGCGATGGTGATGCCCAGAACCAGAGCCAGGATGAAGAAAGAGAAGATCCCGAGCGATATCAGGATGGCGACCTTCTCCATGGGGTCGCTGCGATCTGCGGGGACAGACAGACGGACGTCACTGCCAGGGGATGCCCACAGCTCTCGGGGCACCCCACTGGCTCCACCACACCACACAGCGAGGACTAGGCAGGTAGGTTAGCGCCACCCCCTCCTGCCCCTGCCATGTTCACCAGGAGCACCCAGTTGCCTGGCCTTTGGTAAAGAGGCAGGTGCTCCATTCACGGGAACAGCATACAGGCAGCTCTTTCCGTGCCATGCTGACTGCCATTCATTCTGCCAAGCCCAGCTGCCCCATTGCAAACCTTGCCCCCTCCCCGCAGTTCCCCCTGCTCTGGGCAGCTCCTCACCCAGAGAAGGGGGCCAGTCTGTATGCTGTCTTGCTGCCCCTGGGCACCTCAGTCCGTGCGGGGTGAGTGTGGGCACAGTGCCCGGCCAGGCACAGGGCGGCCATGCTTCCACCTGCCAGGCGCTGCCCGCTGCACTGGCTGGGCAGGGACCTGGCCCTCCGCCTCCACCACAGGCCCCAGTCGCCTTCCCTGGCTCCCCTGCCAGTGCTACGAAGGGGCCGCTCACCGATGGGCTCAGGGTTGGGGGCCAGAGATGGCATCTCGGCCGGGCTCTCTAGGCCGGCGTTGGTGATGGCTTCGTCGCCTGGCGTCACGGTCAGGCCTGCAATCGATGGCAGGAGAGAGGCTGGTTACTTGGGGCAGGGGCCACATCCAGTGCCACAGGACGGGGGCTGTGCCAGGCCACGGGAGAGCCGGGCGGGGCATGCGCCAGGCTAGGGGAGAGTTGGGCAGGGGTCATAGAATCATAGACTATCAGGTTGGAAGGGACCTCAGGAGGTATCTAGTCCAACCCCCTGCTCAAAGCAGGAGCAACCCCAGCTAAATCATCCCAGGATAAATCATCCCGCACCAGGCTGCGGGGAGAGCAGGGTGGGGTTTGCAAGACCTTCACAGTGAGAAGCGCTGGCCCAGGAGAAGCTCTGGAGACTGGCCCCCGGCAGAGTCCCCAGAGATGCCTTCCTGCCCCATCCCCGCAGCCCTGGCCCTGGGCGCCCCGGCTGCCCCTCCTCACCTGGCCCGGGTGTGGCCCGTGCCTCGGCACTCCACTCGCTCCAGTTGCCGGCGTCCAGGAAGTCCTTGGCGCCAACCTGCACCACGTGCTCCAGGCCGGAGAAGGCGTCGGTGATGACTTCAGAGAGGTTCACGGTCTCCACCATGGACCAGGAGCCGTGCGCGACGGGCCGGTACTGGAGCCGAAACTTCAACTGGAAATGCGGCTGCTTGGGCCAGGAGGCTGGGTACTGCCAGCGAACCCGCAGCCGCCGCGGGGCCGACGGGACCGGCTCCACCACCAGGCCTTCCGGAGGATCCGGCTTAACTGGACGGGGACAGACATGGGCAGCACCGTGAGCCCACACTGCTGGGCTGCTGCCTTCCAAGGGCTCCTCTGGGGGCTCTATACAGGGTGGGGAGCGGCTCAGCCGCAGGGCAGGAGAGGACCCCAGAGCCCTCAGCCCAGTTCGCCACAGCCCCTAGGCTTGGCCTGAATTGGCCCCTTGCTGGCAGCCGCAGCCCAGGGCAGGCTGGGCCATAGGGAAGGCCCTGCTTGATGCCCATGGGGTGGGGGCCGGCACTCACTGATGGCCTGCATGGTGACGTCGAGCAGCCGGAAGCTGGAGCCCAGTGGGTTCACCTCGGTGACGTTCAGCCGGTAGGAGCTCCAGAACTCACACTTGTGCACGCTGCAGGTGTGCGGGCGTCCGGGGTCCTGCACGCACGGCCCCACCTGACTAGTCTGGGTCCTGCTGACGAGAGCACAGGGCAGTCGGTGCCAGGTTGCCGAGCCAGAGCTGTTTTGCAGGGTGAAAAGCTCCCGCCCACACAGCAAACACAGCCAGGGCGGGGTGCCAAGGCACCTGACCCATGGCCCCCAAGTGCCACGCAGCTGCGACCTTGGCCAGGCCAGTCCTTCAGCGCAGGCTGGGACAGGGTTTGAATGGCAAACCAGGAAAGCTGGGGGTGTCTGTGTCCCAACTGCCCCCAAAGAGCAGGCACAGGGGGCCCCTTTGTACTAAAGCACTGTGCCAGCCAGTCTAGATGGGCATGCGCCAGGTAACCCCCTGCACTGCCAAACACACAGACTTTTGCTCACCATGTGATCCCCAAGCCCCTCATGCAAAGCTGTGCTGGGAGCCACGCAGGCACCTGGGTGTGGGCACACCCCTGTGAGGGGCTGGCCCATGCATGCAGGCCCGTGCACGGCACACTCACAGGCAGGTCTGTGCAAATCCTGCGTCAGGCCCCGCATGCATACGGCCCGTGCACTGACAGCCACAGCCTAGGCATGGTCTAGGGCCTGAATACACAAGCCCTGCAGAGCAGCTGGCCCGGGAGCTGCAGCCGGTGAAGAGCAGCAAAGGGAAGGCAGGTCACTGAGGCCATGGTGCCAGGCCCCTTTTCTTCCTGTGACAGGAAGGTGGGGCGCCAGGGCCGGGTGGGGATTCCCCATGGCGTTGTTCTCGCGCGTTGGCATGACAGGAAACGGGCCAGGATGTTTATCGGGCTGGAAACTCCCGCGGGGGCTGCAGGATGACGCGTAGGGGCCGGATTGGGGGCACTGGGCCTTGGGCAGCGTGCTGACGGGCTCCGGCTGAAAGGCAGGGACCCGGCTCCGCTGGCCAGACATGGCGGGCCAGGGGTGAGCGGCTGGGGCGGGGCTGGCTCAGTGCCTGGGAGAGGCTGTCAGCTGTGGGCAGAGCTGGGTCCCCTGGCAAGGGGCTGCCCAGGCTGCCGTGGGTCCAGGACTGGGGGCAGGTCTCGGAGTCCCTGGCCAGGGGCTGGGACGGGGGGAGGGGGAAACTGGCCCCAATAGGTGCTGCTTGGACAGCTCCGGAGACTCCAGCCCCTTCTCCCCCCAGAGTGGGCAGTGCCAGGCAAGTTCCCCCGCCTAGGACGGGGGTTCGGGCCCGGCCTCACTGCGGACGAGCCGGCTAATTCTGCTTGAGCCATGCCAGGCTGGGCACTGGGCATCACGGTGGGTGTTGTGCTGTGGATTCAGGGGGCCCCAGCAAGCACCGCAGGGCCCCTGGCACAGTGCCAGCCATCCTGGGGCCAGGGCACCCTCAGGCAGGCAGGGTCCAGGCCTGGGCTGTAGCGGGTAGGGAAGGAGCCGGGTCCTACCTCCATTTCTCACCGTCCATCAGCAATTTCTTCCTGGTCGTGGAGAGAAACGGGAAGGCAGCCAGTGAGTCTCGGGGCCCAGGATGGGGCTTTGGAAACGTGCCAGCAAACCCGGCCGGGGGGCCGGGCCCCGGGGGCAGAGGCAGGGCACCGCTGGCTGCACGGCCGTCACTGGCCCTGGCTCCCAGGCACATTTCCAAACCCAGCCTGAGAGACACGTTGGGGGTCGCAGGCAGGGGCTGGAGAGAAGCCCCGGGCACTGCAGGGAGGCTGAATGGATTCAGCAGGGGGAGCTCCCCCCTCGGAGCCAATGCAGGTGCCCAGGCTGCACTGTGGCACTAGGGGGCGCTGTGCCGCTGGCTGCATCCCTCGCACACCCGGGTCACGAGCGCTCCTCGGCTGGGAGCTCGGCACCGATAGTGCATCACGCGATTTATGAAGTGCCAGGCCATAGGGTCTGTGCCAGGGTTAGGCCGCAGGCTCCTCGGGCGGAGCAGCAGCAATGCGAGCAGATGTCAGCACCAGGATCCCAGGCGGGACCCAGCGGGTGGAGAGGATCCCGCTTGGTCTCTTGTCCGTTCCTGGGAACAAGCCGCAGTTTGTCACTTCCTGGCCTAACCGGCGGCGTGGAGCTGCCCCGTGCTGACAACAGCTGCTGTGCTCCACCCCAGAGGTGGCTGCATGTCAGTGCTGAGGGAAGCACACATGCAACCCTTTGCAAAGTGCCCGGGCGTGAAGAGGAATGAGTGTCCCAAACGCAGCCTGCTGGCGCCTCCTTGCCCCCTCGTCACCCGACAGCCCTGCCCCGGCCCCAACCCTGAGTCATGTAACACGTCCACACGCCCCGGTGCAAGTCTGGGAATCCTGGGAGCATCCCCACCAGGGGTAGACCCTGCCGGGCATGGCCCCCGTGCAATGCACTGGCCCGGGCTGTCTGGCTGCTAGTGGTGGCGGCTGGCGACCACCCATGAAGGGTCGCACAGGGGCTTGTGCTTCCCAGGGTGAGCCCCGGCCATGCTCTGTGTCTGTCTGCAGCCAGCGGTTCACGCACTACGGAGGTTAGCCTGCAGGAGCCGCCCCCCAAGGGGGATTCTGCCCCTGCCCAGGGGATGGGGTTGGGTGATTTCACCTTCCTCTGGCGTCCATGGAACCCGCTCTCCGCCCAGAGCTAGGCACTGACCCTGTGCCCAAAGGGGGGCCTGGAAGTGAGGGGGAAGGGCCGGAGCCCTGCACCAACTCTCTCCAGCTTCACAGGGACCAGCAGCTTCCTTCCTCCCGCGGCAGCGTGGGGAGCCGAGCCCAGCCTCGCCTCCGAGGGCAAATCCTCCTTCCCAGAGCACTGGACACGGCCCTGGGGCAGGAGCAGCTGGAAGATCCAGCCAGGAGACTCTTCCCATCACAGGCCACCCACAGGGAAGGACGGGATGACAGCTTCCCTAGCCAGGTGGCTCGGACACCGGGTCCAGCTCTCCTCTCTGTGGTGGGGATCGGCTCCCCCGGGGCGGAATCGGGCCCCTGCAGCAGCCTAACCAGGGGACAAGGGCCCTGATTTTGCACTGGTGTAACTTGAGAGCCGCTCCCCTGACTCCAGTGCCGGGCCCCTGTCGAGCCCCCAAATTCTCTGTCCCCACTTGTCCCCAACACCTCCCCACAGAGGTGACAGGCCCCTGGCTGAGGCAGCTGCTCTATTCCCCCGGGGGTTCAGCTGTGTCCCTCACACAGCCCTGAGGATCTCCCCACCCCGGCTGAGACCCTGCTCCCGGCCTCCCAGAGCGGCTGCTCTTCGGGAACCTGCCCGGCGCCCCGTTCCTCGCTGAATCTGCTCTGGGGCGGCACTTCCCAACCCCACCAGGTGTGGGAGCAAACAGCTCCGAGCCGGTCCCCAGACCCCGGATACACACACAGCATCCTGCTCTCCTGCGCCCTGCCTCGCATTACACCCCCCGGGAGGTTCAGCGGACAGGGGGCTGCTCCAGGAGCTCTAGTCCCACTCTGCCTCCAACACCCTGTGCCACGCAGCGTGCCTCAGTTTCCCCCTCTGCAGAATTGGGCTAATGCGCTCAACCTTCCTGTGGCCAGTGCGTTGAAACTGAGGGATGGACGCACTCCCCTTGTCGCGCTGCCTGGAGTGGGGCCCTGCTCGCCTTGGCCCCTGAGTGCAGAGCCAGGCCCACGAGGAAAGCGATCAGCATGACTGCACTACACAGGCCCCCAAAGGCCCCGGGCGGGATCGGGCCCTGGCTGTGCTGGGGGTTGCCCGTACCCAAGGCTCAGCCCAGCCCCAGGGAGCTCCCACCCTGTGGGTGGCTACACGGTGAGCTGGGGGCAGTTCCCAGGTGAGCAGATGTATCCCCACTAGCTCTAACTGGGCCAGGGCGCTAATAACTTGGTGTGGCTGCACAGCCAGGGTGCTGGGCGGGGGCGAGGTGCCCCCAATATGTGCCCCTCGGAGACTCTAGGCACACGCCCGGCAGTGGGGCAAGCAATGCGGTTAGTGCCCTGGCCCGCTCCCAGCTAGCACGGGTATGGCTCCTTGAGCCAGGGACCTCCCACCCCGCTCACAGCACGACGTGTCCTCAGAAGCCGAGCGTCTCTGGGCAGGTGGGGCCGGAGGGGGCCGGGAACCAACCCCACAAGTCAGTGATTCCAGGCCAGAGACAGGCCGAAGCTCCCTGGTGGGTGCAGAGAGACGGGCTCTGAACACAGGGGGCCTGGCAGCAGAACCTGCAAAACAATCAACGGCTGGACACGTTCTCTGCCCCAGAAACAGACGCTGGGTCCCCACATCTTACAGGGGATCAGGAAGGTGCCCCAGTCAGCACCAGCTAATCACCCGGGAAAATGGCCTCCTCCATTTCTGCACAGCTCTGCTAGGGACTCCTCAGGGGTTATGTCCCACACAGACCCATCTCTCCAGCTCTCCATCCACCCCTCAACACTCTCCATCCATCTCTCTACCCATCCATCCCGACACACGCCCATCTACCTAGCTATCCATCCATCCATCCATCCATCCATCCCCCTTCTCTCTCCACCCATGCACTCACCCACCCGTCCCCAGCCACACCCATCTATCTACAGTGGACGAGAAGCTGGATATGAGTCAACAGTGCGCCCTTGTTGCCAAGAAGGCCAATGGCATTTTGGGCTGTATAAGTAGGGGCATTGCCAGCAGACCAAGGGATGTGATCGTTCCCCTCTATTCGGCACTGGTGAGACCTCATCTGGAGTACTGTGTCCAGTTTTGGGCCCCCCACTACTGGGGCTGGGGCACATGACTTACAAGGAGAGGCTGAGGGAACTGGAGTTATTTAGTCTGCAGAAGAGAAGAGTGAGGGGGGATTTGATAGCAGCCTTCAACTACCTGAATGGGGGGCTCCAAAGAGGATGGAGCTCGGCTATTCTCAGTGGTGGCAGATGACAGAACATGGAGTAACGGTCTCAAGTTGCAGTGGGGGAGTTTTAGGTTGGATATTAGGAAAAACTTTTTCACTAGGAGGGTGCTGAAGCCCTGGAATGGGTTCCCTAGGGAGGTGGTGGAATCTCCTTCCTTCGAAGTTTTCAAGGTCAGGCTTGACAAAGCCCTGGCTGGGATGATTTAGTTGGGGATTGGTCCTGCTTTGAGCAGGGGGTTGGACTAGATGACCTCCTGGAGTCCCTCCCAACCCTGATATTCTGTAAGTCTATCTGATCCGTTTCTATCTAATGACTTCATTCACACACGAGCAGACAGAGACACTCGGCCACTCCCTGGCAGCTGGCTTTGCCTTTTCCAACACTCCTGGTGCTTTCCGTCCTCGCTTCCAAACCGATCCCTGTGCAGATTTCACCCCCGCCCCCAGCGGTTTGCCTGGGGAGCGCTCCGCTCGCCCGGCCAGCATTCCATGGGGTGGGGTGATGGCGCTGGGCCGTAGACAGGGCCTTCCCAGCTCCGACTTCCACCGCCGCCAGCAGCCGCCCCAGGCCGGATTTCTGCCTCGTTAAAGCTGGGCTCCGGGCACGGGACTGAAGTGGCTCCAGGGCACCTGGCCACGAACGCCCAGCTCTGGGGTTGTTTTAACTGAAGGAAAATGGGTTCCTCAAGCACGCGCCCCACAGCAAGCCAGTGGCAGCCCCCAGAAAACGCTGCTTGACCTGTTTTAATAAGCAGGGCTGGGTTCAAAGACCCACTGTTGGATAACTGAGAGCTCTGTGATCATGAAAAACACGGTTCTCTTATTTCCTTTCATCCGAGCAGACCCCAAAGCACTTCCTGAGGCTGAGACAGGCAGCAAACTTCAGTCACTCTGATCTCAGCCCACCTGCAAACCCAGCCCACCCTCCCGGGGATGAGAAGCTTCCAGCAAAACCCAGAGTCATTCATCAACAATACTTTTATGGCCCCATCTCATTTTCATAAACAAGGTTGGACTCTCCATCTCCCCTGAAACGCAGCCAAGTCTGGGGTGGAACGCAGTGCGTAGGAACGCTACGCAGCGCTTGAGGCCAGGACGTGACAAGGAATCCCGTCTGCAGGGAGAACTAAAGGTGTTCCTCGAGCTGAGGCCACCGTGGCTAACACCCCAAAGCGAGTGGCATCCCCTGCCCCCGCACACATGGCCCAGCCCTACCGGTAGGTGGTGATGTATCTGGTGGGGAGGAACGTCTCCACGCTGGGTGTCCAGGAACAGGAGAAATTCTCGTAGTCAGAAGCTCGGCAGGTGACAGATGGGATCCCAGGCAGGTCTGGTGCCGGAGGGGAGGAGACGTTTAGGGGACTCTCCAGGGGCCCCCAGCAAACCAGAGAGCCTCCTGCCCCGACACCCTGGGCTTTCAGCTGCAAGGGGGCGCTGGGTTGGGTACCAATGTCCCCGATGGAGCCAAGGGCGCCCATGGGGGGCTGTGTGAAGGGATGGGGGGTGCTGCCCACTGAGGCCTATCCCCTGGCCACGGAGCAGGCAGCCCACGCCCGGCACAACTGGCCTCCCGGTAGTGTGGAAAGCAGCACGTTCACCCCAGTGACAAGCGGGTCCAGTCAGGTCCCAGAAGAGGCATCCCCGTGCCCAGCCCTGCCCCTACCCAGCCCCCCAGTGCCCCGCATGGGAGGTGACTTACAGCCCAGCCGGAGGGAGACGGAGCAGAGGAGCTGCCCGGTCCCGTCATGGCAGCTGTAGTCTCCTCCCGCAGCAAGCTCGGCCTGTGGCAGCAGCAGGTCGCCGTCCCGCAGGATGCAGCCCTCTGGGAGCGCGGCCGCCCCGTCCCGCCACCACTCCACCCCCGAGCTGGGGACAAGAGGCCGGGCATTCGGTTAGCAAGAGAGAGAGGGCCTGGCTCCTGGCACTGCCACGTCCAGACCCAGCAGGGCTGGTGTGTGAGCACAGGAATAGCCGGGGCTGCAGGTCAGGTGTGAGGGGCCCTGGCAGAGCTGTGGGATGGGGATTCAGGGCTGGGCTAGCAGGGGGCTTCGGGTTGGGAGCGAGGGGCACTGGCAGAGCTGTGGGGTGGGGACCGAGGGCTGGGACAGCAGGGGGCTGTGGTCGGGAGTGAGGGGCACTGGCAGAGCTGTGGGGTGGGGACCGAGGGCTGGGACAGCAGGGGGCTGTGGGTCGGGAGTGAGGGGCACTGGCAGAGCTGTGGGTCGGGGTCTCCCCCTCCACGCCTCCTGCTCGGAGCTGGGTCCGTTCCAGCCCTGATGTGAGCAGAACCAGAACCAAAACCGGGCACCCTCCCCTGCCCAGTGGGGACCTACCGTCCGGGGGCGCCAGCACACGACAGGACGACGTCCGCTCCCACCTGGCCGTACTGCACACCTGGAACGGGCACAGAGCAGGTGCATGAGCAGGTGCCGCAGGGGGCAGGAGCTTCAGTTCCTGGGGCTGAGCACCGCAAAGGGCCCGCGGACATGGACACGGACACAGGGTCCACGCCCAGCATCCAGCAACTCCGGGGTACCTGGGAGCAGCCCCCTGGGTGTGTGACCGGCCGGGGCGAGCAGGGAGAAGGGCTGGACTCAGCCGTGGCTAACACAGCGACTCCCAGCAGGGACGACACCCTGGAGACCAAGGCCGCGGGGCCCCAGTGCCTGTGCTGGGCATGGGGAGCCCCAGGGCAGCCAGGGTTCTCTTTGCCCCTGGCACACGGGAACGGGAGGAGCCGGGGGTGGGGGTTTGCTCCAAACCTTCGGAGCTGCCCCCGGGACCCCTTCCCAACCCCCCCCCGGCCAGAGCACAGCTCTCCCCCAGGGATCCCCTGCCCTGGGACCCCTTCCCAACCCCCAGAGAACCTGGAGATCCCCTACCCCAGAAACTCTTCCCACCCCCCCCCAGAGCACAGCCCCTCACCTGGGGATCCCCTGCCCCGGGAACCCTTCCCATCCCCCCCAGAGCACAGCCCCCCACCAGGGGATCCCCTGCCCCGGGAACCCTTCCCAACCCCCAGAGCACCTGGGGATCCCCTGCCCCGGGACACCTTCCCAACCCCCAGAGCACCTGGGGATCCCCTGCCCCGGGAACCCTTCCCATCCCCCCCAAAGCACAGCCCCTCACCTGAGGATCCCCTGCCCCGGGAACCCTTCTCATCCCCCCCCAGGGCACAGCCCCCCGCCAGGGGATCACCTGCCCCGGGAACCCTTCCCAACCCCCCCACCGAGAGCACAGTCCCTGACCTGGGGATCCCCTGCCCCAGGGCCCCATCCCAACCTCCCCCCCACAGAGCACAGTCCCCGACCTGGGGATCCCCTGCCCCGGGACCCCTTCCAAACCCCCACCCCAAGCACAGCCCTTCACCTGGGGGCCCTCCACCTGAGGATCCCCTGCCCCAGGAACCCTTCACAGCCCCCCCAGAGCACAGCCCCCCCACGTGGGGATCCCCTGCCCCGGGACAGGTCTCCTCTCCCACATCCCACCCCCACCCCAACATGGCTACTTACAAACGTGGAACTGAAGGGGCCCCAAAAGCAAATGACACCGGCCAGAGCTGGCAACCTCCACGAGAGGGGCCTGGCCAGGAGAGCCAAGCAGGGGGGCTGGGATCAACAGAGCTGGGTGGGGAGTGGGTCTGTGCTTGGAACAGCAGGGGCTGTGGGTCGGGATTGAGGGGCAACGGCAGAGCGGCGGGGGGAGGTGGGGGGGAGGAAAGGTGCCGGGAGCTGGGATAACAGGAGGCTGCAGGTCAGGACTGAGGGGCACCGGCAGAGCTGGGCAGGAGGAAAGGGGAGGCCCAGGGCTGGGATAACAGGGGGCTGTGGGTCGGGATTGAGGGGCACCGTTGGAGCTGGTACAGAAGAGAGGATGAACTGTCGGGTTATTTAACCTGAAAGCAGGATCAGGCTGGGCCCCCCGGCAGCCTGGCTATTGCTGGGAGGTTCACAAGGGTGGATGCTCTGAGCAGGTTTCTCATCCTGGCTCTGATCCTGACTCGTTCCAGAGCCGGGAGGAAATTCACCGTGCCTCAGTTTCCCCACGTGTAAACTGGGGAAGGTCCAACTGAGCCCCCACCCAGGGGCCTGGGAGGGCCAGTGCCGTGCTGTGTTTGGCTTGCATGGCTGGTACGAGCCACAGGGCCACTCAGGGCACAGCAACTGAGCCTTCCTCCTCCTCACCTTCCTCGCGCCAGCCTTCCCCTGAAGTGACAGAGGTGGACACCAGGGCTGCAGCCAGAAGCACCATCACGCTTCTGAGGCCTGGGGTGGGAGTGCACATCTGTGGGGAGAGAAAACACCCCGTTACTCCCCACGCTGGGCTCCAGCAATCGCTGGCCAAGAACGGGGCTCGGCTGGCCAGGGCTGCCTTCCCCAGAGCCCCCTCCCTGCAAGAAACAGAGCCCCACGCTGAGCCAGGGGCCCCAGGGCTTCCCTGTGCATCAGATCAGTCCTGGGGAAATCAAATAGAGGGCAGCAGGCAAAGATGGGCGCGCACACACACACCCACACTCACACCCACACACACCCCCCAGCCAGCCAGGAAGGGCTCCATCGCCAGTGGCTGGCCAGGCCCGGCTGGCTCAGAGTGGCAGGGTCACCCCTTGTGCCTGTCCCATGCTGGCCGGGGCACCAGGGGCATGGGGCAGAGCAGGAGCTGGGGGTACAAGGGGGGCCGACCAGCAGTGTGGCCAGCAAGTCGCAAGGCAGGTATGCAGGGGAGAAGGAGATGCTGGAGAGGGCTGTGGCTGAAGCAGTCACGTGGATAACGGGTCCCTCACATCTCTCCATCAGCCCCGCAAGGGAGCTGGCTTATGGAGCCGCGACTGGAGAGGGTAACGACAGGTCTCTGGGCTGCTTCTGGCTGGCACCCTCAGTGTCCCCATCCCTGGTGGGACACTGCGCCGGTCCCAGCAGGGGTCCCGCAGGCAGAGGTGGGGAGGGCGAGACCGCGCCCGGGGGTGTCTGAGCCAGTGGGGATGGGGACACTGTCCTGCAGGATGCTGGGGAGGGGAGAGTGGGGCGTGGGGGGGTGGGCCCAGCCCTGGGGCCACGCTCATGCCCTGCCTTCCTGCGCTCTGTAGTCACCCCACCACCGGGGCTGGGTCCGACACACTTGGGCCACCAGCAACCAGCCAGCCCTGAGCTCAGCCTCTGCCCCGGATGGGGCATGAGGATGGAAGACTTCCTGCCCGGCCGTGGGACCTTGCGGGAGCTGCTCCTGAGGTGAGGGTCCCGTCACCAGCCTGTGGCTTGCTCCAGGGAAGGGGCTGGTGTGAGGGGCCCCGGTTCCCTACAGAGCCGCGATGGAGGGACAGAGCGAGCGGGGCCTCCGGCTCCCGCAGGCGGGGAAGGATAGAGCCACACAGAGCCCTGGCCCCTGCCCCTCCCTGCCCACCCGAGCACGGGGAACGCGGCCAGCCGGGTGCCACGGTGGGAGAGCCCTGCAGAGACGTGCCGTATCTGGGGCCAGAGCAGCCCGGGCACAGACGCCACGGCCCTCACTGCTGCATGGCTCCCTCTCATGCTGCGATGCCGCACCCCCAGCCAGGAGCGCGGCATGCCACAGACCCCCACCGTGGCTCTGGCCAATGCCACCCATGTGCCATGGAGCCGTTCAGCTCGCGGCCCGGCCCCCGCAGCCCCTCTTTCAGGACACATATCTCTGCGGAGCACTGTGGGGGGGGGAACAGGGCTCGGGGAGGCCCCCCGTCCTCCTGGGGAGGGGACTGAGCCATCTGGGTCAGCTCAACTCCAGGGACAAGCCACCCAGCATGGGCCTTCTTGGCACCGTGTCTGAGGATAAGGAGGTGCCGCCCAGCTCCTAACTCCCTTGGGTTTCAGGGACAGTTTGGAGCCTAAACCCCTCTGAGGATCTGGGCCTGAGTGTCCAGCTGCTGTGGGCAATATAGACAATAAGGGCCCAGCCATGGAACCGCCCCCAGCCTGGGGTTAGTCTGGCCCAGCTCCCCTAGGCAGAGCTCATGGCTCCCCGCCCCAAGGGACAGAGCACCCAGCTGCCTCCTCCGTGGCCGGTCGCTTCTCCCCCCAGTCTCCTGGGTGAACCCCCCCGCAGAGGGTCAGGACAAGCCCCCACCATCCCCGCAGCACACATCCTGTACCGCTGCTCCTTGCCCCGGGAAGAATTCCCCCTGTGCCACCTGCACACTAGGGCCAAACCCTGGGACAGGCACATCTTGCCCGGGCAGACGCAGGGGGCACATGGTCAGGCTGGCAGCGGAGACCCCATGAGACCAAAGCGGCCCCTGGGCCGGGGCCCGTAAAGGACGTTGCTCGGTAACCCTGTGAAATAACCGGCGGAGGTGCCCGTCTCGCCACAGGTCGGAGGCTGGAGGGTGCTGGCACCCGGGAGGGGTGCTGCGCCTTGCCCGGGGAAAAAGGTCTAGTTCACGTGGCCAGGCAAGGAGATGTGACTCCAACCACAAAGGCCACGGCCATAACACCAGGCTTGTGCTAGGATCCTGAGAAACCGAAGACCCAAACCTGGTGCATTGGGAACCAAGCCTAATGGGGGGACCAAACGAACGGCACCCCCCATGCCTCTTGGGGGCCTCGAAAAGAGGTGGGCGGAGCCGGCTGAAAGACGAGAGAAGGGGAAGGAGCGAGGTTCACCATCCCGGCTCCCACCCCAGCTGCCTCAGGGACCAGGCCCCTTCTTTGCCCTAGTTGTGACCGGAGCGAGCCAGAGCAAGGGACCATCACCACCTCCAGCTAAATCCCACGTGCGCCCTCTCCTTGTGTGTCCATCCCCCCTTCCGCCCCCCCACGTCTTGCTCCGATCCCTCGTCTGCCTCGGGCTAACGAGTATCTGCCTTAGCCGGCCACGGCTGTGTCGGTGAGCCGGTGAGCAGAGAGGCCGCTGAAGGCCAAGCCGTAGGAAGGCTGTGCCGGTACTAGTTGCCGGGTCTCGGTGTGGCTGGTCAGACCCTGCGCTGGGCCCTGTGCCCAGCAGTGGGGTCACAAGGCCAGAGACGGACGCTGCAGACTCTCTCCGGGCTGTTCTTTTCTCTCCTCTTTTGGGTGTGTTTGTCTGGGTCCAGAAAACGGGATCCAGCCCATCTCAACTAACTTCTCCATTGCCCAGAAGGGCAGCTAGCACCGTCAGATACCAACCAAGAGCCGGCCAGACCAGGGGCTTTCCTGCTACATGCCCTCCAGCTCGAGGGAAAGGGAACAAGGCGGCTGTTAGAACGAAAGCCGGACTCAATCCTTTACAATTCAGATGCTGTCCCTGCTTTTCCTTCTTTTCTCTCTCTCTGGGAAAAGGTTCAAACAGCGCCTCTCAGACCTCAGGGGTTCAGGAGCCAAATTAGTGATCAGCATTCCCCAAACCAGCCTAGCGTGATTTCACCGTTTCATTTACTCCAGTGCTGTAGATTCAGATTCACACAGTAAGGTGGGGAAAAGAGAGATTATTCTCACTGCATATAAGGACGTTAATAACTTAACTGGTTAATAACATAGTACAAGCTTCCTGATTGACTAATAACTTAGCTCGGTTAATAATGAAATCGCTTTAACATCACGTGCTGAAAAGAGCCGCAGGAGATGCACTAAAGAGCCACTTGCAGCTCACGGGCTGCGGCTGGAGCCTCGCTGGGGTAAGCAGCTGTTTCGGGGCGTTTGCCAAGGTGCTCAGCAGGCCGAGCTGGGTTTTCCAAGCCCTGGGCCATGTCTGACGCTGTTTGGTCCCGGACAGTTTCAGGGCACGTTACTCCTTTTGATTCTCTGCGCCCATCGACCCGCTACCGCACTAACAGGTCACTCACCGCCAGCGTCTCCTAGGGCATCGCGATCCAGAGGCTAGCCATCCGCAGCCAGCTGGGCCCTGCCTGACCCACGCGGGGCTGCCGAGGGGAAGTGGTTGGAGCCCCAGGGCGGTGGAGGGCTTGGAAGAGACTCTGGCTTGGCTCTGGCCCTGTATGGCTCTGCGTGGGTTTCTGGCTCTCCTTGCCACCCGGGCGCGGGCAGAAGGGGAGCAAGGAGCCATGCAGCAATTGGCAGCTCAAGTGTCTTTCCTGGCCCAGCCCCCATCTGCCACGTGAGGAGAGCAGCCCAAATGCATTCCTGTTCACCACACACGGAACATGTGTGTTGAGAATATGTTGTCACGTGAGTTAATCCAACCCAGGCGAGATGTCCCCGCTTCCCGCCGCGAGCCAGGCTTCTGGCTGCCTCGGGCAGGGCTCATGGAGAGGCTCCAGGCAGACACAGCAATGAGCTCCCCACACGGCAGCTGGCTCGGAAGGATGCCTAGTGGGCAGAGCACTGGCCTGGGCATCAGGAGACTTGGGCTCCATACCTCAGACCTGTCCCCGCCCCTGGGCCTCTGATTGCCCTCCCGCCCTGTGTCTGTCCCGTCTGTTTAGACCGGGAACTGAGCAGGGACTTTCTCGCTCTGTTTCTGTGCAGCACCCAGGCCCGGCTTTCAGCTCCATAATATACAAATATTGCCCCCGTGCAGATCAGCTCAGGGGAGGGAGGAGAGGGCTCCTGGTACACACTGTGCTCCGGTATGGTGAGAAAGTCTGTTTATTGTCAGAGCCGGCAGCGGGGGCAATCCAGCGGGTTGCGAGTTCCCTGCCAGGCCGCTCTGGGGTGTGCAAGGGGCAAAGGTCAGTCACCGGGAGGGAGGAGGTAGAGGCTGCCCAGGGTTGGCAAAAGCTGCACTGAATTAAAGTCTCTCTCTGGAACTTGGCCGGCTGCCCTGGCTGGCTGTAACTCCCAGGCCGTGAACAATGCAAGCGGCGCAGGGCCCGTGACTCACGCCGGGAGCCCAGGGAATTGGTGTGCTGGCTGAGCGCAGGACACCCAGCTGACCATGCATAGGCCACTCCACAGCGCTTAGTGGGAAACAGGAACCGTGCGCCAGGAGCCCCGGCTGCCATTAACCCTTTGGCCAGGCCGTTACACAGAAGTGTCTGCGATCCGGGGGGGCGGGAGGGGTGTCCCTGAAGAGCGTACTGGATGGGGAGATCTTTTCGAGCAAGAGGGGAGTGCAGATGACACTTCAGTTATGGGGCCTGTAGTTTATTATCGGTGGTGCGGTCCTGCCCTGGACGGCCAGCCACGAACCAGGACCCCAGGGTGCCAGGCACTGTGCACAGACCAGTATCTAGAAATGGGTACTGTTTGTTCTTACAAGTTGTGCCGCTTGATCCAGGCGCCCATCCTGTGCCAGACAGACAGGCCTGGATTTCTTAGTATTAATACGTCCCCTGCAATAGCAGCCAGAGGCACTGATCAGCCCAAACTCCTCCCTCGGTGCAGGATCCAGACTGGGGCCACCGAAAGGCGGCAACATGCAAACAGGACTGGAGGACGCAATCCCGCTAGGATCTTGCTTTGCAGTCCTGGCACAGCAGGTTGGCAGGGGCAGCCAGGGGGGGAGGGAAGGGGGAATTAAAAAAAGATGTGACTGGCGTGTTTTGCACTAATGTGGTTTTGTTTCTCTGGCATCTGTTCTTGCCTGGCTCGTCTGTTTCAGTTTTGAGCTGTGGGGGAAGGGGGGACCGTGGCTGTGTGTTCATAGGGCACCTGGCTTGTGTGTATTGTGTTTGTACAGCACCTGGCTTCACGCCTCATGGGGGCCTATGACTGCGATTGCAGTACAAGGAATGAGTGTTATAATTAGACAGTCAGGGTCATTTCATGACAATCACACACCTCCTGCGTGCAATGACAGCATTTGTACACAGGAGCAGCTCTGAGCGAAATCAGCCTCCCCATGTGCTAGCTGCTGTACACACACGTAACAGTCCGAACAGTCAAAGGGTGGGAAGAGAAACTGAGGCATGAGTGGAAGTGACTCCCAGCATTCGGCAGGATCCCCCCGCAACACAGAGAGCCTCACGCTACAGCTGGGCACAACTCAAGGGTTCCGGCCCACAGGAAATTCCCACCTTTCGGAGCAACTCGGAACGAAACGGGGACATTTCCAAACACAATTCAATTCAGAAACACTAGCCTTGTCCAAGCACAGCCACGCGACTGAACAGCCACTCTATGTTCATGTCCCCACTGCCTTCTGCGAGAGTCGTAGACTGCAGAGAAACACAAAGTGTGTTGATCATTTCCCGTCGAAACGCTCCGAAATCGATACGCTCTTGGGGAACATTTCAATGCTGTCAGATCAGCGTTCGCCGCAGGAAACCCGTGGTGTGGAAAAACTTCCAACTGGTTCTGGTCCCTGCCCGGAGCAGGGAGCAAGTAGCGAGATTGTGCTCCCTTTGGCCGGCTCCAGCTGGGAGCAGGGCAGAGCACCGAGGTGTCTGAAAGAGTTTGACATGGAAAAAGCAACAGGCAGCTCCCATACCAAGGCCAGGAGTGTTTGTTTACACACAGATTCCTGGGCTCAGTGCATGGGGGGATGGATGGCAGCAGGCAAGCCAGGATCCAGGCACCGGGCACCGAAACATGACTCAGGACCCACATGAAATCCACAACGCCGTTGGCTGGTGGGTCTGACGCTCACCGTCTCAAAGAGGCCAGGGAGGGTGGTGGTGGTAGGTTCAGATTTACTTAACAGTGGCGTAAATCCAGAGCAACACTACTTGCCTTTTAAAGAGCGCCCCTCTCTACCCCCACTGGCGGGACCTTGCCTGCACTGTGCGTCCGAGATCATGCTGGTGGGGGTCGGTCACACCGGCAAGGGCAGGCCCAGGTGATTCCCAGAAGTACCCAAATGGCCAGCAATGTGTGAGTGGCCACCCCATACAGGTCAGCATAAGTACAGCCCTCGGCCTGACATCTGCCACAACCCAGAGCCATGCAGAATCACAGAATCATGGAACGTCAGGGTTGGAAGGGACCTCAGGAGGTCATCTAGACCAACCCCCTGCTCAAAGCAGGAGCAATCCCCAATTTTTGCCCCCAATCCTAAATGGTCCCCTCAAGGATTGAACTCGCAACCCTGGGTTTAGCAAGCCAGTGCTCAACCACTGAGCTATCCCTCCCTCCCTTGAGCTATCCCTCCCCCCTAGGCCTGGCCTGAGTGCCCCTGGATTTACCCCAGCGCCACCGGAACAGGATGCCAGCCCCAGACACGCCTGGTTTCGATTTACACCCCGGGGAGCTCGCAGGGACGCGGTGAGAACAGCCGCTGAACCCAGGTCCAGCACCGCGTTAATGGCTCTCACAGCCAGGATCCCTCCAGGCACACCAGTCCCCGGCCCCGCGCTGGAGGCTTGATCAGGTCAGAGTCTCCTGCAGAAAATCACACAGCTGGCTCCGCCTGTGCCCGCTGACCCCCTGGCATGGCCGTGCTGGGCTGCTCCCACCCTGGAGCGCAGCAAGGGGCCCCGGGGGGCTCAGCTCAGGGCCGGGGTTTACTCGACGCTGTTTATTGGTGGCTTGTTTGTTTATTGTCCACCAAGGCCAGGGTTTTATTTTTCCACATCCTGCTGTGGGATTTATTTGGACAAGCGGGAACCAGCAATGTTTGGATTTCTTTTTCCTAGGGCAGCACCCAGCGTCCTTGACAGTTACAGATTAAACCTGCCTTTGATGCCACGTTTCCACTGTCCAAAGGCGGGACGCTGGGCAAAATTCAGAGGGTCTGGAAACCGGGGGCTGCTTTAGGTATAGGAGGTGCCACCAAGCCCGTGTGCACCCGGCTCCAACATTAGTGTCGAACGGCATCCAAGCCCCAAGACCCTCCACTCTAGCCCCTGGGTTTTCACTTGCTCTGAACTGCCTAATAAAGTCATCCCTACCCGGCGCTGCAAGGCTCCCCAGAAGCGATGACACGTCCTTCCGGCTCCTAGTGGAGGCTCGGCCAAGAGGGCTCTGCGCACTTTCTCCACCCCGAGTGCCGGCTCCGCAGCTCCCATTGGCTGAGAACTGTGGCCAATGGGAGCTGTGGGAGCAGTGCCTGCAGGTGCGGGCAGTGCACAGAACCCCCCAGCCGCCCCTCCACCTAGGAGCCAAGGGACATGTCACCGCTTCCAGGGAGCCCCCTGAGGTAAGCACCACCTGGAGCCCATTCCCCGAACCCCTCCTGCACCCTAAGCCCCTGCCCCAGCCCTGAGCCCCCTCCCACACCCAACTCCCTCCCAGAGCTCGGACCCCACATCCACTCCCATACCCCAACTCCCTGTCCCAGACCCCTCCCAGACCCTGCACCAAGCTCCATCCCGGAGCTCACATCCCGCACCCCCTCCCATGCCCCAATCCCCTATCTCAGCCCAGAGCCCCCTCCTGTACCCCAAACCCCTCATCCCCAGCCCCACCACAGAGCCTGCACTCCCAGCTGGAGCTTTCACCCCTCCTGCACTCCAACTCCCTGCCTCAGCCGGGAACTCCCTCCCGCACCCTGAACCCCGCATTTCTGGCCCCACCTCAGAACCCTCACGCCCTCCTGCACCCCAATCCCCTGCCAAGCCTGGTGAAAATGAGCAAGTGAGTGAGGGCAGGGGAGAGCGAGCGACAGAGGGAGGGGGCTGGAGTGAGCAAGGGGTGGGGCCTCGGAGAAGGAGCAGGGCCGTGGGGAAGGCCTGGGGCAGGGGACAGGGCTAGGAGGTTCGGTTTTGTGCGATTAGAAAGTTGGCAACCCCGCAAACGTGGGAGCTTCATTTTGCACAGCTCCGCCGCCCACGCAAGGGGCAGGACACGGAGATCTGGAAGGAGAAGGGCCCTGGCCGACTGAGAACTGCCTGGAGAACTCTAGTGAAAACAGCTTTGGATTTGGGTGAATGGCAAGCTTGGAAAAACATACTTCAGGCTTGCGCGGCCATGTATTAAAGACGGCAGAGTGGCCATTAGAGGCTGGCTGGCCCAGCTCACTCTGTTCATGTATTGACAGAGTGAGAAATGTTTGCAAGTTCAGAAAAGACTGACTTTTTCTCCAGCTAGGTTCCCAGATGGCCCTGGCCACTGGACGTTTACCCACCCGGACCAGAAAATGCAACGCGCGAAAAACCTAGGAAAAACCAAAAACCCCATATAAAGAAATCAGATGAGTCGCTACATGCCAACAGCAGCCTCTTTATCAGCTCAGACAAAACCTCCAGCACTTAAAGGCAAAGGCATGGCTGGGTGGTTGCGGGCATAGACCTTCACCTGTGCAGATGATAAACATCAGCCCATTATTCCTACCGCTGCACCGCAACGCCTATTCCCCCACAACGCCCGGCGCTAGCTGAAACACCATTCTTCTGCCACTCGCCTCACAATATACGTGCAACACAAAATCTCTCTGCAGCCTCCCAAGCAGGCTCCGTGCGTAAAGAATTCGTCTGGAGACTGGCACAAGCTTCCCTGTTAAACCACACGTTCAAACATTCTTCTCTAGACACAGCAGTTACCAGACCTCTGCCAGAAACGTTCCAGCGACAACTGACATGTCCACTGGCGCATTGCACTCAATGAAACAGTTAGATACTGAAATGGGGATTTAAACCCTACAGAACCAGCCCCTAGGCCAGAGCTAAGGTTATTGTGGATTTGTATAGTGGTTAAGCACAGGGTGTTTCTTTGGGAAGTATAAAATATAGGAGGTTTTCCTCCTTTTCCCCCCCTGCTGCTGGTGATGGCTTATCTTAAGTGATCACTCTCCTTACAGTGTGTATGATAAACCCATTGTTTCATGTTCTCTGTGTGTGTGTATATAAATCTCTCCTCTGCTTTTTCCACCAAATGCATCCGATGAAGTGAGCTGTAGCTCACGAAAGCTTATGCTCTAATAAATTTGTTAGTCTCAGGTGCCACGGGTACTCCTTTTCTTTTTGCGAATACAGACTAACACGGCTGCTACTCTGAAACCTATAAAATATAGGATGTCTGGAGCTATTCGTTCTGCTGCCGAGTGCCCGGCTTTTGTAAATGATGTGATGGGAACACACCCGGCTCTCGCTCAGCGAGCCAAGCCGTTTTGCTTTGGGGATACTCTGTGCATGCACACAGCCTATTGATGGAGTTTTCACCCTCTTCTTAATCCCCTTCCACTGCTCCCTAGTCACCTTGCAGGCCAGTTCAGCAGGGGATTTATGCAAACAGAGAGCTCAGAAGCAATGTAGCCTGGCTGAGCTCGGAGATTACCTAACTGAGTGAAACCACAATTGCTGGGTGGTATTGCTGTGGTTACCCGCCTTAGCAAGAGCTCCACTAAAGGTTAAGATAAAGTAAAACCCTCACGTTAACTCCTTAGTGGCTGAAGGCACTTGCAGCTCCCAGGGGATAGACGCAGCAGAAGAGATCACGGGCCCATTCGCCGGACAGCAGCAGGTACAGGGGGCAGCACCCAAGGTGGGGTTTGCCCCATTACTGGCCTGGCATGCCTCGCTGAGACAGCTAGCTCAGGTCCCCAAGGCAAGCCCAGGCTGGCACTGCTTTGATGATGCTGGGGTTGTGTGGCAGGAAATATTTTTCATGTGTTTTTGCATATGTCACTGGGTGCCAAGAGGCCCTTGGTTTCACCACAAAAGACACTGAAACTTCCCCAGAACCCCGCCCCTGTGGGCCCACCCCCGGCTGGAGACTTTTCAGCACAACACAATGTGTGGGTGTGGGTGCAAAAAAAAACCAAACAAACCCCACTCAGAACTCAGATACAAGGTGAAAGCTACACATAGAACCACATCAGCGAGTCAGAGATTTGAGGCGCAGCTGGGACCATTAGATCATCTAGTCTGACCTCCTGCCTAGTCCAGGTCCTCACATTTCACACAGTTACCCCTGTACTGAGCCCAAACACTTGGGTTTGGCTAAAGCACCCTCCAGAAAAGCCTCCAGCTGGGTCCGAAGCGATCAAGAGCTGGAGAATCTGCCACGCTCCTTGGCAGTCTGCTCCAATAGTTAGTCACCTGCCCGGTTACACATTTGTGCCTTATTTCTAATCTGTCTGGCTTCTGCTTCCAGCCATTCTCTGCTAGATCTGAGCGCCCTTCAGTCCCTGGGATTTTCCTCTGGTGAAGGTAGCCATGCACTGACCGAGTCCCATCTCAATTTGCTCATTGATAAACTAGACAGAGGTTTAACTCCGCATGGCTGTATTAAACCGCGCTTCGCTTTTCACAGGCCCAGCTTACACAGCAACCCCAATTGCTCTGTGTGGCTGCCCGGCCTCGTCACTGTTTATAGCTCTGCCAATCTGTGTGCCAGCCGCACGTTTTACCAGCAGGGATTTTATATTTACTGCCCGAATCGGGGAGGGGGAGATGTTGAAAAGCGTCAGGCCTAGGACGGAGCCCGCTGGGACCCCATTCGATGAGGATTCCCCTTTCGAGAGCTCCCGTAGCCAGCCCTGAACCGGCTCCCGTGGGCTCCGGTGATATTGCAGAGCAAGCGCTCGCTTTCAGTCTCCGCATCTCCGTTCCCGACTGTCTCCCATCCTCGGGCTGGGCTGGCTCTAGAGAACAGGAGCTCTCGGAGGCAGGGACCGGCTGGCTCTGGGCAGCGCCTGGTGGGACCTGATCAGAGGTGGGGCCTTTGCGAAGGCAACATCCCCATTCCAAGCCCCAGACAAATGCTGAGCCCGCAGAGTTCAGCAGGGAAATCCCACAGGGCAAGGGTCTGCGGAGGGGACCCTGACCCTGCTAGGAGCCAGCCCAGAGAGCGAGGGATCGAAAGAGGCTGCCCAAGAGAGGGATAAAGGGCTTGGGATGGAGTCTGCGGCTAATGCCCGAGAACAGCCAGCCAGCAGAGCGCCCTTGCCAGGAGGAGCCCAGAGAGGGGGCAGAGAGACGGAGCGTGGGAAGCCCTGGGCCAGCATCTGAGCGTGGCGCCCTGCCCTGCTGTCTGCATGCCAGCCGCTCTTCCCCCGTCGCTGCAGAAAGGGGGGAGGGCTTCTTTCTCCCCTTTCAGTCCCTCCCCAGTGGGCAGCGGAGTGGAGCGGCTAAGGGCTGGCAAACGCCATGGGGCAGGCAGCCCTGGTGCCAGCGCATATTTAGCAGGGCACGGTTATGAAAGTCTGGAGTGTGGGCCCACATGCAGAGCCAGAGCGGCTCAGAACAGCCAGCGCTCTGTGCTCTGTGCCCTGTGTCCCGCCCGGCTCCTCGGGCGCGGCCCCGGCAGCGAGGAGGGAGAGGGCTTTGTGCTCTGATCCCCCTGGAGAACCCTGGGGAGGGGCCTTGCTCAGAAGGGCAGGACGGCCGCCGAGGGGCCTGCGTGAAATGAGTTGGTGGGGTCTCAGTGCCGTGCCCGAGGCACCCAGACCACGAAAACGAAACCAAAAGGCACCTGTCCTGGTACCAGCCTGAAGTGCCCGACATCACCAGCGCTTGCCAGGCTTTGGGACACCACACGATTCCAGGCACCCGCAGGGGAAGGGAGCGGGACAGAGACGGAAGCGAATGCTACAACCCGAAGCAGCTCTGCGTAGCGCCCCCGTCAGACAGCCCAGGGCAGCTGCTGCCAGCTCAGAACCATGCTGCCACCCTTCGAGGCAGCGCCCAGCCCTAAGAGGCCCTGCTCACAGGTCACGAGGCTGAGAGCTGCTGGATCGAAAAGATCTTGCCCTGCTGCGAGGACAGGAGCCCAGAGCTCACCAGGAGACGCAGTGCCGAGAAAGCTGGACAAGGCAACACACTGCCACTGGCTGAGCTGTACCTTCACCCCGAGAGCCTGCAGGGCCAGGGCTGACCAAGGGCTCAGTGCAGACGCGGCAGGCAGCTCTAAACCCAGCTGAATGGCCGCATGACCCAGGCAAGAACACCCAGCTTCTCCGACAGAGGACTTGTCCTCTGGCTTCTCACAGAGCTTTGCCAGGAAGGTCAGCGCCATAAACCTGCAGCCCGGGGGCTCCCAGCCTGGGCGAGACAACCTACCTATCTCTGGTATGGACGAGCCCTACCCCATACTCTGAACCCTACAGACGAGCGCCCAGGGCCTGCCCGCGCAGAGCCTTTCTGCAGAGCAGGGACTGGGAGGAGCGGGCAGGTGCCTTCTGGTCTATCCCGTGTCTGGGGGACCAGGCAAATCAATAGAATGAAGACACAGCTAATGCCATTCATTACAAATAACTGGCATAAAATGCCACCCGCGTAGTGCACAAAACTTGGCGGCCACAAATCTACATACAAATGACTTCATCACCTCTCCCCGAACGCCCCCCACAACTCCGACACCCTGTCCACCAGCCAAAGGAACGTCGGCGAGCAAAGCAAAACCCACAAGCCTTCCCCAGGCAGAATCATGCCCCAAAAGAGGAGAAAGATAGACTCCCCCCGGAGCTCACAAGGGATCCACTGTGGAGTTTAATGTGAATGGTGCCTAGATACTATGGCGATGGGTGGCAGGATAAAACAGACTAGATAGACAGACAGACAGACAGAGCTCCACAGAGCAGAGCTGGGGCAGCAGAGGGGGGTCTGGAGAGATGAAGCCGGCAGGAATCAGAGGCCCCCCTTCTATATTTGCTCCAGTGATGACCTAAGCCCCAGCACTGGGAGTCCCCAGCCCGGCAGCCGCAGAGCCAGGCCTCAGCAGGGGAAACAATGGGACACTTTCTTCCTCCGCTCGCTCGGTGGATTCCTCTGCTGTTAATTACAGAGCAAGAGGCATCTGCTGCCCACGGCCTGGTGCAGCCGGGGACCTCTCCAGGCCATGACCGGCCTCACCCCAGCCCAGCCCGGCAGGCGGGGCTGGCTCTGAGCTGAAATGCAGCAGCCGCTTCCAGCCCTGGGGCGGGGGAAGCCGAGCTCAGCTGCGCACCCAGAATCAATGTGGTGCCTTGGAAGGGTCAGCGGAGGGGGGTCCCCATCTTCCATCGCACGGTGCCAGGGTGGCAGCCTGAGCCAGCTGCCCCTCCCATCCCAACACCCTCCATGCAGCGGGAGTCTGGCACCCGTCCAAGTAGCTTCCCTCCCCCGCCCCGCAATCCAGTCAGCCAAGGGGCGGCCTTGGGACCCCAGCCGGGGCAAGCCGCCAGGCTGCTGGCCAGGGGCGACTTGAGCCTCGAGGCACCAGCCTATCTGGTCCCTCTGCCCCCCACTGCTCCGTGGCCCCTTGCTTTGTTCTGGAGGAAGGACTGGGTGCGGACCGGGCCGCCTGGCCCTTGGCCAGTGCCCGCCATGGCAAAGCCCAGCATTAGCACAGAGCTATGATGAGCAGGGTCGTCATTACCTCTAGCCCTGCCGGATGATGCAGGCGAAATCTGGGCTGATTAAGACGCAAGCAGCAGCCCTGGCTGCCCGCTGCCTGCTCTGATCTGCGCTGGTGGCGGCGACAACTCTCCAGCGTGCAGACATCTGCCGGGTGCCGGCTGGGCAGCAGATGCGGTGCGAAAGGCCAGCCAGCAGGGAGCTGGAGAAGACCGAAGAGCCCAGGCTTGCTGGAGAAAAGAGGGGTGGGAGTTGCCCAAAGCGCCCAGCGTTGGCCAAGCTCCTCGGAGTTTTACTGCTCACTTCAGCGAGAGCTGGGCTGGGCCGATGCTGAGCGTGGTCCAGATTAGCGCGGCTCACTCACAGTTTTCTCACAAGCCTCGCAGCGTGGGGCGGTTCTCTTACAGCCCCACCTCCCGGAGTCCCGGGATTCGAGGGGAATCTTGGCTAGCATTAAGCAAAGCAGTAAGTTTCCAGCCCTCCTGGCTGCAGGGAGAAGCTAGGAAACGTGACCCCTACAGCCTCGGAGCCCAGAGGATGACTGACCAGACCCCAAGCCGGTTACTTAAAAAACCAAAAACCTCATGATCTTTCAAGCCAATCTCATGATTTCTGTGGGGGGCCAACTCATGATTTTGGAAGGTTTGAGGCTGGAAACACAGTGCTGATCCCAGATGATCCGAGGGGCGGGAGGGGACCTGCTAACACAGCCGTCCACAAGAACCATCCCCTTTCAAACTATGTGAGCCCAAATGTCCTGGCTTATTCCCGAATGCCACGCCACACGGCAGCCCCTGCAGACCATCGAATGACAGTGCACTCGGACACAAGTTAGCTGCGTCACCCCATCGGGAGGCTCCCGCTGGCTGAACGAGCCCGAGGACCAGGGAATGGAACCCAGCAGCTCTGGGTTTGTAAATTAACCCTTCCAGATGGCGCACCTGTGATTTCCCAGCCTCCGTGGACTTATCTAAATGCAGACCTGATCCCCAAACCCTATGTGCCTCTGGGGGCCTTGAACCAGCCAGCACCCCAAAACGCCCAGCAGTGATGGGCAGGACCTGCTCCCTGCACGTGGCCCTTGGCATGACCCGTCGGCACCGGTTGTCCTGCTCTGCCCCCATCCACTGATAAGAATCTCTGCTGGGTTTGCTGCTTGTTTTGTTTCCTGCTGAGGATGATGAAACACACGTGTGCGCGCACAGAGACACACGTGTGCGCGCACAGAGACACTCATTCTGTGCCATGCCCCGCAGTGGCCTGGCAAGGAGATGGCCGGGATTCCTGGGGGAGGTACCAGGGTTGGGCCAGCTTTCCACTGCACTGAGTGCTCTGTGCTTGGGGTTTTTCTGCTTCATTGGATGTCACTCTTCAAAGCGAAAGGGAGACGCGGGCAGAGATTTGGTCGGGAGGGAGGGAGAGACGCTCAGGGACTGGGGTGGGGACAGAGGCCCCTGCCAACCAGGCTGAGGCGCCATGGGGGCCTCCAAAGTTCCCCACTGCCAATCCTCCCCGAGGGTGGTCTAGGGCAGCCCCAGTGAAGTGGCGGCACGGGGAGCCAAGTGGGCTTGGCAGCGTCTCCCCCTGCATGCTTGGTGCCAGCTTGCCGCCTCCAGGGTCACCCGCCTGCAAACACAGCGTCAGCCACCCTGGGTCTGGGCGACATCTCGCCCATGGCACCCTCTCCATGGCAGAGGGATCCAGGCTGGGCTGGGTGCCACATGCCGGGCGACTACAACCCATGCTCTAACGTGCATGGATGGGGCCTCCAGCCCTGGGGGGCATCCTGGTGAAACGCACCCGGGAACCACGTAGCTGCAGCTGCAGGCGAGAAACCAACGGGCCTCCAGCCCGACTGGCTTGTGAGAGCCCTTCTGTGCCAGCCCAGGACACGAGACCCCAAGCGACTCGCTGCTCAGGAGACTGATCCAACACTGTGCCTCAGTCTGGGCAATGCCGGGAACATTCACACAGCCACTTCTGTTTCTGAGCTGTCCAGGGAAAGAGCCCTGGCCCCAAGGCCCCTCCGTCTCTCACCCCCACACCGCGAGAAGAGGGTGTCTAGCTCGGGTCGAAGGAGCTCAGACAGCCCCAATGCGCCTTGAGAATAAGCTAGAACCATATTCTGGGCTTGCCTATTGTGACAAAGCGGGACTGTTCTTAATGTTTCCTCTGAATATTGTGGGGGTGCCTCAGTTTCCCCTATGCAGTTCTTAAGTCTCTAGGGGGTGGGATAAGGGTGTATGATCCTTGCAGAGCCTTAAATGGCAGGTGTGTGCAGGGGTCTGGACACAGAGAATGGCCGACACCCTGTTTCCTGGCACCTGATGGCCTGGGCCCTTCCCCCCTGCAAGGTGAGAGCTAAAGGGCTGGAAAACAAAGGAATCAGGTGCCCTCCTGGCCGGGAAAGGGACAAAGCCCAGAGGAGGGGGCTGGAGAGAGTTTCAGTTTGGGCCTGGCTGGGGACATGGAGTGAAGTGCAGATGGGGTTGTCTGGCTCCCTACCCCCCAAAATGGACCCACCTACAAGCTCTGGTTTAGACCATGTTCCTGTCGTCTAATAAACCTTCTGTTTTACTGGCTGGCTGAGAGTCCCGTCTGACTGTGGAGTTGGGGGGCAGGACCCTCTGGCTTCCCCAGGACCCCCCCTGGGCGGACTCGCTGTGGGAAGTGCACAGAGGGGCAGAGGATGCTGAATGCCCCGAGGTCAGCCCCAGGAAAGGGGGAGCCGGGTGAGCTGCGTGTCCTGCAGACAGGCTGCTCCCAGAGAGGAGACTCCCCCAGAGTCCTGCCTGGCTTCATGGGGAGCAGCTCCAGAGCATCGCCGGGGACTCCATGACACCTATCCCGACAGCGGCAAAGTGCTTCCCAACCCAGGGGCCGCCTCCTCCATTGACTCCCCCCAGGCTCTGCACCGGAGCTGGGGATCTGCCCCTCCAGCCCTCACTCCTAAGGGAAGTGCCATCCCTGCAAGTGAACAGTGCAAATCAAACAGCCTGACCCAGGCACTTCACTGGCTTGGATCCCAAAGATAAACAAAGCAGGGGCTGGGAACGGGGTGTCCTTTAAAGAGACTCTCGGGCCCTGGGGTGAGGGAGGGGCCCTGGACGGCTCATGGACACAATCCTGGAAACGGTCCTGTCCGAGAGCGGGGATACGAACACGCCTTCTGCCAGCGGGACGCCTTGACCCGCATTGCGGTAGGGGGGCATGCACTGTCCTACCTACACAACCGCAACTGCCTGTGCACAGAGCCCAGGCTTGTGGGGGGCAGTAAGCGCACGTCATCACACTGAGCTTCCCAAAGGTCTCACTGCCTGCAGGTCCACCAGCCTGGGGCTGCAGTCGGGCCTGAACCAGGCCTCACTCCACGAGAACTTGCAGCAGGGGAGGGGCTGGCCCAGGACTTTGAAGGTCCAACTCCAATTCACCCTCCCAGCTGCAGAGCTCTGGCGGCAGGTGGTTGGGGCTAAGCCTGATCCCCCCCAAACCCCACGTTCTCCTCAGTGCTCCTGGTAAGGACCCAGGCCCAGAGCCCCAGCAGGGCCCAGGGAGCCGTAACGCTCTCCAGAGGAGGGTCGCTCCTTCCACAGGCTGAGTCACGGCCAGGATGGAACATGAGTCGGACTGCGCCCGTCGACCCCCAGCAATACCCCATGGCCCGGCACACCTCGCTCCTGTTGCTTTCTCCCTGGACACCAACCCCAAACATCTGGGGGGGAGGGGCGCGGACTCCGCCCCGCCTCGGCACTCCCTTTGCATGGCGTCTTTAACGCTCCTCCCAGTTACTGGCCCTAGAAGGGAAAAGGTTTCCCCCCATGAAGATGCCAATTAAACCAAGAAAAACTCTCTCCCCACATGAGCTTGGAGCCCAGGTGCACCCACATGGGCTGCAGCCAAGTGACCCCAGAGGAGCCTGGCACCGAGCATGTCCCCAGCGCCTGCCCACCAAGCCAGGGCCAGTTCTGCAGTGGGTGTGAATGTGCTGGAGCTGACAGAGTTGTGCCCACGTGCCTGCTGCAGACCTAGCCCCAGTCCCTCTCCCACCAAAGCTTAGCGCTTCTCTCAGGAATATCCCCACCCTTGCCCTGCCCCTCCCTGCTAGCCCCCATGCGGATCCGCCAGCCCTGCACCAGCGTTCTGGCTGGGGGGCTCCCCCCGAGGTGCCGCACAGTGATGAACTGCCCCTTCCTTGCCTGCTTCCGCAGTGGGGTTCTCCTGGATGCTGGGGCCAGAAGGGACCAAGGCGACCACTGGGCTGACCCACGTAACACAGGCCGGGGCATTTGGGCAGCCCCCACCGGCCATGCGGCTCCTGAACCCTCCTGGCCCAGTGGGCCCAGCACACAGAGGCTCAGAACAGATGCAGCAGCGCTGGGGTGCAAGAGGTGGACTTGGGCCCAGCCAGGAGCCTGCTGCCGCAAACCCAGAGCAATGCTGCTAGCTTCGGTCCGTTTATACTGGAGTCACTGGGGGCAGAAACCCCAATCCTGAGCTGGTGTAAATCAGCAGAGAACTGATTTAAAGTCCATGGAACGACACTGAATTACCCATGCGTGCAGCCATGCTCAGAGCTGCAGGCTGTGTCTAGGGAATGGGGAGCCCGCGAGGGTTTGGAACGACGGGAAAGCACTAGAATGGCTTCCGTTTCTTTGTTTGTTTGAGGAACTCGTTTGTGCCCCCAGAGACGGTTCTGAACCACGGCTCTCCGAGAAATTCAATCCCCCTCCATTGCAACAAGCGCAGGGCCTGCTGCACACACGAGGAGTCAAGGCGGACAGTTGCCCCTGCCTGGCTTTTGGGATCAGAGCTGCACCCCCAACCTCGCCTCTCACTAGAATCAAATGGAGAGAGCGTCTCTGGTGTCCCCACTCCCCTCAAACCGTAGGGCCCTGAATGGGCTGAGCCCGGCCAGCGAGGAGACCAACACTGCCAGAACGAGAGACAGCCGCAAATCCCACCTGCCCCCCCACCCTTCGTACGGACTCATGTCTCACTCGCAAGAGCACCCCCCAACACTTGCTTTCTTGCTGCCACTCCGGAGCGCCCAGGCTGGGCAGGAGCCAGCAGCAATCCCCCTGAAATTGTGACATCCAGCGACCAAGTGCCTGGCTCCGACACCAGCTTGGGCATAACGCTGATTGTAAAGTGACTTGCCAAGTGGTGCTGCACAGCTGCCCGCAGCATGTGCCCGAGCGCGGAACCGGCCGGAGAAGGACGCTGCTTGGATTGCACGTTGTGCCATTCCCCGGTGTGGTGCCCTGGTGACACGAACCAGCAGAGCATTGTGACTGCACCAGCTGTTCTGGTCTCCCCAGGGAGAGAGCGGGGAGGTGGCAGAGGGGTGCCAGTCCCTCCTCTCCCCAGCCAGGCGCACCTGGCAGAGCTCACTCTGTGACGGTCGGCAGAGCACACGCCAAGCTCCGTCAAGCCATCCACTACTCGCGTGCAGCGATCACACCAGGTCTGGAGCCTCACCTCACGTCAAGCAGCCCAGCTCTACTGGACCTGCTGGAGTGGGGCTGATTCACACCAGCTAAGGACCTGGCCCCACACATTATTGGATCGAGTGGAAAACCCATAATGGGGACAAGGTTCATACAGTCACCATCAGGACAGGACTGGGGACCAGGTTCCCATCTCAGCTACTCCACCGAAGTCAGCCGAGGTACACCGGCACTAAACCAGAGTGACTCTGGATTGGTACCGGGCACGAGCAGGACGTCCCTCAGCAATCCCCTCTCTGCCTCAGGGCTCCCCCAGAAGCATGACACTCCCTCGGACGGAGGGGATGAAAGGGCTGTGTTTGTTGTGAACGCTAGCAAAGACCTCCATCCGGCTGGCTCCGAGCACAGACAAAAATAGAAGACAATAGACATGAGCAGCCGACAAACGTTAACGCAGGCTGATTAATGAGCTCCCAAGGCAGCTGGGGAAATCTGAATGAGCCCGAGGCTGGCCAGACCCCCGGCTGGTGTAAAGCAGGCGCAGTGCAGTGGGGGGTGCTGCGGTGGGACCGGGGGGGGGGTGCTGGTGTGCATTCTGAGGGAAGGAGAGCCTGTCGGGAGGCTGGCGTGGGCACCGAGACCGCAGCCAAGGCGGGTGCGCAGCCAGACTGGCGTTTACACTGTGCTGCTGGGTCCCGCTTCCCCCCCACACACACATTCGCTCACAGGAGCCACCCGGCCCCTGCTGCCCCCTTCCCCATCACACGGAGCTGCAGAGAGTGGCTGCTTCCCACCTGGGGGTGCCCTGCCCCTCTCACACTGCGTGGGGCGGCCAGCCAGGGACGGAGCGTTACCCTTAGCAGCAGAGACAGAGCCCCCATCCCTCTCACTGGGGCAGGCCACTGAGACAGTGACACTCACCAGGGGACGGCCGGAGTCACGCCATGGACTCAGCTAGGGCAAACCTGGAACGCCCCCCTCGACCCCCCAGCCAATCCTTTTCCCGTCACCCTGGGGCAAACCTGGAACACCCCTCCAGCCCGACCCTGTTCCAATCACCCTGGGGGCAAACCCAGAGCAACCCCCCCAAGAATGCATCCGATGAAGTGAGCTGTAGCTCCCGAAAGCTTATGCTCAAATAAATTTGTTAGTCTCTAAGGTGCCACAAGTCCTCCTTTTCTTTTTGCGGATATAGACTAACACGGCTGCTACTCTGAAACCCTCCAAGCCTGGTTCTGGTCACCCTGGGATAAATCAGCTTTCCCCCCATGTCCAATCAGACCCAGCACGCTCACGGGCAGCGCCATCTGGGCAGCCCCAGCCCACAAGCACCAGTCGAGTGGCCTGATGTCCCGATACTATCGGGACAATCCTGATGTTAGGGGCTTTGTCTTATATACACAACTATTCTCCCCCCTCCTCCCCAGCAGCCTCCTCCAGGAAGGGTGTCCCTGGCCCAGCACAAACCAGTCCTGGCGACAGCCTGGCCCCGAACCCGTGCGCCGGAGCAGCTCCCCATCCCTCCATCCTACCTTCAGAGCCAGCTGCCTCGGCCACAGCCACAGGTCCCCATGCTGGCCTGGCTGCCCCGGACCCGCGCTCGGCTGCGGAGAAAAGGGGGGATTCTCCCCCCCGGCCTGCAGCAGGAGGCTCGACAGCGCACACCAAAAAACCCACTCGCGCTGGACCTCCCCCTGCGGCGCCCCCCCAGCCCCACTGCAGGGAACCAGAGCCTCTCGCTTCCCAGCGGTAACCCGAGGCGCTGGCAGAGCCGAAAACCAGGGCACTGAGAGCAGCCGGCAGCCAAGCCCGGAGCTGCTGCCAGCTGGGAATAGATTTTATTGCAAAAAAAAAAAAAAAAAACAAAAAAAACAAAACAAAAAAGAAACCAAAAAAAAAAAACCCACCTTCTTCCCTCCCCCGCCCCCGCCCCCGCCCCCGCCCAGGCCGCCCGCCCCTCGGTCCCCAGCCATGCCGACCGCATGCTCCAGAAATTCCTAAAAATAATCTCCCAGCAAAGTAACAGCTCAGCAGCTGGGGGAGCGGGGAGATTTCAGCCCCCAGGCAGCCACAGGTCACCAGGCAGATGGGGCAGGCCGGGTTCCAGGCCGGGGGGGCTCTGCGGCACGGACCCCAGCAGCCAGAAGGGGGGCCCAGAGCTGCAAAGAGCAGGGCAAGGCGCTGGTCCAGCAGTGAGCCCCCTCTCGCTCCCCGCAGGTTAAACAAGTGTGGTATAGCCCGCCGGGATTCTGGGGGTGGGTCTGGTCCCTCTGGGCCTCTCCCTTCACGCACCTTTGGGACCCTGGGACAGATGCTCCACCAGCCCCCATCCCGGGGAGGGGAATGTCCCACCAACAGGGGACGGGAGAGATGCAGGCCTGGGAACCCCAACAAGAGATGGTTCCAAAATGGATCTGAACCAGGCCCCCAAATCCTGCCAGGAGGGGGTGTCAGTACCCGGCCTGGCCATTGCCAGCCCTCAGTACAAGAAGAGTGTGCCAGCCCAGGTGCAGACGGGCTTGGGGATGAGAGTTCTGGCGCTCCTGGAGGCTGAGAGCGGGCGCTGCCCGGGCATGGCAAACTGGCCTGCCTCACGACAAACGTCGGCACCAGCCGCTCAGTCACGAGAAGGCTGGTGAGTGCCCGGAGTAGCCCTGGGGCTGTGACGGGGCTCACGACCCAGTCAGGCAGGGTGCCCAGGCAGGAGGAATCCCAAACCGCACAATGTCCCTGTGCCCAGCGCGTGCCAGCCACTGGTTTGCACCAGCGCCAATTCCTCGGCCCTCACTTAGCTGCCTCCTTTGGAACAATGAGCTCTAAATGAATCCCACTACAAAACTACCTTCCACTTTGCCCCGGTGGCATGCCCGGGACCCAGGTGCAGGGGAATGCCCTCTGACCCTCGCCTTATCCTCGGCCAGCCCCACGGCACTTCCCCCACCAGTGGGCAGGGGAGAGGGAGCCGTGCTCCGGGCCGGGAAGCTTTCTGGCCTCCGCTCCCTTCCAAGCACAAAGACTCCCGGGTCAGCCAAACGCTGGAGCTTGGCAGCTCCAACCCAAACAGCCGCCGTTCCTGCTGGCCTCCGGCGCTGGGGAGCCTGCAGCTGGCCATGTGCTGTCCCTCCCTTTCAAAACAAAGCCCCTTTGGGCACCCGGCGGTGCCAGGTGAAATACACGTCCTTCCCCACACGCACACAGGGTCACTGGGGGCTCCTGGGGACCAACCCTGCCAGCCAGGACCCATTAGCTCCTTGGCACCTGCAGCAACCTGGGCCGGGCGTCAGGCCGCGGCCGCTCACAGCAGAGGTGGAACGACACAGGGCTGCAGCACCCCCGTCCCCAAATCCCTCCTGGGGACGGACACAGCAGAGTGGCTAGACAGGTGCCAAGCCCCCTTGTCGCCTGCTAAAGTCCATGGGCTCAGGGCTGCCCCGGCTCAGCCAGGGCTCCCCAGGCTGTAAGGGCAGGGGACAAAGGGGTCCTTGTTGCTCAGCCCACCCCCACCTGGGATGCAGGGCCAGTGCCCTCTTGGAAGCGATACCCCCCCCAGGGCAGGATGGGGAGGGAACAGGTCTGCACCGCTGAGACCACGCACCCGAGACACTGCCTCCACCATGGCCTTCAGCACCGGCCTGGTCCCAGGGAACCGCAGCTGCCCAGCCACTCAGCTCTCGCCCTTCACGTCGCCCTGCAGCCGCCTTGCTGAGCTGGCAGTGCCCACGCCTGGAGCCAAGAGTGGGCAGATGCTGCCCGCAGCTGTCTGCCGCGATCTCAACGTCAGCCAGAGGGAGAGGTGGGAGGGGCCTGGCACTGACCAGCCACCCGCTGGGTGGATGTAGGGCCCGATCCGGCAGGTGCCCCCGTCCCCAGTGAGCTCAGTGGGGGCAGGGTCACTCCTCCATCCCCACATGCCATCAGCCCGGCAGCACTGTGCAGCCCCTCAGGGGTCTCCCGACTTCATTTATCCTCGGTGACTTTACTGGCATGACAAAAAAGGGGGGCAATTGCTGCTGGAGCTGATCCACCTGCACCACTTCCTTATAGGACACCTCCCGCTCAGTAGAGGCCCTGCCCAAGCCGTGCAGCCACGGAGCGAGGCACAGGACGGCGTGATGGGAAGCAGGTGCCTCGGCTCTGGAGCTCAAGAATCACCCTGTGCCTGGGGGCCTCTTGGTCAGAAAAGCTCCAACGGGTCCCCTTCCTGTCACCAACGCAGCCAGGTCCAAATCCAAACGGTTTCACAAAACAGAAACCAGGCCTGCGTCCCAATTTTGTCTGCAGGGTGGGTGTAGCCGGGTTGGCCCAGGATATCGGAGAGACAAGGGGGCTGAGGTGAGATCTTTTATCCCCAGACCAGCTGTCGTGCACCACAGAGCTCTTCTTTGGCCCTGGGACCCACGGAAAGGCACGCAGTGCAGCGCTGCTCAATGCGACGGGGACCGGACTGCCCAGTGCACGTAGCTAACCCGGATCGCAAGAGACACTCCAAGTGCAGTGGCCTGCGAACAGCTCATTGCCCAGCCCCGAGGACGAGCTCTGCGTAGGCCGGAAAGCTTGGCTCTCTCCCGAACACAGGTTGGTCCAATCAAAGGTTTTCCCTCCCCCATCTTGTCTCTACCATCCCGTTTCCACCTTTGCAGAATGAAACATTCCCATTGCTCATTCTGAAATGGCTGATTTTACACGACGGCACATCTCAGAACATGGAGCGTAACCACAATGGGTTAAAAAGGAAACATTTCAATCGACCAAAATTTTTTTTTTAATTTCCCTTTGTTTTGCTCCGATTCAAAATGAAGCTAAGTTTCAAAATCTCCAAATCCTCCATGAGACGGAATTTCTGGTCTCTGCCCCGCTCTAGCTTTGGACATCAAAAATCCAGGCCCGTATGCTGTGAACAGGCACAAGGGCTACAGAAACCTCCTCACACACGAGGGCAGCGGGGCGGAAACCTGCTCTGAGCGCTCATCAGAAACAAAGGCCTCTAGCACTTGAGCTAAGGGAGCATATCTATAGCTAGCAGCAGTAGTAGCTCCTTTATCTTACACTCGTGTCTTTCACACAAATTCTGACCCCATCAAATGCAGCCGATTGTAATGTTGTGTAACCGCACAAACGCTGCTGGAAGAACGCAGGCATTTTGTAGCTCCGGCCCCCCTCGACCCCAAGCGTCTCTGGCTTCCCCGTGGGAGCTGCAGGCTCCAGTTTGAGAATGTCCTCAGGCCGTCAGGCAGGCTGAGCAAGAGCAGGACGGCGGTGAATGACCTTCTGTTTTGAAAGTTGTACTGAGTTAACATTCGGCCAGCTAGAAGAGGGAACCTGGCCCCACGGGAGGGCGCATGCGCCACTTTCCACAGAGGGCACACAGCCAGTGCAGGAGCTGACATGCATATGATGGGGCAGGAGACACTCACGCCCAGTAGGGGGCAGCGCTGCATGGGCAAACTATGGCCCCAATCCTGCAATCAGACCTGTGTGAGCAGAGCTGCTCGGTTACCCTTGACCCCTGGGCTACGTTCCCTGTGCACACGTCTCCTCGCTCCCGGCAGGGTCAGGATGCACAGCTTGGCAGGCGGTGCTCCCCACGGTTCCTGCCAAATCCCACACGCCCAGGGGGGTCAGGGCGTTGGTCTGCAGAGCGTCCTGATCAGCAGCCAACACCTCAGAGGCTGAGTCAAACCAGGCCAGGCCACGCTACGCTCTCTGTAGGTTCACTCAGCACTACCTTCCGCCCCCAACGTGTGGGGAGAGTATCTGGCAGCAGACAATGCTCCCTCGTTGCTACAGGCCGTGCACAGCTGTCCATGAGGAGCTGAGATGTGGCCACTCCCCCAGAGGCTGGCGCAGCTTGCATGGTGCTAGGAGAGATGCCTCTCCCTTCCCTGGGCCTCCAAGGGGTTCGCAAACCTGAATGCATCTAGTCAGCCAGTCACTCTGCAAGCAGGGTCAGGGGAACTATGCTCAAGACACAGATGGGGAAACCAAGGCACAGGGCAACTAAGTGACTTGCCCACATTGAGCCACAGACAGAGCTGGCCATTACTCATTAATAACAATAAGAAGAAATGACTCGCTAAGCCCCAAATATGCTCTGTGCCATAACTGACATGGCAGGAGATTAGGCAGGACCCTGCCCCAGCAAGCTCAGCCTAAGTGAGCATTTGGTGATGGAAACCAGACCTCTGGCTCCCAGGCCCCCGGCCCATTACACAGCCTCCTTTCCTGCCTAGGTGGGGCGGAGGGTTTGTGGGGCTCAGATTCCTGTCTGGGCTGCAAGGGGCCACATTTTCAATAGCAGTTCCCCACCCTATATGTGCGCTCAGCCGGACGAGCCTATAAAACCCCAGATGGCGGAGAGCCGACGCTGCCCAGCACGGAGGTACCTAGCACCTGTGTGACAGCAGGAGAATTGCCCCTTGAACCCGGGTGAGAGCAGGTGGGCCCACAGACATTCCAGGCGCTCTCGCTCCGAGCCCTGCGACAGCCTGGGGGGACGGATCAGCCCGACGTGAAAATCAGGGCCAGGCCGTGGCTCTGTTCTCAGCTCTGGATTTCACGTCGGGGTGTCAGCTCTGTCCCGTCTCCGGAACGACCCACACACGACCATTGGCGATGGCTCTCACGTGCCCAGACGCAGCCCAGCCATGCCCATCTGGGTGCTGCCGCAGCCCCCACCTCTCGCCTCCCTCACACAGACGGCCCTTCATGGGACGCACACAGCTGCTGTGGTGCCGGGAGCACTCCCCCGATCAGCTCGGCCGGCCCCCGGCCCCGGCCCCTCTAAAAGAGGCCAGATGCCGAGCTGGTGTTTGGGAGGGGAGCGGGAGCCTGCGGATGGAGATTGTAAAGCAAGCCTCCCTCAGGTGCATTTGCCTTGGCTGCGGCTCAAGCCAAGCCAATTAGGGCTACAGAAAACAGCTATTAAAAATCAAGGAGAAAAGTAACGTTCTCCCACACTGGGCCCCGGGGCTGGGCTGAGGTTCCTTGTCAGGCTGAGCCCTGGCGCTATCAGGCCCAGCTGGCAGCGGGGCGGGAGGGGTCTGTAAAAGGGCAGCCTTGTTTCGGAGCGAGTCTCTGTGGCACTTCCATCTCCCAGCATGCCTGGCACCTGGGCTAGGGGGCCGCGGGCTGGGAGGATGGGCTGGACCCCGACATTTTCAGCAGCTCCTCTTGAGAACAGTGGAGACCCCCTCCCTGTCCCCCAAGTCCCCCACCCCCCCGAAACCGCTGGGAGCCAAAGGCACTTGGCTCTGGGGGAAAACTGGCCCCAAGGGACGTTGCTGGGGAGGGGATATGGGAGCAGGGGCGGGGAAGGAAGGCGATCCAGTTCCTATCTGCAAACAGGACAGAGAGTGAGATCACCCCCTGCCGAAGAGGGATTGCTCCCGTCGCACCCTCCGGCACTCCTTGGGCAGGTTACAAACTACAACACAACCACGGCACACAGGAACTGGATTAAAAGCCGGTTAACGGCTCCTTCCCCAAATGTAGCTGTAAAGGGGGAAACCTCATCCAGTGGGTCTGTTTCCAATGGGGTCCCGCTGGGATCAGTTCTCGGCCCTGCGCTATTTATATCAGCGACCCGGCAGACAACATCAGATCCTCACTGATAAAGCGTACAGATGCCACGCAGGTTAGGTGAGGGGTGAGTACCGAAGAGGGCAGGTCACCGATACCAAGCGATCTGGTCACTTGGTAAGCAACATAGTACGCATTTTAATACAGCTAAATGTAAACGTACATACACCCGGGAACCAAGACTGCAGGCCAGACTTACAGGCTGCGGGCCCTCTCCTGGGAAAGCGGGACTCTGATAAATATCTGGGGGGCAGGGCGGAGAATCAGCAGAACAGGAGCTCCCAGTGGCTCAAAGGGCTCGTGCGATCCTGGGATGCATCAACCGAGGAATCTCCAGTAGGAGCAGGGAGATTGTTTCTCTGGGTTTGGCACTGGTGCGACTGCGGCTGGATTCCTGTGTCCAGTTCTGGGGCCCACAATTCATTGTAGCGGGTTCAGGGCAGAGCCGCGAGAATGAGGAAAGGATTCAAAAACCCGCCTTAGAGTGAGAGACTCACGGAGCTCAGTTTAGCTGAAAAAAGAGAAGGCTAAGGGGTGACGATCGATAAGACCCTACACAGGGAACAACAAAGGGCTCTTCCATCCAGCAGAGGAAGGTCCAAGAGGATCCAATGGTTGGAAGTTGAAGCGAGACAAACCCAGCTGGAGATAAGGCCTACATTGTTAACGAGGGTCATTAACCATTGGAACAACGACGGTAGGGAGGGATTCTCCATCCCTGACCATTGTTAATTCAGCGGTGGCTGTTTAGCCAAGATCTACTCTGGGGAGTCCTGGGGGCAGGTCTCTGGCCCGCATTCTCCAGCAGGTCGGACTCGATGGTCACATTGGTTCCTTCTGGCAGTGGACTCGACGACTCCAGGAGCCTGGCGCAAGCACAGACAGACACTCTCCCTCGCTCCGCACGCTTGCTGGCTGCACACAGGCTGAATTGCCCCCTCCAAACCCAGCCCTGGCCAAGAGTAGAAAGTAAAACAGCTTCCCACCTCCCAGGGGACGGGGCTTAGCCAGAGCCAGACGGGTCCAGATCCAGCTGCACTGGTGCAGGCCTGGTCACCAGGAGAGGCAGCCAGAGTAGCCCCTGCTCAGGGGCAACCAGTGTGGCCAGTGGGAGCGGGATCTCGATGCCCCCTCCAAAAGCTGGGGGTCAACAGCCTGCCTCAGGCTGCCACGGCAGGAGTAACAAACCCCTGTGCTGCAGGCAACACCCCATTGCTAGTAAAGCCGTCCAGCTGGGACTGCAGGCTGCGGCCAGCTGAGCCAGGGGGATCCCCGAGGGGGATAGGAGGAGCAGGTGCCATGTCTTGTCCCTGGGTCCAGTCAACAGAGGGCAATCTCGCTGCCCCACAGGGCAGGGCAGCAATGCATTCTCCCCTCTGTCTGGGCCAGCAACATTCCCCCAAGGCACCAGCCCAGAGCAGGGCTCTCCAAGCAGAGACAGGCCTTATGCCCGAGGCTGCCCATGTGCCCCAGCGCTGCTTGCACGGGGGGGGTTGGGGGCTGAGTCCCTGCTGGGCTGCATTCCCCCCCACACTCCTGCTGGCGGGACTCATAAAACCTCCTCACCCCAGGGCTACCTGAAGAGAAGGGTTTCAGAGTAGCAGCCGTGTTAGTCTGTATTCGCAAAAAGAAAAGGAGTACTTGTGGCACCTTAGAGACTAACAAATTTATTAGAGCATAAGCTTTCGTGAGCTACAGCTCACTTCATCGGATGCATTTGGTGGAAAAAACAGAGATTCATCTCTCCTCTGTTTTTTCCACCAAATGCATCCAATGAAGTGAGCTGTAGCTCACGAAATCTTATGCTCTAATAAATTTGTTAGTCTCCAAGGTGCCACAAGTCCTCCTTTTCTTTTTGCTGAAAAGAAGGGGGGGTGCTGCTGGTAGCATGATCTGGGCATCCAGCTCAGGCACTAATGTCTACCAGTGCAGAACAGCCCAGGGCTCTCAGGGCACCGTACAGAGAGCAGATAAACCCACCCAGCCCCCGGGGAGTTGGGCGACATCTGACTGCAGAGAGAACGGAGATGATTTGCCCAAAGTCATAAAGAGAGTCAGTGGCACAGGTACAAATAGAACCCAGGAGTCCTGGCTCCCTGCTCTAACCACTGCACTACGCTCCCCACCCAGAGATGGGACTAGAACCCACGAGTCCTGGCTCCCTGCTCTAACCACTGCACTACGCTCCCCACCCAGAGATGGGACTAGAACCCACGAGTCCTGGCTCCCTGCTCTAACCACTGCACTACGCTCCCCACCCAGAGATGGGACTAGAACCCACGAGTCCTGGCTCCCTGCTCTAACCACTCCACTATGCTCCCCACCCGGAGATGGGACTAGAACCCAGGAGTCCTGGCTCCCAGTCCTCTGCTCTGACCTCTAGGCCCAGACACGAAGTAAGTGGCTCTCTCCTTCCCCCTAGCCCCGCCGATCCCTGCCATGGCAGCGGCTGTGCCCGGGGAGTGGCGGAGGTGGAGCAGGGTGCTGGTGGTGGCCAGAACCCAGCTTCCCCAGCTCAGTGTCCCGCTAACAAAGGCAGAGGATGGAAAGGGAGCCGCTTTCAGTACCACCTTTGCCAACTCTGTGTTGTGCTTGGCCCCGGGTTCAGGTCTTGTCCGCGTTCGGGTCTCTCAGGGAGCAACACAGCCTGCCAGCTGGGTGCTGCCAGCCAGGAGGCCAAGTGCAGGGGTCCGGGGGAAGCGCGTGGACCGCAATCACAGCCAGCATGGGCGGTAATGCAAAACCGTGAGACACACACAGGTGTAACTCCAAGACTATCCATGACATTACACCAGGGCTGTGTTTACCCCACAGCGCCCTGTCTCTTTAAACCAGGCCGGGAGGGAGGATTCAGGGAGCAGGGGCCCTTCACTGGTGGAGTTTGAAACCTAAGAGACTGCCACGGGACAGGAGCTCAGACCAGCCTGTGCTGGCACCGTCACCCTCCAACAGCCCTGATGGAGCCAGGACTCCTGGGTTCTCTTTGAAGCTCAGTGGCCTTGGCAGGTCCGTTTCTCCGGCTGCGGCCCCCGGGAGCTCTAACTGCCGGCTGCAAGGCCCCATGGCGGGATGCCCGGCTGGGTACGTCTGCAGTAAGGAGCGTTAAGGAAAAGTCATTGTTCTGAGCGCGGGAGCGTTGCTAGACGCAGGCCAGACACGTCGCAGTCCCGACCCGGCGAGCCAGGGGCCCCAGCTCGAACATCTGGCCCCGCTCAGAGCTGACCCAGCCTGGCCTGCCAGGGGGCTCAGAGCTGACCCAGCCCGGCCTGCCAGGGGGCTCAGAGCTGACCCAGGCGCCTGATGGAGCCAGGCGCGGGGGTTACTCTTTCCAAATCTAACCGGCCAAGCTGAGAAACACAACACAACATTTGCGTGTGGCCCACAGTAAGGGGGTTCAGCGCTCCCCCCTGCTTGCTGGGCCGTGGAAGTGACCAGAGACAGGCTGCACCCCGGACCTGCCTTCGCTCTGCAGTTGGCACAAAGTCCCATGGCTTTCCCCGAGGAGAGGGACAATTTTTAAGGCAGAGCGGTTGGAAGATGGGGCTGGGGTGGTGGGTGTGGCTCTGCTCAGCTCAGCGCCAGCTGGGCTGTGGAGCATGGAGGTTGGGGCTGGGGGCTATGGGCCAGGGTCCAGGTGACAGCAGAGCTAGCCTGCAGGCAGGGAGGGGAGGTTAACTCTGAGCCCCCAGGGGTCTCACTGACAATGGACCCAGGACCTGCCCTCTAGCTGGAGCCCCCGGCGCAGGTCCCTGGCTGCCAGTGCCGTTACCCAGGGCTGGCCTGGGCTCTCAGCTGCAACGTTTTAAGGAAAACTCCGGTGAGCCCCTCCCTGCCCTGCCATTGCCCGATGCTGAGGCGGGGCACATTGGGCTAAGAGGCAGGGGAGCCACATTCCCCCTCCAGTCAGGACCCCCCCACTCCGGCCTGACAGGGGCTCTCTGTGCAATGGACTTTCTGCGTTGCGTGCTCTGCAGACAGCCTGCGAGGAGTTCCACATGTGCTCCCTTGTGTTTGCTCTTGCTCTCGGGACCCCACGGGCAGGGAGGCCCCACATGGGCCCAGGGGGCCCAGAAAAGGGGGGGCCTGGGCTCCAGGCAAACACCAACCAGTGTAGGGAGTCCAGGGCAGACCCCTGGGGCCGCTCGGCTTTTGGGATGAGGGACCCGTGGCACGACGGCCGAACCCTGCCTCTAGCCCAGGTTCAACTGGATTCACAGCATCCACTGGGGCATCTGCAAGAGTTGAACTGCATCACTTTGAAGTCTCATCCTAAGTAAAGCCAGTTCCCATCACCCCCCCCCCGACCCCCGCCCGGTGTGTCCTCTTTTCCCTCTCCCCTCTCTGCCCCCCCACTCCTGTCTGCCCCCCCGCTGTCCCCCCCATTCCCCTGCCGTGAGTATGTTAATGGCTCTGGCTCTGCTCACCCCCTCCAGCCCAGGTGTTTGGACACAGCTGGGATTTGCACCACAGCTATTTCTTCCACGCGTGCGGCCTCAGCGCCAGGGAGAACAAGCCTGCCAGTGTTCAGCGGGTGCTTAAAATTAGCGCTGGGAACCTGACACCGGAGCGGCTGACCCGAGGGGCTGGCCCCACGGCTCTGCCCCCATCCTGACCCCCTGGCAGCTGCTGTCTCACCCCTCTGGGCCTGCTGCTGCCAGCCTGCCCCTCTCCACAGCACCCCCTGGGCTGCTACGATACAGTACCGGGCACTGGGGTCCTACACAGTGCTGGCGCTGGAAGCTGGTGTGCCAGGAGGCCCAGGGCCGCTATGGGGCTCGGGGGGCTATGGCTGGGCCGGGGGCACAGGGATCAGAGAGGGAGAAGTTAGCGCGGTAGCAGGCAGAGGGGGTTGGGCTTTAAGGTCCCTCAGGTTCCCCCCTGTGGTGCAAAGGGGTCCTGTCCCCCACGCGGGGGGGTGAGCCCAGAGATAGGGGCTGACCCGTCTCGTTGTCAAGGAGGAAGCGCAGCATGGGGGGGGTCAGGGGAGCCGGGGAAGTGCTTAGAGCAGAGGGCTGGGCTCCAGGAGACCTGCACTGGGCGGTGCCAGCTGACTAATGGTACAACCCCAAAACACCCTGGCCCCACCCCCACTCACTCCAGCCCCCCCTCCCTCCATCACTTGCTCCCCCCCACCTCACTCACTTTCACCGGGCTGGGGCAGGGGGTTGGGGTGCAGGAGGGGGTGCAGGCTCTGGGAGGGAGTTTGGGGTGCACGAGGGGGTGAGGGGTAGGGCTCTGGGCTGGGGCAGGGGATTGGGGTGCGGGAGGGGATGACGGGTCAGGTTCTGGGTGAGAGTTTGGGTGCGGGCTCTGGGCTGGGGCAGGGGTTTGGGGTGTAGGAGGAGGTGAGAGGGGCAGTGCTTACCTCCAGCGGCTTCCAAAAGCGACGGGCACACCCTTTGGGGAGGGGGGGAGCACCAGGGCGTCTCCATGCACTCCCTTGCCCACAGGAACCGCCCCCGCAGCTCCCATTTGCCGCAGTTCCTGGCCAATGGGAGCTGCAGAGCTGGCGCTCGGGGCAGGGACAGCACATGCAGAGACCCCCCTGCCCCCAGGGACCACAGGGATGGTGCCGGCCGCTTCTGGGAGCGGCCCAGGGCCAGGCAGGCAAGGAAGCCGCCCTAGTCCTGCTGCGATGCCAGACGGTTAGCGCCCCAAATCTCCCAGTTTGCCTCAGGGAGATGGGGCCTGATTCTGGGAGAGGGTCCAGCCTCCCGGGGACGGGTGCGTGGGGCATCCCTGCCCGTGGGGTCCAGAGAGTCAGCAGAGGGCGGCCAGGGGCTGTGGAGCACAAGCTAGCCAGGGGGGACAAGGGGCTAGGAAAGACCAGTCGAAAAGGGGACCCAGCCGTGTCCAGTCAGATCTACTGACTGGACACTCAAAGTCTGCTTGCTTCGGGCGGGGAGGCGTCGTCGGGTCATCACCCGCACCAGCCCCTACGTAGCCAGGGCTGCCTCCTAGCTGTGTTGGGTGGCTCCGCTCCCAGCCCCGGCTCCGCAGGGGAGTCCCTCCTGACCCAAGGGGGGGAAGTAGTGAGCGACGGGGGGGGGAAGGAGGATGAGGGGAGAGAACTGGACGGGGCAGAGCCTCGGGGGGTAGGGACGGGACAGGGGAGGTTCCTGCCCTCCTGCTGGATTGTCCGGTTTTTAATTATCAAGTTGTCCCCCTACGAGGGGCCCTGGATTTTCAGCCTCTTGCTAGAACGGGTCGGGGGCCGGCTGCTGGCCAGACCCCAGCACTGGGTCTCTGCAGGCGACTGCCCGGGGCGGCATGTCTGTCCCGCGGGGCTGAGCGAAACGGGCACCTACGGCGTGGAGCTGTGGCCTGGCTGGTACTTCCCTGATTTCGTTCAGGACCGGCCAGCCCCCCTCCCTCCCTCGGAGCCCTGAACTTCCCCCAGGCCTCACTTTTCTGCAGCCAGCCGCACCCCCACCGCCCTGCAGCACGCAACCGGCCCTGGAAAGCCAGGCCGGGGGGCTGGGGGGGGCAGTGAGCTCTGGCGAGATACCCCCTGTCTGGCCCCCACGGCTCAGCGAGGAGTCCAGCTGGCAGCAGCTGCCGGTCTCTCAGCGCGGTCCTTGCCCTTTCCTGCTTGGCAAGTGGCGCCTGAGGCACAAGGCAGGGGTCCCGGGCTCCGGACCCAGGAGCCCCCCCCAGGCTGGCACGTCCCCTTCCCATCTGAAGGGGGGATCCTGGGCTGCTGGCCCCCAGGTGGGCCTGGGATGGAGCTGGGGGGGAGGGCAGGAGCTGGGGGGAGGGCATGGCTGGACGGGAGCCAGTGGGTCCCGGGTGGAAGAACGGAGCCCTGAGTCTGCGGATCTGGGACAGCGCCCGTGGCACGGTGCTGTCCCCCTCACACCCATTCCAGAGGCTCTGTTACCCCCCAAAAGGTGGGCACCTCCCCCTCTGCTCCTAGGCTGGCTCTGGTGCCTGCTTCAGAGGGGGGCTCCCTGCCCACACGCTCTAGCACTGGCTGGGGCGGGGGTGGCAGGGTGGCCAGGCCCTCTCTCCCCACCCCGGGTCAATGATGCCAAGGACTCGGGCTCCCCCAGCTCAGTGCTGGGACCCTGCTCCCCTCTGCACCGTGAGCGCCCGCCGGCCCAGACTGCGTCCAAGTTAGGAGCTTAGGCAGGAGGATTAACTCTCTGCCAGCAAGTGGGTGGCCCCTGGGGCGAGCGGGGTCCTGCCACTGGCTGCCCTCCCCGGGTGGGCGAAGTCACATCTGGGGAAGGCTCTGAGCCCCCTGCTCCTAGCACGGAGACTCCCTCCCTGCCCGCCCGGCTCCTGAGGGGAGGGTACCAGGGCCCAGGCCGGGTGGTGGTCAGCAGGAGGCCAGCCAGCTGCTGCATGGGCACCACCCAACACCTTCACTCAAGAGGGAGGGGTAGCCCGACTCCCTCCGAGCCCTGGGCTGTGCTGGCACGGGGGAGGCCTCAGCCCACAAGCCAAGGGGGGGAGGGTGCTTTGTGCCCATGTGCTGGGCTCTCGGGAGCACCCCCTGCCAGCTTCCCTAGCAGAGCTGGGGGCTGCAGGGGAATCTCGCTGGCTGCAGCTGGGGGTCCCCCAAATTCTCCCCCTTTCTCCCTCTCGTCCTCTCTCCCCCTCTGCCCTGCCTTTCTCCGTCTCCCCAACGCACCCCCGCTCTGCTCGCTCCCTGGAGCCTGCCAAGCCCGCGCTCACCACCCAGCTGCTGGCGACGCCGTGAGGGGGCCCCCCCCCCGGGCCTCACTTCCCAGGGCCGTGCAGGGTGTGAGGAGGGGGAGCACTCGAAGGGCAGACGAGGGCGGGCTTCCTGGCCTGATGGGAACTGTGCAGGGCTGATAGAGGGTTCCTGTGGGAGCGGAAACTGCTAGGGAGGCCACACCCCAGCGCACGCTCGTAAACCGCTCAGCGCCAGCGAGCGGAGACCTCTGGCCGCCCCGTGACCTCTCTGGAGCAGCGCAGCCCCAGGGGACCACGGGGAGCTGCTAATGCCCTGCTCCGCTGTTCCCTGCAAGGGGGAGCAGGCTAAGGGGTGGCACAACTGATGGGAAGTCCAGATGCCTGGGCTCTATTCTTGGGTCTGCCAGCAACTCACTGCGTGGCCCTGAGCAGTCACTTCCCCCCCGTCAGCTCGGTGCCTCAGTTTCCCCCATGTAAAATGGATACATAACCCACTCGGTGAAGCGCTTTGCGACCTAGGGCTGGCGAGATGGTAAAGTATCGTAAGCACGGCTGAGAAGCTAATGGCTCCCCCCCGCCCTCTGTGCAGCCTCTGAAATGAGCCATGGAAACACAGCAAAGGCAGGTGGGGTTGTAACGAGGCTGGTTCTGGCGGGACCCAACTGAGAGTGCCATTTCAGGACAAACTGCTTCAAGGCAGTTACAGCCCAAGGCTGGGGTTTCTATGCACACCAAGACAAACCAAACCAGCCAAACAGAGAAGACTTTGGTTTTACCCCACTGGCTAACCACAAGTCACACAAGCAATTCCCTTAGACACCCCAATTTCCCAGTATCACCACCAGTGCCACTCGTTATGGGGACAAATGGTTATGAAAACCAATACCCCAGTAAAAGAAAAAAGGTTCTCTCGATCCCAAAGGACCAAGCCCCAGACCCAGGTCAATATACAAATCAGATCTTACCCACAAATCATGCTGTTGCCAATCCTTTAGAATCTAAAATCTAAAGGTTTATTCATAAAAGGAAAAAGATATAGATGAGAGCTGAATTACATATAGTAATGGCCAAGTTCTTGGTTCAGGCTTGCAGCAATGATAGAATAGACTGCAGGTTCAGATCAAGTCCCTGGAGGACATCCCCAGCCGGGATGGGTCATTCGGTCCTTGGTTCAGAGCTTCCGTTTGTAGCAAAGTCCCTCCAGAGGTCAGAAGCAGGATTGAAGACAAGATGGAGGAGCTGCAGCAGCTTTTTATAGTCTCTTGCCATGTGGTCTGTCTTTCTTTGTCCCAAAGACAAGCTGTCCAGCACATGGCCTGGAAAAACCTGAGAGTTCTGTCCATAGGCAGGTCCCTGCATACCTTGCTGAGTCCCAAGGCTTGTCTGCCTTCTCTCAGTGGGTCAGTTGTGTAGCTGATGCTCCTTAAAGGGCCATCCAGCAGGCTGGGCAGAGCTGACACCAACTTGTCTGGCATGTCACCCAGAAGCATAGCATAAGTTTGGAATACAGACAGTCTAGAGCCAATACTTGTATCTTTAAATACAAAAACGATACATGCAAACATATAGCATAATCATAACCAGCAAACCATAACCTCATCTTAGACACTTTATTTGACCCCCTTTATACAAGATTTGGTGCCACTACAGGACCTTGGTGGCAACAATGTTCTACACAGTCCAAGTGAATAATGTCACACCCCCAATGCAAAATGGATGCAGGAAAGGATGACACAAACATCACTGACTGCATCCCAAGAGCTCCCCATCCTGGGTTCTACCTTACTACAGCTAGTATTGGGTTAGAAGCCGTACCAGTGTATAACAGAAATGGTTCATCAAAGTCATGTTCAATAACCTGATTGAATTTCTTTACAAACTCAAGGAAAACTTGGTTAGAACAATAGTGGATTGGATCTGCTCTTGCAACATGATTCCTGTATTTCTCATGTGATCTTGCCAAGAGCTAAAGAACATAGCTACTTTATCCATAAAAGCTCTGGCAAATGTTTGAACCCAATTAACATCAGGTCAATGTAGATATTGTTGTCCATAGTATAGGAATCTTGGCATTTAGCTATGAAAGTAATATGGTGGTGTGCCTCAGTTTCCTTTTTCATACAGTACATCAGGTCTGGAATGTCTTTTCCCTTGTGAAAAGTTTCAATACTGTTTACAGGCATTGACTGCGAAACATCAGTATAACAAGGCCTTTTAACATAAAGTGTGTTCATGTAATCCTTTTACCATGTTCAAGGGATTTTCCAAAAGATTAGGCACATTGTACATTTTTACAGTTTTTGGTAATAGCAACACAGTCACAAAAATTACCAAAAAGAAGAGGAGGACTTATGGCACCTTAAAGACTAACAAATTTATTTGAACATAAGCTTTTGTGAGCTACAGCTCACTACATTGGATGCTTATACTCAAATAAATGTGTTAGTCTCTAAGATGCCACAAGTCCTCCTTTTCTTTTTGCGAATACAGACTAACAGGGCTGCTACTCTGAAACCTGTCAACAAAAATTACCTTGAGCAATAATAAATTCATTGCAAGTGTCCATCTACAATCATGTTTGTCTTGCCACACCTCTGGCTCAATACCATTGGGCTTTGGGCCTTTTAGGGTCAGCCTGTGGCTTCCCTTTGCAAAATTAAGGTCTCTCTTTCCTCCTTATCCTGAAGGATCAAACCCTGATTTCTCTTGCTTAACAGAATTCATGGGCTGATTGGGTGTGCTCTCTCTGCTAAGGGCTATTAGCAAGTCTTTCTTCCCCCAGTCAGTCAAGTAATTTGCATTCAGACAGACAGGAGCCTATTCACCAGTGTTCAGATCCTTCACTGTTACTGATCCCGAGGACTCTGGGACTCTGTCTTAAAGAGAAACCATCCATTTTCACTAACAAGCTAGACTCAAAGTTCTGTTGTCCTTCCCTTACCAACCTCTGATTCCACATGGAATCAGATGTTAAATTCACTGAGAGACTACAAGTCGTATCCAAAGTGTCTAGAGATGAGAGTTTACCTGCCATCCCCTGCATTCTTGAGAGACAATAGTTTTATTAAGATAATGTTGAAGTAAAAAGAAAACGGTACAGAGTTTAGGCATAGAAGTTTCTGGTTATCAGGGAATAAGGTACAGATTATCAAGGAGTGCAAAATTCAGTTTAGGAGCGGGTGGCGTACGGAATACATAATCTGCAATCTCCCCGATTGGGATTAAAAGTTTAACGGGTCAAAGTACAGACACTGAGATATGGGGATATGTTGTCCATATAATGGCTATGTTCAGGTGTGGAGTATAATGAGTGGATACGATGATGAGGATGGATTTACCCTCATTTGGTGGTATTTAATGTTCAGTGAGTTTATGGTTCCAGTTCATACGGTCCAATGAAAAAAAAAGTCTCTCAGTCCCTTTCCCATGGTTGACACACGATGCCGTTCCAGCTCACACCTCCTGGTGCTGTCCGTGGCTGGTGATGTGTTCGATGTAGATGTCCCTGGACCATCGGATTGTGTCCGAGACCATGAGGCGCCGCATGAGCCGTGCGTATCGTCGACCGATCCCACAGGTCTGCAGCACACGCTCGTTGCAGGGGTCCCAAGTGCCCAGGGCTCCAACAATCAGGGCATCCATCTGCACCTCATAGCCCTTCGCTCTCAGGGTGTCGGCCAGGGGGGCGTATTTTTCCTGCTTACAAGCTCGGGCTTCGCGGAAGGCCGGGGTCCTATTCTCAAAGGAGACTGTGATGTCGATGAGGATGATCTTATTCTGGTCCTCGTTGGTGACCACCCCGTCAGGTCGCAACTGGCTGTCCGTCCCGGGGATGGTGGAGTTCACGGTGACCTCCCCCAGGCACAGTGTGATGGCTTTCACCAGGCGGTTCTGGATCGCGTTGTGGCGGAGCTACCAGGCTCTGGAATGGGGCTTGCAGCTGCACAGGATGTGGAGCAGGGTCTCGTTGGAGTAGCCGCACTTCCTGCAACGCTTATCGCGGTTCCCGTGGCGGACGGCTCCGTTGAGCGGGATAGAGTTGAGCCAGGTGCGGTGGATAAACCGCCAGTCGGCGAAACGGGTGAAGCTGCCCCCGGCGAGGAAGTGGTTGCTGGCGTCCCACTTGCTGGTAAGTTTGAAGACTTTACCCTGATCTGGTTTACGCTTCAGGGTTTCCATGTACAACGAGTGGATGGCCGCCTTCAGGGTCCTCTCCAGCATGCCCCTGGCGCTCGGGGTGACGATGGTGTTGTCGTCGGACCTGATCTGCAGCACTAGGACTCCCAGCTCCTGGCGCTCCTCGCACCACTCCCAGCGGCAGCCGACGCGCTTCCCCAGGCGACGCGTGGCATTGCGAGCGCGGGACCACAGCGAAGCGATGTCGCCACTGTCCCGTCCAAATTCGCCATCCAGAGAACCGCTCAGGAATCTGGCGGTGTCTTGGTCAGAGGGGGCTCTGCCGATATACACAGCTGTTCTGCTCTGCAGACTCATCTACCCAGTCTTTCCTCTGAACCTGAGACACAGACTGTTCACTCACAGAATCAGCATGGAGACATTCCTCTCTCAACAACCTTGTCTGCCCAACAAGCTGGCGAAACCCAGCCACTTGGTTAGAGGACTGTTCAACTTTCTTACCAGCTTTCACTCCATCTGAGACCTTCTCAAACCTATCCACACTGGATCTTTCAAAAGGAAAAAGTCAGTGGATCCATTCACCACAGAAAATTTCTGGCTGTTAGGAACTGAAACTTTCTTGATTAAATCACTTTCACACCCTTCAGTAGTAGTAAACTGCTTGCAAAGACTCCATGAGGATTCCTTTCCCTAGGGGCTTTTCTATGCAACAATTCACCCTGCACAGAAATTCTGCCCTTACCCTCTTCACTGAGGGCTTGCTCTAGAGGAACACTTTCCTGAGCAACAAGAGACTCTTTCTGGGTCTCACTTACATCCAGAATCACCTCTGGCCCATCAGGCGGATTCCTACACAATCCCCCTTCAGGCAAACCCATAGACTCACTAGATAAAAGGTTAGAAGCCTTCTCCTTCCCTTTGCCACACACAAGTTCAGGAATCTTTTCCTTCTTGCTACAGGTTTCCACAACCTCAGTAGGTAACACAATCAAATCACCTTTCTGCTCTCCTTGTGCCCTGGCTAGGGTATCACCCTGATCAGACAGAGTTGCTTCACCCTTTCCCAGCAACACACTAGCAACAGGCAAAATACAAGCACCAGAATTGTCTGGTCTCTGGGACTTTACAAAGACACTAACTGGATGCGACCTAAAAAGAAAAGGAGTACTTGTGGCACCTTAGAGACTAACAAATTTATTTGAGCATAAGCTTTCGTGAGCTACAGCTCATTTCATCAGATGCATTTGGTGGAAAAAACAGAGGGGAGATTGATATACACACACAGAGAACATGAAACAATGGGTTTTATCATACACACTGTAAGGAGAGTGATCACTTATGATGAGCTATTACCAGCAGGAAGGGGGGGGAGGAGGAAAACCTTTTGTGATGATAATCAAGGTGGGCCATTTCCAGCAGTTAACAAGAACTTCTGAGGAACAGTGGGGGGTGGGGTAGGGGGGGAGCAATAACATGGGGAAATAGTTTTACTTTGTGTAATGACCCATCCACTCCCAGTCTCTATTCAAGCCTAAATTAATTGTATCCAGTTTGCAAATTAATTCCAATTCAGCAGTCTCTCATTGGAGTCTGTTTCTGAAGTTTTTTTTGTTGAAGGATAGCCACTCTTAGGTCTGTAATCGAGTGACCGGAAAGACTGAAGTGTTCTCCGACTGGTTTTTGAATGTTAAAATTCTTGATGTCTGATTTGTGTCCATTTATTCTTTTACGTAGAAACTGTCCAGTTTGACCAATGTACATGGCAGAGGGGCATTGCTGGCACATGATGGCATATATCACATTGGTAGATGCGCAGGTGAACTAGCCTCTGAAAGTGTGGGTGATGTGATTAGGCCCTATGATGGTGTCCCCTGAATAGATATGTGGACAGAGTTGGCAACGGGCTTTGTTGCAAGGATAGGTTCCTGGGTTAGTGGTTCTGTTGTGTGGTGTGTGGTTGCTGGTGAGTATTTGCTTCAGATTGGGGGGCTGTCTGTAAGCAAGGACTGGCCTGTCTCCCAAGATCTGTGAGAGTGATGGGTCGTCCTTCAGGATAGGTTGTAGATCCTTGATGATGCGTTGGAGAGGTTTTAGTTGGGGGCTGAAGGTGATGGCTAGTGGCGTTCTGTTATTTTCTTTGTTGGGCCTGTCCTGTAGTAGGTGACTTCTGGGTACTCTTCTGGCTCTGTCAATCTGTTTCTTCACTTCAGCAGGGTGGGTATTGTAGTTGTAAGAATGCATGGATGCGACCTAGTTACAGGGCCATTCTCCCGAGCAGACACAAACTTAGGACCATTCCCGTCCTGGGCTTTAGCTGAATCCAGAACCAGCTCTGAGACAACTGCACTATTCTCGACCATCACAGACTGAAAGGCCCCTTCTGTCTGCTCCACAGACAAAGCAGAGCCGGACACACTTTCTCCTTTCCCAGACACACAGCTTGGGATCTCATTCCTCTTGTCCCAGCACACAGGGCTGTTCACAGACAACTGCTTGGAGATCAGGGTAGCTCCCTCCACAGGCAAGTCAATACCCCTGACAGACACAGGCACGTTTCCTTCACTGTCACACTTCTCCACCCAGCTAACAGATAAGGTGCAGGGACACTCATCTTCCACTCTCCTCGCCTTCCCACCCTGCTGACTAGACAAAGCCATCAGCTCACAAGGCTGCCTAGGCTCATCCAAAATCTCCTTCCCAGGCACATTGCCACTTCCCACAGATAAACAGCTGCTCTTCTCACAACCCTGAGCTACTTCCAGCAAATTACCCTTTTCAGGTTCACTTTTACAAGCTGTACTAGCCAATTATCCATCACCCATCAAAAATCTACCCTTTCCTTCCTCAGTTAGCGCTTCAACCTGACCATCCACTTTAATCTGATCCTGAGAAACATTGTCCTGACCAATGAGTTCTTTCTGTGCTTGATCTAATTCCAGATTCACTTCTGAGACATTAGACAGACAGTCAAAAACTTCATTCACAGACTTGCATAATGACAGGTTTCAGACTAGCAGTCGTGTTAATCCAATTTCACAAAAAGAAAGGAGTTAAGAAAAGGAGTACTTGTGGCACCTTAGAGACTAACACATTTATTTGAGCATACGCTTTCATGAGCTATAGCTGAATGCATCCGCTGAAGTGAGCTGTAGCTCACGAAAGCTTATGCTCAAATAAATGTGTTAGTCTCTAAGGTGCCACAAGTACTCCTTTTTTTAATTCACAGACAAACTGCTTTTTTGCTCAAACACTTGGAGAAACCCTCCCCAGGCAAATCATTGACCATAACAGACACAGGTTTAAGATCATTCCATTCCTGTGACTGGCTACCTGGACTGAATAAACTTTGACATTTCCCCCAATCTAAAGATCCTCAGGCAATAACTTCCTTACACCAGTTATAACTTCATGCTTAGTACCATTCCATTCAAGGTGGATTCTGGCTAAAGGCACGCTTACAATAAACTCATAGAGGACTACAACATTCACACTCTGATTTGGTAAGTAATCTTCCTCTTTGACCAGATCTGCTTTAACAAGAGTGATGTTAGAAGCCATAATTTGCCCTAAACAGCTTTTACCATTGCCTTTTACACACACTACGAATTTTTCATTACCAGTCCCATACATAGCATTGGCACAATTTATGGAGTCACCTTCTACTGAACTCACAGAAACAGCATTTACATAAAAGGTGGCAGTGTTTGGGTACATTTGGTTACACCCAGACAACATACCAAAATTGTTATAAACTGGACTTTCAAGAGGATACAATTTCAGCTGTTCTTCCATTGCTTTTTTGACTTGGAGCTGAAGTCTGGCAGTTTCTTGTATCTGGCGAACCCCCTCCTTAGCAGCCAGCCACTCCAGATGCCTCTTACGAGCCCTTTCCTTCCTTTCATCAGCCTCCTTCTCCAGCTGGGCCAAGGCTTGTTTCTCTCTCATTTGAATTTCTGCCAGTTTTTGTTCATGTTCCAACTGCAGGCCGACTCTCAGGGCTTGCAGTTTCATTGCTTCTGCAGTATCAGGTAAGCGCTGTGCTGGCCATTAACAGATCTCTCAGTTCTTGATTTGTAGCTTTCTTTCTAAAGCTTCAGAGTAGCAGCCATGTTAGTCTGTATTCAGAAAAAGAAAAGGAGTACTTGTGGCACCTTAGAGACTAACAAATTTATTAGAGCATAAGCAAGTGAGCTATAGCTCACGAAAGTTTATGCTCTAATAAATTTGTTAGTCTTTAAGGTGCCACAAGTACTCCTTTTCTTTTTTCTAAAGCTTATCCCCTTTTCTGACCACAAACCTTTCAGGGCTTTTTTGTCAAGGCCCTCATATGCTCTTTGCTCACCCGTTGCAACTGCTTTTTAACCAACCAAACTCTCACTACCAAAATTCAAATTTGGATAGCGTGGGGTTCCAAAGTTTAATTGACCCGATTCTTTGGATCCAAGCATGATTATGCCACTGTAATGATGCTGGTTCTGGCGGGACCCAACTGAGAGTGCCAATTCAGGACAAATTGCTTAAAGCAGGGCAGTTACAGCCCAAGGCTGGGGTTTCTATGCACACCAAGGCAAACCAAACCAGCCAAACAGAGAGGACTTTGGTTTTACCCCACTGGCTAACCACAAGTCACACAAGCAATTCCCTTAGACGCTCCAGTTTCCCAGTATCACCACCAGTTCCACTTGTTATGGGGACAAATGGTTATGAAAACCAATACCCCAGTAAAAGAAAAAAGGTTCTCTCAATCCCAAAGGGCCAAGCCCCAGACCCAGGTCAATATACAAGTCAGATCTTACCCACAAATCACGCTGTTGCCAATCCTTTAGAATCTAAAATCTAAAGGCTTATTCATAAAAGGAGAAAGATATATATAAAGAGCTAGAATTGGTTAACTTGTCTGGGGTGTCACCAAGAAGCATAGCATAAGTTTGGAATACAGACAGTATAGAGCCAATACTTGTATCTTTAAATACAAAAATGATACATGCAAACAGACAGCATAATCATAACCAGCAAACCATAACCTCATCTTAGACACCTTATTTGACCCCCTTTATACAAGATTTGGTGCCACTACAGGACCTTGGTTGTAACAATGTTCTATACGGTCCCAGTTCAAGTCAATAGAGGTGACCGTGGATTTTCTCATCAGCTCTTCAGAGGGGCGGCTCCCAGATGTTAGGACCAGGGAGGCTGCACCGCGGCCTCCACGTCTCCACCCTGCGGGTTGCCCTGGCCCTCCCTTCTCTGCGCTGGATTTGTATGTCACTAAATGCCAAGCCCTCAGAGCCGACCCACTGCACACAGGGGAGGAGAACGGGACACACAACACGAAGGACCGATGGTCTGTGGGGAACAGCACATGCGCGCGCACACACACACACACGTGTGCTCACACCCACATGCACAGCTACCACCACTGCATCTGCTCAAGCGCACGTTGGATGGCAAAGCCTTTGTTTGCACATGCAGCCATAGTCCAGGCAGGCACAGCCGTGGGAACTGCACGCACAGGGCCTACCCCAGGGGGAATTTGGCCTTGGGCTCCATAGACGCTGCATCTCCCGGCGCGTTTTAGAACTAGTCCAGACAGAATCCAAACCCCATGCAGGTGCCTGCAGCTGCTCACGGGTGGATTCTGCACGTGACGTTCACAAGGATTTGCACGGGCCCTGGGTCCAGGTGGAAAATATTCACCAACCTCCACGTTTTCACATCAACAGATTGTTCTGCTACAAACCCCCATGGGAAAGCACACTAATCGATATGAGACGGGGCGTGTGCCCAGCCAGGGAGCGGAAACCTGCCTCCATGCACCACAAATAGCGAACAGCCCGGGTGGAAACAGCCCGTCCCAATTCCTTGGCGTGCATTCAGCAGCGACGCACGAGCCAGCCCTGCCCTCTAACCAGCCCTCCGCCCGCGGGGAGGGTGGCCACGCGTTGACCGGACAGCAGACAAGCAGAGGAAAGCTGGCTTTAGCCATGTGATTCACTCTGCTCTCTCAGTACCCCTCCAGGCACCGGAGCGTGTGTTCGTGAGGGTTTAATTAGCTTCCTTTCTCTGGTCTCTGCGGCTGCAGCTCTCCTCTGCCCACGAGGCCACAGGAACCACGGGGAGTGTCCCAATCCAGGGCTCTCGGCTGAGCAGGCCCGTGTGAGGGACCTGCCTGGGAATTTCACAGCGTTACAGCTCAGATCTTAAAAAGGCAAATGCTGCAGTTAGCAGCCCTATGGAAGGCAGGCACGGGGTGAGTCAACAATTAACGCAAGAGCCTGACCCTCCTGGAGACCTGGGTTCGAATCCTGCCTCTGCCAATCACAAACAAAGGGGACCACCTGCTCCCATCCCTTCCTCAGGTTGTTCACAGCCAGGTCAGAGCCAGCAGGATCAGTGCTGCTTGCTCGAGAATGGCCCAGAATTGGAATAACAGGGTGGCTGTGGGTCAGGACTGAGGGGAATTGGCAGAGCTGGATATACAGAGCTCAGGACTGGAATAGCGGGGTGTGGGGCTGAGGGGCCCCAGGAGACCTGCCGTAAGCAGTCCCAGGCTGGAATGACTGGGAGCTGATATCCCGTGGCAAAGCCGGAGGGAACGGGCAGGTCTGGATTAGCCATGTGTGCTCTGGCCACCTTTGGGGGCACTGCCTGAGGGATGCTGGCACATTGGCTGCCCACACTAAGCCTGGCTCTAGCCTGCACCCCCAAGCTCACATCAGAGCTAAGTCAGGAACGTGGCGACACTCTGAGGGCAGCCCTGCCGTGTGCTGTGGCAAACCGGCAGGAGGCACTGCTATGCCATGCCTCAGCTGCAAGTGCCCATCTTGAGCGTGGCTACCATTCTCCCGTGCCACCTGCCAGCGTGAGCAGAGAGAGGCTGCATGACAGTGCAGTGCTGCCTGCCAGGCCCCTGTGGCTCTCCCAGCAGCAGCCAGCCCTTTCCAGGCATCCACACCAGCTCATCTGGTGCAGGGGTTAAGCGTGCACAGATGCATGGCTAGCAGGTGGGCAACGTCCCTGCAGCCAAGCTCCCAGCCCTGCCCCTGTCTGTTTGCAATGGGCTTTGGAGCGGTGACGCTTGGCATCAGAGCAACTGCAGGAACTCACGTCCAGCATCCCATGCGCCAAGGCACGCTGGGTACTGGCGGGCATGCTGCCGGTTTTCTGGGGTGCGTCCGCCCAGCTACATTAAGCATCATCACGGCAACCCTGCACCAGTCACAATCTGGGGGTGAGGAGAGGGCCCCTGTCTCTTTAAACCTGGAGCAGGAAGCGAGCTGGAGTGGAGCTAGTGCTGAGGAAGCAGAGACACAAAAGGGCTCCCCTTGGTCTAGGAATGTGCCTTGTTTGGAAAGAAATCGCCTGCTTTGAGGGGAGAGGTTTTGTTAACATCACATGACCTGGGGTCTGAGGACAATTTATTTGGAACCAGAACAAGAGTAAAAGACAATTGCCGAAGTTCACCCGTCCCCATGGACCTGCCTGCAGGGAAAGAGCCTGGCACCAGCTTCCAACCCCACTGTCCCTGCCCCATGTACATGTACACCCCCCCAAATATGTACACTCACGCGTACACCCCCCTGTGCACACACACCTGCTCCCTCACAGATGCCACAACTACCAATGCACTCAGCGTCCAGCCTCCCTCACCTCCCCTTCACTCCCATTCACACTAGCACCCCCAAACATTCTTGCCTGCCCCTGCCCCTGCCCCTCCCAGCGCTGACACTAACTTACCCCAAAGGACGGCTGTGCTGGAGCTCTAGAAGCAGCAGCCGCTCCTCGGAGCCGAATCCCAGCGCTCTGCCCTGGTCACACGCACGCTGCTCTCCAGAGGACGCGGCCCCTGGGAACACGAGGCTGGTAATTGCATCCGGCATCGTCAAGCTCAGAGGGCTGAATGAGAGACCCAGAGCTGGAGCAGGATGGGGGCCAGGTGCTTTGGGGCAGAGCGACCCAGAGAGCGGGGGTGGGGGGGCTACGCAGTTATGAATGTAAAAAAAAACAAAAAACCCCAACACGAGCATGAAGGGACAAAATGAGAAAGGTTGAGGCCCAAAGTGAGATTAAACTGGCTAGGGGCGTAAAGGGTGACGAGCGACGATTTTACAAGCACATGAGAAGCCAGAGGCAGTCCAAGCACAGAGCTGGCCCACTACACAGCGAGGGGGGAAAGCCAATGACAGAAAAACTCAGCGATGGCCGAAGGGTTAAACGCCTGTTTTTTTCCGCTTTCACCAGAAAAGGACAGCAGCGACTGGCCAACTACCATAGTGACCATCGGTGCACATGGGGTAGGATCTGAGGCTAGGACAGGAAAAGAACAAGCTCAGAACTACTTGGGCAAGTTATGTGTCTTCAGGTCTGTCTACGCAGTCACTAGCCTCCCGCGGCTGGCCCGTGCTAGCCGACTCACTGCTGTGTAGATTTCCGGATTCGGGCTGGAGCCCGGGCTCTAGGACCCTGCGGGGTTGGAGACATTCTTAATACATCCTGGAATAAATGAAGAACTGGCTGGAGATCTCTGAGCCATTAGCGATCAACTTTGAGAACTCGGGGCAGACAGGAGAGATCCCAGATGACTGGAAAAGGCACACGGAAACCGTGTGATCAGCCCAGGTCTGTCGCTGGGGGTCCCACCGGGAGGGGGTCCCTTGGCCCTTCAGTCAGCTGGTTGGTGATGCTGCTAGACCCGCATGTTGCACTGGTCCCCGGGCGCAGGGAGGAGATGTGATAGACTCCCCAGGCTCAGGACAGAGGGAGGAGCCCTCTCGGGCTGTATTGGACAGGAGAGAACAGGCCTCTCCCAATGAAAGCTGGGCAGATCCGGGTCTGCTCCCAACCCATCCCTCCCGGCAGGTGGGAGAGCTTCCCGCTGGCCAGTGAGCTGCTGGCAATGAGGGAGCAGAGGCAGCTGACCCTGCTCCCACCAAGCCCTCTCTCTTCTGAGGGCAACGTTCGGAAGGGGGGGAACTTGGGACAGAGCAGACGACGGCTAAGGGCCTGATTCTGCTCTCTGGCACCGGTGTAAATCCGGAGTGACTCCACTCCGGTCAGCAGATTCACACGGGTGCGAAGGCAGGATCCCACCCAAACACTGCTGCTTTGAACCCTCTGTTTAGATTTCTCTGGGATGAGGTCATCACTCTAGTATTTTTTTTCCACAGGAACTCAGTTACATTGTCCTCTCTGCACCGCACTGGCCCCCACCAAGGCCGGAGCCTGCACATGCCAGCACACGGGCTGCTTCTCCACACGCTGCTGCCCTTAGCCTGCTAACTGCCGCCTGTCAATTGAAAAGCATCTGGCGGGTCACCCAGCGTTCATTAGCTGCCGCATGCGGCTGTTTGTGAAGACGGGAGACGTTTGAGATGCCAGAAATCTTCCAGCTGATAAACATGGCCTGCAGTTTAGATGACTTGATCCCAGGTCCCTGGCCCGGACTATGCAGGAGGATCTGGCCCTGAAGTCTACTAATCTCACAGAGAAAAAGTGACCAATGGATTCTTCCAGGCTCGGGATGAGGGACTCTCTGGTGACTGAGGAGGATTTGGGGCTTTTCCAGGGTGCCCAGCACGGTCATGAACATCTGGGCACCCCCAGGCGCTGGAAGGGGCTAGACACACGGTCACCCAGGCAGCCTGCTGGGTCCCTTGGGGCTGTGACTTTTCGCACGCATAGCTAAAAATTTCAGAGTAGCAGCTGTGTTAGTCTGTATCCGCAAAAAGAAAAAGGAGGACTTGTGGCACCTTAGAGACTAACAAATTTGTTAGTCTCTAAGGTGCCACAAGTCCTCCTTTTCTTTTTACAACTACAAATGTTATTGGCCAGGGGAAAACCATTCTGCTCCTTTAAAAAGGTCCAGCGCCTGTGTGTACCTCCCACCATACCTGCCATGCGAGAAGGGCCAGCCCGGGTAGGCCCAGAAGTCTGGATGTTGCTTCCCCTGCCAAGCGCTGGGCGGTTTCTGTTCTATGGAGGCTTTACAACTATCCGCCAGTTTACAACTTTACAACTATCCGCCAACTATCCAGCGAGGCCCCGGCTGAAGTTCCTGAGCGGAGTCTGGGAAACTCAGTGACTGGAGCCAGGCTCTTCAAAGCCTGTTCAGAGCCAACTAATATGAGGTCGAAGGCCCATGCTCTGGGAGTCACTTATTTCAGGCGGGGGAGATTTTACAGCTGCATCCATGAGACACTGCTACAATCTTCTCCTGAGGCTAGACTGGACTTCACGCCCGGCCAGCCACGTGTGTACAGCAAACCCAGGAATCAAAGTCACAGGGCAGCCGAGACCAGGCCTGAGATACAGCGTTGGGTGGGGACCCAGAGGATATGGACGAACCAGAGGGAGTTCAGAGCAGAGGCAAACGGAGCTGAGAGGAGACACGCCTAGGCAAGGCTCAGGGGTCAGGGTAACGGTCGGTAAACACTCAGAGGACACGATAACAGGCAAAGCACGCCACAGAGCGAGGGAACTGAGACAGGGAACCCGAGGCTAACCAGGTGTGGCAAGCCTCTGGCTGGGGGCTGCCTCAGGCCAACAGTTGTTCAGCTGAACTGCCCCTGGAAATCAAAGCCGATGGCACTGGATGGCCCAGTGAGGCTGCGGACTGGGGCACGGTGGAAGCCCCATCGCCTGGGCACCCTGACACAAGACAGGGCGAAGCCCTGGAGAACACACAAAGGCCACGCTCCAGCCTCAGGGAGAGGGCCTGAGTGACAGCAGGTCAAGCCCATCCACAGCGTCTCAGATTAGGGGCTGGATCCAAAACCCATGGGCGTCGTTGAAAAGACCCCCACTGACTCAGTGGGCCCGAGAGCCCCACACACAGCTCAGGGCAGGCTCAGGGCTTTTATGGGTAACTGCCGAGATGCCCCAACTGAACCAGCCTTGGCGGAGCGTGACGGGAATGTTCTGCCCTGCATCCTCTGCCTGGAAACGTGCCCACACGGGCCCCCCAGCCTTGCTGGTCACTCAGAATAGCGCCGTTCTCCTCATCTGCCACCCTGTAGCGGCGGGCTCGCCACGTCCCCTGGTTGGTGTCAAAGTCCTTTTGCTCTTGCTAATTGTGCAGAAAAAAAAAAAAAAAAAACTCGTCTCAATTACTCTTTTTTTCTGCTTTTAAAAAAGAGTAACTGGGTTTGAAAAAGAACTAGACAAGTTCCTGGAGGATAGGTCCCATGAGCCAAGATGGTCAGGGACACAACCCCATGCCCTGGGTGTCCCTAAACCTCTGACTGCCTGACATTGCCAGAAGTTGGGAATGAACAACGGGGGATGGATCACTTGATTCCCTGTTCTGTTCATTCCCGCTGAAGCACCTGGCATTGGTCGCTCTCGGAAGACAGGACACTGGGCTAGATGGACCTTTGGTCTAACCCAGTATGGGCCTTCTTGTTTCTATTCTCTTCCCTCCCCTCACATGACAGGGATTTAAATAACTTTGTAAATAATGTCTGAACTGAGACAAAAAGAAAAGGAGGACTTGTGGCACCTTAGAGACTAACAAATTTATTTGAACATAAGCTTTCGTGAGCTACAGCTCACTTCATCGGATGCATTCAGTGGAAAATACAGTGGGAAGATTTATATACAGAGAGAACATGAAACAATGGGTGTTATACACACTGTAACGAGAGTGATCACTTAAGATGAGCTATTACCAGCAGGAAGGAGGGGGGAAGGGAGGAAAACCTTTTGTGGTGATAATCAAGGTGGGCCATTTCCAGCAGTTAACAAGAACCTCCGAGGAACAGCGGGAGGGGGGGGGGGAAGAGGGGGGAGATAAATAAGGGGAAATAGTTTTACTTTGTGTAATGACTCATCCACTCCCAGTCCCTATTCAAGCCTAAGTTAATTGTATCCAGTTTGCAAATTAATTCCAATTCAGCAGTCTCTCCTTGGAGTCTATTTTTGAAGTTTTTTTGTTGAAGAATTGCAACTTTTAGGTCTGTAATCAAGTAACCAGAGAGATTGAAGTGTTCTCCAACTGGTTTTTGAATGTTATAGTTCTTGATGTCTGATTTGTGTCCATTTATTCTTTTATGTAGAGACTGTCCAGTTTGACCAATGTACATGGCAGAGGGGCATTGCTGGCACATGATGGCATATATCACATTGGTAGATGCGCAGGTGAACGAGCCTCTGATAGTGTGGCTGATGTGATTAGGCCCTATGATGGTGTCCCCTGAATAGATATGTGGACAGAGTTGGCAACGGGCTTTGTTGCAAGGATAGGTTCCTGGGTTAGTGGTTCTGTTGTGTGGTGTGTGGTTGCTGGTGAGTATTTGCTTCAGGTTGGGGGGCTGTCTGTAAGCAAGGCCTGGCCTGTCTCCCAAGATCTGTGAGAGTGATGGGTCGTCCTTCAGGATAGGTTGTAGATCCTTGATGATGCGTTGGAGAGGTTTTAGTTGGGGGCTGAAGGTGATGGCTAGTGGCGTTCTGTTATTTTCTTTGTTGGGCCTGTCCTGTAGTAGGTGACTTCTGGGTACTCTTCTGGCTCTGTCAATCTGTTTCCCTTAACCCACCCAGCAATATTGTTAATCTATCCAACTATACTCTTAGCCCAGCAGAAGAATCTGTCCTATCTCGGGGCCTCTCCTTCTGCCCCTCCTCCCGCACGAACATGATACAGTTCTGTGGTGACCTAGAATCCTATTTTCGACATCTCCAACTCTAGGAATATATTTGAAATATATCTGAAATAAATTTGTTAGTCTCTAAGGTGCCACAAGTACTCCTTTTCTTTTTGCGAATACAGACTAAAACGGCTGCTACTCTGAAACCTGAAATGAGACAACCTGTGTGGGGAGTTTGAGCCCCACAGCTGCAGAAAGCTCTGGGTGAGTCAAAGCAGGGGTTACCTGAACACAGGAATCCATTCCATGGACTTCAGTGGGAGCCAGCCAGGCCTGTACCCAGTCCCCTCTCCCACCAGTGCCCCACTTAGAAGGAATATGGCATACTCCTAGAACTGACTATATTCGATACATGCGTACGGGGGACATTTCTGTCTAACCCAGTCAGACGGTGGTAGGTTTGTACCCTAAACTATATATTTGGTACCCCTGACACATGTCACTATCCTCACTATTTGTGGTTTGAGTCCTTCTAATCTCTTGGCAGGAGCGATATCTTGTGGCAGCGAGTTCCATGGGTTCATCACATGTTACTTAAAAACACATTGTCCTGGGTCAGTTTTGAATTTGTTGCTTTTTGCTGAAAGTTTCCTTGTGCCTGTGTTACAAGACGGGTAGAAAGAAACACCCAGTGACTCGCTCCCCCCTTCACACTCTGTACCCATCCACAGCACTCCTTGCTCAGTGTGATAGCCCTGATCTTTGCCAGCTCTCCTCTTAAAGCAGTCTCTCCAGGTCTGCAATCATTTTTACTAGCCTATTTCTATTTCTGCTCTATCCTTTCTGAGATGAGGGGACCAGAACTACACATGCTCTCCCATGTAAGGGCATCCCACTGCTTTATAGGGTAGTTTCAGCTTCATTCTCCAGCCCTCTCTTAGCTCCAGCTGCTCTTAGTGGGGCCAAACAACTTGCCAGCATTTTTGCCCACTGCTGCACACATCCCCGAGTGGCCCACAATGATGCCTGGATGTTTCTTCCGGGCAGTTACAGTCAATGGAACGAAGGACTGTGTGCGATTGCTTGAAAGCACCCTTCCAACCAGTCTCCCAGCACTTGCCCATGCTTAGTTTAACCAGCCGTCACACTGCCCAGGCACCTCGTTGTGTTCAGTTCCTCTGAAGCTCCCCACGCAGCCTTGTCTAGAGCTGACCCTGCTGCAATTCCCGCTGCAGTCAACGGGCACCTTTCCACTGCCTGCAGCGACAGCTAGGCCAGGCCACCAGCGAAACAACTGTCTGACATTGGCACATTTTCCCACTTTCATGAGTGACGGGGTGAGAGAGACGGAAACGTGGCTGTGGGGTTCAGAGCTTCTGTGAGTGAGAACCTGGGCTCACCACGTTAATGACAAGGACAAAGGCAGGAGTGCTGCAGCTCTTCCCACAGAAGTGCTGGTAAAATTCGATTCCTTTTATTATTTGTAGCGCTGCAGACACACTAGGTGCTGTACAAAGGCAGAAGAAAGAGACAGCCCCTGCCCCAAGGAGCTTGTGTCACACTGCAGAGAAAAGATGTTTTAGAGCCCGTCTCAGAGTGGTCACACTGTTTGGAGGGGAAAGGGGCCAATTTTCGCATCCCTCTTCCCGTGTCCCCTGTTTGCCTCAGAGCAGGCTGCTTGGAAAACAGGGAGTATTCCCCACAGCAATATTCTGGAGAAACAAACCATTTTCTTTGAAAACCAAACACCGCCAGGCTTTTAACAACAGAACGAGCTTTGGTTTTGCATCAAAAAAATGAAAGTTGCAAATGAAATGAAAATTTTCACCAAAAGAGTTTTTTGGGTGGTTGGTTTTTCAAACAACACAAAACAGATGGAAAATGTTCAAACTATTGTCACTCCCATTATGAAAACATCACAACTTTGAAAACTCCCTAAAACCAGCCCAGCAATCCACTGGAGAGCCTGGAGCCACTATGTATTGCTGGGTTTGGGCAGAGACGCCAACCGGGTCATGGTCCGTTGTACTAGGTGTTTGGAGCAGTCCCTGTCTACACCCCAATTCCTGGCCCATGTCTCTGGAATGGACAGAGCCCAAACCCTGAGATCCAGACATGCCCCGAATCCACACCCAGCTCAGACTCCTCTCTGGAAAAAAAAAAAAAGAAAAGAAAAAGGGAAGCACCAAGCAGGGGCAGATGGAAACAAGGGAAGTTCCTGTCTCGTGGGCGCAGTCTCTAGCCAGCCAGTTTCCCTGAGAGGGATTTTCCTTTAGTGGAATAGAGCGCAGGGGAAATCACTGCAGGGGGGAGGGCCAACGCATGTGCACCCCCATGTGGGTCTGTGCGCGCCCACGGTCGTACACGTCCCCACGTGGGTCGGGGTCCATGTGTGCTCACGGGCATACACCCCTCCAAGTGGGTCCGGGTCCGTGCGCGCCCACAGGTGTACACCCCCTCCCCCCCATGTGGATCTGTGCCTGTGAACGCTCGCGGGCGTACACCCTCTGAGCTGGGTCCGTGCATTCGCACATGTGCACACACACAATTAGACTTTAGACAAGTTTCTGATGTGACATTTATAAGCAGCTGCTCTCAATCCAAGCAGCTTTCATCCCAACCGAGGCCCAATGCCCCCCCCCGGTCCCATCACGCCAGCGTGGGCCCCCCATCTTGCCAGCACTGTACAGAATGTGGTTCTGTCGGGTCGCTGAGGGGGCTGCCTTGAGAACCGCATCACAAAATGATTGCCCTGACGTAACCAAAACCTGGGCTCATCCAGAGCTGCCACCAACCCCGCAAACCCCAGCCAGAGCACAACACATGTCCTCTCCTCCACACCCCCGATCTCACACCCAGCCACCAGCTGGGGACAGGGATAGCGCACTTATGAGTCAGAACCACTGACAGCTCCCTCTGCGGGTCTGCGTCTCCTGCCATGACCTGGGAGCCATTCCTCGCTGCAGTACTTCCCCGGGGGGATGAAAGTCTAGTGGGTGGGGCACTAAACTGGCAGCCCAACAAACCTGGATTCAGTTCCCTGCTTCGCCACAGACTTCCTGCCTGACCCTGGGCAAGTCACTTAATCTACTGTGTGCCTCGGCTCCTGTCCATACAATGGGGGCATTGCCCTGCCTGTGGGTCAATACGCCAGCGAAGGGGAGGCGGTCAGATGCTCTGGAGACTAGGGCTGCACGGGTAAGCGAAGAGAGGCGTGTCCATCACACGAGCAGCGTAAGCATCCATGTGCACAGAGAGACGCGGCAGCTGTCAGCCAGCTGCATACGGGCACCCGTGGGGAAGGGATCCGGGGCGTCCTGTCCCACTGAGAAAGATGGGGGCCCGCACAGCTGCACTCAGGGAGATGGGAGCGTGCCCCTACCAGGCGGGCGTACACGCAGAGGTGGCTATGAGCGCCCTGTATCACAGTGCCTCTGATCCATTCCTCCTGTAGGGGGCAGCCCCACCCCACACACTCACCAGGCACTCGGCTGAAGACTCCCATTCTAGTGCCCATCACTAATGCCCAGGGACATTCAGGTTTGGGCAGGGCCTAGGGAGGGGGAGCCCCCAGGCTTCAACGTACCTGACATCTCCCAGTGGAAACCCAGGAGCTGGGCTCAGTTACAGTGGACGCCTAGGCTAGGCAGCCGGCCTGGCTGGGCCCTTTGCTCCGCAGCCCTGCACTGCTCTGGAGGATGCGCTCCGCACGCAGCTGGGCTCTCTGCCTGGCCTGGGCACAGACAGCGGAGCTGCCAGGCAGGGCTGGGCCCCGGATGTCCTGCAGCAGAAGGGCCACGGAGGCGGTAAACTGAGCGCAGGGGCTTCCGATAAGCCCGGCAGCAGCCACGGGGAATCGGGGCTGGGTCCAAGTTTCTCTGAGCCTCCATCGGCATGAGTCACTCGCTCACCTCAGCCAGCCAGCGCTGCTCGGGCCAAACGCCCTTCCCCCGTGCCAGCCCTGAGCCCAGGGACTTCACCCGCCAGGGAAAAAGCGGCTTATCAGAGCTCATCTGCAGGTCAGGTTTTCCCCCTTCGGTGCCTGCAAGAGTGAAGAGCTGGGGCCAGCTGGGCAGAGTGGGCAAAGGTGGAGGAAGGGCTGGGTCAGCTTCCTACACCCGGCAGTGCCAATGTCCCTCAGTGCTGAGCCACAACCCCCTGCTATTCCAGTGCAGGGCTCCCCTCCACCACACAGAGCTCCTCCAGTGCCCCCCAAATCTCAACCCCAGTTCCCTTCCCCTGCTATTCCAGTGCCAGGCTCCCACAAATACACAGAGCTCCACCAGTGCCCCCCAAATCCCATCCCGGCCCCTTTCCCTGCCATTCCAGTGCCAGGCTCCCACACACACGCACAGAGCTCCTCCAGTGCCCCCCAAATCCAAACCCCAGCCCCCTTTCCCCGCTATTCCAGTACGGGGCTCCCCCTCAACACACACACACAGCGCTCCTCCAGTGCCCCCGAGTCTGCAGGCTCCCGTTTGAGATGACCCCCAGCCCTGCGGGGTTCGGGGTGCACTGCAGAGATCCTGCCCCCCTCACCCTGGCTCCGGCCTGACCCCCCTCAGGGTATCCACCTCGCAACGGCAGTTGGGCCAAAGCAAGGGGCTGGCTGGAGTGTCCCTCGGCCCCCACTCCAGGCGGATCGGCGCAGGCCGCTGCACAGCCCTGCAGTGACCCGCGCTCGCATCGACCCACGCTGGGTGCAGACATGGAGCGGGGCCAGCCCCGGGGCCAGCCCCGTCCGGAGCCCAGCCCAGTCGCCACCAGCCCGCGGGGCAGTAGCCAGCTGGCCAGCAGGGAGACGGCCCCGAGCACTGGATCCACTGGCCCCTGGGCTTCCCACTGCACCCAGCAGCGACCAGGACAAACCCCCAGACACCGAGTGAAGGAGTCTGGTGTCTACGGACCCTTCGCGAGCGAAACTCGACCCCAGCCCCCACCGCGAGCCCCCAGCGGCCCTGACCCCAAACACTGCGCTCGGGCAGGGCCGGGTCAGCTCCAGCCCCACAAGTAGCACCTTGCAGGCTTGTCTCTGGGACGGGTGTGACCAGCCCGGGGCCGCGGGGAGTCTGGCTTCCACTCCACTCCAGGGACCGGCTGCCCGGCCCCCCTCGGCGCTGTCCTGGCAGCCGGCACCGCTAGGGCAATGGCCGCGGGGCGGCCGGAGGGGCAGGCGCCGCACGCAGGGACCGGAGGGGCACAGAGCGGGCTAGGGCCGGGCCGGGCCGGGGGCTGCTCAGCCGGCGCATCGCTCGTGTCCCCGACGGGCCCGTCCGTCTGTCCAGAGCCGCCAGGGGACCCCCGGCCAGACGCGCACGGACCGCGGGGCGGGTTGGGGGAAACGTTGGGGCCGGTAGTCTCGGGGAGGACGAGTGGGGGAACCCCGCACCCCGCTCCAGCGCCCACCGCAAACGGGCCGGGGGCGGGGGCGAGGATCCGGCAACACACGGTCCCGGGTGGCTGCTCCCCGCCGAGGCCCCGCTCTGCGCCCATCCCGGCGGTGTCTGGGCTCCCCGCTCTCCCTTACCTTCCCCGCTGTTACCGCGCTGCGAGCTGCATGGTGGCCGGCCGGCCCTCGGGCGCGCCCTGCTCCCCGCTCCGCTCCGCTCCGCTCCGCGGCTCTCACTGCGCGCAGCGACCCTCAGCCGAGCCCCGGCGCGCTGCGCCCCTCGCCATGGCTCGGCCCCAGCCGGGCTGCCCGAGCCTCCCGCCCGGCAAGTCGGAGCAGGCGCTGGCCGGCGGCGGGGGCTCCCGCAGCCCAATTGGAGAATCCCCCTGCCAATCCGGGGCCAGGGCTCCCGGGCGCTTCCTGTCTGGGCTGCGGGGCCGGGCCCTGCGGGGGTCCGGCCGGGAGGAGGCTTTGCGCTCTCGGGAGCGCACGGCGCTGGCAGGGCACCGGGCTCCCCCTGCCTGCCCTCGGGATCCGCCTGGCGCGGGCCCCCGGACCTGCCCCCTCACGCTGCCCCACAACCACGGGGGCGGCCAGCGCCGGCCCCCAGCCGCCCCGCCTCACCCCGACTGCGGGGGCGATCGGCGCCCGGGCTCTGCGCCGCGGGCAGGGCAGGCCCGGGGCCGCCTCTGCCCGTGGGAGCGATGCGGAAGGGGCTGGGGGACTGGCTCTGGACTGAGCCCGCCCGGGGACCTGAGGCGAGGTCCCCTGCTCCGTGCCTCAGTTTCCCCACCGGTGCCCCGTGGGCAGAGTGCTCCTGACGGGAGGGGCTGGGACAGAAGCAAAATCAAGACGGTTTTTTAAAAATAAAGTTTTTTCTTTTTGTTTGAAAAGTTTCGCCAAAACTTGCACAACTTTCCCCGCCCCCCCCCCATATTTTCGCCTTGTTGGGCAAAATCCCACTTTTCCTCTCCCTTTGTCAAACTTTAAAAACTTTCCACAGGAAAAGGAGTGGAGAACTCACACAAGATGAGTTTTCCACCACATTTTAAAACCGAGCGTGGGGGGTGTTGGCTGGTTTTGGTTCGGTTGGAAATTACAAGGAAAATGATTTGTTTGAAGTGAAAAAAAATCTGGTTGTCAAATCCCCATTTTCCAATTAAAAAAATATTCAACAAAAAAGTTTTGAGCAGCGACACCTCGAGCCAGGTCCCATGTTGATCACAGTGCCCAGGAGCGGGTGTGCCCCTGTGCTGGCCCACCAGGGCGGCCCTACAGTAACAACCCTGGGTGTGCCCCTGTGCCAGCTCACCGGGGCGACCCTACAGTAACAACCCTGGGGGTGCCCCTGTGCCGGCCCACCGGGGCAACCCTACAATAACAAACCCGGGTGTATCTCTGTACCGGCCCACCGGGGCGACCCTACACTAACAAACCCGGGGGTGCCCCTGTGCTGGCCCACCGGAGCGGCCCTACACTAACAAACCTGGGTGTGCCCCTATGCCAGCTCACCGGGGCGACCCTACAGTAACAACCGAGGAATCGTGGAAATCGTGGAAACAAACGAGGAATTGTGCAATAACCAGCCATGCCTGCAGCCGTACAATCCCAAGCGGCGTGGGTGCCTCTGGGTACGTCTGTGCTGTGATAAAACACCCGCCGCTAGCCCAGTGCCCAGCCCCACAGCGCCAGCGCTGGTCAGGTCTGCGTGTTATGGTGTAACAGTCCTTGCCAGCCTGCCTGGGATCAGCCTCCCGCCTGGGGCAGGGGAGCCGTGTTCGGCTGCGGAGGTCATGGAGGAGCGCTGCAGTGCGGGGGCGGGGACAAGAGGCCGCAGGTCTGCCAAGGGCCCTGGCAGCAGGCGAGTTGATGTCTGCCAGACGCCTCGCTGGAACAGGGATCCACTGGGTGCTAATGGTTCAATGTATCTGCCACCCCCCTGTTTAGCGAAGGAGGCTGGGGAAGGGGCTGCAGGCTCCCCCTGCTCTGTGGTAGCCCCGCAGCATCCCAAGCTGCCACCAACGAGCCGGTGGGGATTAGACGCAGCTGGGGTCTCACCCAGCGCGCTGGGCACGGCCGGGCTTCTTATGTGCTGAACGAGCTGGGCACAGGGAACTGGAATCCAGAACTGTGCTGGTTCTGGCCCTGGGGGCTCTACCCCCCCAAATGGGGGAGGAGAGAGGACAGCAGGGTTAGGGCACATGAAACTGAGGGGGGACTATTAGCTCGAGTTAGGCATGACAGGCACGGGCAAACTTTCCCCCCGCCAGCTCTGCTAGTGCCCCTCAATCCCGACCCGCAGCCCCTTGTGACCCCAGCACTAGGCCCCCCCCAGCTCTGCTAGTGCCCCTCACTCCCAACCCGCAGCCCTCTGTGACCCCAGCACTAGATTCCCCTGCTCACCAGCTCTGCCACTGCCCCTCATTCCCAACCCACAGCCCCCTGCGACCCCAGCACTGGGCCCCCTCCCTCAGCTCTGCTAGTGCCCCTCAATCCCGACCCGCAGGTCCCCACAACCCCAGCCCTGGGCTTCTCCCCACCCAAGCTCTACTGGTGCCCCTCAGTCCTTGAAGTCAGTGGGAGTTGATGGCTCAGCATTAAGCAGGGTCAGGCCCCCTGAGAGGAAAGGAGCCCCAGATCACTGCAGTGAGAGGTGGCGGGAGCAGGCTGGCAGCGCCAGCGGCCATGGGCACAGCAATGACTCCACCCCCAACAGCTGGCCCTCCTGGCAGCCGGCTCCCATGTTTGGGTCAGGGGAGTTTCCCCAGCGCGTTAGCTGCATAGCGCGAAGCAGGATGGGGGGCTCTCTGGGCCAGCAGTGGGACTTGGTCAGAGCAGGGCTGGGACCTACAGGCTGCGGAGCAAGGGATGCCCAGGGCAGGAGAGACCCCCCTCAGGAGGAGCTGAGCAGTAGCCATGCCAGGCCCTTGGGGGGTAGGAGAGGGAGCAAGGACAGCACCTGGGGAGGGAAGAGGGTCAGATGAGATGGGTGCGGGAGGGGTGCATAGGGCCCAGAGTGGATTCAGCACCAATGCTGGGGCCAGGGGCGCTCTGAGCACGGGATGCAGCTGCTTGCAGGGCCTGGAGAAGTGGGGGGATGAGCAGGGGAGATGAGGGTGAGTGGGTATGAGAACAGCCTGGGGTGGCTGCACTTACTCAGGCAGAGGCTGCTCCTGACCCTGTTTCCACTGGCTGCAGGGTCCCTGCGCGGCCGGTCCCGGCCCACCCGCCAGCGGCTCCCTGGCTCTGCTCAGTCTCATCCAGTTGCGGCCTTAGAGGTCTTTGCTTCTGTGGGATAGAACACCAGCTAGCCGTATGAGAGGGGTCAGGTTAAGGACTACGTGGGGTGAGGTGGGGGTGGGGTTGAAAATTAAATGATTGCTTTTTTATTTTATTTTTTATTAAAGTTTCAAACTAAGCAGGGCTGAGATGGGACAATATTTGCATCAGAGACTTCCAGGAAGACCTCTTCGTCAAGTGGGATTAATCAGTTAATGTCACTTGACGCAGTTAAGTGGCACATTGGTTAATCAAAAAGAAAAGGAGGACTTGTGGCACCTTAGGGACTAACAAATTTATTTGAGCATAAGCTTTTGTGAGCTACACCTGAATGCATCCGATGAAGTGAGCTGTAGCTCACGAAAGCTCATGCTCAAATAAATGTGTTAGTCTCTAAGGTGCCACAAGTCCTCCTTTTCTTTTTTGCGAATACAGACTAACATGGCTGCTACTCTGAAACCTACCATCAGTAAGGGTACATCTACACTGCAAAACACAAACCAAATGCCACCACCCAAAACCCACAGCAGCAAGACTCCGAGCCCAGGTCAACTGACTGGTCTCTTGCTACTAGGCTAAAAATAGTAGCATAGACATTATGGCTCAGGCATTGAAACCCAGCTGGAAGGGTGGCTCAGAGCCTGCGATCCAGCCCCAGAGGGAATGGCTACACTGCTGGTTTTAGCCTTGTAGCATGAGCTAAGTCAGCTGACCCAGTGTGACCCCGTACCCCACAGAAACACCCTGGCACTCCCATATTTACCTTGGTGATATGCTTATGAGATGTTTTGTACAAAGCAGGCCTTGTGGGGTATCATTCTAAAAGTCTGCATCTGTTGAACATGAATATCCTATTAGAGCGTAGGTGCTGTCACTGTATGTGTGTGTCACCAAACTATGTTGTGAAGTTAGAAACACCCATAACCAATCTTTCAGGTACAATAATGGAGAAACTAGACACTGCTAATGACCCCACTAAAGGGAACCCAGATGCCCAGGGACTATGGAGGCTTCTCAGAGGGAGTACGTAGGCAATGGAGGATGCTGGATTGGGGGGCAGCTCAGTGTGAAAGGAAGTCCAGATTGATGGGACAGAGGGCTCAGTGGTACTTCAGTTCTAGGTTGTATCTCGGGGAACTCGTCACACCCAGGCTCTGAGATTCACTGTAGTTTTTGTTTTGTTTTGTACGGGACGAGCAATTCCACTCTAATATCAGAGAGGGAGAGTGGATTGGTGCTGAATCATACTGCTGGGAGGTGCTGTTTTTTGGACAAGACGTTAAACCATTTGTGGTCTCTGATGATCCTAAAGTATTTCTTGTGTGTGTACTTATCCATCCTCCAGTGTCCTAGTGAAATTTCAGTACAGGTAATTATATCCTTCCTCCTCCATTTCTGCTGCAGTTTCAACTGAGCTACCCAAAACCTACTGGACAGTGTTGTTTTGTGATGATGCAAAACAGCTGCTGCTTCCACTTAAGAGGTGGCTTATGTTATCTTCTAAAAAGGAAGTTGGGGCTTAATTAGCTTAAAACAACACAGAGTCCGATGGCACCTTAAAGACTAAATAGATTTATTTAGGCATAAGCTTTCGGGGGTAAAAAACCCAGTTCTTCTGCTGCATGGGGTGAAAATTAGAGATACAGGCACTATTATACTGACACATGAAGAGAAGGGAGTTACCTAATTAGCTGTTATTTGTAAAGAACTTTGAGGTATTCAGACACAAAGTACTATAGAAACGAATAGTGTTAGTAGTGATAAAATTACCACCTCAGCTGAAAAGACTTCCTTAAGCTGGTGCAGAGTTGTTAAGAGAAGAGGCCTGATAGCTTGTAAACAGAACATACAAAGCAAGTCTCTCTTCTTGACTTTTCCCACTGTACAATTCCAGTTGAAAAAGTTAAAAAGGCGGATACTCAGATAAAGGCTCTGGCTACACGGGCACTTTACAGCGCTGCAACATTCTTGCCCAGGGGTGTGAAAAAAACACTCCCCCCCCCCCGAGCATAGCAAGTTATAGCGCTGTAACGTGCCAGTGTAAACAGTGCCCCTCGTGGAGGTGGAGTACCAGGAGCACTCTCTCCCAGCACTGGCGCGTGACCACACTCACACTTCAAAGCACTGCCGCAGGAGCGCTCCCACGGTAGCGCTTTGAAGTTTTGAGTGTAGCCATGCCCATAGCAAAATCCTCTGGGGCACTAGTTACATTGCCCAGAGGGAGAGAGTGGCTTGGAGATGTGCTGAATTGTAAACTGAGAATGAGTCTGTAGTCTAATGGTTAGGGAGTCTACCTGGGAGGCGAGAGACCTGGGTGTGACGCTGTGTAATAAGATGACCATTTATAACATTTATATTGCCTCAAATCTTCTACAAAGTAGGTCACATAAGGTGTCAGTGGAAAAATTCTGATTTGCTAAGTCTGATGATCCTGTTTATACGCATCTATCATTTTTGTATCAGAAGTTATGAATATTGGCTATGTACTAGCATCATACATACGCATTGTATTCCTAGGGAACAGCCACCAGGTAAAATAGACATTAAGACCAGACAGCTATCTATTGATGGCACATCAAGGACACTTAGCTCTCACAATGGGACATAGAAGAAACTCACTCCACCCAGATAGTTCTTCCTGTGGACACCTCAGCAAGAATATGGGCAATGGCTACCCCGAGAGTCATCAAGCTACGTAAGGACATGTGATTTGCTCATTTGACCCTGGACTCCATCTTAGGCCAGTACCTTTCCCCAAGTAGAGACAGTGCATTTCCAGGCATGTGGCAAAGGCTATAAAAGACCCCGGAGCTATCACCATTTTGCCTCTTTCCTGCCCTGATCCTCTGGACTGGATTTACAACTAAAAAGAGCATTTTGAACTATGGCCTGAAGACCTTCCAATCTTTTGGAAGTTACCAGAGAGAGACTTTCCAAGCCAGCAGTCTATTCCATCACTGCTGCAAACCTGATATAAGGACTTGTTAATAGTTAATAAATCATACACATACAAATAATTGCCAACTTTCTTCTTCTTCTTTTATGATTAAACTTTAGTTTTTAGTTACTCAAGGATTGGAATCAGCGTGATTATTGGGTAAGATCTGAGGTATATATTGACCAGGCTAAGTGGCTGATCTCTTGAGATTAGAAGGACCCTATATTTGATTAAATTGGTCTTCGGTAATCACTCATCATAGAATCCAGTATCTGGATGGTGAGACAAGGGCTGGAGTGTCTGAGGACACTGCATTTTTGACTTCTTGTTGACCAGCGTGGCGAGACAGAAGAAGTTTACTTTTGTTACTAGTTTGGTATGCTCCAGTAAGAGAGCCACCACCAGTTTGCGGTGAGTCTGCCCTATTTCACAGGGGTTTGTCCGGAATTTGGCACAGTCAGCTGTGACCCACTGAGCCATAGGGACACTGGGTCCAGTCCCCCACTCCAATGACTCATCAGAGCAGAACAGCTTGTCAAAATGCATATTCTCCATACCTGGCTGCCCCTCAACCGACCTTTAATTCGTGGGCTAATGCTGTAGGTCCATCACTGAAGAACTGGTTCTTGAGAAGGTTTTTGAATAAGGGCATTTGAAAGCAGTGCAAGAGAATCCACAGAGTGGACAGATGTGCTCTACTTGTGAAATAGTAGCTGGAAGGTTTGCAAAAGAAAAGAACAATGGTCTCCGGTGATGGTCTCCCCTCTGTTCTGCCAAGTTCATATGTCTGTGACATTTCAATGGAATCACTGGTGGCACCTGCAATTAAAATATGAGCAGATTAACAAAGGCCAGACCCGATAACAAACAGTGGATTACAAGGCATTTCTAATGTTACAGATAGACCATCAGTCTATCCATTCTATGTTCCTCATGGTGGTATGAGTGCCTAGGTGTCAGAGAAAAACAGTGGATTAAAATATCTTATGGCTGAATTCATCTCACAATATGATGTAGAGAACATCCCATGAAGAGCTCATGCGGAGAGTAGCGTGGTATAAATGATGGATAAAAATACAGAATGGGTTCATATCACACTCTTGTAAGGAAAAATCAAGATCTCATCATTCACCTTTGGTCAAGGGTATCAATCAGCGCAGAGGAAAAGATACTTCTCTGATACTTCTTAAAAAGTTCATAACATTACCAAAGACATCATGGTGTAGCAGTCGGGTAGAGGACAGGGATTCTGCTGACTCAGGTTATATCCCTGACTCTGCCACTGACATCCTGTTTGAACATAGTCAGTAAGGAGAAGTAACTATACTGATATTTGTAGAGGTACTAAGTAAGAGCAGAATGCTATCAGTATCCTTACCAATGTGCCCTCTAATGTTTTACATCCATGTGCTAAATGGATTTTGTTATGTGCACCAATATGGAGGGGATGTGGGGCGGGACTGCGGCCGAGGGGTTCAGAATCCAGGAGAGGGCTCGGGGCTGGGGCAGAGGGTTGGGGTGCAGGGCTCCAGCTGGGAGTGTGGACTCTGGGGTGAAGCCAGAGATGAGGGGTTGGGGTGCAGGCTGCCCCAGGGCTGTGGTGGGGAGAGAGGCGCTTGTCCCTGCCGCAGCCCCAACTTGCTCCCCGCCCACCCCCTACCTGTGTCCTCTCCAGGCCCCTATGGCTGTGCCCCTGTGCAGCCTTTGATAGCCTGCTGCACGGCAACGCAGTTTAGGGGAAGTTTAGCTTGTAGCCTATTTTCAAAGCTGCAAAAGACATGTACATAGCAAGGTTTATAGGGTTTTGTACCTGTAGCTGCAGTTTAATTGTAACTACTATTCCCCTTTTTTACCAGCACAAAGAGTATGTGTCATTTAAATGACTGCATCTGATACAAAGTTTTCAACTATAAGAAACAATAGCGTGAGCACAAAAATGTGTGCTACCTTAAATTTGGTTGGGAATGCACTCTGTCTTAAAGATTTCTATCAAATAATCAAGCAAAATTCCGTATACCATCACAGACCAAATGCATGCAAGCCAGTAAAAAACATTGGGGGTGGGGTGGGAGGAGAAAGAAAGAAACAAACAAAGAAACAGAGACTTTCTCTACAATTTTATTCCTATTTGTCAACATTTCAAGGAAAAAAGGCTTTCCAAATTTCGAAGTATGAAAATTGACCATATATAGTAAAAACCTATTGCCGGTAATTTAGCTCCCTCTGCTGGTTTTCCACCAGCAATGCTCTGTCCCTGAGCACATCCTGACATCGAAAGTATGAATGCCCAATCAAGCAAGCTGTTAACAGAGCAACTTTGACAAAACGAAGCTCCATTAGGAAGAGCAGGTGATAGTACACAGCTGAGTTTTCAAAAAGAAAGAAAGATTTGGTAGGATAAGCTAGTTTAAACTGGTTTCAGAGTAGCAGCCGTGTTAGTCTGTATCCGCAAAAAGAAAAGGAGTATTTGTGACCTCAGAGACTAATAAATTTATGCTCAAATAAATTTGTTAGTCTCTAAAGGTGCCACAAGTACTCCTTTTCTAGTTTAAAACTAACAGCAAATATTATAAACTTCTATACAGATATCGTTAAAGACTTAAAAAGCAACCACCAGTGTTGTTGTGTGGGTTATTTATTTATTTTAAATAATCAGGTTCAGTGTTGGAGGTGTGAAAAGAACTTTGTCATTACAATTGATTCCATTACTCCCATTTATGTTAGTAAACCTGCATTTGAGGAAGAATTAAAAGTTTCTGGGTGAGATTTCCAGAAGCACTTGGTGTTTGCTTATCTCCCCTTCACTGAAGTCAATGGGAGAACTTCAGCAGGAGCAGAATTAAGCCAATGCTGACTGCTTTTGAAAAATATCCCACTCTACATAACCAAGGTGTGCAACTCAGCACTTCACATGCAAATCACTTGAATTCAAGTGGTAGGGCCCGCAACCAACAACCAACTGAGCCTCCTCCCACAATCTGAACCCCTCAGCCCCACCCCCACCACACATCACCTCCATACTGGTTCACAACAAAATTCATTGTGCACATGGATGGAAAAAATTAGAGGGAACATTGGTCTTTCAAGGCTAAGGAAAGCAAATGATCAAGTTTCCATGACGGGAAGAGAAGGTTAAATTTAAAAACAAAAACCCACTAACTTGTAGTATTTTAAGATGTACTTATACAGTGTTTCCATCCAAGGATTTCCAAGCACTTCATAAAGAAAACGAAGTATTGTCATCTCAGTTGTACAAATGGAACAATAAATGCATAAAGAGGTTAAGTGACATACCCACGGTCACAAAGCAAGTCAGTGGCAGAGTCAGGGATATAACCCAGCTTTCTTGACTCTCAATCCAATGCCTTATTCACTACACCACACTGCCTCCGTAATTATGTTTGCTATCCTGTAAGGGACATCTCAGGTCTCTAGATGCCATTTGGAACCAACTGTTGCAGGACTTTGGAACTCCAGATTATACATTTCCAGGAACAAGTAAAAACCTAAACAATTTCCTTGGTATAGTGCCCTCCACCTGGTAATGTTAAGAGTGTTCAGATACTGTCAGGGCACAGCAGTGAGCAAGCTCCTAGGGTGAGATTTTCAGAAGTGCTCCACACTGGCATAACTCTGCTCCCAGTGAAGTCTGTGGTCAGTCTCCCACTGACTTCAACGGCAGCAGTGTCAGGCCAGCGCTGACAGCTTTTGAAAATCCCATCCCTAAAGACCCTAGCAAGCACGAACAGGATCTCATTGGCTCACAAGGGTATGGCAGGAAGCAGCGTGAGGGAATGGGGAGAGCTACAGAAAGGACTAATACACAAATCCAGCCTCTTACATCTCTCCTGGGGTGTAGCTCTTCTCCATGATTTCTTTAACTGTGTGCAGCATGCCGCCAAACATGGTCCCGATGTCTGCGTGCAGATGTTGATACATCCGGTGTTTCATTATCTTGGACTTGTTGCTTGTAATGAACTCCGACTGCCTTGAAAACGTAGAAAAAACCTAGATATTAGACACCATTCAGCATCCAAAGAGAACAGGAGACTGTAAATGCACCTGTGCCTCTCTTTTCTCTGTTGGATAGACAATCTTGCCCCATCATCCCCGTTTGAGTTTTCCTTGGTACCAGTGGTCAGGCTGCCTCTGGTGTGTCTGGAACCTCTGGTTGCAATAATGCACTGGGAGTGCTGTGGTTAACCTGAGGCTGTATTTGTGTGGACACCACCGTCATCACTAGGGATAGAACCCAGGACCTTCAGCTGCAAGAGCCCCTGTACTGCTTCAGTAAAAGGAGTTACTCTATTAGCTGAGTAAGCCAGCTCTAATCCTCCAAGTGGACCAGCTACTAGAAGGAGACAGGTTTCAGAGTAGCAGCCGTGTTAGTCTGTATTCGCAAAAAGAAAAGGAGGACTTGTGGCACCTTAGAGACTAACAAATTTATTAGAGCATAAGCTTTCGTGAGCTACAGCTCACTTCATCGGATGCAATCATGCACATTTAGCCAGAGAATTGCAGTGACAACTCCACTGAAGTAGGGAATCAATTCATCATCAAGAAATCCTTCTTACCTCAGTGACTTCAGTTCTGTTTGGAACAGCTCTATCAGTTCCTATGAGAGAAAAGCAACCAAATCTACTAACCACTAACACAGCCTCAGTGAAGGCTTCAAGGCAGGGCAAACGCTCCTCTCTCTCCTTGGAATCAGATACAATATGCTCAGTGGATTAGGCCTTGAGGCAGACTCTTTACCCGGTGCCATAAAACGAGCTGCTTATTTTATTTTAACTGATGTTCAGATTCCCATCCACCTGAACTGGGAAGGGGACTGTAGTCGGGTGGTGGTCGTCTCTCCCCCTCTGCGTCAGAAGGAGGCCACACTGCCTCACTATGCCATCGGGATCTCAGCCTAGAATTGGGGGAATTAGAAGTTAGACATTAGTATCCCCACTGTGGTTTTTAAAAAGCCACCCAAAGCTATTTGTACACTGAGATGTTCCTGAGCAGAGATCTCTTGACTCCTGGCAAATTCCATGATTTGGACAAAACTGAAAACAATGTAATGGAAAGAAGAAATATTGATAATCTTAACTAGAGTGGCTCTAGTCTGTGGTATTAATTACCCCATCCTTGCCCATAAATTACCTATGATTAACAAAAGGCCCCATCCCTGCCCATTGAGGATTAACCATGATAAGTATTCACTCTACCTGCTGCTGTATGTGGATTTGAGCAAGTCGCTGCAGCTTGGCAGCACGGTCAGGAGCAGCTGCAAAGCACACAGAACAAATGTCAGTCACTGCTTAGTTTTTACATCTAGGAAACTGCAGTTACCAAAGTAGAGACTGTGTAAGAGCATATTTAAAATGTTTCTATTGGGATTAATTTAATACACTTCTTTATCAGAGGAAGCACATTACAGCTCAGAATGCCCTGAAGATAAATACTGCTGGCCACCATACCACCACTGGTTACTGCCAAGTGAGTGAAATGCCAACATTTTAGTTGTTTGTGTATACACTGATCCAAACCAACTGAAAACAACTTTCCAAAGTCACCCCTCTACTGCTTCTGGGGCCATGAGATATGGGTCCCAAGCTGAGGATTAGATGCCCAAGAGACTTGTATGAAGCATGCAACTGGATTACTATATGTGGATATTACTGATAAGCAACTGCATGGAGACTACAGAGACCTCACCATGCACGGGGAAGGGATACTCAGTGAACAGAAAGCTACACCATAGAATGGAGACTTTCTACTAAGTTTTTCCCTACAAGATTCTAAGGATTCTATAAATGGACACAAATAAGAATATAACATTCAAAAACCAGTCGGAGAACACTTCAATCTCTCCGGTTCGATTACAGACCTGAGGGTGGCTATCCTTCAACAAAAAAAATTTCAAAAACAGACTCCAACAAGAGACTGGTGAATTGGAATTAATTTGCAAACTGGATACAATTAACTTAGGCTTGAATAGAGCCTGGGAGTGGATGAGTCATTACACAAAGTAAAACTATTTCCCCATGGTATTTCTCCCCCACCCCTTGTTCCTCAGATGTTCTTGTTAACTGCTGGAAATAGCCTACCTTGCTTGTCACCATGAAAGGTTTTCCTCCTCTCCCCCCCGCTGCTGGTGATGGCTCATCTTAAGTGATCACTCTCCTTACAGTGTGTATGATAAAACCCATTGTTTCATGGTGTGTGTGTGTGTGTGTAAAAATCTCCCCTCTGTATTTTCCACCAAATGCATCCAATGAAGTGAGCTGTAGCTCACGAAAGCTTATGCTCAAATAAATTTGTTAGTCTCTAAGGTGCCACAAGTCCTCCTTTTCTTTTTGTGAATACAGACTAACACGGCTGCTACTCTGAAATCTATAAAGTGTGCATCTGTTGGCCTCCATTTTCCCTCATAATTACACTGGCTCACTGAACCAGCATCTCAGGAATACTTAACAGTCCAGCAAGCATAGCATGGCCTTGGTGTCACTTAAATTCAGCCTTCCTGTACAGTGGCAGTATCATAGCCAGGAGAATACATTCAAGCCCATGTTGCTGAAGAGGACAGCCATGCCACATTCTGCATTTGTTCTGCATGCTGCTGCACTGCTTTAGCCTTCTTCGACCGCAAACTCTTCAGAGCTGGAAACTCTTACAATGGTTTCTGGTTATTTGAGGCAGACAGCTAGAGAACTTTTAAAAACAGCATTTCCACACTCTTCTCAGTGCTAAGGATAACGAAAGAGAGGCCACTGGTCTTCGCTAACAGCAAGACAGCAGCTATGAAAAGGTAGCTTGCAGATGAACACGTGTTACCTTTGATGTGGCAGGCGACCAGCTTGGCTTAACAGTGCAATCCTTGCCGATCTTAAACACAAAAAAGAAGCTCACAAGAAGTGGAAGCTTGGACAAATGACCAGGGAAGAGTATAAAAATATTGCTCGGACATGCAGGAGTGAAATCAGGAAGGCCAAATCACACCTGGAGTTGCAGCTAGGAAGAGATGTTAAGAGTAACAAGAAGGGTTTCTTCAGGTATGTTAGCAACAAGAAGAAAGTCAAGGAAAGCGTGGGCCCCTTATTGAATGAGGGAGGCAACCTAGTGACAGAGGATGTGGAAAAACCTAATGTACTCAATGCTTTTCTTGCCTCTGTCTTCGCGAATAAGGTCAGCTCCCAGACTGCTGCACTGGGCAACACAGCATGGGGAGGAGACAACCAGCCCTCTGTGGGGAAATAAGTGGTTCGGGACTATTTAGAAAAGCTGGATGAGCACAAGTCCATGGGGCCGGATGCGCTGCATCCAAGAGTGCTAAAGGAGTTGGAAGTGATTGCAGAGTCATTGGCCATTATCTTTGAAAACTCATGGCGATCGGGGGAGGTCCCGGATGACTGGAAAAAGGCTAATGCAATGCCCATCTTTAAAAAAGGGAAGAAGGAGGATCCTGGGAACTACAGGCCAGTCAGCCGCACCTCAGTCCCTGGAAAAATCATGGAGCAGGTCCTCAAGGAATCAATTCTGAAGCACTTAGAGGAGAGGAAAGTGATCAGGAATAGTCAGCATGGATTCACCAAGGGCAAGTCATGCCTGACTAATCTAATTGCCTTCTATGATGAGATAACTGGCTCTGTGGATGAGGGGAAAGCAGTGGACGTGTTGTTCCTTGACTTTAGCAAAGCTTTTGTCACAGTCTCCCACAGTATTCTTGCCAGCAAATTAAAGAAGTATGGGCTGGATGAATGCACTATAAGGTGGATAGAAAGCTGGCTAGATTGTCGGGCTCAACGAGTAGTGATCAATGGCTCCATGTCTAGCTGGCAGACGGTATCAAGTGGAGTGCCCCAAGGGTCGGCCCTCAGGCCGGTTTTGTTCAATATCTTCATTAATGATCTGGAGGATGGTGTGGATTGCACCCTCAGCAAGTTTGCAGATGACACTAAACTGGGAGGAGAGGTAGATATGCTGGAGGGTAGGGATAGGATACAGAGGGCCCTAGACAGATTAGAGGATTGGGCCAAAAGAAATCTGATGAGGTTCAACAAGGACAAGTGCAGAGTCCTGCACTTAGGACGGAAGAATCCCATGCACCGCTACAGACTAGGGACCGAATGGTTAGGCAGCAGTTCTGCAGAAAAGGACCTAGGCGTTACAGTGGACGAGAAGCTGGATAAGAGTCAACAGTGTGCCCTTGTTGCAAAGAAGGCCAATGGCATTTTGGGATGTATAAGTAGGGGCATTGCCAGCAGATCGAAGGATGTGATCATTCCCCTCTATTCGACATTGGGGAGGCCTCATCTGGGAGTGCTGTGTCCAGTTTTGGTCCCCACAAGAAGGATGTGGAAAAATTGGAAAGAGTCCAGCGGAGGGCAACAAAAATGATTAGGGGACTTGAACACATGACTTATGAGGAGAGGCTGAGGGAACTGGGATTGTTTAGTCTGCGGAAGAGAAGAATGAGGGGGGATTTGATAGCTGCTTTCAACTACCTGAAAGGGGGTCCCAAAGAGGATGGATCTAGATTGTTCTCAGTGGTGGCAGATGACAGAACTAGGAGTAATGGTCTCAAGTTGCAGTGGGGGAGGTTTAGATTTGATATTAGGAAAAAGTTTTTCACTCAGAGGGTGGTGAAACACTGAAATGGGTTCCCTAGGGAGGTGGTGGAATCTCCTTCCTTAGAGGTTTTTAAGGTCAGGCTTGACAAAGCCCTGGCTGGGATGATTTAGTTGGGGATTGGTCCTGCTTTGAGCAAGGGGTTGGACTAGAGACCTCCTGAGGTCCCTTCCAACCCTAATATTCTATGATTGTGTGTGTGTACTGTCCAAGAATGGCTGGAGGTTGTTCACCTGTTCCAGAAGGGCGACTTGGGAAAGAATAAAACTGCTCCTCTGGTTTGAAAGACAGAAGGAGAAGTTTAAGTCAAACACTATTTCAGCTTTCCACAGATGAGAAAAAATAAGTTGATTAATTGGCCTGGTTCAGCTTCCCCTTCTCAGAAGGCAATCAAACCTACATGCAGCAGAAAGATTTCACCACAATGACACTTTGGGTTACTATCGCACCTTTCAACCTAGGATCTCCATGCCTTTTGCAAACATCCCCCACCCTTTTCTGGGGTAGGTGTTATCAGAGGGGGAAACAGAAGCTTAAAGAAGGGACAGTACATAAAGGGAAGAACCAGGAGCAGAAGCCAGGATGTTCCTCACTGAGCTAGCAATGAAAAAAGCACATGCTTTTTGCTCTTTCATTGGCTCAGTTGTTGAGCCCCATTAAAAGTCAACCTCATGGCTCCGACTCTCCCTCACTTACACCAGTATGAATCGGGGAAAACGCCACTGGAGACCATGAAGTTGCACATGCCTACCACAGGAGAGGGGTGACTCAGGTCCCCTGTGAGAGAGCTGGGCAGGGTTAGAAGTTCAATACAGTATATATACTTTAGTGTTCATAAGATCAGTTTTGTTACCAGTTTCAGAGTAGCAGCCGTGGTAGTCTGTATTCGCAAAAAGAAAAGGAGTACCCGTGGCACCTTAGAGACTAACAAATTTATTAGAGCATAAGCTTTCGTGAGCTACAGCTCACTTCATCGGATGCATTTGGTGGAAAAAGCAGAGGAGAGATTTATATACACACACACAGAGAACATGAAACAATGGGTTTATCATACACACTGTAAGGAGAGTGATCACTTAAGATAAGCCATCACCAGCAGCAGGGGGGGGAAAGGAGGAAAACCTTTCATGGTGACAAGCAAGGTAGGCTAATTCCAGCAGTTAACAAGAATATCAGAGGAACAGTGGGGGGTGGGGTGGGAGGGAGAAATACCATGGGGAAATAGTTTTACTTTGTGTAATGACTCATCCATTCCCAGTCTCTATTCAAGCCTAAGTTAATTGTATCCAGTTTGCAAATTAATTCCAATTCAGCAGTCTCTCGTTGGAGTCTGTTTTTGAAGTTTTTTTGTTGAAGGATAGCCACTCTTAGGTCTGTGATCGAGTGACCAGAGAGATTGAAGTGTTCTCCAACTGGTTTTTGAATGTTATAATTCTTGACGTCTGATTTGTGTCCATTCATTCTTTTACGTAGAGACTGTCCAGTTTGGCCAATGTACATGGCAGAGGGGCATTGCTGGCACATGATGGCATATATCACATTGGTAGATGCGCAGGTGAACGAGCCTCTGATAGTGTGGCTGATGTGATTAGGCCCTATGATGGTATCCCCTGAATAGATGTGTGGACACAGTTGGCAACGGGCTTTGTTGCAAGGATAGGTTCCTGGGTTAGTGGTTCTGTTGTGTGGTTGCTGGTGAGTATTTGCTTCAGATTGGGGGGCTGTCTGTAAGCAAGGACTGGTCTGTCTCCCAAGATCTGGGAGAGTGATGGGTCGTCCTTCAGGATAGGTTGTAGATCCTTGATGATGCGTTGGAGAGGTTTTAGTTGGGGGCTGAAGGTGATGGCTAGTGGCGTTCTGTTTTCTTTGTTGGGCCTGTCCTGTAGTAGGTGACTTCTGGGTACTCTTCTGGCTCTGTCAATCTGTTTCTTCACTTCAGCAGGTGGGTATTGTAGTTGTAGGAATGCATGATAGAGATCTTGTAGGTGTTTGTCTCTGTCTGAGGGGTTGGAGCAAATGCGGTTATATCGTAGCGCTTGGCTGTAGACAATGGATCGAGTGGTATGATCTGTTACCGTAACAGTTGCTAGACATAGGGCAATAATTCCACACACCCCTCCCCTCCCAGGCCCCCCCCCCCACAAGCTTCTGATCAAAGGCTAGACAGACTCTGAGGGAGTCAAGGTCACCCATTACTCATTCAGGGAAGGCCTTCAGGAGTGCTTTTCTCGCTACTATCTCCACAGTGCCAGTTGCATTCCAAGTGCTTGCCAGGGAGCCAGAGACCGGGGACTGAACCAGGCTTGTTTTTCCCTGTACAATTCATACTGTAGTTTCTCCATTTCTGATCTTTTACTGAAGCATTGGCTAGTTTACAGGGGAAGATGAGAAGCCAAATGAGGCATTTCTGTCCTAAGCCCATGATTAAGAGAGAGATGGAGAGGTGCATTCAGTTAAGATCTCCCTCATCCTGCTTGTCTTGAGAGCTTTTGGGGAATGAGCACACTCCTTTCATTTCATGACGGTGCCTGCTAAGATGAACTGCAGTTTCATGGCATTGGGAACAGCCATTCAATCAATGTACTGAGGATCCAGGTATTTTATTAAATCTTCAACTAAGATCAGAAGTAGCTTACAGGGAGGGAGAGAGAAGTGATTAGTTCTGGAAGTACTGCTTGTCGCAATTTCCTACTTACTACAAGATTTTGTTAAGAAGAATCAGCAGCGACACTATTTCTACAATACCATGAACTTTCACAGCATTTTATAGATCACCTGAATGACACACTCTGCCTCAAAGACTTGCCTTACAAATCTGAGCTGACTAACTAGTTTAGACAACAATCCAGATGTACGAAGATGCAGAGGCATCCTCAGTGGGCGATCGAAGAGGAATGGCTTTTGACTCAACAGTACAAAGTCGCTGCTGCACCAAGCCTGTAAGTTTCCTTGTTTGATTTTATTTTAAAGTAGTGTGTACACACATGGCCCAATGCAAATAGGCACCCATTATTTACACAAGGTCCCACTAACCTGCTAAGTATCACATTAGCCAATATTAAATTCAACTGCAGAAGTCACAGTTCATTCTTTAAAGGGAGGGCACAGAGTGCTCCCTTTCCATCATGTGGCCTGCTACTTCCCCTGCCCTCTGAAATGTCTTTCCTTTACACACGCAAGTCTTGCTTTCTGAACCTGGCTGAGGGCGTGCTGAAGTGGCACCACTGTGTCCTCTCCAGGCACAGCAAGTCGTTTCTGTAACATCTCTCTGCTAATACAAAAATCCCAAAGTTCCTTGCGATCTGAGTTGTCCTTGATAGACGCAATGGCGAGTAATAAGCTCCAATACCAGTGAGAAGTCAAAGCCCATGATTTTCTGCAGGTGGACATACACTGAACATATAAAAAGAAAAGGAGGACTTGTGGCACCTTAGAGACTAAAATTTATTTGAGCATAAGCTTTCGTGAGCTACAGCTCACTTCATCGGATGCATTCAGTGGAGAAGACAGTGGGGAGATTTATATACATAGAAAACATGAAACAATGGGTGTTACCATTCACACTGTAACCAGAGTGATCACTTAAGGTGAGCTATTACCAGCGGAGGGGTGGGGTGGGGAGGGGAGAACCTTTTGTAGTGATGATCAAGGTGGGTCATTTCTAGCAGTTGACAAGAAAGTCTGAGGAACGGGGGGGGGGGGGGAATAAACATGGGGAAATAGTTTTATTTTGTGTAATGACCCATCCACTCCCAGTCATTGCTGGCACGATGGCATATATCATATTGGTAGATGTGCAGGTGAATGAGCCTCTGATAACGTGGCTGATGTGATTAGGCCCTATGATGGCGTCCCCTGAATAGATATGTGGGCAGAGTTGGCAACAGGCTTTGTTGCAAGGATAGGTTCCCGGGTTAGTGGTTCTGTTGTGTGGCGTGTGGTAAATTAAATAATAAATTTGTTAGTCTCCAGGGTGCCACAAGTACTCCTTTTCTTTTTGCGAATACAGACTAACACGGCTGCTACTCTGAACTCTGAAAACTGAACATGTACTGCCCCTTGCTGATGACACCAGAACCAGCTGAGCAGCGGGGACAGCAGAGCAGCTCACAGCAGGAGTTTGCCTGGGACTGGTAAGTATCCGAGTGTGTGTGTTTGCTTGCTGAGGAAGTATCCGAGCGTGTGTTTGCTGGGAGGGCAGGGAGAGAGCCTGAGTGAGTGTCTGATTGGCTGCTAGCCTGCAGGGGGCGGGCATTAGGGTGTCTGTGTGTTTGCGTCAGGGAAGCCTGGCTGTTTAAAAATAGCCAGAGCCTCGCGAACCAGCTGAGCAGCGGGGACAGCAGAGCAGCTCACAGCAGGAGTTTGCCTGGGAGTTCGCCTGGAGTGAGCCCATTGAGGCTTACATCTTGCCAACGTCTCTGAGGAAGCTCATAGTAGGTAGGTGATATGGAAGGGGGGGGTTCAGCTGTTGTGACCTGCACTGGATGTGCCATGTTTGTCTTTCTTCCACAGGACAGAAGCGACTTTGTCTGTACAAAGTGCAAGCTGGTCTCCATATTGGAAGAGAAGATTGAAGGTCTGGAGCAACAGGTATCGACCCTGCGTTGTATACGAGAGACTGAGGATTTTCTGGACCAAACTCAGGATAGGCTTCTAGGGGCACAAAGCTCTAAAGATATAGAGCAGGTTGCACAGAGGAGCCAAGAGGCCAGTGAAGAAGCTTGGCAACATGTGACCTCCAGAAGAGGTAAGCGGAATGTCCGGGTTCCAGTAACACAGACACAGGTAACTAACCGCTTTCATGTTCTCTCCACAGGTACCATTGCGGAGAGTGGACCAGATGATATGTCTGGGGGGAGAAAGCAGAAGGAGACTCCGCTGGTTGGGAGGCATGAGATGCGATGTCCTGAGGTTGGGGGTTCCACGACCACCACTCCCAAGAGGAGAAGGCGGGTGGTGGTGGTCGGGGACTCTCTCCTCCGGGGGACTGAGTCATCTATCTGCCGCCCTGACCGGGAAAACCGAGAAGTCTGCTGCTTGCCAGGGGCTAAGATTCGTGATGTGACGGAGAGACTGCCGAGACTCATCAAGCCCTCGGATCGCTACCCCTTCCTGCTTCTCCACGTGGGCACCAATGATACTGCCAAGAATGACCTTGAGCGGATCACTGCGGACTACGTGGCTCTGGGAAGAAGGATAAAGGAGTTGGAGGCGCAAGTGGTGTTCTCGTCCATCCTCCCCGTGGAAGGAAAAGGCCTGGGTAGGGACCGTCGAATCGTGGAGGTCAACGAATGGCTACGCAGGTGGTGTCGGAGTGAAGGCTTTGGATTCTTTGACCATGGGATGGTGTTCCATGAAGGAGGAGTGCTGGGCAGAGACGGGCTCCATCTTACGAAGAGAGGGAAGAACATCTTTGCCAGCAGGCTGGCTAACCTAGTGAGGAGGGCTTTAAACTAGGTTCACCGGGGGAAGGAGACCAAAGCCCTGAGGTAAGTGGGAAAGCGGGATACCGGGAGGAAGCACAGGCAGGAAGGTCTGTGAGGGGAGGGCTCCTGCCTCATACTGGGAATGAGGGGCGATCATCAGGTTATCTCAAGTGCTTATATACAAATGCACAAAGCCTTGGAAACAAGCAGGGAGAACTGGAGGTCCTGGTGATGTCAAGGAATTATGACGTGATTGGAATAACAGAGACTTGGTGGGATAACTCACATGACTGGAGTACAGTCATGGATGGTTATAAACTGTTCAGGAAGGACAGGCAGGGCAGAAAAGGTGGGGGAGTAGCACTGTATGTAAGGGAGCAGTATGACTGCTCAGAGCTCGGTACGAAACTGTGGAAAAACCTGAGTGTCTCTGGATTAAGTTTAGAAGTGTGTGCAACAAGAGTGATGTCATGGTGGGAGTCTGCTATAGACCACCGGACCAGGGGGATGAGGTGGATGAGGCTTTCTTCCGGCAACTCACGGAAGCTACTAGATCGCATGCCCTGATTCTCATGGGTGACTTTAATTTTCCTGATATCTGCTGGGAGAGCAATACAGCGGTGCATAGACAATCCAGGAAGTTTTTGGAAAGCGTAGGGGACAATTTCCTGGTGCAAGTGCTAGGGGAGCCAACTAGGGGGAGCGCTTTTCTTGACCTGCTGCTCACAAACCGGGTAGAATTAGTGGGGGAAGCAAAAGTGGATGGGAATCTGGGAGGCAGTGACCATGAGTTGGTTGAGTTCAGGATCCTGACGCAGGGAAGAAAGGTAAGCAGCAGGATACGGACCCTGGACTTCAGGAAAGCAGACTTTGACTCCCTCAGGGAACAGATGGCCAGGATCCCCTGGGGGACTAACATGAAAGGGAAGGGAGTCCAGGAGAGCTGGCTGTATTTCAAGGAATCCCTGTTGAGGTTACAGGGACAAACCATCCCGATGAGTCGAAAGAATAGTAAATATGGCAGGCGACCAGCTTGGCTTAATGGTGAAATCCTAGCGGATCTTAAACATAAAAAAGAAGCTTACAAGAAGTGGAAGGTTGGACATATGACCAGGGAAGAGTATAAAAATATTGCTCGGGCATGTAGGAAAGATATCAGGAGGGCCAAATCGCACCTGGAGCTGCAGCTAGCAAGAGATGTCAAGAGTAACAAGAAGGGTTTCTTCAGGTATGTTGGCAACAAGAAGAAAGCCAAGGAAAGTGTGGGCCCCTTACTGAATGAGGGAGGCAAGCTAGTGACAGAGGATGTGGAAAAAGCTAATGTACTCAATGCTTTTTTTGCCTCTGTTTTCACTAACAAGGTCAGCTCCCAGACTGCTGTGCTGGGCATCACAAAATGGGGAAGAGATGGCCAGCCCTCTGTAGAGATAGAGGTGGTTAGGGACTATTTAGAAAAGCTGGACGTGCACAAGTCCATGGGGCCGGACGAATTGCATCCGAGAGTGCTGAAGGAATTGGCGGCTGTGATTGCAGAGCCCTTGGCCATTATCTTTGAAAACTCGTGGCGAACGGGGGAAGTCCCGGATGACTGGAAAAAGGCTAATGTAGTGCCCATCTTTAAAAAAGGGAAGAAGGAGGATCCTGGGAACTACAGGCCAGTCAGCCTCACCTCAGTCCCTGGAAAAATCATGGAGCAGGTCCTCAAAGAATCAATCCTGAAGCACTTAGAGGAGAGGAAAGTGATCAGGAACAGTCAGCATGGATTCACCAAGGGAAGGTCATGCCTGACTAATCTAATCGCCTTTTATGATGAGATTACTGGTTCTGTGGATGAAGGGAAAGCAGTGGATGTATTGTTTCTTGACTTTAGCAAAGCTTTTGACACGGTCTCCCACAGCATTCTTGTCAGCAAGTTAAGGAAGTATGGGCCGGATGAATGCACTATAAGGTGGGTAGAAAGCTGGCTAGATTGTCGGGCTCAACGGGTAGTGATCAATGGCTCCATGTCTAGTTGGCAGCCGGTGTCAAGTGGAGTGCCCCAGGGGTCGGTCCTGGGGCCCGTTTTGTTCAATATCTTCATAAATGATCTGGAGGATGGTGTGGATTGCACTCTCAGCAAATTTGCGGATGATACTAAACTGGGAGGAGTGGTAGATACGCTGGAGGGGAGGGATAGGATACAGAAGGACCTAGACAAATTGGAGGATTGGGCCAAAGAAATCTAATGAGGTTCAATAAGGATAAGTGCAGGGTCCTGCACTTAGGATGGAAGAATCCAATGCACCGCTACAGACTAGGGACCGAATGGCTCGGCAGCAGTTCTGCGGAAAAGGACCTAGGGGTGACAGTGGACGAGAAGCTGGATATGAGTCAGCAGTGTGCCCTTGTTGCCAAGAAGGCCAATGGCATTTTGGGATGTATAAGTAGGGGCATAGCGAGCAGATCGAGGGACGTGATCGTTCCCCTCTATTCGACACTGGTGAGGCCTCATCTGGAGTACTGTGTCCAGTTTTGGGCCCCACACTACAAGAAGGATGTGGATAAATTGGAAAGAGTACAGCGAAGGGCAACAAAAATGATTAGGGGTCTAGAGCACATGACTTATGAGGAGAGGCTGAGGGAGCTGGGATTGTTTAGTCTGCAGAAGAGAAGAATGAGGGGGGATTTGATAGCTGCTTTCAACTACCTGAAAGGGGGTTTCAAAGAGGATGGCTCTAGACTGTTCTCAATGGTAGCAGATGACAGAACGAGGAGTAATGGTCTCAAGTTGCAATGGGGGAGGTTTAGATTGGATATTAGGAAAAACTTTTTTCACTAAGAGGGTGGTGAAACACTGGAATGCGTTACCTAGGGAGGTGGTAGAATCTCCTTCCTTAGAGGTTTTAAGGTCAGGCTTGACAAAGCCCTGGCTAGGATGATTTAACTGGGACTTGGTCCTGCTTTGAGCAGGGGGTTGGACTAGATGACCTTCTGGGGTCCCTTCCAACCCTGATATTCTATGATTCTATGACACCAGGCCTGATGGGCTACAGATTTTTAGGGGGATCTGTTCACAGTGGGTAGAATGCACAGTCCTGGGAAGGAATAAAGCTGAAACCTTAGGTTTTAGATCTCTGATAATGGAACAGGAACCAAAGTAGATTCCTTGCTCTCACAAGGTACACCACACTCCAGAGAGATGCCAGCTTGCCTACTCAGTCATAATTAGCTCCTTGGGAGGCAAATTAAGGTGGCTTTTAAACCCACTGCAAAACACACCTCAGATGATCTCAGACAGGCCACCCAACAAGACCACCACTTAAAATACAATTTGGATCTAAAGCCTGGGGGTAAGAAAGAAACACAACACACAAATGCTGGATGAATACTTACTTTTCTTATACAAAATTTTAATCCTCTCTCTTTTGCTTGCAACGGTCCCCAAAGCCACCTGAACTTTCACCAAGCCATCTGCTGCCTGGACGGCAAGAGAGGGTATAAACCAAACAGCCATTAAGTGACGCTTCTAGGATCCCACAACCAGACGGTCAGGAACAGACCAGCAGAGACGGGAGAGGAAATGTCTGTTTAAAACGGTCTCCGTGACTAACGTTCACACGCAGCCTCGTTCAAGGAGCGGCCCGAACGGTCACGTGACGTCGCGAGGGGCTGCTAAGCAGAGCCCGTGTTGCACCCCAGAGGGGGCTGCAATTCAGAAGTACACGAAGCCGCCCCGAGCTAGGCCGCCCCTCGGGCCATCGGGACGAAAGGCCCCGCACTAGCCCTCCCGCCCGCCGTGCGGGGCCTGCCCCCGGCCGGGGAGCAGCGCTCGGGGCAGGAGCGGAGGAGAAGAACCCGCAGCCGGGGGGGGGGGGGCGCCATGGCCGCGCTGCTGAAGGAACCAACGGCCAGAGCTTGGCGCCCCCCCACGAGCCCCCCGGGCCAGTCCCCCCCGGCGCTGCTGCCGGGCAACGCGGAGGCTGGAGCCACCTGCCCCTGGAGCGGCTCAAGGCCCCGAGCCGCAGGGCCCTGGACGCTCCCCTGGCGGGGGGAGCCGCTCCCCGAGCTAGGGGCCCGTCCCCCCACACCTTGCCGCCCCGGCCCCGAACACCCGCCGCTCCAGCGCCTCCAGCCGGCCCTGCAGGCCCCCGATCGCCGCCATCTTGTCAACCCCCGGCAGGCCGGAAGCGGGGGCGGGACTTCTCCGTGACAGGAGCCAATCGAACGCGGCCTCTCCCGAATTGACAGGCGAAGGCGGGGGCGGTTAAATCCGATGATGAGTCCCCGCAGGCCCTGCCCCCCAGCTCCCACTGTTGCCATGGAGATGGTATGTCCCAGCAGGCCCTGCCCCCAGCTCCCAGAGTTGCCATGGCGACAGCGTCCGCGGCCTGCCCCGCGCTGTCAGTCCGGCCCCGCCTGCGGCGCTGAGCTCCGCGCCCCGGGTCTGCGCTGGGCCCGGGCGGGGCGCGCCCCTGTGGGGCCGAGCGTTCCCCTCCTGTCCCAGGGCTGGGCTCCTCGGGGCTCCCCGCGAGCTGCCGGGGGGCACGTAGGGGCTGGTCCCCGCCGCAGGCCCAGAGCCGGGGCAGGAAGCGCAGAGGCGAACGAAGTCCGAATCCTCACGGAACCGAACTGAAGCGTGGACCCGGCGGGGCCAGGGATGCCGGCGGGATCCAGCCGTAGGGCTCCGTTCCCGGCCGCCTGAGCCGGCGGGGACAGCGACTGCGGGAGAGGAGAGACGCTGTTGCAATAACACCCTCACTAGCCGCGGGGGATTTCAGCTCGCCCCATGGTGGCTGGCTCCAGGCCCCCTCAGGACGGGCTGCAGCCATAAAAGTTTCTGGACGCCAGCCGTCGTGACAGCTGCTTGGAGCAGCCGGTCCGGGAACCCCCCAGAGCAGGGGCAATGCTTGATTTAGTCCTAAGTGGAGCACAGGATCTAGTCCAAGAGGTGAATGAAGCTGGACTGCTTGTTAATAGCGACCAGACCATAATATAATTAAATGTAACATCCCTGTGGCGGGGAAAACACCACAGCGGCCCAACAGGGCAGCGTTTAATTTGAGAAAGGGGAAACGACACAAAAATGAGGTAGTGACTTAAAAAGAAATTGAAAAGGTACAGCGCAAAAAGTGAAATCCCTGCAAGCTGCGTGGAAACTTTTTAAAGACACCATAATAGAGGCTCAACTTAAATGTATACCTCAAATTAAAAAAACAACATAAAAAGAGAACCAAAAAAGTGTCACCATGGCTAAACAAAGTAAAAGAAGCAGTCAGAGGCAAAAAGGTGTCCTTTAGAAAGTGGACATTAAATCCTAGGGAGGAAACTAGAAAGGAGCACAAACTCTGGCAAATGAAATGTAAAAATATAATGAGGAAGGCCAAAAAAGAATTTGAAGAACAGCTAGCCAAAGACTCAGAAAAAGTTATAGCAATTTTTTTTGAAGTACATCAGAAGGAGGAAGCCTGCTAAACAACCAGTGGGATCAAGATGCTAAAGGAGCAATCAAGGACGATAAGGCCATTGTATGTCCCAGATTGAGGTGTCATTAGAGGTGGTTTTGGAACAAATTGGTAAACTAAACAGTACTAAGTCACCAGGACCAGATGGTATCACCCAAGAGTTCTGAATGAACTCAAATGTGAAATTGCAGAATTACTAACTATAGTTTATAACCTATCATTTAAATCAGCTTCTGTACCAAATGGATGAAGGACAGCTAATGTGATGCTAATTTTGAAAAAGGGCTCCAGAGGTGATCCCAGAAATTATAGACTGGGTAAACCTGACATCAGTACTGGTAGAAACTATAGTAAAGAATAAAATTGTCAGACATATAGATGAACATAATTTGTTGGGAAAGTGTCATCATGTTTTTTATAAAGGAAAATCATGCCTCACCAATCTACTAGAATTCTTTGAGGGGGTCAACAAGCATGTGGACAAGGGGGAATCCAGTGGATATAGTGTACTTAGATTTTCAGAAAGCCTGTGACAAGGTCCCTCACCAAAGGTTCTTAAGCAAAGTAAGCTGTCATAGTAGAAGAGGAAAGGTCCTCTCATGGATCAGTAACTGGTTAAAAGATAGGAAACAAAGAGAAGGAATAACTGGTCAGTTTTCAGAATGGAGAGAAGTAAGTAGTGGTGTCTGTACTGGGACCAGTCCTATTTAACATATTCATAAATGATCTGGAAAAGGGGTAAACAGTGAGGTGGCAAAATTTGCAGATGATACAAAACTTCTCAAGATAGTTAAGTCCCAAGCAGACTGCGAAGAGCTACAAAAGGATCTCACAGAACTGGGTAACCGGGCAACAAAATGGCAGATGAAATTCAATGTTGATAAATGCAAAGTAATGCACATTGGAAAACATAATCCCAACTATACATATAAAATGATGGGGTCTAAATTATCTCTTACCACTCAAGAAAGATCTTGGAGTCATTGTGGATAGTTCTCTGAAAACATTGATTCAATGTGTAGCGGCAGTAAAAAAAAGTGAACAGAATGTTGGGAATCATTAAGAAAGGGATAGATAATAAGACAGAAAATATCATATTGCCTCTATATAAATCCATGATATGTCCCCATCTTGAATAGTGCGTGCAGATGTGGTTGTCCCATCTAAAAAAAGATCTATTGGAATTGGAAAAGGTTCAGAAAAGGGCAACAAAAATGATTAGGTGTATGGAACGGCTGCCATATGAGGAGAGATTAATAAGACTGGGACTTTTCAGCTTGGAAAAGAGATGACAAAAGGGTGATATGATAGAGGGCTATAAAATCATGACTGGTGTGAAGAAAGTAAATAAGGAAGTGTTATTTACTCCTCATATCACAAGAAGTAGGGGTCACTAAATGAAATTAATAGGCAGCTGGTTTAAAACAAACAAAAGGAAGTATGTTTTCACACAACGCACAGTCAACCTGTGGAACTCCTTGCCAGAGGATGTTGTGAAGGCCAAGACCATAACAGGGTTCAAAAAAGAACTAGATAAGTTCATGGAGCATAGGTCCATCAATGGCTATTAGCCAGGATGGGCAGGGACGGTGTCTCTAGCCTCTGTTTGCTAGAAGCTGGGAATGGGCGACCGGGGATGGATCACTTGATGATTCCCTGTTCTGTTCATTCCCTCTGGGGCACCTGGCCTTGGCCACTGTCAGAAGACAGGATACTGGGCTAGATAGACCTTTGGTCTGACCCAGTATGGCTGTTCTTTTGTTCTTATGTTCTAAAAAGAATCCTCTCCACAGGGTGGTTCGCCCTTGTATAGGGTCCTGGCACTATCCTGAATATTCATATCCGTGCCCAACTTCCATGCCCAATCTAATTTCCTCACCCAGATAAATCTTAGGATAGAATTTACTTACTCTATAGGATATATTCTTACGTATTGATACTGATTATCTCATTCTCATAACCGCTGCCTTTGATCTGAGCTGTTACTTCCATGTTCTTGCGCTGTACCCTGTGGTTACCAGTATGTTCCAGAATTCTGTTAAACACATTCAGTTCCCCAAAGTTAAAAAGGGGTAACTGGTAGGCCATTTGTCGGTGCCGAAGATTACAAATACTCATGGTAATTTGCTCTTGCTAATTATACAGGATATAGGCCTGTAATTTCCTTGCATTACAGCAAAATAAAATGAAGTAATATTTACTGAAATTATTCAGCACAAAAACATCAATCAAAACAATATAATCAATAACCATAAAGAAAAAGGGATGATATAATATAGCAGGCTAGCCACATGGGCTACAAGGTGCAGGGAGCTGCTGTCTTTGGAGGCCACTTGGCTTTGGGTGCAAGATGGCATGCTAGAATTCTTCACCCACATGGCATGAGACACAGAGCATCGCGTGTTGGGAGCTGTGGTCTCACCGATGTCATGGAGCAAAGCATGCTATCTAACCTGTCAATGAATAAACTGCCCCCAGGCTCCATGACCTCTGCCCTTTGAACTGTCATTTGAGGGCTTCCATCATGAGGAATTGTGGCAATGTGATGCCTCTAACCAAAGGAGCAACAGGTTCTGCTTGAACTGCACATGATTGCCGGTACACTGTTGACCTTTAGGACTTGTTCCCTGGAACAACAAAGTCTTTGGATCAGGATGCTGATGTTGTGTCGTCCCTGGCTAAAGATGCAGATAAAAGCACAGTGGATAGATGGAATTAACAGTCCCACTGTCAGAGCTAAGCACTGGGAAAGCTCAGCAATGGCCACATAGCATTCTCAGATGAGGCTTGTAATATACATAGAACATGTCAGAGGTTCTCAACCAGGGGTACATGTACCCCTCATGGGTGCAGAGGTCTTCCAGTTAGCAAGTTAACTCATCCACATTAGTGTTTCTCAACCTGGGGGTCGTGACCCGCAGAGGGTGCGGGACGGGTTTAGGGAGTCGTAAGTACAGGGCCAGTGTTCAGAGGTGGCAAGCAGGGCAATTGCCCAGGGCTCCATACCACAGGGGGGCCCACAAAGCTAGTTACATGCTTCAGCCGCAGACAGGGCGGCTAGGGCCCAACCCCAAGTGGCAGGGCTCAGGCTTCAGCTTCCTCAAAGGGGTTCAGGAGTCTGAAAGGTTGAGAACTGCAGCAATAAGTTCAGCATTTACGGAACCACCCACCCCGAATATCACTGGAGACTCCTGACTTTGATAGGGCTGCCTTGATTCACGTCCAGAATTGCTTTGTAGATGAGGTCCTGTCCTCATAGGGGATTGTAAGCACAACAGTATGTCAGGGTAGCGTATTGAGCTGAAGACTGTGTCATGACACAATGCAATGTTATCATGGTGTCATGTAACACAATACCATGGGACACAATGATTTTGCCCTGAAAACCAGCCTTAAAGGTGGTAACCCCACCTGAACTCACAGTGCAGAATTCAAAAGGAAAGTAAATACAGGTGCCCTGCAAAATGGAGTTTCCCAGAGCGGCCTGTGCACGAAAGCTTACGTTCAAATAAATTTGTTAGACTCTAAGGTGCCACAAGTACTCCCTTTTTTTTTTTGCGAATACAGACTAACACGGCTGCTACTCTGAAACTAGTTTTAGAAGGGCTCTCCAGGAGATGGCGTATTTGGAACCCCATCTGTTATAATACAATTAATAATAACAGTGAGCATGTTACAGCATCAAAGTGTTGTACAATTAATTAATTAACCCCCTAGCCACAGTACAACTTCCCTGAGATTCCCGTGAGGCCCCTGCGCAGTCCTTGATTCGTCCCTGTTAAAGACCCATTCCTGCCATGCTCCTTATACTGACTCAAGCTGATTGTATAAAAAAAATCCCTATTTATTGTTCCCCTTCCCCAACCTCTGTCCCCTTGTCAGTCTGTCCTGCGATTGTGAGCTCCCTGGCAAGAGTCATGGTCCCTTTTTGAATGGCTGGAAATTGTCTCCCACAGGCTCTGCTGTAAATAAATTCCAAATAAACAAATTGTAAAGGAATAAATAATGATTCTATAACAACCATCAGTCACAATGACATGGGGAATATTGTAACACAGAATCACACAAATGTCAGGCTGGAAGGGACCTCGAGAGCTTATCTAGTCCCGCCCCCTGCCCTTAGGCAGGGCCAAGTAAATCTAGACCAGCCCTGACAGGGGCTCGTCCAGCCTGGTCTTAAAAACCTTCAATGACAGAGATTCCACCACCTCCCTTGGCCCCCCCTTCCAGAGTTTAACTATCCTTAATTAGAAGCTTTTTTAATATCTGACCTAAATTATCCTTGCTGCAGATTAAGTCTATTGCTCCTTGTCTTACCTTCAGAGGACACGGAGAACAACTGATCACCATCCTCTGTACAACAGCCTTTCACATATCTGCAGATTCTTATCTGGTCCCCGCTCAGTCTTCTTTTCTCAAGACTAAACATCCAGATTTTTTAACCTTTCCTCAGCGGTCAGGTTTTCTAAATCTTTTATGTTTTCTAAATCATTTATGTTGCTCTCCTCTGACCTCTCTCCAATTTGTCCACAACTTTCTTAAAGTGTGGCACCCAGAATCGGACACAGTACTCCAGCTGGGGCCTCGCCAGTGCCGAGCAGAGCAGAACAATTACCTCCCAAGTCTTACATACGACACTCCTTGTCAAGGCTGATTCCCCACTCTGGCACTTCGAGTGCAGAAGGTGGGGGCCCGCAAGGATTCTAGCAATTAATAGTGGCCACTCCAGGCTTGTATTAAACTTCCAAGGTTACAGCTTTTCTCTGACCTTGGATGGGTAGATGCTGCCACCACCCAAGTGCAAAAAACCATATGGGATCCAGGAAGGTGCACTTGGGAATTCCTTCCTGTGGGGTACCCACAAGCCCTTTCACGCTCCCTCCGGGGAATAGCTGAGAAAAGAAACAAAGGAAATCAGCTGTTGCCAACAGCTAATTAAACAACATATGCACAAACCTCTTAGGACACAAAAAACCCAATCCTGTTCTTAAAAAAGGTAAATTTTATTTAAAAGAAAAAGAAAGAAAATACATCTGGAACTTAAGCTTTTTGCCACATTTAAAAAGAACCACTTATAAGTATTAAGCATCAAAATAACTTTCCTGAGGTCCACTTTAAAGTTTACAAGCAAAACAAAAGCACCTGGGGTTAGCACAGAGGAGTCCACAAACCAATAAGAAATAAACAGAGATAAACCTAATTGCATCTTTCTGGACACTTCCTGATCTACTTACATATCTGGGGTTTCAAATAAGTAGTTCTAGGTATGATCTGATGATTTTCCATACCTGGCTTAAAGCTTCTTATAGCACTGCTGCTTTGTGTCTCCTCTCTCCGGAGAACAACCACAGACAGACAAAGGGAAAGTTTTTTCCCAATTTTAAAAAGTTCTAGCCCTCCCATTGGCTCTTTTGGTCAGGTGCCCACTCCCTTCCTTTTACCTGTGGACTTGTTAACTCTTTTCAGGTAAAGCAAGTAGAGAACAGCTACCAAGAGGGATTCTATAGCTAACTGGTTGGCTGGGTGTCTACAAAAGGGAGCTACCCCTCCCCCTCTCATTTATCACACTCCTGTCAACACACGCTACAATAATATTAGCCTTTTGATTTATATTCAATTTGTGATCCACTATAACCCCCAGATCCTTTCTAGCAGTACCTCCACCAAGCCAGTTATTCCCCATCTTGTAGCTGTGCATTTGATTTTTTCCGTCCTAAGTGTAGTACTTTACACTTGTCATTACTGAATTTAATCTAGTTGATTTCAGACCAGTTCTCCAATTTGTCAAGGTCATTTTGAATCCTAATCCTGTTCTCCAAAATTCTTGCAGTCCTAGTCTGGTGTCAGCCACAAATTTTATGAGCATACTCTCCACGCCATTATCCAAGTCATTACTGAAAATGTCGCACAGTACCAGATCCAGGACATATTATGGTCGTCTAGGAAATTCCTGATTGTCACTGTGGCCACTCAGAGCTTCGCAGAAACTGCAAGCAGAAAATGCTCCAAATACCCAGGCCCCTATCAACTGAGGTGGAGCTGTATCTCGGAAGAAGATTTTCAGAAGCGCAAGTTGAACAGTCTGACTTCATCTACTGCAGGCCAGTGCTAGACTTGCAAACCAAGACTGTTGTTCTTTATCCCCCCCCAGGGCTGGTCCACATAAGAGATTTACACTCTGAATACACACTAGTCTGATCATGACATTCTTATTAATTCTTCTTATTATTATTATTACCATGTTATGGCTGAGGACAGGGAGAGGCTGAATAACACATTCAAGGCCACAGAATTGAGTCAGTGGCAAAGCTGCAATTGGGATTTAGGATTTCCTGGCTCCTAGCCCCAGGCTTACTAGTCTATATTGTCTCTCCAAAACCAAGAGATCCCATCTCATACCAATCGAGAGAAGCTCAGCACCCTATCTAAGAAGTATTAAAATGGAGGCTTTTAAAATCTTCCTCTGTAACATGGAATCTTCCCCGCAGCTCTTCCCCAGTCACAGTCCAATACAATTGTATTTACTGGGGTGATTTTTATATAAATAGTATCCCAAAACACTCTATGGACTTCAATTGTATGTAAGACACTGCACCATATAAACAGCAGAGAACAAATTAAAGTGTGGCTCATAAGCTCAAGAGCAGAAAGGGAGAAAAATGTAGAGACATAAAGAGAGGGAGCAGTATGCAATGCGTATGTTCATGATTGCCCTCTGTGGGATGGAATCAGAGATGCTCAACTGTGTGCTATAGACCCTATACTGCTACCAGCTAATGAAGATTCTCCTGTAGCTTTAGGGATAGAGGCCTTTAGGAGTAGGAAGGTCTTTCCATGCAGCAGAAAAGGAAGTTCCTAGATGTCCATGTATTTATATAATGCATGTCATCCAGTACTTAACAAACTTTACCAGGCTACACACATCAGCTACTTTGCCCACTGCAGATGTGCAGACATCTCTGGGGTGAAGCACAGCAGTAGAACAGTGCACAGCAACACTGCACAACAGAACAGCCTCTGTTTTCAAACCCCAGGACTTGACACTTCCGCATCGATGGTGCCTCCTTGTCTGCCTGTGTTTGAACTGCCAATGTGTCTTCCAGAGCTGACTGAATTACAACTCCTCAGGTCAGGGGCTTGACTCCTTCTCTGTCTGCAAAGTGGCCTGTGCACTCTGTAAATAATAATTACTCCACATCACAGATGTGTTGTTTCCAGTCTAGACCCTGATCCTGCAACCTGGACTATGCTGGACAGAGGGACAGGGATGGCTCTTAGAGATGTTACGGAGGACGAAGCAGCAAGATCTGGAGAGGGGCTAGAAGTGTGGCGCAAGGGAAGAGGAGCTGGGCCCCAGGCGACCGGCCAGGGTGATGTCAATCACCTGTTGTTATTCTACCTGTTTTACAGGTGGATAAGCTGGGCCCCAAGCAGGTTGCTGAAGATCATACAGCAAGTGAGTGGCAGGAGTGGGAACAGGACCTGTGAGTCCTGTCTACTAGCCTCTTGCACTGATCACTAAGCTATGCTATAACCACGGTTAAGCTTCATGAGAACATGGGCCAGGCTCGAGCCAAGTCAATGGAGCTCAGTCGCGTCACAGCTGCTGAGGGTCCGACCCTCACAGGAAGGCTCTGCTTTTGCAGCCTGAAAGTTCTTAGACCTTCATTTTGAAGGGCACATTCATCCTCTATGACAGCCAGGTGCTAAGCTAAACTCCAGCTCACATGGCTCCCCCCTCAGAAGAGGCTTAGTGAGGTCCGGATTACGGCATAGTGGTGGCAAAATACATGAGGGCAGGTCACGGAAATTGGCTTTCTGGAACCGAGCGGGAGATGTGAAGCCGATCTCAAAGCCAAACACAAAAAGTTAAAGCAAATCAATGCTGATTTGCACTGTAGAAAGAGGCGCCTTCCTGTGCAAAGCTTTCACACCGCCTGGTCGATCGATACTCGCTTCATCCATCCCAGCGTCTCAGGAAAGAGTCACTCAAATGTCAAATTAAAAATCCCAAATTAAAAATCACAGTAAAAAACACAGCAAGTGCTCTACTAGAAACACAGAGGTCATTGCTAAAATGACTAGCAACTATTTACTGATAAATATTTTCGAGTATTTGCTATTAAAATGTAAATTAAATAGCACAATGCCCTGCATCTGCACTGTGTTAGCAAAGCTAAATGATGAAATGCTAAGAGTAATAAGAGTAATAAAAAAAAGTGCAACCCTGGGGAGATTTGGTAAGATCAAGGCATTCCCAGAGCATTCTGTGTTTCTGTGTCGCAGCCTGTAGGGACCTGCCTGGTCACCCGACCCAACGCCCACTGTAGGCACAGGAAAGACTCTCAGAGACAAGGGGGACTAACTGGCAGAATAAATGGGCACACTGGGGCACTGCCGGTCATGGCAAATTAGAGAGCTGGGAAACAATTGTGCAAGTTTGAAGTGGAATGTAAACAATACTTGTGGTGCGACGGCAGATGCTTGTTTCTTCCCAGCAGGGAAAGATTCCCAGGTGGCCTTTCTGCAGGGCTGCTCTTGCAGCCTGAAACCTCCAAAGCTGGGCTGGCTGGCAGGAAAATTATCCCTGCCCTGAATGTGCTGGGGGCAGCAGCCTCGAAGCCTTGTCCCGACCTGCCCCCCGGATGCTCTCAGTGGGGCAGCGCCTGGGATGAGGGGCATGTGCTGCCCAGGCACACGGGGACGGACGGACGAGGGACGACACCCCATCCTCAGCACCTGCCTGGTTCTGCCTAGATTAGGAGTCTCCAGGCGCCGAGCAGCAGTAGCCAGCGCGGCTCCAGGATGGGGAGCGCAGGGGCAGCACAAGAGCCACATCTTTCATGCGTGCTGCAAACCTCACCCAAGGCAGGCGAGGGGCGGGGGGGCGTGAGTCAGACCCTGACAGCAGGGCAGGGCGTCTCAGCAGGGCAGGGGTCAGGGCAGATCAGGAGGCTCTTTCCCCTTCAGCAGATGTTAATGAGCATGCTCAGTACAACCTAAGCTGCAACTTCATTCTGTCAGGGCCTGGGAGCTGGGTCTGACACTAATCTGTGACCAGTGACAGCCTGGCACCTCAGTACCGTACATGCACCTAAATTACGCATAGAGCAAAGATCACAGGACTGGCGCCTGGGCTCTGGGGTGGTTGGTAGTTGTGTGTAGGGGCTAAACTGTGCCTACCTCGAAAAGGCCTGTGAAAAGGAAGTAAGACTCCCATCCCACTCCCATGTTGTAGCTTCCTTGCATGTCTAGTCCAGGGGTGGGGAGGAAGTGCAGATTCCAAAGAGCTTTCCTCCGCATGCTCGCAGGTATGGCAGGGAGGATTTGGATAGGGGGGTGAGCCAAGCCTTGATTCTGCACCCTCTGAGGCAATGTCTCTCAACCTTTCCAGACTATGGTTGACACATAATAAGCTAAAACAAACACATAATAAGCTAAAATACATAAAGAAATATAGTACAGGCAATCCTCGGACTTACAACACAAATGGTTCCTGGGCATTGCTGATCTTGTCATTTGATTTGTAGGTTAAGCAACCTACTGAAGGAGTGAAGAAGGAAATGGGACACCTTCTTCTGAGCTCATGGGTGGGTCTAATTGGGTGAGGTTTTCAGGGGTTTTTGAGGTGATTTGGAAGGACTTAAAGAATGTGCCCAAGGAAGTTTGGACAGATGTTTTCCTCCTTTCCTTGTAAATTTCTCTGTAGCAGCAGTACATGTTGGATATGCTCCTATTTACAGATGCACTGCGCTCAATGTTGGGGTCATGTTCCTCAAACAGGGATATGGCAGCTTCCAAATGTTGAAATGCCTCAGCCATCACTTTTGTTGTCAAGACTTTACGAGGAGAAGTCTCTTCAATAGTGGGTGCATCTTCTTCTTCCTGGGCCACTTTTTGCTGTTCCAGATCAATGAGGTCCTCATTAATTAATTTTTCAGAATGTGATGCCAGCAACTCATCAATATCCTTGGGTGCAACATGTAAGTTGAGTTCTTTGCCCATTTCAGCAACAGTGTTGGTCACCTTCGCAACAGTGTCTGTAAAGCCTTGAAAGTCAGACACAAAACCAGGACACAATTTTCTCCAGACACCATTCAAATTTGATTGTTTGACTTCATTCCATGCCTCACCAATGTTCTTAACTACATGGTAAATGTTGAAGCCCTTCCAGAATTCCTTCAGAGTTGGTCCACCTTCCTCTCAATTGCCCTGATAACCTGTGAAAATGTGCTCCTAAGATAGTGGGCCTTGAAGGATGCAATTACCCTCTGGTCCATGGGTTGCAACAATGAGGTGGTGTTGGGGGGGAGAAACTCCACTTTGATGTCAGGAGGCATGTCATGAAGGATGGTTGGATGATCAGGAGCATTGTCAAGGATTAACAATTCTTTAAATGCAAAACTGTTTTTGCTGCAATAATCCTTGACACTTGGCACAAAATGATGATTAAACCAATCCTCAAAAATGTTCCTATTGACCCACATCTTACGACTGGATTTCTATATCACTGGGAGAAATGCCTTGGAATATCCCTTGAAAGCCCTGGGGTTTTCGGAATGGTACACAAGCAAAGGTTTAAGTTTAAAGTCACCTGCAGCATTTGTACCGAGGAAAAGAGTGAGCCTATCTTTAGCAGCTTTGTACCCTGGCATGGATTTCCCCTCTTTGGCAATGTTGGTTCTTGATGGCATTTCTTTCCAAAGGAGCCCAGTTTCATCAATATTCAAAACTTGCTGAGCACAATTCCTGCGCCCCCCCCCCCCCAATGATCTCAGCCAATATCTCTGGAAAAACACGAGCTACCTCCTCATCAGCACTGGCCGCTTCACCGGCGCCCTTGATGTTATGAAAATTGGCCCTGGCTTTAAAAGGCATAAACCAGCCCCTACTGGCATTAAAAGGCTCAGCGTTAGAACTCTCCCCCTGTTGTTTCTTTAGATCATCCTAAAGACTCCTTTCAGAGTAGCAGCCGTGTTAGTCTGTATTCGCAAAAAGAAAAGGAGTACTTTTAGTACTCACGAAAGCTTATGCTTAAATAAATTTGTTAGTCTCTAAGGTGCCACAAGTACTCCTTTTCTTTTTATAAAGACTCCTGGCTTTGTCCTGAATTCTGCCTAAACTCAAAGGAGCACAGCATCAATTTTGATCCTCCAGCCAAACAATTAACAGTTTCTCAACCTGGGTGATAAGTCCAATACACTGCTTAGTTATCACAGTGGCTTGCGTAGGAGTTGAGCCCTTAACACGTTCCTGAATTCCTACCTCGTCTTTCAGGATGGTCATGATAGTCTTTTGGGGGAAATCCAAAGCTTTACCAATTTCAGTTGGCCTCTCACCTTTCTTGGACCTCTTAATTATTTCCATTTTTGTTTCCATAGTAATTTTCTACATTTCTTAGAAGAAGAAACATCACTTGCACCAGATTTTCGCTTTCTGCCTTTATTAAGGGCAAAGAAACACTAACTTTTAAGAAAAAGTTTGGAAGCACAAAGATTCAACATGTAAAAATGGTGTTGGAACAGCTACTGAGCATCTTGAGTCAGGTTGATGAGCGGCGCAGAACGTCGATGCGCATATGAACTTGTTCACTGGCATGGCGTGTCAGCTCAAGTGTCGTAAAGTCAAAATCGGCATTGGAAAATCGAAACAGGGTGTCCATTTATAAACGGCGTAAGTGCTGTTTGTCATACCTCGAACATCATAAAGTTGAGGACTGCCTGTATTCATAACCAATGCTGGTTTTAAATGAACCATTCAGGAAAAAGGCCTAGGTATCGTCATGCACAGCTGTTTAAAAGCCTCTTTATATACAGAAGCAGTCAAAACAAACAACCCTAGGCTTTAGAAAGGAGGGAATAGAAAGGAATGCTCCAATTATATAAATCAGCTGTAGGCACCCACTGCAATCATCCGGTCTAAAAAGATACAAAAGAAATAGAAGGGGTCCAAGAACAGGTAAACGGAATGATTAGACACATGGAGAAGAGAAAGTAAAATGGTGAGGGCTGGTTGAGTTCATTACAATACTTGAATTATAGTTCAGATAATTTTTCATAATTTTCTCCTCATAATACAACGACCCCTTCCCTGTTTCTTCCAAGAGTGCTCTCCATACATGAGATTTTTCTGAGACCCTGGTTCCTGAGCCTGCATACCCTTATTTATAGGAGTAGACTCACTGGCTTGTATGAGCCTACTCCCAGGAGTGGACCCCTGGATTGTACTGTGTTGCTTTGTTGAAGTTAGCAGGTAAACTGCAGATGACTGTTTAAAACGGGGTGGGCAAACTACTGGCAGTGGGCTGGATCTGGCCTGCCAGCCATTTTAATCCTGCTCTTGAGCTCCCGCTGGGGAGCGGGGTCTGGGGTTTGCCCTGTCCAGCACTGCAGCCAGGGAGCGGGGCTGGGGGCCGCTCTGTGCGGCTCCTGGAAGCAGCAGCATGTCCCCTCTCCGGCTCCTACGCGTAGGGGCAGCCGGGGACTCTGCTCCGCATGCTGCCCCCGCCCCAAGCATCACCCCCGCAGCTCCCATTGGCCGGGAACTGCAGCCAATGGAAACTTCAGGGGCGGCGCCTGCGGGTGGGGCAGCACACAGCAGAGCTGTTTGGCCATGCCTCCATGTAGAAGCTGGAAGGGGGATATGCCGCTGCTTCTGGGAGCCGCTAGAGGTAAGCGCTGTGCGGAGCCTGCATTCATGAGCCACCCTCCCACGCCCCAACCCCCTGACCCAGCCCTGATCACCCTCCCACCCTCCAAACCCCTCGGTCCCAGCCTGGAGCACCCTCCTGCACTCCAAACCCCTCATCCCCAGACCCACCCCAGAGCCCACACCCCCAGCTGAGCCCTCCCCCACATCCCACCCCACCTGCCCCAGCCTGGAGCCCCTTCCCGCATCCTGAACTCCTAATTTCTGGTCCCATCCCGGAGCCCACACCCCCAGCCAGAGCCCTCACCCCTCCTGCACCTCAACCCCAATTTCGTGAGCATTCATGGCCCGCCAAAGAATTTCTATACCCAGATATGGCCCTCGGGCCAAAAAGTTTGCCCACTCCTGATTCAAAGAGTCAGTTGATCACCAGTAGTAAAGGAGGAATGGTCAATTGGGTCTGTTTTCAAACAACGCTGTATCTTTGCAGAATCTGTAAAACTATTTGGGTCACATATGGCGGCTGCACAAGTCTCTTTGCATTTGGTATTAAACTTATTGTTGAATGTATGCAGTCAGAAAAAGACTGAAAAGCAGTTTTCTAGCATGCATAGTATTACTGATTAAGGCCAGGACCAGGCTCTCCCTCACGAGCCATAAAGGTCCTAGTCAAGAGGTTAGACTGATGTCGTTTTTCGAGCAAAAGCTGAGCCGTGAATGCAGAGGATGTCAATCAGCGCCTCATTCTGAGATCAGCTCTTGATTGTCATAGTGTGGAACAATATACGAAACGTGGGGGTAAATCTTCTTAAAAACAAGAGAGCAAGTGATGGGATGCAGAAGGGGGAAGAAAGTGAATGGTATAAAATTAAATATAGGGGCTAATTAGTGCAGAAACACTGAATTAGTTGGCATAGAAGGTGGTCTTAACCCATGTCTAAAATAGGGAGATATCTCTTTAAGAGACCCACGGGAAGGGGGGAAGGAGTGAGTTGTGTATGGGTCACTGTTGCTAGACAGATTGAGCACTCCGCACCCAGAAACTTCTGGAATTGGGTGTGGTCGTTTGGAGTCTGCTCCATTAGGTTCCCTGTTGTTGGGGTCAGACTCCATTTGGGCGAGCAATCAGGACAGCTGCTTTGCAGGGGGCCGTGTGCCATGTGTGAGGGGGCCATGAGAAGCTGAGCCCAGTAGCAGACAGCAGGCTGTTTGCCCAAACTCTGGAGCATCTTGCAGCAGGATTTTAAAATTTGTGTGTACTTAACTGAGTGGCTGGTTCATCGGTTAGCTGGCTGGCTAATAGTGAAGTCCGCAGAGGAAAAGGAAGTGTCTGTAGAATGCTTGTGAAAGTGAAAGCTTGCACTAATGGAAACATACATCTTTGATATCCACAGGAAGTTGCAAGCTTCACCAGAGCCCCTTTTTATCACTGTCTCTGAGGTCTGAGAGAATGGTGCAAGGGCAGCAGGGTTGGTGGAAGGGAAGGAGATTTTCTTTTTGAATAATATGCTTTTAGCCTTTTATCTTAATTAACTAGTGTTTGAACACACAGAACTTTTATTGAAGGGAGGCCCTTAGATTAGACTTCAAGGATAATTTTGAGGGCAAATATCTAGTGCTGTATTAAGTAAACCAAGTCATACTGAAGTCAGTCTTAAAGGGGGTGTCCCTTACATCCCTTTCATTCCATGCCATTGTTACTCTCTGGTCTGAGTTCATAAGCCTGGGATTCTCCCTGGGAATCTCCATCCTTAGAGGTTCTTAAGGCCCGGCTTGACAAAGCCCTGCCTAGGATGATTTAGTTGGGGATTTAGAGTAGCAGCCGTGTTAGTCTGTATTCGCAAAAAGAAAAGGAGTACTTGTGGCACCTTAGAGACTAACAAATTTATTTGAGCATCCGATGAAGTGAGCTGTAGCTCACGAAAGCTTATGCTCAAAAAAATTTGTTAGTCTCTAAGATGCCACAAGTCCTCCTTTTCTAGTTGGGGATTGGTCCTGCTTTGAGCAGGGGGTTGGACTAGCTGACCTCCTGAGGTCTCTTCCAACCCTAATATTCTGATTCTATGATTCAAAAGCCAGTAGGGCACCTGAGACACAATCTGTTTTGGTTCTCAGAAATTCTCCACTTTTCTCTGGTGCCCACTCAGAAGTTATTGTAAGCAAAACTCCATCAGGGTAGAGACTGACTTTTTTGGAGAAAATGTCACTTACAAGAGAAATTGTTCTCTTAAATAAAATAAGCTTGAAAAGAGATGCCCAATTATTTAATACCAAATCAAAAGCGGTAATTGACCATGTTCGGCTGTGAAGAAATAACTGTATAAGTTCATCCCCTATATGGAGAGGGAGAGAGGCTTTTTGCAAAATACGGGTTTGGATATGGGTTTTCATTTCAAACTCTGCCGCAAAGTTCAGATTATGGGGTCTTGATTAGGGTCTGCCTTTAATTTTGTCTTTGTAAAGTTAGTTTGTGTGAAAGGTGCTATCCTGACAGCCCTTGAGACTGGAGAAGAGGTACAGCATGGGCAACAGCACTGCAAGCTTCCTCCCATTCCTTGCCACTGTGCCTTAATGACCTGGAGGAAACTCTGGTAGAAGTAAAAAGAAAAGGAGTACCCGTGGCACCTTAGAGACTAACAAATTTATTAGAGCATAAGCTTTCGTGAGCTACAGCTCACTTCATCGGATGCATCCGATGAAGTGAGCTGTAGCTCACGAAAGCTTATGCTCTAATAAATTTGTTAGTCTCTAAGGTGCCACGGGTACTCCTTTTCTTTTTGCGAATACAGACTAACACGGCTGCTACTCTGAAATCTGGTAGAAGTGAGATAGTAGGTCAGTTTCTGTGCCTATTCAGTCAGTCTTTGACCTCTGTGCTGAGACTCCAAAATGTTTGCCAGTTCCTTTAATGCCAATTATGGTATTGGTGCTTTTTTTTGTGATGTGGACATTTGCCTCCTGGAAAATGGACAGAGACCACCACCGAAGTTATTTTTTACTGAATACCTTTATAGAAGATTTCAGTGTATAGATTCACTCTCTCCCCTCTAACGGCATGTCTATTTTTAGGTATATGGTATGAACTGGGTTTTAAAAGTGTATTTTCCCACCTATGCTTCTGCAAATTGACTTTCAGTGTTTGAGATGTGTTGCTAACAAAGCAAGAAAAGAAGTGTGTGAGAGAGGCGGATTTGCTAGTGTATTGTGAAGACTCTGGGGATCATTGAGTTGTGTTTCAGTGTTCTTCAATATACAACACACATTGGAGTTCTGTTCCATTGCACGTTGCTTTAGGTGAGATGAAGGAGTTGTCTTTCAGTGTTCGGGGACTGCTTGATCACGCTTTTGACAACTTTTATTAAAACTTTAAGAATCCATTTTCATATTAATCTGGAAATTCTCAATGGGGAATAGAATGCACACCTCTATAACCAGCTCCTGTTTTCCACATCTCTGCTCACTCCAATAAAAAACCCTTCCTATCGGTAGAATTGAGAGACAGGGCTCTGGGATACATGTTTTATGTGGGATAACGTAGATATTCTTCTTCATTCGGATATGCAATATTACTATAATTTATCTTGTAAGGGTGGTGTTACTTGTACCATTTGTTGTCTAAAACCATGCTGAGCAGTTAATAGCTACCTCTTCCTTTTACAGAAAGGTGTAGAGCAATGTTAAAATCTAAGCAGAACTCCTGTTTCTTCTGTCTTGTGGATGTCTGAAGTAGATTCTTATCTTCCTTGTTATCCATTCCTTTTTATTTATATCCGAGAACCAGTTGCATATCATTGGAATATTATTTTTCCTTTCTTCTGCCTGGATAGTGTTTGTTGGTATTTTAATTACAGACGGGGTGCTAGTTATCCCTCCTGGGGTTACCAAGAGACTATCGGAATGTGCGAGTATTTCAGACTTTTCGATTAGCGCACATTGCCATTGTCCAGTTCTCACTGCCTTTCCCCATATTGCACCTTTTTCTTTTCTAGCTACCAATTCACATTTTGTTGGCCCTGGTGAGAGGTAACTATGGGATCTTAAAGTTCCCTTGCTTAGGGGGAAGAATGTAATAAAACATTTCTGAGCATCTTGTGTAATAAGAAAAGTAGTATCTGACCTCCCACTGCCCCAATGACTTTGTATACATCCTCTCATAGAATCATAGAATATAAGGGTTGGAAGGGACCTCAGGAGGTCATCTAGTCCAACCCCCTGCTCAAAGCAGGACAAATCCCCAACTAAATCATCCCAGCCAGGGCTTTGTCAAGGCTGACCTTAAAAACTTCTAAGGAAGGAGATTCCACCACCTCCCTAGGTAACCCATTCCATTGTTTCACCACCCTCTTAGTGAAAAAGTTTTTCCTAATATCCAACCTAAACCTCCCCCACTGCAACTTGAGACCATTAGTCCTTGTTCTGTCATCTGCTACCACTGAGAACAGTCTAGATCCATCCTCTTTGGAACCCCCTTTCAGGTAGTTGAAAGCAGCTATCAAATCCCCCCTCATTCTTCTCTTCCACAGACTAAACAATCCCAGTTCCCTCAGCCTCTCCTCATAAGTCATGTGTTCAAGTCCCCTAATCATTTTTGTTGCCCTCCGCTGGACTCTTTCCAATTTTTCCACAACCTTCTTGTAATGTGGGGCCCAAAACTGGATACAGTACTCTAGATGAAGCCTCACCAAAGTCGAATAGAGGGGAACGATCACGTCCCTTGGTCTGCTGGCAATGCCCCTACTTATACAGCCCAAAATGCCATTGGCCTTCTTGGCAACAAGGGCACACTGTTGACTCATATCCAGCTTCTCGTCCACTGTAACCCCTAGGTCCTTTTCTGCAGAACTGCTGCTGAGCCATTCGGTCCCTAATCTGCAGCAGTGCATGGGATTCTTCCGTCCTAAGTGCAGGACCCTGCACTTGTCCTTGTTGAACCTCATCAGATTCCTTTTGGCCCAATCCTCTAATTTGTCTAGGGTCCTCTGTATCCTATCCCTACTCTCCAGCGTATCTACCTCTCCTCCCAGTTTAGTGTCATCTGCAAACTTGCTGAGGGTGCAATCCACGCCATCCTCCAGATCATTTATGAACAAAATTTATTGAACAAAACCGGCCCCAGGACCGACCTTTGGGGCACTCCACTTGATACCGGCTGCCAGCTAGACATGGAGCCCTTGATCACTACCCGTTGAGCCCGACAATCTAGCCAACTTTCTATCCACCTTATAGTCCATTCATCCAGCCCATACTTCTTTAACTTGCTGGCAAGAATACTGTGGGAGACTGTGACAAAAGCTTTGCTAAAGTCAAGGAACAACACGTCCACTGATTTCCCCTCATCCACAGAACCAGTTATCTCATCATAGAAGGCAATTAGATTAGTCAGGCATGACTTGCCCTTGGTGAATCCACGCTGACTATTCCTGATCACTTTCCTCTCCTCTAAGTGCTTCAGAATTGATTCCTTGAGGACCTGCTCCATGATTTTTCCAGGGACTGAGGTGAGGCTGACTGGCCTGTAGTTCCCAGGATCCTCCTTCTTCCCTTTTTAAAAGATGGGCACTACATTAGCCTTTTTCCAGTCATCCGGGACCTCCCCCGATTGCCATGAGTTTTCAAAGATAATGGCCAATGGCTCTGCCATCACATCCGCCAACTCCTTTAGCACTCTCGGATGGAGTGCATCCAGCCCCATGGACTTGTACTCGTCCAGCTTTTCTAAATAGTCCCGAATCACTTCTTTCTCCACAAAGGGCTGGTCACCTCCTCCCCATGCTGTGCTGCCCAGTGCAGTAGTCTGGGAACTGACCTTGTTCGTGAAGACAGACACAAAAAAAGCATTGAGTACATTAGGTTTTTCCACATCCTCTGTCACTAGGTTGCCTCCCTCATTCAGTAAGGGGCCCACACTTTCCTTGGCTTTCTTCTTGTTGCCAACATACCTGAAGAAACCCTTCTTGTTACGCTTAACATCTCTTGCTAGCTGCAACTCCAGGTGTGATTTGGCCTTCCTGATTTCACTCCTGCATGCCTGAGCAATATTTTTATACTCTTCCCTGGTCATTTGTCCAATGTTTCACTTCTTGTAAGCTTCTTTTTTGTGTTTAAGATCAGCAAGGATTTCACTGTGAAGCCAAGCTGGTCACCTGCCATATTTACTATTCTTTCTACACATCGGGATGGTTTTTCCCTGTAACCTCAATAAGGATTCTTTAAAATACAGCCAGCTCTCCTGGACTCCTTTCCCCCTCATGTTATTTTCCCAGGGGATCCTGCCCATCAGTTCCCTGAGGGAGTCAAAGTCTGCTTTTCTGAAGTCCAGGGTCTGTATTCTGCTGCTCTCCTTTTTTCCTTGTATCAGGATCCTGAACTTGACCATCTCATGGTCACTGCCTCCCAGGTTCCCATCCACTTTTGCCTCCCCTACTAATTCTTCCCAGTTTGTGAGCAGCAGGTCAAGGCCCCTAGTTGGTTCCTCCAGCACTTGCACCAGGAAATTGTCCCCTACATTTTCCAAAAACTTCCTGGATTGTCTGTGCACCGCTGTATTGCTCTCCCAGCAGATATCAGGGTGATTGAAGTCTCCCATGATAACCAGGGCCTGTGATCTAATAACTTCCGTTAGTTGCCGGAAGAAAGCCTCGTCCACCTCATCCCCCAGTCCGGTGGTCTATAGCAGACTCCCACCACGACGTCAACCTTGTTGCTCACACTTCTAAACTTAATCCAGAGACTCTCAGGTTTTTTTGCAGTTTCGTACCTGAGCTCTGAGCAGTCATACTGCTCCCTTACATACAATGCAACTCCCCCTCCTTTTCTGCCCTGCCTATCCTTCCTGAACAGTTTATATCCATCCATGACAGTACTCCAGTCATGTGAGTTATCCCACCAAGTCTCTGTTATTCCAATCACATCATAATTCCTTGACTGTGCCAGGACTTCCAGTTCTCCCTGCTTGTTTCCCAGGCTTCTTGCATTTGTGTCTAGGCACTTGAGATAAGTCGCTGATCATCCCTCTTTCTCAGTATGAGGCAGGAGCCCTCCCCTCTCGTTCGCTCCTGCTTGTGTTTCCTCGTGGTATCCCACTTCCCCACTTACCTCAGGGCTTTAGTCTCCTTCCCCCAGTGAACCTAGTTTAAAGCCCTCCTCACTAGGTTAGCCAGCTTTCTCTGATGCATATTGGATGAGGTGAAAGTCTATAGATGAATTTAGAATTGAAATGTTGGACCCTGTGTAAATAACATAGCATTTCCACCTCTGCTGGGTTAACCCTGACTCGGACCAAGGGCCTCCCAGTCTGATCCCAAAATAGCTGAGCTATTATCATTGGAGGTGCTTCCTCTGGCTCCTCATCTATTCCACTGTCGCTCTCTGCCTCTGTAACTGCCATTAAGTCTAGTAGTTCTTTTCCTGGCATATTTATCAGTTCTACCATCTCCTGCTCATTCACTTCAGGAAGGTCCTCAAACCATTCTCCTGCCATGCCCCCCCCTTCTTTTTTCTATCAAATTTAATGAGGAAAAAATATTACAATATACACACACTTATTTTATTCTTTTGCTAACTTAATCTATTGCCTACAGAACATTCTTAATGAGATCTTTTGAACATCACAACACTTTGAGAAGGTCTACTCCTATTATTCTGAGTCCATTTACTCCAAGCTCCATAATTCCAAAGCGTGCGTTTGTTACTTTTTCATTTCCCAGGCTGACCACCAGTAGAATGCTTAGTGGGATTTCACTTTTTATTCCTTGTACCACCTCCATATTTCTATTGTTTCTAAAGAAAGATATGGGAGGATATCTGCTGGGATGTATATAGTATTTAGTACTGTGTAGTCGGGTGGCGGTCGTCTCTCCCGCTCTGGGTCGGAGGGAGGCCACACCACCTCACTATGCCATCGAGATTTCAGCCTAGTATTGGGGGAATTAGCAGTTAGTATTCCAACTGGCCTAATGGGGTTGAACTCCCAGAGAGGCAATTACCTTCAGCCGGTAGGCAGAAACAGGTTCTCCCAGGAGTCTGTATGCCCTTGCCCTGAGGCAGTGGCTGAACAGCCAACAGTCTATAGTCCTTGGGCTCTTTAAGCTCTTTTAGCACCGTAGGCTATGGCCTGGGGTCCCTTCGACAGGGGCCAGAGCAATCTCAGCAGTCACTTAGTTCCGGGTACTTGATGCTGGGACAGAGTAACCCCAACCCCAATTAGATCCAGGTTCTAGCTGCAGAGACAGGGCAAGCCCAGTAGTCAATGAGCTCTGATCTCTAGTTGCAGAGACAGAGCAAACCCCAGGGGTCAGGAGTCCTAGCTCCGGCGGACATAAGAACATAAGAACAGCCATACTGAGTCAGACCAAAGGTCCATCAAGCCCAGTATCCTGTCCTCTGACAGTGGCGAATGGCAGGTGCCCCAGAGGGAATGAACAGCCAGGTTATCATCAAGTGATCCATACCCTGTCACCCAGTCCTAGCTTCTGGCAAACAAAGGCTAAGGACACCATTCCTGCCCATCCTGGCTAATAGATTCATGGAAGATAGCCATTGATGGACCATCTACCTCCCTTTTGAACCCTGTTATAGTACTGGCCTTCATAACACCCTCTGGCAAGGAGTTCCACATGTTGACAGTGTGTTGCATGAAAAAATATTTTCTCGTGTTTGTTTTAAACCTGCTACCTATTAATTTCATTTGGTGGCCCCTTGCACTTGTATTATGAGGAGTAAATAATAAAATTCCTATTTACTTTCTCCCCACCATTCATGATTTTATAGACCTCTATCATATCCCCCCTTAGTGGCCTCTTTTCCAAGCTGAAAAGTCCCAGCCTTATTAATCTCTCCTCATACGGAAACCATTCTATACCCCTAATCATTTTTGTTGCCTTTTTCTGACCTTTCTCAATTCCAATAGATCTTCTTTGATATGGGGCAACCACATCTGCACACAGTATTCAAGATGTGGGTGTCCCATGGATTTATATAGAGGCAACATGAGATTTTCTGTCTTATTATCTCTCCCTTTCCTAATGGTTCCCAACATTCTGTTTCCTTTTTTTTGATGGCCGCTGCACATTGAGATCTTTCATGAGTGGTAACAGCTAATTTAGACCCAATCATTGTATATGTAGAGTTAGGATTATGTTTTCCAATGTGCATTACTTTGTATTTATCAACATTAAATGTCATCTTCCATTTTGTTGCTCAGTCACGCAGTTTTGTGAGATCCTGTTGTAACTCTTTGCAGTCTGCCTGGGACTTAACTGTCTTGAGTATTTTTGTATCATCTGCAAATTTTGCCATCTCACTGTTTACCCCTTTTTCCAGATAATTTATGAATGTTGAATAGGACTGGGCCCAATACAGATCCCTGGGGGACACCACTATTTACCTCTTTCCAGTCTGAGAACTGACCATTTATTCCTACCCTTTGTTTCCTATCTTTTAACCAGTTACTGATCCATGAGAGAACCTTCCCTCTTATCCCATGACACCTTATTTTGTTTAAGAGCCTTTGGTGAGGGACCTTGTCAAAGGCTTTCTGAAAATCTAAATACACTATATCCACTGGATCTCCTTTGTCCGCATTCTTGTTGACCCTGTCAAGGTTCCTTCCCCACTCTGAACTCTAGGGTACAGATGTGGGGACCTGCATGAAAACCTCCTAAGCTTACTTTTACCAGCTTAGGTTAAAACTTCCCCAAGGTACAAACTATTTTACCCTTTGCCCTTGGACTTCCACTGCCACCACCAAACGTCCGGGTTTATTTTTTGAGAAACAGTTGTTTGGAAATGTCTTTCCCCCCAAAAATCCTCACCAAACCTTGCACCCAACTGCCCAGGGAAGACTTGATAAAAATCCTCACCAATTTGGATAGGTGACCACAGACCCAAACCCTTGGATCTTAAGAACAATGAAAAAAGCATTCAATTTCTTACAAGAAGAATTTTAATATAAGAAAAGGTAAAAAGAATCACCTCAGTAAAATCAGGATGGTAAATACCTTACAGGGTAATTAGATTCAAAACATAGAGAATCCCTCTTAAGTTACAAGAAAGATACAAAGACAAGAATATTCATTCTATTCAGCACTGTCTAATTTCTCAGCCATTTAAAGAAATCAGAATCTAACGCATCTCTAGCTAGATTACTTCCTAGTTCTAAGACTCCATTCCTGTTCTGTCCCCGCAAAAGCATCACACAGACACACAGACCCTTTGTTTCTCCCTCCCTCCAGCTTTGAAAGTATCTTGTCTCCTCATGGGTCATTGTGCTCAGGTGCCAGCGAGGTTATCCTGGCTTCTTAACCCTTTACAGGTGAAAGGATTTTTCCTCTGGCCAGGAGGGATTTTAAAGGTGTTTACCCTTCCCTTTATATTTATGACATGCCCCCCAAATCACAGCTAGGGTGAAACACTGGCTGGGATTTCCTCCTGGAGCTCTAGGAAAAAACAGAGTTAATAAGACACATGCACTTCTAAATATACTACCAAGTATATAAAGACTAACAATATTTTCCACATCTCAAGGACGATTTTAACCAGTTGATTCTGGGAAACTTTCACGGGAGAGTGCATAAGCCACTTTTTTAGAAGCTCCTGAGATGTGTTGGATGTTGAAATCAAAATCTTGGAGAGCTAAACTCCACCGAATAAGTTTTTTGTTATTTCCCGTGACGGTATGAAGCCACTGTAGCGCAGCATGGTCAGTTTGCAGGTGGAAACGCCGTCCCCAAACATATGGGCATAACTTTTCCAGAGTGTAGACAATGGTGTAACATTCTTTTTCACTGACTGACCAGTTGCTTTCCCTCTCAGATAGTTTTTTGCTGAGAAACACTACAGGGTGGAATTCTTGATCCGGTCCTTCCTGCATTAAAACTGCTCCCACCTCATGCTCGGACGCATCTGTGGTTACTAGGAACAGTTTGTCAAAGTCTGGGGCCCTTAGTACAGGGTCAGACATGAGTGTCGCTTTAAGTTGGTTAAAGGCCTTCTGACACTCTTCGGTCCACTGAACGGCATTTGGCTGTTTCTTTTTGGTTAGGTCTGTCAGTGGGGCGGCAATTTGGCTGTATTGCAGTACAAATCGTCTGTAATAACCGGCCAAGCCTAAGAAGGATTGAACCTGTTTCTTTGACTTTGGGACAGGGCCACTTTTGGATAGCATCCACTTTGGCCTGTAGGGGGTTGATAGTTCCTTGATCCACCTGGTGTGCAAGGTAAATCACTCTGTTTTGGCCTATTTGACACTTCTTAGCCTTAACAGTTAGTCCTGCCTCCCTTATGCGCACAAAGACTTTTTGTAGATGTTCCAGGTGTGCTGCCCAGGAATCCGAAAATATAGCCACATCGTCAAGGTAGGCGACTGCATATTCTCCTAATCCCGCTAGGAGACCATCTACAAGTCTTTGGAAGGTGGTGGGTGCATTTCGCAGCCCGAAAGGGAGTACATTAAATTCATACAGCCCAACATGTGTGGTGAAGGCTGACCTTTCCTTGGCGGATTCATCTAGCGGTACCTGCCAGTACCCCTTAGTTAAGTCCAAGGTAGAGATGAACTGGGCCCGTCCCAGTTTCTCTAATAGTTTATCTGTGCGTGGCATTGGATAGTTGTCTGGGCAAGTTACAGCATTTAGCTTACGGTAGTCCACGCAAAAACGTATCTCCCCATCTTGTTTGGGAACTAGAACCACTGGAGATGCCCATGCACTGCCAGACGGGCGGATTACCCGCATCTGTAACATATTCTGGATCTCCCGTTCTATAGCAGTTTTAGCGTGAGGAAACACCCAGTAAGGTTGAACTTTAATTGGGTGAGCGTTATCTGTGTCAGTGGAGTGGTATGCCCGTTCAGTCAGCCCTGGGGTGGCTGAGAACGTTGGCACGTAGCTAGTGCACAGCTTCTGGATCTGCTGTCGCTGCATACGCATGAGGATCATGGAGAGGTTCACCTCTTCCACGCCACCAGCACTTTTCCGTTCATAGTAGACACCTTCAGGCCACTCAGCATCATCTCCTCCTGGGCTGTAAACTGACAAACTTTTAATTCTCTGGAATAAAAGGGCTTTAGAGAATTAATATGGTATACCTTAGGCTTTCGGTTGGAGGTGGGGAATGCTATGAGGTAATTAACAGCTCCCAGGAGCTCCTGGACCATGAATGGCCCTTCCAACGACACTTCCATTTTATGGGCCTGGAGTGCCTTTAAGACCATAACCTGGTCTCCTACTTTGAAGGAACGCTCTCTGGCATGTTTATCATACCAGGCTTTTTGCTCTTTTTGAGCATCCTGTAGGTTTTCTTTAGCAAGAGCTAGAGAGGTTCGGAGGGTGTTTTGTAGGTTGGTTACAAAGTCCAGAATGAAAAGGAGTACTTGTGGCACCTTAGAGACTAACAAATTTATTAGAGCATAAGCTTTCGTGAGCTACAGCTCACTTCATCGGATGAATGCATCCGATGAAGTGAGCTGTAGCTCACGAAAGCTTATGCTCTAATAAATTTGTTAGTCTCTAAGGTGCCACAAGTACTCCTTTTCTTTTTGCGAATACAGACTAACACAGCTGCTACTCTAAAGTCCAGAATGTTAGTTCCTGGAGAAGGTGTAAATCCCTCCCATTGCTGCTTCACCACTGTAATGGCCCCTTAACCTCATGGCCATATACAAGTTCAAATGGTGAAAACCCTAAACTGGGATGTGGTACAGCTCTGTAGGCAAAGAGCAACTGCTGCAACACTAGGTCCCAATCACCAGAGTGCTCATTTACGAATTTACGTATCATGGCCCCCAAAGTTCCATTAAACTTCTCCACCAGGCCATTTGTTTGATGGTGGTAAGGAGTAGCAACCAAGTGATTTACCCCATGAGCTTCCCAAAGGCTTTCCATAGTTCCTGCCAGGAAATTAGTTCCTGCATCTGTGAGGATGTCAGAGGGCCAACCTACTCTGGCAAAAATGTATGCTAGTGCCTGGCACACACTTTTAGCCCTGGTGTTGCTTAGAGCTACTGCTTCCGGCCATCGGGTGGCAAAATCCATGAAAGTCAGTATGTACTGCTTTCCTCTGGGTGTCTTTTTCGGAAAAGGACCCAGAATATCCACAGCTACTAGGTGAAATGGAACTTCAATGATGGGGAGTGGCTGGAGAGGGGCTTTGACCTGGTCTTGGGGTTTTCCCACTTTTTGGCATACCTCACAAGACCGGACATAGGTAGAAACATCCTTGCCCATTCCCTCCCAGTGGAATGACCTCCCCAACCGGTCTTTGGTCCTGTTCACCCCAGCATGGCCACTAGGATGATCATGGGCTAAGCTCAAGAGCTTGCCCCGGTACTTAGTTGGAACTACCAACTGTCTCTGAGGATGCCAGTCTTCCTGGTGTCCACCAGAAAGTTTCCTTGTGTAAGAGTCCTCTTTCTACAACAAACCTGGATCGATTAGAAATGCTGAGAGGCAGTCGGTTGCTCTGTGCCACCGTCCAGCTTTCTGAAGGCTTTCATCTACTTCCTGTTCAGCCTGGAACTGTTCCCTTGATGCTGGAGACATCAGTTCCTCATTGGATTGTGGACCTATGTTTGGTCCCTCTGGAAGCGATGTAGGGGATGGGGCTGTTTCCATTGACTGTGAACCGCTCTCCGCTGGTGCACTATGTTGGGGTTCAGGCTCTGGCTGAGCCTCTTGTGTAGGGTTATCGGCTGCTGCTGGTTCAGATTCGGTGGGGCCCTCTGGGGTTGGGGTTGCAAGTACTGGATTCAGCTGGCAATGGGTCTGGTGCTGGTTGTTCCGCTGGTTCCGGTTCTGGGACTGGCTCTATCTGGGTCTCTGGAACTGGATCCACTACTGCTGTTGCAGACATTGGCCTGGGGTCCGGGTCCATCACCTCTGACTGGGTCCTGGTAGGAGTTTCCAGAACAGCGCTAGGCGTGACAGCTGGTTTAGTCTGGCTGCGGGTGACCATTCCCACCCTCTTGGCTGACTTCACATGATTGGCCAAGTCTTCCCCCGACAGCATGGGGATGGGATAATCATCATAAACAGCAAAAGTCCACGTTCCTGACCAGCCCTTGTACTGGACAGGCAACTTGGCTGTAGGCAAATTGAAAGAGTTGGACTTGAAAGGTTGAATCGTCACTTGGATCTCTGGGTTGATTAAATTGGGGTCCACAAAGGAAGCATGGATAGCCAACACCTGTGCTCCGGTGTCCCTCCACGCGGTGACCTTCTTCCCGCCCACACTCACAGTTTCCCTCCGCTCCAAGGGTATCTGGGAGGTATCTGGGCCTGAGGACCTCTGGTGTGATTCCGGTGCAATGAACTGTAATCTGTTGGGGTTCTTGGGGCAGTTTGCCTTCACATGCCCTGGCTCGTTACATTTAAAACATCGTCCAGCTGATGGGTCACTGGGGCAAGGTGGGTTGCTGGAGAACGGTGTGGCGGGACGATAAGGTGGCTAGAGGGTTCCTTGGGGGGTAGGTGGGGCCTTCGGTGGCCCCCGGTAGTAGGGTGTGGTCTGAGGTTGTCCCTGCTGGTATCTGCTCCAACTGCGACCAGTTTTTTTTCTCTCTGCCACCTCCACCCATTTGGCTCCAATCTCCCCTGCCTCGATTACAGTTTTGGGCTTCCCATCTAGGATGTATCTTTCTATTTCCTCAGGAACACCCTCTAAGAATTGCTCCATTTGCATTACGAAGTGCAAATCTTCTGGAGATTTAACACTTGCTCCTGATATCCAGGCATCCCAATATTTCACAATGTGGTAGGCATGTCAGGTAAATGACACATCTGGTTTCCACCTTAGGGCTCTGAACCACCGACGGGAATGCTCGGGGGTTAATCCCATTCTGACTCTCGCCTTGGTTTTAAACAGTTCATACTGGTTCATGCGTTCCTTAGGCATTTCAGCCGCCACCTCAGCTAAGGGTCCACTGAGCTGTGGCCTCAGCTCTACCATTGGTCTGTAGAGATGCTGTACCCAAGGCAGGCCCTTTCGAAGTTTTCTAAGAAGGCCTCAGTATCATCGCCTGCCTTGTAGGTGGGGAACTTTCTGGGATGGGAAGTGGTACCTGGAGAAGGATTGCTAGGGTTTGTTGGTATATTCTGCTGAGCCTTTGCCTTCTTCATCTCCAGTGCATGCGTCCTCTCTCTTTCCTTCTCCTCCTCCACATGCTTCCTCTCTCTTTCCTTCTCCTCCTCCGCATACTTCCTCTCTCTTTCCTTCTCCTCCAGTTCTTTGTCCTTTGCCTCCCTTTCTCTCCGCAGGAGTTCTATCCGTCTTTCATGTTCCTTTTGTTTTTCTTCAGCCTCAAATCTGGCTAATTCCAGCTTTCGTTGAACCGTGGAATCTGTCATCCTAACCTCTCTGTTTTTAACTGACTTTACACCCGAGAGTTAGACAGAAAACCAAAACAGAAAAAAAAACTTGACTTGTAAAATTTTGCTGTGCTGAATATGATAGTGATATATTCTCTGATAGTGATTGTCAACCTACAGAGAAATCCTAAAAAAAGAACACAAAAAAAACCCTAACACCTTTGGCTCCTGGCAAATAGTCAGAAAATCCCTCTAGTTGCTCTTAGAAAAAAAACTTCAGGTCTGTGAAGACTGGTGAATTTCCCTGCAGGAGGTTAACTATCCTGCCTTTAGGTAGAGAGAACTCCAGCTCACAAAAGACAATTCCCTTTTGTCTCTGCTCTGGCCCCAAAGCAGAGGAAAAAAAACCTGTTTTCAGTTTAACCTGCTTAAAAAAAAATGTCCTTTTCAAATCTGTGCTTCTGGTTCAAAAAATCTCAAAATGATTTCAAGTTGATCCCACCGCTCTGCCACCATGTCAAAGTTCCTTCCCCACTCTGAACTCTAGGGTACAGATGTGGGGACCTGCATGAAAACCTCCTAAGCTTACTTTTACCAGCTTAGGTTAAAACTTCCCCAAGGTACAAACTATTTTACCCTTTGCCCTTGGACTTCCACTGCCACCACCAAACGTCCGGGTTTATTTTTTGAGAAACAGTTGTTTGGAAATGTCTTTTCCCCCAAAAATCCTCACCAAACCTTGCACCCAACTGCCCAGGGAAGACTTGATAAAAATCCTCACCAATTTGGATAGGTGACCACAGACCCAAACCCTTGGATCTTAAGAACAATGAAAAAAGCATTCAATTTCTTACAAGAAGAATTTTAATATAAGAAAAGGTAAAAAGAATCACCTCAGTAAAATCAGGATGGTAAATACCTTACAGGGTAATTAGATTCAAAACATAGAGAATCCCTCTTAAGTTACAAGAAAGATACAAAGACAAGAATATTCATTCTATTCAGCACTGTCTAATTTCTCAGCCATTTAAAGAAATCAGAATCTAACGCATCTCTAGCTAGATTACTTCCTAGTTCTAAGACTCCATTCCTGTTCTGTCCCCGCAAAAGCATCACACAGACACACAGACCCTTTGTTTCTCCCTCCCTCCAGCTTTGAAAGTATCTTGTCTCCTCATGGGTCATTGTGCTCAGGTGCCAGCGAGGTTATCCTGGCTTCTTAACCCTTTACAGGTGAAAGGATTTTTCCTCTGGCCAGGAGGGATTTTAAAGGTGTTTACCCTTCCCTTTATATTTATGACAGACCCCCTCAAAGAATTCTAGTAGATTGTTGAGGCATGATTTCCCTTTACAAAAAACAGGTTGACTATTTCCCAACAAATTATGTTAATCTATGTGTCTGAATGAGGGAGGCAACCTAGTGACAGAGGATGTGGAAAAAGCTAATGTACTCAATGCTTTTTTTGCGTCTGTCTTCACGAACAACGTCAGCTCCAGACTGCTGCACTGGGCAGCACAGCATGGGGAGGAAGTGACCAGCCCTCTGTGGAGAAAGAAGTGGTCCGGGACTATTTAGAAAAGCTGGACGAGCACAAATCCATGGGGCCGAATGCGCTACATCCGAGAGTGCTAAAGGAGTTGGAGGATGTAATTGCAGAGCCATTGGCCATTATCTCTGAAAACTCATGGCGATTGGGGGAGGTCCCGGACGACTGAAAAAAGGCTTATGTAGTGCCCATCTTTAAAAGGAAGAAGGAATATCTGGGGAATTACAGGCCAGTGAGCCTTACCTCAGTCCCTGGAAAAATCATGAAGCAGGTCCTCAAGGAATCAATTCTGAAGCACTTAGAGGAGAGGAAAGTGATCAGGAATAGTCAGCATGGATTCACCAAGGGCAAGTCATGCCTGACTAATCTAATTGCCTTCTATGATGAGATAACTGGTTCTGTGGATGAGGGGAAAGCAGTGGACGTGTTATTCCTTGTCTTTAGCAAAGCTTTTGACACGGTCTTCCACAGTATTCTTGCCAGCAAGTTAAAAAAGTATGGGCTGGATGAATGGACTATGAGGTAGATAGAAAGCTGGCTAGATCATCGGGCTCAATGAGTAGCAATCAAGGGCTTCATGTCTAGTTGGCAGCTGGTAACAAGTGGAGTGCCCCAAGGGTCAGTCCTGGAGCTAGTTTTGTTCAATATCTTCATTAATGATCTGGAGGATGGCGTGGATTGCACCCTCAGCAAGTTTGCAGATGACACTAAATTGGGAGAAGAGGTAGATACGCTGGAGGGTAGAGATAGGATACAGAGGACCCTAGACAAATTAGAGGATTGGGCCAAAAGAAATCTGATGAGGTTCAACAAGGACAAGTGCAGAGTCCTGCACTTAGGACGGAAGAATCCCATGCACCACTACAGACTAGGGACCAAATGGCTAGACAGCAGTTCTGCAGAAAAGGACCTAGGGTTACAGTGGACGGGAAGCTGGATATGAGTCAACAGTGTGCCCTTGTTGCCAAGAAGGCCAATGGCATTTTGGGCTGTATAAGTAGGGGCATTGCCAGCAGATCGAGGGACGTGATCGTTCCCCTCTATTCGACATTGGTGAGGCCTCATCGGAAGTACTGTATTCAGTTTTTGTATTGTATTTGTATTGTATTCTGTTCCTTCCAACCCTGATATTCTATGATTCTATGACAATTTTGTTCTTTACGATAGTTTCAACCAATTTGCCTGGTACTGAAATGAGGCTTACTGGCCTGTAGTTGCCAGGGTCACCTCTGGAGCCCTTTTTAAAAATTGGACGACTAATGAATGCAGTCCACTGTTACCCGTACAAAATTATCTGTTACTCACACATTCTAGGGGATACCCACTTTTACCCAGGTCTTAGGGCTCAGAGCGTACTCTTTGTGGATCTGCAGGACCTTTTACCTGTGAAAGAGCCTTACCCAGTAATATCCTTATCCTCTATTTATTAACAATTACCAAGGAGAATACACATGCTAAACATACAATGCTATGATCACCAATCCTGATCAGGCAGGCGGACTTTCCCTGTTTGCCAGGTAAGGTCAGTCTCATCTGGATTCTGGTTACTGCATGTCATAGTCGTGCAGAGGATTCTTAGCAGCTCTGATCTTAGGCTTCAGAGTAGCAGCCGTGTTAGTCTGCATTCACAAAAAAGAAAATGAGTACTTGTGGCACCTTAGAGACTAACAAATCTTATGTTGTGTCTTAGAGGTGAGTTCTTCTTCTTCCAGGTCTTTCCTTCTTATTCTTCTGCTCCTTCGCTGCTGGTCTCCTTCTTGGACCCCAGTTTATATAATGAAACTGGAGTCCTGTTTGGCTATACTGTAACCAATCACTGTACTAAAATTTTACTAACCAATCCTAACATATTGTAACAAAAGCCTCTAATCTGATCATACACCATGTTAGAGAAAAGGACAGAAAGACAAAGAAATATATGTGGGCCTGTGCTTCCTGTTTCCTTAGATTCGACCCTCCCTGGCCAGCATCTATCAACTGGTAGGTTTGATTTGCCCATAAATGGCCCCTCCCACCTTGAATGATGAGGAGTCAGTTGGGATAAGGTGAAAAACAAATAAAATGTATTGAATAATTGGTGTACAATGAATAGGGAAAAGAGAAGGAGGGAGTATACACTAAAATTATGCAATACAGTGATTCCCCAAAATAAACCCTATAAACAGGTAAGTAAACCTCTCAATAGAAACCTTCTTCTATAGATTAAGCTTCGATTGTTGCCTGGGACCTCAATCCTATGGCTAGTTGAAAGCCATCGGAGAGGAGCTCCAGGGAGTCCCTTGATGTTCCTCTGGGTCTGAAGAAGAGTAGATGGTACATTAGGGGACAGCAGCTGAAGATGGATGATGGTAAGTGGGATGTGGCTGTCTGTCCTTCTCTTCTTCTTGCAGGTGATGGCAAATGCACATCCAATGGAGGCGGAGCTGTGAAAAGAAAACCCTAGCTCCCTCTACCACTAGGATGGGTAGATAAGTGCAAGTCCGACCCGTGACAGTCCCTTGCTGTCATTCAAATGGACAGCTCCTGAGCAGTGCTCCAGAAAGACTTATCTAACCTTGCCTGGGAAACTCCGTAGAAGGAGCAGAAAACCCCTCTGGGAAACCCAGTGGAAAAGGCGGTAGAAAAACAGTTTTATCCAGAAGTTGTTTACCACGTCTGAGGAAAAATAAAAGGCAGGAAAGCTGGGTCACATGGGCACAACCTCCATTTTGGGAACCAATATGGGTTCCTGAAATTATACAAAATATACAAAATGGACATAACCCAACACCCACCACCTTAATTAATTTACACCTAGCAAAATTACTTATGTAACAGACAGAAAAAATCAAAGAACCAGACAGAGACCAGACAGATAAACAATAGGGAAATGGGGACCATTTAAAATAAAGAAATGAGGGTTTCACAACCACAACTATTGATAAGTGATTTCTTGCCAGACAGGATGCTATCAAACTAAGTTTTCTTTAACCATCTTAAGATCTGTTTCTTGATCTGGTGGTAGTGGGTGCCATTCGGACAGGGTCTCCTTAACAGCCTGATATTACATTGTTTTAATGAAGTCCGAAGTGCTGTCATTTATAAATTTTTGATTAAACCCTTCCAATCTCAGGTTTCAGAGTAGCAGCCGTGTTAGTCTGTATTCGCAAAAAGAAAAGGAGTACTTGTGGCACCTTAGAGACTAACAAATTTATTTGAGCGAAAGCTTTCATGAGCTACAGCTCACTTAATCGGATGCATTTGGTGGAAAAAACAGAGGGAGATTGATCACTCTCCTTACTCCTTACTCTCCTGTGATTAGGCCCTATGATCGTGTCCCCTGAATAGATATGTGGGCAGAGTTGGCAACGGGCTTTGTTGCAAGGATAGGTTCCTGGGTTAATGGTTCTGTTGTGTGGTGTGTGGTTGCTGGTGAGTATTTGCTTCAGATTGGGGGGCTGTCTGTAAGCAAGGACTGGCCTGTCTCCCAAGATCTGTGAGAGTGATGGGTCGTCCTTCAGGATGGGTATGATAAAACCCATTGTTTCATGTTCTCTGTGTGTGTATATCACTTAAGATGAGCCATCACCAGCAGCAGGGGGGGAGGGAGGAAAACCTTTCATGGTGACAAGCAAGGTAGGCTATTTCCAGCAGTTAACAAGAACATCTGAGGAACAGTGGAGGGTGGGGTGGGGGGGAGAAATAACATGGGGAAATACAGGTTTCAGAGTAGCAGCCGTGTTAGTCTGTATTCGCAAAAAGAAAAGGAGTACTTGTGGCACCTTAGAGACTAACAAATTTATTAGAGCATAAGCTTTCGTGAGCTACAGCTCACTTCATCGGATGCATTTGGTGGAAAAAACAGAGGAGAGATTTATATACACACACACAGAGAACATGAAACAATGGGTTTATCATACACACTGTAAGGAGAGTGATCACTTAAAATAAGCCATCACCAACAGCAGGGGGGGGAAAGGAGGAAAACCTTTCATGGTGACAAGCAGGTAGGCTAATTCCAGCAGTTAACAAGAATATCAGAGGAACAGTGGGGGGTGGGGTGGGAGGGAGAAATACCATGGGGAAATAGTTTTACTTTGTGTAATGACTCATCCATTCCCAGTCTCTATTCAAGCCTAAGTTAATTGTATCCAGTTTGCAAATTAATTCCAATTCAGCAGTCTCTCGTTGGAGTCTGTTTTTGAAGCTTTTTTGTTGAAGTATAGCCACTCTTAGGTCTGTGATCGAGTGACCAGAGAGATGATGAGTCATTACACAAAGTAAAACTATTTCCCCATGGTATTTCTCCCTCCCACCCCACCCCCCACTGTTCCTCTGATATTCTTGTTAACTGCTGGAATTAGCCTACCTGCTTGTCACCATGAAAGGTTTTCCTCCTTTCCCCCCCCTGCTGTTGGTGATGGCTTATTTTAAGTGATCACTCTCCTTACAGTGTGTATGATAAACCCATTGTTTCATGTTCTCTGTGTGTGTGTATATAAATCTCTCCTCTGTTTTTTCCACCAAATGCATCCGATGAAGTGAGCTGTAGCTCACGAAAGCTTATGCTCTAATAAATTTGTTAGTCTCTAAGGTGCCACAAGTACTCCTTTTCTTCATGGGGAAATAGTTTTACTTTGTGTAATGACTCATCCACTCCCAGTCTCTATTCAAGCCTAAATTAATTGTATCCAGTTTGCAAATTAATTCCAATTCCACAGTCTCTCGTTGGAGTCTGTTTTCGAAATTTTTTTGTTGAAGAATAGCCACCCTGAGGTCTGTAATCGAGTGACCGGAGAGATTGAAGTGTTCTCCGACTGGTTTTTGAATGTTATAATTCTTGACGTCTGATTTGTGTCCATTTATTCTTTTACGTAGAGACTGTCCAGTTTGGCCAATGTACATGGCAGAGGGGCATTGCTGGCACATGATGGCATATATCACATTGGTAGATGCACAGGTGAACGATAAAATTTGTTAGTCTCTAAGGTGCCACAAGTACTCCTTTTCTTCATGGGGAAATAGTTTTACTTTGTGTAATGACTCATCCACTCCCAGTCTCTATTCAAGCCTAAATTAATTGTATCCAGTTTGCAAATTAATTCCAATTCCACAGTCTCTCGTTGGAGTCTGTTTTCGAAATTTTTTTGTTGAAGAATAGCCACCCTGAGGTCTGTAATCGAGTGACCGGAGAGATTGAAGTGTTCTCCGACTGGTTTTTGAATGTTATAATTCTTGACGTCTGATTTGTGTCCATTTATTCTTTTACGTAGAGACTGTCCAGTTTGGCCAATGTACATGGCAGAGGGGCATTGCTGGCACATGATGGCATATATCACATTGGTAGATGCGCAGGTGAACGAGCCTCTGATAGTGTGGCTGATGTGATTAGGCCCTATGATGGTATCCCCTGAATAGATATGTGGACAGAGTTGGCAACGGGCTTTGTTGCAAGGATAGGTTCCTGGGTTAATGGTTCTGTTGTGTGGTGTGTGGTTGCTGGTGAGTATTTGCTTCAGATTGGGGGGCTGTCTGTAAGCAAGGCCTGGCCTGTCTCCCAAGATCTGAGAGAGTGATGGGTCGTCCTTCAGGATGGGTTGTAGATCCTTGATGATGCGTTGGAGAGGTTTTAGTTGGGGGCTGAAGGTGATGGCTAGTGGCGTTCTGTTATTTTCTTTGTTGGGCCTGTCCTGTAGAAGGCGACTTCTGGGTACTCTTCTGGCTCTGTCAATCTGTTTCTTCACTTCAGCAGGTGGGTATTGTAGTTGTAAGAATGCACGATAGAGATCTTGTAGGTGTTTGTCTCTGTCTGAGGGGTTGGAGCAAATGCGGTTATATCGTAGAGCTTGGCTGTAGACAATGGATCGTGTGGTATGATCTGGATGAAAGCTAGAGGCATGTAGGTAGGAATAGCGGTCAGTAGGTTTCCGATATAGGGTGGTGTTTATGTGACCATCGCTTATTAGCACCGTAGTGTCCAGGAAGTGGATCTCTTGTGTGGACTGGTCCAGGCTGAGGTTGATGGTGGGATGGAAATTGTTGAAATCATGGTGGAATTCCTCAAGGGCTTCTTTTCCATGGGTCCAGATGATGAAGATGTCATCAATGTAGCGCAAGTAGAGTAGGGGCATTAGGGGACGAGAGCTGAGGAAGCGTTGTTCTAAGTCAGCTATAAAAATGTTGGCACACTGTGGGGCCATGCGGGTACCCATCACAGTGCCGCTGATTTGAAGGTCTCCATTGTCCCCAAATGTGAAATAGTTATGGGTCAGGACAAAGTCACAAAGTTCAGCCACTAGGTTAGCTGTGACATTATCATGGATACTGTTCCTGACGGCTTATAGTCCATCTTTGTGTGGAATGTTGGTGTAGAGGCTTCTACATCCATAGTGGCTAGGATGGTGTTTTTAGGAAGATCACCAATGGACTGTAGTTTCCTCAGGAAGTCAGTGGTGTCTCGAAGATAGCTGGGATTGCTGGTAACGTACCCACCTGCTGAAGTGAAGAAACAGATTGCAGAGCCAGAAGAATACCCAGAAGTCACCTACTACAGGACAGGCCCAACAAAGAAAATAACAGAACGCCACTAGCCATCACCTTCAGCCCCCAACTAAAACCTCTCCAACGCATCATCAAGGATCTACAACCTATCCTGAAGGACGACCCATCACTCTCACAGATCTTGGGAGACAGGCCAGGCCTTGCTTACAGACAGCCCCCCAATCTGAAGCAAATACTCACCAGCAACCACATACCACACAACAGAACCACTAACCCAGGAACCTATCCTTGCAACAAAGCCTGTTGCCAACTCTGCCCACATATCTATTCAGGGGACACCATCATAGGGCCTAATCACATCAGCCACACTATCAGAGGCTCGTTCACCTGCACATCTACCAATGTGATATATGCCATCATGTGCCAGCAATGCCCCTCTGCCATGTACATTGGTCAAACTGGACAGTCTCTACGTAAAAGAATAAATGGACACAAATCAGACATTAACATTCAAAAACCAGTCGGAGAACACTTCAATCTCTCTGGTCACTCGATTACAGACCTAAGAGTGGCTATCCTTCAACAAAAAAACTTCAAAAACAGACTCCAACGAGAGACTGCGGAATTGGAATTAATTTGCAAACTGGATACAATTAACTTAGGCTTGAATAGAGACTGGGAGTGGATGGGTCATTACACAAAGTAAAACTATTTCCCCATGTTATTTCTCCCCCCCCCCACCCCACCCCCCACTGTTCCTCAGATGTTCTTGTTAACTGCTGGAATTAGCCTACCTTGCTTGTCACTATGAAAGGTTTTCCTCCTTTCCCACCCCTGCTGCTGCTGATGGCTGATCTTAAGTGATCACTCTCCTTACAGTGTGTATGATAAAACCCATTGTTTCATGTTCTCTGTGTGTGTGTATATCAATCTCCCTTCTGTTTTTTCCACCAAATGCATCCGATGAAGTGAGCTGTAGCTCACGAAAGCTTATGCTCAAATAAATTTGTTAGTCTCTAAGGTGCCACAAGTCCTCCTTTTCTTCTTCCAATCTCAGTTTCCACCCTTCTGTTCTGCAATCTGATCCTGTTGTGATCTTGGTCTTGATCTTGACTGCAACTGTTTACCGGGGTGTCGCAACCCCTGTATTTGGATCTGATGGCCTGAACTGTTCAACCAATCAGTTCTACCCATTTAGCATGCTGGACCTGTTTGAGGATCTTCCTTCTATCTGACTGTCACCACTTTCATTATGCTAATAACAAAATTTAACTGATGTTTTTCTCCCTCTATCTGCTTCCAGCTGTGTGGCTGAGTGCTCTCCTTGGTGCTGCTGCTTTTCTTACACAGGACACTCCCTCCGAGACCCCTCTTTATACACAGATGCAAACAAGTTGTGTAGTGCCCCTCTGAGGTAGCTAGTTACTGCTCCTCTGACATGGTTAGTTACCACCCTTTACCTTCTACATGTTGGTTCAATCAAAACATCTCTATCCATCACACTGTCATTCGACCTTATCTTTAAGTGTGTGTGTGGGTATGTGTGTGGCGGGGGGGCTGTCAGCATATCCTTATATCATCTTCAGGGAGTGTGTTCGTACCATACTTGGTGTCAGAGGTCTCACTCTATTCTTGCTAAGGGCCTCAACTGTTTTGTCCTCTTCCCATACTCCCGGAGTCGATAAGCCCAAGTGTATTCTATGTTGCTGCTTTTGCTCAGTGCTGTCAGTTGTTCAGCTGTGTGTGTGTGTTCTCTCTGCACGCTGTCCCAGCTCTGCGCAGACTGCTGGCAGAGCAGACCTCTATAGAAACGCCCAATGACTACAAGATCCGTTAAGGTATGACGGCATTTGGTCAGGTTTATTGTCAACAAAGCATGATATTGGTGCCTTGACTTGCTACAAGTACACTCAGTGCATGTATGCCCATGACAACGGACAGCTCAATTAGTGGTAGGACTTTCCACTATCCCCTAGGCTGGCCAATATATATTGCCCCTCTGATGTATCTAGGTGCCACCTTTTACATGTTGGTTCCATCAAAACCTCTGTTTCCATCATGCTGTCATCCTGACCTTATCTTTAAGATGGGTCAACTTGTTCCTGTTCTCTTTGGGGAATGTCTTGATATCGAGACATTCTGGTACCATCCTTCTGGAATGTGTTTGTGTGTTCTTGTGCCTAGAACTGCTTAGGAATATGTGTTTCTGAAATATCAGCCCCGTTCTTGCCACATTTTGTGAGCAGGCCCGGCCTCTAGCTCACAGCCTGATTTTGCTTTATTTTAGCAAAGCTTTGACCACTACTTTAGCCCAGGTCTCTGATACAAGGGCTTATGTTTCAGGCCCTCTTCCTACTGCAGGTGTTGGTCTCAATTGCCAAGTTGGACATTGACACCTCACCTGTTAAAGAGGTATCATGTCATTAGGCAGGCAACCCATCCCAGCATCTATGCACCATTTCTATTTAATTCCAACCATTCAGGAGGAGTCTAAGTGCTGCTGGGATCTAAAATTTGTTTTCTCTGTGTCTCCCCTTCCATTTGCTCTCCTCTCATTCTCTTTCTGCAGTTAGTGATGAGTGGAGGTGACCAACAAAATGCCTTGAGACTAGACTGTCTGTTCTCACACTAGGCTGCCCAGACTGCTCACAGCCTATAGAGCACTGCTTGCTGTCTAGAGAGCATTTGCTGGTCACTTAGTGTTGGCTCCTCCTTCACTGAAGAGCCTGGGCAACTGAAGAAGAAGCTGTAAAGGGGGAAGATTATAATATAGCAGGCTTCTCTAGTAGCTGCTGCAGCCATACGAGGAGGAATGAAAGGAACCCATAATTCAGTGAAAAAGTATTAGCCAGTAGAATCAAAACCATCAGAGCAACCAGAGCCACAAACTTGCCCAGGGAGGGCTCCGTCCTGCAAAGAACTTAAGCAGGTGAGTAATTTTGTTTATGTGAAACAATGTCAGTGTAGTCACCCCCAGGCCATTACCTGGGAATCCCCAGCACCTTGGTACCAGGTGCCGAGAAGTCAACTGAACTTACAACTACTCAGCACTTCTAAACATTGGGCCTTAGGTGTGGAAATGTCCATCTGCAGAACTCTTGCCTTTCTGCCTTTGACAGGTTTTTAAAAAACAGCTGGCTTGCCAACCTTTAGCACAAATTATCGTATTTTACAATTTCATTCCCAAAGTAGCTCAGAGCGCTTTACAAAAGGAAATAGAGATCTGTTTTTTAGTTGGACTTACTCTCATCTCACTGGCCCTTCTCACTTGGATTTGAAGACCCTTCCCTAGAACTCGAGTCACTCTTCAGCATTTTGGGATGGGGTTCACTCTCCTCTCATGAGTATCCCCTTTGGCCAATTGTGCATGCCTGCGCTCTCTCTGTTTCTTCCTGCTCCAGGATAGAGCAGTGTCACAGGACTCCCTCCCTCTTGGGGCTTCCTTGCTACAGCCAGGGCCAGATTAACCTTTCGTGGGCCCAGTGCCAAACTTATTTGTAGGTCTCCATGGGAGCAGTGGAGCATGGCGCAGGGAGGTCAGTCCCCAGAGCGAGGGGCCAGCCAGGGGCAATGGGGCATGGCATGGCAGGGTGGCCCTGCTCCGCCCAGTCCAGTGCAAGGGCACTATTTACAAACCAGAAGTTGCCAGACACACAGTGTCTGCCCAGCCCTGTGCTGCCAGCATGTCCTTCCCCTCAGGGGGCAGGGCCATGCCACGCCACACAGCCCCCCCACCCCGACTCCCAGAGTCCCCTCAGACCCACTATGTCCAGCACCCTCTAACTCCCTCCACACAAATGCATAGCACTCTGCCTAACACCACCCCTCCCCTGCCCAGCACCCCCTGACCACAGCCCCACCACAACTGCCCAGCACCCCCCACAGAACCCCACTCCCTAGTGCCCAACATACACATCTTCCCTGCCCCCTCACAGCCCAGAACCCCCCCCCCCAAGAAACTCACTCCCCCACACCCTGCCTCCCGGCCACACTCACTGGCCCTGCTAGGAGGCAACTGTGTCTGCTGGGCTGAAGGATCTTGGGGCGCAGGGCAAGATGAGCAGGCCGGGGCCCCTTCTGAGCATGGGCCCCGCTCCATGGAGCCACTGTAAACCTGGGACTGACTACAGCTCTCTAGCTGGGCCACTATGCTTCAGCTCCCGCTCTGGGGTGCCTCAATGTCCAGGCCACTTCCCCCCAGTGGCTAATGGGGTTGGGATCCTGCCCACTACTCTGGGTCCTGGCCCAGGGACCCCCTAGAGAGAAGCTGTCTGCTGTGTCCATTCATTTAAGTTCCACTGCTGCTCTAATTCCCTGGGCCACTTCCCCATGGCCCTGCGCTGTCTTCGCCCTTACCTCAGGGCTTTGTCCCAGCAACCAGCTCAGGGCTCCTTCTCGTTCTCTCTGGACCTGACCCATGGCTGAACTTTAAAGACTGGTTAGGAAGAGATGGAAATGAATAGAGCTGTGAAATGCAAGTCTGCATTGTTAGAGAGAGAAGGGGAGATGTTTGCTCAGGTCTTGTGATGTCAGCAAACAAGTCTTGTCTATTGCTATAGCTTTGATTCAAAGATCAAAAAAGGAATATTAACATTTAGGAAGACACTTGAGTGAAATAGTATTATTGTCTATGTCTCATTGAAGGTTGTGATAACCTGTGTCTAAACTGTTTAATGGATAAATGATCCTGTGCCCGGATGTTTGGAAGAAGGAAAATTAAGCCTATTGTTTTCTCAGGCCAAATGGCTGCAGGAAACTATAAAACCTTGGGACACGATCCTTCTTTATCTCAGATCTGCTTTGGGTTTCAAGAGCGGGAAACCTTAAACCACAAGGACTGAGATCCCCAGTCACTGACTGGAGTAACCCTGAACATGGACATTGGACTATAACCTATGGACTATTTCTAAAAGGACTTTTGGCCACTACAAACTCATCTCTGCTAAGTATCTGAATCTCAAGAATTGAATGCAAGTCTGTCTGTATATTGATCTTTTAACCAACACTCTTTCCTTTTTTAATAAATTTTACTTTAGTTAATAAGGATTGATTGTAAGTGTGTATTTTGGGTAAGATCTGAGTTATCATTTGACCTGGGTCTGGGGCTTGGTCCTTTGGGATCAGGAGAACCTTTTCTTTTATATGATGAAATAAGATTTTCAGAGTTTATCATCATCTGTTTGACATGTGTGTCTGGATGGAGACCTGAGGCTGGGCACTTTAAGGGAACTGCGTTGTTTGGACTTCTGAGTAACCAGGGAGGTGCTGTAGAAGCTGTTTTGGGCTGGCTGGGTAAATCTAAGTATTGGAATATCCACCAGCGTTTGGGGTTTGTCTGCCCCGTTCTGTTTGCAGATCATCCTGATTGAGTGACCTCAGCTGCCTCCCACAGGCAGCACCATCAAAACGCCCTGTTGGGGATGGATGGATGGATCGGCCGGCCGGCTGGCTTGCCACCATCCAAACTCCTGCAGCTCCAGCAAGGAACTGAACTGCCTCTGGCCCAGCAGCTCTCTTTATACTAGCTTGCTGGGTTCTGATTAGCTGCTTCTCATGTAGCTGCTCCAGGGAAGAATGGAGCTCTACTGCTCTTTTCTGTGGCAGGGCCACAAAGCCTCCAGCAGGGATCCTCGGGGCCTAGTCCACCCCGTCACACATTGTCTCTGACTGTAAGTGCCTATTGAGAGAAAGAAAGGGGTAAATTACCCACCATTTCCATTATTTAACTGGACAAAGAAGAACAGCCAGATTTTAGGTTACAGAGGAAACATCTGCAACAACAACAAAAGATGCAGAAAAGGTGCTGCCACCCACTCTCCCGTGTCCCAGAGGCACACCGCTGGTCTGTCCAGCCACTTCTCATCATTTGACAAGGGACAGTCACCCAACTTTAGCAGCAACGTCCCAGTCCCTTTGATTACAGGTTGCAGAATGAGGCTCTATACTGGGATTATCCCACAAAATGTGGGTTTTGTGGGTCCCAAAAGTTGGTGATCGTTGTATTCATTTCTAGTTTTCGCTACAACCTCCCCAACTGAATTGTATTCATATGAATGGTGTTATTTAACTAATAGCACTCCGGAAAAAAACCCAAACCCCTCTATACCTATTTGTCTGGAATCCTGACTTTGTTGACCTCCCCCTGAATTATCACCTGTGTCAGTATCAGTATCCTTCTCTTCAGAGGCTGTTGGCAACAGTCTTGGAGTTCTCCACAGATTCTTTTTTCCATTCTTTACTGTGAAAGGGAAGCAAGAACTAGATGAATAAATAAATCTACTGCACTCTACTTCACCAGCTAGGGAAAGGAAATAAAGCTTTTAAAGAGCTTTCCTCTGGGCTTGTTCTATTATCCACAAAACACAAAGTAAATTGACTGAAAAACCCTGGGGAATAATCCTCAGAACACGCACCCTTCCCCTAGAGAGTTCTCTTTTGAGCAGCTTCTCCTTCCTTTTTATATCCTCCTCTTTGAGCAGCCAGGTCCTGGAACCCTTCCCAGACTGCCATGCCCTTTACCTTGTCACAAGGGGCTCTATCAGAAATGGTAACAAGTATCAGGGGGTAGCCATGCTAATCTGTATCCACAAAAACAACAAGGAGTCCGGTGGCACCTTAAAGATTGCATCTGAAGAAGTGGGTTTTTTACTCACGAAAGCTTATGCCCAAATAAATCTGTTAGTCTTTAAGGTGCCACTGGATTCCTCATTGTTTCTGTCAGAAATGGAATTTTTACAATGCACTCAGTTTAAAAAAAAATCAAGTTGCAACTGTCCCTTTAGAATCATAGAATCATAGAATCATAGAATATCAGGGTTGGAAGGGACCCCAGAAGGTCATCTAGTCCAACCCCCTGCTCAAAGCAGGACCAAGTCCCAGTTAAATCATCCCAGCTAGGGCTTTGTCAAGCCTGACCTTAAAAACCTCTAAGGAAGGAGATTCTACCACCTCCCTAGGTAACGCATTCCAGTGTTTCACCACCCTCTTAGTGAAAAAGTTTTTCCTAATATCCAATCTAAACCTCCCCCATTGCAACTTGAGACCATTACTCCTCGTTCTGTCATCTGCTACCATTGAGAACAGTCTAGAGCCATCCTCTTTGAAACCCCCTTTCAGGTAGTTGAAAGCAGCTATCAAATCCCCCCTCATTCTTCTCTTCTGCAGACTAAACAATCCCAGCTCCCTCAGCCTCTCCTCATAAGTCATGTGCTCTAGACCCCTAATCATTTTCGTTGCCCTTCGTTGTACTCTTTCCAATTTATCCACATCCTTCCTGTAGTGTGGGGCCCAAAACTGGACACAGTACTCCAGATGAGGCCTCACCAGTGTCGAATAGAGGGGAACGATCACGTCCCTCGATCTGCTCGCTATGCCCCTACTTATACATCCCAAAATGCCATTGGCCTTCTTGGCAACAAGGGCACACTGCTGACTCATATCCAGCTTCTCGTCCACTGTCACCCCTAGGTCCTTTTCCGCAGAACTGCTGCCGAGCCATTCGGTCCCTAGTCTGTAGCGGTGCATTGGATTCTTCCATCCTAAGTGCAGGACCCTGCATTTATCCTTATTGAACCTCATTAGATTTCTTTTGGCCCAATCCTCCAATTTGTCTAGGTCCTTCTGTATCCTATCCCTCCCCTCCAGCGTATCTACCACTCCTCCCAGTTTAGTATCATCCGCAAATTTGCTGAGAGTGCAATCCACACCATCCTCCAGATCATTTATGAAGATATTGAACAAAACGGGCCCCAGGACCGACCCCTGGGGCACTCCACTTGACACCGGCTGCCAACTAGACATGGAGCCATTGATCACTACCCGTTGAGCCCGACAATCTAGCCAGCTTTCTACCCACCTTATAGTGCATTCATCCAGCCCATACTTCCTTAACTTGCTGACAAGAATGCTGTGGGAGACCGTGTCAAAAGCTTTGCTAAAGTCAAGAAACAATACATCCACTGCTTTCCCTTCATCCACAGAACCAGTAATCTCATCATAAAAGGCGATTAGATTAGTCAGGCATGACCTTCCCTTGGTGAATCCATGCTGACTGTTCCTGATCACTTTCCTCTCCTCTAAGTGCTTCAGGATTGATTCTTTGAGGACCTGCTCCATGATTTTTCCAGGGACTGAGGTGAGGCTGACCGGCCTGTAGTTCCCAGGATCCTCCTTCTTCCCTTTTTTAAAGATGGGCACTACATTAGCCTTTTTCCAGTCATCCGGGACTTCCCCCGTTCGCCACGAGTTTTCAAAGATAATGGCCAAGGGCTCTGCAATCACAGCCGCCAATTCCTTCAGCACTCTCGGATGCAATTCGTCCGGCCCCATGGACTTGTGCACGTCCAGCTTTTCTAAATAGTCCCTAACCACCTCTATCTCTACAGAGGGCTGGCCATCTCTTCCCCATTTTGTGATGCCCAGCACAGCAGTCTGGGAGCTGACCTTGTTAGTGAAAACAGAGGCAAAAAAAGCATTGAGTACATTAGCTTTTTCCACATCCTCTGTCACTAGCTTGCCTCCCTCATTCAGTAAGGGGCCCACACTTTCCTTGGCTTTCTTCTTGTTGCCAACATACCTGAAGAAACCCTTCTTGTTACTCTTGACATCTCTTGCTAGCTGCAGCTCCAGGTGCGATTTGGCCCTCCTGATATCTTTCCTACATGCCCGAGCAATATTTTTATACTCTTCCCTGGTCATATGTCCAAGCTTCCACTTCTTGTAAGCTTCTTTTTTATGTTTAAGATCCGCTAGGATTTCACCATTAAGCCAAGCTGGTCGCCTGCCATATTTACTATTCTTTCGACTCATCGGGATGGTTTGTCCCTGTAACCTCAACAGGGATTCCTTGAAATACAGCCAGCTCTCCTGGACTCCCTTCCCTTTCATGTTAGTCCCCCAGGGGATCCTGGCCATCTGTTCCCTGAGGGAGTCAAAGTCTGCTTTCCTGAAGTCCAGGGTCCGTATCCTGCTGCTTACCTTTCTTCCCTGCGTCAGGATCCTGAACTCAACCAACTCATGGTCACTGCCTCCCAGATTCCCATCCACTTTTGCTTCCCCCACTAATTCTACCCGGTTTGTGAGCAGCAGGTCAAGAAAAGCGCTCCCCCTAGTTGGCTCCCCTAGCACTTGCACCAGGAAATTGTCCCCTACGCTTTCCAAAAACTTCCTGGATTGTCTATGCACCGCTGTATTGCTCTCCCAGCAGATATCAGGAAAATTAAAGTCACCCATGAGAATCAGGGCATGCGATCTAGTAGCTTCCGTGAGTTGCCGGAAGAAAGCCTCATCCACCTCATCCCCCTGGTCCGGTGGTCTATAGCAGACTCCCACCATGACATCACTCTTGTTGCACACACTTCTAAACTTAATCCAGAGACACTCAGGTTTTTCCACAGTTTCGTACCGGAGCTCTGAGCAGTCATACTGCTCCCTTACATACAGTGCTACTCCCCCACCTTTTCTGCCCTGCCTGTCCTTCCTGAACAGTTTATAACCATCCATGACTGTACTCCAGTCATGTGAGTTATCCCACCAAGTCTCTGTTATTCCAATCACGTCATAATTCCTTGACATCACCAGGACCTCCAGTTCTCCCTGCTTGTTTCCAAGGCTTTGTGCATTTGTATATAAGCACTTGAGATAACCTGTTGATCGCCCCTCATTCCCAGTATGAGGCAGGAGCCCTCCCCTCACAGACCTTCCTGCCTGTGCTTCCTCCCGGTATCCCGCTTTCCCACTTACCTCAGGGCTTTGGTCTCCTTCCCCCGGTGAACCTAGTTTAAAGCCCTCCTCACTAGGTTAGCCAGCCTGCTGGCAAAGATGTTCTTCCCTCTCTTCGTAAGATGGAGCCCGTCTCTGCCCAGCACTCCTCCTTCATGGAACACCATCCCATGGTCAAAGAATCCAAAGCCTTCTCTCCGACACCACCTGCGTAGCCATTCGTTGACCTCCACGATTCGACGGTCCCTACCCAGGCCTTTTCCTTCCACGGGGAGGATGGACGAGAACACCACTTGCGCCTCCAACTCCTTTATCCTTCTTCCCAGAGCCACATAGTCCGCAGTGATCCGCTCAAGGTCATTCTTGGCAGTATCATTGGTGCCCACGTGGAGAAGCAGGAAGGGGTAGCGATCCGAGGGCTTGATGAGTCTCGGCAGTCTCTCCGTCACATCACGAATCTTAGCCCCTGGCAAGCAGCAGACTTCTCGGTTTTCCCGGTCAGGGCGGCAGATAGATGACTCAGTCCCCCGGAGGAGAGAGTCCCCGACCACCACCACCCGCCTTCTCCTCTTGGGAGTGGTGGTCGTGGAACCCCCAACCTCAGGACATCGCATCTCATGCCTCCCAACCAGCGGAGTCTCCTTCTGCTTTCTCCCCCCAGACATATCATCTGGTCCACTCTCCGCAATGGTACCTGTGGAGAGAACATGAAAGCGGTTAGTTACCTGTGTCTGTGTTACTGGAACCCGGACATTCCGCTTACCTCTTCTGGAGGTCACATGTTGCCAAGCTTCTTAATTTTCTCATTAGTGACTGTGCTAATGTACAGAATATTATATCTTTATTGCAGATTTAAATATTGTATGCATAACATGAACAGCCTGATTTTCAAGAATGCTCGTACAGTTTCTGTGACTTTGTATGTGTAACCCTTCTGCCCGTCAGAGTTGGCAGCAACAAGGGCCGGGTTCAGCATCTAGGGGTTCCATTCCAATAACACAATGCAAAACCGGCTCGAGCCCCCACCCAGTGACCTGGGACAAATATATACCACCCCTGCTGGGCGCCTCCAAGAGGCAATACTTCCCCTCTCGCAAGCACATAGTCTGAGTGTAGCAGAAAGCCTTTTAATAACAGAGAGGAACAATGTGGCTTTATGTTGGGGAAACACCACCAACAGGATTCATAACACAACCCATGAGCAAAAAAACCCACCCCAAGCAAATTGGGGTGTGTCATTTCCCTTTGGTTCTTGAGTCCAGCAACCCAAAATCACCCAAAGTCCCAAAAGTCCAATGACCCAAAAGTCTCTGTCCCTGGTCAGGGCAGCCTCAGAGTTTGAAAGTTTATCTGCAGAGTTTTACCTCCCAACCTGGGTGGAGATGGGGGAGAGGGGAAGGGGTTAAGGGGCACCTTACGTGGTCCAAAGCTGATTGCCCCACCTCTCCATGGGGCTCCGCTCTGCCAGCTGTCCCCATGAGCTGCTCCAGGCATCTGACAAACTGCTCTGCTCCACCAGCCACTCTGCTCTGCTCACCGTCCTGCAAACCGCAATGCTCTGCTCCACCAGCCATCCCACAAACGGCTCTGCTCCACCAGCCACTCTGCTCGCCATCCTGCAAACAGCTCCGCCATATATCTTCAGGCTCCCCCACTACTTAACACAATACTCAGTGATTTCAGCTCTTAGTAAGTTTAGCTCTTTTGTGATTTCAGCTTGTAGTAAGGGAGCCTCAGTGCTGGTGCACCATTAGCCCAAAGTGAATCCAGCTCAGCAGCCTGTAACTAGACTCCTAATGGAATCAAAACTAGCTCTGATATTCCACAGCAAAGAAAGTGCAATTAGCATGTAAGGCCCTCGGGGGGGGGGTATACCACCAAGTATTAATACCTATCACCAGCCTTTCTCCCCTCAGTGGGTTTTGGGACCCATGACCCTTGCCTAGCAAGTGCTGCTTAGTTGATGGTGAGTCCCTCCATCATAACAAAAGGCCAAGTTTAGTTCCACTGTCCTTGATTCACACAATCAGCATAATAACAGTTTATTCCTGCCCAATAACAGAGAAACTGGGGCTCCTACAGCAGCCAAAGTGACCATCTAGGCAGGGTGGGTGCGCCTCTGCAAATGAGATCAGCCCCTGAAGTCCTTTTCCACAACCCACCATGACTCGCCATCAGATGTCAGGGTAGAGCCCGTCCTGACTCTGCTTAAATACGCATAGAGACATGTTGTAGCCACAGGTAAATTACAACATCCTAAAAACTGTCCTTACATACGTTTTGCAGTGATTAGCATGACCAGTGGGATACAGGTTCTTGGTAGCTACCCTTTGGTGAACTAACACACACATATCTGACCCAGGGGATCCCTGTACAAGCCTGTGCTACCCCTGTTTCTTCTTCCAGTTGGCATTAAAAGGTCCCTGGTCACAGGCCCTGGGTCTCCCACCTTCCTGGTGGATGCCCTAACCACCAGGCTATCGTCATTCTCTCTCTCTCTGGCTTAATGAGAAGAGAAAGAATAGACGGGGGCCAGCCCACAAGAGCAGGGAGGGAAAGGGGAAGCTTGGAAGCTTCCCACAGATCATGGGAGGCAGAAGGGTGGCCCAGAGGTAGATGAACCATCTCTGAGATACCCCCCACCCCCCCGGGGACAGAAGAGGTGAAATGCTCCCTGGGCCCTGAAGTTCACAATAACTCTTCAAACCCAAAGGCAAAGCTAAAGGCTCCCCAACCTTCTCCCCTTAGACAGGCATTCGCCCACCCTCCCCAACCCCTGGGACAGCTCCTCCCTCCAGTTGCCCCAATTGGGCTTATGCTCCAAACTTCCTTTCCCACTGAAGCCATCTGCAGGGCCCACTCTCACCTACCTCTCACCCCTGAGGACACAGTCTGATAGCCACCTGCAAGCCCCCCACCCCACTCCAAGTTGGTCTTTCTCTTCACCTGTCCTAGCTGGCTATGGTGGAGTCAGAGACAAGTTCTGCCTGCAGAAGAGTGAATTCCTGGGGGTGCTGCTGGCCCAGCCCTGCCACCGCGGTGAGCAAACAGCACAGCCTGCCTGAGCGACTCTTGGTGCTCAGGGATTTTTGCCAGGATGTGAAGTGTAGGGGGGAGCCGTGTCAGTCTGTATCCACAAAAACAAACAGGAGTCCGGTGGCACCTTAAAGACTAACAGATTTATTTGGGCATAAGCTTTCATGGGTAAAAAACCACTTCTTCAGATGCCAGGACGTGACCATCTCAAGCCATGAGCTTCACCGGACAGAAGGAGAATGGAGGGCCGCTGAAGGCGTCGCAATTGCACAGAAGACTGATAAAGTGACAGCCAAGATTCTTCAACAGGAATGAAAATTGCTTCATTGCTTTCACTCGTCTTTATGCCTTTCTGTTCCTACTTCCCTTGCCCCAAATAAGCAAACAGAAAAGAACAAACTGGTAACCGCTTTGACTGCTATCAGCCACCACACTTCAAATCTCTGCACCAGTGTAGGAAGTGCAAATCTCACTCAAAACAGCAACAAGCTGTGCATTTCACCCTGCTCACTGCTCCACTGTGACGGGATCCCCGTTGTACAACCTGGAACTGGGGTACCGCGGTGCCCCTAACTCTCCAGCCTGGGCTGTCTCCCACAGTGCTTTGCTAGTGGCAAGCAGCAAACCCCTCAGGGAGCTGTTATCACTCAGCACAACAGCAGATGGAGCCCCCCACCCAGCTAGATCACATGAAGGCACCCAAAGCCTCTCATGAATCACAGAGAAAGGCATCAGCCAATTCCCCCCAGCTTCCTAGCCTACGACCCCAGAGCTGTACCATCTTGTCCTGGTCAGAAGCCTGACCAGTGTAATTTTATTACCCAGTCCGTCCCTCCCTCAATGTGGAGAGGACACACATTAGCCTTTGTAAACTGAGCAGAGGTTTTCCAAACACTTCAAGCAAAATACCCTGTTTTAGGTAAAATATAAAACAGATTTATTAACTGCAGAAATATTGATTGTAAGTGATTATAAGTGGGAGGCCTAAAAGGACAGATATGGTTACCAAAGAAAGTACACTAGGCAGTATTTAGATCAAGGAATGTTCTCCCTCCCCTGGATGTTACAGTCCTTAATGCACAGGCTTCCCCCGCGAAGCCTGGTCCAGCCTCCTCCGATGATCTTCTTGGCATCGCAGTTGTTTCCAGTGCAGGTGGGGGGAGGAGAAAGGGCCCCTTGTGCTGCAACTGTTCCTTATTTTGTATCCTGGGCCCATGTGCCTGGCAGACACTAGCCCAGGCATGTCCTGTGGGCTTTGCTGAGTCCCAGTGAATAAACAGCCCCCAAGTCACAGTGAGCGATCTGTTCCCATTGTGAGGCGCTTGCATGCACCGTTGAGTCACACAGTTGATTAATGGGCGGTCAGCACTCACCTGAGCAGGGATCCTTTGTATGCCACTTGCGAACATTTCCGTAACAATCTCATGACTTCATATACACTAGCGATACGCCAGTTTGGCAGAACAAGGGGTTTCAGCGGATTATGATACCTTACCTGGCACGCTTTGTACGAAACCTATCCTAACCATATGGCATTGGTGAATATGGGGGTTCCAGGGTGCTGCTTTGAGGCAAGAATGCCACACCCACCCTACTGCCATTCCCAGCCCTGCCCACACTCCTGGCACCACCGATCCCACCGGCTGGCACCCCCAATCTCATAGCCCCACGGCACTCAAAAGCTACTCCCCGGCTGGCAGGCCTTGCCCAAGGAGCCGCAGTGCAGCGTCCCAGCATCGATTTCTCCCTTCACAGTATCGACAGCACAGAAGAAAAGAGTTGCTGGCAGCCTGGCCCCTGGGATTAGCGAGGGGATGGGGCTTGGGACCTCCGCAGCCTCAAGTGGAAGAGTTAATGAGCAAAGGAAATCAATGGTCCTTAATTTGTGTCTCATCAGCACGCACTGCTCAGCCTGCAGCGGTGGGGCTGCTGCTGGGAGGGACAGAAGGATGTGGGGGTTGTTATTCTCTGGCCCCCCTATAAGCTGCACGGGCCAGATCTTGCCCCCCCCCCATGGACACCTCCTTCCCTAGGCTCTCACTGGGGGCACAGAGTGGGGCACATTCCCCGCTGGGCTGGGTTTCTTAAGGATGAAACTGAAATGGAATTGGGGCTAGTTGGGCAAGGTGCCTGGGGCAGCGAGGGCGTGGCTGGGGGGGCGGGCTCAGACACGGGGAGCTGCGAGGGCAGGGCTGAGCTGGGGCCCCTTGAGCCCTGCCGGGTGGCACAGCTCCCAGCCGGCTCTGTGTGAGGCACAGCCTCTGTGGCTGTCCTGCATCTCCCCCGCAGTGACTGGGCACACGGGGCTAGATCCCTCTCCCTGTTCCGGACCCCGGGGCAAGCGGCATGTGAACTCCCAAGTCTGCATGGCAGCACTGTACCCCGCAGGGCCCTGCCCAGGGAGATCATGGCCCTGCCCCCTCTAAACAGGCATAGCCACATGCTCCTTGGCTCTGCTCAGGTTCAGGTTCAACACCCGCCTGCTGGCGGCAGGTGGCCAGAGCCCTTCGCTGTGCTGGATGGGGTAGCTGTAGGGGCAATGGCAGGGGATGTGGGATCCGGCCTGGAGTGACCGGCTCCTCCTGCCCCCATTAGCCCATGCAGCAGGCAGGCCTGAGCGGAAATCCCAGCAGGGGTGTTACTGCGGCACAAATTCAGCCTGGAGCCAGGTAATGGAAAGGAAGGGGGAGCATTCGGCTACATGTGGCCGGAGCGGCGATAGCAGAGGTGGGGTCCTGTTCCTGCCCGCAGCTCTGCCAATGCTGCTCAATCCTGGCTTGCAGCCCCCCGCTATCCCAGCCTGGGTCTCCCACGGGGGCTAAGCTGGGGAGCCGCGCAGCCCAGCCTTCAGACACGTGTCAATGTGGGTGTCACTCAGCCACAGGACCAGTGCTACGCCCTCAGGTTTGCAACACTCTCTGGGAGGTAGTGTGCCAGACCCCCGAGGGGTCTCACTCTGCCTCCAGGGAAAGCCACTGAGCCTTGGGGCTCCTACTGCCCCCCGTGAGCTCTGCCCAGCGTGTCCCACGCAGACAGACTCCAGGCAGAGACTTGCCCCCAGCCAGTATTTGCGGGGAGTGGGACACTCAGGCAACATTTTGCAAACAGTCAGGTTTATTAGTCATCTGGCCACAGCCTGAGAAGCCTTAGGTTAGCACAGAGAGATGAAGGTTAAAGCATCCTCCACTGCAGTCAGCCCAGCGCCCAGCCATGCTGCAGTGACTCCGTGTTCGGGCTCTCGGCCTCTCTCTACGACCTCCTTCCTCAGTCAATTCCCAGGGGAGAGAGTCGAGACTTATCCCTCACCTCCCACCTTCCAAGTCCTTTGTTCTCGAGCTGGGGTCTCTGCTCTGCTTCCCTGCTGAGAGTGTCAATCCAGGGGTCCCTGGAGCTGGCGTTATCTCTCTGGATCCTTTGTTGAGCTGGAAGAAAAGGAGGACTTGTGGCACCTTAGAGAGACTAACAAATTTATTTGAGCATAAGCTTTCGTGAGCTACAGCTCACTTCATCGGATGCATTTGGGTTGATTTCAGCCAATTCTTTAATCACTCTAGTCACTCCACCCAGACACTGAGGTGACACTCACACACTTATGTCTCCTGTCTTCCTCTGAGAGCAAACTTAATCCTCCCCCCCACCCCCGTGCCCCGGGTAGCCATGAAAAGTATAGGGGGAAACTGAGGCACACATAGGCTACAGAAAACTACTACAGAAAATTCCCAATTTGTCACAATGGGCACAAGTCGATGAAATACCACCTGCTTCCTGTGTTCAGTGCAAATTGTGCACCCCCCCGCAGAAAGGGAAAGTCCAGGTAAAAGGGGGGGTTCATCTTCACAGCAGCAGGGTGCAGCCTTGGGCAGCTCAGACCCAGGGCCACGCAGGCTGGGCCTGTTGCAATAGAAGGATGCAACATAAACCGACCATCGCCGTGAACCGGCTGTTGCGTCTGTGCGGCCACACCCCCTACTGGGCAGGATCTGGCTCTTATAACTTCACAGATCCTAAGGCCAGGAGGGACCATTGCACTCACAGTCGGACCTCCTGCGTAGCACAGGCCAGAGATCTGCCCCACAGTAATTCCTAGAGGAGATTTTTTGGAAAAACTTCCCATCTTGATTTAAAAATGGCCAGTGCTGGAGAATCCACCGCAACCCTGGGTACGTTGTTCCACCGGTTAATGACGCTCACCCAGGGGCGGCGCTACCAATTTTGCCGCCCCAAGCAGTTGCCGCCGAATTGCCACCGTGCCCGGATGGAAGAGCAGCGGAGCTGCCGCCGAATTGCCGCCACGGGACATGGGCTGCCGCCCCATTCTCAATGCCGCCCCAAGCACCTGCTTGGAAAGCTGGGGCCTGGAGCTGGCCCTGCGCTCACCATTAAAAATGTATGTCGTATTCAAATGACACCTTACTTCCAGGCTGGCCACTGCCCTGTTGTGGGTCACTGACGCTGGTGGGTGGAAGCACTATCCTTCACATAGGACGGCTGCCCAAAACAAAGACACATGTGAGACCACTTAGGCATCTGCACTAGGTGGGAGAGAGGCGTGGGTGGGTATTGTTTCAGCAGAACCGTGTGCTTTTGTGGGTGAAAAAGAGAGAGGAACAGGAGAAACACCACAGAGACAGACAGAGATGGAGCAGAAAGCCAGTGGCAGACTGAACAAGCACTGAGAGCATGGCCATGAGACAGAGAGTTTTTGGGCAGAGCGCTGTTCTATAAAGGGGCTTAGACCTGTGAGCAAAGACACTGTCTCCTGCTGTTTGATTCCTGCTGCGTCCAGGAGAACAGGACTCTGTGCATTCTCTGCAAATAAACAGGGTTGCATCAAACACCTGACTCCCGCATCAATTTCTCCTCCTAGCACAAACAGCTCGTAAGACCCCCAGGACTGCCTAACTGCTTGAGTGCAAAGGGGGAACTGTCCCTCTGAGATCTGCAATGCTAGGGTGGATTTCTTCCCGGCTCGGGCAGACCCACTCCCACCTCTGCACGCTTACTGTCCCCTCCTCATCTGTGGTTGCTGTTGGAGCAATTGAAGCTCAGGTTAAAACCAGTGATGAGCTGCCAAAATCTTAACAACGGGTTCCCTCCTCACCCCATGAGGGGGTCATTACACACCCCCGTCCCCCGGGACTCCTGCCCCATCCAATCCCCCTGCGTTCCTTGACGCCCCCCACAGGACCCTGCCCCATCCACCCCTGTCCCCTGATTGCCCCCAGAACCGGGCAGGAGGGTCTTGTGGGCCACCATAGTGGGTGCCCACCCCACCCCTAAGAGCCAGAGACACCTGCTGGGGGGCGAGGTGGGGAGTCCCGGCGGTGCTTACCTGGGGCAGCTCCCAGGAAGCATCCGGCAGGTCTCTCTGGCTCCTAGGGGCAGGGGAGCGTAGCTGGGGGGGGGAGCAGGGGGAGCAGCCGCTCCCCCTACTAATCACATCAGAAGTGGCGCCTTCGGCGCCGACTCCGGGCCGGGTGTTGAGTTCAGAAGCCCTGTTAGAACCGGTTCTCCCTCGCGGAACAACCGGTTCTAAAAGGGCTTCTAGACTTAACAGCCGGCTCCAGCCACCACACAACCAGTCCCCGCGCGGTGCATGCTGCCCAGGGCCCATACTAAGCAGGGATTAGCGCTCCGGTTACCCCGCGGGGCTTCATCCTCCACCCCGCCCGCAGCTCTGATCAAACCTGTCCATGGTCCTCTGGCCCCCGAATCGATCAGGTCACTGCGCCCGCGCCCGCGGGGGGAGGTCAGAGGTCCCCTGGAGGCAGCCGTGCCACGGGGCTTGGGGCCAGGGTCAGGGCCAGCTTCAGAGGAATGAAGTGAGGCCGCCGGTGAAACGAGCTAAAGCAGAGAAACAGCATGTGCCGGTGGCTATGGTCACACGGCGGTGCTCTGCCCGGGCTTCCCAGCCGCACCCCGCGTGGTGCGGTACCTACAGGCAGACCAGGAGCCAGCCGAGCTGCGGGAGCCGGGCTCACCCCTGTGGTGCGGCCCCAGAGGAGAGAGGCGCCCCGGGGACCAGGGAAGGCGGAAGGCCAGTGGACGTGGTACTTGGACTCCCGGCTGGGAAAGGCCGGGGGGGGTCAGTTCCCTGCCAAGGGGGAGGAACTGAAGGGGAGCCCAGGAGGGCGAAGGACCGTTCGGTTTAGAACCGAACCCCGGACGAGACCAAACTGTTGTGGCCCCCACGGACCCAGAGAAGCCCCCAGAGAGGTGTGAGGCAAAGCCCCCGGCAATGTCGCGTCCAGGCAGCAGGGGGTGCCCTGGAGGGGAGACGGGTGCCGCACCGATAGCCATAAAGCGACTATCCAGCCAGACCTTCTCACCCACCGTCCCGCACATCGACCCGCCAGGAGGCCACGTCCCTGGGCATTTGTCAGGATGACGAGGGTCTGTAGGGGACTCTGGTGAGCAGACGTCCCAGTCACTACAGCCTGCCCTGCAGCGCAGCGACGAGCCGGGAAGGGGACCCCGTGATGCGATTGCTGAACCCCAGTGGGCAGCTCTGCCAGTGCCCCTCACCCCAACCCGCAGCCCCCTGCTAGCTCGGCCCTGCGCTCCCCCCACCCAGCTCTGCTGGTGCACCTCACCCCAAACCGCAGCCCCCTGCTAGCTCAGCCCTGCACTCCCCCCACCCAGCTCTGCCGGTGCCCCTCACACCCAACCCACAGCCCCCTGCTATTCCAGCCCTGCGCTCCCCCCACCCAGCTCTGCTGGTGCCCCTCACACTCGACCCACAGCCCCCTGCTAGCCCAGCCCTGGGCTCCCCCCACCCAGCTCTGCTGGTGCCCCTCACTCCTGACCCACAGCCCCCTCCTAGCCCAGCCCTGCACTCCCCCCACCCAGCTCTGCCGGTGCCCCTCACCCCAACCCGCAGCCCCCTCCTAGCCCAGCCCTGGGCTCCCCCCACCCAGCTCTGCTGGTGCCCCTCACACCCAACCCACAGCCCCCTGCTAGCCCAGCCCTGCACTCCCCCCACCCAGCTCTGCCGGTGCCCCTCGACCCAACCCGCAGCCCCCTGCTAGCCCAGCCCTGCGCTCCCCCCACCCAGCTCTGCCGGTGCCCCTCACACCCAACCCACAGCCCCCTGCTATTCCAGCCCTGCGCTCCCCCCACCCAGCTCTGCTGGTGCCCCTCACCCCAAACCGCAGCCCCCTGCTAGCTCAGCCCTGCACTCCCCCCACCCAGCTCTGCTGGTGCCCCTCACACCCAACCCACAGCCCCCTCCTAGCCCAGCCCTGGGCTCCCCCCACCCAGCTCTGCTGGTGCCCCTCACTCCCGACCCACAGCCCCCTGCTAGCCCAGCCCTGGACTCCCCCCACCCAGCTCTGCCGGTGCCCCTCACTCCCGACCCACAGCCCCCTGCTAGCCCAGGCCTGCACTCCCCCCACCCAGCTCTGCCGGTGCCCCTCACCCCAACCCACAGCCCCCTGCTAGCCCAGCCCTGGGCTCCCCCCACCCAGCTCTGCTGGTGCCCCTCACCCCAACCCGCAGCCCCCTCCTAGCCCAGCCCTGCACCCCCTGTACCTCCCCTGGGCAGCCAGACCCTGGTTTTATCCATCAGTGTCTAGATCTGGCCTGTGGCCTCTGGCAGTTGCGTCAGTGCGTCCCCCAGGGGACATGCAGCGTGTCCCCCCCACCAGTGTCACTGCCCCAGGGGACATGCAGTGTGTTTCCACCCCCCCGCCGCCAGTGTCATGGCCCCAGGGGACATGCAGCGTGTCCCCCCTACCAGTGTCATGGCCCCAGGGGACGTGCAGTGTGTTTCCACCCCCCGCCACCAGTGTCACAGCCCCAGGGGACGTGCAGCGTCCCCCCCCCCAGTGTCACTGCCCCAGGACAGTGGAGTCCAAGAGCAGCCACTGGACAAGGTCAACCACTCCCATTAGTCCTGGCCCCTCAACAGCCCAGGGCTCTCCGGGGCTCAGGGACACACTGAGACACGAGGGCTCAGCCTCCCTTCGACAGGGGCTAACCTGCCCCCCAGGACAGGAGCCGGGTGCCCTTACGGCGGTGCCCTGTCAGCAGCCAGGACAGAGGCAGAGCCTAGTGGGGAGTGGGGGGGACACCGGGCAGCTCCAGGGAGCCAGCGAGAACCACTGACAGATCCTGGAGCCGCAGCCGAGCCCGGCTCTTCTGCCTTGCTAGGTCCACCACACTCACCTCTCTGCCCCGTGCAGGGCAGGCGGGACACAGCCGTGCGGCACAGAGGTCAGGGCACCGGGCTGACAGTCAGAAGAGCTTCAGAGTAACAGCCATGTTAGTCTGTATCCTCAAAAAGAACAGGAGGACTTGTGGCACCTTAGAGACTAACAAATTGATTTCAGCATAAGCTTTCGTGAGCTACAGCTCACTTCATCCGATGCATTCGGTGGAAAATACAGTGGGGAGATTTATATACATAGAGAACATGAAACAATGGGTGTTACCATACACACTGTAAGGAGACTAACATTTGTTAGTCTCTAAGATGCCACAAGTCCTCCTTTTCTTTTTGCGAATACAGACTAACACGGCTGCTACTCTGAAAACTGTAAGGAGAGTGATCAGGAAAGGTGAGCTATTACCAGCAGGAGAGCGGGGTGGGGGTGGAGGGGGGCCATTTCCAGCACTTTACAAGAACAGTAGGAGGGGAAATAAACAAGGGGAAATAGTTTTACTTTGTGTAATGACACATCCACTCCCGGTCTTTATTCAAGCCTAAGTTAATTGTATCCAGTTTGCAGAAGAGCTTAGGGCTGTTCCCTGATGCAAGTCTCTTCCCCACCCTGTGCCTCAGTTTCCCTGTCTGCTCAGCAGGGTGACTGTGACACTCTGTACCTCAAAGCAGCACCCTGAAACCCCATAGTCACCCCATCATTTATGATATATATCATAGAAAGCATGCCAGGTAAGGTATCATACGAAAGATCAAGATCTGCTGACACCCATTGTTCTGTCAAAGTCTGTATATCATTTGTGTGTGTGAATTTATGAGATTGTGCTGTGTGGTTGTTACTGAACTCTGTTGTAAATTTGAGAGTCTCCATGGCTAGTTCTCCAGTTACAACAAAGGAAGTGAGCCACTCCCAGGCGGGTGTTAACTGACCATTAATCAGCAGGGGAGTTGTAATCAAGAGATTTACATGTTGTAAGAGGGCGGCCCAAGCGCCACACAATGGGGGATAGCTGGACTCAGCAAAGCCCAGCAGGACATGTCTGGGCTAGTGTGTTCCAGGCACATGGACTGAGGATATAAAATAGGGCAGCGGTTCTCAAACTTTAGCATCCCGAGGACCCCATTTTGATTTAAACTTTTTCGCAGCTCCCCCCAAGCCTACTGATGTTTATTTACATTTGAAAAAAGAAAAGGAGGACTTGTGGCACCTTAGAGACTAACAAATTTATTTGAGCATAAGCTTTCGTGAGCTACAGCTCACTTCACTGGATGCTGTAGCTCACGAAAGCTTATGCTCAAATAAATTTGTTAGTCTCTAAGGTGCCACAAGTACTGCTTTTCTTTTTGCGGATACAGACTAAAACGGCTGCTACTCTGAAACCTATTTACATTTGAGTCACCATCATTATTGTTACCTTTTAACCAGCAATCTGTAATTAATTATGGGCATGTATAATAATGCCAAAAAGTTTATAAAATTGGAAAACAGATGTATAATACAATACCACAGAGCAAGGTTAAGAACACGAACTTCAACACTCAGGCGCTGGCTTCTCATTTTCCCGGGGGTGCTCAACCCCTGGCCCCACCCCCCTCCACCCCTCTCCCCAAGGCCCCATCCCACCCCTTCCTGCCCCCACTCTACCTTTCCCCCTCCTCTTCCCCACCCCCTCCCCAAAGCGCGCCCCATCCCTGTTCCTCCCCCTCCCTCCCAGAGCCTCCTGCACGCTGCTGAACAGCTGTTCTGCGGCATACAGGAGGCACTGAGAGGGAGGGGGAGGAGCTGATCAGTGAGGCCAGAGGTCCCAGACATGACTCTTGTACCCCCTGGAGCTGGACATGACTCACAGACCCCCTGGAGTACCCTCCATGGACTCAGTTCAATAAACATGGGATAGTGGCATCATGCTTTTACCTTTCTCCTCCCCCACCTATGCTAGAAGCAACAAGAACCCTGGAAAGACAAAGACTTGAACTGAGGAGATTGGCCCCAGGCTTAAAGGGGAAGCTTGTGTATTAAGAATTGTAAAATCTAGTGGGATGAGAAAAAACTGCTTGATTTAAATAGTGCTCAGTCTAAATAAGGTTTAAGATTTAGACTGTGCACTTACCTTTTATTTTCTTTGGTAACTATCTCTGACCTTTTGTGCCTATCACTTATAATCACTCAAAAATCTGTCTTTCAGTGGTTAATCAATCTATTTTATATTTTACTTAAAACAGTGTGTTTTGGTTGAAGCGCATGGGAAATCTCAGCTCAGGTTACAAAGGCTGGTGGTGTCCTCTCCACATCGAGGGAGGGGCGGACTGGGTAATTAATTTACACTGGTCAGGCTTCTGACCAGGGCAGGCTGATCCAGTTTTGGGGTGCAAGGCTGGGGAGCTGGGGGGAATTGGCTGGTGCCTTTCTCTGCATGATTTGTGAGCATGGGTGGTGGGTATCGTAGGCAAGGGGAGGCTCTGCCTCCCCAAACAGCCTACCGTCGCCCCGCTCCCAGGCCAGCGTGCCTCCTGCAGGGGCTCGGGGCCACCGGGGTGGCTGGTGCTGGGCCGAGCTGCCTGCCCAGCACTCTGGTTGTGTGGTGATCGCATTGCTCGGCCATCTATACAAGGCACTGGTGAGACCTCACCTAGAATACTGTGTGCAGTTCTGGTCTCCCATGTTTAAAAAGGATGAATTCAAACTGGAGCAGGTACAGAGAAGGGCTACTAGGATGATCCGAGGAATGGAAAACTTGTCTTATGAAAGGAGACTTAAGGAGCTGGGCTTGTTTAGCCTAACTAAAAGAAGGTTGAGGGGAGATATGATTGCTCTCTATAAATATATCAGAGGGATAAATACAGGAGAGGGAGAGGAATTATTTCAGCTCAGAACCAGTGTGGACACAAGAACAAATGGGTATAAACTGGCCACCAGGAAGTTTAGACTTGAAATCAGATGAAGGTTTCTAACCATCAGAGGAGTGAAGTTTTGGAAGAGCCTTCCAAGGGAAGCAGTGGGGGCAAAAGACATATCTGGTTTTAAGATTCTACTCGATAAGTTTATGGAGGAGATGGTATGATGGGATAATGGGATTTTGGTAAGTAATTGATCTTTAAATATTCAGGGTAAATAGGACTAATCCCCTGAGATGGGATATTAGATGGATGGGATCAGAGTTACCCAGGAAAGAATTTTCAGTAGTATCTGGCTGGTGAATCTTGCCCATATGCTCAGGGTTTAGCTGATCGCCATATTTGGGGTCGGGAAGGAATTTTCCTCCAGGGCAGATTGGAGAGGCCCTGGAGGTTTTTCGCCTTCCTCTGTAGCATGGGGCACGGGTCACTTGAGGGAGGCTTCTCTGCTCCTTGAAGTCTTTAAACCATGATTTAGGAACTTCAATAGCTCAGACATGGGTGAGGTTTTTCATAGGAGTAGGAGGATGAGATTCTGTGGCCTGCACTGTGCAGGAGGTCGGACTAGATGATCAGAATGGTCCCTTCTGACTTTAGTATCTATGAATCTATGAATCTGAGCACTAGGGCTGGGGGTGTGATGACTGCGCTGTCCAGCCACCCAGAGTCCTGGGGCTGGGGACACAGTGACCGTGCTGCCCGGCACCAGGACTGGGGGCCGCCCAGAGTCCCAGGACTGCGGGAGCTGGGGCCACGCTGCCCAGGGGTTTGGGGAACTGAGGCTGTGGCTCACCGAGGCTGGAGCCACGCTTCCCTGCTCCTAGCTGTCCAGTGCTGGGGCTGGGAGGCTGCAGTGGGGATGCTTTGGGCTCCTGCAGGGGAAGGGGGTAGGGGCAGGGCATCAGGCACAAGGGGAGAGGCTGAGTCACACGCTGCCCATGTTCGTGAGTGGCTCTGGGAGCATTCATGCAATCTAGCTTGGTGTGGGGTTCCACATGCTGTTGTGCTGAGTGATAATAGGGCCTGGAGGGGTTTACTGCTTGTTACTAGCAAAGCATTGTGAGAGACAGCAGTTACAGGCAGGTAAGCCTGACTTCAGTACCGTGCAAATTGGTTGAAACTATAGTAAAGAAAATAATTGTCAGACACAGAGATGAACATAATTTGTTGGGGAAGAGTCAACATAATTTTTGTAAAGGGAAATCATGCCTCACCAATCTGCTAGAATTCTTTGAGGGGGTCAACAAGCATGTGGACAAGGGGGATCTAGTGTACTTAGATTTTCAGAAAGCCTGTGACAAGGTCCCTCACCAAAGGCCCTTAAGCAAAGTAAGCTGTCATGGGATAAGAGGAAAGGTCCTCTCATGGGTCAGTAACTGGTTAAAAGGTAGGAAACAAAGAGAAGGAATAAATGGTCAGTTTTCAGAATGGAGAGGTAAGTAGTGGTGTCCCCCAGGGGTCTGTACTGGGACCAGTCCTATTCAACATGTTCATAAATGATCTGGAAAAAGGGGTAAATCGTGAGGTGGCAAAATTTGCAGATGATATAAAACTACTCAAGATAGTTAAGTCCCAGGCAAACTGCGAAGAGCTACAAAGGGATCTCTCAAAACTGGGTGACTGGGCAACAAAATGGCAGCTGAAATTTAATGTTGATAAATGCAAAGTAATGCGCATTGGAAACATAATCCCAACTCTACATGTAATATGATGGGGTCCAAATTAGCTGTTACCACTCAAGAAAGATCTTGGAGTCATTGTGGATACTTCTCTGAAAACATCCACTCAATGTGCAGTGGCTGTCAAAAAAGCAAACAGAATGTTTTGAACTATTAGGAAAGGGAGAGATATGAGACAGAAAGTATCATGTTGCCTCTGTATAAATCCATAGTATGCCTAGATAGTGAATACTGCGTGCAGATGTGGTCGCCCCATCTCGAAAAACATCTATTGGAAATGGAAAAAGTTCAGAAAATGGCAACAAAAATGATGAGGGGTCTGGAACGGCTTCCGTATGGGGAGAGATTAAGCAGACTAGGACTTTTCGGCGTGGAAAAGAGACGGCTAAGGGGGGATATGATAGATGTTTATACAACTGTGACTGGTATGGAGAAAGTAGAATCATAGACTATGAGGGTTGGAAGGGACCTCAGGAGGTCATCTAGTCCAACCCCCTGCTCAAAGCAGGACCAATCCCAATTTTTGGTCCAGATCCCTAAATGGCCCCCTTAAGGATTGAACTCACAACCCTGGGCTTAGCAGGCTAATGCTCAAACCACTGAGCTATTCCTCCTCACCTGTAGATAAGGAAATGTTATTTACTTCTTGTCAGAACACAAGAACTAGGAGTCACCCAACAAAATTAGCAGGCAGCAGGTTTAAAACAAACAAAAGGAAGTATTTCTTCACACAACGCACAGTCAACCTGTGGAACTCCTTGCCAGAGGATGTTGTGAAGGCCAAGACTATAAAGGGTTAAAAAGAGAACTAAATAAGTTCATGGAGGATAGGTCCATCAATGGCTATTAGCCAGGATGGGCAGGGCTGGTGTCTCTAGCCTCTGTTTGCCGGAAACTGGGAATGGGCCACAGGGGATGGATCACTTGATGATTCCCTGTTCTGTTCATTCCACTGGGGCACCTGGCATTGGCCACTGTCGGAAGACAGGAAACTGGGCTAGATGGACCTTTGGTCTGACCCATTGTGGCCATTCTCATGACAACCCGGGCTGGAGAGTTAAGGGGGGATAGCAGTACCCCAGGTCCAGGTTGCACCCTGGGTCCCATCCCAGTGACGATGCCACCCCATGTCTGGAGAAGTGTGCTGTGGAGGGGGCTCAGTATCATTGATAGCCCCCAGGCCCTGGGCATTGCACACACGCTGAGGATGGTGGCGAGACCCCCCCGGACCTGGGGGGCATCAACAATGCTAGTGTTATTGCCCTTGCCATCTGCACGTGTCCTGCAGCACCACAAGAGTTCCCTGTCCAGCAGGGGCAGAGTGTCCAAGCCCCAGAGCTCTCCCCGGTGGGTCACTTTAGGCCGCAGTTGTGCCAGGCTGGTCCCATGGCTGAAGTTTGCTGAGTCTCTGGCAATGGACACCAGTAAGTGAGGTGGCCATTTTGCCTCCCCACAGATCTCCCTCCCCCCTGGAATGGGAATGGGGCTCAAATCCCACCCCCCATTTGATATCTGTAATACTGTAGGGGTGCTGGAATGGGGGAGTCAGGGCTCTCTCCCTTTTGAAAACGGACGGGCCTGGCCCATCCACCGTTTGCCACAGGCCTGGCCCCCTGCCCCTTCTCTTCCCCCACAGTCCCCATCCCCCAGCCAGGCTGGAAGCTGGAACCTGGCCCGGGTAAGAGTGGCCCGGGGATCCCGGGCAGCTGTCGGGAGCTACGAACTCTCCACTGACCCAGGGTGGGAGCAGCCCCTGGTTTGTGCCCCCCTTCACCACAGCTGCCTGGGCAGCTCTTTGCCCCCCAGGTCATAGAATCATAGAATCATAGAATATCAGGGTTGGAAGGGACCCCAGAAGGTCATCTAGTCCAACCCCCTGCTCAAAGCAGGACCAAGTCCCAGTTAAATCATCCTAGCCAGGGCTTTGTCAAGCCTGACCTTAAAAACCTCTAAGGAAGGAGATTCTACCACCTCCCTAGGTAACGCATTCCAGTGTTTCACCACCCTCTTAGTGAAAAAGTTTTTCCTAATATCCAATCTAAACCTCCCCCATTGCAACTTGAGACCATTACTCCTCGTTCTGTCATCTGCTACCATTGAGAACAGTCTAGAGCCATCCTCTTTGAAACCCCCTTTCAGGTAGTTGAAAGCAGCTATCAAATCCCCCCTCATTCTTCTCTTCTGCAGACTAAACAATCCCAGCTCCCTCAGCCTCTCCTCATAAGTCATGTGCTCTAGACCCCTAATCATTTTCGTTGCCCTTCGTTGTACTCTTTCCAATTTATCCACATCCTTCCTGTAGTGTGGGGCCCAAAACTGGACACAGTACTCCAGATGAGGCCTCACCAGTGTCGAATAGAGGGGAACGATCACGTCCCTCGATCTGCTCGCTATGCCCCTACTTATACATCCCAAAATGCCATTGGCCTTCTTGGCAACAAGGGCACACTGCTGACTCATATCCAGCTTCTCGTCCACTGTCACCCCTAGGTCCTTTTCCGCAGAACTGCTGCCGAGCCATTCGGTCCCTAGTCTGTAGCGGTGCATTGGATTCTTCCATCCTAAGTGCAGGACCCTGCAATTATCCTTATTGAACCTCATTAGATTTCTTTTGGCCCAATCTTCCAATTTGTCTAGGTCCTTCTGTATCCTATCCCTCCCCTCCAGCGTATCTACCACTCCTCCCAGTTTAGTATCATCCGCAAATTTGCTGAGAGTGCAATCCACACCATCCTCCAGATCATTTATGAAGATATTGAACAAAACGGGCCCCAGGACCGACCCCTGGGGCACTCCACTTGACACCGGCTGCCAACTAGACATGGAGCCATTGATCACTACCCGTTGAGCCCGACAATCTAGCCAGCTTTCTACCCACCTTATAGTGCATTCATCCAGCCCATACTTCCTTAACTTGCTGACAAGAATGCTGTGGGAGACCGTGTCAAAAGCTTTGCTAAAGTCAAGAAACAATACATCCACTGCTTTCCCTTCATCCACAGAACCAGTAATCTCATCATAAAAGGCGATTAGATTAGTCAGGCATGACCTTCCCTTGGTGAATCCATGCTGACTGTTCCTGATCACTTTCCTCTCCTCTAAGTGCTTCAGGATTGATTCTTTGAGGACCTGCTCCATGATTTTTCCAGGGACTGAGGTGAGGCTGACCGGCCTGTAGTTCCCAGGATCCTCCTTCTTCCCTTTTTTAAAGATGGGCACTACATTAGCCTTTTTCCAGTCATCCGGGACTTCCCCCGTTCGCCACGAGTTTTCAAAGATAATGGCCAAGGGCTCTGCAATCACAGCCGCCAATTCCCTCAGCACTCTCGGATGCAATTCGTCCGGCCCCATGGACTTGTGCACGTCCAGCTTTTCTAAATAGTCCCTAACCACCTCTATCTCTACAGAGGGCTGGCCATCTCTTCCCCATTTTGTGATGCCCAGCACAGCAGTCTGGGAGCTGACCTTGTTAGTGAAAACAGAGGCAAAAAAAGCATTGAGTACATTAGCTTTTTCCACATCCTCTGTCACTAGCTTGCCTCCCTCATTCAGTAAGGGGCCCACACTTTCCTTGGCTTTCTTCTTGTTGCCAACATACCTGAAGAAACCCTTCTTGTTACTCTTGACATCTCTTGCTAGCTGCAGCTCCAGGTGCGATTTGGCCCTCCTGATATCTTTCCTACATGCCCGAGCAATATTTTTATACTCTTCCCTGGTCATATGTCCAACCTTCCACTTCTTGTAAGCTTCTTTTTTATGTTTAAGATCCGCTAAGATTTCACCATTAAGCCAAGCTGGTCGCCTGCCATATTTACTATTCTTTCGACTCATCGGGATGGTTTGTCCCTGTAACCTCAACAGGGATTCCTTGAAATACAGCCAGCTCTCCTGGACTCCCTTCCCTTTCATGTTAGTCCCCCAGGGGATCCTGGCCATCTGTTCCCTGAGGGAGTCAAAGTCTGCTTTCCTGAAGTCCAGGGTCCGTATCCTGCTGCTTACCTTTCTTCCCTGCGTCAGGATCCTGAACTCAACCAACTCATGGTCACTGCCTCCCAGATTCCCATCCACTTTTGCTTCCCCCACTAATTCTACCCGGTTTGTGAGCAGCAGGTCAAGAAAAGCGCTCCCCCTAGTTGGCTCCCCTAGCACTTGCACCAGGAAATTGTCCCCTACGCTTTCCAAAAACTTCCTGGATTGTCTATGCACCGCTGTATTGCTCTCCCAGCAGATATCAGGAAAATTAAAGTCACCCATGAGAATCAGGGCATGCGATCTAGTAGCTTCCGTGAGTTGCCGGAAGAAAGCCTCATCCACCTCATCCCCCTGGTCCGGCGGTCTATAGCAGACTCCCACCATGACATCACTCTTGTTGCACACACTTCTAAACTTAATCCAGAGACACTCAGGTTTTTCCACAGTTTCGTACCGGAGCTCTGAGCAGTCATACTGCTCCCTTACATACAGTGCTACTCCCCCACCTTTTCTGCCCTGCCTGTCCTTCCTGAACAGTTTATAACCATCCATGACTGTACTCCAGTCATGTGAGTTATCCCACCAAGTCTCTGTTATTCCAATCACGTCATAATTCCTTGACATCACCAGGACCTCCAGTTCTCCCTGCTTGTTTCCAAGGCTTTGTGCATTTGTATATAAGCACTTGAGATAACCTGTTGATCGCCCCTCATTCCCAGTATGAGGCAGGAGCCCTCCCCTCTCAGACATTCCTGCCTGTGCTTCCTCCCGGTATCCCGCTTTCCCACTTACCTCAGGGCTTTGGTCTCCTTCCCCCGGTGAACCTAGTTTAAAGCCCTCCTCACTAGGTTAGCCAGCCTGCTGGCAAAGATGTTCTTCCCTCTCTTCGTAAGATGGAGCCCGTCTCTGCCCAGCACTCCTCCTTCATGGAACACCATCCCATGGTCAAAGAATCCAAAGCCTTCTCTCCGACACCACCTGCGTAGCCATTCGTTGACCTCCACGATTCGACGGTCCCTACCCAGGCCTTTTCCTTCCACGGGGAGGATGGACGAGAACACCACTTGCGCCTCCAACTCCTTTATCCTTCTTCCCAGAGCCACGTAGTCCGCAGTGATCCGCTCAAGGTCATTCTTGGCAGTATCATTGGTGCCCACGTGGAGAAGCCGGAAGGGGTAGCGATCCGAGGGCTTGATGAGTCTCGGCAGTCTCTCCGTCACATCACGAATCTTAGCCCCTGGCAAGCAGCAGACTTCTCGGTTTTCCCGGTCAGGGCGGCAGATAGATGACTCAGTCCCCCGGAGGAGAGAGTCCCCGACCACCACCACCCGCCTTCTCCTCTTGGGAGTGGTGGTCGTGGAACCCCCAACCTCAGGACATCGCATCTCATGCCTCCCAACCAGCGGAGTCTCCTTCTGCTTTCTCCCCCCAGACATATCATCTGGTCCACTCTCCGCATTGGTACCTGTGGAGAGAACATGAAAGCGGTTAGTTACCTGTGTCTGTGTTACTGGTCCTGCCCCCACAGGCAGCTATGGACCCTCCACCCGCCTTATGTGGGAACACAGGCTGGGGGCTAGTCTCCTGGGAGGTGGAGGGGCCGGGGCTCCCCAAACCAGCTTCTGGCTTGGCTGGGGGCGGGGCCTCAGGGGCAAGAGGGGGCGGGGCCAATGAGGGGGCGGGGTCTCATGGCCCTCCCACTTTTAGGAAGACTCCGTTGCCCCTGCTGCGGGATGTGCCGCACCCAGCACACCGGAGCCCCGCCTGCCTGGCCTCTGGGCGTGACTACAACGTACTGGCTAAATCTGAAAGGCCCCACTGGAGATCGGGGCCTGGCATGCCAGGCGCTGCCCACCCCCACAGCGATGGGCCCTGCCCCCAAGGGTTCAGTTGAAATACGCTGGGGGGAGGAGGGGTCAGAGAGAGGCAAATGATGATGCACAGAGAGGGACAGTGACTTGCCCAAGGTCACCGGCAGACTGAGGTCTCAACCCTGTTCTCCTGACTCTCAGCCCAGTGCACTGCCCTCCAGATCATACCGCCCCCTTCCTGCCTCTCCCCACAGCGGTATCTTCAGCCTGTCCTGGAGCCGGGCCTTCCTGAGGGGCACCAGTGGGTCCCCAAAGGGCTTTGCTAACATCCCCGCAGGCAGGGGATATACTTGCAGTGAAATCCGAAGCCAGAATTTGTTCCAGTTACACGTTGAGCCAGTTTTGCACAAAGCTTGCAAGGTCCCCCATGCGAGGGGCTTTCTGACTGAAGCTAGAGAGTGGGCTGGAGAAGGGAGGAGGGGTCAGGCGCTTCTCTTCTCTCCTAGCACAGGGACAAGGGGACAGATCAGCAAAGTTGGAGGGGGGCAAATTGAAAATGATCCAAGTTTTTACTCTTTTGTACCAGGCTCAGCTGGCCTGTGGGACTCACTGCCACATGATACAGAGCCCAAAAGCTGAGCAGAGTTCAGAAAACATTGGACGTCTACTGCATAAGGAGCCTATCCAGAGTGACAACCAGAGGGATTACTGATAACCAGGAGCTCCGGAGGGGCCACAGGGGCTGGGAGGCCAGGGGGCTTCCTGAACCTTCCTATGAAGTGACTGGTGCCAGCCACTGAGCTGGAGCCTGGGCTGACCGGGCCAGTCACACACATGGGGAGGAGTCCAAAACACACGGTGACGGCAGGACCTTGGGGGAACCCCCCACACTCCTGCTTGCTGGGTCTGGCTCCTGGCCTGACCCTCGGGGCCAGCCAGTCGGCAGTGGGCTCTGCAGGGAGGACAGGGCCTGAAGGGGTCTTGGAGCTGCCCTGCCTGTCGCAGGGCTCCCACAGCTCAGAGCTGAGCCTGGGAGCAGATCAGCATGGGGAGGCCCTCAGCCCCCACCGGCGCCAGTCCTAAATCCCAGCACCATCCTGGCTCCCAAGCTCGCCCCCTCCCCCCGGTCAATTAAGATGCCAGCGGGAGGCGAGAGCCCAGCATTGATTGATGGCTGGTTACTCAGGAGACAGCAGCCGGCTCCCCCCCACTCTATGCCCCCCCCCGGGGGGCAGCTCCTCGTGCCCCTGCCCTGAGTCTCCTAATGAACGCGCTGGAGGCTGAGGCCAGCCCCGGGGCCACATGACACGCCTGGGCCCCACCGGAGGCGCTTGCCACTTGATTAACCATGCTGGGAACTGATTGGCAGTGACAGGCCGAGGTGAGACCCCAATTATCCTCCGGATCAATCTCCCCATCCTCGGCCACGCGCGCCAGACATGCCGGCTTGTTAGGCTCGGTTAGCCCTGCTCCCCGGGGAGCCTTTCCGAGGCCGGCTGCCTGGCCGCTCCGCCTGCCCTGGGGGGAGGGGGCCGAGAAGAGCCCCCAGCAGCTGCACGGGCACCAGGCAATCATTCGGCAGCTATTGACCAACAGGCCCGCGATGCACAGGCAGCTACTGGCAGGAGTTGCCACGGGGGGGCAATGGCCCTGTCAGCCCCCCAGAGACACACACCGACCCCTGGGCATGTTCACTCTGCACCCACCCCCTTCCCGCCCCCTGCAGTGACACCCCTCTGTGCACACACAGCCAGCCCCCCAACCTGCATTCACATCATCCCTGGTATCCCATGTCCACATCCACCAGCAATCTACAGACACACTACGTCATCTGGTGATGGCATTGCGCTGCCCAAAGGAGGTTGCTTCGGTACCCCCGTTTTAGAGCAGGGGAAACTGAGGCACAGAGACACATGACTGGTCTAAGGGCTCCCAGCAGTAAACTGAGAACAGAACCCTGGTCTCCTGAGTCCCAGCCCAGTGCTCGATCTGCTAGCGTGCGACTTTCCCTGTGCACAGCTGTCAGTGCATCCCGCTGTATTTCTGACCCCACAGCCTCTGCGGATTCAGCCCTGGGCCTCCCCACAGTGCGTGCTACCCCAGCTCTGCCCAATGCCCCTCAATCCTCCCGGCAGCCCCCACTAGCCCAGCTGAGCAGGAGCAATGGCTACAATGGCTCAGGACCCCAGATCTAGACCCTTTGGCTGTGGGGCCCAGAGCTGCCTCAGAACATCACGAATTATGATGCGTCCAAACTCACTCTCCCTTGTAACCCGTGCGTGGTTTAGAAGCCAGTTCTCCTGGGGCTGGCACAGAGCCACCCTGGCCCACTGCACTCTCCTGCCATGCTCTGCCCGTTCCAGCCCCCAGAGCCCCGGCCTGTCCTGGGCAACACCTGGGCACCTCCAGGGGCAAGGCTGGCATGCGACTGGCGGCAGCGTCTGGGCACCGCACACCATTGATTTCCCAGGTCCCTGCATGCTCCAGCCTTCCACCTCTGCCACGTGTCTAGTACTTGGAGCTGGCAGGAACGGGCAGCCTGGAGTTCCGGGTTCTAGTCCCAGCTCTGCCATTGGCTCAGTGTAGGCGTTGGGGCTGGCCCTGTCCCTGCTTTGTGCCTTAGTTTCCCCTTCTGTGGAAGAGGGATTGTGACCTGCGGGCAGAGCTGTGGCCCAGTGGTTAGTACGAGCAGTGTGCTCCGGGCTGCCCAAGTCGCAACGGGGAGGCAGCCCATGCCCCAGAGATCCTGCGCTTTGGGGCACCGCAGATGAACAGCCAAGGAAGGGGGAGCCTTGCTGGGCCCACTCAGCCTTCAGGACCTGGACAGAGCGAGCAGAGGCCAGCACCCACCGGAGAGGAGAAAGCCCCTAAATCGGCAGACTTACACCAGGGCTGGCTTTGGCCCGTCTTGAAGGATTTTCTTCTTGTCTGGACGGGTGCCTGCCCCCGAACCCTGCCCCAGCCTGGGGCCTGGAACAAGTCTGCAGGCAGGTGCTGAGCCATTGAACACAAGTGGCTGCAGAGGAGGCCCGGGGACGTGGTGGCACCTCCAGTTTGGGCACCCTCCCCAGAGTCCTTTTCAGCGTGGCCCTGGCCACCCTCGCCAGTCAGCGTCCAGGGACGGCTCTGCTCTGACCCCCAGAGCACCTCGGAGACTGCACGGTGCTGGGCAGCGCTTCCCCCAGTCACTGCCCATCGATTGCTGCCCCAGCCTCGCCCCTACCACCGTTTATCCCTCCTCCTCAAGAGGATTTTACCACCCCCCCGAAACATGCCCCCTCCCCTTTGCTAATGACCCAGGCCACATTCTGCTCAGGGGAAGGGCGTGAGCTAGGTCATTAATTTTAAATACAAACGACTGAGCTCCTGAGGGTTTCAGGATCAGCGTCCCAAGCTCTGCTGGCTCCTGGCTGTGCTGTGGGCTCTGCCTGCCGGCCACACTCCTCCACCCGCCTTCGTCAAGGAACCAGGGGATCTGCAGGGCCCAGGCCAGGCTCAAGACCACAGCTGGGCAGCTCAAGATCTGGCTCCTCTGTCTAGCTGTGCCCTTTGGTGCCTCAGTTTCCCCCGATCTGAGAGGGACCCAGCCCACAGGGCGTCGCGAGCCTTCAATTCAGCAGTGTCCAAAAGCGCCTGGAGCGCCCCGGCTGAAGGGGAAGGGCTTTGCCATCTCAGCTCGGAGGTACAAGCAGGGAGGGAGCCAGGGGCATCCGGTGCCAGCTGTTTGGTCTGGGATTCCCCAGCAGTGCCAGTGCACGATGAGATCACCCAAGGAGCTTGTGAAGCGAGAGAATGGGAGGGAAAATGGTGCAAAACCTTCCTCTTTGAACGGGCCTTTCCACCAGGAGAATGACACTCGCAACATAGATGCCCCCAGACCCTGACACTCCCTCCCACCCCCAGCTCCCAACCCTGACACCCCGTCCACCCCAACCCTGACACCCTGTCTACTCCCAGCCCCCAACTCTGACACCCCCTTCCACTCCCGGCCCCCAACCCTGACACCCCATCAACCCCCAGACCCCAACTCTCCCAGACCCTGACACCTCGAACCCCCTTCCCCCCCAAGCCCCAATGTCCCCAGACCCCGACCCCTACACTCCCTTCCAACACCAGACACTAATACTGACACCCCCAGACTCTTATCTCTACACCAGCCACCAGCCACCCCCAGTCCCCAACTCTCCCAGACTCTGACACTGACACCCGCTATCTGCTCCCAGACCCCGACACTCCCGACCCTCAGACCCCAACATTCTCTTCCAACATCAGACCCTGACCCTGTCCACCCCCAGACCCCAACACTCCCAGACCCTGACACCGACACCCCCCGTCCACCCCAACCCTGACACCCCATCCACCCCAGATCCCAACTAAACTGCCTCAGGCTGGCTGAGTGCAGCGATAAGCCACCTCCCCAAACCCAGGTGCCCCAAGGCGTGGTACTGGTGACACAGCACCGTCAGCTGGTGCTAGGGGGCGCTGTGCCAGGCTGCTCAGACGCTCTCAGCCCTTGCAGTTTCAGGGCCCTATGGGGCTCTGCGTCTGGGGCTGTAGAGCTGCTGTGGGGTGCTGTGCCCTCCGGGCAGCTGAGACAGAGCCCGTCCCCCTTTGCAGGGGTGCTGGGCAATGCTTCGTGATCCCCATCTCTTTGTGGAAGAGCTGCCAATCATTATTCCGACCCAGCGAGCTCTCTGAGCGGCCGTGGTGGTGGGAAAACACCCCCACTAGCCAGCGCTTGTTTGTCCCCGGGGAGGAGCTCGGATCAGTGCGCCCAAGGCAGGGAGACACCCAGGAGGGTGGTTTTCCCTGCCGAGTTTTTAATCAGTTTCACAAGCTGGCAGCATCTCAGGAAAGGGATCGAGGTGCAGAACTTGCCGTGGGACAGACACAGGGAACGCCCCATGGGTGCATGGCCAGACACCAGCTAGCAGTGGGCACTGGGCCCTGCTCCTCGGGCACCACCAGCCCCGGCCTGGCATGCAAGCCAGAGGACTAACTGCTAAGGGACAGGTTTCAGAGTAGCGAGCGGCTGTCGCCGCAGCCTGCTGCAGGAAAGAGACGTGATCCCATGCACTGCTATAGTGTATTCTCCGGAGGGTCCGGGTGAGTGGGCTGCAATCCGGGCTTAGAATCATAGAATCATAGAATCATAGAATATCAGGGTTGGAAGGGACCCCAGAAGGTCATCTAGTCCAACCCCCTGCTCAAAGCAGGACCAAGTCCCAGTTAAATCATCCCAGCCAGGGCTTTGTCGAGCCTGACCTTAAAAACCTCTAAGGAAGGAGATTCTACCACCTCCCTAGGTAACGCATTCCAGTGTTTCACCACCCTCTTAGTGAAAAAGTTTTTCCTAATATCCAATCTAAACCTCCCCCATTGCAACTTGAGACCATTACTCCTCGTTCTGTCATCTGCTACCATTGAGAACAGTCTAGAGCCATCCTCTTTGAAACCCCCTTTCAGGTAGTTGAAAGCAGCTATCAAATCCCCCCTCATTCTTCTCTTCTGCAGACTAAACAATCCCAGCTCCCTCAGCCTCTCCTCGTAAGTCATGTGCTCTAGACCCCTAATCATTTTCGTTGCCCTTCGTTGTACTCTTTCCAATTTATCCACATCCTTCCTGTAGTGTGGGGCCCAAACTGGACACAGTACTCCAGATGAGGCCTCACCAGTGTCGAATAGAGGGGAACGATCACGTCCCTCGATCTGCTCGCTATGCCCCTACTTATACATCCCAAAATGCCATTGGCCTTCTTGGCAACAAGGGCACACTGCTGACTCATATCCAGCTTCTCGTCCACTGTCACCCCTAGGTCCTTTTCCGCAGAACTGCTGCCGAGCCATTCGGTCCCTAGTCTGTAGCGGTGCATTGGATTCTTCCATCCTAAGTGCAGGACCCTGCACTTATCCTTATTGAACCTCATTAGATTTCTTTTGGCCCAATCCTCCAATTTGTCTAGGTCCTTCTGTATCCTATCCCTCCCCTCCAGCGTATCTACCACTCCTCCCAGTTTAGTATCATCCGCAAATTTGCTGAGAGTGCAATCCACACCATCCTCCAGATCATTTATGAAGATATTGAACAAAACGGGCCCCAGGACCGACCCCTGGGGCACTCCACTTGACACCGGCTGCCAACTAGACATGGAGCCATTGATCACTACCCGTTGAGCCCGACAATCTAGCCAGCTTTCTACCCACCTTATAGTGCATTCATCCAGCCCATACTTCCTTAACTTGCTGACAAGAATGCTGTGGGAGACCGTGTCAAAAGCTTTGCTAAAGTCAAGAAACAATACATCCACTGCTTTCCCTTCATCCACAGAACCAGTAATCTCATCATAAAAGGCGATTAGATTAGTCAGGCATGACCTTCCCTTGGTGAATCCATGCTGACTGTTCCTGATCACTTTCCTCTCCTCTAAGTGCTTCAGGATTGATTCTTTGAGGACCTGCTCCATGATTTTTCCAGGTACTGAGGTGAGGCTGACCGGCCTGTAGTTCCCAGGATCCTCCTTCTTCCCTTTTTTAAAGATGGGCACTACATTAGCCTTTTTCCAGTCATCCGGGACTTCCCCCGTTCGCCACGAGTTTTCAAAGATAATGGCCAAGGGCTCTGCAATCACAGCCGCCAATTCCTTCAGCACTCTCGGATGCAATTCGTCCGGCCCCATGGACTTGTGCACGTCCAGCTTTTCTAAATAGTCCCTAACCACCTCTATCTCTACAGAGGGCTGGCCATCTCTTCCCCATTTTGTGTTGCCCAGCACAGCAGTCTGGGAGCTGACCTTGTTAGTGAAAACAGAGGCAAAAAAAGCATTGAGTACATTAGCTTTTTCCACATCCTCTGTCACTAGCTTGCCTTCCTCATTCAGTAAGGGGCCCACACTTTCCTTGGCTTTCTTCTTGTTGCCAACATACCTGAAGAAACCCTTCTTGTTACTCTTGACATCTCTTGCTAGCTGCAGCTCCAGGTGCGATTTGGCCCTCCTGATATCTTTCCTACATGCCCGAGCAATATTTTTATACTCTTCCCTGGTCATATGTCCAACCTTCCACTTCTTGTAAGCTTCTTTTTTATGTTTAAGGTCCGCTAGGATTTCACCATTAAGCATTCCACCATGCTTCTTGAACTAGGGGTTGCTTTTTACTGTAGTGAAAGTGAATTTAGTCAGGTGGTATTGCACCACTCTGGGGTCGGCTCTGCGGTTTCAAGCTTAACAGAGTCCTTGCTTCAGGTTACAGAGTAGCAGCCGTGTTAATCTGTATTCGCAAAAAGAAAAGGAGTACTTGTGGCACCTTAAATTTGTTAGTCTCTAAGGTGCCACAAGTACTCCTTTTCTTTTTGCTTCAGGTTAGAGTCTCTCGGGACACAAAGCCCAAGGGCAGTGACCACCCAGACATTCACTCGTACAAGGTCTGGGCTGTTTTACAAGTGTTATTAAAGTTACAGTTAAAGTTACGATTACTCGAGCCTATAGAAATCCTATCCAGCCCTATGCACCAGTTACAAAGATGGTTACACTCCTGGCCCCCTAGGTAGCCTTAGGGCCTGCTGGGTCTCTCGTGGATCATCCTGCTGGAGGTGCCCATGGGGAGCTCAGTTTTGCTAATCTGGGCCTCCCCTTTTAATAATGTGATTGTGACTGTACCTCGTTAGCATTTACGCACCCAGTGCGCCCTCTCCCTGGGTCTCCCCAAAATCCTGCTCAACTGGTTTGTGGCAATGTAATACTCACCGTGGCCTGCAGGTGGCAGCATCCTGTCACCATTGCCTCAAGCTGCTTTGAAATATGTGCGCGTGTGCTCTTGTGTATGAACTCACACGTGCGTGTGCATGTTTGCGCGTGCATGTGTTTGTATGTGCATGTGTGCATGCACATCTGCCTGTCAGCCTGTGCCTGTATGTCCGTGTGCCCCCCTGTCGCAGGGTACACCCCAGGAGTCTGGGCGACTGGGCATTACAGACGTGGCTGCTGCCGGCAGCCCCTTGCCATCCTACCGGGCAGCCAGTGACACGGGGGCCATGCCGGGGCCTTTGCTTTGAGGATGGAAACCCCCTTTAACTTGTGCCGCTCCCCGGGGGGCTCAGGCCTCTGCACGACGGCATTTCCTTGCCATGGGCGCAGCGCCCGACCCCAGCCCAGAGGAGCCGCTTTGGGAGAACTCAGCCCTAGCTGGGCCATCGCCTGGGCTCCCAGCCATGCCTGCTCTGGCCTGTTCACTGACACACGCCTTCCTTTCCCCATTTCTGGGCGTCCCCGAAAGCAGAGCTGACAAGAGCCCTTTGGCTCAGCAGAGCTTCCTCCCCACGGCTGCAGTGGGACCAGCCCCTACAGCCAGGCCTGCAGTCGGTGGAGAGGGAAGTAAAGGGGTCAGTTGCCCAGGGGCCCAGCGCTTTAAAAGGGCCCGGGTGGATGGGATAGATACAGGAGAACCTCAGAGTCCCAGACACCTCGGGATGGAGTTGTCCGTAACTCTGAAAAGTAAAACTATTTCCCCATGGTATTTCTCCCCCCCACCCCACCCCCCACTGTTCCTCTGATATTCTTGTTAACTGCTGGAATTAGCCTACCTTGCTTGTCACCATGAAAGGTTTTCCTCCTTTCCACCCCCTGCTGCTGGTGATGGCTTATCTTAAGTGATCACTCTCCTTACAGTGTGTATGATAAACCCATTGTTTCATGTTCTCTGTGTGTGTGTATATAAATCTCTCCTCTGTTTTTTCCACCAAATGCATCCGGTGAAGTGAGCTGTAGCTCACGAAAGCTTATGCTCAAATAAATTTGTTAGTCTCTAAGGTGCCACAAGTCCTCCTTTTCTTTTTGCGAATACAGACTAACACGGCTGCTACTCTGAAATCTGAAATGTTTGTAACTCGGAACAAGACCTTATGGACTTCAGCTACTGGGAAGAGTGCGGGCTGGGAGGGGGGATTGGGGCTGCAGCTGTGGGGAGGGCTGGGGGTGGGAAGGGGCTGAGTGAGAGTGGGGAGATCTCAGGGGGTGGGGGGCAGTAGGCGCTCTGGGTTCAGCCCTGTGACTCTGTTCTCGGCTTCGGCTGGGTTGGGGTCACCGGAGATCAGGGCTCCCCACAGCTCCGCTCCCAGTTTCAGTGGGGGCAGAGGCACTGGGGCTCGGAGCTTTAGCTATGGGGGGAGCACTGCAGCTGAAATCAGCCTTCCCCTTGTAACTAAAACCCGAGCCTCGGCACCCCCAACAGGGCTCAAGCCCCAAACCCCAGCGTTCCCCCTGTGTCTAAAGCCCTCAGCCTGGTGGTCCCGAGGATCAGAAGCCCCCAGCACCCTCCCCTCGGCCCCGACCCCTAAATCTCAGCCATCCCTTTCTGGGGGGGGTCATTCACTATTCTGTCCTGGGGCCTGGAATTGCAGTCGGTGGGTCTGCCTGCAGCCTGCTGGCTGGTGCCCCGGCCAGGCCTGGCCGAAGTGCTCTCAGCCTGTCCCGTGGGGAGAGACACGCAGCCCTGACTGGACACGTCTCCCGCTGGCCAGCCTCCCCCTCCCTCCCATCCCTCCTAGGTAGACCCCCAGGCATAAGGGGAAAGCCCCCTTCCCTCCTTGGTGATGACACCCGTCCGTGGCTCGTGGCCCTGCCCCCGCAGTCATTGCTTGGCGAAGCTGGCCAGACAGACGTCCAAGTTGTGCACTGTGTCCAGTGACCGCTTGCCTTCCCCGGCTCTGAGCCCGCCCGCGTGGCCCAGGCGTGCTGCTCCGAACCAGACATGCTCCCCGGCCCTAGAGAGGGGTATCGCCTCTTGGGGGTCAGGAGGCTCCCAAAGCTGCCCTGCCTTTTGGTAGTCACCTGGCACTGCAAACTGACGTCTAATGTGCTGTAGGCTCCCGGGCGAGCCTGGGGCCAGCTGTTACAGCAAGGGCCGTGCCCGCAGGATTTCCAAACGAGGAATCGGCCTGGCCGCCCCCTGAGTCCTGGGGAGACTCCTAGAGCCGCGGGCTTGGATGGCTCAGCCTGCAGCAGGATTCTCTGCACCAGCCACAGGGCCAGACCCAGAGCCAGTGAGATCCTATTTGACAAAGCCCTGCCGGGGGTGGGTCTGATTGAAAGGAGTCTGTGGGGTCCAGGACCTGGTGTTTGTCTATCCCTGGGTAGTCAGAGGGACAAGGTGGGGGAGGTGATATCTGGTGTCGCCCCAACTTCAGTGGATGAGAGACGTGCTTTCGAGCCACACCGAGCTCTTCTTTTCTCCCCCCAGCAGAAGTAAGTCCAACGAGAGAGATCACCTCGCCCCCCCTCATCTCCTGGGACCCACACGGCACCTCACCGGGGGCGTAATTCCCAGCCAGCTGGATGGACACGTGCTCGCTCTGCTCAAGTGCCACCCCGGGGTCAGGCAGGATTGCACGCAGGTGGCTAATCCAGCCTGCTGCCAGGCTGCCATGGCCACCCTGCTAATTTCAGGCACTAGCTCCAGCAGAGCTCTCACCAGGACGCCTGACTCGGCTGGGAATTACGCCTCCCAGCTGCCATGCAGATGGATCTGCTGAGGCCGCTTGGACTTTCTCAGAAACAGCCAGGACAGAACTCATGGTCCCCGGCTCAGAGAGCACCATCCCTGGCCACTGGAGCTAAGGGAGACTCTCTCCTAGCTGTTGGTATGGGGACTATGACACACAGCTGAGTCTGGCTGGCCAGGCGCTGCCATCGCTCTATAATGCATCACCTGCCTTCGGATGACAGCCCCACACAAGGTCGGTTGGGTAGCGCTGGCACAGGAAGCCACAACGGGCCACTTCCCCAAGCCAGTCAGACCCCAGTGCCCTCACCCGTGCCCTGGCAGCCCTGCACTGCCCTGGCCTGCGGGGCTGGGAGCTGGAGCAGCCAATAGCAGGGTGCTGGGACCGGAGCTGAGATGACCCCTTTGCTCTGTGGTGCAGGGCAGGACCCATGGGCAGCGTCTCTTACCTGGGAGTCAATGTGGTCAGGAATCAGCTGGTCGGGTTATTCCTGCCCCAAGCCTGAGCCCCGGCTTGCTCTGGGAAGGGTGGGCATAAAGCTTTTCCCACGTGGGACAGGCTCACCCCTCCCTGAGGCAGCGCAGGGGCCTGGAAGTGAGGGTAAGTCCCAGGGGAAATGGCTTGTAAGGCGCACTGGGGCCCGGGGCACATGATGACTGCAATTTACCCTCACTGCTGCCACCCCTGTCCATGCCTCAGTTCCCCCAGCAAAGTACTTTGAGATCCTCTGAGGACAATGTATTCTGTAGTGACCCCAGCCTGGCTCGGGTTGGCAGCAGGGCTAGAACCTGCCACTGCAGGCTCAGCCCCCGCAATCAGGGTCCTTGGTTTAACGCGCTCAGTGGCCAGTGTGTTCAGCCCCTGCAGAAAGCACTGGGCCCCAGTGCGGGAGGAACTCTCCTGGCCGGCAGCAGTAGCAGGCTCTTCTCTGGGGCCAGCAGCTAGAAGCAGGCAGGGCCCCCTTAACCAGTGTGTTATGTGCCCCCTAGCTGGGGCCACTCATGGCCAACAGCTAAGGATACCGGGAGGGCCAAATACCCGGGAGGGCCAACACTTCCTCTAGTGCCCCCGGATCTGGCTCCAAACCGTCCCCTCTTGGAGACACCTTGAGAGTCGCTTTCGACACGCAACCGGGGAGCTGCACAAAGGACGCTGGACCATCACACTGCACGGCCCACAGGGGAGACCGTGCTGGCCAGCCCTGCCGCGCTTCACCCATGTGCCAGTGCTCCGAGGGGAGACTCCTAGAGCCAGAGGGCTGGAAGGGACCACAGGGGTCAGCTAGTCTAACCCCCGCTGAGAGGCCAGCTTATCCTGGCACCAGGCCGGTGCCCAGCCACCTCCAGTGTCTGGGGTGGCGTGGCAGGGAGGGGGATTTATAGCCAACTTGGCCTCACTGCCCTGTGCTCCCAGCCCTGCCTCATTATAACAGCCCTTAACCCGGGGAAGACGTCTCAGGTCCCAAAGCTAAACGGGCCCCGTGTTTTTAACCTTTCCTCCTAGGCCAGGTTTACGAAACGCTGGCACGTCTGGCCGCTCTCCTCTGGCCTCTGGCCCGTGTGTCCGCAATTAAACGGGAGACAGCACCCCGCAGAATTTCGGGGCTGGACGCTGATGTGATGCAGCAGGGAGGGGGGAGTGTTGACCTGGGAATGTGACAGGGGAGTTTTACTGGGGATGGGAGATCTGAGAGCCTGGCACCTGAGCCAGGAGGGGGAGGAGGAGGTAACACCTCTGCCCTGGGAATGTGGACAAAGGCTGCAGGAGGGAGCCTGCGGGGAAGGGGGGGTTAGTTTCAGTTTGGGGCTGGGTGGCGGAACACAGGGAACCCCAGGGCCAGGGTCTAAGCTCCCTGCTCCCCCAGAAGGACTTGACTGAGGGGTCCTGGTTGTACCCCCAAAGTCTGGCTCAGACTGTGTTCCTATTGTCCAATAAACCTTCCATTTTACTGGCTGGCTGAGAGTCACAGTGAATCCCAGGAAGAGGGGTGCAGGCCCCAGACTCCCCCACACTCCGTGACAACTGGTGGTAGCGATGGGATCTACTGCACCCCGTGAACGGCGCTTCCTGCAGTAACCGACTGGGGAAGAGTAAAAAGAAGGGGGATTGACGGGGACCAGGCGTGCTGAAGATTCAGAGGGAGACGGTTTCAGGGGGCAGTTAACCCCTGGGAGTGTGTGACCAGAGAGAAAGACTTTTGCAGTAACAGGGTTCCCCGGGGGATTGCAGCAAGCGGTCCCAGGGGCGAAGGAGTCTGCAGCTCGACCCTGGCAAAGAGGTGGTGACCTCAAGAAGGGCTGGCACCCTAGGGGTTCTCCCTGGAGACTGTGGAAAGCTGCCCAGGCCTGCGAGTGGCCAGCAGGGAGATGTATCCTAAACGCCTTAAGAGCGACCTGGTGGAGCTGTGCAGGCGGAGGGGGCTGCACATTGGGAGGTCCACCAAGGAACAGCTGATTGCCCAGTTGGAGGGGAGGGATCGCTTGGATGACCCGATCCCTGTCCCTGAGGGAAGCCGCCTGGTGGATGCAGCGTGGGCCCTGGGGCCTGACCGGGCTGGGAGGGGTCAGACTGCTGCCGAGGACATCCTGAGACCCTTCCTACCTATGCCTGGGGGAGGGGTTGGGGGAAGCCCAGCGAATACCAAGGGCACCCTGACCCCGGCAGCCAGCAGGGGATCCTCTCGGCGGAGCTCCCCATCCCTGGAGTGGAGGCAGCTGGAATGGGAGAGGGAGATGAAAATGAGGGAGCTGGAGGATCATGAAAAACAGCGTCAGCATGAGCGGGTAGAGAAAGAGAAACAGAGGCAGCATGAACTGGAACTGGCCAGGCTGAGGAGCAGTGGGGCCCTGGCTGCGGTGAGTGAGGGGGGACCCAAGACTGCAAGGAGCTTTGGTAAGTGCTTCCTGGCCCAGCGTAAGGAGGGGGAGGACATAGATAGCTTCCTGACGGCCTTTGAGAATGCCTGCGAGATGCACAGGGTTGACCCTACAGACAGGCTCCAGTTTCTCACCCCCTTACTGGACCCCAAAGCCATGGAGGTGTACAGCTGAATGACAGGGGCGGAGGCAGGGGACTACGAATTGTTCAAAAAGGCCCTGCTCCGTGAGTTTGGGCTGACCCCCGAGATGTACCGGAAAAGGTTCCAGAGTCAGCGTAAAACACCTGAGGTCACATACCTACAACTGGTCAACCGGATGCAGGGATATGCCCGCAAGTGGACAGCTGGGGCCCAAGCTAAAGAGAACCTGCTTGACCTAATTGTACTGGAGCAACTGTATGAACAGTGCCCATCCGACCTGAGGCTATGGTTGGTGGACAAAAAGCTAGAGAACCCACAGCATGCAGGGCAGCTGGCCGACGAGTTTGTGAACAGTCAGTCCGGGGGTAGCAGGGAGGAGTCCCAAAAGAACAGGCACCCCACGATGCAGAGAGAGAGTCATCATGGGACCTCCCAGCAGGGAAATATGGAGAACCCCCTCCCAAGGGAAACGCCTGGTGTCGGGATCCTCCGACCCGCTAGAGGGGACCGATGTGACCTGAGTTGCTATCACTGTGGCCAGTGAGGCCACGTATGGACCCAGTGCCCCAGGCTCAGGGACAGACTGAGCAGACCCAACCTACCCAGGGTTAACTGGATAGGGACCCAGTTGGACGAGGAGCAGACAACCCAGGCAAGGGGGGCTGACAACTTACAACCTGCTCAGGAGGGAAGAGTACCCCAGGCCAGCTCCGCCAGAGGGCTGGATACCCTGGACTCAGGGTTCTCGGTTTACAGGGTGGGCGCGGGGCTGTCCCTCTGGAGAGAGTGCCTTGTTCCCCTGGAGGTGGATGGCAAGAAGGTCAATGGATACTGGGATACGGGCGTGGAGGTGATGCTGGCCCGGCCCGAGGTGGTGGCCCCAGATCGGGTGGTGCCCAACACCAACCTGACCCTCACGGGGTGGGTGGGACCTCATTCAAGGTGCCCGTGGCAAGGGTACACCTGAAATGGGGACCCAAGGAGGGCCCCAAGGACGTGGGGGTGCACCACCATTTGCCCACTGAGGTTTTGATGGGAAGGGACCTAGAGGACTGGCCAAGCAACCCCCAGACCGCCCTGGTTGTGACCCGTAGCCAGAGCCGGCGAGGGGCACTGCGCCCGACCTCTGGGAGGGTATCACACTGGAGGCGCAGGACCCTACCCTGGAGGAGAGGGAGCGCCGAGGGGCACGGCTCAGAGAGGCTGTGGCCTCAGACCCGGCCAGTGAGAGGGAACCGGGCCCCGTCCCTTCCCCAGCCGCTGAGTTCCAGGCCGAGTTGCAGAAAGATCCCTCCTTGCGGAAGCTCCGGGACCTGGCCGACCTCAGCGTGGGACGGACCATGAGGAGAGGTTGCCAGGAGAGGTGCCTGTGGGAGGAGGGGTTCCTGTCCCGAGAATGGGCTCCCCCAGGGGAAGTGGAGTCCTGTGGGGTCAGGAGGCAGCTGGTGGTCCCCAAGAAGTTTCGCCACAAGCTCCTGTACCTGGCCCATGACATCTCCCTCTCAGGGCACCAGGGAATCCGGCGCACCCGGCAGAGGCTGCTACAGAACTTTTACTGGCCTGGGGTCTTTACCACTGTCCGGCAGTATTGCCGATCCTGCAACCCCTGTCAGAGGGTGGGGAAGGCCCCGGACAAGGGGAAAGCGGCTTTGAGACCTTTGCCCATCATAGAGGAGCCTTTCCAGAAGGTGGCCATGGACATAGTGGGGCCTCTCAGCAAGACGACCCGGTCGGGGAAGAAATACATTCTGGTGGTGGTAGATTTTACCACCTGCTACCCCGAGGCAGTGCCCTTAGCCTCCACTGAAGCAGACACCGGGGCAGATGCGTTGCTGACCATTTTCAGCCGAGTGGGGTTCCCCAAGGAAGTCTTGACAAACCAAGGATCCAACTTCATGTCGGCCCTGCTCTGGGGCTTGTGGGAGAAATGAGGGGTCTGGCACAACTGGGCCTCAGCTTATCACCCCCAGTCCAATGGGCTGGTGGAGAGGTTCAATGGGACGCTAAAGATGATGCTGAAAACCTTTATGAACCAGCACCCGCAGGACTGGGACAAGTACTAACCTCACCTGCTGTTCGCGTACAGGGAGGTACCCCAGGAGTCTACCGGATTTTTGCCTTTCGAACTGTTATATTGCAGGAGGGTAAGGGGCCCCCTGGACCTGATGAGAGATGAATAGGAGGGGAAGGCTACTCCCGATGGAGAGTCAGTGGTGGAGTATGTCCTGATCTTCTGAGAGAGACTTGCTGAACTCATGGGCCTGGCCAGGGAGAATCTGGCCAGAGCCCAGAAGAAGCAGAAGGTCTGGTATGACCGCACGGTGCGGGCCCGCGCCTACGCCACCGGGGATCCGGTGATGGTTCTCATCCCCGTGAGAAAGAACAAACTACAGGCCGCCCGGGAGGGCCCTTTCAAGGTTGTCAAGCAGCTAAATGAGGTAAACTATGTGGTGGAGCTGTCGAACCGGGCCCACCACCGCAGGGTGTACCATGTGAATGGGATGAAGCCATATTATACCAGAGGGAATGTGGTGTTGGCCGTGTGTGGACATTGGGAGGAACAGGGAGATGACCCTTTAGTAGATCTATTCCCTGAGACAAGAGCTGGTTCACCCCTGGAAACAATTCCCCCCTCGGATCAGCTCACCCCTGCCCAGCAAGCTGAGATCAGGGGGGAGCTGCATCCGTACCAACAGCTGTTTTCCAACCAGCCTGGACGCACTAATCTGACTGTCCACAAGGTGCAGACAAGGTTGCACCCGCCGATAAGATGCTCCCCCTTCCGAGTCACAGCGAAAACAGCTCAGGACCTGGAAAGAGAGGTCAGTGACATGCTGGCTTTGGGGGTGATCCAGCCATCGGCCAGCCCTCACTGGTGGTGCTGATCCCCAAAAAGGACGGGTCGATCCAGTTCTGTATGGACTATCGGAAGCTCAATGCCATCACTGTATCTGATGCCTACCCCATGCCCAGGCCTGACGAGCTCCTAGACAAATTGGGAGGAGCTCGAGCCCTTACCACCATGGACCTTACAAAGGGCTACTTTTCTGAGGGGTCCTGGTTGTACCCCCAAGCTCTGTTTTAGACTGTGTTCCTATTGTCCAATAAACTTTCCATTTTACTGGCTGGCTGAGAGTCACAGTGAATCCCAGGAAGAGGGGTGCAGGCCCCAGACTCCCCCACACTCCGTGACAGCCACCATGAACATTCACTAGCCTAGGCGCCTTCCCCAGTTGTGGAAGAGCCGGATGCTTTGCCCCATCCATCCCGCCAACCCCGACGTGTCCGGAAGAGGAGAGTGGCAGCCGGTGCCCCACCCTCCCTTGATTCCAGGCGCGGCCAGTGGCACCGTTCGAGAGCCCAGCCTGCAGGACGGCGCTGGCTGTGGAAGCAATCCTCTCATCCGTCGTTACTGGGGGGAAATCCATCAGGGCTTCCAACACAAAATCAAAGCCGGGCGGATATTTACGGGCCACAACTCCCCTGCCCGATGCCGCCTCCGTAACAAATGGCCACTTTGCGTCCCGCCTCCCCCCTCCCCGCCACTCCAGTTATTGGCGCCGTATTGACCCGTCTCCCCTCCTGCTGGTCAGCGAGGCATCAATGAACACTGCAGCAGCCAGCCGGGGCCGCTTCTCTCCGCCCGAGGTCCGCCCGGCACTGACAGCGGGGAATGCGTTTGGGTTTGTCCCCATGCCGAGCGAGCCCGAGAGCCCAACAAGCTGCAGGAAACAGGCCTGCATTTCCCACAGACCTCCCCTAGGCCTCATTAACCCAACCGCTCAGCCTCTAGTTAAGTCAACTTCTTCCTCAAGCCAGCAGCGCCTGCTGTCCACGCAGCCCAGGCCTGCTGCCTCGTTCACAGGCCTGCAGAGACTACAAGTCCCAGGATGCCCCTCACCTCAAGGGGGAGTGTGGCATGCTGGGAGCTGTAGTCTCCATTGTCTGCACCTCTCTAGCCTAGAGAAGGGGGCTGTGGAGAGACAGTGGCCATTTTGTTGCTGCATGTTACAGAAGGAGATGTACACACTGTGCTCTCCTGTGGAAACAGTGTGTGCACCTTATAGCTACCATCCGGGGTCCCCAGGAGGTTCTCTGCTCTGGGTTATACAGGAGGTCTACCTAGAGGACCACAATAGTTCCTGCTGGCCTATGAACCCATGTGTCCTCAGGGGGCATTGAACCAGGGACATTCCCCATTCCAACAAGAGACTCTGCTCCTTGACAGGTTTCAGAGTAGCAGCCGTGTTAGTCTGTATTCGCAAAAAGAAAAGGAGGACTTGTGGGACCTTAGAGACTAACAAATTTTTTTGCATTTGGAGAGGAAGATGATGTCTGTCTGTATCTGTACAAGTTTTTTCAGGAAGTTGTTAGTCTCTAAGGTGCCACAAGTACTCCTTTTCTTTCTGCTCCTTGAGTTACAGGAGCAGCTCCCCTACCTGGTAGCAGCTGCAGGCTGTTATCCTCCGTGGCCCATCAAGCAGCAGGCGCTCCGTGTATGGAAAGGCAGAGGCACATCAGACATGGCCCAGTGTTACGCTCATTGCCTAGCGTGTGTCTGGAAAAGCCACCAGGAGACGTGGCCAGTCTGAGCTGAGGACAGCGGGTCGGTGGCCTGCAGGACCAAGGCCTCTCCAGTGCTGCTCCAGGGAAGGATTCAGGTAGAAACTAGGGCTCATGTTTGCTGGCACGTGCCTGGTGTCATTGTTCATGTCCTGGTGATGCTGACGTCTCCGGGCCTGCTCTGTCCTCAGAGGCACCCCCCCCCCCCACCGTCTGCAGGGGCAGCCCTGGCTCTGAGCAAGTCAGGGGGAAGAGCCAGCTATAGGGGTCTCAGACTCCATTTGATGATGTCAAGGCCAGGAGGCCCCAGGCTAGTCTAAGCCCCTCCGTGAGCCAGGGCACAGACCCTCCCTAGCACTCACCCCATGGAGCCCAGGAACTGCCGGGAGTGCTACACGCCTCACCCAAACTGCCCCTTCTCCCACTAGCACTTTGCACCAGGGAGATTTCCCTGCATGCGCTTTGCATCCCTGGCCAGGCTGCCCCCATCCCTCGGCCCTGAGTTACTCTCCACACTAGAACAGGGTCCCAAAGCAGGTTCAGCTCCAGAAAACCCCCGGCCTGGGGCCCACTCCAATTTGGAAGGCGTCAGCCAGTGCCAGCCTGGGCAGCACTTCTAGTCAGACCCATAGACCTCACCCACGGGGAGGCCAGAGAAACAGCGGCTGCCCGTTTCCCTGCACCACTCCTGCAGCTGGAGAGGCGCTGCCAAGCTGCACGGTAGCTGGTCTAGCTTGCCCAGGTCCTGCCACACTCCTGTGCTGTGGTGTTGCCCCGGCCTGGCCAGGATCAACCCTAGTATCGGCCCCAAAGCCTGGCCTAACACAGCCCCCCCGCACACACATGCTGCAAGAGCTGATTTCAGCAAGCGGCTGTGTCCCACGAGTGCACCGACGCGGTCCCAGCGCAACAGGGGCACTGTCGGGTGCTTGGGGCTCCCCCAGTCAATATTACCATGTAGTTGCCCTAGCCATTCATATCGCCTGAGGGGTGGTCTTGGTTAATATCAGCCTCCTAGGTCCATAAGGCTGGATGTGGGTGGCAGGCAGTGGCCCGCGGCCTGGCCTGACACCATCCTGAGGCCGTCAGTGGGGTACTCGAGGGACGCAGCCCCGTTGGTAGCGTGCCAGGAACCCCCCTGAAAGGGAGCAGATTGGTACCCCTGGCATGCACAGTCACTGCAGCATCATGGGATCAGCATCGCTGCACCAGAAGATCCCAGCGCTGCCCCACTCCCTGTCCCTGCCATGGCTTGGGGGACCGCATATTGGACCCTGGTAGTGCCGGGCATGAACGTATGTTCGCACAGGGTGAGCCACTCGCTCGCGGGGCACTAGCGATAGACCAGCGCCCCCAGATCGCAGGCCCCAGGCGGTGGGGATGTGGTCCCTGGAGGAATTGTGGGACCTATGGAGAGGTGTGGGGGGAAGCAGCGCCGGGGCACTCTCCGTCCCAGGCGAATGCGCCAAGGGGATCTGCAGGGAGGTGGAGAGATCCCCTGAGAGTCGGTGTTGCCCCAGCTGCAGGGTCAGCTCCAAGTCCAGTCTCCCCCGTGCGGGGGTTTTGCTTCTGGCTCCTCTCCAGGGAGGTGTCCATGGGCCCTGGGCTCAGCCCTCCTCCATTCTGACCAGAGGCCTGATCCTGGAGCAGGGCCAGGTTCAGCCCCGGCCATTAGCAGGGCAAGCAGAGCAGGTGAAAGCTGCGGGGCCCATGTGTATCAAGGCTCCCGTTAGGGCTGGGCAGCAGGAGGCTTGGGCTGGCTGTGCGTGGGGCAGGGTAACCCACGGGTGAGGGGGTGTGATGCGTCTGGCCCACAGGGGCCGTGAGTCTGGGTCAGCCCGAGCTGTAGCTGCTTGTGCTTTTAGCTCCGGGGTCCCTGGGTCAATCCCCGCTGTACTGGGGCTGCAGTGAGGAAAGCCCCCTGCAGATTGGTCACCTGGAGGCTTCCTGCCCCGTCCCAGCTGGAAAAAGCCCTTCTGAGAGGGGGAAGCTGGAGGAAGCTTCAGTCAGCGGTGAGCAGCAAAGGATGGGGGCAGCTGGGCTGGGCGTGAAGTTGAGAGAGCGAATCTCCCGGGGTTTGCAGCGCACCCCCTGCTCGGCTGGGGACGTGGCCATGTAGGGGGTGCGGGAAGGCTCTGGGGAGGCACCCCGGGAGCGTGGAAGTCGCTGCCTGCTTAGGAGGAGGTTGTGAGGCCTAAATGGGCTGTAAAGTGCTTTGAGACCCCAGACGGGCAGCACTGAGGGTGGGTATGACCCGCCAGGCCTTGCCTTTCCCGGCTTGTTGGCGGGTTGGCACCAGTACCCGGCTGGAGCATTGGGCTGAGTCAAAGGGCAACACGCCACCTACTGAGTCGCCAGCATCAAGGCCCATCACACCCCTCTGCTCTGGGGGTGCGTTTCCTGCCTGCGTGCGAGGGGATCTCACCCCCGGGTGGCTGTGGATGCCAGCTGCACTGCCCACATGACTGTTAACCGGGCAGAGCTGCAGACTGCATGTCACCTGGTGTGCGGTGTACGTCCCCTCTTCGCCCCAGGCCCCTCGGAGGGACCCCTGGGGACCGTGGACTGTCGCTGGGACCTTCCCGAGCGAGTGACTGGCCTGAGCTATTGAGCCAATTATCTCGCTGCTCCCAGTATGGATTTGCCAATCCATCCACTGGCGGCGTGTGTTGGCTGATAACAGCCGGCTCGCTGCACAGACGCAATCAGAGCACGGCCAAAGGGAATTCAGCCAAGATGGGCTTTATCCTTGGGACTGGGCCCCATGGGGCCTGACCTCCAGGGGACACAACGCTGCCTCATGGTCATGCCTCCCCACGTCCGCTGCGCCCTGAATGTGTGTGATTTGCTAACCTTGTGCTTGTCTTCCTGTTCTGCTCCGGCAGTTGGCCCCAGGGATGATAACAACCTACCACTGCTGCACACAGGGACGTGCTCTCCATTGGCTCCAATGACAGAGGCCTGCGCTTTTGGCCTGGAAAGTCCCAGGTGCAGTCCCCACTGATGGGAACAGCATGCGATGGATGCGGGGGGGTGTGTGTGTGTGCGTGAAATGTTCAAACAGCAACGCCCTCTTGGACCAACGGTCCCTGCTAATGCCCTGCAGCCCCTGCTACCCCTCGTCTGGCTCCCACCCCCTTCTGCCAACGCCTCTCAGTAACTCCCCTCCTGGCGCCGTCCTGGCAGGTCCGAGGCTCTGCTGAAATGTGGGGTGGTTTTGCCATGCAGCCCGGTTTGTGCTTGGGCCTGAGAGACCAATAGACCCGTCACCACTCTCAGCCTGGGCTGGCCTTAAACCCAGATCTCTCGAGAGAAAAGGAAACACAAGGGTCCCCTGTCCCAGCGCCCTGAGCAGTGTGGGCTTAGCCCCCTCCTCACCGCCACTTTGCCCCCTGCAAGGTGGCACCCTTGGGAGACCTGCGCATGACCTGATGCTACGGTGCCCAGCCCGGTGCCCAGCCCATGCCCAGAGAATCCCGGCCCGAGGGCAGGGAGCACTGTGGGTACCGGGAACGCCAGACACAAGACAAGCAGCTGAGAGCTCAGTGAAAAGCAGCATTTTAATTGTCTGATCACGCTGGAACTCAGAGCAGCCGCAGGAAAATGTCTCTTTCATCCTTTTTTGGTTACTGGTTATTTGATTCCCCTGAGCACCACAATCCAGCTGCCACTGAGTGCACTGGATCGACTCCGAACCCTACGAGAGAAGAAACTGAACGGAGGAAAAGCAAGAAACCTTGGAAAGCTTCATACACAGCGAGCGAAAGCCAATACAGCCTCTAAGCCTAGCACAGCAAAGGAAGAGCTCCTAGCCGAGAGCAAACAGACAGACAGATAGACAAATAGACAGAAGTAAGATCATTCTCTGCTTCATTTCCCCTTCTCCGGGTGCTATTGGCCCTACAAAGTGAAACCAAGTGCCTGAGGCACTGGATCTTTGGTACAAGAGCTTTGAAATTCAACCCCAGCCCCAGCCGCCCACACCCTGGCTCAGTCCAGTCCCTTGTCCTCAGGGGCCGGTGGAACAGCACTGTAAGTGTCCGTCTCTTCCAGCCACGCCGGGTGCTGATGCGGTGCCCACCATGTCCCAGCAGGACGGGCCGGACGCAAAGCTGGTGGTGAGGCTTGGCCCCAGCTGCTGCCAGGCCCGCCCTGGTGCCTGCAAACTGGGGAGCCTTGGCAGTCTACATCCGCTCCTTCCCTGTGCCACCACCTGGAGGCAGCTCTGGGGGGAGCCCTGGGGGGGCACAGGAAGAGAATCCTCTTCGGGGAAGAGGGCGTCTTTGGTCAGTTGCAGGATTATTGTTATTTGACCCTTTGGGAAGATGACAAGGGGATTCTCACCAGGAACCGCCCATGCCCACGGGCCGTGGCTCTGGGTCTGCCGACGGCGCCGTAGCCCTCAGCTCGGCAGGGATCTCCTGGCCTTGCCCTGCAGTAGAAAGCACTGAGGCTGCAAAGACCACTCAGGCCAGACTCTGGGTGTCACCTCCAGCCCCCTCTGCCAGCCTGGCGGTTGGCACCTCCTGGCGCACAATGAGGTAGCCGTGAGGTTAGATCTGCTTGTTCCCTTCTTTAGTACCATAGCAATTTACACATGCGCAAACGAACCCCCCAGCCCTGGGCGAGGCAGCGAGTGGAGGGAAGGAAGGCGGCATCCCGCTGGGCTCCCCAGAGGGCTCTGGAGTCGCGGCAGGCAAGGGCCCTGCAGGGGTGGATGAGGTAGCGCCGTGTGCTCCCTGCCTAGCTGCTTCTCTGCAGGTAGGTATTTGGGGTGGGGGGGCTTTGCAGTCAGGTGGGGGGGGAGTTGATGGGGAGAACCACAGCTGGCATCAGTGGGGGAGCTGGATCTCAGTGCCAGGATGGTGACAACAGTGGGACAAACTGGGCGACATGCTCGGCAAGGATGGCCTCCCCTAGACTGGTCCCCCCCCCCGCACTGCCTGGTCTAGACTCCGCCCCCACCTATGCTCCACCCCCAGACTCCGCCCCTTCACAACCCATTCTGCCCCTCCCACTTGCCCTAGCCCCTCCCAACCCCCCCGCAGGCTGCCCCAGTTCCTCTCATGTTCACTGCAGCCCCCCGCCCTACAGTGCTGAGGCCAGGCCGTGGGGGGTGGGGAGGGGCTCTGCAGGCGATGGGGGAGGAGGGTGGAGTACAGACTGGGGGAGGGGAAACGTCCTGCTTTTTTAATATCACAATTTCAGTGGAAACCCCCCATTTCCATATTCACTCTTTTGGGCTCTTCTGGGCGTTTCCCTGGGGCCGATCGCCCAGCCTAGCCGCATCAGTGTGAGACCCACCTGCCGCTGGGCCCTGCGCCCGCCACAGCCTTAGCCCGCCTCTGCCTGCGGCCTGGAGGGGGCACGGATCCTGCCCTGTGAGCCCTGGGGGAGGTGGGCAGGAGTCTGGTGAGGTTTGGCGCCGGGGGGGGGCGGTCTGTGCCGAGCTCACTGCAGCTCAGCGGGCAAAACCGGGCGCCTTGGGGCCAGCGATTCCTGGCTCAGGTGGGTGCTTTGAGGTCGCCACTTTAACCCCATGAATCCTCCTTACACCTTAGGGTCCAGCTTATCCAAGTGCCCTGCTCCTTCTCCCATCTTTGGGGGCCTTGTGGGTGGAGGAGGGGAGCACGGGGGACAGTGCAGGCCCAAAGGGGTGTCCTCTCTGTACCCACAGTGCAGGGTTGTGGCCCTGAGCCCTATGGGGAGGGAATTCAGTAATGAAGGTGAAGGCGACTTGAGAGGAGGGACAAAGAGCACACAGCAACAGAACTAGGAGCTGCCTGGCACAGGAGCCCAGACACCACTGTGAAGGGCTGCTGTCCCCAGCTGGCATCCAAACAGTCCCTCTGCTCCTCCCCAGGGCCAGAAAAGCTTTTAGCCCAGCCAGCCCCAACAGCTCTGCCAGCGCCCCCGGCTGGAGGCAGGATGGGGCACTTAGGGGTTGGCTGAGTCCATGAGGAGCACTGTGGCCAGTGTGCCAGCCCCAGCCCCACACATTCCCCTCCCCTGCCCGCTGCTCTGTCTCCCTGCCCCTGCCACCTGCTCCTCCTTGTCCTGCTCTCTGGCCTGGCCTTGGGGCTGGTGGCTGGGAGCTTCTTCAGCTACACTACATGTCATTTGCCAAGGATGAGCAGGGAGACAGGATCGTGTGCAAGAGGGGTGGCTACCACGTGTGAGTGTGTAATGGGGTACGAATGAATGTGTAACGGGGTACCACAAGTAAGTGTGTACCAGGGCAGGCTCTATGTATAACAATGAAAGGTGTCCCACGTGAGCAGGTAACACACGGACTCTGTGTGTGTGTAACGGAGAGAGGGGATTGCATGTGGGCATGCTGGGGGGGGGGGATGTGCTGTGTGTGTGCGTGCATGTGCGTGTGCATGGGGTATCACACGTGAGTGTGTTAGGGGCAGGGTGCATGCAGATCCCTCTGCCCCGCTCAGTGGCTCAGCCTGGACACATGAGCAGCCACATTCCCTGCCCCCACCCCTGACACTTTCCTGCTAAGGTCAAGTCCAAGCATGTGCAATGAAAGCCAAAGTCCTCAGCACTCCCAGCCTGAGCCCCACAGGCCACGGCAGCCCGGCCAGAGCCACTCACCCCACAGCAGCCTGGCCAGAGCCCCTCACCCCACTGCAGCCTGGCCAGAGCCCCTCACCCCACTGCAGTGCGGCCAGAGTGCCCCCCCCCAGCTGATTCCTGTGGCCCAGGTGGCCAGGGCAGAAGGGGTCTTGCTGTGCCAGAGGCGGGGGGCGCGCATGCAGAAGGCATGTCGTGGGTGCTCCCCTGGGGTTTTGGACTTTGACTCCAAGTTGCTTTATTTCTGAGGGGGATGGTGGGGGGCTGGCGGGGTGGGGGGTCCTCGGCGACTCTCCCGCCCTCACGGCGAGGCACTGGCGGGAGTGTGACTGCGTGAGGACGCCGAGAGCCGCTGGTTCTGCGCGGGCACCGGGCTCGACGGGCCGTGGGAGCTCCTGCTGCTGTTGCTGCCAGGTGCCCCTGGGACAAGGGGTCTGCGGGCAAACAGGACGCCTGTGGGAGCAAAGAGACACAGGGTGACCCAGCACGCCCCTCAGGGCACCGCAGAGCCCATGGTATGAGGATCGGGAACCCCAGCCACGGTGCCCTGGGCCCTGCAATACCCCATCGTCGCGTCCCCCCTCTCCACATCCCACAATTCCCCCTATGTCCCCCATTATTCCCCCTGCACCCCGGACCCCTCGAGATCCTGCCCTGCAGTTTCTGCCTTTTCCCCAAATGTATCCCAACAGCTGCTTTGCTACAAAGGTGACAGCGCTGCCAGCCCTGGACCTTCACCTGGAGCCACGCTAGGGGTGCCCTCTCTCCCCACAATCCTGTACACAGGCCCCCCCATCCTGTACATGGGCCCCTCTCCCTGCTGGATCCCATACATGGGCCCCTCTCCCATCCCGATCCCATACATGGGCCTCTTCTGCCCCTCAAATCCTGTATATGGGCCCCTGCCACCACGCTCTGATCCCAGGTACAGGGTCTCATCTCCTCTCTCTGATCCCCCAAGGGGCCCTATGTGCTGGCCTCCTGGTTCCCCTGCGTGCGCTCAGGCCTGCCCCAGCTTCAGGCCAGCTCTGGCTCCCATCGCACACTGGATTTGCGTTAGTCTAGTCAATACACACGTACCCTGCCTGACACCCCGGGGCACTGCTCCCTCCTGCCGTCCACTGGCCACGAGTTGAACTCCTGCAGCGGGTGGCCACTCTGTGAGCCTGCCCATGAGCCCTGGTTTCTTCCTGGAGCACAGGGCTAGCCCCCAGCCATGCAGAATGGGAGGGGGGGTCTCTGTGGAAGCCAGTGGGCACAGGGACGAGGCAGCAGCCAGCCCAGAGGTGCAGTGGGGCGGTGGAGCTGCTGCCTTCATTTAGGGTTATTTATCGATGACCGTCGCCCTTGGGTCCCAGCAGAGCTCAAGGCCCCGCTGTGCCAGGTGCTGCACAGACATAGTGCCAGGGCCAGGCCCTGCCCGCCCCAGCTGGCCACCCCCCCCCCACCAGGAAGGGTGACGGGATGCCAGGCCCGGGGAGGGAAGGGGACTGGACCAGGATCACCTATATAGGCAGTGGCAGGGATAGAACCCAGGTCTCCTGGCACCCAGGCCCCTCCCATGGGGCCTGGCCACCTCTCTGCCCACCCGCCTGGTCAGAGCCCTCTCTGGTGCCACTCCACCAACTCCCAGCTTGGCCCAGCTGGGTGGCTGAGCAGGGCCCACCCGACCCCATCACAGGCAAGGGAAAAGCAGAGCAGTGCACCAGGCACCGGCGACGCCAGCGAGAGCCCTGGACTCCTGGCAGGTGCTCACTACAGCCTCTCGCTCTGCCCGTCGCAGCTGGCTTGGGCACCCAGACGCTGGGAGCAGAGGATGCCAGGCCTGTGATGTGCCTAAGGATCACAGCTGCCCAGAGGAGACAGAGCCATGTGGGGGGCTTGGGGCTCCCTGGCCAGCCCTCGCCCCCTGGCATTTGAGGTCACAGGCATGTGAGAGGCTCAGCCTGATTGGCCCGAGCTATAGGAGCAGCTGCAGGCCAGGGTGGCACCAGGGCAGGGCTGAAGCTCCTGTGCCCACAGCAGCACGTTGGTGCCCCGGCTGCAATAGCCAGCGTGCGTGTGTTGCACGAGGGTAAACCCACCCTGCCACCTTGCCAGCAGCCACCGCTGGCATCAGCACCTGGAGGAGAGGAGCTGGGGGCAGCTGCCAGCCAGTGTCAGAGGCATGTGTGGGCGGGAGCTGGAGGAGCATGGCCCAGGGGTCCACGGCCCGTGTCGCGTGTGGCAGGTTTTCGGGAGAACCGGGATCTAGGCAGGGAGGGATCGTCATGAAGCCAGGACCTTTCTCTGGAACTGTCCCTTTGCTCACGTGGCTTCTCCCTGCCTGGCGCGAGAGCCCCGTATCTGGAGCATCCCACGGGGCTGCTTCCGGAAGAGGGGCCAGGCATGTGCCACGCACAGGGGAATCTCTCTCTTGCCCACTATGAAGTGAGATCAGGTCCCCTCCAGCCACGTCCAGCACCCACTTCACCTTCATGGTGATGCCCTCCATGGACTCGCCCTGGCCGGCTCTCCCCGCTGGTCTCTCCTTCCCACGTTCCCATCCCGGAAGGTGCAGGAGCCATCTCCCCTGCAGCCCCACCTCCCATCTCTGGCTGCATGGCTTTCTCCTCCCCGGCCTCTGGCTCTGACTTCTCCCCCTGACCCTGCTGCCTAGTGCCTGGCTCCTGTAGGCGAGGAGCCTGGGGAATAGCTGGGGTGTCAGGCCAGCAGGCTCCCCCTGGCAAAAGAAGGATGGTACAGACACAGGGCTGTTATCAGCCCTGACCTTTCCATATAGTTAAATATTTAACTGCTGTCAAATCCAGCTTTATATTTTAATTGGGGCAGCGCAGCATGGCTAGGAGGCATCTCCAGGGGGGAGCGGGGTGACCCACTTAGCCAAAGCGGGAACGCACACTTAAAGGGACAGGCCCCAGATTGCATGAAACCTTCCCAGCTGCTCCCACAGAGGCTCTCAGCCGAGGGGCTGTCACTGCTCTGCTCAGAGATGGAGCCTTGATCCATCACGGCTCATGATTCTGGGAGATTCTGGATCTTTCAGGCCCCCCACTGAACTCCAGCTTTCTGGGCCATGCCCTCAGCTCTCAGCACAGATCTGTCCCCACCTGCATCTCTGCTCCCAGCCACGCATGCACCCAGTGGACTTCTGAGAACACGAGAACGGCCATCCTGGGTCAGACCAATGGTCCATCCAGCCCAAGATCCTGTCTGCCAACAGTGGCCAGAGCTGGGTGCTTCACAGGGAATGAACAGGACAGGGGTAATTAGTGAGTGATCCATCCCGTCGACCAGTCCCAGCTTCTGGCTGTCAGAGGTTTAGGGACACCTGGAGCATGGGGTTGTGTCCCTGACTATCGCCATTGGCCCTGTCCTCCAGGAACTCATCTAGTTCCCTTTAGAACCCAGTTATACTTTTGGCCTTCACAGCATCCCCTGGCAAGGAGTTCCACAGGTTGGCTGTGCACTGTGTGAAGAAATACTTCCTTTTGTTTGTTTTAAACCTGCTGCCTATTCATTTCATTGGGTGACCCCCTGGGTCTTGTGTTATGTGAAGGGGTAAATAACACTATGACCCTCAGCAAAAACATTCGTACCAGCACCTGTATGGCACCCATCACTGTGGTGTCTGGGTGCACTGGACGTGGTTTAGATTAAAGGCAGGGGATCTAACAGTGAAATTCACCCCTGTGCAGAGCGGCTGGTGCCCCTTGGGGTGCCGGTGATGTCTGGGGTGCATAGCCCTCCTGCTAGCCCACTGCCATAGGAGACACTTTGCCAGCAGGTTTCATGGATGGACGTTTGTGGACAGCAAAGAAATGCTCAGATTCAGGGATCTCGGGTTCCATTCCTGGCTCTGGAAGCTGAGTTCTCCAGCGGGCACGAGCTGGGGAGCCGCCGTCCACCGCCTTGGCTGCAGCATAAGTCCCTCCATCTGTCTGTGCCAGTCCCCCTGGTTGTGCAGAGAGTCCCCACCCCCACACTACGGCCAACTGATCCCGCAGTAATTAAAGCCCAGGCCTCTGGTGCTGCTCCCCGCCTCCACTCACCCAGCGCCCTCCACCACCGAATCGACTGCGGCTCACCAGGACAATCTGCAGCTCTGCCTCCCCGCCCCCCGCCTCCCCAGCACGCTCGGCCTTGCCACTTCATTACAATGGATTTTATAGTAAAGACATCAGATTGAAGGAAGGACTCGCCGGCCGGGCAGTGGCTATAACTTATTGGATTTCCTAGCCGCAATTACATGGGCTGAGCAGCCCTTCTATTTACCTGTGTAGACAACTCCATTTATTTCTATTGACATGTTGATGCTGCTAATGCCGTTGGTGGACAGGTTCAATGCGGTCTCCTGTCTGTCATCTGGGGGAAAGGAAAGACCGATATGAGCATTAACAGAAACAGAAATTAGACAGGCCTGCCTGGGAAACAAAGCCAGTGGGATGGGCCTCCCAACCTGCTCCAGCCAGCTGGCTAACCCCGTTTGCTTCTCTGGTTAGCAACTGGGACATTTTCCGCCCTGGTTTTGCTGGGGCAGAGGTTGGGATCTCGCAGGGCCCGGCTGGGGGAGAAATTCCCATCACTCCCCGTGGCGGCCACGTTGGAAGGAAGAGTCTCGTCACATCCTGGGGCACAAAATCTCGTGGTGCCGACTTGCACGATAACGTCCTGGTGTCACCAGGCAACAGCAGTAGGGTTTGACAGGCTCCCCCAAAAATAACATCAGATGAGCAGAGCCGGTGAGGCGCAAGATCTGGTCATCACAGCCCGCTCCCTATCCGTCCATCTCTACCTGTCCACTTATCATACGTACTCCTCTCACTGTCCATCGATACGTACCCATCTATCTGCCCGTCCATCCAGCTATAGGTACCCCTCTGCCTCCCTCCCTAGCCATTCATTGGTATGTCCTCCCTACCTCCCCATCTATACGTACCCTGAGTCATCCCTCCCTCTGTCCATCAGTCCATCCATCCATCCCTCTGTCCATCCATCAGTCCATCCCCACACGCTCCCTTCCATCCATCCCCACATGTCCCCTTCCATCCATCCATCCATCCCTCCATCCATCAGTCCATCCATCCATCCCTGGATCCCCACATGCCCCCTTCCTTCCATCCATCTATCCATCCCCACATGCCCCATCCATCCATCCATCCCCACATGCCCCCTTCCATCCATCCATCCCTCCATCCATTAGTCCATCTCCACACGCCCCATCCATCCATCCATCCATCCATCCATCCATCCATCCATCCATCCATCCGCATATGCCTCCTTCCTTCCTTCCTTCCTTCCTTCCTTCCTTCCTTCCATCCATCCATCCATCCATCCATCCATCCCCACATGCCCCCTTCCGTCCATCCATCCATCCCTCCATCCATCAGTCCATCCATCCATCCATGGATCCCCACATGCCCCCTTCCTTCCATCCATCTATCCATCCCCACATGCCCCATCCATCCATCCATCCCCACATGCCCCCTTCCATCCATCCATCCCTCCATCCATTAGTCCATCTCCACATGCCCCCTTCTATCCATCCATCCATCTATCCATCCCTCCATCCATCAGTCCATCCCCTTCCATCCATCCACATATGCCCCGTTCCTTCCTTCCTTCCTTCCTTCCTTCCTTCCTTCCATCCCCACATGCCCCCTTCCGTCCATCCATCCATCCCTCCATTCATCAGTCCATCCATCCATCCATGGATCCCCACATGCCCCCTTCCTTCCATCCATCTATCCATCCCCACATGCCCCATCCATCCATCCATTCCCACTTGCCCCCTTCCATCCCTCCATCCATTAGTCCATCTCCACACGCCCCCTTCCATCCATCCATCCATCCATCTATCCATCCCTCCATCCATCAGCCCATCCCCTTCCATCCATCCATCCATCCATCCATCCATCCATCCGCATATGCCTCCTTCCTTCCTTCCTTCCTTCCTTCCTTCCTTCCTTCCATCCACCCATCCATCCATCCCCACATGTCCCCTTCCATCCATCCATCCATCCCTCCATCCATCAGTCCATCCATCCATCCCTGGATCCCCACATGCCCCCTTCCTTCCATCCATCTATCCATCCCCACATGCCCCATCCATCCATCCATCCCCACATGCCCCCTTCCATCCATCCATCCCTCCATCCATTAGTCCATCTCCACATGCCCCCTTCTATCCATCCATCCATCTATCCATCCCTCCATCCATCAGTCCATCCCCTTCCATCCATCCACATATGCCCCGTTCCTTCCTTCCTTCCTTCCTTCCTTCCTTCCTTCCTTCCTTCCTCCCTTCCATCCCCACATGCCCCCTTCCGTCCATCCATCCATCCCTCCATTCATCAGTCCATCCATCCATCCATGGATCCCCACATGCCCCCTTCCTTCCATCCATCTATCCATCCCCACATGCCCCATCCATCCATCCATTCCCACTTGCCCCCTTCCATCCCTCCATCCATTAGTCCATCTCCACACGCCCCCTTCCATCCATCCATCCATCTATCCATCCCTCCATCCATCAGCCCATCCCCTTCCATCCATCCATCCATCCATCCATCCATCCATCCATCCATCCTCATATGCCTCCTTCCTTCCTTCCTTCCTTCCTTCCATCCATCCATCCATCCATCCATCCATCCATCCATCCAGCTATAGGTACTCATCCATCCATCCATTGAGCTATGCCTCCCTCCTTAGCCATTCATTGGTGTGTCCTCCCTACCTCCTCATCTATACATACAGTGATTTCCCTACCCCCCCCAAATTTCCCCAACCCCCCCACCCCAGTTTTGAGAACTAGTTACATGCCCATTTAGTGACTGTTTGGAAATTTGAATTGAAATGGAAACATTAATACACACTTTAAAAGCATATACAGTGTATGATAAAATATGTGTATCGGAAAAAGTATCATAGCTTTGAAAAGTATGAACATGGACTAGCTTCCTTGTACAGCTGTTGTTTTTATGACCATGTCAGTGCATTCATTTCAGTGATGTCGGCCAACCTAATCATTTCAAATGATGATTTGTAAGCAAAGTCTAAATGAGCTCTCCCTGACAGCTAGTGATGAGCTGGGGGCTGGGGGGAAAGGCTTCAGGACCAGATTGTATTTACATTCACACCTAATCTACCTAGGTATCCAGCAAACAGAGCTGTGTTGCCCAAGTGATAGATTTTGGCTGGGGTTGGGTTACAAATCACTTGAATGCGGGGGGTAGGGGGCGAATGAAATGTTGTTATTCTTATTGTATGAATAAAGGGCAGTAGAACTGTAGCCTCTGCTGATTGAGGGCATCAAAAGAGAGGGTGGCAGCAGGTGTTTTGCTTGATGGTCTGCCTGAGTCACAAGTACGATTTGACCTGCCTCTCTCCACTGTTTAAAGACAGAGCTGATTAGGCTCCATAGATAGTCTTTTGTTGTGTTCAGTGACCACTACAGCTGAAATCACTGATATTCAGCTCTAAGCGCTTAGACCTGCTGTCGGACAGCATTTCTGTGGAAGAGACGGCCCAGTCTGCACTAGCAGCGAGGTTCCCCCACTGAGAGCTCAGCTGAAATCACTGAGAGCTGGCGGAACCTCAAGAGACCAACTCGCAGAGGTCACAGTGGCAGGTGGCAGCAGAAGGTGACGGTGCAGGGCCACTGGCAACAGAGCGATGGCGTGAACGGTGGCACAACGTACAACAGTGGCCAGAGCGAACAGTGAGCAGCTGGAGGAACGAGCGAGGTGCCTTCTTGCCCCCAACCTGGAAGGTGAATTCCTGTGAAAACACCTCTGAACTCTGAGTCTCCACTGACCAAGGACAACACCAGTGAGTGGGGTGCGGTGGAGGGAAAAGTGAGGGGCCCATTAAATAAACATTTGTTTATTGGACTATATTTGAGTATCTTTGCTCCAGAATGCTAGATTTGTGCCTGGGAATGGAAATGTATAGACATCTGTGTCCTACTAGGCCAACGTTTTTAAAATGCATTATTTGCCAAGGTTGTTATCTCACATCGTTGCTATCCTGAGAGGTCGTTATGTTGGGGAGTTTCTGTACTAAACATTTTTATTATTATAATTAATTTTTACATAAGAATGGTCATACTGGGTCAGACCAAGGGTGCATCTAGCCCAGTATCCTGTCTGCCCACAGTGGTCAAGGCCAGGTGCTTCAGAGGGAATGAACAGAAAAGTGAATCATCAAGTGATTCATTACCTGTCGCCCAGTCCCAGCTTCTGGCAAACAGGCTAGGGATACTCAGATCATGGTGTTGCATCCCTCCCCATCCTGGCTAATAGCCACTGATGGACCTATTCTCCAGGAATTTATCTAGTTCTTTTTTTATTGTATAGTTTTGGTCTTCACAGCATCCCCTGGCAAAGAGTTCCATGGGTTGACTTTATGTTGTGTGAAGAAGTACTTCCTTTCATTTTTTTAAAATCTGCTGCCTATAAATTTCATTGGGTGACTGCTAGTTCTTGTGTTCTGTGAAGGAGTAAATAACACTTCCTTATTCACTTCCTTCACACCAGTCACGATTTTACAGACCTCTGTCATATCCCCCCATAGTCGTCTCTTTTCTAAGATGAAAATTCCCAGTCATTTTAATCTCTCCTCCTGTTTCATACATTTTAGTTGCCCGTCTCTGTACCTTTTCCAATTCCAATATATCTTTTTTGGGATGGGGTGACCAGATCTGCACACTGTATTCAAGATGCGGACGTACCATGGATTTATATAGAGGCAATATGAGATTTTCTGTCTTATTATCTGTCCCTTTCTTAATGAGTCCCAATATTCTGTTCCCTTTTTTGGCTACCGCTGCACATTGAGTGGATGTTTTCAGAGAACCATCCACAATGACTACCAGATCTCTTTCTTGAGTGTTAACCGCTAATTCAGACTCCATCATTTTGTATGTAGAGTTGACATTGTGTTTTCCAACTTTGCATTTATCAACATTGAATTTCATCAGCCATTTTGTTGCCCAGTTACACAGTTTTGTGAAATCCCTTTGTAACTCTTTGCAGTCTGCTTTGGACTTATCTTGAGTATTTTGTATCATCTGCAAATTTTGCCACCTCACTGTTTATCCTTTTTTCCAGATCATTTATGACTATGTTGAATAGGACTGGTCCCAGTACAGACCCCTGTGGGACACCACTATTTACCTCTCTCCATTCTGAAAATTGACCATTTATTCCTACCCTTTGTTTCCCATCTTTTAACTAGTTACTGATCCATGAGAGGACTTCCCTCTTATCCCATGATGGCTTATTTTTCAAAAGTCAATTTAAATTAAATACATTTTTAAAAAAAATTAATATTTTTTTAGAAATCTAGACCTGTTATGTGTTTTGGTGTAACTTGCATTAGCTTTACGTTAAATTTGCATTATCCTAACAAAACATTTACTTTATTCATATCTCTTTTATATGTTGCAGGTCAAAATGAAAATGAAAAGACAAAAAACAATACAACAATTTTTTCCACTCAAAGGCCTCAAAAACTAACCAAGGTGAAGAATACATCAAGAACCAAGAATAATCAACATGTCATCTGAAGGTTCAAGTGGTATATCTACATCCGACCAGCCCAAAGCAAAAATACAGCTACCTACTGAAGAAACAGTGTCTCCAAAACCTAAAGGCTTTTCCCGATGTTTGTCAGTCAAAGTGTTCCCATTTATTGAAGTTATCAAAGATGGCTACTGGTGCACCTCTTGCAAAAAAGCTTATGAAGAAGGAAAGCTTCCCAATGCTATAATTGGAAAAAGTGGAGGAGCTTGGTTTGTCAAACCGATCAGCAAAGTCAGTGCTGACAAACTACGTGAAAAGGCTGCAAAACACAGGGCCTCTGGAGTGCATCAATATGCAGAAAGCCTTATAAGCCCACTTTCAAAGCCGATTTTATAAGTACTTAATGAGGCTGTTAAGAATGCTGGAGACACAACACAGTTCATGCGAACAAACATGGCTGTGGTATCCTACTTTCTATTTAAGCAAGAGACACCACGCACTACAAACTGGAGGCCAACATTAAGTGCATTGTCACTTGTTCATCCTGGAGTTGAACACTGGTTCCGAACAAGACCAGCAAATGCTCACTATCTTTCTGCAAGAAACTCATCTGACTGGCTAGAAGCATGCAGTGCAACAGTGAAAGACTCAACAGTTGAAAAAGTGAAGAACTCTCTCATCACATTCAAAAAATTTGCATACATGATGAATGCACCAATGCAAATGGGCATCAAGTATTAAGTCATTGTGTACGTTATCTTGATGTCAGTGGTAGGTCAGTAGATGCATTTCTAGATGTTCAAGTTATAGAAGACATATGTGACAACCCACATCTTAGAAGAGTTAAATGCGTGTCAATTGGACCCCAAACAGATGGCTGCTTTCACATTTGATGGAGCTACAAACTTTTCTGGAAGACATGGTGGAGCACAAGCTTTGCTCAGAGAAAAGCGTAACCCTAGTCTCTCCTATACACCCTGCAGAGGCCATCTACTCCAACTAGCGCTAGTACAAGCCGCAGAATCTTCAAAAGACATTTAAAAAGCTATGCATTTAATGTCTTCATTATATTCGTTTTTCAGCAAGAGTCCAAAAAGATTGAATATCTTGGAAAGTATAGAAGATACACTGGGACTGAAGTTCAAATTAGTCCAACCTGGCAAAACCCGCTGGCTTTCTCAAGAGCAATCCTTGGCTCTTGTCTTAAAATTACTCCAGCCATTATTTCTGGCTTTGGAAAGTATTTCCCAAGATGGGATGGCTCTAAGTAGTGAGGCTGGTGGATTACTTTTGCTACTAAGTTCAAAGAAGACTATCGCCATTCTCTCTCTTGTAAGTCTAATGTTGAAACCACTTGGGTCATTAAACAATGCCATCCAGGCATCTGCTACAACAGTAGTAGATCTTTGTCCAGCAATAGAAGCTACATTTGGATCAATCGGAGAGCTATCCATTGAAAAAGTACTGGAAGAAGCAAAGACTTCAGTCAAGAAGTTGACTAATGAAGGCATTTATATTGAATCCTTAAGTGAGGAGGACAAGAAGTGTTTGTTAAGACAACTGAAAAAGTACACAGACTTGATTCTTAAAAATCGAGAGCAGAAACTTCTAGATTCTACTCAACCTCTGCGTAGCTTTTACAGATCCCTGTCCTATAAAACACCGAAAGTTGAGTGGAGTGAGGCACTACCAGCAACGGGGCTGCCATGTGTTCAGGACAGAATAGAGAATTTGAACACAGGGTGGAATATCATACGACGAATGAATGAAGATTTAACTTCAACTTCTTTTTTATCATCACTAGTGGCTCAACCCAACCTTTGTGTTCTGTTTCCTGGGCTGAAAGAAGTAGGAATTCATCTCTTGCTACTCCCAGTCACAACAGCTATAGTTAAGCGTTCTCTTTCATCATTGAATAGAATTTTGTGTTTTGAAAGAAGTCGCCTCTTGCCTGATCCTGTGAATGAACTAACGAGCATATCAATTGAAGGACTGGAAGTACCGGACACACGAGAAGCCACCAAAAATGAACGCATTGCGTTCAAGAAGTTCATTAACAGAGTTGTGCAAAATTATAACAAGAAACCAAGAAGGATGTAGACGTAGTGCTTCATAGAAGGCTTGAGTAGCCAACTTTAATTTGTGTGATGATTTTAAAATCTAATGAAATGGTCATGAAACATTTCTCAGTTTTTACTATGGTGCCATACAGCCCACCTTCACCCTCACGGTCTCACCCCTCATCGGCCCTGACACCCGCTCCTGTAAATTCGAACACCCGCCCAATTTCAATTCCTGGGGAAACCACTTTGTCTATCTACCTTTCCCAGACTCGAAGAAGAGCTCTATGTAGCTCAAAAGTTTGTCTGTTTCACCAACAGAAGTTGGTCCAATAAAAAATATCACCTCCCACACCTTGTCCCTCTGTCTCCCTCCATCTGTTCATAACCCCTATCTAGCTCGCTGTCTCTACATCATCCATACCCCTCTATACAACATACGCACTTCTCTATCCACCCACATGTATCCCTCTCATTCTAGATCAGACATTCCGCTCTCCCGAATGCATTGGGGGTTTGGATTGTGCTCACCACCATCATGCTGGATCACAAATCCAGGAACATGGGGTGGCCTCCGCCCCCATCCTGCCCTGTCCCTCTGCTCTATACTGGTGTGTTCGCAGGTTCTCATTAGCCCCTGGGAAGGGGAGGGGGTGTGTGCCAACAGCAGTTCTCACCCCAGGGCAGTTGTGCTATGGCTGGTGCCTGCAGTGATACAACATGAGCCCCAGGATAGCCCGGCTTGTTTCCCCACCTGGACGGCCAGGACAGCCGGGTGCGAGGTCCGACACCCACCAGAGGCTGAATGGCGTGGGTGTGACTAGATGAGCAGGCTCTGACTGAATCTGTTCCATGCAGGGAAGGGCTGGACTGTGCCCACTCAGCCGGTCTCCACTGCACTCCCTCCTTCGAGCTCCAGGAGATGGGTGGGGGAGACATCAGCCCTATCTCCACCAGCCGCATGTCCCACCACCCCGGTATAGGCAGAGTGACATACTCCAGGAAGAGCATCTCGCCCGGAGGCCACATGGAGGGACCCTGCTGGGACTCCAGGACTAACAAACCTGCAGTCCCTTAACACCATGCAGGGCTGCTGGCTCAATACTGACTCGAAGGACAGCATGCTGAATCGCGCACACGGCTGTGGTCTCCCCTCCACCCAGTGAGCAACCCCGATCCTGCTTAGCTTCAAACTCAGCAGCATTTCACTGCCCATGGTGGTGCAGCTGTTCAGGCAATGACAACGTGCCAGCCAGCGAGGCTGGGATGCCCACCCCTGCCCTCTCGCTCTGCCCGCTCCTGCTCCTGCCCCTGCCCCTCTGCCTCCTCCTCCACCTGCCCCTGCCTCTGCCCCTCCCCCTCCACCTGCCCCTCCGCCCGCTCCTGCCCCTGCCCTTCCGTCTCCCCCTCTGGCCCCCCCCGCCCGCCCCGCCTGGGACCTCGGTTGCTGATCTTGATGTTCCTGGGGAATTGGGAGGCCATGGCCAGCAGGTTCTGCTGCAGGGCGTGTTGCATCAGCCGCTGTTGCTCCTCTGCCATCAGCGCCACCTTCTTCTCGGGCGGCTCCCCTGTCTCCAGCTTCTCCCGCAGCTGCTCCAGTGCGGCCACCTGGGAGGCGGTGGCGATGTGGTGCCCTGCCAGGCTGACGGGGATGGCGATGCGGCTGGGCACCGCCGCGGACAGGACGCCGTCTTCTGGAACCGCAAGGCGGGGGACGGGGCTCAGGGGCTGGCAGGCGGGTCGCAGGGTCAGAGGGCGGCTGGGCCCCCTCCCCTGGGGCCAGCACAGGAGGGCCCCTGTGGTGCTGTGCCTGGAGAGACTCCGGGGTGGAAAGAGCCGGCTCCTGTGCCCAGCTGCGTAACGAGGGGCAGAGCAGCTCCCTGAGCTGCTGACCCCTCCCGGCCTCGGCTGGCCGCCAGAGCAGAGCCCCGTGGTGGGGAAGCTCCTCGGGGCTGGAGTCAAAGCAGCCCCTGAGTCCGGGCGCTTGGCAGGCTGGGATCCCCATAGCAGCGGTGCCTACACGCGGTGCCACTCGTGTCCAGGCATTGCCAGTGGGGTCGCCAGGAAGGCATTTCCCCGCTCTGGGGGCTCGGCACATCGCCTGCCTCCAGGAAGCTGCCCCAGGTCATCCATTAGGACCAACTGGGTGTCTCCCCACCCCCCCAAGAACTGCCTGTGACTGCAGCAGACCGGGCAGCCTTGGCCTCTTGCAACCTCCTCCGTGCGGCTCCCCGTCGGGTCCCCTTGCTCTGCGGGGCCCAGCAGCGAGTGTGTGGCCAAGCTCCTTCCTGGGGCAGCCCCCTCGGCTGTATCCCCACGATCCAACCACTAAGCAGCGTGCGTGCAGCACGGGGGACAGACCCGCATCTCCTGCCCCCAGGGCCAAAGCAGAGCCCCCACTAGCTGCTGGCGGATGCTGCGATCCCGTCCCACAGAAGGCGGCCCCGTCCTCCATCCCCTCCTGACTGTGGGGCTTCCCCGCCCTACCCCGCCCACCTTTCTTAATGGCGTGCACTTGGCTCGTCTGGCTGCAGCTGTGCGTGGAGACGGTGAGGGCCGGCATGGGGATCTTCGGGGAGGCCAGCATGGCCGGGGTGCCCACGGGGGAGTAGCTGAAAAGCGCCGTCCCAAAGCTCTGCCTCCGCCCCTCTCGCCGGTTGCTGTCGATGGCGGCCTGGAGCTCGCCGGGGGAGCTGAGGGCTTGTTTCTCACATTCGTAGGGGTACAGGTATTTCATGTATCTGGAAGGGGGCGGGGGCGAGGGGGACACAGAGGGTGATGAGCCCCTGGCTGTGATCGGTGGCATCTTCCACCCCTCACCCCTGCCGGCTGGCCAGTTAATGACCCCACGTGAGCATTTCAAAGGGTTCAGAGCAATGCTCCCATCCAAGGACAATGGGGCACCACTCCAGCCACCCTGTGCTTAGCACCCATCGGCAGCCATGTTGCCCCCTCCCCTCTGCCCCCCAGCACCTCTCACCCTCTGACCAACTCCTCCCCCTCCCTCCCAGCGCCTCCCACCCAAACAGCTGTTTCGCGGTGCATAGGAAGCTGTGGGAGGGAAGGGGAGGAGCGGGAACGGGGCATGCTCGGGGGAGGAGGTGGGGAAGAGGTGGGGCAGGGACTTGGGGGAAGGGGTGGAGTGGGGCAGGGCTTGGGGCGGAGAGGGAGTTGAGCACCCCCCTGGCTAGAGGGGGAGTCGGCACCTATGGCAAGGCCTGTCTGGCGTTACCATTAATGATTGGGTTGCAGTGTTGCCTAGACAGCCCATTCAGCATCGAGGCCCCACGGTGCTAGGTGCTGCACAAACGCAGGTGCAAACCCACAAGGGGCAGAGTTACAGTTAGGTCATCAACCTTCACTCTGGCGTTTACTGACTTTTGAGCGATTCCCTGGCAGCCTTGACGTTCTCTGAGCCACCCCTGGACCTTTGGGGCCCAAACTGGCAGCCTCTACTACCTGAGCTAAGGGAGAGGCCCCGTGGTGGGAAGAGGAAAGGCCTTCAGCGTCCCTGTGGGACGGCCGCCAGAGGGCAAATGGCACACACGCCGGCCATTATCCATCATGACAACCACACCATCATCACTACTGCACCCGGCCAAACCCTGTGGGAAGCAGGAGCCACCGGGTTGGCGCTGGAGTGGGGCTGAGCCTGGGAGTGATCCAGCTGCCACCAGAGGGGGCTGGGACCCCCCTCTCCAAAGTCTGGTCCTCCCAATCTGGCTCCCCCCTTCCCATAACCCCCCTTACCCACCCTCCAAACCTTGCCCCCTTGGCACTCCCAGCCCAGCTCTCTCCCGCCCGCCCTGCAAGGCGGCAGTGGCTCACTGCGTGCGGAGTGTGAACGCCGCGCTGGTGATGGACGTGGGGAGGTTGAGGCCTTTGGTGATCTCCCGCCAGATCTTCTTGTTGATCACTTCGACCAGGCCGCCCTTCTCGGTCACCAGCCGGTACAGCGTGTACAGGTCCAGCACCTGCTTGGCCATGATGGGGATTCGGTTCACTGGAGTCCCTTAAAGAGACAGAGAGACACAGAGAGAGAGAGAAAGGGTGCGAGTGAAAGAGAGAACGCGTGTGCACTGGAGAGCACGAGGATGTGTGTGTTCACGCGTGTGCCAGGCAGAGAGAGGGAATACAAAAGACAGAGCGAGAGAAAGGGGGGCTGTCCGACATACACCATCGTCGCTCTGCTTGGCTGCTTCCCACGGGCACAGTCAATTTCACGCTGGTGAGAGGAGCTGGGCAGAACCAGGGGAAGCTTCCCCCCACCTCTCCCCCAGCACCTGGCAAGACCCTGTCTCAATCTCGGAGTCCCTGGCAGCTCTGCTGGAGAGAGGGCAGATTAGTGCTCACTGGGCCGGCTGGTTCTGTAACACGGACGCACATGGAACTAGGAACGGGGCTCAGATCAGCTCATCACACCCTGGCTGCTGCAGCAAGTGTCCCCTGCTCCCCGGGCTGGACTTGAATCAGCCCCCCAGAGGTGAAAAGCTTTAGAAGCGAAGTCCCCGTGGGTGCCCCCCACAAAGAGGCAGAAGGCGTTAGCTTATTCCCAGCCCCCTGGGCCATGCCATCTGCCCCGGGAGAGCAGCCTGTATGGCTAATTGCTCTGCTGCTGGGTCAGGCAGGGGGCCCAAGGGGACGAACCTGAAATGTCACCAAAGAATCAGGAGCGAAGTCATGGGAGCAAACCCTAAAAAGGCCTGGATGAAAAAAGTTACTTCACTTGGCTGCTGGAGCTTCCAGCAACCCACGTCCCAGCAACAGCCCCCGGCGCAGGGCACGAGAACGGCACCAGGCCGAGGGTGGGAAACTTGGCAGGAGCCTGAAAGCCTCCTCCAGTTTGGCTGCTCTGGAGCAGATTGCAGCAGCCCCCCGGTTCAATGCTGCACCAGGCCTGCGGGCACACGCCGCATCCCACAGCGACGGCGCTCCCCTCCTCCTGCACCAGTTCTCAGCTGTGCGCAGGGTCTATGAGACACAGTGCAGTGGTTCTGGCTCTGTCCTGTAGAGGCCAACGGTGCACATGCAAGGTGTGGAGAACTCGGAGGCATTAAGTCAGCTCAAGGTGTGGCAATGCATGATGGGAACTGATGCATCCGATGAAGTGAGCTGTAGCTCACGAAAGCTTATGCTCAAATAAATTTGTTAGTCTCTAAGGTGCCACAAGTCCTCCTTTTCTTTTTTGCGAATACAGACTAACACGGCTGCTACTCTGAAACCTGTAGTCTTTAGGGATCACACAGTGAGCACAGCCAAGGGCTGCATTTGGGTCTCGGAGAGCTTCTTCCTGTGGCTCCTGGGCTTTGCATTAGCCACGACTCGAGTGCACACAGTAAATGGGGCAGTTTCAAAGCACACAGCTGTGGAGGCTGCAATTCCACCATGGGAGCTCCTGGGGACTCAGGCTTCACTCGCAGGGAGGCAGGTGCTAGCGGGACCCCCTGGCTAGAAGACGAGCTGCATTATGTCCCATTGCGGGGGTGTCCCTCCTTACCCTGAGCAGCTCCGGGCTCCGGGGCCGAGCAGCAAGGCTTGGTTCTGGAACCAGATCTGCATCAGATCACTCTCCAGATCCGGACAGGTTTGATCCAGGGCTTCTGCGCAGCCCAGACAGACCAAAGGCAAAGATGGGAGCTGGGCTGCCCTTTTCCCAGGACACTGGGGGGCTGTACCCGGGGCTCAGGCGCCGCCACATGGCTAGTAAGAGATGCCTGGATCTGACCCAGGAGCGGGACTCCAGCAGCTATTCATGTCAGGCTAGAAGCTGCTGGAAAATCACTGCCACGCTGTCGTGGAGTGACTCGCTAGGGCCTCTCTGCCAAGTGCCCTCCAGGTCCCACACAGCTGGGCTCCTTTTATCTGCCTCGAGGACTGAGCCAAGCGCCACGGGAGGTTATGCGGGGAGGGACCAGCCCTTGGAAAGCAACCGGGAGCAGAGGCGTTGGGTGTCCCTAGGCACAACTGGGGCCATAGGCTGCCCTGGAATAAGCCAGCCCAGCTCCCCCTTGTCTCAGCGATGACACTCAGTAATAATGCCAGGGCTGGATACGACCCAGCAGCCGGGCCGCGCGGGGATGGCAGGTCACAGCTGCAGAGTGCTGCGGGTGGTGGGAGTAAACAAAGAGTTTGGGATCACGAGGGTGGGGTTCAAAACCTCGAACTCCTGCTGACACTGAGGGCATCTACACAGCTCACCACGTCCGGGCTCTGGACTTAGGGCTGAGTCCAAGCCCCCTTTCTGTCCACACACAAATCAGTCTGACTCTGGTCAGCGCGCAGCCAGGTCCTAGGGCCCTGCCAGGGGGAGGGTCAGAGCCTGAGTCTCGCTGGGACAGTCCAAGCCCTGTGTCACGGAGTGTGGGGGAGTCCGGGGCCTGCACCCCTCTTCCTGGGATTCACTGTGACTCTCAGCCAGCCAGTAAAACGGAAGGTTTATTGGACAATAGGAACACAGTCTAAAACAGAGCTTGGGGGTACAACCAGGACCCCTCAGTCAAGTCCTTCTGGGGGAGCAGGGAGCTTAGACCCTGGCCCTGGGGTTCCCTGCGTTCCATCACCCAGCCCCAAACTGAAACTAACCCCCCTTTCCCCGCAGGCTCCCTCCTGCAGCCTTTGTCCACATTCCCAGGGCAGAGGTGTTACCTCCCCCTCCTGGCTCAGGTGCCAGGCTCTCAGGTCTCCCATCCCCAGTGAAACTCCCCCGCCACATTCCCAGGTCAACACTCCCCCCTCCCGGCTGCGTCACATCTCTCCCCCCTTTGAGACTGAACTGAGCGGGGTCACTCTGATCAGTGACCTGGGGAAATTCAGGGCCCCCTCTCTGGGACAACACATCCGCTATCATGTTGGCACTTCACATGGACCACGTCCATGTCATAATCCTGCAGGAGCAGGCTCCACCTCAGGAGTTTGGCATTGGCTCCTTTCATCTGGTGCAGCCAGGTCAGGGGAGAGTGGTGGGTGTACACGGTGAAGTGTCGCCCGAAGAGATATGGCTCTAATTTCTTGAGGGCCCACAACATGGCCGGGCACTCCTTCTCGATGGCCGCGTAGTGTTGCTCCCAGGTAGCAACTTCTTGCTCAGGTACACGATGGGGTGTCTCTCCCCCTTTTCATCCTCCTGCATTAACACCATCCCCAGTCCCGTATCTGATGCGTCGGTGAACACCATAAAGGACTTGTCAAAGTCTGGGTTTGCCAGAACCGGGCTCCTGACCAGAGCCTCCTTCAGTGCACAGAGAGTCCTCTGGCACTGCTCGGTCCAGACCACCTTGTCTGGCTACCCCTTTTTGCATAGCTCAGTGATGAGGGAGGCTATGGTGCTAAAGTGGGGCACGAATCTTCGATAGTACCCCGCCATCCCAATAAAGGCTTGGACCTGCTTTTTGGTTTGGGGAGTGGGCCAGTCTCTGTGTTACCTCCACTTTGGCTGGTTCTGGCTTTAGGCAGCTGCTCCCCACTCGGAGGCCCAGGTAAGATACTTCCGCCATCCCCACCTTGCACTTCTCTGCTTTTACAGTCAGCCCAGCCTCCTGGAGTCGGTCCAGCACTTGTCTAACCTGGGACATATGGTCCTCCCAGGTCTGGCTAAAGACACAGATATCATCAATAAGAAAGGGAGTACTTGTGGCACCTTAGAGACTAACAAATGTATATGAGCTCATGAAAGCTTATGCTGAAATAAACGTGTTAGTCTCTAAGGTGCCACAAGTACTCCTCTTCTTTTTGCGAATACAGACTAACATGGGGGCTACTCTGAAAGATGTCATTAATGTACACCACAACAAAACTCTCCATCCTCCTCAGTAGCTGATCCACCAGGCGCTGGAAGGTGGCCAGCGCTCTCTGGAGGCTGAAACGCAGGGCCAGGAACTGATAGAGCCACAGAGGGGTGATAAAGGCCGATTTCAGCCGGGCATCTGCATCCCGCAGCACTTGCCAGTAGCCCTTTGTAAGGTCCATGGTGGTAAGGTATCGAGCTCCTCCCAATTTTTCTAGGAGCTCGTCAGGCCTGGGCATGGGGTAGGCATAAGATACAGTGATGGCATTGAGCTTCCGATAGTCCACACAGAACCGGACTGACCTGTCCTTTTTGGGGACCAGCACCACCGGCGAGGCCCAAGGGCTGGCCGATGGCTGGATCACCCCCAAAGCCAGCATGTCCCTGACCTCTCTTTCCAGGTCCTGAGCAGTTTTCCCTGTGACGCGGAAGGGGGAGCATCTTATCTGTGGGTGCGACCTTGTCTGCACCTAGTGGACAGTCAGATTAGTGTGTCCAGGCTGGTTGGAAAACAGCTGTTGGTACGGATGCAGCTCCCCCCTGATCTCAGCTTGCTGGGCAGGGGTTAGCTGATCTAAGAGGGGAATTGTTTCCAGGGGGGAACCAGCTCTTGTCTCAGGGAATAGATCTACTAAAGGGTCATCTCCCTGCTCTTCCCAATGTCCACTCACGGCCAACACCACATTCCCCCGGCATAATATGGCTTCATCCCATTCACATGGTACACCCGGCGGTGGTATGCCCGGTTCGACAGCTCCACGACATAGTTTACCTCATTTAGCTGCTTGACAACATTGAAAGGGCCCTCCCAGGCAGCCTGTAGTTTGTTCTTTCTCACGTGGATGAGAACCATCACCGGATCCCCGGTGGCGTAGGCGCGGGCCCGCACCGTGCGGTCATACCAGACCTTCTGCTTCTTCTGGGCTCTGGCCAGATTCTCCCTGGCCAGGCCCATGAGTTCAGCAAGTCTCTCTCGGAAGGTCAGGACATACTCCACCACTGACTCTCCATCGGGAGTGGCCTTCCCCTCCCTTCGTCTCTCATCAGGTCCAGGGGGCCCCTTACCTTCCTTCCATATAACAGTTCAAAAGGCGAAATCCGGTAGACTCTTGGGTACCTCCCTGTACGCGAACAGCAGGTGAGGTTAGTACTTGTCCCAGTCCTGCGGGTGCTGGTTCATAAAGGTTTTCAGCATCATCTTTAGCGTCCCATTGAACCTCTCCACCAGCCCATTGGACTGGGGGTGATAAGCTGAGGCCCAGTTGTGCCGGACTCCACATTTCTCCCACAAGCCCCGGAGCAGGGCCGACAAGAAGTTGGATCCTTGGTCTGTCAAGACTTCCTTGGGGAACCCCACTCGGCTGAAAATGGTCAGCAACGCATCTGCCCCGGTGTCTGCTTCAATGGAAGCTCAGGGCACTGCCTCGGGGTAGCGGGTGGCAAAATCTACCACCACCAGAATGTATTTCTTCCCCGACCGGGTCGTCTTGCTGCGAGGCCCCACTATGTCCATGGCCACCTTCTGGAAAGGCTCCTCTATGATGGGCAAAGGTCTCAAAGCTGCTTTCCCTTTGTCCCGAGCCTTCCCCCACCTCTGACAGGGGTCACAGGATCGGCAATATGCTGGATTCCCTGGTTCCCTGAGAGGGGGATGTCATGGGCCAGGTACAGGAGCTTGTGGCGAAACTTCTTGGGGACCACCAGCTGCCTCCTGACCCCACAGGACTCCACTTCCCCTGGGGGAGCCCATTCTCGAGACAGGAACCCCTTCTCCCACAGGCACCTCTCCTGGCAACCTCTCCCCATGGTCTGTACCGCACTGAGGTCAGCCAGGTCCCTGAGCTTCCGCAAGGAGGGATCTTTCTGCAACTCGGCCTGGAACTCAGCGGCTGGGGAAGGGATGGGGCCCGGTTCCCTCTCATTGGCTGGGTCTGAGGCCACAGCCTCTCTGAGCTGTGCCCCTCGGTGCTCCCTCCCCACCAGGGTAGGGTCCTGTGCTTCCAGTGTGGTACCCTCTCCGAGGTTAGGGTGCAGTGTCCCTCGCTGGTTCTGGCTACCGGTCATGACCAGGGCGTTCTGGGGGTTGCTTGGCCAGTCTTCTAGGTCCCCCCATTAACACCTCAGTGGGCAAATGGTGGTGCACCCCCACATACCTGGGGCTCTCACTGGCCCCCCATTTCAGGTGTACCCTTTCCACGGGCACCTTGAATGGGGTCCCGTCCACCCCCATCAGGGTCAGGTAGGTGTCGGGCACCACCTGGTCTGGGTCCACCACCTCGGGCCGGGCCAGCGTCACCTCCGTGCCCGTATCCCAGTATCCATTGACCTTCCTGCCATCCACCTCTAGGGGAACAAGGCACTCTCTCCAGAGGGATAGCCCTGGGCCCACCCTGTAAACTGAGAACCTTGAGTCTGGAGCATCCAGCCCTCCAGAGGAGCTGGTCTGGGGCACGCCTCTCTCCTGAGCAGGTTGTAAGCTGTCAGCCCCACTTGCCTGGGCCGTCAGCCCCTCATCCGGCTGGGTCCCTACCCAGTTAACACTGGGTGGGTTCGGTCTGCACAGTCTGTCCCTGAGCCTGGGTTTTGGGACTGTATGTAGCCTCTCTGACCACAGTGATAGCAGCTCATGTCCCGTTGGTCCCCTCAAGCGGGTCGGATGGTCCTGATGCCAGGTGTTCCCCTTTTGAGGGGTTTCTCCGTATTCCCCCTTTGGGAGATCCCACGGTGACTCTCTCTCTGCATCGTAGGGGGCCTGTTCTTTTGGGACTCCTTCCTGCTACCCCCATCCGACTGTTCACAAACTCGTCAGCCAGCTGCCCTGCATGTTCTCTGGCTTTTTGTCCACCAACCATAACCTCAGGTCGGATGGGCACTGTTCATACAGTTGCTCCAGTACGATTAGGTCAAGCAGGTCCTCTTTAGCTTGGGCCCCAGCTGTCCACTTGCGAGCATATCCCTGCATCTGGTTGACCAGTTGTAGGTATATGACCTCAGGGGTTTTACACTGACTCTGGAACCTTTTCCGGTACATCTCGGGGGTCAGCCCAAACTCACGGAGCAGGGCCTTTTTGAACAATTCGTAGTCCCCTGCCTCCGCCCCTGTCATTCAGCTGTACACCTCCATGGCTTTGGGGTCCAGTAAGGGGGTGAGAAACTGGAGCCTGTCTGCAGGGTCAACCCTGTGCATCTCGCAGGCACTCTCAAAGACTGTGAGGAAGCTATCTATGTCCTCCCCCTCCTTACGCTGGGCAAGGAAGCACTTATCAAAGCTCCTTGCAGTCTTGGATCCACCCCACTCACTGCAGCCGGGGCCCCACTGCTCCTCAGCCTGGCCAGCTCCAGCTCATGCTGATGCTGTTTCTTCTTCTCCCCCAGCTCAGTTTGCCGCTTCTTCTCCTCATGCTGCTGCTGCCTTTCACAATCCTCCAACTCCCTCATTTTTATCTCCCTCTCCCATTCCAGCCGCCTCCTTTCCAGGAATGGGGAGCTCCACCGGAAGGATCCCCTGCTGGCTGCCAGAGTCAGGGTGCCCTCGGTATTTCCTGGGCTTCCCCCAACTCCTCCCCTAGGCATATGTAGGAAGGGTCTCGGGATGTCCTCGGTAGCAGTCTGACCGCTCCCAGCCAGGTCAGACCCCGGGGCCCACGCTGCGTTCGCCGGGCGCCTTCCCTCAGGGGCAGGGATTGGGTCATCCAAGCGATCCTTCTCCTCCAACTGGGCAATCAGCTGTTCCTTGGTGGACTTCCCAATGTGCAGCCTCCTCTGCCTGCACAGCTCCACCAGGTTGCTCTTAAGGCATTTAGCATACATCTCCCTGCTGGCCACTCGCAGGCCTGGGCAGCTTTCCATGGTTTTCAGGGAGAACACCTAGTGTGCCAGCCCTTCTTGAGGTCACCACCTCTTTGCCAGGGTCGAGCTGCAGACTCCTCCACCCCTGGGACTGCTCGCTGCAATCTCCCGGGGGACCCTGTTACTGCAAAAGTCCTTCTCTCTGGTCATACACTCCCAGGGGTTAACCGCCCCCTGAAACCGTCTCTCTCTGAATCTTCAGCACACCTGGTTCCCGTCAATCCCCCTTCGTTTTACTGCTCCCCAGTCACTTACTGCAGGAAGTGCCGTCCACGGGGTGCAGTAGATCCCATCGCTACCACCAGTTATCACGGAGTGTGGGGGAATCAGGGCCCTGCACCCCTCTTCCTGGGATTCACTGTGACTCTCAGCCAGCCAGTAAAATGGAAGGTTTATTGGACAATAGGAACACAGTCTAAAACAAGCTTGTGGGTACAACCAGGATCGCTCAGTCAAGTCCTTCTGGGGGGCAGGGAGCTTAGACCCCAGCCTTGGGGTTCCCTGCGTTCCACTACCCAGCACCAAACTGAAACCAACCCCCCCCTTCCCCGCAGGCTCTCTTCTGCAGCCTTTGTCCAGTTTCCCCGGGCAAAGGTGTCACCTGGCCCCAGCCCCCTCCTGGCTCAGGTTACAGGCTCATCCCCTGCTCTCCCATCCCCCATGCAGACAGTCCCAGCAGAACTAGACGACATTCCCCAGACAATCCACCCCGCTCACTGCTGCATCACACCCTGTCACAGTGCAGTGTGGACGCAGCTCAAGACGAGACCTGACTCAGATGGTCTATAAAGTGAGGTGCGGCCACATTAGCACGGCTGGGAGACCCGGCAGTGGGGAGCCCAGGTTTACGCTGCAGTGTGGACGTACCGTTAGTGCCCTGCTCTAACCACTCGGCCACTTGCCCTCCCCATGACAGGCCGAGAACCCAGGAGCCCCGACTCCCAATGCTCGGTTCTAGCCCCCCGGGAGGAGACGCCCGCTGGTGCTAACGTGGCATGCGGCTGTGGCGCAGAGCAGCGGCTCCCTCAGCAACTAAATTGAAATCAATTCCAATAACCCTGCTGCATCGACAGCTCCTCCTGCAGAGCCCAGGGCTAATTACTGTCCTCTGCGGCCCCACGGAGCCCCCTTCAGCCCCACACCAGCCCTGCGCCCTGGCAAGAGCCTAGCCTGATGGCAGGGCACAGGTGGGATTTACCCTCACTGCTGCGGAGGGCCAGCGTGTGGACGGGACAGTCTGCCTGATCTCCACCCCCGCAGCAGGGAACACAGGGCCCTCTGCCCCTCACTCCCCTCTGCCCCAAGGGGAAGCCCCAGGCTTTCAGAGCAGCTGCTCCCCCTTGCCCAGACCAGCTCCCAGCTGGAGGGCTTGCTTCAGGGCCTCCTCCCTGGGCCAGGGGCTCTGGGGCCTCACCTGCCCTCGTTAACCTGGGCTTTGCCTTTCCATCTTTATGGGGCTGCCTGGATTTATGGCCGGAGCCCTCAATAGGCAGCTAGAATTACAGGTGCTCTGATGCCATAACTCTCTGGGGAGGGCGGGGGAGCTGCACCAGAGCCCCACAGGCCCTGCCGTCACCTGGGCCTTTGTCCACCCCTCAGACCCCAGCAGGGCTGGGCAAGGGCTGGGGCTGGCTGGCAAGATCTCCTGAAAATAATCCACCTGAGGGATGGGGGGAGCCCATGGCTGGGGGAAGGGACTGACCAAAATCCCCACCCTCTAGGAGTCCCTGGGGTTCCCCTCTTTCTGCCCCCACAGAGGCCCCCCCAGCATGTTCTGGATTTCCTGCCAGAAGAACTGAGAGCTTCTCTCTCCCACTGGCCTGGATAGCGAGTGGTCAGCAGGTCACTGCAGAGGGAAATGAGAGCTCCCCCATCCCAGTGTGGCGCTCCTGGTCCCCGCTGCCCCTAATTCTTGATCCTAGGTGTGGTCAGCTGGGATCAGCTGCCGGGCTGGAGGGGTGGGGATGGGAGGCTCGGTTGGGCTCCCATGATCAGAAAGCTGCAGAGCTAATGAGGGCGCCGTGTCTGCATCAATCTCCCGGTTACCACCTCTGGGCTGTGCCACGAACCCAGAGTCAGCTCCAAAGCTGGGGAAAGACCCAGGAATCCACTCCCCAGGGGGCTGGAAGGTGGCAAATATCACCTTGATCATGAGTGTCCCCCCTCCCCAGGATCACAGCCCTCCTGCCAGAGCACAAGCCTGGCCCATCTGGACCGCAGCACGGGGAGAGAACAGCACCTGAGATGCAGAGGTCACCCAGCACAACGGGCTGGCAGCTCCCTAGGACAGTAACCCCAGCTGCCAGATGCCCGTAGAGCAGCGTGTCTCATGGCTTTCTTCCATGGCTGGCAGCCAGAACGCCTGGGTTCTACCCCTGACTGCACCTGGAGGCCTGTGTGTGTGAAGGTGAGATGGGAACACACACCTCACAGATGCTGTGCCCTCGGAAAATGTTGAAGTGTCCTAGAGGGGTCCATGGGTTTGACAGTCTGTCTTCAAGAGGGGTTAATGCCAGGTATTTTAGCAGAACATGGGAAATCCTTGTAAAGTGCCTGATTTTCCCGTCTTGTAGCATCTGAGGAAATTCCTTCCTGACCTCAGTTACCGGGGTCTAGTTATGCCCTGGAACATGAGGGTTCCTGGCTCCTGTAGCCTTATTTACTCTGTTCATTATTTCCTTACTAACCTAACTGCAGAGGTGGCTCTTATTAAAGAGACATCTAATCCACTTTTGAATCTTACTGTTTGTCTCCATAATATCCTGAGGCAGTGAGTTCCACAGGCTGACTTGATCTTTTTTGTAAAAGTCCCTCTCTCCCCCATGAGAGTTCTTGCTGCTTTCCAGTAGATACCACCTCCAGATGGCACTGTTAGGAAAGAAATCCCGTCCCCCATGTTCTTATCAGAGCCCCGAAAACACCCCTTTCCCCAGCCATTGTTCTTCCACCTGTTGAGGGCCAGCGGGACACTCTGCTAATGCTTTCCTACAGATGGCCAAAGGGCTGCACCATGGCGCATAGGCTCAAGGGCAACAGCCCATGGACCAGCGGTTCCCACCTATTTGACCTCTGGCAGGGAGGAGCCGTAGCCGATGGTATCTGACCCTGGCCGTGTTGCGCAGGTTCCCTGCTATCCCTGACACATGCACTCCTCCCCACGGCCCTTTCACAGGGGGAGCAGAGGGTAAGCCCTGCTCTGGCCCAGTGGCCCTGGAGAGCCAGGCCCTGCACGTGCCCGAAGAAGGACTAATGAAAACAGCACAGCCAGGGAGGGCTGGGGAAGCAGAAGCCCCAGTGCAGCAAGAGCCGCGCCCCCCCCCCGCAGTGCAGGGCTCGGGCTGCCACCGATGCGACACTTGGCAAACTCTGCGCCGGCCACTCTGTGTTGCGGCGCCATGGCCAGTGGGTCACAGTGCCGGCTGCCGCCTCGGGGAGAAGGGTCCCAAATTTATTCCCGTCCTTTCTTCGGGGCGGGCTGTGGCGCAGATCGAAGAGCCATCCATTCCACGCGTCGAGACTGTCACCGGCGCCCTCGCCACCTCAAATGAAACCGTCACTCAGGGCAGCTCTCCCGCGGCCCTAATTTATGGCCCCGATATTGGCTTGGCTTCTTCTCATAGGCCTGAGAAATGAGCTCCCTTTCTTCCTTTACTGTCTCCATTGAACTTTGGTGTCTGGCTTGGGTGGCAAGAGGCTTTTGTTCTTTCTCCCCGTCTCGCCCTGCAAATCAATTTTCTGAGTGCTGCAGCCGCGCTCCTCTGCTCCCTCCCGTCCACGGGGGTGTCAAGCCCCCTTCCTCGTGCTGCCCATGTTCTGGGCCAGCGCCAGGGCCTGCCCGGCCATTAGCGTCCGGGACGGCAGGGCACAGCCGCAGTGCAGTGTGCCCCGGTCCCACCCCGATGTGCCCACGCAGCACGGGCTGGGAGCAGGGCTGGCGCAGAGCCCTTTGGCCCGTGCACCCCTGCTCAGGGGCCGGCTCTGCCTGCGTTGAATCCCTTAGTGTGACAGAGAAGTGGGGTGCTTTACACTGGGGGTTTCTGCAGGACATGCTCAGGCTGAGCTTGGTTACCCATCAGTGTGCTGCATGAGTCCGCGGCAGGCTTAGACCCCTGCCTGATCTCACACCCCGACCCCTTACCTGACAGCCTCTTCCCCTCTACCCCGCCAGATACCACAGATCCTCCCCAGTTCCTCCCCCTGCCCCACGGCACAGGATCACAGCTCCCCCCCCATCCCACAGCACAGGATCACAGCTCTGCCCCATGGTACGGGACCACAGCTCCTCCCATTGACCCCATGTCTCTCCCCATGGCAGGCCGGGCTCCCTGCAGTCCTCTCTCTCTGAGGCCAAGCACCCTCTTGGCCATTTCTGCCCCTCGCCTGTGGGAATGGCACCTGGGAAGTGGGCTTGGGGGTCTCAGTCCCAGTCCCCAGTGGGACAGGCCCCCCCAGTCCCCCCAACCCCCCCAGCTGTCTCAGCAGGCCCCCATCTGAGATCACCCCCCCACATACACACAAGGGCTTTTCACCCAGCCCCCGCTCCCCCCAGCACTTTCGCCAGCCCCAGCCCCTCACATCCTCAGATCCCGGGGGGGCTGACCCCTGGGGTCCTGCCTCAATAAGGGCTAAAGCAAACACGGCCTGTTTGCAACGATTGATGGTCCCTTTTCTCCCCCCCCCCAACCCCCAGCTAATTAAAATGGCTTTTCATTAATCTCGGGGCCCTCCCGCCGAGGCGGCTGCTGCCCAGCTCCGGGACAAAGGCACCTGTCTCCGGCCCCCCCGAAGAGTAATGGCGCTGGGCTTATTTGCTGGAGATCTCCACAAAAGCCCATTCAGGAGGCGCAGCCATTGTGGGGCTCCAATTAGCTGGGGATTGATTTACGGCGAAGCATTATTGGCAGGGCCCTGCGCTCTTCTCAGCCACGGCCTCGCGCCGTTCGCTCGGGGACATGCCGTGGACGAGGGGGCGGCAGGAACAGGCGCTCGGGGGTGGGGGATGGACACGTTCCCTGTCCTGGGACATGGACGCCACTTGCCGGGTAGGGCATTCATTGGCTGAGCCACCCCCCCAGCCCTGCTGGTGCCCAGGATGCTGTGACCACGGGGGGCAAGGGCCTGGCTTGGGCTCACTTTCAGGTATCAGATGGCTAAACCCAAGAGGGGGTGCTCCCTGGGGAGATTCAGGCAGTCAGGCCCTTCCCTCTGAGCCGGTCCCACACCTATGCCCCGCGTGGCGCATGGGGATGCCGCCTTGCCATGACGGTTCATTACGGGATGCGCCGCAGGCCTGAGCTGAGCAGTGCCCTTCCACAGCAGCTGGGGAGCACCCGTCCTTTAGATGGGACGTGAAGCCAGCCCCTGACCAGCTGTGCTCACTGACGGCCCTTTGATCGGGAGCCAAGCTGTTCTCCAAGGTGTCCTGGCCAGATCCTCAGCAGGGCGAGATCGCCCGCTAGCTCTTGCTGGCATGGCATCTTCTCCTGGATGGGTGACCGTGGGCAGTGCTCCGCTCCAGAAGTGGCTGCATGGATCCAGGCCAGTTTGGGATTTCTGTCCCACCGGCGTAACTATCCTAGCATGGACGGAGTCACTGGACACCTCTGGTTAGCCACAGAGCAGGGCCAGCCTGGGGTCGTGGTTGGGCCAGCTGGTGTGCACCATGGCTTTCTGGAAACGGAGGGGCAGATTACAGATGAGTCTTGGGGGGGATCGTCATGCGGGAAGGGGGCGGTCTGGGCCAGGGGGATTGTCATGGGGGTGAGAAGGCTGGGCGGAAATGCGGGAGGGACAGTCCGGGGTGGGTGGATTGTCTTGTGGGGAGGGCACAGTGCCAGAGGAGGGTGCACCTGTGGGCACCGGCCCCTCTGAGCTCCATGTGCCGGGTGCTGCAGTAGCTCTGCCGTGACGCCCCGTTTTTCACCTCTGCTAATTCTGAATGTCCCGCTGACAAATGAAAGGGGTTTAATTGCTTAGACAGGCAGCGAGCAGAACACACGTTAAATTTCATCAGGGCTGACGGTGGCCACATTAGTCCGCCACGTCCCACCGGCGAGCCACATGGGAGAAGGCCCCAGCGAGACAGCTGGCTTGGGCTGTTGCTGGCCTTTCCCCACCCTCATCTCACCCCAGCTCCTCCGCGGGGGGCATGTGAGGGGGTCAGCACCACGGCTGCCCCGAGGGTGACCGGGTCAGCGCAGGCAGTCACAGCACCATTGACTCTCCCCTGGGATCAGCCGCCCGGCTTTGGTGGCTGGGAAGGAGCTGGCGTGTAATACAGGGAAAGCACAATTGTGCAAACACCCCCCTCTGCCAACCCTCTCCCCGCCCCTCCCTGCAGGCTGCAGGGGCCCCAGTGCCCAGGACTGGGGGGAGCACCGGAGAACGGCCTGTAGGGAAGGAGCAAGCCACGCATCCAGCTGCTGGGCTGGTGCAGGGCGATGGCCTTGGGGCCGACTGCAGGGCGTGGAAGGCACAGCCTGACCGACTGGCAAGGCCTGGCCCCTCAGGGCTCCGGGGACAAGACCTGGCTCCTGGACAGCCCTGAGCCGGCCAGGGCCAGAGCTGCCAGCGGCCGGATCCCACTGCGCCATAGCAGCTGGGAGCCACGGGGCATCTATGGTGGCTGTGTAGGGTTGCCAGGAGTCTGGTTTTCGACCAGAACACCCTGTCGAAAAGGGACCCTAGTGGCTCATTAAAAGTCGAGTTGGTGTTGCAGGCAGGCTCCCTACCCGACTCTGTGCAGCTCCCGGGAAGGGGCGACATGTCCCTCCAGCTCCTAGGTGCAGGGGTGGCCGCGGGGAGCTGCGGGGCAGTGTGCAGAACCACCTGGCCATGCCTCCGCCTAGGAGCCAGAGAGACATGTTGCTGCTTCTGGGAGCAACCTGAGGTCAGTGCATCCCAGAGCCCACACCCCGAACCTACTCTTGGACTCCAATCCCCTGCCCCAGCCCTGAGCTCCATCCCACACCCAAATCCCTCATCTCCAGCCCCATCCCAGAGTCCACACCCCTAGCTAGAGCCCGAACCCCCTCCCATCCCCCAAGCTCCTGACTCAGCCTGGAGCCCCCTCTGGCCCTCCGAATCCCTCGGTCCCAGCCTGGAGCCTGCACCCTCAGCCAGAGCCCTCACCCACTCCTGCACCCCAACCCCCTACCTCAGCCTGGTGAAAATGAGCGAGTGAGTGAGGGTGGGGGAGAGCGAGCGATGCGGGGGGGGCACTGGAGTGAGCAGGGGTGGAGCCTTGAAGAAGGGGTGGGGCAGAGGTGGAGCCTCAGGGAAGGGGCGGGGCAGGAGTGGGGCTAAGGTGTTTGGTTTTCTGTGATTAGAAAGTGGCAACCCTGTCTCAGTGGGGGATGTTTCTGGTGGGGGGGCTGCTGGCACGGAGTTAGCTGCTGCTGGAGAGCAGGCGGGGCTGGAGCCTTGTCTCTTCCCAGGGCCCACACCAGCCTGGGGCCTTCCCCAGCAATGGGGCACCATCCCCCCTGGGAAAACCACCCCAAGACTGGTCCCACCGCCAAGGCAGCCCCAGAGGGGCGGGAGGGTTTGGGGCATTTCCATAGGACATGAGCCTCCGGTTTGTAGTAGTGGCAAAATGTCGGGGTGACGGATGTGGAATAGAGACGGGGGGAGGGGAACACTCTTGGCTGGACCCGGTGACCAAACTGGCCCTCCCTGGCTAAGACGTCATCTCGTGCCTCCATCCGTCCCCACGCACGTCCCCACCACCCACCAGTGTCTCCCCAGGCAGGCGGGGCCACGCCGGGAGCAGCCCAAGCCCCATGGCAGTGTCTCCTGGCTCCCTCAACTCTATGACAGGCCTCGATTGGGGGGCAGGAGGGTTGTCACTGACACACGAGGTCCCCCCCCGGGGCAAGGAGGGAAGGGGGAGGGAAAGAGACAGTTCCCCACAGCTCCCATCCCTGCTGGGTAGCTGGGAGCACGGCTGGGCGCTACAGAGCCGTGTTCAGAACCAATAACCACCCACCCGCCCATCCCCACACACGCCCCTCTACCCATCTGTCCCCACACACGCCCCCTCGGCCTGTCCATCCCCACACACGCCCCCTCTACCCATCTGTCCCCACACACGCCCCCTCGGCCTGTCCATCCCCACACACGCCCCTCTACCCATCTGTCCCCACACACGCCCCCTCGGCCTGTCCATCCCCACACACGCCCCCTCTACCCATCTGTCCCCACACACGCCCCTCGGCCTGTCCATCCCCACACACGCCCCTCTATCCATGTGTCCCCACACACGCCCCCTCGGCCTGTCCATCCCCACACACGCCCCCTCTACCCATCTGTCCCCACACACGCCCCCTCGGCCTGTCCATCCCCACACACGCCCCTCTACCCATGTGTCCCCACACACGCCCCCTCGGCCTGTCCATCCCCACACACGCCCCCTCTACCCATCTGTCCCCACACACGCCCCCTCGGCCTGTCCATCCCCACACACGCCCCTCTACCCATGTGTCCCCACACACGCCCCCTCGGCCTGTCCATCCCCACACACGCCCCTCTACCCATGTGTCCCCACACATGCCCCCTCGGCCTGTCCATCCCCACACACGCCCCCCTCTACCCATCTGTCCCCACACACGCCCCCTCGGCCTGTCCATCCCCACACACGCCCCTCTACCCATGTGTCCCCACACACGCCCCCTCGGCCTGTCCATCCCCACACACGCCCCCTCTACCCATCTGTCCCCACACACGCCCCCTCGGCCTGTCCATCCCCACACACGCCCCCTCTACCCATCTGTCCCCACACACGCCCCCTCGGCCTGTCCATCCCTATACACGCCCCCTCTACCCATCTGTCCCCACACACGCCCCCTCGGCCTGTCCATCCCCACACACGCCCCCTCTACCCATCTGTCCCCACACACGCCCCCTCGGCCTGTCCATCCCCACACACGCCCCCTCTACCCATCTGTCCCCACACACGCCCCCTCGGCCTGTCCATCCCCACACACGCCTCTCTACCCATGTGTCCCCACACACGCCCCCTCGGCCTGTCCATCCCCACACACGCCCCCTCTACCCATGTGTCCCCACACACGCCCCCTCGGCCTGTCCATCCCCACACACGCCCCCTCTACCCATCTGTCCCCACACACGCCCCCTCGGCCTGTCCATCCCCACACACGCCCCCTCTACCCATCTGTCCCCACACACGCCCCCTCGGCCTGTCCATCCCCACACACGCCCCCTCTACCCATCTATCCCCACACACTCCCCCTCCGCCCATCCTTTTTCACCCCCCCGCACACCCGTCCCCACACTTGCCCCCTCCGCCCATCCATTCCCACACACGCCCCCTCTGCCCATCCGTCCCCACACACGCCCCCTCCACCCATCCATTCCCACCCCCCCTCAGCCCATCTGTCCCCACGCACGCCCCCTCCGCCCATCTATTCCCACCCCCCCCGCCCATCTGTCTCCACACATGCCCCCTCTGCTCGTCCATACCCACATACGCCCCCTCTACTCATCTGTCCCCACACATGCCCCCTCCGCCTGTCCATCCCCACACACGCCCCCTCTGCTCCCTCCGCCCATCCATTCCCACACACACCTCCTCTACCCATCTGTCCCCACGCACTCCCCCTCTACCCATCCGTTTCCACGCACAGCCCCTCCATCTGTCCATTCCCATGCACGTTGCCTCTGCCCGCCCGTCCCCACACATGCCCCCTGTTCACCTGTGTGTCCTCACACAGGCCCTTCTCCACCAATCTGTCCCCACCTGCACATCCCCGTGCACCCATCTGTCCCCCCCTGCACCCCGTCCAGTCTCCACCTGTCCCATCCACCTGTCTGTACCCCACGCGTGCCCCGCCCTTCACAAGGGTGGGTGGGAAGGTGACTTTAGGCACTGGTCTCTTTCCCAATTGCAAACACCTTTCAAAATCTGATCTGGCTTTAACACAAGATCCCACTTGGGCGCAAAGGGCTGGTCTACGCAATCACATCCCCTCATTACGGGGCAGAGAGCGGGTCTTTATTGGGATGCTGTGCCAGGCACACCCACGGGGCACTCTAAAGGGGACATGAAATGCCCCGCAGTGCCTGAGGTGTCTGGGTGTGAATGCATATGCCTGGGCACTTCCAAAGTGCAAGGGTAAGTGTGCAACTGGGGGAAACAAGTGTGCCCATGTGTCCCTGCCGGTGCAGCCCGTGTGCTAGCTGTGGCCACTAGTGCTATGTGTGAGTACGGTGGCAGAAAGCCTGGGGATGTGTGTACACAGCGCGTGTGCGTGTAAGCATGGCACGGAAGTGCACACGTGTGTGCCTGCCAGTGTGCGTATGGGTGGGTCACAGGTACGTCCCTTCCTATGGGGTGAAATATGCTCCACTGCCATGAAAGACTCAGGGGTGCTCCTCCCGCCTGGTGAAGCCCCCCTGCAAGCCCTGTCTGCCCCACAGACGTTGCCAGGAAAGACTGGAGTGAACCTCCCTGCCGCCCTCTGTGTCCAGCGTGTGGCGCTTGGCAGCGGCTGATTAATGATGCTCGGGGTCAGAGGGCACCTCCGGGGTCCCTGACCTCCCCGTGGCTAATGAGGTGCAGAGCTCTGCGGCCCAGATTGCCTCTGCAGCAAGCCGGGCAGGAGAGCTCGCTGGAGGGGAGAGCATCCGGGATGCAGAGCGACGCGCGGGGTGTGCGTTTGTGTGTGTGTGTGTGTCTGGGGAATCAGATGCACATGGGTGGCAGGGGTTGGGAGGGATCCAGAATGGATCAAGGCACAGAAGGAAGCCCCATGGAGTCGGGGAGCTGTCAGGCAAAGGGGTGAAGCCATTTCTTGCAAACAGTGGCCCCCTGCAGCGTGGATCCCAGCGGGCCACAGCCAGGAGTTGACACAGAGGGCAAAAACAGCCTGCAGCCCCAACCCCAAGAGCACTGAGCTGGTCCCCAGCAGGATCGGCTGGATGGGAGCTGAGATGGCTGGTCTGACATCTCTGGTCTTCATTTCACCCTTTCTGGAGTGGATTCCATTATAATCTTCAAACTGCCCCCCTCCGTGCCCCCTGCATGCTTATGGGTGTTTGTGTTCGGCTGGGGAAGCCCCCCCATGCTGTTTCCACTGCTTTAACAGCCATCTCTGCCAACCTCACGCCCCGAAGCACGTCATAAACATACACCTGAGATGCCGTCCCCTCTGGGGTGGAGCACAGCAGCTCTGACAGCACACAGCAACACGACACACGTGCTCAGCCACTGTCTCAATAATTGCAGCAGTTTCTGGGGGACAGTGAAGAACTGAAGCACAGGGCAAATTAGGGTGGCACAAACTGGCAACCTCCAGAGTTAGCACTGGGATTAGACACTGAGGTTAACTCCTGGGAAAAGCACCCGGGTCTTTAAATAAGGCAAATAGTGGTATTCCCCAAGGGTCTGTACTGGGACCAGTCCTTTTCAACATGTTCATACACGATCCGGAAAAAGGGTAAACAGTGAGGTGCCAAAATTTGCAGATGTTACAAAACTACTCAAGATAGTTAAGTCCCAGGAAACTGTGAAGAGCTACAAAAGGATCTCTCAAAACTGGGTGACTGAGCAACAAAATGGCAGATGAAATTCAATGCTGATAAATGGAAAGTAATGCACATTGGAAACCATAATCCCAACTCTACATATACAATGATGGGGTCTAAATTAGTTGTTACCACTCAAGAAAGATCTTGAAGTCATTGTGGATAGTTCTCTGAAAACATCCACTTAGTGGATGTGGGGAGTCAAAAAGTGAACAGAATGTTGGGAATCATTAAGAAAGGGAGAGATAATGAGACAGAAAGTCTCATATTGCCTCTATATAAATCCATGGTACGTCCACACCTTGAATACAGTGTGCAGATGTGGTACTTGATGCACATAAGGAGACACGTCACCTGCGCTCACGCTGCGTTATCACACGAGATTTCAATCTGAGTAACGTATGCTGGAGGTCTCAGGTTGCCAGTACTAAGGTGTCCTTGGAACTCTAAAAATTATAGATGACAATTCCCTGATTCCCAAAGTGCTGCATCCAACAGGGGGAATTCTGTAGTAGATCTCGTCTAGACAGATAAAGAGGAAGTGATCACAGAATTAAAAATTACTGTCGCTTAGATGCAAATGATCATGACTTGATTGCATTTGCTATGTGCAAATAGAACAAAGTCCAGACCAGTGATATGTATATATATATGTATATATATATGTATATATATACTTGCTGTCTTGAAAGGGCCAGTTTCACAACGCTGAAAACAATTATGAGCCAGATCAGCAGGGAGAAGGAATTTAAACAGAAACATGTGAATGATAATTGGAAGTTGTTTAAGAACATTTCACAGGATGCCCAAAAACCACAATCAAGAAAGATGGCTGCATTGGGGTTAAAAACAAAAACGAAACTCCAACTTAGAGCTAAAATGAAAGCAGCTGTACATATAAGACAAATAGAAAAGAGGGCAAGTTAATAGCAATGAATATAAATGAGAAGCTAGGAACTGTAGAAAATTGATAAGGGAAGCAAAAGGACACAAAGCAAATGCTGTGGCACCGGAGTTAAGGACAACTAGAAGGTGTTTTTTTAAGTGTAGTAGGAACAAAAGCAATCCTAGTAATGGTATAGATCCATTATTAGCTAGAAATGGTAGACTGCTCAATAATAATGCAGAAAAGGCAGAAGTGTCCAATAAGTAGTTCAGTTCTCTATTTGGGGAAAAGCCAGATGATATATTCATATGATGAAGGTGAAGATGATGAAATACTTTTCATCCCAACAGTGTCTCAGGAGGATGTTAAATAGCAACTAATAAAGTTAGACATTTTTAAATCAGCAGATCAGGATAACTTGCATCTACAGGTTTTAAAAGAAATGACTCAATTAATGAAGAATTATAGGAGAGTATTATAACTAATACCAATCAACATAGGTTTATAGATATAGATTGTGTCAAACTAACTTGACATAATTTTTGGATGAGATTTCAAGTTTGGTTGATAGAGGGAATAGTGTTAATTAATGTACTTCGTTTCCTGTAAACTGCTTGACTTGGTACCGTATGACATTTTGATTAAAAAACTAGAACAATACAAAATTAACATGGCACACACTAAATGGATTAAAAACTGGCTAACTGATAGGTCTCAAAATGTAATTGTAAATGGCGAACCCTCATTGAGCAGGTCTGATTCTGCTGGGATTGGGTCTTGGCCCTTCGCTAGTTAACATTTTTTATCAGTGACCTGGAAGAAAACATAAAATCATCACTGATAAAATATGCAGATGACACAGAAGTTGGGGGAGTGATCAGTAATGAAGAGGGCAAGTCACTGATACAGAGCCGTCTGGTTGGCTTGGTAAGATGGGTGCAAGCAACCAATATGCATTTTAATACAGCCAAAGGTAAGTTCTTACATCTAGGAACAGAGGATTGGCCATAGTCACAGGAATGGGGACTCTCTCCTGGGAAGCAGGGACTCTGAAGAAGACTCGGGGGTCCTGGTGGACAATCAGCTGAACATGAGCTCCCAGAGCAACACTGTGGTCAAAAGGGCTAATACAACCCTGGGAAGCATCACCAGGGGATCTCCAGCGGGAGCAGAGAGGTGATTTTCCCTCTGTACCTGGCACTGGTGTGACCGCTGCTGGGATCCTGGGTCCAGGTCTGGGGCCCACAGTTCCAGAAGGATGTTGGTAAGTTGGAGGGGGGTCAGGGAAGAGCTACGAGAACAATTAAAGGGTTAGAAGATCTGCCTTACAGTGATAGTCTCAAGGCGTTCAATTTATTTAGCTTAACAAAGGGAAGGTTCTGGGGTGACCTGATTACAGTCTTTATGTACCTACATGGGGAACAGAAGTTTGATAATTGGCTCTTCAATCTAGCAGGGAAACATATTTATAGCATGCTCCAGTGGCTAGAAGTTGAAGCTAGACAAATTCAGACTGGACTGCTAGAGCCATGAGATTGACAAGGAAGCCAGCTCCTGGCTCCTCAGCTGGGTTGCTGCCGGATCTTTGCTCCAAGCTGGGCTGCCACTCAGGCTCCTGGCTCGGGCTGCTGTCCAGGCTCCCCGCTGGGAGCCCTGCTGTCCGCCAGGAGCACAGCAGCTGACTGGACTCCGGGCGCAGATCTACCCGCTGGAGGTGAGAAGCCCCAGGTGGCTTCCCCTCTGCTACCGGGAGGCAAGAAGCCAGGAGGCAGCTGGGCTCCTGGTGGGGAGCGGCATGTAGCTGAGAGGCCTGGCTCCTAGCCCCCGGCACTGCCCCTCGTCAGTGTGCGGAAGTGCACCACTGACCCAATGAGGACGTGAACCACCGCAGTAATTACTGCAGTGGCTGCAAGTCGACCTAACATAGAGAGACCTGCCTAAGGGGGTGACCCTGCAGGAGCTTCATTCGTGGCTAAAGCAGACTCCTGGAATGGGGAGGGTCGCAGAGAAAACACCCCCAGGGCAGGATTTGGGGTGGGAAACTGAGGCAGCGGTGGTACCTGAAGCCCGACTGAGCAAGCCGAGCTGTAGGCAGGAAGGGGAGGAGAATCTGGGGCAGAATGCCACTACTGGGCAGGAACAGGTGCAGGAGGCCAGGGCGAGCTGGGGAAAGCACCAGGGGATCCCTAATGGTCACAAAGGGCCAGAGGCCACGAGTCGTATCCCATCAGACAGAGCCGCAGGACCGAGAGAGCCCGGAACACCAGCTAACGACCGCAACTCCAGCCCCGCCAGCCCCACAAACCAGCCCTGCCCAGCAGCAGCCTGACAACAACCTTGGGCTCTCGTCCAAGGGGCCACATTTGAGACAGACGCTCGCCGTCAGCCTGGGTCGGACAGATGCCGTGTGCTGCAGTGACCATGCGTGGCAGCTGAGAAGGTGCTGCCCTCCGTCAGACTGTGCAGAGGGCTGGGGGAAGGGAGGTGCCCATGGGGGGGTTGATGTTTCCCTGCTTGGTCACTTACACCTGTGCAAAGTGGGGGTCACCGCACATGCCTGCAAAAGCCTCACTAGTTTTGGGGGCCTCCATCGGGGAGCCCAAGCGGAGACCCCTGGAGCTGCTGAGTCAGGCACCCAAAGGTAGGGGCCCTGTCTTCCCCAAGCCTCGATGTGGCCTGCTGGGAGGGTGACGTCAGGCAGCGAGAGGGCGGATCCGAGCCAGCAGGGACCCCCAGCAGCTAGCCTGAGCCAAATCGCGCCGGCCAGAGATCCGACCCCATCACGCACCCCACTGGGCCAGCAGCTTCTGGTCCCTCTACAGCCAATGTTTTCGAGAGTCAACCGGTCTTGGTTTAAAGAGGCCCAGGGTATGTCCACGCTGAGACGGGGGCAGGGCGACTCGGGCTTGTGGGGCTCTAACATCGCCGTGTAGATGTGCGGGCTCAGACCGAAGTGGCTCCAGCCCGAGCCCTAGCATCTACCCAGCAGCGTTACAACCCCACAGCCCGAGCTGAGCCAGGCTCTGAGAGTCGGTGCCGCGAGGGGTTTATCACACTGTGGCCATTCCCCAAGGATGGAGACCCTGGCTGGGCCCCGGGCGAGTTGGTCCAATGGCTGATTCCCTTCCTTGTTACTCATGTAACTCATTCTGCAGAAAAGGACCTAGGGGTTACAGTGGACGAGAAGCTGGATATGAGTCAACAGTGTGTTCTTGTTGCCAAGAAGTCTAACGGCATTTTGGGATATATAAGTAGGAGCATTGCCAGCAGATCGAGGGACGTGATCGTTCCCCTCTATTCGACATTGGTGAGGCCTCATCTGGAATACTGTGTCCAGTTTTGGGCCCCCCACTACAAGAAGGATGTGGAAAAATTGGAAAACGTCCAGCAGAAGGCAACAAAAATGATTAGGGGGCTGGAACACATGACTTATGAGGAGAGGCTGAGGGAACTGGGATTGTTTAGTCTGCAGAAGAGAAGAATGAGGGGGGATTTGATAGTTGCTTTCAACTACCTGATCTATACTGTTCTCAGTGGTAGCAGATGAGAGAACAAGGAGTAATGGTTTCAAGTTGCAGTGGGGGAGGTTTAGGTTGGATATTAGGAAAAACTTTTTCACTAGGAGGGTGGTGAAGCACGGGAATGGGTTACCTAGGGAGGTGGTGGAATCTCCTTCCTTAGAGGTTTTTAAGGCCCGGCTTGACAAAGCCCTGGCTGGGATGATCTAGTTGCGGTTGGTCCTGCTTTGAGCAGGGGGTTGGACTAGATGACCTCCTGAGGTCCCTTCCAACCCTGAGATACTTTGATGCTATGATTCTATGTGCACCTTATTTCCAATCAGAACGTTTCTAGAGCTGGTTTCCAGCCAGACACTGGTTCTCGTTCAGCCTCCGTCTGCTAGCGCACTGGTTCTCCACCTGGCTGGGCTCAAGGCCCATTTGTACGTCTTGACGGCCTGTCATGAGCCAGAGCCCACATCTCCAGGCCCGGTACCCCCTCCACAAGGGGCCAATCGGTGTGGGGGCTCAGAGCTGAGTCCAGTGCTCCGTCCAGATACGAACAGCCGGGGGACCCCCCTACCAGCAACTGGAGAGGGGAGCAGCAAGCTGATATGCCACTCAAAACTCATAAAGCCTCCGCTGGGGGGGGGCAGAGGGTAAGGGGTGGGGGTTGGCTAGGGCAGATTGGGGGGCCTGGGTGTGTTAATGAAGAAGGGATAGCTCAGTGGTTTAAGCATTGGCCTGCTAAACCCAGGGTTGTGAGTTCAATTCTTGAGGGGGTCATTTAGGGATCTGAGGCAAAAATTGGGGATTGGTCTTGCTCTGAGCAGGGGGTTGGACTAGATAACCTCCTGAGGTCCCTTCCAACCTGATATTCTATGATTCTATGAATTGGAGGTTCAGAGCAGCTGGAGAAGGAATTGGGGGGGCAGAGAAGTGTGAGGGTGCAGTGGGGCCTGGAGGGAATGATATGGGGCAGAGGGATCTGGGGAAGGGACAGTACATCACCAGCTGTCCAGAATTCTCCCAGTCCCCACACATGGCCCCAGAGAGGACTGACGGTAAAGGGGTGGGGGATGTGGGGTCCTGGAAGAGAGTAGGTGTCTGGGGGGTGAAGTGTGGGAAGATCTGGAGCACTGGGGATTAGGAGGGATGGAATGACAGAGGGGAGGTCGCCTGGCTGTGGAGGAGGGGTACATTGGGGGGCCTCTCCTGCAGGGGTTGGGGAGAGGACAAGGTGGCTGGAAGATGGGGCCAGCGTGAACCTACAGAGCCCCTCACTCTGATTTGGCCTGTCGTCACGCCGGAAGGGTGGCTGGGCCGAATTTGAGTGGCACCGTGATCCCACGCAGCAGGGACGTCGAGTCCAGCCAGCCCCTGGCAGAGGGAATCTGCCCTCCTGCTCTTACACCCATGGGGTGCTCCCCGTCTCAGTTCTCCTCCAACCACACGGAGCAGCCCGGAGCTGTTCCTGAGTCATTCCCACAGAAAATGTGAAGAAGTTCGCAGCTCCGGAGCTGGGCCAGAGACTATCCCTGCCTCCGGATCGGGGGCCAGGCTCCTCGCCTGCTCCGGGGGGCTGGGGTCAATCAGAGGAGGAGGGGTCGGGGGTGCAGTGACAGGTGACCCAGCTGCCCCGTGGGCAGGGTGGGGAGAAGGGCCGGGCACTCAGATCATCCCCAACGGGCTCCTCTGCTAAGAGCACATCATCACCAGCAGTCGACCCTGGTGAAACGTGGGGGAGACGTGAGGCATCAGCAACCCCATCGACGCCCCGAGGTCCGCTCTGCCTGGGACACTCCCCGCAGCCCCCCAGCCCTGAGCAGTGCCCCATGGAGCGCTGATTTCTCAGGTCCTATCGCCCTCCAGGGCTGCATCCACTGCAGCCGGGCAGGTGCTACCCAGGGCACTAAAATCAGAAGCAGCCTGGATAGTGGCCTGAATGCGAACCCCCCCCCGGCTGTGTCCTCCCACTGCCGCCGAGACGTACCCTGCATGGGACTCGTTAAACCGCCGAGGGCACCAGTGTGTTGGCCTGGATTACCGGTGTCATGGCTGCATTTATAGGGCTCTCTCCCCGCTCGCTGCTGCGCAGACGGTGTCCATGAACTTCCATCCCTGTCCATGAACGGAGTTAGCTCCCCCCTGCTCCCCAGTCCGACCAGCGTCGTTAGAGACCGGCCCACCAGTGCAGCGCTGGCGGGACACAACGGGGGAGTTTGGGCTGGAAAGGGAATGGCAGCCGCTGGGTAGGTGCACATGGCCCCCCTCACACACACACACACGCACGTGTTCACTCTTGTGCACGCACACACACACAGACACACACAACCACACTCATATACAATCAGTGCATGTGCATTCACCCCTACGCCTCCACAACCACACTCACAACTACAACCATGTGTGCACAACATACTCAGTGGAACACAACCCCACTCCGTTGCCCATGAGCCCTATGCCCTCCCCACCCAGCCCCGGGTAGCCAGCTGGCCCTGCTCCCTCCCCCAGGGGCTGGCCAGGGGTCCCCCAGGGATCAGGAAGAACTGGTTTCACAGCCCTGCCCTGCCTGGGTAAATATTGTTGGTACAAAAGAAGGAAATAAACAGCCAAGCCTCGTAAAACTCCTGCCCCCAGCCCTCCACTCCCAAACCCAGGGTTGGGGCCGGCACCCACAGCCCCGCGGAGGGCTGGAATCATTCACCTTTGCCCCCGCATTGTGCGCAAGACCTTCCCAGGGCCTGGAAATTGCATTTCCTTCCCCCAGCCGATGGAGTGGAGCCTTTCCCCTTGCTTGCCATCCCAGCGTGTCCCCCAGCCTGGGGGTGTTTGCTGCTCTTGGTGAGCCGTTCCCAGAAGCTGACGCACCAGCACCACATGGCACAGGCAGCTGGAAAGGCTGGGGGTAGGTCCTACATAAACACCACCAGTTTGTTTATGGGCTTCCCGGGGAAAGGCTGGGGGGCTTTCCGTGTGTGCGTAACACAGACAGAAAACATTTCCAGCGCCTCCGCCTCTCCCCCATTAGGGGCAGCGTGGCCCAGTGAATAGGGCACTGGACTGGGCATCAGGACACCTGGGTTCTGCTTGCGGGCTGGGCGAGTCTTTGGGCCAGTTCCTCCTCGACCCAGGGCTTCTGTTTCCCCTCCCACCCTTTGCCCATCTCATCTGCTTAGATCTGTAAATCCCACTCTGCAGGCTGGGCAGTCTCAGCGCACCAGGATTCACAGGACTATAATACCCGTGGGCGAAAGCTGGGAGGCAGGGCCTGGCTGTGTGCAGCGCCGTGCGCAGCGGGGCCTTGGTCTACGCAGGGACAGGGACGGACGCTCACCGGCTGCGCAGCAGCGAGCGGGAAGAGGGCCCTATAAATGCAGCCATGACACCCTCAATCTGGGCCAACGCACTGGTGCCCTCGGCGGTTTAATGAGTCCCATGCAGGGTACGTCTCGGCGGCAGCGGGAGGACACAGCCGGGGGGGGGTTCGCATTCAGGCCACTATCCAGGCTGCTTCTGATTTTAGTGCCCTGGGTAGCACCTGCCCAGCTGCAGTGGATGCAGCCCTGGAGGGTGATAGGACCTGGGAAATCAGTGCTCCGTGGGGCACTGCTCAGGGCTGGGGGGCTGCGGGGAGTGTCCCAGGCAGAGCGGACCTGCAAACCCTGAGGATTACCCTGGCTCTAGCCAAGGGGACACTGGCTCAGTTCTGGATTTGCAGGTTTGCTGGGGGTGCCCTGAGCAGGGACTCGCTTTTCTCCTCGTTATTCCAAGCCTGCGCCCGTGGCTGACAACAGCTGGGGGGCTGGAGGGGGCCGGACAGACCCTGCCAACAGCTGGGATTGCTGAGCAGCGTCCCCAGAAAGCAGGCGCTCCCGGAGGGGCAGGGTGCCCTCACCCCCCGCCCCCGGGAACGGGGCCAGCAAATGCCATTTTGTGCCATTTAAGAAATCCTGTGGCCAATCCCCAGGTCTAGCACCTCCTTACAAGCTCGACAATGAAGTCCAGTTCCTTACACACTGGGGGTTATCGTGGGGGGACTGGGCCACATACACTGGGGGGTTATCGTGGGGGGGGGCTGGGCCGCACACACTGTGGGGTTATCATGGGGGGGGGCAGGCCGCACACACTGGGGTGTTATCGTGGGGGAGCTGGGCCGCACATGCTGGAGGGTTATCGTGGGGGAGCTGGGCCGCACACGCTGGGGGGTTATTGTCGGGGGGGCTGGGCCACATACGCTGGGGGGTTATTGTGGGGGGGGCAGACCGCACACGCTGGGGGGGTTATTGTGTGTGGGGGGGGCTGCACACATTGGGGTTTATCATAGGGAGCCGGACCGCACACGCTGTGGTGTTATCATGCCGGGGGGGGCCTGCTTGAAATATTCTCTGGCTCCATTCCAGCCCCCTCGCAGCCTAATCAGCGAGCAGACGATGTCCCATGCAGGGACCACCCGGTGCAGCCTACGGGGCTCTGGAGCCCACGGGAAGTCACTGGGGAACAACCATAAAATCATTGGCTCCGGCCACCTTTCACCCCAGGCGATACCGGAGCCTTTTGCCGATGGCCTCCCTGGAGGCTGACGTGCAGCCAGCTCTGGGGTGGAACGCGGCTGCTGCTTAACGGTGCACAGCAACGCCGCATGGCAAGTTAGGACAAGGAGCGCAGCATTACATTTCAAGTGGGAATTGGGCTCGGATCCCTGACACAATTCTCCAAGGAGCTGCCCAGGGGCGGGGGCGGGCTAGTGCCTCCCAGCCCTTCCCAGGGGGAGATGCCCACTCAGGCGAATGTGCGCTCATGCCTCAGGCGCTACCCCTGTGTGTGGCTCTAATGGAGACAGAGATGGTTGGCAGAGATTAGCGGCTGTGTCTGGATGGGCGGAGAAACGAATGCCGGCCGGGAGGGATGCACGGAGCGCGGCAGGGAGCAGAGTTATTTGTCCCTGAGCCGGGATCAATGCTATCGCCATCCCCGGGTGCTGGGGCCGGCTGGCTCGGGAGCTGCCATCCGCTGTGGATTTATAGCCATCGACCGGGCCGGCCTCGGGGAGCAGCCCCCAGGGGATTCGATCCCCCAGCTCGATTTCAGGAGCTGCACAAAAGCCCCAATCAGCTGTGCACAAAGAAAGGCTGGCGGTTAATTAGCGCCCATATCTCAGCCGGTCCAAATGGAGATGGAGTTAATTAGCTCTGGAGAGAGAGATAATGAGCCCCACGCAGCGGCTCATGAATCTTGTCTCCTGCACTGCCTCTCCGGGGCGCCCAGGGCTTGGAGGCAGGGCCCACGCAACTCCCTGCCCCCCGTCCGTCCCCCCAAGCTCCCCAGCCTCCGTTCTGCCCCATGCTGTGACCCCACCGTCAGCCCTAGCCCCCCATATGTGCCAGCGCCCTCAGCAGGCTCAGAAGGGGGAGGGGGTCAGCATTAGGAGCCAGCACCAGGACTTGGGGGGCAGGCGAGAAGGGGCTGGTTTCCTGTGACAGCCGCCGAGCCCGGGGGAGAGCAGTTGCTGGGCAGGACCTGACAGGAGGGGATGGGAACAGCTCAGCCCATGGCTGCCCCTCGGCAGGCAGGCCCAGCAGGAGCAGGTGGCATGTCCTGACCTCGGGCCTTTGCCAGGCAGTACCTGTGCAGCTGGGTGCAGGGTGTGAGGGGTTAATCACATCCACAGGTGGACCAGCCCCGGGAGAACTGCAGTCGCCCGGCATGCCGGCCCAAGGGGCGGAACTACCCAGTCCCCTTCTTGCACCCACCCACCCTCTGCCTGCCTGTGCCCCGCATGCCTGGCACTGCAGCCGATGCTGTGGGATGCCAGGCCCCCACCCCAAACACGCTCACCCCTGAGGGGAATCGCCCTGGGCTGCCCGCGGCAGAGGGACTATGAAAAGGCAGTCACGCCGTTCCCATTCTCTCCAGCAGAGGGCAGCAGTGCTCCCAGGCTCACCCCAGCCCGCACCTTCTAGACCCAGTGGCCATTGGGTGACACAAGTTGGCAGGGTCTCAGCCCAGAAGCCCATTTCCTGCCCCATACCAGCCATAGACCATTTGCATTAACCCGGCCCCTTACTGGCCATCGGGCAGAGCCCAACCTCTGAATGGACCGTGGAGGGAGGCCAGTGAGGGGCTGGTGGGCAAGGCAGCGGGGGGGGGGGGGATATTAGAGCACCCTCCCCAGCATGGAGCCATACAAGGCGAGGGGTATTCGGGGCCCCCTTTAGGGACACCGACAGCCGACCATGGCACGGAGCCCCACCCGCCCCGGAGGTCTCACCAGCAGCCAGGCAGCGCCCCCAGCATGGGGGGCTCTGGGCACCAGGCAGCGGCAGCCCCTTCTCCCTGCCAGCCCTCGTTAATTAGCACAACATTAACCTCTGCCTGGGGTTTAGGCCGTATCGAGCGGCATGTTCATTAATCCAGCCGCCAGCAAAGGGCTCTAATTAATACTGGCCCAGTGCCCCCTCCCCACCGCACTGGGGAACTTTTTAATTGTTCCAGGGCTGGCTGGGAGGAGGGGGGGGGTCAAAGGTTAAAGCATTTATCGAATCATCTCAATTGCTGGGGCTTCCTACCCATCCCTCCCGGTACCGATAACAGAACCCGCTGAGGACTGGCAATACGGTGCAGCTGTGTGTCCCCCCCGCATCAGCCCTGCGTGGTCACTGCGGCACAAAGACATGGCGTAGAGCCTGGCTCAGAGCTCCTTCCCCACACACAGCTCTGCCGGTGCCCCTCGCTCCCGACCCGCAGCCCCCCAGCTCCGCCGGTGCCCCTCGCTCCCAACTCTCAGCCCCCCCAGCTCCGCCGGTGCCCCTCGCTCCCGACCCACAGCCTCCTGCTAGCCCAGCCCTGGGCTCCCCACTCAGCCCTGCTGGTGTCCCTGAACCCTGACTTGTAGAGTACCCCAGTCCATCATAGTCCAGGAAACCCTAACTTTGCCCCCTCATAGCCCCTGGCGAGAACCCCTCTGTGCCAGGACACCATTCTATCCAGCACAGGCACGAGGGTGGAACCAGAGAAGGGATCGAGGTCCCTGTGACCTTCCCAGCTCCAACACGACACGTGGGCCCCTCCCAGGAATGCAGCAGCTCCTTCTGCCCCCCAGAACCTCGGAGCAGAGCCAGCAAATGGACCCGTGTCCTGCGGACGCCTCCAGCCCAGATCTGAGAGCCTGCAGCCAGAACCAGCAACATCAGCCCGGCCCCGTAATGTCCCCACCTCAACCCAAGAGCTGGCCCCAGCCAACAGAGCCTGGCAGCCCAGCAGCGGATCTCAACTCCAGAGCGACCCCAGGGGGCACCTGTCTGTCCTTGTCCACTGCTTCCCTTTCTTCCCACAGGCCCCACCCTCCCCCCGCCCATGGCATGAAGGGTCCCCTTCCCGCCAGCCCCATGCTGTCGATTTGACCGAGCGGGACAGTGGTTGCGGGTGGGTCCGGAGAATTGGAAAGAAGCTACCACTCAGTGTGAGAGTGAGTCACGAGCCCACCCCCCGTAACGCCTCTCTGCAGCTGGGCTCCCGGCCAGGGACCCCCAAAGCCCGCGGCCGGCCCTTACCTCTCTTCTGCATGAAGCCAAAGAGGTCGTCCAGAAACTCCTTCCGCTTGGGGTCGTCGTCCAGTTCGTAGAGCTGCAGGCAGGAGAGAGAGATGGCAGGTCAGCATCGCAGGAACCGAGCAAGCCCTAGGGCAAACACACGCGTCCTGCAGGGGGCGTTGTAACGGACTGGGTAGCGTGTGCGTGTGTGTGTGTATATGTGAGAGACACCACTGCCCTCTGCTGGACAGCACCAGAGCTGCTCCACTGTGTGTCATAGGCCCTCTCCTGCCAGCAGAGTCCCCTGTAACTGACATGGTCGGGGGATCTGGGTTTTGGCCTCACCATCGTATTTGACCTCTGCAGCCCCCACTGGACGTGAGTGAGGCTGATCTCAAGAGCCTCCTGAATATTCAAAGTCCTGGCTCCCCCCAGTCAAACAGCCCTGGGAAAGAGGCTCCGTGCCCCAAATCTGGCTGTGGTCCCCTTCCTTAGACCCACAGCTGCCTGTGGCGATCGCCTCACAGAGGGGCTGGCACATCTCCAGGATGCGGGTGTGGCTGTGGGAGTTTACCTGGTGTCTCTCTGGGTGGGAGGTTGTGCATGTCTGGGGTGTACTTCCAGGTCCGGGGCTCTGCATGTGCTTGGGGTGTGTTTGCCCCACAGCCACGTGCCTGGGCGTGATGCCGCGGTTGTGTTGCATGGCTGATCTGTCGAGATTCACTAAAAAAATTCCTTTGCTCGGTTCTCTTCTCTGTAGGTTCTTACCCCACACCTGTCACTGCAGTGTCTGGGCTCCTTCCAGTCGTTGTACTAACTGAGGACTGACCCCTGTCTGTGCAGCAGCAATCCCTCCCGGCCGAGGAGAGCGCCCCCCTGTGGCACAAGCTCCTACAGGGCTCAGGCTGCGAATGGGCCTCAGGAAGCTCCTGCAGGAGGGGCCCCGTGGGACAGTGCTGGGGGCCCAGCTGTAACCAGCCCCAGGGCCAGGAGGGTCTCCTGGCCCATCATGGCCCTTTCCGCTCCATGCGGAGCCCTGGACCCTGGAGACCTGTTGCTGATCCCCTGACCTGGGACTGTCCCCAGCAGGCATGGATGACCCTGTCCGGAAGCAGGACGGAAGAGCGAAGTGCTGGCTGCTGCCTTGGGACCCAGCACCTGGTGAGCAGTGTTCAGCCCCCCAATCCAGCACCCATTGCATTTCTCAACATCCTCTGGCAAGGAGTTCCACAGGTTGACTGTGCGTTGTGTGAAGAAATACTTCCTTTTGTTTGTTTTAAACCTGCTGCCTGTTAATTTCATTGGATGATCCCTGGTTCTTATATTATTCAAGGGGTAAATAACACTTCCTTATTCCCTTTTTCTGCACCAGTCATGATTTTATAGACCTCTGTCATATCCCCCCTTAGCTGTCTTTTTTTCCCAGCTAAACAGTCCAAGTTGTTGGAAGTTGTTCCATAATTGTTCCATACCCCTAGTTGTTCCATACCCAAGCTGGGGAAGGGAAAGCCCCAGGAGCTCTGACATTGTTCCATACCCCTAATTCATTTTGTTGCCCTTTTCCTCACCTTTTCCATTTCTAATCTATCTGTTCTGGGATGGAGTGACCGGAATGGCAGGCCGTATTCCAGGTGTGGGTTTACCATGGATTTATATAGAGGCATGATATTTGCTGTCTTATTACCTATCCCTTTCCTAATGGTGCCACAAACTCCACAATATTAACAACCTCCCCCAGAATACCATCCCAGCCACTATGGATGTCACCCCCCATACGCCAACATCCCTCACAATGACGGTATCGCTGCCTGCCTCAAGTATTTACAAGACGCTGAACCGCCCCCAGCTCTCCACCACAAACACATCGCCAGACTCATCCATTTCACCCTCACCCGTGACAATCTTACATTCCACAGCAAACCCTCTGTCCAAACCCTGGGAACTGCCATGGGTACCAGGAGGCTCCCCAGTGTGCCAGCCTCTCCATGGGCACCTTGAGGAAGAATTTCTGGACAAATGCACCAGGAAATCAATGAGATTCCTTAGATACTGTGATGATTTTTCATCCTCTGGACAGACGACCCTAAACTCCCTCAGAGATTTGTACCACGACTTCAACAACCACCATCCATCCATCAAACTCTGGAACACGCCCTCACCAGCATCAACTTCCTGGACCCCATGATTGGCTTCAACAATGGAACCCTACAAACAACCATAGACCAGAAACCCACAGATCGCCACACCTACCTCCCCAGAGCCAGTCACCGCCCCAGACACACCAAGAAATCTGTTATCTACAGCCAGGTGCTGAGATACCACAGAATGTGCTCCGAGGAGAAAGTCCGGGATACACACCTCAAAAACCTCAAAGCTGCCTTTGCTGAACAAGGACATTCCACCAGGGAAATAGATCACATCATGGAACAAATACCTGCTTCAATACAGAAATAACCCCCCCTCTGCCCACACACCCCTAGCTGTCACCTACTGCCCCATATTGGAACCCATAGGGGGTATCATCAAACAACAACAGCCCCTACTTGATGGGGACCCCATCCTGAAAGAAATTTTTCCTGAACCCCCTCGTTCGACTTTCAAGCAATCCCCTAACCTCTCCAAATTCATCATCAGAAGCAAGCTCCCTACAGACCAGCTCACACCAACTAAAAGCAGCACCAGACCTTGCCAGAACAGATGCAAAACCTGCAGCCATATCGCCACTGCTACAATGATCAACTCCCCCCACAACACACTTTTTAAGATTCATGGATCCTACACATGCCTACCACAACATGTGGTGTACCTCATCCAGTGCATTAAATGTCCCAATAGCAACTATGTGGGTGAAATGAGACATTCACTGCACTCGCAAATGAACTCACACAGAACAATGACAAAGGACAAGAACGCCACATCACTTGTGGGTGAACACTTTTCCCAAAGCGATCACTCCCTAGCTCATCTCTCAGCCCTCATCCTCAAAGGAAACCTGCAGAACATTTCCAAAAGACAAGCCTGGGAGCTTAAATTCATCACTCGGCTAGACACTACAAATCATGGACTGAACAGAGACCCTGGATTTATGGCTTATTCTAACAATCTATAACCCACCAACAACTCCCCACCCCAGCTGCTTCCCCACACACACACTTCCTTTCCTCCCTGTGACTGGATGATACTAATTGGGCCACTGCACCTTGAATGGTCCCTTGAAATTTGTGTTAACTACTTATGCTCAACAATCTGTTCCACCTTGGATTGAGCTGTGACACTGATTACGTTTCCAAGCGCTCTTTGCAGTTTGAAAGCTTGTCTGTCACTAAGCTTGCCCAATAAAACATATTACCTCACCCACCTTCTCTCTCTAATTGTTCCTAACGTTCTGTTTGCTTTTTTGATGGCTGCTGCACATTGAGTGGATGTTTTCAGAGAACTATCCACAATGACTCCAAGATCTCTTTCTTGAGTGGTAACAGCTAATTTAGACCCTGTCATTTTATATGTAGAGTTGGGATTACATTTTCCAATGTACATTACTTTGCATTTATCAACATAGAATTCCATCTGCCATTGTGTTGCCCAGTCACCCAGTTTTGTGAGACCCCTTTGTAACTCCTCACAGTCTGCTTTGGACTTAGCTATCTTGAGTAAATTTGTATCATCTACAAATTTTGCCACCTCACTGTTTACCTCTTTTCCAGATCATTTATGAATATGATGAATAGGACGGGTCCCAGTACAGACCCCTGGGGGACACCACTATTTACCTCTTTCCATTCTGAAAACTGACCATTTATTTCTACCCTTTGTTTCCTGTCTTTTAACCAGTTACGATCCAGGAGAGGACCTTCCCTCTTATTCCATGACAGTTTCCTTTGCCTAAAAGCCTTTGCCAAAGGCTTTCAGAAAGTCCAAGAGACACTATATCAACTGGATCCCCCTTGTCCACATGCTTGTTGAGCCCCTCAAAGAATTCTAACAGACTGGTGAGGCATGATTTCCCTTTACAGAAGCTGTGTTGACTCTTCCCCAATGTACTGTGTTCATCTATGTGTCTGATAATTCTGTATTGTACTATGGTGTCAACCAGTTTGCCTGGTATTGAAGTCAGGCTTACCGTAATTGTCAGGCTTACCGTAATTGTCATTTACTGTAATTGTCAGGATTGCCTCTGGAGCATTTTTTAAAAATTGACATCACATTAGCTATCCACTAGTCCTCTGGTACAGAGGCTGATTTAAGCGATAAGTTACACACCAGTTAGTAGTTCTGCAATTTCACATTTGAGTTCCTTCAGAACTCTTGGGTGATACCATCTGGTCCTGGGGACTTATTACTGTTTAGTTTATCAATTTGTTCCAAAACCTCCTTTAATGACACCTCAATCTGGGACAGTTCCTCAGATCTGTCACTTAAAAAAATGGCTCAGGTGAGGGAATCTCCCTCACATCCTCAGCTGTGAAGACCAATGCAAATAATTTATTTAGCTTCTCTGCAATGGCCTTATCATCCTTGAATGCTCCTTTAGCATCTCGACCATCCAGTGGCTCCATTGATTGTTTGGGAGGTTCCTGCTTCTGATGTACTTAAAAAATCTGTGCTGTTAGTTGTTGTGTCTTTTGCTAGCTGCTCTTCAAATTCTTTTTTGGCCTTTCTAATTACACTTCCACACTTGACTCGCCAGAGTTTATGCCCCTTTCCATTTTCCTCGGTAGGATTTGACTTCCCCTTTTTAAAGGATGCCTTTTGCCTCTAAATGCCTTTTTTCACTCTGTTGTTTAGTCGTGGGGACATTTTTTGGGCCTCTTAATATGTTTTTGTTTGGGGTATACATTTAATTTGAGCCTCTATTATGGTGTTTTTAAAAGGTTTCCATGCAGCTTGCAGGCATTTCACTCTTGTGACTGTTCTTTTTAATTTCTATTTAACTAGTCTCCTCATTTTTGTGTAGTTCCCCTTTTTGAAGTTAAATGCTACTGTGGTGGGTTTCTTTGGTATTTTCCTCCTATAATGATGTTACATTTAATTACGTAATGGTCACTATGACCAAGCGGTTCAGCTCTATTCACCTCTTGGATCAGATCCTGTGCGTCACTTAGGACTATATCAAGAATTGCCTCTTCCCTAGTGGGTTCCAGGACCAGCTGCTCCAAGTAGCAGTCATTAATTGTGTCTAGAAATGTTATCTCTGTATAGGGAGAACAGATAGCAAGTATGAAAAATCGGGAATGGGGGGAATAGGTTGCCTATATAAGACAAAGCCCCTAATATCAGGACAGTCCCAATAATATTGGGATATCTGACCCCCCAGCTCTACATCCCATCCTGAGGTAACATGTACCCAGTGAATATGGGGATTGTTGAAATCCCCCATTATTCTGGTGTTTTCTACTTTTCTAGCCTCTCTCATGTCCCTGAGCATTTCACAGTCACTGTCACCACGCTGGTCAGGTGATCAGTAATGTATCCCTACCACTATATTCATATTATTCCAGGATGGAATTTCTATCCACAGAGATTCTGTGGTACAGTTTTCTTCATTTAAGATTTTTACTCTCTTTGACTCTGCTTTCGTTCACATCTAGTCCCACTCACTCACCAGCGCGACCGACTTTGTCATTTCTATCGATTTTATACTCTGGTATTATTGTGTCCCATTGATTATCACGTTTCTGTGATGCCTGTTATATCAATATCATCATTTAATACCAGGCGCTGAAGTTCACCCATCTAACTACTTAGATTTCTTGCATTTGTATAAAAGCACTTATAACAGCTATCAATATTTAGTTGTCTGCCTTCCTGTGATGTACTTGAATGGGGCTCTCTTCAATTGACTGTTTTTCTTCAGTTCCTACCTGTAGGTTATCAACTTCTATCCTCTCCTCCTTACCAGGAGATAGAGAATGTGTTCCTCCAGGCCTGTCGGCTTTTCCCAGCCCTTAGTTTAAAAAGTCCTCAATGACCTTTTTAATTTGACATGCCAGCAATCTGGTTCCATTTCGGTTTAGGTGGAGCCCATCCTTCCTGGACAGGCTCCCCCTTTCCCAAAAGTTTCCCCAGTTCCTAATAAATCTAAACCCCTCCTCCCTACACCATCGTCTCATCCACGCATTGAGACCCTGCAGTTCTGCCTGTCTAACTGGCCCTGCACATGGGACTGGAAGCATGTCAGAGACTTCTGCCATGGGGGTCCTGGACTTCAATCTCCTACCCAACAGTCTAAATATGGCCTCCAGGACCTCTCTCCCATCCTTCCCTGTGTCCTTCCCTCTCTCCCATCCTTCCCTGTGTCCTACATGGTACCTACATGAACCACGACCACTGGCTCCTCCCCAGCACTACATATGAGCCTGTCTAGAGGTCTCGAGAGATCCGCAACCTTTGCACCAGGCAGGCAAGTCACCATGCGGTTCTCTCCCGGTCATCGCAAACCCAGCTATCTATGTCTCTACCGATCCCCTCCCTCCCACCCCGTTACTATTACCTGGCTCTTCCGGAGGGGTGGCCTCAGGACGAGAGGTTTCCACGACATGTCTGGAAGGAGGGTCCCAACTATGGGATCGTTTCTCTCTGTTCCAGCTGGGTGCTCTCCTTCCCCGAGACTTTCCTTCTCCACAACCGCACAGAGGCTGTCAAGTATGGGGGGGGAGGGGAACGGCTTTGCTGTGTCCCAGAAAGTCTCCTCTCTGTACCTCTCCATCTCCCTCAACTCCTCCAGTTCAGCCACTCTGGTCTCCAAAGTCCGTACACGGTCTCTGTGGGCTGTGAGCTGCTTGCACCGAATGCACACACGCGCCACCGATCTGCCCACAAGGCAGGTAATCCTACAGGCTGAATTCAGTGCAATAACCTGGATGTCTGCCTGCATTAGCTTTACTCTGGCAGGGTTATTTGTGGGGGGGTTAGCTGTATCTGCTCCCACGCTCCCTCTCAGAACCCCTCGCAAGACTCCTGTTTGCTGCCCCTGTTTGCTGGCTCCAAACTATATCAACCCCTAAAAAGAACAGGAGGACTTGTGGCACCTTAGAGACTAACAAATTTATTTGAGCATAAGCTTTCGTGAGCTACAGCTCACTTCACCGATGAAGTGATAATAAGTAATGAATTTGTTAGTCTCTAAGGTGCCACAAGTCCTCCTTTTATTTTTGTGAATACAAACTAACACGGCTGCTACTCTGAAATATATCAACCCGTTATCCCAGTTCTGGGAGACAAAAGGCCTCCCCACAGCTGCGCAGGGGGCTGGCTGCTGGCATAGTTCCCCCCGGGATAGAGGTGCAGGAGGGCTCCCTGGAGTAATGAGCGGAACAGCCAGTGCTCCTGACAGCCGAGGACCCCAGCAAGCAAAGGCACCTGATGCTGGGGGGTGTCACATGCAGGGAGTCCTTCAGAGCACAGCCCCTGGGAACCTGAGCTGGGGAGATATGCAGATGTCTAGCCCCCAAGTCCCAGGCCCTGCTCATTCCCAGCTGTTCCCTGGGTGCCACCCCCTCTCCCCACTATGTGCAGTGCCAGGTCCCCTTTCACTGCACCATCCAGGGTGGGCCAACGTCCTCCAGTGCAGAACCTGCATTCCTGGCGATAGGTTGGATGGGGCATGAAGGAGGTTCTGGCACAGAGTGAGCTGGGAAGGGGGACCCCCAGCCCAGGGGAGGATTGTTTGGCTCCTTCTCACCCTGAGACCCCCCCACTGGAGCCATTGCTCACCCGCCATGCTTTGCCTATGAGGAGCGGGCTGCACCTGCTGCCAGCAAGCTGCCTGCAGCCACCAAGGGGCAGAGAGAGGAGCAATCGTGCAGGGGACGGGGGGACACGCAGCCCCCGCCAGGCACCTGTGCCAGGCACCTCTGACCCCTGGCTTCTCATCTTGGTGACGCTGGGGAAGGGAAAGCCCCAGGAGCTCTGACATTGCCACTGCTAATCCGCCCCCGGTCAGGCCCTGCCTCCCTGCGCTTGGCCGCCGCCTGCCCTTTTCACCCGCCACCAGGCAAGCGGGTTAGCTCCCTTGGCTCCAATAATCCAGCAGCTCTTGGCCGGCGTCGCGGGTGAATCTGATCCCTGAGCGCTCGGCGCTGAGATTCTCACGCACCCCCCTTGTTAACTAAACACATCTCATTAGCTCCGCTTCTGAGGCAGCCAAGCGCAGCCGCTGCTCCATGCGGACCTGGGGAGCGGGCACGGAGCCAGCTGGAGCTGTGCCAGGCAGCCCTCGGCTCCGCTCCAATTAACTCCTCACTCTCATCCCCTCGCGCTGTCTTTTCATTCAGGGTCCCTAGGACACACAGGCTGGGAAACTTGGCCGGGCTTTGGAGAACGGGGGAAGGAGCTTCCAGAATGGAGCGAAAACCTCTCCTTTGGCTAAGGGTCCTGTACCACGGACATCCAGGGCATCCGTGGCGGGCAGGATCCAGCCTGAGATAAGCAGCCAGTGGCAGCTGTTAATAACGCTCCTGCAAGGGTCGGGGGTATTTTCTGGGCTAGCCTAACCGGTGGGTGCACAGTGCCGGGGTGGGGACGGAGCGGTGCGGCTCCGCTTCCATTTAGTGCAGTCACAGGGACCCGGCGTGGGCTCTTTCTGTCACACATCCAGGAGAAGTAGGCGCAAAGGGCATGGCAGGCTGAGCTTCATCCAGCCCAATGCCCCATCTCTGACCAGACCCACAAGCAGCACCAACTGAAACTGAGCCGGGAAAAGCACAGAGAGACTGCGGAGCCCTTCGGGGTGCCTGGCCTGAGAGATGCAAAGGCGGGGGAGAAACATGAGCAGTGAAAAGCAAAGGGGAGCCTTCAGTGTTCACCCCTCACTGGCGTTAGTGCCACGGGGCAGGGGAGCTGTTCGTTAGCTGTGCAGGCAGGGACAGACCCGGGGTCGGGGCACTAACCTAGGACTCCAGAGATGCAGGAGGAAATCTCAGCTCTGCCGCTGACTTCCTGTGTGACCGTGGGCCGGTCACTGAGAGCAAGACCCTCCAAGGTCTTCATGCTCCTAACCCCACTGATTTCAGTGTACACCTGTGAGAGCCTGGGCCCCAGTGACCCACGGGGAGAGCAGCGCTGCCCTGTCTCACAGGGCGTTGTGAGGGGCTCAGATCTTGCAGGGGGCGCTGTACGTATCTCAGAGAGAGAGAATTTGATGATGTGAATTGTCACCTCCCTCTAACATAGACTTGACAGACTTCAGCAAGAACCCATCCTATGACCATTCCTGTTCCCCTTCCCATGGGCAGCTTTTATTCTGACTTTCAGACTTGGGGCTGCAAGGAACTGGCTGGTGCAGATGTTACCACTGCCCCCATGGAACAGAATGAGAACTGCACAGCTGTGGGTCATAGGCCCTATATTGCTCACAGCTAAGGATGATCCACTCACCTTTGGCACAAAGGATAGAGGAGACCAGTGCACTTGGCGCAGACAGAGCTGAGCTCTATTCCTACTGTGTGAATTTCGGGGGCAGGCGCAGGTCAGTGACCCCCGTGAAGTCCCAGGTGGCTGTGGGCTTGTTACAGGGGCTTTTTCATTGGCTGCTGCCCCCCACCGTGAGGTAGCTCAGGAGTGGGGGAGTCTCAGCGCTGGCCACATCCGCTGGTGACTGTTTACAGGAGGCCGCATAACAGCTCTCGTCTGCACTAAGAACATACGACCGGCCAGACTGAGTCAGACCAAAGGTCCGTCCAGCCCAGTATCAGCCTGCCGACAGCGGCCAAGGCCAGGTGCTGCAGAGGGAATGAACAGAACAGGGAATCGTCGAGTGATCCATCCCCTGTCGCCCATTCCCAGCATCTGGTAGTCAGATGCATAGGAACACCCAGAACACGCGGTCGCATCTCTTGACCATCTTGGCTAATAGCTGTTGATAGACCTATCTTCCATTAATTTATCTAATTCTTTCTTCAAACAAGTTATACTTTTGGCCTTCACAACATCCCCTGTCAAGGAATTCCACAGGTTGATTGTGTGTTATGTGAAGAAATACTTCCTTTTGTTTGTTTTAAACCTGCTGCTTATTAATCTCATTGGGTATCCCCTGGTTCTTGTGTTATGAGAAGGAATAAATAACACTGCCTTATTCACTTTCTCCACACCAGTCATGATTTTATAGACTTCTATTATATCCCCTCTTAGCCATCTCTTTTCCAAGATGAAAAGTACCAGCCCCAGTCTCTTTAATCTCTCCTCATATGGAAGCCATTCCATACCCCTCATCATTTTAGTTGCTCTTCTCTGTATCTTTTCCAATTCCAATATATCTTTTTGAGATGGGGTGACCAGATTCAAGGTGTGACTGTACTATGGATTTATATAGAGGCATTATGATATTTTCTGTCTTATTATCTACCCCTTTCCTAATAGTTCCTAACATTCTGTTCACTTTTTTTGACGGCCGCTGCATATTGAATGTATGTTTTCATACAATGAAAACACAATGGCTCCGAGATCTCTTTCTTGCATGGGAATAGCTAATTTAGACCCCATCATTTTGTATGCATAGCTGAGTTATGGTTTGCAATGTGCATTACTTTGCATTTATCAACATTGAATTTCATCTGCCATTTTTCAGAATAGCAGCCGTGTTAGTCTGTATTCACAAAAAGAAAAGGAGTACTTGTGGCACCTTAGAGACTAACAAATTTATTTGAGCATAAGCTTTTGTGCGCTACAACTGTAGCTCACGAAAGCTTATGCTCAAATAAATTTGTTAGTCTCTAAGGTGCCACAAGTCCTCCTTTTCTATCTGCCATTTTGTTGCCCAGTCACCCAGTTTTGTGAGATCCCTTTGTAACTCCTCACAGTCTGCTTTGGACTTGGCTATTTCGAGTAATTTTGGATCATCTGCAAACTCTGCCAGCTCACTATTTAGACCCTTTTTCCAGATCATTGATGAATATGTTGAACAGCAGTGGGCCCAGTACAGACCCCTGGGGGACACCACTACTTACCTTTCTCCATTCTGAAAACTGACCATTTATTCCTACCCTTTGTTTCCTGTCTTTTAACCAGTTATTGATCCATGAGAGAACCTTCCCTCTTATCCCATGACACCTTATTTTGTTTAAGAGCCTTTGGTGAGGGACCCAAAGGCTTTCTGAAAATCTAAGTACACTAGATTCCCTTGTCCACATGCTTGTTGACCCCCTCAAAGAATTCCAGTAGGTTGGTGAGACATGATTTCCCTTTACAGAATTTCCCCAACAAATCAGGTTCATCTCTGTGTCTGACAATTCTGTTCTTTACTATAGTTTCAACCAGTTTTCCTGGTACTGAAGTCAGGCTTACTGGCCTGTAATTGCCGGGATCACCTCTGGACCCTGTTTTAAAAATTGGTGTCACATTAGCTATCCTCCAGTCATTTGGTACAGAAGCTGATTTAAGGGATAGGTTACAGACTACAGTTAGTAGCTTTTCAATTCCATATTTGGATTTCTTCAGAATATTTGGGTGATACCAGCTGGTCCTGGGGACTTATTACTGTTTAGTTTATCAATTTGTTCCAAACCTCCTCTAATGACGCCTGAGTCTGGGACAGTTCCTCTGATCTGTCACCTAAAAAGAACAGCTCAGGCACTAAAATTCCCCACAGATGATGACGCTTAACAGGTGACTCTGAGGATGGAACTTGCAGTGCTGCCGTTAGACCTTTTCATAGTCACAGATTCCAAGGCCAGAAGAGACCATTGTGATCATCTTGTTTGACTTCCTGGCCAGACCAGAGGGGCCAGAGAACGCCCCCAAAATAATTCCCAGAGCGGATCTTTAAGAGAAACAGCCAGTCTTGAGTTAAAAATTGTCAGTGATGGAGAATCCAGCGTGACCCTTGGTAAATTAACCATCGGAACAATTAATCTCCCAATTAAAAATGTACCCCTTATTTCCAATCTGAATTTATCTAGCTTCAATTGACAGCTAATGGATCGTGTTAGACCTTCCTCTGCTAGATCGAAGAGCCCATGATTAAGTATTTGTGCTCCAGGTCGGTACTGGTAGACTGAGATCAAGTCACCCCTTAACCTTCTCTTTGTTTAAATTCAATAGACTGAGCTCTGTGGGTCTCTCACTCTAAGGCAGGTTTTCTAATCCTTTGATCGTTCTCATGGCTCTTCTCTGAGCCCTCTCCAATTTATCAACATCCTTCTGGAATTGTGGACCAGACCTGGGCACAGGATTCCAGCCGCAGTCGCACCAGTGCCACACACCATCCCTACGGCCTTGTAACACTGGAAGGTAAAAGGTTTGGGACACACGGTCAGTCCCCTCCTGCCCAGACTTTGCCCAGTACTGTCCCTCTGGGGGGATGTTTTCTGAGCTAAGGCAAAGGTGGTCTTGGCACCTGGCCAGGCGTCCAAAGGCCGCGGCTGCTTTACACGCATCTTTGCACGCCTCTCTGCAGCTGATCAGTTCTGCCCTGGGGCCAAAGGAGTGTGGACAGGACTCCACACCTCAGAGCTTTCAACGCTTCCTCTGTATCACCTGCCTCCTTCCTCATGCTGCCAGTAGTGCCTCAGAGGGGTAGAAGCCAGAGTGTCTCATTCCCTTCTCACCGCTGATGCTGCATCCCCCCCCTGCCCCTACTGGGCCTGGAGACCAGACCTATCAGCTGCATCTGCTGCTCTGGTCAGATTCACATGCAGGGTCTCATGCACTAGCCCAGAGGCGCAATGCTGGAGTTACAGGCATTGCAGGCAGATGCTAACCAGGGAACACTTCACCCCCTTCCCTCCTTCTGCTGGTGCCACATCTCCCCACTGCCCTAGGGGCTGCTGACATCCCCACTCCCTCTCCCACCCAGCTGGGAGGCAGAGGCTGATGGGCTGGAGAGGAAGGGGAAAGGCAGCAGTCACTCTGGGAGGCAGGGAAATACGTGCTCCTGCTGGGGAATAGGACAGCTGGGGCATAGTCAGCATCTCTGCTCTGCCCGCCAACCCTGCCTACCCACCGCCTGGCCTTGAGTCTTGCGCAGGCAGGGATGGGGTGGGCGGGCGGGGGGTTCCCTTGCTTAGGATCTCAGCTGACTGACACCCAAAGACGGGGAGCGCTGTGAGATGGGGTAGGACATTGGCAACAGCACTGGTCAAAATCTGATCAATGTGCCATAGGGACCCATCCTGGCTTGGCCAAGAGACACAGGCTAGATGGGTCCATTCCATCTCTGGGTACTTCAGTGCATGTGGTGCACCATGTTCACAGTCCTCCAAAAGCCAGCCAGCCACTGGCCTGTATGCTAGCGAGTACGCACACCACTGCTTTCCACTAGGGGTGTAGGGCCCAGCTGCGTGTCACAGGCCCTGCACTGCTCATGAAGATTCTCCACTGCCAGGGGCCTGTGCTCTTTGGGATGCTGAACCCATTACTGCTCAGGTGCATTCAGACCTGGGGCGTGGGTGGGGACCCCTCTCAAACCCCAATCACCCTGCGGCTCTGACATCAGAGCCTGTCACATGTGGAGCACGATCCCCTCGCTGGAACTGTGAATGGCAGAGTATGGGGGGAACGGATGAGGAATGCATGGGTCAGATCCTGGGGGTGCAGCGCTCCCAGCTGCCCCTGTGCTAGGCAGAGAGATGCCAGGGCAGCACCAAGCCAGGAACCGAGGCCAGCTACTCACGTTGCCATGCACTAATCACTAGGCATTCCCTCCCCCTGGATTTCAGATACTTCAAGCCGAGCTGCTGCCTCCAGCTCTTGGCTCCCTTCCAGCCCCACTGCGGTTTGTTTGGCTTCTTCTGTGGTGGATTTGTCACATCATTAACCCATGGCTAAAATCCAGCTAACCACTGAACTGGCAGCTTTCCCGCTGGCTGACTCAGAGCCTGGCTGAACCCCAGACGCTCCACTCCGAGTGCTCTCCTGCTGGGACCCGACACTGCACCCGAGGGCTCCGTGCTGCTCCACAGGTGCAGGGCTGCACCCCCTCACTACCACCCACCCTGTGACCCACAACTATGCTAGAGACTCTCAGAGACTGATGGGGGGGCTTTGGGATTCTGGGAGACACCAAGATACCACAATGATTGGTCTCTATAAGAACCTAGCTAGACAAGACGGCTGGCTTGAAGACCCACCTCCTTTCCCACCACCCAGAAAACTGATCAATTATTTGGGCAACATTCATGGGTGATCCGCTCCCAACACAGCATGGAATCGGCTGGCTCTTAGCATGGCTGTTGGAGTGGGATCGAGCAATGAGACTCCCTCCTCTTATAGCACACACAGGGCAGTGGCAGGGCACCCATCGAGCCAGGACTGAAATCTACAAGATGCCCCAGGTTCTGGGCCGGACGCTCAGGCTGGGTAGTTAAAGCCTGATGTTTATTTCTGTGCTGGGGATATGATGGTGTTACAGGTCTATAACGACCACCACCATCATTCTCCCGAGCTCTCATCTACTGCTCATCATTTCTAGATCTCAGAGCTCTCCACAAAGCAGGTCAGACTCATTATCCCCATTTTAGAGATGGGGAAACTGAGGCACAGAGCAGGGAAGGGATTCCTCAAGGTCACCCGACAGGCCAGTTGCAGAGCCCGGCATGTTAATGCCAGGTCACACAGCAGCATGTCACACACTGTGAGAGGATGCAGTGTCCTCTGGTTGCCCCATCTCAAAAACGATAGATTAGAACGGCGACAGCTGCAGACAAGGGCAACAAGAACGACTGGGGGGATGGAACAGCTTCCGTAGGAGGAGAGATTAATCAGAGTGGGACTGTTCAGCTGGGACAAGAGACGAGTGGGGGGGATATGAGAGAGGTCTGTAAAATCATGACTGGGGTGGAGCAAGTGAATAGGGACGCGTTATTTACTCCTCATAACACAAGAACTAAGGGTCACCACATGAAATTAATAGGCAGCAGGAAGTATTTCTTCACACAACACAGAGTCAACCTGTGGAACTCACTGCTAGGGGATGTTGTGAAGGCCAGAAGTATACCTGGGTCCAAAAGAGAACTAGATCAGTTCCTGGAGGACAGGTCCACCAATGGCTATTAGCCAGGATGGGCAGGGATGCAACTCCTGCTCCGGGTGTCCCTAAGCCTCTGACTGCCGGATGCAGGAATTGGATGACAGGGCATGGATCAGCTGAAATTGCTCTGTTCTGTTCATTCCCTCTGGGGCACCTGGCACTGGCCACTGTCGGCAGACAGGACCCTGGGCTAGATGAACAACTGGCCTGACCCAGCGTGGCTGTTCTTATTGGTGAATGTGATGTCACAACAGGAGATGACACACGCACAACACATTGTGATGCAATATAATGACAGGAAGGTGGACCCAGCACAAGGACACAACTACCCCCCATCCGCCATCCCAGCAGGAGGACACAGCAGCTCCAGGGTGGGGAGACAGCTATCACCAAGGGGGGGGTGTGCTGCCATCATGACCCAGGACTGGCACATTGTGGGAAGGCCGCCCATCCTCATGGGGAGCTGCAGCCACCCCAGAATGAGAGCAAGGCCACTGCCACATGAGGGTCCAACCTCCACCACACAGGGGCACCACCATCATGGCAGGGGATGCAGCTGTCACAACATGGGGACGCACCGTGACCAGGTGAGCTCATTTTGTCCGGCCAGGTGACCCCAAAGGGACAGGCTCTCGCCTTTGGGGAGCAGACATGCCGACAGACAGCCCTGTAGGGACGCGGCTCACTCATCAGTCCAGTGCACATCCCCCAGTCCTGGGACGCCAGCTGTCCGAGAAGCACCCAGGCCCCAGCAGGCCTGGCTCCTTCGGACTGGCCCCACTACAAACTGGATCTCTCCCAGCGAGCGATATCCGAAGGCGTGTTTGCTCTCTGGGGCGGGGACGTGTGCCGGGCTCTGCTGTTGACTTTGTTTCCCTGGGAAAAGGCACCTTGGTTACGCTCAGTTACATAATGGGGAAGATCCAGGTGGCAGGAGCTGATAAGAGTTACACAGTCACCTGCCAGGCGATTGCAGGGTCACCGCGCGCTGCAGGGCGAGGGGCTGGGCCACAAGCGGCTGCCATGCTCTCACCTGGCTCATCCCCCTGCCGCTAGACCACCTGGGGAAAAGCAGGGAAACTAAGGTAGGAGGCAAAGAGCAGCTTCCTCACTCATTGATGTCCCAGCGCCGATCGGTTCCCTACGGTCCATGACGCAGCCCCTGCCCCACAACTCTGGGGGCACAACCAATCCACAGGAGCCTGGATCCCAAACCCCAGCTCCAACCGTCCTGCCACTAGGAGATCAAACAGTGCCTCAGCTCCTCGCACTCTGCTCGGGGCGTCAAGATCTGCACGGGAGCCAGAACCTCTTGGATTCTAGGGGTAAAGAGGAGCTGAGAACTCACATCTGAACCCAGATCCAGACTTTTGGTTCCGGCCATCTCTGACTCAAATCCTCTGTCCATGTGCTAAGCCGACGGCAGCTCTAAGGGGCACCGGTTTCAGCGACTTCTCCGGTAACTGCAGAAGAGCTGTGTCCTGGCTTTGGGTTCATGGGACATAGGAATTGTCAGGATGGCTCAGACTCAGGGTCCAACTAGCCCCTGTCCAGTCTCTGACACTGGCATCACCACATGCTTCAGAGGAAGGCGTGAGAACCCTGCAGTAACAGATGTGGCATAACCTGCCCCCACACATTAGAGCTCATCCTGGTCTCTAATAGAGATCAACTTAAGCCCTGAAGCAGGAGCTTTACCATCCCTCCCAGAAGGTTTGGTAGTGTTCACAGTTATAACTCTGGACAACCTAGTTATCCATATGAGTACAGTCCCTCTTTGCGTCTTGCTAAATTCTTGGTCTCAATGACTTCCTGTGGCATTGAGTTCCACAGTCTAATTATGAGTCGAAATGGGCTCGATGTGAAATCATGTACTCAGACTGAAAGGAAAAGGACAGAGGGGGCAACAATCAAAGCAGCTCTCTGGAGCGTGGTCCCGTCATACCTCCCAAGCAAAGCCAGGCTTGGATGGAAAAGCACCAAGGGAAACACAATGATTCAGTAGGGGGCGCTCTTGCCTGTGAGTCATTACTGCGCTGCTGGAAATACCATCTCCAGGAGCAGAGGTAGAAGGAAAATCCCCCAGCAGGTTCCAATAAGAGGCCTGATTCTGCTCTGCTTTCTGGCCAGAGCTGTTGCGTAGTGTTGCTGTGGGCTGTTACGCAGCTGCTGTGCTCCACCTCAGAAGTGGATGCATTTCAGTGGTGCGGGAAGACATGCCTGTCATGCGCACACACTTTGGGAAGCATTTGGAATGAAAGTTCCAAATCACAAACAGCAGGCACTAGAGCAGCTTCCATCCAAGAATCCTTTATTCCTTAACACTCAGTGCCTTCCTGAGAGACAGACAACCCCTATTCCAGGTGGAGAAACTGAGGCACGGAATGGCAAAGAGCCTGCAAGCCTTGCAGTGAGTCAGTGGCAGAGCTAGGAACAGAGCCCAGGAACTTTGTCACCAAAACTGCTTCTCCAGTCACTAGCACACCTCACCCGAGCGGCTATTCTTACACTAAGGTATAAACTGGAGAGATGCTGCCAACGCTGACTCTCCAGAGATGATTGGCAGAGAAGGAGAAGGGGCAGAATCCCTGGGAGGCTGGAAATGACGCCATCCCTCTGGTAGCAAGAGTCGGCGGGTGAGGGGTGTGCTGGGTGAAGGGCACAGGGCAGACTGCCTAGCAGAGCAGATTTTACTGTGGATGTGGGATTCTTTTCCATTTCTTTGTAAAAAGTCACCCATTAAACATTAAACTCTTGACTTCAGTATTTACCCAGCCAATCCTGCTGCGGAGTGCAGAGTCAGCACTCCAGCCACAGAGCTGGGGCCTGGCTTCTGGGCTCAGGTAGTACCGGGCTCAGAACTGAAGGGGCCGGCAGGAGGCTCCAAGGTTTAGCCCCTATCGCCAGTCTCTATGCTGGGGTCGCTGACCAGCCTGGGTCACTCGGGTGCTGCTCTAAATGGAGCATGGCCAATTAGGTCACATCTAGCGCCTTCCTCGCTGGGGTATACAGGTGCTACCCAGTCCGTCACCCTGGGGCAGGGCAGGGCCACTCCACCTGCTCCGTTCGCCGGCGCTCTGTCTTGCCCAGATGTCAATGTCCTGAGTGAGGAGAATGTGTCTGGGCGAGGGCGCGGCTGTGCACATGGGTGAGGGTCTGCACATGGGTGGGTGTGAGGGCAGTGCCCAGCTATCCACACCCCTGCCGCACAGCGTGGCCGTGCCAGCCCTCTGCCCCATGGGACTCGCACTCTCTTGCGATGATTTACTCCCACACCAGAGTACTTACATCGAGAGTCCCCCTAGGGGGTCTTAGTTATTAACTCTCCAGCCCCTCACGTCCACCCTTGCTCTGCATTAATTCCCACAGGCGCCTCTCCCAAGGTCTGGAGTGCTACAGCCTCCCCCCGGGCCTGGGTAATAATCCAGGTAGGTTTTGCCCTCCTTGTCCTTGGGGTAGCACAGCTCTGCTCCTGGGATGCGGCAGTGATGCCAGCCAGCTGCGGGCCTCAGCTAGCTTCTCCCCAGCCGGCCCCCTTGCTCCCCTCAGCCCTTTCCTCCTAGGCGTGGGGAGCTAAGCAAGTGAGTGGCATCAGCATCCTCCTGCTCCCACTGCTACAGCTACTGCTGCCACCTCCTCTGGAAGCGCCTTTCCTAGGCTCACCCTCTGGGAGCCAGGGCCACGTGTGCAGTAGTCAATCAGCTGCCACGCAGCCACTGGACTGTTCGCTACAGGTGGGCCAGGCTGGGCTCCTTCTCCTGCGAGTAGCCTGCCACAGGTACACTGGGCCCTCACTCCCTAAAAGGGGCCAGCCACATGGTGACAGGGAGGGGCTGTGCATATCTGAAGGTGCCTGCAATGCACAGGTGTTTTGTACATGCGGGTGCATGGCTGGATGTGTCGGTGCGTGCTGGCGTATGTGAGGGTGTGCACGTCTGTATGACTGTGCTTGTGCATTCGTATGGAGATGTGGGGGGGGGCGTGCAAGGGTGTACCAAAGGTGTACGTTGGTGATCCCAGCTGCTCTGATCTTGGGTTTATCTTCATGCTCCGTGTGGTGCAGGAGGTCCCTGTCCACGGAAGCTCCTGGAGCAGCAGGAAATGACCCCCAGCTCGGGGGCAGAGGAGGGGGTGCAAGTGAGGGCTGCAGAGCCTGCAAGGAAACTCTCCGAACAGGAGCAAACCAGAGGCAGCCTGAGCCCCCGGGGTGGGGCTGAAGGGGGCAGGGAGGGAAGGGGTTCACTATTCACTGACTAAGCTGCTCTGGATACAGATTAACTTCCCTGCTCAGGATCTATTATGGTTTCACTGGAGTACCCCTGAGCTGCCACCTGTCCTGTCCCCTGCCAGCTTCCACCAGCATCTCCCAAAGTCTGCCTGGGGACTTCACTCAGGCATGCAACGCACATATCCCTACGCCAGGCCCTGTCGCCGCTCTGACACCCAGCCGGTATCCCTACGCCAGGCCCTGTCGCCGCTCTGACACCCAGCCGGTATCCCTACGCCGCCAGGCCCTGTCGCCGCTCTGACACCCAGCCGGTATCCCTACGCCGCCAGGCCCTGTCGCCGCTCTGACACCCAGCCGGTATCCCTACGCCGCCAGGCCCTGTCGCCCCTCTGACACCCAGCCGGTATCCCTACGCCGCCAGGCCCTGTCGCCGCTCTGACACCCAGCCGGTATCCCTACGCCGCCAGGCCCTGTCGCCGCTCTGACACCCAGCCGGTATCCCTACGCCGCCAGGCCCTGTCGCCGCTCTGACACCCAGCCGGTATCCCTACGCCGTCCGTCCCTGTCGCCGCTCTGACACCCACCCGGTATCCCTACGCCGCCAGGCCCTGTCGCCGCTCTGACACCCAGACGGTATCCCTACGCCGCCAGGCCCTGTCGCCGCTTTGACACCCAGCCGGTATCCCTACGCCGCCAGGCCCTGTCGCCGCTCTGACACCCAGCCGGTATCCCTACGCCGTCCGTCCCTGTCGCCGCTCTGACACCCAGCCGGTATCCCTACGCCGTCCGTCCCTGTCGCCGCTCTGACACCCAGCCGGTATCCCTACGCCGCCAGGCCCTGTCGCCGCTCTGACACCCAGACGGGTATCCCTACACCAGGCCCTGTCGCCGCTCTGACACCCAGCCGGTATCCCTACGCCGCCAGGCCCTGTCGCCGCTCTGACACCCAGACGGGTATCCCTACACCAGGCCCTGTCGCTGCTCTGTCACCCAGACGGGTATCCCTACACCAGGCCCTGTCGCCGCTCTGACACCCAGCCGGTATCCCTACGCCGCCAGGCCCTGTCGCCGCTCTGACACCCAGACGGGTATCCCTACACCAGGCCCTGTCGCTGCTCTGTCACCCAGACGGTATCCCTACGCCAGGCCCTGTCGCCGCTCTGACACCCAGACGGGTATCCCTACACCAGGCCCTGTCGCCGCTCTGACACCCAGCCGGTATCCCTACGCCGTCCGTCCCTGTCGCCGCTCTGACACCCAGCCGGTATCCCTACGCCGTCCGTCCCTGTCGCCGCTCTGACACCCAGCCGGTATCCCTACGCCGCCAGGCCCTGTCGCCGCTCTGACACCCAGACGGGTATCCCTACACCAGGCCCTGTCGCTGCTCTGTCACCCAGACGGGTATCCCTACGCCAGGCCCTGTCGCCACTCTGACACCCAGACGGGTATCCCTACACCAGGCCCTGTCGCCGCTCTGACACCCAGACGGGTATCCCTACACCAGGCCCTGTCGCCGCTCTGACACCCAGACGGGTATCCCTACGCCAGGCCCTGTCGCCGCTCTGACACCCAGACGGGTATCCCTACACCAGGCCCTGTCGCCGCTCTGACACCCAGCCGGTATCCCTACGCCGCCAGGCCCTGTCGCCGCTCTGACACCCAGCCGGGGTCCCTGCCATGCCCAGTGCCTCCCCCTAGTGATGGGTCTTTGGCTCCAGGTTGAGCAGCTGTGATGATGAAGCAAATTCCAGAGGCCCTTATTGAGGCCATTCTCTTGGAGCCAGCAGGAGATTGTCGTAAGCCCAGGCTGCCTGGCGGCTCGGCGGCTGGGCCCAGGAGGAGCAGACGTGATCCCCGATCCCCATGGCTACGATCAGCAGGAGCAGCAGCCAACAGGAGCTCAGCAATAGCCTTCCTGGGCCCAGAGTTACCTCTTCCCCTTGTGCATGGCAGGCCCAGGGGCAAGCCCGAGGCAGGCCTGGCAGCCACGGAGCGGAGCAGGGGAGCTGGGGCCCCTCGCTAGCTCCCTGCCTGGGCGCTGGCCTGTGGATAAACAGCGGACTTTAGATCTGTCAGTCTGTTAACCTTCATCAGGACAAATATTTGCATGGGGGGAGGGAGTGGGGGAGGGGAGGAGAAAGCAGGGAGGTTAAAGGGGACTGTGCCTCTGGAGTTCCTCTGCCCAGGAAGCCCCCACAGGGACAGCCATCAGAGCTCCCCCGCTCGCCCAGGTGCCCCGCGGGGCGAGCCACGGACCTGAAGGGCTGGGGTACTGCAGCCCGAGGGAGCCCACTTCTGCAGAGCGCTGCTGAACCCCAGCAGGTGGGGGAGGGGTTGCTGGCTCCACACCCCAGCCGCGGTCTCCCCTCTGAGTACTAACCAGGCCTGCTCCTGCTTAGCATGAGGGCTACCATGCCCCCAGCTGGGTGATGAGGCCATGGCATGGACCCTCCAGCGCTCCCCTGGCATTGCCTTTCCCACCCCCTGCAGACTCCCAAGGCATTAGCGTGTCAACCGAAGGTTTCCCCTGAGCAGCCAGTCTCTGCCCACTTCTTGCATGGACAGCACAGCTGGGCATCCCGCTGCCACTCTCCAGCCTCTGCAAAAAAAACGGGCAGTTAACCCCACCCGCACACCGAGCTGAGCTGCAGGCTGGAGGCTCTTCCAACCCTCCCACGAGTCCCTGCCCTCGAATAATGCATGGCCCTTTTCAGCCACTGATCCCAAGGTGCATGCATGCCAGCGATTACAGATGGGAAAAGCCAGTAAATTCTCAGTGCGTCAGAATCGGAACTGCGGAGCTCTGTGTCATAGGCCCCCTACGTCTCCTTGCTAAAGAAGAAGTGGTAGAGACTGGGGCAGAAGGCTCTGACTTCACCCCCTGCTGTGCCCATGAACTTCTACATGATCACAGTATGCAGCATAGTGGCAACCAGGAAGGCAACTGGGACTTCGTTACCATATAATAAGAATGTGGCATTAACGACTACTAACTGTCGTCTGTAACCGATCATTTAAATCAGCTTCTGTACTAGATGACTGGAGGATAGCTCATGTGACACCAATTTTTAAAAAGGGCTCCAGAGGTGATCCCGGAAATTACAGGCCGGTAAGCCTGACTTCAGTACCGAGCAAACTGATTGAAACTATAGTAAAGAACTCAGTAGAATGATCAGACAGAGATGAACATAATTTGTTGGGGAAGAGTCAACATGTTTTTTGTAAAGGGAAATCATGTCTCACCAATCTACTAGAATTCTTTGAAGGGATCAACAAACATGTGGACAAGGGGGATCCAGTGGATATAGTGTACTTAGATTTTCAGAAAGCCTGTGACAAGGTCCCTCACCAAAAGCAAAGTAAGCTGTCATGGGATAGGAGGGAACCTCTTCTCATGGACTGGTAACTGGTTAAAAGATAGGAAACAAAGTGTAGGAATAAATGGTCAGTTTTCAGAATGGAGAGAGGTAAATAGTGGTGTCCCCTAGGGGTCTGTACTGGGACCAGTCCTATTCAACATATTCATAAATGATCTCAAAAAAGGGGTAAATAGTGAGGTGGCAAAATTTGCAGATGAAACAAAACTTCTCAAGATAGTTAAGTCCCAGGCAAACTGTGAAGAGCTACAAAAGGATCTCTCAAAACTGGGTGACTGGGCAACAAAATGGCAGATGAAATTCAATGTTGATAAATGCAAAGTAATGCACATTGGAAAACATAATCCCAACTCTACATATAAAGTGATGAGGTCTAATTTAGCTGTTACCACTCAAGAAAGAGATGTTGGAGTCATTGTGGATAGTTCTCTGAAAACATCCACTCAATGTGCAGCAGCCGTCAAAAAGGTGAACAGAATGTTGGGAATCATTAGGAAAGGATAGATAATAAAGAAAATATCATATTGCCTCTATATAAACCATGGTATGCCCACGTGTTGAATACTGCGTGCGGATGTGGTCGCCCCATCTCAAAAAAGGTATATTGGAATTGGAAAAGGTTCAGAACAGGGCAACAAAAATGATGAGGGATATGGAACGGCTCCTCTATGAGGAGAGATTAATAAGACTGGGCTCAGTTCCCCCATCTGAGCAATGGAGAGAACAGCCGTGTTCTGCATCCCAGGGGTTCGGCTGGGATAGATACGTTACTGATTGCGCAGAGCACTGATACCATGGCAAAGGGTGCCTAAAAGGTACCTTAGGTACATATTGCTATTCCCGACTCTGCCAACAGAGGCCACTGCTGAGCAGCTTGCAGTTAAACCCCTGCAGCCTCCAAAGTGTGGCACATGCCCCAGGAGCAGGGGTGACCTTGTGATCACACCCCAGCTGCTGGGCCGGGGCTGGTGTTGCACTGAGTGGAGTGACGAGGGGCGGCCCCTTCCCCCCAGCTCGGCTAACCCCCTTAGATCACACGTGTTTCTGGCGCGGGGGTTGTAAAATTCTCTGGCCCTCAAGCAGACGCCTCCTGCTTGGCACGTGGCCTTGCTGGGTTTCCAGCCTGACATGACGTGGGTTGCACAGCACAGGGCCAAGCGCATCCCCAGGCAGGTGGAGCTGCACTGACCTTTCTGCCATTCCCTGCCCCCAGGTGAATTCAGCCCAGCGCGTCAGCAGGTCTCGCGCCTCACCTCTAGCTCACCGCGCTGATCACTCCAGCTGTGCCATCCTCGGGCAGCCCCCATCCGCAGCCCCCTTGCTAACTGGTTCTGCAGGAGCGCTGGGGAAGAATGTGGGGAAGAATGCTTCTGAATAGCTGAGCAAGGCTGGTCCGAATAGCAGGCTGCCTCCGCACTGAACGTGGCAATTAAATAAAGCCCCATGGCTGGGCTTGGACGGCTCAGGGAGCTGGTATTCCCCTTCTGAACCCGTCTGACAGCTGTTTGGTGGCTTCTGTGAAATGGGGTTCTCAGACAAGTTCCTAGTGCTTAGCTCTCTTTATCATCATTGACTGTAATAGGTGCCATTGTTATCCTCAGTGGAGAGGACAAATTCTTGTGCCTCAGTTTCCCCACCTGTAATATACCAGCCTTTTTAAAGTGCTTTGTGATCTATTGGTGAAAAGCACCTATATAAATGCTTAATGAATGAGCATTATGACATTACATAAGAGAAGGATACCAGCCAATAAGAGCTCAGAAATCCCCCTAGTAACTCCGGCAGGAATCTGACAGGCATTCCCTGTGACATAACCCTTCGCTCTTTCCAATCCAGTGCAATCATTCTGTTCAGCTTCTCCCTGTATCAACACAGAAATGTATCTACAGATGCTGGCTCTAAAATGGGTGAGATTTGAGCTGCTGTTTGAAAAGTCTGTCTTTAACAAGAGAAATAAAGATGTGGCAGAGAATCAATGAAGACCTTGCAAAAATAGATATTAATGTAGATCAGATACAGAGATCATTGGAGAATTGGAACATACACAGTTCAGTGAATCTGGACAACATACATCCCAGCATGCCAAGGGAATGAGCTAATGGCTTTATCAAACCATTCACAAGTTTTTTTAAAAAGCCAAGGGGCACTGAGGAGGTGGAAAGGACCAGACCTAAATAAATGTGGTGCAGATTTTCAAAAAAGAAGAAAGAGTGATCCTGACAATTATTGCTGAATAATTTTGATATCAGGCCTAGTGAAACACTGGAGGAAATATTAGCAAGGAAAGAATTGTAAATATCTTGAGGATAATGGAATGGTAGACAATACGCAGCATGAGTTTCTAAAGGAAGAAAAACATTCCAGGGAAAACTCAATTGCTCTTATATGTATATACAGAGTTACAAAGCTGGTGGATGAAGGAAATGAGTGAGATGGAATGTACCGGGATTTCTGTAGCGTATTTGATTCTGTGTCTTACAAAATTTAATGTTTGCAAAACTAAAATTGTTGTGGCCATGGATTCTGCTACGTGGGTGAAAAATACCTGCAGGGCTTTAACACAGGCAACGATAACCAGCAAGATGCTGAAGTGCAGGAGATGCTTGGAGGAGCAGTGCAGGGTTTGGGATGAAGGAGGGTCATTAATGCTCCAGAAGAGGGGTGAATGGCACATTAATGAAATTCACAGCTGACGTGAGGCGAAGAGGAATGGCCAACAGCAGGGAGAGCAGAGAAAGAACATCAAGGGACCCAGAGTGATTAGAAACATGGCCAGAAAATAACCACATGGGAGTCATTTTAGAACACTACAGCAAATCCATCTGAGGGAGAACAATGGGAAATGCAAAGTCCTTGCTGGGAGGGGGAAGTCTGGGAAGCTGGGATTGCTACAGAGGCCTGATAGGGAGCATGGAGAGCAAACTACGTCTGATCGCGCAATGCCACAGAACAACCAAACTGGCCAATAGGAAGCAGAGACGTGTTTTCCCAGAGTCGGGGGCCGATACGGTTCCAGTGCAAGGGCAATAGTGCAATAGCACTGGGCTAGCATGTTCATTTCTGGGCACACCTCGACCAGACAGGCGTGGGGAAATGGGAGGGAGTTCAGAGAAGAGCAGCAGGAATGACCAGGGGTCTGGAGGAACCAGCTTCTTGGGAAGCCTAGCAGAGTTCACCGTGCCCAGGGCAAGCTCCAAACTACTTTTGAACAGCCCAAGCCGCAGGGCTCTGCTGCAGCTTGGCCAAGGCACAAGGAGAGGAGTAGCAGCCTGTGGATCTTTGGCGAGGGGGGGTGGGGGGGCAGGGAACTCACTAAGATGGGGAGAACTAGAAGAAACAGGGTGAAATCAGCAAAGAGAAACTGGTCCTGCCTCGGCTGGGATGAGACTCAGCCGGCCTCCTCCTTGGCTAGGGGACGATCCTCAGTTGGCAACAAGTATCATAGCTCCACGGACGTCCGTCAGCGATGACCCTGGCTGACCAGCTGCTTGAGCGTTAAAAGAGGGCGAGGTGATATTTACTAATCACTGAACAAAACCAAGTTCCCCTGGAGAACAACAAAAGGGGACCCAACCCCCAGGCACCTCCATTGACTGCACAATGGGACTGGTGGTGCTCAGCCCTGCTCCGGATCAGGCCCATTCTCTGGAAGCGAGTTGTGCTGCCCCATCACTCCTTGCCCCACCCCATGTTGTGCACTGCTCAGGCCTGTCTGTCCTGGTCACCGCCCCATGTCCAGCAGCTCTTCTCTTGCCCGAGGGGTTTCCCAGAGCCCTGGTGATGCCCAGGAGCCTCCGATCGGAGCCTGCTGGCAGCATGGTGCTGACCGCCAGACGGCCTGGGAGCAAGGGGAGGAAATGAATGGTCCAAGTCTCCTTTTAGGCTCGGCCCGGGCCTGATCCTGCTGCTGGCATGAACGGCAACGGGAGCCCGGCCAGGCCTGCGACCTGGTTATGGAGAGAGCTACCCAGAGCCACTTAATCCCCACGGAAAGTTAACAGCCCCTGGAGGGTGGGGCTGGACGCTTGCTAATGGTACGAGATGTGTGGGGAGCAGGCACTTGACCCAGGAGATGGGCCTGTTGACAAGCCGATAAGCGCAGCCTGTCCTGAGCTGCAGGGAGAAGAGAGGAACTAAAGACACAAGCCCCCTCGATGGCTGGAGGAGGGGTCAGCAGGGCCGTGCAGTAGCCCCCGTGGCACCACTGAGGCTGCTGGCTCAGCAGCAGTAAATGATATTCACCGGGCAGGTCAGCCAACAGGCGGGGCCCACGGGGAGCCGCGGCCAGAACCACTTCCCCTTGGCCTGCCTCACAGATTACTGTGTATTGTCTGCTGCAGCTGCTCTCCCAGCCAGGGCTCTGGGATATTTCCGAGAGCCCCGCACGAGGGAGGCAGGAGTGTGTGTCGGGGTGGGGGAAGGGGTCTGTGAGCGCACTGCTCAGTGTGCACGTGTGTTAGTGAATCTGGGAGTCCGTGCATGCACCTGTCTCTCTCTTTCTCTGTGTTCCAGACAAGGAGCACCGTGTAATGGAGAAAGGGCAACACCAGGAGTCAGGAGATGTTTGTGTGGGAGAGGAGGGGGTTTCCAGGCTCTGCCACTAACTCACTGGGTATAAATTGGTCATGTCACATCCCGGGGCAAATTCATCACTGGTGATTTCACTGGAGTTGCACCTGGAAATGGCTGGGGCCCTCCATGCCTCAGTGTACCCTTCTGCAAAATTCAGAGGATGTTAATACTTACCAGCTTGAGCCAGGTGCTGTGGGGTTCATTCCCACGCCTGTCATGCTCCGAGATCCTCAGGGGCTAGGGGAGCGCTAGGTTTGATGTGTACACGGGTGTGTGCTGGTGAATGTGTGCATGTGCACTCTGGAGGTGTCAAAGGCCTTGGTCAATAGAGGAAGAAGAGACGTCCTAGACAGATTTCCCTGTAGCTCAGCAAAAGGCATCAGAGCGACTATGTCATAATGGACCTAGACTTCGGCTCCTAGTCGAACCCTGGCCATCCGTATGGGAGCACAGCCAACGGGCGCTGGCCCTGCCCCAGAACAGAGCCCATGGAACTGCCCCTTGGAGATCAGCCAAGCAATAGATCTGGGGATATGAGTCCAAAGGCAAACAGGAGAGAGCTGGGAAAACCCTTGTCACCGAAAACCTAACGGACATGTTTCTGACCAGACACTAAGGCCAAAGGCAATGACGTTGCTGCAAGAGACTTCGCAGAGCAACACAATCCCGACCCACACAGCCAGCAAGACAGGAGTGCAGCTCTGAAAGGAGGAGAGGGGAAACAAATGGCTCAATACAGGTTCCCTTAAAATAAGAATCAAAGTGAGGGATATCTCCAGTTTCAAACTGCGAGGCCCACTTGCTGCTAGCCTCTGCTCCACTGAGCATGACAAATGGTGCAGCCACAGATCAATGCGCCAGTAAAAGTCAGAGCACACGGAGGAAAAATTAGCGCAAATCGAAGCCGCTATAGACACATATTCCTCCTGGCAAAGCTGGGAAGAATTTAAACCCACTGAAAAGAAACAAAACTCAGCAATCCGGAATGGATTTCCAAAATGTACAAAGGAATCCAAGTCAACAATCAGGCGAGAACAAAACAAAGTCATTTTAAAAACAATTATGCTAGAAAACGCCATTAAAAACTAACACACACACCCATAGCAGTGCAGAACTCAAGGAAACCCGAAATAAAATCTCAAACTCAAAAGTGGCTGGAAAACCAGCACTGAATACATCCAGGAAGCCCCTTCTACAATGATTTAACCGACCCCTCTAATCCGGGATGAATGATCCCAAGATGCACACACAGAGATGCCCTCGCTCCCAATAACTCCTGTATCCCTGTGAGCTGTAATACCATCTAGCTATTCTGCAGCATCCTCCCTCAGGATGAAACTCATTGCGGTGCAGGCCCAAGTAGCTGAAGTGAGTGGGATGCGTGTGGGAATGTGCACAGGGTGCTGCCTGGTGTGAATTCCAGAAGAATTAATGGGACACCAGACCAGCAGCTACAGAATCCAAGAACTCACACTGGGATCTCACATGAGGGGGAAAGGAGTCCAGGGGAGCTGGCTGTATTTTAAAGAATCCTTATTGAGGTTACAAGGAGAAACCATCCCGATGTGTAGAAAGAATAGTAAATATGGCAGCCGACCAGCTTGGCTTAACAGTGCAATCCTTGCTGATCTTAAACCCAAAAAAGAAGCTTACAAGAAGTGGAAGATTGGACAAATGACCAGGGAAGAGTATAAAAATATTGCTCGGGCATCCAGGAGTGAAATCAGGAAGGCCAAATCATACCTGGACTTGCAGCTATCAAGAGATGTTAAGAGTAACAAGAAGGGTTTCTTCAGGTATGTTAGCAACAAGAAGAAAGTCAAGGAAAGTGTGGGCCCCTTACTGAACGAGGGAGGCAACCTAGTGACAAAAAGAAAAGGAGTACTTGTGGCACCTTAGAGACTAACAAATTTATTAGAGCATAAGCTTTCGTGAGCTACAGCTCACTTCATCGGATGCATCCGATGAAGTGAGCTGTAGCTCACGAAAGCTTATGCTCTAATAAATTTGTTAGTCTCTAAGGTGCCACAAGTACTCCTTTTCTTTTTGCGAATACAGACTAACACGGCTGCTACTCTGAAACCTAGTGACAGAGGATGTGGAAAAAGCTAATGTACTCAGTGCTTTTTTTGCCTCTGTCTTCACGAACAAGGTCAGCTCCCAGACTGCTGCACTGGGCAGCACAGCATGGGGAGGAGGTGACCAGCCCTCCGTGGAGAAAGAAGTGGTTCGGGACTATTTAGAAAAGCTGGATGAGCACAAGTCCATGGCGCTGCATCCGAGAGTGCTAAAGGAGTTGGTGGATGTGATTGCAGAGCCATTGGCCATTATCTTTGAAAACTCATGGTGATCGGGGGAGGTCCCGGACGACTGGAAAAAGGCTAATGTAGTGCCCATCTTTAAAAAAGGGAAGAAGGAGGATCCTGGGAACTACAGGCCAGTCAGACTCACCTCAGTCCCTGGGAAAATCATGGAGCAGGTCCTCAAGGAATAAGTTCTGAAGCACTTAGAGAAGAGGAAAGTGATCAGGAACAGTCAGCATGGATTCACCAAGGGCAAGTCATGCCTGACTAATCTAATTGCCTTCTATGATGAGATAACTGGCTCTGTGGATGAGGGGAAAGCAGTGGACCTGTTGTTCCTTGACTTTAGCAAAGCTTTTGACATGGTCTCCCACACTATTCTTGCCAACAAGTTAAAGAAGTATGGGCTGGATGAATAGACTATAAGGTGGATAGAAAGTTGGCTAGATTGTTGGGCTCAACGGGTAGTGATCAATGGCTCCATATCTAGTTGGCAGCCAGTATCAAGTGGAGTGCCCGAAGGGCTGGTTTTGTTCAATATCTTCATTAATGATCTGGAGGATGGTGTGGATTGCACCCTCAGCAAGTTTGCAGATGACACTAAACTGGGAGGAGAGGTAGATACGCTGGAGAGTAGGGATAGGATACAGAGGGACCTAAACAAATTAGAGGATTGGGTCAAAAGAAATCTGATGAGATTCAAGAAGGACAAGTGCAGAGTCCTGCACTTAGGACGGAAGAATCCCATGCACTGCTACAGACTAGGGACTGAGTGGCTAAGCAGCAGTTCTGCAGAAAAGGACCTAGGGGTTACAGTGGACGAGAAGCTGGATATGAGTCAACAGTATGCCCTTGTTGCCAAGAAGGCCAATGGCATTTTGGGATGTATAAGTAGGGGCATTGCCGGCAGATCGAGGGACGTGATCGTTCCCATCTATTCGACATTGGTGAGGCCTCATCTGGAGTATTGTGTCCGGTTTTGGGCCCCACACTACAAGAAGGATATGGAAAAACTGGAAAACGTCCAGCGGAGGGCAACAAAAATGATTAGGGGACTGGAACACATGACTTACGAGGAGAGGCTGAGGGAACTGGGATTGTTTAGTCTGCAGAAGAGAAGAATGAGAGGGGATTTGATAGCTGCTTTCAACTACCTAAAGGGGGGTTCCAAAGAGGATGGATCTAGACTGTTCTCAGTGGCAGCAGATGACAGAACGAGAAGTAATGGTCTCAAGTTGCAGTGGGGGAGGTTTAGGTTGGATATTAGGAAAAACTTTTTCACTAGGAGGGTGGTGAAGCGCTGGAATGGGTTACCTAGGGGGATGGTGGAATCTTCTTCCTTAGAGGTTTTTAAGGTCAGGTTTGACAAAGCCCTGGCTGGGATGATTTAGTTGGGGATTTGTCCTGCTTTGAGCAGGGGGTTGGACTAGAGACCTCCTGAGGTCCCTTCCAACCCTTATATTCTATGATTCTATGATCCCCTGATAAACCAGCCACCCGGCACATCTGTGCTCCTTAGCGCAGGTGTAAGACATGAGAAGCGGGACAGAGATGTGTCCTGCTCCATAGACTTTACAAAAGCTCTGGTCTTAACCTGGCATCCTAGAAACTGTACACTGCTACAAAATGGGACTGGTGGGAAATTGGAGGATACCATTAAATCCATTTACTAATCCCTTCGATGTGGGCCAGTTCTGAAGCGGGAGACCCCCTCTGTCTGGCTCAGGCCCCTGCTACACACAGTATTTGTAGCAATTTCCGTAACGTTGGGTTAAAAAGTCAGTTCATTAACACCCTACAAAGTCCTGCATGGATCCACTCAGGGAACGGTCCCAGCTGTCCAGTAGGTCTGGCTTGCCCTTGCGAATGGACCAATGCCAGCTACACCAATACAAGTGCGGTTCACATTGATATGAGTCCACATGAGGGTTCGCACCGATTTAACTAAGCTGGTTTCAGATCACACCGACCAGTGAAACCAGTGCACAGTGCAGGCCTCAGATGAAATGTCTGCTATGTGCTGTTGCTGCCTTGGTCGCACTGTCCCCTAGGCAATGTGGTCTCCATAGGAACTGACTCCTAGAAAGCTGCTGCAATGGCTGCACTGTGCAGGCCAACCTGGAAAAGATAAAAATCGTGATCTGTCTGGAAAATCCCCCAAACTGAGCTGATTCCCCCCTCCCCCGCCCCTGCTCCACCTCTACAGTGGTGTGATTCCACTGGGACTGGAGTCCCGTGGGGCGAATTGGGCCCTACCCTTTGATTTGAGAGGCACAGAAACGGAAGATGGCCTGAATTAGAAATACCAAGGCGTTGTTATCATAATTAGACAACCTCCTTATAAATGCCACAAGGAGCTTCTGCCTGGCTATAAACACATCTCGGGTACAAATTCCATGGGCCTCCTCGGCTCCAAAGAAATGATTAGCGAGCTCAGGCCCTGCAATGCAACTGCTGCTAACGCTATTCTGCAGCCTAATGCAAGCCATTCTCCTGCAGTGTACGGGAGCTTTTTGCACCACCTGGTTTGCTGCTGGTGGGTTGTGCTGAACTGCTCTGCCACGCCCTTAGGATGCGATGGGGGATTGATTTTCAGGTCATGTGAAGAGCCTACAGAGGCCTGGCTTAGTTTTCATACAAATCTGAACCCATCAAAAGAACATTCAACTTCTGAAGTCACCTCAACCAAAGACCCAATGAAAGCTCCATCCGCCACTGTAGCATGTCACGGCGCAAGCTTGACGCACCGACCTCCTGAGCAGAGGAGCAAATAACCTCACCCAAAGCCCCAGCCGCCAACAGACACGTCAATGGAAGGAGCAGGCCAAACCCAGCTAGACTGTAACCGCTCCCTGACAGCACACTGCCCGGCTCCAGCAAAATGTGCCGAACGAAGGCGAGCAATCGCCAAGCGCCCAGCAGTGAACATAAGAACGGCCATACTGGGTCAGAACAAAGGTCCATCCAGCCCAGTATCCTGTCTGCCGACAGTGGCCAATGCCAGGTGCCCCAGAAGGAGCGAACCTAACAGGTAATGATCAAGTGATCTCTCTCCTGCCAACCATCTCCACCCTCTGACAAACAGAGGCTAGGGACAGTGGTGTAGCCAGGTGGAAAAAACAGGGGGAGCGGAGATTAAAAAAGGCACCACGCACTGGTACTCACCCGGCAGCGCTCCGGGTCTTCAGCAGCACTTGGCATCGGGTCCGTCACTCGCTCCGCTCTTCGGCAATGAAGGACCCCCCCACCCCACCAGAGGACCCCCCCTCCGCCACCGCAATGCCGCCGAAGACCAGAGCAAGTGAAGGACCTGACACCATGTACTGCTGAAGACCCGGAGCACTGCCGGGTGAGTACCAGGGGGTGGTGCCTTTTTTTATTTCCGCTCCCTCTGACCTGCCGCCAAAGACCCAGAGTGCCGCCAGGTGAGTAAAAATTTCAAAGGCATGAAAGATTTTAAAAGGCGCCACTTCTGCTTGGTGGGGGAGCGGCCGCTGCCCCACTCCTGCCCAGCTACGCTACTGGCTAGGGAAACCATTCCTTACCCATCCTGGCTAATAGCCATTGATGGACTTAACCTCCATGAATTTATCCAGTTCTCTTCTAAACCCTGTTATTGTCCTAGCCTTCACAACCTCCTCAGGCAAGGAGTTCCACAGGTTGACTGTGCGCTGAGTGAAGAAGAACATTCTTTTATTTGTTTTAAACCTGCTGCCCACTAATTTCATTTGGTGGTCCCTAGTTCTTATATTATGGGAACAAGTAAATAACTTTTCCTTATTCACTTTCTCCACACCACTCATGATATTATAGACCTCTATCATAACCCCCCTTAGTCTCCTCTTTTCCAAGATGAAAAGTCCTGGCCTCATATCTCTCCTCATATGGGACCCATTCCAAACCTCTAATCATTTTAGTTGCCCTTTTCTGAACCTTTTCTAATGCCAGTATATCTTTTTTGAGATGAAGGGACCACATCTGTACGCAGTATTCAAGACGTGGGAGTACCATGGATATATATAAGGGCAATAAAATATTCTCCAGCTTATTCTCTATCCCGTTTTTAATGATTCCTACCATCCCGTTTGCTTTTTTGACTGCCACTGCACACTGCGTGGACGTCTTCAGAGAACTATCCACGATGACTCCAAGATCTTTCTCCTGATTAGTTGTAGCTAAATTAGCCCCCATCATATTGTATGTATAGTTGGGGTTATTTTTTCCAATGTGCATTACTTTACATTTATCCACATAAAATTTCATTTGCCATTTTGTTGCCCAATCACTTAGTTTTGTGAGATCTTTTTGAAGGTCTTCACAGCCTGCTTTGGTCCTAACTATCTTGAGCAGTTTAGTATTGTCTGCAAACTTTGCCACCTCGCTGTTTACCCCTTTCTCCAGACCATTTATGAATAAGTTGAATAGGACTGGTTCTAGGACTGACCCTTGGGGAACACCACGAGTTACCCCTCTCCATTCTGAAAATTTACCATTTATTCCTACTCTTTGTTCCCTGTCTTTTAAAAAGATCTCAATCCATGAAAGGATCTTCCCTCTTATCCCATGCCAACTTAATTTACCTAAAAGCCTTTGGTGAGGGACCTTGTCAAAGGCTTTCTGGAAATCTAAGTACACTATGTCCACTGGATCGCCCTTGTCCACATGTTCAGTGACCATGAGTGCTGTAGCAGTGGAGACCGGTAGTGCGAAAGCCCAGGGCAGACCCAGAGACAGTGCAGGTGAAGTGACAGAGGAGAAGACTGTTGCAGAGAGACACTTCTACTCCTGCATCTAGTGTGATGATGGACAAGGACAAGATTTCGTCACTTTACCAGAACTGCCATGTTCCTGCAAAGCTGTGCCTGACCCTGGGAGAAAGGAGAGAGGTGGCAAAGACGGGCTCTCTGTAGCCACCTCTGTTGTCTCTTGTTTTATACTTAGACTGTCCGCTCTTTGGTGCAGGGACTGTCTATTTGTTCTGTGCGTACAGCACCTAGCGCAATTGGTGACTGGAGCTACCACAGTGCACAGAATTAATAATAAGAATAAGTGCACATGGAGTGTGGAGCTGTGCATGTCTGGCCGGTGGTATGTATGTGTGCTGGCCACTGCCGGAGAATGGGGGAACTGTGCCTTGGTGAAGTGTGAGAGTGTTGGTCCACGTGCGATTGGGGCATCCGTGTGCTGGCGCCGTGTGTGTTGACGAGTGCACAGACATGTGGGATATGGGTCAGGCTGCCTGGCAGGAATGTGCCGCGCCTGTGAGTATGTGTGGGGTGCTGGCGGTATGGACACCCGGGTGTGTATTGGTGATATGTGTGTGCTGACAAGCCCAGGAGTATGTGGTGGTGAGCGAGTATGTGTGCCGCTCGGCTTTGCACTGGTGGCATTTGTTGGTGACCAGGTGAGTGAGGGTGCTTGGGATTGCCTGAGTCAGAGTGTGCTGGCGGGGTGAACGTTGGCAACTGGGGGAGCACGTTAACAGTGGGGGTGGTGCATGCGTGTGTGTGTGCTGGTGAACGTGCGTGTATGTGTGAGAGCTGGAGAGGGCGTCTGCTATCTGGCAGAGGCATCTGGATGCCTCTCCCTGTGCCCCCAAGGCGGTGCCTCTCAATTATCCTCATATAAACGCAGGAATGCTCCCTGCTACAATACAATTAAAATCCGGCTGGATGCTTGCAGCATGGAACTTAAAGCAACAGAAACAGGTGTGACCTCAAAGCTTTGGTATCTATTTTTCCACCATTTATTAACCTCTAACCTTTTATCTGTGGGCGCCCTGAGATGCATAAACATGTTACATCAAACAAGGAGCAAAGGTCAGCTTTTAAGCAGAGGCAATGGGTGAGTGAAATAACAGGGAGAGCGGTGGGCTGAAGGTTTTTAGGTGTTCTGAAAACACATTGATCAGCGGACTCCAAGCCTTTGATAATTTCATTTCTCTCTTTAACAGGGGAAGGTGAAGGGGCCCATCGCTGACAGGGGCTACCTCACAAGTTCCCACAAGCAGATGTACTGCCATGTGTCGGGTTAACCGTTTCCGCTCCCTGTGTCTGACAGGGAGACAGGAAAGGACTGTGCATTCCTTGCAGATAAGCTGCCAGAGGCCGGCCCAATCTGCCGTCTCGGGAGACCAGGGGCCCTTGAATCTCGCAGATGAAGGCAGAATGAGACCCAGCAGCTGGTCAATAGAAGAACTCAAACTGGAAATGAGATGCACGTTGGTAGAGGTTGAAATGGCTCCCCCAGGGATGTGATGGCTTCATCCAGTCCGTGGAGTCTTTAAATCGAGAATGGAGATTAGTAAGACTGGGACTTTTCATCTTGGAAAAGAGACGACTAAGGGGGGATATGACTGAGGTCTATAAAATCATGACTGGTGTGAAGAAAGTAAATAAGGAAGTGTCATTTGCTCCATCTCATAACACAAGAATTAGAGGATACCAAATGAAATGAATAGGTAGCAGGTTTAAAACAAACAAAAAGAAGTATTTCTTCACACGACACACAGCCAATCTGTGGAACTCCTTGCCAGAGGATGTTGTGAAGGACAAGAGTATAACAGGGTTCAAAAAAGAGCTAGATAAGTTCATGGAGGATAGGTCGATCAATGGCTACTAGCCAGGATGGGCAGGGATGGTGTCCCTAGCCTCTGTTTGTCAGAAGCTGGAAATGGGCGACAGAGGATGGGTCACTTGATGATTCGCTGTTCTATTCATTCCCTTTGGGGCACCTGGCATTGGCCACTGTCGGAAGAGAGGATACTGGGCAAGATGGAACTTTGATCTGACCAAGTATGGCCGTTCTTATGATCTTCTTCTAGAGGATATGCCCTGGTTCAACCACAAACAACTGCTAGCGTCACATACAAGGGGGGAAGTGTTTGCCTCTCTGCAGGAATCCCTGGCCGAGGGTCTCTACCCAGTGCCATGCCCGAGGTCAGACTGGAGGGTCAGATCTGTCCTTCCCAGCCATAGAATCTTTGAGGCAATACACAGGCCAGCATGAATGCCAGAGCTGCACACCCAGGAACTCCCTCCGGTACAGACAGTGCTGGGAGAAAACGGAGAGGAACGGATGAGTTCCCTTCAGCATGGGAGCCATTCCCTGAGGGTCCCTTGCAAGGCTAGTAAAGAAGTAGGGGTTCGTTTGGGTCCCGTGCTGCAGCGACGAGGCACCACAACATAACGCTGCCTGCGCATCAGAGAGGCATGTCACCCGTGATGCCGTTGCATGGAAATGGCATGAGGTAGCACTGCACAGAATTGCATGAACGGAAATGGCGTGCACTGCATGGCTGCATTGCACAGCTGCAATGCACAGATATGGCGTGAGGTAGCACTGCACAGAATTGCATGAATGGAAATGGCGTGCATTGTACGGCTGCATTGCACAGCTGCAATGCACAGCTGCATTGCACAGATATGGCGTGAGGTAGCACTGCACGGAATTGCATGAATGGAAATGGCGTGCATTGTACGGCTGCATTGTACGGCTGCAATACACGGCTGCATTGCACAGATATGTCATGAGGTAGCCCTGCAGCATCATCACATGCTTCTATTGCCCCTCCCAGAGGACAAACACAAGAGGTCAGGATTGCCACCAAAACATCTGAGCAAACAAGAACACAGGAGCGTAGGAGCCGCTGGACTGGAGCAGACCCCTGGCCCATCCAGGGAAGTGCTCCAGCTACACCAGTGCCCTGTATCCCACTGTACAGGACCACACCAGTCTAGGCTATGTCTCCCGGCTGTACCGAATGGGAGGCTGGCAGGCTATTCCCCTGCGGCTCTGGATTCCAGCAACACTCCATCTAGTCCTGCCCCTGTCCGTGCCACATGCTTCAAAGGATGGGATAAACAGCCCCAGCGTTCACCTAATAGTGCAGTGCAATCCCATGGGGGGAATTCTGCTCTCACGCCAGCTGCTGCTCAGTTTATGCCTTGCGGAATGAGGGGAAACAGCCCTTGTAATTTCATTCTGTTAATAAATAATAAAAATAATAATTCTCTGCTCGTCTCTAGCCCGTTTTGGCCACGGTGCAGCCATGTGGGGATATATGGGACATACAGAGATCCCTTCACCCAGTACAGAAGTGCAACCACGGCTGGGCTGGAATGGGGCAGCTTTTTAACAGCACACAGCAACATCGTGCCCCAGTTTGGGCCAGGAGGTGGTGAAGAATTCCATACCCAACTGACACTACAGGAGGAACAAAGGGCGAGAGGATGGGCTCAGCGGACCTGGAAGTTGGACAATACACCTGGGTTAAGAGCCGGGCTCTTGCAACACCTGCCATGGGACATTGAAGATCAAAGGTTCATAGAGCAAAGCCTGAGGGTCCAGAGGCCAGAATGGTCACAACTGTAAATGATCCATAGGCCCCTGGACACCATGGGACACATGCTCACCTGCTTGGCCGGCACTGCTGCAAAATGAGCCCTCTCAAATCCTAGTGTGAAAATACGGACATTTGCGGCTACCAGTGGCTGGGGCCTGAGTTCCAGATCTGGTCTGATTGGACAGGCAGCCCCTGGTTCCGGAGAGATCTTCTCCTGGATCAACAGCGCTATTGCCACAGCTTGCACTGGGAGATCTCCCGGCCCAGGGGAACCATCCCACCCTGGACCCAAATTAGCCTGGGGGAGCAGAGGGAAGCACTCCATGAGAAGGACAGGCTGCAGGTCAGGCCCAAAGTATCTGGTTATATAAATCCACTGACAGACCCTCACCATCTGCCATCTGGGTTACCGCAGCCTCCTCCTCTCTGTGATTGCCTTCACGTGCCCAAAATGCACCCGCTGAGATTGTCACTCTCAGTACGTCCCTTTCCCCTGCCCCTCCGCTCTGCCAGCGATGCCGGTTGACATCATCTGTCATGCCTCGATTTCCCTTTGGAGAGGGGGCCCCTCAACTGAGCCGCACTCCAGAGTGGTTAGCTGCTACCCTCCTGGAGCACGGAGCGCCACGCCCACTCCAGAGCTGCATGGCTTCCTAGCCCCGACGTGGGTTGGTGTAGGACATTAGAGGGAACACGTCCATGGACCCGCACACATCCACCCACGCCCACACATGCATGCCTGTCCACACATTCACATGCATACATGCATGTGCACACCTTGCACCTAGCCAATTGTGCAATTACACTGTTGTCTTTGGCTGGGAGCAACCTATTAGCGGGACCTTTTTTAATCGTGTTTGTATTGATATAATTAGTTACTCATTTAATGCCATCGATGTAGCTATATTCCTCTATAAACAGAAGTATTAACCTGTCAAGCCGTGGAATCAATACTCCCACCAGTTCCCAGCTCTCCTCTGCTTTTGTCAGCAGCCCAGCAGGGGAAAAACTCACCACAATTAGGCAGAACGAAATCTTAATTGACCCCATCCCATGCCACTGGACCCAGTGCTCCCCCTGATGCCCCACCTCCCTGAGCAGAGACACGGCCGCACAGCACAGGCACATGGGTCACCCGTGGGCCCAAACCAGAGCCCCGCGGGCCCGATTCAGAGCTCCCAGTGGACGCCAAGGACGGTCAGCAGCTGGCAGGATCAGACCCTGAGCAAGTCTCTGAAGAGACACCAGCCTGCCGAGGCCTCAGATTGGAGTGTCTAGGGCAGCCTTGTGGCTACTGATGCACAGAGCCCACAGCACCACGTCTCAGGCCCTGTGGCAGGCAGTTCCCCAGGTTGATGGCTCAAGGCAGCGAGATGCCAGTGTGGCTCTCCCACAAACACATCTGTGATTCTTCAGGCGATGGTCCGAGCCAAAGGGACCCCGCCTCCCCCAGCCCATTGCCACGGAGACGTGTTTATTACTTAAGGGGATAATGGGTGCTTATCATGCAGCGTTAAAGGTCACAGGGTCCAGTGTGTTTTATTAAAGGGGCGGTAACAAACCCTCCTGCTTTTATTCCCTCTCTCCTAATTATTTTTTTTAAAAATATTGACTTTAGTTCCTTTAATTTACTGAAGCGATGGCTCTCTTCACCCCTCCTCCTCCCCATCATATCCCCCTGTGGCCCCCTTCCCTTCTCCCCCTCCCCCAATATCAGCTCCCACAGCTGACGGCAGCCGCAGGGGCAGGACACAGGTTGGCCAAACACCTGGGTGGTCCCGTGCCGCCCTGGCAAGGTGACACAGGGACACACTTCAGGAGGTAGGTTACGGTTACACAGGCACATGATTGAGTACCTTGCTGAGCTGGGGCCCGGTCAGTAAAGTGACTGGGACCTTTGCATGGGGCATTTTTACATCCCGGTCAGCATTGCCGGGGAAACGTGGACAGGACCCGAGTCCTTGGTTCAGTCCTTGCTGGTTTCTCCGGCGAGGGAAAGCGTCTCTGGGGAGTGCAGATTGCCCAGGGGAACTCAGTCAAACGCTGAGTAATAGGATGCACAGATGGTCTCTAGTCACTGGACGGGGCAGACCCATGTAGGGGCGAGGATGGGCAGGGTGAGAGGAAGGGGAGGTGACAGCCATTGCTTGCAACATCCTGGATTTGAATCAGCATCTTCATGTTGTTATTACACATGGCTTTCCTTTGTCTCGGGCCATAGGGGAGCTCCTGGCAGGAGGGGGCTCCGTCCTCGGGCAGATGTCAGGAATGATCAAGAGGCTGGGGCAGCGCTGGATTGGGGGGAGGAGGGTGACCCCAGAGCTCGGTAAGGAAAACCTCAGGGGTAGGTACCTCCCTCGCAGGGCTGGGGTGAGGACTAGCTAACAGGCTGTACTCAGAACGGGGGTCACTCTGCAGACTGGGGCAGAGTTACGCACGGCTGAACTTGGCTCCGTATACGGAGGGAGATTTGGAAATGGGAAATGCCATACAGGGGCTAGGTGTTATTATCCCAACCAGGAGTAACACGGTGCCGCTGAGCAAGGACACATTATTGGCTAGGTATCAGGAACAATTTCCTCAAGGTACGAACTCTGTTAGAGGACGAGATACAGGCCCGTGGAATGGAGCAGGAGCCCTGGCTTCTCAGCTTGGCCACTGACCTGGGGCAAGTCACTTCCCCTGTCTGGGCCTGTCTTTCCTCACCTTGCACAGACGGCGCTGTACAAACACAGACCAGTGATCGCACAGGACCAGGGGGCTGGGCGGGAGCCACAGATGGAAAGCGCTGTATAAGAACTCATTATTAGTTTAAATTGTACAAGACTCTGGGGAAAAAACACCCCGTGGGGAAAAGTCGCGCACTGACACCGGAGATGGGGACCTGGCTGTTCCGCTTCAAAGCTCTATGATCTCCGGACACGTCTCAGCACAACTCAAGCAGAAGCCCCGGAAATATTTTTGATTGCAGCTTAATTCTACCAGCGTCCCTGCCTTACACATTCTGAGATTGATAATGTGGTGCAGGCTTTTAGTTGTCCTGCCCTAAGGAAGAATATTGGGGTAGGAGTTGCCCTTTGTGCTTCTTTACAATGAGTAAAATTGAACTACAAGGTGGTTGGGATGTTTCTTTACGTTTCTTCCCACCCCCTTTACAAATGTGGCCTTCCCTGTTTCAGATGGAGGTCTCTTTGGAGAACTGGAGGGGAGCTTGCTCAGGTGTTGACTGATGGGGAAGATGTATTTAATCTGCCACCAAGGACGCTTTCCTCCCTTCACAAGCATTTTTCCTATCACCTCATCCCCCTCAGGAGTTCAGGTCTCACTCCCTTGGTATGTGGGGTGCCACAATCCCATGTATTTCCCAGTCTTCCAGGAAAAACAGCACAGATCAGACTTGGATTCTCAATGGAAATAACAAAGTAGGAGGGGGAAAAAAGTCCAATCGTCTTTCCCCATCCGAAAAAACAAAACAAAAAAGGGGCATGCCTCTGGAGGCCTGGCCCTTTAAGGGGAGCCGGATCTCAGCCCAACGTGTGAGATATCCAGTGAGGTCACATGACCCAAGCAGGACTCTAGGGTAGATAAGGGCAAGCTTTGGGCAGAAGGCAGCTGCAGGAGAGCCTGAGACAGCAGGGCAAAGAGGACTTGTATTGTTCCCTTTGCAAATCCCCTTCACAACACTGAGCAAGTATCCATGCCACATCCCTGGCTGACTGGGAGTTAGGTTGTGTAGGTGGGATTTAGACGGCCCCAACCATGATGGCCACTAAAATAGTTGTTGTAGAGCAACCCCCAACCCTTCCCTTCTGACATCAGCAAACTAAGCCTATCAGGAGGCTCCTGAGAGCCCCCTGGGGCTCCTCTCTCCTCTAGCCATCTACTTCTCTGCCCTCCACTTTCACCACTCTGTGATCATCTCATCCAACCTCTTGCCTAGCCCGGCCAATCTCCCCCAGCCATTCCCGCAGTGCACGTGAAGATGACCGAGCCCAACAGCTTGTGGTGGAGCAAGAACAGAGTTTTTCGAAAGAGGCACCCAGTCTCGATGGAAAGACTCCAACTGGCAGAGGAACCACACCCTGGTCCATGGTTAATCCCTCTCACTGTTACAAATTCATGTCTTGTTTCCAATTTGAACTGTTCTGGCTTCAGTCTTGAGCCCCAGGATCTTGTTATTTCTTTCTCCGCACGTTTGAAGAGCCCCTTGTTACCAGCCCCCAGACCATGATCAAGTCACCCCTTAGCCTTCTCCTCAGTAAGCTAAATAGATGGAGCTCTTACAAGATTTCCAGACCTCATATCATTCCTGTACCTCTTCTCTGCGCCTGCTCCATTTGTTAACATCCTTTTTGTTGCATGGACAAGAGCAACACAAATGATTAAAGTCTAGAAAACATGACCTCCGAGGGAAGTCTGAAACAATTGGGTTTGTTTAGTCTAGCAAAGAGAAGACTGAGTGGGGACATGCTAACAGTTTTCAAGTACATAAAAGGTTGTTACAAGGAGGAGGGAGATAAATTGTTCCCCTTTACCTCTGAGGATAGGACAAGAAGCAATGGGTTTAAATTGCAGCAAGAGAGGTTTAGGTTGGACATCAGGAAAACCTTCTTGTCAGGGTGGTTAAGCACTGGAATAAATTGCCTCGGGAGGTTGTGGAATCTCCATCATTGGGGATTTTTAAGAGCAGGTTAGACAAACCCCTGTCAGGGATGGACTAGATAATACTTAGTCCTGCCATGAGTGCAGAGGTCTGAACTAGAGACCTCTCGAGATCCCTTCCTGTCCTACGATTCTGTGACACCAGAACTGGGTACAATATTGCAGCAGCTGTCTCACCAGCTCTGTGTGCAGGGATCACTGCATCCCTTCTAATCAGCATTCCCGCTTACACCCTTTTTGCGACAGCATCGAGCCGGGAACTCTGTTGGTTTCCACCATGACGCCTAAGTCCTATTCCAGTTGCTGCGTTCCCAGGGAGAGTCGCCCTTCTTCTAAGTACTACCCACATTCTTTGTCCCGAGATGTATGACTTCCACTGGCTGTATTAAAAAGGCAGATTGTTTGATTGTGCCCAGCTTACTGAGCGATCCAGCTGGCTCTCTATCAGAGCCCTGTCCTGAGTATTTACCACCCAGCCACCAATCTTGGTGTCATATACAAACTTTAACAACAATTATGTGACATTTTCTTCCAGACCATTGATCAAAATATTGACTATCGTTAAGTCAAGAACCAGCCCCGCTGGGACTCCACTAGAAACACCCCATTCGCTGCTAGTTCCCCATCGACAGTTATGTTTGGAGGCCAGTAGCTAGTTTTTAATCCACATAATAAGGGCTGCATTGATTTTGAATAGTGCTAATTTTTTCATCTTTTCACTGGGAATCCGTTAAAGATGCACCCCATTGACCTGGGGTAAGCTAATTATTTAATCTGCTCACTGGCTGCAAAAGAGGATGCTGTGCAATTTTATTCGGTAGAGCATCTTCCCGACAGACTGGAAGGTGATCTGGGCTGATGGCTGAGGCCCTGAGCTTAGACTTGGGAGTCGGGAGCTCAATTCCTGGCTCTGGGCTTGGGCAAACCTCTTGATCTCTCTGGGCCTCCACATCCTCACTGTAAGCCAGCCATGCTGACACCCCCTGGGGCAGGATAGGTTCAGCAATGCTCTATAGGTTCCCCGCCCCATGGGTAGAGGGGCTAGAGACAGCAAGAATGTCTAGCCCCAGTGCTTGGGGCAGCTGGATGTTATGATTACAGGGAGACCATCAGGTCTCTTGCCTTTCCCTCCACCCCTTTATCTTGTCCATCTAAGCTCGTCAGGGCAGGGCGGCAGGTATCACAGGCCAGGGGAGGCTGAACCTCCTGAAACAGCCAGGTGTGGCTCCACCCATGCTTCGCCCTATGGCCCCTCCTGCTTCCCACTCTTCCATCATCGCTCAGGCTGGGGCTAGGGTGGGCCAGCCTGCGGCCCAGGACTCAGGACAGCTGGGCCTGGTGCTCAAGCCACCTGGTGCTCCAGGGCTGGGGGAGTTGCAGGGGGGGGGGGGGCTGCAGTGGGAGGCTCAGGGGCTCTGGCAGGGGAGAGGGGAGGGGCCTCGGGCAGAAGGGGCAGGGCCAGGGATTAGCATCCCTAGATGGGTGGCTCATGCGTGGCTCATGCAGGGACTGTCTCTCACCAGGTGTCTGTGCAGCTCTCAGCACAATGGGCCCTGATCTTGGCAGGGTCCTTTGGATGGTACCGTAAGACACGCAGTGATAACAACCATTACGCTTCTAAAAGGCAAGGTTTTTCTCTGCTGCTGTTACAAATCACCCCAGAGATTTCTGAGGCTGAAGGTGGGGAGCAGAATTGTCCTCTCTCTTGGCTAGTCTATTCCCGCTGCCTGTTGGACAGCACTTTGTGCAGAGTCAGGGTCCCCGGCTCCCCCAGGACTCAGTTTCCCCGTCTGCTTGGGAGGGAAGCGAACAGGACAGCAGGATAGTAACAGCCACAGACATTGGCAAGGGGATTCGGGGGCAGGTGGAGAGGGATAGTGAGGCAGCTGGCGCTAAGGGGGCCTGTCAGCCGCAGGGCACAAACACAGTTACTGCCAGGCGGGATCAGACTGGGTTCACCTCGCCCAATGTCCTGTCTTGGGCAGTGGCCAACACCAGATGCTTCAGGGGAAGGTGTGAGAACCCTGAGGGAGCAGCTGTGGGCCAATCTGCACCCCATGCAGGTCTCACCCTGGTCTCCGATAGTTAGAGATCAGCTGATGCCCTGAAGCTGAAGGTTTAACATCCCTGCCACTGGTCCTTTGGCATGAACTCTTCTAACTCTGGTATTTCTGACAGCCCAGATATTTCAGATGTCCCAAGGCCTCTTTGAATCTTCCCCAGTTCTCGGCCTCACTGGTCTCGGCAGTGAGTTCTGCAGGCTAGCTGGTTGGTTTTGAAAGGGGGCAAGGAGAAGTCCCAATCGAGATCCAGGGTGGGGCGCTGTACGAATACAGAGGGAAAGACAGTCTCACTGAGGAGCTCCCATCAAAATAGACAAAGTGCAGGAAGAGAAGGGGCTTGCCCAAGGTCACACAGCAGGACAGGGGATTGAACCAAGGTCTCCTGGGGCCCAGCCTGGGCCCCAACCATGGGGGTATATTATCCCTTCCCTAAGGGATGGGGTACATGAGCCCCAGGCTCCCACCAGCTGTGAGTGGCTCTCCTGACACAAGGTTACATCCAGAAGCAAAGACTCCTATCTCGGTCCTGCCCCGGACTCGGGAGCCACTGGTCCGAGCACAGTGGGCCTGCAGGACTCCTGCCCTGTGCAATGGGGGGCAGGCCCCTCCTGGCAACCAGAGAGCACAGACTGAGGGCTCCATGCAGCCGCTGGGGGGATTCGACAGGGGCTGGGTCCGGGCAGGTCACCTGGAGGTCACTGGTGCTCAGTCAGCGCTGGCTGACCGGCTGCCCCCGTCTGGCAGGTGACATGAGTTGGTGGATCTCAGCCAATTCCCACTGGGCAAGGAGCCAGACCCCAAGCACCTCGGCTCCAGCTGGCGCTAGCTGGCCCCACTGGCCGAGAGGCCAAGCTCTGGCCCTGAGGGCTGGACTGAGGCCCACTGGGAGTGTGTGTCAGGCGGCTGCTGCCCAGGGATAAGCACAGGGCTTTGGTCTGCAGCCCCATCCCTCCCCCGGGGCACCTGCCAGCCGGAGCCAGCGCTAAGCGCGGCCCGCGGCGGATGTACCCTGTGACCTTGCGTGCTGGCTTCGCATAAACCTGCCAAGTGTCAGAATCCAGCTCGCCTCACTGGCTGGGGAACGGCCGCGGGGCCTGATCCAGCCGTTAATAAGTTAATGGTTAAGGAGTTGCTTTTTATTAGTGCTGGCTGAATTAAACGGAGCTGCTTGCAAATCCACGTGCCCCTCTCTGAAGGGCACTGCTACCCGCCTGGGTGCCAGCCTACCTCGGATGGGCACCTGGCAGCCTGCTCTAAACAGGCCAGCATCCGCCCCCACTGAATCTGGGGCTTCGTGGTTTTAGGGACCCCTCCGTTAGAGCTTTGCTGAGGCATCCCGCCCTCCTCCCCGGCATCCCCTGCTGGCATCAGCTAGCAGCTCCAGGGCTATGGTTGCCGGGCAGCTTTCTGCAGCGCAATTCATTGCCTTTTGCCAAAGGCAGGAGCCAGCCTGCAGGCTATGGCTCCGCGGTACCGGAGGAGCTGGCCATCCCAGCTCTGCCTCCAGCGCCCTGCGATCCATAACATCTCCCTGGAGAGGGAGCCAGACCGGGGTGATGCAGCATCCCAAGCTCCGTCTGGGGGTCCGGGACCTGCTGTAGAGGGGAGCTCACTGTCATCCCCCTACGGACAAGAGCCCCCACATAGCAGCTCCCCTCCCCACAGCCCTTTGCAGTTTCCCAGCCAGGGTGACCTTTCCGCCACCCCCTCCCCATCCAAACACAACCTTTCATCCATGCTTAATATTTAACATCATTTTATAGGGCAGCAGGTTTAATAAGCGCTGATAACGCAGCTGATCCGGCAGGTCATTAAACCCCAGCCCCAGACTGTCCCGCTCGGGCTGCGTTTCAAACATTAACCCAGCTTTGGGAAAGGTGAGGGACTGTTTGCTCTGCCCCTTGGCCTTGGGCCCACGGCGTTGGCCCTGTGCCCTTCTCCCACTCACCCCCTACGCTGCTCTCAGCCTTCTACTTGGCTTCTAGCTCAGGCTGCCTGGAGCTGAGGCTAGTAAATCCGCCAGCCTTCTGCTTGTTATTTCCCATACTGGCTTTTCCACGCCTCTCCCTCAACCCTCCTCATTGAGGAATTTACCCTCTCCACCGTCCTGTGAGGCCGGGCAGGATCCACACCCGCATCTTCCAGACAGGGAAACTGAGGCACGGACTGATTCAATGACTTGCTCAAGGTCAGACAAGCAGCCTGTGGCAGAGGAAGGAAGGGAATCTGGTGTCCTGCATCCCAGGGTAGTGCCTCAGCCACAAGGCCGCCCTTCCCCCAACACCTACACTGGGGGGGTCCTTCCACCATCCCCCACTCCTCTCATTCTCCACTCTTCCCTCCTTCATCAGCATTCGGTCCCTCTTCCCCCTTCAAAAGTCCCCCCCGCCGCACTGCTCCCTCCCCCCTCACTCCTTCCTTCTCCCTTCCCCAACCCAGCAGCAGCTCCCTGCGGAAGTATCTGCAGGGCCACGAACCGCTTTGCCCTCGCAGCCCCTCTCCCCGGGGTGCCAGGGCATTTCTGTCTTGGCTGGGGAAGGTGCTGGGGGGAGGATGGAAAGAGGAATCCCAGAGAGGCTGCTGCAAGGCTCAGAACTGGGCTGGCTGGCCTCCAAACCCAGGCGTGAGTTTAGTCCCGGTCCCCGTGTATCACTCTGCTGCTGATCTGACACCCTCTCCATTGGAAGGCACAGACTTCCCCGCAGCCAGCATCTTCTGACCTCTCCACCCCAGCCCAGCAGGCGCTGACCCAAATCCTCTCTCATCTGCCCCTAGAAGCCCAATTTTCCCTCCCATGTCATCAGCTTAAGTCCCGGCAGCTGCTAATGCGCTTTGGACGAGTGACAGAAATTCCCAGCAGACTTTTACTAACGGCATTTGTCTGTCAGCCAGAAACCTCTGCCCGCCACCCCTCCCCACTACGAGCAATCCCCATCCCCAAGCAAAGCTGTCAGCGTCATCGCTGGTGTTTCTCTAGCCCCCTGCAGCACAAAGCACTCAGCAGACTCCCTTCGCCCAGCTCTGGGGTGGAACATGGCAGTGGTTTAATGTGGACACTGTGAACTATTCCCGTCACTCCATCTCGCAACAGGATACAGTTGAATTCAAGGGGGTTCAGAGACAGGTGCTGAGAATGATTCATAGATTGCAAGGCCAGAAGGGATGATTTAGTTGGGGTTGGTCCTGCTTTGAGCAGGGGGTTGGACTAGATGACCTCCTGAGGTCCCTTCCAACCTTCATCTTCTATGATTCTATGATTGTGACCATCTAGTCCAACCTCCTGGTAACACACAAGCCAGAGACCTGCCCCCCAATAATTCCTGGAGCAGAGCTTTCAGAAAAACATCCAATATTGATTTAAAAATTGCCAGGGATGGAGAACCCACCTCGACCCTTGATAGATTGTACCATTGGTTAATTACTCCCATGGTTAAAAATTTACACCTTATTTCCAGTCTGAATTTGTCTAGCTTCAACGTCCAGCCATTGGATCATGTTAGATCTTCCTCTGCTGGACTGAAGAACCCTTTATTTTTCCCCAAGTAGGTACTTATAGACTGGGATCAAGTCACCCCTTAGCCTTCTCTTTGTTCAGCTAAATAGACTGAGCTCCTGGAGTCTCTCACTCTAAGGCAGGTTTTCGAATCCTTTCCTCATTCTCGCGGCTCCTCCCTGAACCCGCTACAATTTATCAACATCCTTCTGGAATTGTGGGCCCCAGAACTGGTATTCCACAGGATCCCAGCAGCAGCCGTACCAGTGCCAAACACAGAGGTAAAACAACCTCTCTGCTCCTACTTGAGATTTGCCTGTTTAGGCATCACAGTAACCCCTTTGGCCACACCATCACACTGGGAGCACATGTTCAGCTGATTGTCCACCCCGACCCCCAGAGTCCCGGCTTCCCAGGACAGAGTCCCCCATCCTGTAAGTGTGGCCTGCATCCTTGGTTCCTAGATGGGTACATTTCCAATTTTTGCTGTATTAAAATACATATTGTTTGCTTGCACCCAGTTTACCCCGTGATCCAGATATTTCTGAATCAATGACCTGCCCTCTTCAATATTTACCCCTCCCTCAATTTTTGTGTCACATGATTAAAGGCATAGAAATGCTTCTGAAGAGAGACTGGAAAGACTGGGATCTGTTACTTTAGAGAGGAGGTGAGAAAGAGGGGACAGGACAGAGGGATAGAAAGTAGTGAATGAGCAAGAAAAAGGAGAAGGGGTGCTGCTCTTCACCCAGCCTCTGAGCGTGGGGACCAGGGGATGCTCAATGGAAAGGAAATATAAGCTGGGAATGAAGCAAATTTAAAACAGATGGAAGGAATTATTTTTTTCCACACAAGGCACAAATAGCCTGAGGAACTCACTGCCACAAGATATTGCAGAGGCCGAGAGCTGAGCAGGATCCAGAAAAGGATACAAATAACAAGACTATCCAGAGTCAAAATCATAAAGATGAAAAATAACTCAGAGCGTTGGAAATGACCTGACCTCCTTCTACTTCAGGGAATGAACCCCTCTTCTGAAGGGGGACAGACAGAAACTTCCCGATGGATGAGTTATTCTTTGTTGGGGGGGGGAAGGGGGTATCTTGTCCCTTCCTCCAAAAGAGCTGGTGCTGGCCACCAGAGGCAAGATGAGCCCCTGGGCTGATCGGGGCTGGCAATTCCTAAATTCCTGTCACAGGAGGCTCCCGAATCTGGCCAACAATGAGGTCAGGTCTGTTGTGGTTCCCAGAAGGCAGCTGTCCTAGCCCCGTTCTAAACCTCCTACCCCTTTCTTTCCATCTCCCTTCTCTACAAGCTAAGGCACACAGGCCGTGAAAGTGACAGAAACCAACGTGAAACCAGCGCACCAAAGGAAATGTAAACCCTTGGGGAGGGCATGGATGGTGGCGGTAAGTTGGAAGGGTTTGAAATCCTCTCCCTTTTCCATAAATCCAGGCGCAGCCGGCAAGGGAGGAGACGCTGAATTCAAACCATGTGGCCCAGGTTCTGCCCTCGGTTACACAGGTGTAAATCCAGAGGAGCCAGTAGGGGTTGGGCCCTGAAATCAACGAGAGTCATTCCGCTAACCCCAATGGCACAGGGATCAGGCCCTTAGCTGGTGACTGGGGGCAGGACCGGGTCCTGGCCCGGCAGTGCCCCCTCCCCAGAACGTGCAGGGTTCGCTGCCCAGGCCCCTCCTAGTACAGCCCCTGGGTCTCCCCATCCCCCACCCCACAGCTCTGTCCCTGCATCCGAGGAAGGACCCCTGGCAAGGGCTGCTCACTGGGGGGTCCCGCGCAGCCCTCCCCGCCTCCCCGCAGCCCCTTCCCTCTCAGCCCCGCTCCGCCACCCCCACCCCCAGCCTCCTGCTATTAGTTCATGGCTGAAGACGACAGGAAGTCAATGAGGGGATTTGTTCAGGTTAACCTCTTTGACCCGCTGGCTCCTCCAAGCTTGACAGGCCTGTTCTGTGCTGCTTCCCCACCCCTCCCGCCTGCTCCCTCTCCCCTAAGCCCTGGTGCTCCAAGGAGGCAGGGGAAGGAATCCCCAAGGCAACCCGCCAGGCTCGGGGAAAGGGCTGGTCTGAGGAGGCCCCACACAGCACCCTGCGGGTCACCCCCCCAAGTGCAGTTCCCCTGCTGCGAGCCAAGGCCTGGACAGGGGCTTTGGTCAGCCGCGGACCCACCCCTGGGAGGGCAGCTCTGGTAGCGATCCAGCATTTACACAGCCTTGTCCATGGCCAGAGGCTTGGCGTGCACAGGGAGCACTGCTGTGATGCATCCACCTCTGGGGTGGGGCACGGCAGCTGTTGAGCAGCTGCACGATGCTGCAACCATTTGGGACAGGAAGCACAGAGTCTCTTGCCGTCCTCTTGGCATTACAGGGGAAAATGGGATTTGCTTCTTTGCTGCCTGGCGAGGGACAAAAAGGAGCCTTTTCAGCAGCTCAGAGCTCCTTAATCCTCCCGGGGATCACCAGCAATTTGGGTGCGGAAGGGGCCAGTCCTTTAGATAAACAGGAAAACACACACGAAAGCCAGGCTCAAACAAAACAAGGGAAGGAAGGGGGCACCGCTTCTCCCGCAGCATCACCCACCTAGGTTCAGCAACATTCCTCACCCGCAGACAGGGCTGGGAACGGCACCTGTGGGATGAGCTCATCCCCTTGGGGCCGGCTGGCCGAGGGGCTGGGGGAAATGCCGAGATCCGAAAGTGCCCATAACAATAGCTGCCCAATGCCCACATAGCTCTGCGAGCTGGCTTTGTGCCACCAAAAGACAAATGCACACGGTTCCTTCCTCTAGTTAATCTCCCCATCTTGGGAGTCCCGGAGCCGGGGCTGCTTGGAAAAGCACAGATGTTATTAGCATTTCTTAACAAGGAGGGAATTTCTGCCTTTGCGAGTGGCAGGGTAACAAGCTTGGGTAAAGTCAGGCAAAGCACAAGCAGGGCCCAGCAGGCCCCTCCATCCCTGCTTGGCAGCTATGCCAATCCACCCCACACAGCTCCCAGGGCCCCTGCTATTCACGCCCCGTGCATCTCCCAAGCAGAGATAGTGAATCGAATTGTACCAGGGGATGACGAGGCTAGGCTGAGTCCAACAAGCTTGATGCACTTGTGTCCTACGACCCCAAGGATTCAGGAGTTGCAGAAAAAGTGTCATTTTCCTCCTTTGCGGGAGGGCAGAGAGGCCCAAGCAGCGTGTGCAAGGCAAATGGAGTGGAACCCACTAGCTGCTGCTTGCCCTCTCCTTCCACCAGCACCCCGCAGCACACAGCAATTCACCATGGCACCCAAGGACACTGTGCCCAAAAGAAACCGCAGGGGGAAGTTAGAGAGACACAAGGCCACTCTCTGAGTCACAAAGCCTCTTTCACTTCTCCTCCAAGAACCACTGCCTTTCCAGCCCCACAATGGGGAAGAGAAATCACCCCCTAGTGAGTCGTGACCCTGCTCCCGGCATCTTAGAGGTTCTCCCAGGGCGGGAGTTGATCCACCTCTCCAAGCGGTGATGACACCTTGGGCAACGTAGCTGGGTCGGCTTTTGAGTGTAGACCTGGCCCAAGTCACCCACACTGCTCACTGCTGCACAGCCTAATTCCCCAGTATCGCTACCCACCCCAATGCAGGTTTTCTTTAGATGTCTCCCATCTAAGCCCTGACCTAACCCAGCCCTGCTTAGCTTGTGAGTGCTGAAAGGTTCCCAACCCCGCGCAGCAGCGTCACTAAACTGGTGACCACCACAAGCTCCCTGATGATTTGGATTTAGTTTGCGAATCAATAAATGCGCTGTCCTGAAAACATGTCCAAGCCAAGTTTGTAAATCAGTTTAAATAAAACATGTTAAAACCGAAGGCAATTCCAGCACACTCGTCCATGTCAATAGATACCTGACAACAGCTGTGCTTGGCCCAGTGTCAACAGCCTGGAAAGCCAGGATCTGCACTGCTGGCTCACTGCCACCTTCCGTGCCCTGGAAAACATGGACAGATCCAACCCTCCCTCTCTGCAGACCAGCAGCACTGCATTACCTGCTTACGTGTTGCTGTGATTAATTATTGGTGTTCAAGGGGCACCAAGAGTCCCCAGCCGAGATCAAGGCCCGATTGTGCTGGGTGCTGCATGGACACATAGTGCCAGACCATCCCTGACTCGAACACAACTTGCTCACGGTCACAGGGAGAGCTGGGAACAGAACCCAGCCCGGGCCCTGGCCTCTCACCCTCTGCTGTGTGCCATGGCAGGTCGGGGCTGCTTAGCACCTGGGCGGCAGCATGTTTGCTGCCCTGTCGCGGAGCACGACCGGAGGGCTCCCTGGTAGGGCAGCTGCTGGGCTGAGAGTGGCTAACCCTGGGTGGAGGAGGCTGCCTGGTTGAAGTCTCCTCTTGGTTGCCAGGGGCTCAGCGCAGCCCTGACTGTGGCCCTGGCATTCAGCCGTGGGGGTGGGGGGGAGGTACCAGGGGCAGGAAGGGCACCCGCCACTGAACACGTGCCACTGACGGCCCAGGCCATCGTGCCTTCCATACGCCAGAGGAACAAGCCGCCGCATTTCCTGCCTAATCCAGGGCCTGACACTTGTGTGTCACTCAATGCGGGGAGGGAAGGAGTGGGGGACTTTTGACCTCTTCATGATGGCTATGGCCAGGCTGCCCTGCTGAGCTATGGGGCAGGAGGAGGACGCCTGGACCACGGCTGTGGGTGTCAGATCAGGTGCGGTGGAGCAAGCGTAGGGGCTGGGCTGCATAGTGGGAGAAGTGTCACCCGCAACGGTGGGGGGAGTGGTCATGGTTCCTGGCACATCGGCCTCCAATGGCTCTTGCCAAATGTCAGGCCCTACATGAGTCATAGCATACACATATGTGCCCATGCACCTGCGTGCCCGCCCGTGTGTGTGCCCGTGCATCTGTGCGTGAGTGTGTGCATGTGTGTGTGTGTCTGTTTGTGCATGTCCCTCTGGGCAGTCGCCTGCTTGTGTGCACTTGTGTGTTTGTGTGCATGCCTGCTTGTGCATGCCCAGCTGTGTGTATGTTTCGTGCTTGGGTTTGTGCACATCTGGGTGTGCGTTTGTGTGTACCGCTGAGTGCACTGCCGTGTGTGTGTGCGTTGCCCTGTGAGTTGTGCACATTAGTAAGTTACCTCCTAACTTTACAAAAGAATACAAAATGAAAGGTCTGGAGGGGCTGGGGCACAATCCCCCACCTTGTGCCCCCAGTGACCCAAGTGCACACATCTGGCATTGCTGATGTGAATCTAACCCCCGCACATAAACCCTGTTTCTCTGGGAGCGGGGGCCGGACAGCCCTGCCCCTCCCCCACCCGCACCAGCCCCCACTCTCCAGCTCATCGGCTGAATCAAAAAGTGCAGGGCCGGGGAAGGATCAGCACCAGCCGCTCCTCCCTTCCGTTACCGGCCCCGGATTGTAAAGTGTCCGGCCCGAATCAGCCCCAATGAATCAATGTCAATTTGGAGGGCGACCATCCCTTATTAAAATGAAAGCCAGCCCAACCGTTCGGCAGCTGGGGCAGGAAATGGGAGTGCACGGCGGGTAATTGCCTGGGGACATAAATTATAACCGAGAGAGGGGCTGTGTGTGGGATGGAGAGAGCCGCGGACAGAGGAGTCGGGGGCTCCCGGGCCACTGAAATACACCAGCTCACGCTGAACCTGAACTCGCCCCAGGCTACTGGGCAGGCTGCAGGGCTCTCGGCTCCAAAGAGCCCAGGATTGGCGGGCCCTGCTGATCTCCTGGCATCCCCACTCTGCCTGCCTCCCTGGGCCCAGCTGTGCAATAGGGACAATCCTGGCGGCCTCCGGGAGGCACTGGGAGAATTAACTCATTCCTGTCTGAAGCGCGCAGGGCCAGCGAGCTCCCCGTTGAGAACAGCAGGTGATAAATTGCCTTGATCTGGCACCTTTGACTGCCACACTTACCCTCTGCACACTGCCCCGTCTCCCAGGGGACTTACCCCTGTGCTCTGCACAGCGCAGCAGCTCCAGACAGCTGCCACAGAGTTTGAAAGGAACAAGCTGCCTTCTCTCCCTTCCCAGAACCACCCGGGCCCGGGGCACTAGCCGTCCTGGCCCAGTGACTGGATCGCAGCCAGGACTGCTGTGGCTGGACTCCATTATCTCTTCCTCAGCTTCCCAACGGGGACCCGGCGTTGCCTTCGTCCTCGGCGGTCCTGCAGCGCGGCCCAGCTGCCATTATTTTCTGAATCTCACCAGCAGCCACAGTGCGGGGCGCTGTCCACACCCAGAGACTGGCACGGTCCTGGCTCAACAAACTCACAGTCCAAGACGCCGCACAACAGACGAGGGGCTAGGGAGCGGCTGCTTGATTCCCCAAAGCCTGACGCTTTATAGGGAGACCGTGTACCTAGTGTTTTTAAGTCGCTGCAGGCAGCATGGTCCAGTGGGTAGGGCAGATGGGCTGGGACTCAGGAGAGCTGGGTGTTCCGGTCGAAAACTGGACACCTGGTAACCCTAAGTACCTGGCATAACAGGGTCCTGACCTCAGCTGAGGTCTTATAATACAACGAATCAATGATTGCGTGAGTCGCCATCCCTCAGCCTCCCCATTAGCAGCCGCATCTCGCACTTCCCTTGGAGCCCTGTGCAGTGGGCTCGTGAGAATGGAGTGACACGAGCATGATAAATAAATCAGCTCTCCCAAGCGCTGCTACAGCCGTGTCGGGTCACACACGGCATGGGGCAGCGGGAGAAGGGTCAGATCCCGGCAGTTTGGGAGGGGCTCGTCTCTCACTTATGGCTCTAGTTCTGCCGTGCCTAGCCCCTGACCCCGGCAGAGGGAGAGTCACTTGTTTGTAGGCGTTTAGGTGGCTGGGTGGCTGAGACCCCGAACAGTGACTTGAAAGAGGCAGGTGATAAACTGCCTTGATCCGGCACCTTCAGCCACCCCGCTTACCCGCTGCTGATTGCTGAGCCTGCTCCCGTGGGCCCTGCCCCAACGAAAGCCGGCGGGTCTAGCGATCCAGATGATCGGTATTCGGTGTGGCGTGGTAGCACCGAGAAGCCCCAACAGAGATCAGGGCCCCCCCCCTGCCAGGCGCTGTACAGACACCTAGTGGGAAATGGTCCCTGCCCGTGGACGAGGCAGACAGGGCGGCAGAAAGGAAGGATTATCTCCCCTTCAGCAGGCTGGGATAGGTGCAGGGACTTGCCTGAGGTCACCCAGGCAGTCTGTAGCAGCGCAAGACATTGAAGCCAGCTCTCCAGGGTCCCACCTCCCCACTGTCCTTCCCTGCTTTGACCCCCACTCCCAGCCCGCCTCCCAGCACCGCCCAGCATTCTCCTCTTCTGCTCCTGCCATGGAACTGCTCGGCTAACCCTCCGGGGAGCCCGGCTTCAGTGCACACACACAGCCAGAGGGACGCCAACTGGGAGGGACAGGGAGCCGGGAAGCCAGTCGTGGGCACCGAGCCCAGTTCGCCCCCGGGGGCAGTGGGTAGGCGAACGGCACCGAGCCTTGGGCACAGCCTCGCCAGGACACAAGCCGTGATTCATGGCCCGGGCAAAGGGCAGCGCCCTGTTCACAGGGGCTGGGACCCTTGGGGGTCAGCTGGTTCCCACCACCGAGGATGCACACCACACCAAGCAGCTGCAATGCCAGCGGCCCCCAGGCTGCCTCTCCCGGTGTGCCCAGCCTAGCTCCTCTGGCCCCACATTGGCAGGGGGTGGGAGAACCAGGCGGTGGGATGCAGCCAAGGTTTGGAGCTTCCTTCAGGCCGGCCATGGGGCCAGATGGAAACCTGCTGCCTCCTATCCCATTCCCTCATTGACCTCGCGCTCCAGAACCACAGCGACCATCTCTCCTCCTGCTCTGTAGCCCTGAAAGGATCTGTCCTGTTTCCCTGCTGGGGTCTGTCCTGTCTCCCCCGTCATCCCAGGGGCCCTGCTGGGGTCTGTCCCGTCTCCCCTACTGTCCCTGGGGCCCCGCTGGGGTCCATCCCGTCTCCCCCACTGTCCCAGGGGCCCCGCTGGGGTCCGTCCCGACACCCCCGTCGTCCCTGGGGTCCCACAGGGATCCGTCCCGTCTCCCCCGTCGTCCCCGGGGCCCCGCTGGGGTCCGTCCCGTCTCCCCCACTGTCCCAGGGGTCCCGCTGGGGTCCGTCCCGACTCCCCCGTCGTCCCTGGGGCCCCGCTGGGGTCCGTCCCGTCTCCCCCACTGTCCCAGGGGCCCCGCTGGGGTCCGTCCCGACTCCTCTGTCGTCCCTGGGGCCCCGCTGGGTCCATCCTGTCTCCCCCATTGTCCCTGGGGCCCCGCTGGGGCCCGTCCCATCTCCCCTTGTCCTTGGGGGCCCACTGAGGTCCGTCTTGTCTCCTCTGTCATCCCTGGGGCCTAGGGTGACCAGACAGCAAATGTGAAAGATCGGTACAGAGGGTAGGGGGTAATAGGAGCCTATATCAGAAAAAGACCCAAAAATTGAGACTGTCCCTATAAAATCGGGACATTTAGTCACCCTATTGAGGCCCCACCAGGTTCCTTCCTGTCTCCCTCCGTCATTCTCATGTCCCCGCTGGGGTCTGTCCTGTATCCCCTGTTGCCTCAGAGGCCCTGCTGGCGTCCGTCCCATTTCCCCCATCCCTGGGGGCCCGCTGGGATCTGTCCTATCTTCTCTGTCATCCCTGGGGCCCCGCAGGGGTCCATCCCGTCTCCCCTGTGGTCCCTGGAGCCCCGCAGGGGTCTGCCTTGTCTCCCCCCCCGACCCATTGTCCCTGGGGCCCCGCTGGGGTCCGTCTTGTCTCCCTGGCTGTCCCAAGGGTTGGGGGGGTGGGAATCCTTTGAGGAAACGGATGAAGCTGACAGCTTCTTTCTGGGCTGGGTAGGGACCTGGCCTCACGGCCACACTGCAAGGCAACCCTGCGCCCATCCTCCGGCAGGTGCTGTGGGCTCTCCCCGCTCCCAGGAAGGGCCGGGCAGCCGAGCAGGAAGGGGTGCTGTGTGTTCTCAAGCCATCGGGATCCCCGTTAGACCAGTCAAGTCCGACGCCCCCGAGGGCCGGGGCACTTCCCCTGCTCGGGGTGGAAGAGCCTAACCCAAGCAACAGGAGCGTCCCGCCCTGGGCCAGGCTGGGCCAGGAGAGTCCCCGCACTGTCCCCTGGCTGCTAGCCCTCCGCTGCCCCCTCCCCAGCACGGTCTGGCCCAGGGAAGTTCTGCTGGGCAGCCCCTGGGCTCCTCGCTTTGTGGAAGCGGCCATGACACTGTCTCCTTCCCCCATCACTCCAGGGACGCCCTTCCCCTGCCCGGCTCCCTGCGCTCAGCCCTGGGTCCATGCCAGGGCATGGCAGGATCCCTGCCTGGTTCAGCACGCAGGGGAGCTGTCTGGGGTGCTGCTAGAATGGGGGGTCAGTGCACAGAACCACCCCCCCACCCCAGATCTTTGCTTCCTTAGGTTGGATCGTACAGTCAATTTGCAGCCCCTTTCATTGCCTTCTGGGTGCCAAGTGCCCTCCGGGCGCATGCCCGTCACTCATAGTCACATCCCCACCACACAGCCCTGAATGCCAACCTCTCTCCCCCCGCAGGCCAGACCCCCCCATCTCCGCCCACTTCGTCCCAATCCACAACAGATACGGGCCACAGGTCACCGCTGTGCCGAGCTGTCTCTGTAACGAGTCGGGCTGGAACCCCGGTCCTGAATCACCCCCGCCGAACATTGGGCTGGCTTGGAACCAGATGACCCCCTGCCCCTCCCCTGTCTATGTGAATGGGGCCCGCACCCTCTCCACTGCCTTTTCTAACGGCCATCAGACCGACGAGGATTCTGCTATCAAAAGCAACTGCTGTAACCAAACAGGTCTGAGGTGTGTCCCCATCTCCCTCCCGTGCGGCACGGCGGTTTGATCTCCGTGCAGGGGTCAGGAGAGGCCCCTCCCAAAGCCGTGTCCCAGCCCTCGCGGCTGGGGAATCCATGCACTGGCCATCAGCTGGCCCCTCCATCTGCTCTGGGATCCATGTGTTTGACCCCCTGCCTAGCACATCCGGCAGAGTCCCTCAGCACCCCGGGGTGGCACTGCCCCAGGCAGAGACTGACCTGGCTGGGCAGGGCCCACAGAATGGAGCATTTCTCCCTGGGAAGAGACGGAAATCGCCTGGATCCAGGTCAAAGCACCTGTGCCGATTTCTCGGCTTGAGTTCCAGCCAGTATTGCTCACCCCGGAGCCTGCAGAGCTGCAGGGTGCGGCCTCTCCCTTACAGCCCTGCTCCTGGGGGTTAGTGGAGGCAGAGACCCCAGGCTGTTGCCCGGATGGACCCGCCTACTGGCCTTTTTTAAAGAAGCCATTGTTAGTAGCCCCTTCCCTACGCGGACGATCTCCCCAGGCACCTCTCTCGCAGCTGGGATGATACATTAGGGGTCTCCATGAGTCCAGCCAGTTCAGTCTGTGGCTCGGGGACACCGACAGAGACAGCACGCCCAGTGGTGTCTGGTGAGCTCCTCCTGGGCATGGATGAAGATCAGCCGCAGAGTCAGAGAGGCTCAACCCACCAGGTAAGGAGATCATCTCGTCTGGCCTCCTGGATGGGCCAGAGACCCGGCCCAGGGATTCCTGCTTCCAGCCCAGTGGCTTGTGGCCTCACTGGAGTGGATGTTTTAGGAAGACACACGCCATCTGGATGTCAAGACGCCACGTGACGGGTCCCCAAGTGAGTCGTTCCAGCGGTGAATCACTCTCACTGTTAGTTCGAGGTGCACTAGCTTCAGCTTCTCAGGCCCATCCGCCGTGCCAGTGACTGTGCAGAGCCATGGCTGGGGCGCTCAGGGGGAGCAGTCGTTCCTGGTGTGCCCCAGGGCCTAGTTCTGTTTCCCAAACTAGACATCCCACTGGGTCCCATCTCTGGCAACATCAGATGCCTTGGTCCTCACTCGTGGCCAGAGAGTCAGAGACCCCAGATCCTTTGGCTCCTTCTTCTCCCCATTCAGAGCGGGCCTGGCTTCAGGGCCTGGGGTGAGAGGCTGGGTCAGGGAGAGGGTACGAGTCCCGACCAGGGTCCCAAGTGTCCTGCAATCCCCTTGTGAGATTTCTGTCCTACCTACAGCTTCAAGACCAAACAGACTCCTTTCCCTTGCAGCTCTCTGGGCAAACCCACCAGGACAGCCCTCCGGGTGTGTGGTGCTAGTTGTTAGTATTAATGCTGTTCATTTATTTCTATACCTCATTCATCCAAGTTGCTCAGCGCGCTCCCAGACATGCAGCCCCCTTTCACGGGTGGGCAAACTGCAACAGGGAGATAAAAGAACATGCCAAAGGCCACCATGGTCAGAACCAGGAGCCTTTACTATCAGGTCTCCCCCTCCCGCTAACCCCCACTCCCCTCCGAAAGGCAGGAAGAGAACCCAGGAGTCCTGACACAACAGCCCCATGTCTGATCTCCAGGCTACTCCCCCTCCCAGAGCCAGGAACAGAGCCCAGGAATCCTGACTCCCAGCCCCTTTTCTGGCCTCTAGAGACCACATTCCCCTCCTAGCCCTGGTCTACACTTAGGCGTTGAGGTCGAATTTAGCAGTGTTAAATCGATGTAATCCTGCACCCGTCCACATGACGAAGCCCTTTTTTTCGATTTAAAGGGCTCTTAAAATCGATTTCCTTACTTCACCCCCGACAAGGGGATTAGCTTGAAATGGTTTTGCTGGGTCTAATTTGGGGTACTGTGGACGCAATTAGATGGTATTGGCCTCCGGGAGCTATCCCAGAGTGCGCCATTGTGACTGCTCTGGACAGCACTTTCAACTCAGATGCACTGACCAGGTAGACAGGAAAAGGCCCGCGAACTTTTGAATTTCAATTTCCTGTTTGGCCAGTGTGGCAAGCTGCAGGTGACCATGCAGAGCTCATCAGCAGAGGTGACCATGATGGAGTCCCAGAATCACAAAAGAGCTCCAGCATGGACCGAACGGGAGGTACGGGATCTGATCCCTGTATGGGGAAAGGAATCCGTGCTATCAGAACTACGTTCCAGTTTTCGAAATGCCAAAACATTTGCGAAAATCTCCCAGGGCATGAAGGACAGAGGCCATAACAGGGACCTGAAGCAGTGTCGCGTGAAACTTAAGGAGCTGAGGCAAGCCTACCAGAAAACCAGAGAGGCGAACGGCCGCTCCGGGTCAGAGCCCCAAACATGCCGCTTCTATGATGAGCTGCATGCCATTTTAGGGGGTTCAGCCACCACTACCCCAGCCGTGTTGTTTGACTCCTTCAATGGAGATGGAGGCAACACGGAAGCAGGTTTCGGGGACGAGAAAGATGATGGTGAGGAGGTTGTAGATTGCTCACAGCAAAAAATCGGAGAAACCAGTTTTCCCGACAGCCAGGAACTGTTTCTCACCCTGGACCTGGAGCCAGTACCCCCCGAACCCACCCAAGGCTGCCTCCCGGACCCACCAGGCAGAGAAGGGACCTCTGGTGAGTGTACCTTTTAAAATACTATACAAGGTTTAAAAGCCAGCATGTTTAATGATTAATTTGCCCTGGCATTCGTGGCTCTCCTGGATATACTCCCAAAGCCTTTGCAAAAGGTTTCTGGGGAGGGCAGCCTTATTCCATCCACCATGGTAGGACACTTTACCACTCCAGGCCAGTAGCACGTACTCTGGAATCATTGTAGAACAAAGCATTGCAGTGTATGTTTGCTGGTGTTCAAACAACATCCGTTCTTTATCTCTCTGCGTTATCCTCAGGAGAGTGATATCATTCATGGTCACCTGGTTGAAATAGGGTGCTTTTCTTAAGGGGACATTCAGAGGTGCCTGTTCCTGCTGGGCTGTTTGCCTATGGCTGAACAGAAATGTTCCCCGCTGTTAGCCACGCGGTGGGGGGAGGCAAAATGCGACCTTGTAACGAAAGCACATGTGCTATGTATATAATGTTAACAGCAAGGTTTCCGTGAAAGAGTGTACCCATTGTTCTATAAAATGTGTCTTTTCAAATACAACTGTCCCTTTTTTTTTCTCCACCAGCTGCATGTGTTTCAAGGATCACAGGATCTTCTCCTTCCCAGAGGCTAGCGAAGATTAGAAGGCGAAAAAACTGCACTCGCAATGAAATGTTCTCTGAGCTCATGCTGTCCTCCCACACTGACAGAGCACGGACGAATGCATGGAGGCAGACAATGTCAGAGTGTAGGAAAGCACAAAATGACCGGGAGGAAAGGTGGCGGGCTGAAGAGAGTAAGTGGCGGGCGGAAGAGAGGCCTGAAGCTGAAAGGTGGTGGCAGCGTGATGAGAGGAGGCAGGATTCAATGCTGAGGCTGCTGGAGGATCAAACTAATATGCTCCAGCGTATGGTTGAGCTGCAGGAAAGGCAGCAGGAGCACAGACCGCCGCTACAGCCCCTGTGTAACCAACCGCCCTCCTCCCCAAGTTCCATAGCCTCCTCACCCAGACGCCCAAGAACGCGGTGGGGGGCCTCCGGCCATCCAGCCACTCCACCCCAGAGGATTGCCCAAGTAACAGAAGGCTGGCATTCAATAAGTTTTAAACTTTTAAAGTGCTGTGTGGCCTTCTCCTTCCCTCCTCCATCACCCCTCCTGGGCTACCTTGGTAATTATCCCCCTATTTGTGTGGTGAATTAATAAAGAATGCATGAATGTGAAGCAACAATGACTTTATTGCCTCTGCAAGCAGTGATCGAAAGGAGGTGGGGAGGGTGGTTAGCTTACAGGGAAGTAGAGTGAACCAAGGGGCGGGGGGATTCATCAAGGAGAAACAAACAGAACTTTCACACCATAGTCTGGCCAGTCATGAAACTAGTTTTCAAAGCTTCTCTGATGCGCCCCGCGCCCTCCTGTGCTCTTCTAACCGCCCTGGTGTCTGGCTGTGCGTAACCAGCAGCCAGGCGATTTGCCTCAACCTCCCACCCCGCCATAAACGTCTCCCCCTTACTCTCACAGATATTGTGGAGTGCACAGCAAGCAGTAATAACAGTGGGAATATTGGTTTCGCTGAGGTCTAACCGAGTCAGTGAACTACGCCAGCGCGCTTTTAAATGTCCAAATGCACATTCTACCACCATTCTGCACTTGCTCAGCCTGTAGTTGATCAGCTCCTGACTACTCTCCAGGCTGCCTATGTACGGCTTCATGAGCCATGGCATTAAGGGGTAGGCTGGGTCTCCAAGGAAAACTATAGGCATTTCAACATCCCCAACGGTTATTTTCTGGTCTGGGAAGAAAGTCCCTTCCTGCAGCTTTTGAAAAAGACCAGAGTTCCTGAAGATGCGAGCATCATGTATCTTTCCCGGCCATCCCACGTTGAAGTTGGTGAAACGTCCCTTGTGATCCACCAGTGCTTGCAGCACTATTGAAAAGTACCCCTTGAGGTTTATGTACTCGCCAGTTGGTGCTCCAGTGCCAAGATAGGGATATGGGTTCCGTCTATGGCCCCACCACAGTTAGGGAATCCCATTGCAGCAAAGCCATCCACTATGACCTGCATATTTCCCAGGGTCACTACCCTTGATATCAGCAGATCTTTCATTGCGTTGGCTACTTGCATCACAGCAGCCCCTACAGTAGATTTGCCCACTCCATATTGATTCCCGACTGACCGGTAGCTGTCTGGCGTTGCAAGCTTCCACAGGGCTATTGCCACTAGCTTTTCAACTGTGAGGGCTGCTCTCATCTTGGTATTCTTGCGCCTCAGGGCAGGGGAAAGCAAGTCACAAAGTTCCATGAAAGTGCCCTTACGCATGCAAAAGTTTCGCAGCCACTGGGAATCATCCCAGACCTGTAACACTATGCGGTCCCACCAGTCTGTGCTTGTTTCCCGGGCCCAGAATCGGCGTTCCACCGCATGAACCTGCCCCATTAGCACTATGATGCCCACATTGGCAGGGCCCATGCTTTGAGAGAAGTCTGTGTCCATGTCCTCATCACTCTCGTCACCGCTCTGACGTTGCCTACTGGCCCGGTTTCACTTTGCCAAGTTCTGGTGCTGCATATACTGCTGGATAATGCGCGTGGTGTTTAATGTACTCCTAATTGCCAAAGTGGTCTGAGCAGGCTCCATGCTTGCCGTGGTATGGCGTCTGCACAGAAAAAAGGCGCGGAACGATTGTCTGCTGTTGCCCTGATGGAGGGAGGGGCGACTGACGACATGGCTTACAGGGAATTAAAATCAACAAAGGGGGTGGCTTTGCGAGAAACTGAATGGCCGCCTCAAGGATAGAACTCAAAACTGGGTTTAGCAGGCCGTTGATTTCACAGAGGAAGGGAGGGAGGAGAAAATGAATACAAAACAAATCTGATCTATTTCTTGTTTTGAGCCACTTCATCTATCTTTATACATCATGCTGGCAGCAGACTGTGCAGTACGACCGCTAGCCATCGTCACCTCCTGGGTGCTCGGCAGAAGACGGTGCAGTATGACTACTGGCCATCGTCTTTTGCTGGCTGCAAATTAAAAGACAGTGCACTGCCGGTAGGACTCAATCGCCCATGAGACTAAACAAGGGAAATGACCTGGCTGAGTCACTCCCATGTTTGCCCAGGCGCCCGGCTAAAAGAGCACCCAGGACTACGTCGACGACGGCTACCAGTCATACTGCACTGTCTGCTGCCAAAAGGCAATAAACTGCTGCTGTGTAGCAATGCAGTACCACGTCTGCCAGCACCCAGGAGACGTACGGTGACGGTTAGCTGAGCGGGCTCCATGCTTGCCGTGGTATGGCGTCTGCACAGGTAACTCACGAAACAAGGCGCAAAACGATTGTCTGCCCTTGCTTTCACGGAAGGAGGGAGGGAACGGGGGCCCGACGATATGTACCCAGAACCACCCGGGACAATGTTTTAGCTCCATCAGGCACTGGGATTTCTACCCAGAATTCAAATGGGTGGTGGAGACTGCGGGAACTGTGAGATAGCTACCCACAGTGCAAAGCTCCGGAAATCGACGGTTGCCCCGGTACTGTGGACACAGTCCGCCGACTACATGCACTTAGAGCATTTGTGTGGGGACACACACACTCGACTGTATAAAAACGCTTTCCACAAAACCGACTTCTATAAATTCGACCTAATTTCGTAGTGTAGACATAACCCTAGAGCCAGAGCCCAGGAATCTTGACTCCCAGCCCCCTGCTCTGACCACTAGGTGCCACTCCCCACACAGGGAGTATTTCACATGCTGGGAAGAATGGTAGCATCTCTCCAAAGAGATGGGAGGGAACATCTGTTTCTGGTTTAATCTCTGTCAGAGAGGGAGAGGGGCCGAGAGAAATGAACTAATCCTGGGGTTTGATCTGCCCTGATGAAGCTGCTGAGCATGAGAGAGCAGATGGGCTGATCCGACACCCTGCCCTGATCCCAGCACCACCTGTCATCTGCGAGGCCGCCAGGTGGGGCCTCGCATTCACCCCCCACCGTGAACGTCACGAGCCCAGCACTGATTCAGGACAGAGCCAGACGGTGCCTCACGCCCCAGCGAGAGAGCGACAGCACCCTGCCTCTGGCCTGTCAGCCTGGGGGGGGGGGCACAAGGGTAATGCGGAGGCAGCTGTGCAGACCGCGGAGTTTGGCCTAGTGGCTAAAGCACTGTGCTGGGGCCCAGACTTGTCTCCTATTCCCAGTTCGGCCACGGGCTGGCTTGGGGCCAGTCACCTGATGCTGCCCTCCTCTGCAAAGGGGCAGGTAGAATTATTATCCGCCAGATCAGCCCACCGCTCCCAGAGGGTGCTGCAGGGTGCACTGGGCAAAGCGCCCCCCCAGCGCTCGCGTCTGCCACCCTGCCCTGTGGTTGGAAGTGCAGCCTGGACAGCCCATTCGGTCCCTGGCCCCTCTGCTGAGCCCAACAGCTACCGCAAGGATCAGTGTGATTCCCGGGGCTGAGCTCCACAGGGCGCTGCAGCAAGTTCCAATTGATAGCGGCCGGGGCTGAAACGCTACCAGTGACCCCCAGCCCCACCCCAAGCCCCTCAGCCAGGCCCAAAGATGTTCCAGGCCTCCAAGAACTCTTCTCCCGGGACACCCTGCCATGGGCGGTATGGAGAGGAGGACCCCTGCTGCCCCTTCTCAGGATCAGACTGTGAAGAGGGGAACCAGGAGCTAGTGCAGGTGACTGGCCCATGGCTCAGAAATGAACTACGTGGTGGCACTATGTCCTACCTGGATCAGCATCATCCAGGCCCATGTGGCCACCAGCCAGTTCCGCCCACTTCCCCACATCTCCCTGGCCAGTTCTCCCACTCTGTCTTCACAGCTGAGGATATGAGGGAGATTCCCAGACCTGAGCCATTCTTTTTAGGTGACAGATCTGAGGAACTGTCCCAGATTGAGGTGTCATTGGAGGAGGTTTTGGAACAAATTGATAAACTAAACAGTAATAAGTCACCAGGACCAGATGGTATCACCCAAGAGTTCTGAAGGAACTCAAATGTGAAATTGTAGAACTACTAACTGTAGTCTGTACCCGATCATTTAAATCAGCTTCTGTACCAAATGACTGGAGGATAGCTAATGTGACACCAATTTTTAAAAATGGCTCCAGAGGTGTAAGCCTAACTTCAGTACCAGGCAAACTGGTTGAAACTATAATAAAGAACAATATTGTCAGACACAGAGATGAACATAATTTGTTGAGGAAGAGTCAACATGGTTTTTGTAAAGGGAAATCATGACTCACCAATCTACTAGAATTCTTGGAGGGGGTCAACAAGCATGTGGACAAAGAGGGATCCAGTGGATGTAGTGAACTTAGATTTTCAGAAAGCCTGTGACAAGCCTCACCAAAGGCTCTTACGCAAAGTAAGCTGCCACAGGATAAGAGGGAAGGTGCTCTCATGGCGTTTCTCTGTGGCTTCCTCTCCCAGGCTCTCAAAGCGCTTTACGAACAGTAGTTGCTCATTAAACCTCATCGCACCCCTGGCAAGCTAAGCTGGGGGTCCTGCCTTCAGCCACCAGTGAAAAGCGGCCAGTTCTGGGGTGGTGGGTAGCGGTACTGTGACAGCGAACAGCCGCTGTATCCAGCTGGAAGGGCGGCAGGAGTTTAAATAAAAATGCAGCTGTCTGAGCTGGAACACAGCCAGGAGACCAGAATTAAAACCTCTGTTCTTAGGGAAGACTGCACCGGGCGCTTTGATGACCACAGGTGGCTGGACTTCAGCTTCATGCTCAGCTGGAGGACAATACGTCCAGCAGCCTCTGCCACAGGGCGGGGAAATCCGGGCCGGAGCTGAACTGGAGCGAAGAGCAGCCAGCATGGAATCCGCAACAGTGGCTGGAATAGTTGTGACCCAGACATTGCCCTGGGTCACCCACACAGCTCCCCCAAGCTTTGCTGAGGCTCAGGCTCCCCTCCCAGCCTGGACCCTGCTTGGTTTACAAGAGGGGATGGGATGGCAGGGCTTTGCTATCTTAATGCACTAAGGATCGGGAACAACCCTGCCACCTCCGCCCCGGCAGCTCCGGCTGCTGGGCTGGCTGCGCTCAGTGCTGGCATCTCTGTGGGAGGCAGAGGTGCCTACCCTGCCCGAGAGGTGTAATCAGCACATGAGGTGGGCAGCTCAGTGGTGGGGGAGGGATGGGCAATAGTGTTAAGAGCAAGATGAAATGAACTAAGAATGGGATTGGCACGGGCCCAGCTCGGCACAGGCCAGGGTGCTGGTTGTCCCAGCCATGGCCGGGTTCCAGGCTCCTTTCACAGCTGCCGCTGGCCCAGCACTAGCCAGGTGGCCAGTGGGAACAAGCTGCAAGCCCCAATGTGTTTGGCTGCATTGCTGCTGTCCTGGCACAGTGCAGGAGCAGAGAGGGAATCTGGGAGCCTTCCCCCTTCCTCAGCTCCTCCCGGCCCGCCCCTTGTGGCCCTGTGCTCCCTGGTACCCCCAGGGGGAAGCTCACTGGCAGATGATGGCACAGCAAATCAGTAGGCAAGCCAGGAATGGGACCCAGGAGTCCTGTGCTCTGATCACTGGACAATGCTCTCTCGGGCTTTCAGAGAGCTGGCGATGCAAAAGGGAGCAGAGACTACCAGGGTACAGAAGCTTGAGGCTTAGTGTTTGGAAATGGGTTCTCATTCGGGGGGGGGGGGAATGAGCTGTTCCGAGGGGGGATCCACTTCCAGCCCTTTTTTATGGCGAGGAAGTGGGAGGGTCCCAAAACTTTCCTTGTTTGAAACATCAGGTCGCGCTGGGCTGAAGGTTGAGAACTGCCGGCTTAGCAGAACCTGGGTGTACACAGACATCCCGTCAGAGCTGGGATCAGAGCCCCAACATGCCCCAATACAGCCTGTACTCAGCCCTCTGCAGATCACTGGGGCGTGATCCACCCACGTCATCTCCTCATCAGGCCCATCTGCCAGCTTTCCCCTCTTCTGTTCCCACGGCCCAACCCACATCTCCAGCGGGGTCCTGCAGGGATTGGTTCTTGGCCCTATGCTATTTAGGGTGACCAGATAGGAAGTGTGAAAAATTGGGACAGGGGGTGGAGGGTAATAGGCATCTATATAAGAAAAAGCCCCGAATATCAGGACTGTCTCTATAAAATCAGGAAATCTGGTCACCCTAGCACTATTTAACATTTTTATCAATGACCTGGAGGAAAACTCATCTCGGGCAATGTCTGCAGGTGACACAAAGAGTGGGGCAGTGGAACATAATGAAGAGGCCAGGTCATGAAAAGAGCGATCTGGATGGCTTTGTAAACTGGGCACAAGCCAACAAGATGCATTTCAATAGAGCCAAATGTAAGGCCATAGATCTAGGAACAAAGTGACCGGCTGGGGGACTCTATCCTGGGAAGCAGAGACCCAAAAAGGACTTAGGGGTCCTGGTAAGCAACCAGTTGAACATGAGCTCTCGGTGTGCTGCCCAAGGCCAAAAGTGACTTTCGAATAGGCGCCGAGAGGTTATTTTACCCTGTATCTGGCACTGGTACAACCACGGCTGGAATCCTGCATCCAGTTCCAGTACCCACAATTCCAGAAGGATGTTGACAAATTGCAGAGGGGTCAGAGAAGAGCCACGAGAATGATTAAAGGATTGGAAAAGATGCCTCATAAGAAGAGAATCTATGAGCTCAGTCTATTTAGCTTAACAAAGAGACTGTTAAGGGGTGACCCAATCACAGTCTATATGTACTTACGGGGGAATAAATATTTAATTATGGGCTCTTCTCTCTAGCAGAAGAAGGTCTAAACCCATCCAATGGCTGGAAGTTGAAGCGAGACAAATTCAGACGGAATTAAGGTGCAAATCTGAAGTGAAGAGAATTAGCCACTGGAACAATTTACCAAGGGTCCTGGTGACCATTTTGAACTCAAGATGGGATGTTTGTCTAAAAGCTCTGCTCTAGGGATTATTTCAGGGCAGGTCTCTGGCCTGTGTTCTACAGAGGTTCAGACTTGATAGTCACAATGGTCTCTTCTGGCCTTAATATCTCTGAATCGTATACGTGACGGGCGTCAGGTTGTGCACCCAATTGGGCAGCTTGCTGTGGGATGAGACCAGTCCCCCGCTGATTCCCCAGGCAGGGCAGGGCATTTCACTGGCTCTCTCCAGGTTGAAGTAATGAGAGACGGAGATCAAGCCTGTGAGACACTGGGTGAATCCCCAGAAGTGGGGTGGGTCTTGGGTGCACTGTCTGGTGCACTTCCCTTTACTGGCCCGGAATGGAGCCAGCTGAGAGGAACTGGGTGGGGGGCGGCCCAGGATGGAGATGGCTGATGGGCCTGGGGCACTGATAGTGTTGTTTCCATGTGGCTTGCCTGTCCCTTGGCTGTTTGTTTGCCAACAGGTCGCCAGCAGGGGGATCAGCCCCCCGCCCTCCATACGGCACTGAGCCCCATTCATCTCACACGGAGCAGCAGATGATGTGTCGCAGAGGAACACCCAGCCATGCCCCTCCCGGCAGCCCGTGGGGGGTGGCCTACCCAAGCTCAGCTGAACCCATGCCCAGATTAGACTGTGCCAATCCCACTTTGGAGAGATCCCACTGGGCCCCCATCCGCAGGGCTGTGTCCCGCTCCGTCATCCCCCTGTTCTCAAGGGTCCAGGGCCCTGCCCCCTCCCCGAGGGCTCTGACGCCATCTCCCATTCTTGCTGGAAGCGGGGAACATCCCCCGCCCTCCCGGAGGCCCAAGGCTCAGCTCTGTGGCTGACTGACAGCTGCCTCCCGCACACCCTTAGGGTTCTCCACCAAGGCTCCCATCCACCACCTCCCTGACCCTGTCCAGCAGGGAAAGGGTTAAATCGCCTCCTCCTCCCCCTTCCAGCTTTTAATTGAATGAGAAGCTGCTGGAGTATTTATAGAGCAAATAGGCCAGTTGGGGCCCCTGACAATGGCTGGGCTTGGGCTCCCCTCCCCCACCTTCCACTAGGAGTTCCCCGCATACTTTCCCCTACACAGATCTACCGGAGAGTGACACTACCCCAAACAAAGCACCTGGGTTTAACACCCCCAGCCCACCCCGCTGCCTTTCCCAGCCCCACACACCAGCAACTGACACTGGAGACCCCATACTGCAGGGCCCCTTCCTTCTCCTATCCCAGGGCTCTCCCCGGGACCCTGTCACAGCAGGGGTGAGCCCTGGCTTCCCCTCCGCACCGCTGGAGTAGCAGAGGGCTGCAGGTCAGGACTGGGGTGCATCGGCAGAGCTGTGAATAACGTTGCAGCCTTTCCCTGTTCAGACTCAGACACTGGTTTGCTCCTGCAGGATTAGTCACGAGTGTGGGGTTGTACGGGCTGGTTTGTTGTCCTAGGGCTGCTTTGAAGCCTTTAAAGAAAGAGCAAGTTTGACAGAGACCCTAAGCACAGAGGACAGTGCTGGGAGCCAGGAACTCCCAGCTTCAATCCCTTGCTGTAGGGTTCAAGGCACATCAAATGGATCAGAACCAGGGTCTATCTAGCCCCAGCCTGTCTCTGACAGTGGCCGGCACGAGCCACTTCTGAGGAAGGTGGCAGTTATGGGAGAACTTATCCAGAGAGGAACTTTCCTCCTGACCTGTCTATATCCCTCCTAAATGTACATGTGCTGTCTGATGCAACTGTGGATTGGAAGTGGCTGGAGGGAAAAGTATATTTTGCAAAACCAACCCAAACATCCAAAGGAAATCTTGTTTGAAATTTCCCATGATTTTGTACATCGATGAAAAATTTCTAAACAATTTTTTAAAATAAATAACTTTTTAAAAGGTTTTGTCTCCCTGGGGGCTCTCTCCCTTTTCTCCTTCTAGAAAAGAAGGGAGAATGGAAATAGTGGTGTTTTCCGCCCCACCAAAATGAAACATTTTTCTAAAAAATTCAAAGAATTTCATTTAGAATTTTTTGTCAAACCCCCCCACAAAGTTAAAAAAAAAAGATTTTCCTTTGGGTCAAAAAGGCACCTGTCAACCCCCGGCCATCACAGGCCACCCCCCGTCATAAATCCTCTTCATAAACTCCTTCTTCAAACTATTCAGGTGGCCCCCACGATTCCTACCGGAAAGCTGCTAGTGTCCAGATACAGGCACCCTCGATGCTCATACCGATCTTCCTGGAGCACGGGGACAATATGCACTTGCCTATTTCCCTGAGGTGTTCGGAGGACGTGTCACGTACTGTGTGGGAGGTGCCAGGAGCTGGAGCCGCATTAAGCATCGTTTCTATACCAGGGAAAGCCAACCACATTGCTCCCTTCATGGCGTCTTTTGTGGCATTTCCCCCCAAGGGTTTGTGGGTGATTCTGGTGTGCTGGCCCAAAGGCATCCGGGGTCATCACATGTCATCTACCTCTCCAGCCTTCACCAGATATCGAGTTCCTCTGCACTGCCTGCCTGCCAAGTTGTGTTGCTGTGCGTGGTTAAAGAGTCACTGCATTGCACCCCAGAGTTGGCTGCATTTTGGTGATGCACGAAATGAGGCCTGTGTATGTCAACAGGCAACAGCTGAAAAGTGCTGGGGGATCCCCTGGGGTGAGAGGTGCAGTGCTGAGTAACTTATTACTAATAATGAATAGCTTTGAGTAAATACAATTAAAGCAAAGCACACACTGCATCGGGCCCATTCCATCCCTGGTGTAAGCCCCCGCAAGCCAGATGGACTGCACATCAGCCTGGCTCCCAGGCAGCTGTCCTGGGGACATGGAGTTCATTGAACAGGCAGGCCACGTGGGGCTAACAAGGTTTACACTGCAATTCAGCCTTTGTTAATAGGCACTTAAGGTGACACCGCACAAGAGTTAAGTGGCACAGCAGAGCCCAGAGCGCATAGACCCCGCCCCCCTCGGGGCCCAGCCGAGCCCACCCGGTGCCCTTCCGGCCATAAATCCAAGGTGGACATCGCCGCTTTGCTGACAGGAGCCATCTAAGATTTCCCTTCTCTGCAAACCCAGCATCTATCAGACCACCGTCCCCCTGGCCAACCCCAGCAGCTCCTCCAGCCAGCGGCCGTGCTCAGAGGGGGACACTGGGGGCGGGAGCAACCAAGGCCCAACGCTGGGGGAAGCCAGTTCTTCCCCAGTAGCCAGACAAGGGGACAGCTCTGATCCAGGGCAGCTCTTGAGCGATTCCTCATTGGCTGCCTGCAGCTCCTTTATAGCTAGGGCCCGACCCCATTCACAGTCCATTTTGGTCAATTTCACAGTCATAGGATTTTAAAAAATCGTAAATTTCAAGATTTCAGATATTTAAATCTGAAATGTCGGGGTGTTGTAATTGCAGGGGCCTGACCCAAAAAGGAGTGGGGGAGGGGAGGGTCTGCAAGGATATTGTGTGTGTGCGCGCGGGGGGAGTTTGCGGTACTGCTACCTTTACTTCTGCACTGCTGCTGGTGGTGCTGCCTTCAGAGCTGGGCGGCCAGAGAGCGGCGGCTGCTGGCCAGGAGCCCAGCTCAGAAGGCAGAGTTGCCACCAACAGCCGCGCAGAAGTAAGGATGGCAGGTATAGTGTTGCCATCCAAAAGTAAGGGTGGCAATACCGTGGCCCCCCTAAAACAACCTTGCAACACCCCCCCCCCACACACACACACACAAATCCCTTTTGGGTCAGGACCCCCAGTTTGAGAAACGCTGGTCTCCCTCCATGAAATCTGTATAGTATAGGGTAAAAGCCCACAGAAGACCAGATTTCATGGAGGGAGACCAGATTTCTGTGACATGTTTTTCATGGCCGTGACTTTGGTAGAGCCCTGACAGCCACGGAACTGGAATCTGTTACTTTAAGGACAACTCCCCCCTCCACACCCATATCCCCCACAGTGCACAAATGCTGGCTTATTATTGTAGGGTTGCTGGTGAATGCTGGGGGGCACATTGGTTTGTGAGGATCCTTCCTGTGCATTGGGCTGCCCACTCTAATCTGTTATTGTGAGCCTGCTCCGGAGCTCTGGTTTTTGGGGGTTGGGTTTCTTATGGAAAACAAACCCACCAGCCCTAGTAAAGGGGACATGATCTTTGCGAAACGGCACCAGAAAGACAAAAGGTAGGTGAGGTGTCAGGGCTCCCTAGCCCTGACTCTGCTGGCAATCGACTGGACAAGCACGAAATGCATACCCCCAGAAATGGGTTTGAGTCTCTGGATTTCTGGGTGTGCCATCGATCGGCTCTAGGAATTATTTGGGGGCAGGTCTCTGGCCTGTGTGCTACAGGGGTTCAGACTAGATAATCCCTTCTGGCCTGGGAATCCATGAATCTGTTATCTGCTGCAGGATGGGACTTCGGGGCTCCAGTAGAGCTGGGGGAAGCCAGACCCTGGGATAGCAAGGGACTGTGGGTCGAGACTGAGGGGCACCAGCAAGGCTGTGGGGTAGGAAGGGGAGAACGCAGGGCTGGGGCAGCAGGGGCCAGCGGGTTGAGGCTGAGGGACATTGGCAGAGCTGGGGGATGGGGTAGTCCGGGGCAGGGATTGCAGAAGGACTGAGGTCTGGATTGGAGGGCCCTGGCAGAGCTATGTCCTGAGCGATTCCTCCCTCTCCAGATACCGGGAGGGGGCTGTGCACCTACTGCCGTTGTCCCATGCAGACATAGGGATGGAGAGCATGTGTTTTCCAAGGACTTGCACTGATACAGGCCAGCACACATTGACCAGGGGGAATGGGAATGTGCCCCAGGCACCCCGACAGAGTGCTGCTGGCTATGGGGCTACCTTTGGGCAGCTTTCTGCCCTTCTAGCAGGTTATTACCGGGGGTGAGGGCTCCCATCTGAACAGGCCAGGCGGTGTCCCTTCCTGGCTGCTGTGCAATATGTGGGGGGCAGAGAACCTCTGCTTCTTTCCAGAGGAATTGCTCAATTGGGCCTGCCTTTGCCTGGCTCCTTGTCCATCCCGCCGTCAGATCGCCGGGGATTTCCCAGCACAGGCCCCGTGGCTTGTCCCAGCTGCCCGCTCCGATTCCGTATGAATACAGGAGGGGCTGGTTAATTTCCAAGGCCATCAAGCAAACAAGGGCAAAGAGGAGAAAACCCAGCTCACCTAAGCAAGGCAGCTGGCTGGCCATGGGGGCAGGAAGATCAATGGGACGCACAGAGGAATGGAACCATTCCCTAGGAGCGAGATGCAATCAAATTCCCAGCTGTTTCACCAGGGTGCTGGTTTTTCCTTTGGACACCCGAGAGTAACGGGCTGCAGGTGGGGTTTCTCCCGGTTGGGGATGTTAGAAAATACAAACACAAGCAGGAGGCTGGGATAAGGGGACAGGATGCTGACCATGACTTTGCAGTCAGAGTAGGGATGGCTCAGCGGCACATTGGCTGCTCCCAGGGAAGGTGGCAGGTGGCTAACCATGCGATACACACACAGCGTTGCAAGATCCGCAGCCGGGAGCTGCCCCCGCTGATCGGATTTAACCCTCCCTGTCCCTAGAAATCATCACCACCCACTTTGAAGGTCTGCAGAGGGTGCAGAAAAGAGCCACCACAGTGATTTAGGGGCTGGAGGAAATGCCTTCGTGTGACAAACGAAGGAGCTCCTGCGGTTTAGCTCAACAGTGAGGAGCATGAGAGGTGACCCGATTGCATGGTGCGAGAGGAGAAAATCCCAGGCGCTAACGGGCTCTCCCGGCTAGTGGAGAAAGGCAGGACGAGAGAGAAGCTGACGCCAGACACATACCAGTTAGAAATGCAGCAAAGATTTCTAAGAGGGAGGGTGATCGAGCTCTGGCACAAACATCCCAGGGAGTCTCCCTCTCTCGGTGTCTTCAAACCCAGCTTGGAAGAGATGCTTTGTTCCTGGGTTCAGAGCAGGAGCAACCAGGTGATGGTCTCCGCCCCAGGCTACCCAGGAGGTCAGACTAGAGGGGCGGATGGTCACCTCTGGCCTCACACTCGATCTCTCTGTCAAACACAGTCAGGAATCTCCTTTGTGCTGTTTGATCCTTTGCCGCGATGAAGCTTTGGAGGAAGGGGTGGGAGTGGCATTTCCCCGCTGGCCTGGCGCAGTGCGGGTGGCACACACACACACACACACGTGCGCGTGTACATAGGCTGCTGGCGGCTAAGAGGAAATCCAATTACGGCCATGAAGGGGGTGATGCTCACGGCCCCGGTGCAGCGGGTTGGATGACAGGGATCCGCGGGCCGCCTTTCCGCTGGCTCCAAGGACCTGCCCAGCCCGGCCTGCCGATTCTATACGGGGATTGGCCTTTCATTATTAACCCAATTACAGGATTAGCCCAGGCCCTGCCCGAGGGAGGTTGGGGAGAGGGAGGGTCAGGAAACTGCCCCCGCTTGCGAAAAAGTCCAGTGACAGCCAATGACCCGGCAGCAGCTGGAGGGACAGGCCAAGTGGATAGAGGAGGAGGAGGCGGTGGCCCAGCTGTGCAGGATATAAGCCGCCCCAGCATGGGTCTGCCACAGCCTGAGCACTGCTGCTCCTGGCACCAAGGCCTGGCTGCCCCACAACGCTCCACCTCCCGTTACTCTCAGAACCTTTTCAACAGCCCTTAATGGCCACCTCAAGCCCAGGAGCCCTCGCTCCCCAGTGCACAGCCTGTTGCCATGGCCCAGACACCAGCGGCAAACTACTCCTCCTCCGCCGCTTACCCCGCCCCCCCCCAGCGGGTGCCCCCAGGTGCTCCTGCCTGCTGGGTTCACAGCACACACACAGAGAAATTAAATCAAAAGCCTTGAATCCTCTTGCTGGAAGGCTGCAATGTAGCATGACTTTATTTCTTGGAATCCAGAACCCCAGCCCCCAAACCAGAGAGAGACAAAGCAGGCTGCTCCCTTGTGCCATTTGGCCTAACTCACCCCACCTCGTTCTAGGTTGGTTCTTTCCAGACTCTGTTCACATGCTTCCCGACAGAGCCCCCCAGGCAGGACAAGGACCCGCCCCACCACTCCCATACACACACAAGGCAATCACCTGCAATTCCAACACAGCCCACAACATCCCAGACTGAATGGCCCACGGGGCCTGGGGAGTGCCACTGACAGCACAGAATGACAGGAGCTGCCAGCTCCAAGCACACGCTTCCTGCACAAGAGGGCAGAGGTCAGGGCTGGAAACCCGCCCCTGCCCCACCCATTCTGGTCAGGCTGAAAGCTGGGGAGGCGTTTATTGCCCCAAAGATGAATTGCCCCAATCAAGCAGGTGCCAAGAGAATCAGATGTTGGGGAGGAGAAAGGAAGCCCCTGGCCTGAGGCTGCCAACCAGGGGGATGAATTGTTACTGGAAAGACCCAGAGCAGCATCAGGTTCACGCGGGCTTGGCTCTGCCCCACGGCTGGCTCCCTGCAGAGGGGGGAAGACCCCGAACAGTAAGGAGGAGAACCCAGAGCAGATCCCAGCACCTGCGGGGGGGGGGAGGGAACCACAGGGGATCCCAGCATGGCGGGCGAGCCAGGCTGGCACATGGTTGCCCCTCCATGTCTTCCTCACATCCACACATGGCAACACACCCATTGCTGCGGCCAGGTGTCACTGTCAGGGCCCCCGGTAGCCGGTGCTGAAGAAGTTTTCTCCCCGGGGGGTTGTGGGCCCTGCGCACATGAGTCATGGTGTCAGGAGTGGGTGAAGCAGTGTTGGCCCCATCTACATGAGCTGCTAAACTGCTCTCAGCACCGGGCTAGGGGGGCTGCTGCTACAGGCCCCTGGCCACGGGCCCATAAATGCTCCTGAAGGGGCTTGAGAAGCAGCCAGGGACAGGAGAAACGCAGGGCTCTAGGAATCACAGCCTGGCCCCTCCAGAGCTACCCCCAGTCTCCTCTCCCTCTTCTGGAGTGTCTGGGCTTCCTGCCAACCGATCCCACTGCTGGCTCTGTCTGTTTGCCCCACGCCCCTGCCAGCTTCCCTGGCAATGCTTTGATGGCCACGGGAACCTGCTGTGCCCCACCTACCTCCAAAGGGGGTGTGCGGCTGGTGAAGGGACCTGGTTGCCGGAAAGCTACCTCCTCCCTGCGCTGTGCCAGCCTGGCTGGGGAGAAGCAAAATCACTCAGTCCCTGGCTTTCCCCTGACAATGAGAAGGCCAACTGGTGCAAGGGGTGCCAGCCCTTCTGGGGGCTGGACCTAGACAGAGCTCATCAGCCTGTTCCATGTGGGCCCCATATAGTGGTCAGACAGCACCAACGGCATTCAGGGACTGGGGCCAGGTACTCGCTGGTGCCAGAGCCCCATCCCGGCACACAAGGCTGCCTTGCAAGCTTCCCACACCAAGCAGGCCACCAGACCATGACACCGCTAGCCAGCTGCCTCCTCCGAGCCAGCCCCAAAGGCTGGGGGGAGCTTACGGGGGACTCGCCTCTGTTTTATTTTCCAGTCACTTTGTCTCCTGCTCCCTTGTCCCATCCAGGGAACGAACCCTCCTAACAATCAGGAACTGCAATTTCCAATACTGTGGGACTCTTGGCCCAGCAGCTCCGGGCGCTTCCAGCTCATTAGCCCCATCTGACAGATTGGGGAAACTGAGGCACGGAGGGGCAGTGATTTGCCCCAGATCAGCCCAGTAGCTCAGTGGCAGAGCCAGGGCTAGGCCCCAGGCGTCCTGATTTCCAGCCCCCTGTTCTAAGCACTGGGCCACGCATGACAGCACCTGCCTATGGCCAACCGACAGCAACGCCTGGCAGTGAGTTTGCCCCAGTGATCACATTTGACACCAGTCGCTGCCCGCTTGACATCCATGTGCCTCTAACCCAGCCACCCCCAAGGGCGACTCCCCTCCGGGAAGCTCCGTCTTTCCCAGGCCCCCTGAGCTGGAGCTGAGGCCGCATTAACCCCTAGTGTGGACAGGACACGACCGCCACAAGCCCCGGCACCAACGCCTGGTGGGATTTCAGCCCAGCCCTCCAACCTGCCCCCCGTTCAATCAGGAGCTCAGATCCAGTCATCCCCCCCACCCCGCCGAAATCACCCTGTCACTCATCAGATGCGCTACTTCCCTGCTCACCCAAGCTGGCCTGATCCCAATTTCCGCTGGCAGCTCTCCTGGGAAATCGTCCCCGTCTGCTCTTCAAGAACAAGCCAGGCAGAGAGAGCTCATCTCAGAAACCTCGCCCCGGTGTCGGGAAATTGCTTCCCCCGCTCTCTGCGCCCCTCAATCCAACGGCTGAGTTTATCCCTAACCTTCGCTTCCCCCCTCCCTCCAGCCAACTCCTCCGCCACCCTCTGTTCTTCACACCCTTGATTGCTTTTACACTTCCTCCTTCACGCCCGCTGCTCCCCCCAGATTTAGTTACAGATGCAGGGTTGTGTCTGCAGCTGGACGGGCTCGCGGGGCTGAGCAGCGAGGGGTGTGACCCGCTTTGGGCCAGCGCTGACCTCGACATCTCAGCATGGCAGTAGGGGGCGCCGCGCTGCGGGGGGGGCAGCTCAGTGGGGGGAGCAAAGCGGCAGTCGGTGGATGGGAGTCAGAGGCTTCCAAAAACCTACATGCAAGTGTCATTTCTGCTGAGTCCCACCCCGGTGTCGTGCATCCCCCTAGCACATGTGCACTTGCACACACCTGCAGACACACACCCACACCCCTGTGCATGCACACACATGTACACACACACATACGTACCCACAGACACATGCATGCACAGACACCTACACACACATGCACCCACACGTGTGCACAAAGACACATACATGCACGCACACCGCACACAGACACCCCCCAGAAACACACATGTACGTACACACGCACGTGCGTGCACACCTACCAAGACACACATACTCATGTACATGCCCCCCCCGGCCCGGACTGGGGCTCTGTTTACCCGAGCCGTGCCGATCGCCTGCAGGCAACCGGCACATTCTTGGCCGGACACCAGACAACGCTGCACAAAGCAAGCGGCTGGGCGTAGGAGCTGCCAGTAAAAGCCGACCGGCCAGTGGATTAATGCACTGACCTTTCACCCCCCAGACCTGATCTCTGCTCCCAGCCCCAGCCCCTGGCAGCCCTTCCACCGCCCCTCCCCAGCCATGCTGGACAGGTGGCCCCCACCCAGCTTCCTCCTCCGCAGAGGGGACTATCCCTCCCAGCAGGATCTGGCAAGGAGATTTTCCAGCCTAGATTGAGAAATCTCCAGGCAGCCATGGGAGGAAACAACACTGAGCCCCCCCACACCCTTCACCCAGCCCATTCCCCCTCCCCCAACGCTGGAATGCAACCAGAGACCCTTTCATTAGGCACCAAGAGGCCTCCAGTTGTTGGCTGATGCACCTGGATTGAAGGTGCAGTACAGGATGGGGGGAGGGGTCTCCGGGGTCAGCCACACTGTGGCTTTTCACCCTGGAAGCCCCAGGCTTCGCCCTGACCTGCCCCAGAGGGGTCTCCCTTTCTCCCCGGGCCGCAGCAAGGCAGCTGCCAGGCTAAAGCTGGCACAGCTTAAATCTAACCAGGCTTCGGGGGAAAGTGAAGCCAGCCATAAAACATATACACATACACACATATATATATACACACACACACACACATATACACATATACACTCACCCATATATATACACACATATACACACACACATATATACACACACACACACAGACAAAGGGGAAAGCCAATAGCACTGAACATAAATTAGAAGCTGCTAACTGTGAAAAATTGATAAGGGAAGCTAAGGGACACAAGGAGGAAGCTATAGGCAGCAAAGTTAAAGACAATCAGGGCTTGTCTACACTACAGGTTGTCAGTATAACTTATATCGCTCAGGGGTGTGAATAAGCCACTCCCCTGAGCAATGTAAATTACACTGACCCCAGTGCTGGTGTGGACAGCGCTATGTCGGCAGGAGAGCGAGGGGTCAGGCTGGAGAATCAATCAGCTGAACATGTGCTATCAGTGCGATGCTGTAGCCAAAAGAGTTAACGCGATCCTTGGATGCATCAACAGGGGAATCTCGAGCAGAAGCAGAGAGTTTATTTTACCTCTATATTTGGCACGATGCAACCACTGCTGGGATCCTGTGTCCAGGTCTGGTGCCCACAATTCCAGAAGGATGCGAAATTGGAGAGGGGTCAGAGAAGAGCCACGAGAATGATCAAAGGACTGCGAAACCTGCCTCAGAGTGACAGACTCACAGAGCTGAATCTAGTTAGCTTGGACAAAGAGCAGGTTAAAAGTCCCAGTCTATAAGTCCCGACATGGGGAACAGAAACTGGATTATAGCTGGCTCTCCAATCTAGCAGAACAAGACCCCGTGGCTGGAAACTGAACCTAGACACGTTCAAACTGGAAATCAGCCCCATGTTTTGAACAGGGAGGGTCGTTAGCCACTGGAACAACTGACCAAGGGTCGCAGGAGATTGTCCATCACCGGCAATTTTTAACTCAAGTTTGGCTGTTTTCTAAAGGACGGGCTGCAGTTCAGCCACCGCTGCCTGGAAGCAGGAATTCATTCCGGGCCGTCCTCTGGCTGCGCTCTACTGGGGGTCAGACCAGAGGAGGATCCCAGTGGATCTTGTGGCCAGTGGCACACAGTCTGTGGAGACAAGGTACGCACTGCACGCCCCACACACCTGGCCAGTTGTGTGCTCCAAGTGGCCGCTCGTGGGACGACTCCCTCTGATCCCATGGAGGACTGGGGTGACCTCACACGCCCATCTCTGTAACTGTCCCATAAACCCCTGGGAGACGCCAAGGTACTGGCTGCCTTGGGCACCCAAATGGCTCCTCTATGTAGTATCTGAGCCCTGCACGGTCATTCCTGTATTTATCCTCACAATACCGTGGTGAGGCAGGGCCCTGCTACGAACCCCATTGCACAGACCGGGAGTGGACTCATGGGGAGGCAAAAGGACTTTCCCAAGTTCACAAAAGAAGTCTATGGCAGAGCAGGGACTTGAACCCCTGCTGGTATACTAGCCACTGCCCTGTCCTTCCTCTCCAGACACTGCCTGGACAGCGGACATGCATGCACCTAAGCCCTGCAGACCTGTGCCAGCCATCTTTCTTGTGCAAAAGTCCCAGCTGGCACTGGGAAAAATCCAACAGGCCAATGCATAGAGGAGCCCTGGCAGCCTGGATCCTGTCCCCAGCCCCTCAGTGGTCGTTGGGCATGCCCAGGCATTGGGGGAGGGGGGTGCACAAGCATGCCTAGGCATTGGGAGGCAGAGCCAAGGGTGGGCAAGCCCAAAGGTGCAGGAGCTATGGTGTGTGGGTGTGCACACCTGCAGGGGGCCAGGGTGTGTAACCAGAAGCAGGCAGGTGATCGATCCCGGAGCCTCTCCCGGAGGGTCCCCTCTGGATATGAAGGCGGCCATGGCGGCAGCTGGGTGGAATGTGCAGACCACACACTCTGTAGAGGCGAGAGCTGCTGCACTAAATCCAGAGCAAAGACTGCAGGGCAGCCAGAACTCCCCTCTGCCTCCTCTGGGCACAGTCTGAACATGTTCTAGCACAAAGCAGGGCCTTAATTGGCCCGGGGGTGGGAGGGAAGCATGGTCAGGTGGGGGGGCACTGTCAGTCATCCCTTCCTCCTGCCCACCAAAACCAAAGCCACTCCATTACAAAGCCCTACTTAAAGCCAGCTGCAGCATCTCCTTATGAAGCAAATGACAGGGTGACCCAGATATTCCAATCACCCCGACCTCCACCCTCTTCCCTGCCTTTCAGTCATTTCCCTGAGACTCGCATCCTAGCACTTGGCCAGGATCCCACTGGCAGGTCGCTGCCTTTGGGAAGTGCAAGAATAAAACCCAAGCTGTTCCCCTGCAAGCCCGATTCTCAGATGTTTCTCCCACCCACAGCTTCCTCCCAAAGTCTCTTCTTGAAACCTTGCGCGGCTGGCCTGTGTGCAGAACGGCACCTTGCTTGTGAAACAGGAGGCCAACCAGCCTTGAGACCACAGACTTTCTGGAAGAGCTGTAGCTCACTTCCAGAAAGCTTTTTGTGCTCGTCTGTAACGTCAATCTCAACAATAACTTCACTGTTGATTCCAGCTCAGGGTTGAGGGAGCTCATAGTTATTCCTAATCAGGGCAGATGAATTACACATTATGGGCTGATGACTTTGATTTCTCCATGGCCTCTATAAACTTCAGAGATCTGGTGCCCCAGGCATGAGGCAGTTAGCCAGCCACATCAGCCAGCCCATGTCAGTTCAGGAAGATTACAGGTGCCAATGCAGGGTTTGTAGACTTTGTCAGCCAAACTCCTGGGAGTCCCAGGCGGTGATGAACTCCACCCGGGGCTTATTTGACCAGAGTGCTGCACTGATCTGTGTTTTATTGAACACCGTGAGCTGTCTCTGCAGCACTGCCAGAATTAGAGCAAAATGCAATCTCGCTATTTAAAAGTCGAATAAAACTCTGTTTTCCTATCTCATTGTATTTTTAAAAATACTTTCTAAAGCTCAGGAAATTCCCGGACAAAAAACTTTGCTCAGAGAATGAAACAGATAACAATGACATTAAAAGCATGTTGTGGTTACTCCAAAAAGAAGTGTGAAAGGCCAGAAATCCAAAGCGAAGGCAACGGTAAAAAGAAATGTTCCCAAATAATGAAATTCATAAAGTGAACTTCTAAACAACCTTAACTCTGACCCTGTTTTCTACAGTAATCCTCTAACTATCCACCAGCAACCCTGTACACTCAGCCAGTACGCATCCAGGCCATAATGACTTATGTTCACTTCCAATATGAACCACCCTCGATTCAAACTGTAAATAAAGCTACAAAGAACTAGAGCAAGAGGGATTATCTCAGGACTAGAACGACGGGATTTGGGCTCCAGTTTATGGTGGCAATAACATCAACTATCATACACCCCATCACATAAAGGGAACCAATTCTTCCACTGACCCTCCTCCAGTTCAACTACCCACAAACAGCAAAAACCCCAACAGCTAATCTTAACCCACTGTACACAGCCCAGAAACTACCATCTCAGAGACGACATTGCAGTACGAGTCACCGAGTCCAATGTATCCCTTCCAGCAGTATAAATATATTATATATAGGGCCCTACCAAATACACAGTCCATTTTGGTCAATTTCATGGTCATAGGATTTTTAAAATGGTAAATTTCATGATTTCAGCTATTTAAATCTGAAATGTCTCAGTGTTGTAATTGTAGGGGTCCTGGCCCAAATAGAAGTTGTGTGTGTGGGGGGGGGTTGTGATAGTGCTACCCTTACTTCTGCACTGCTGCTGGCGGTGCTGCTGCCTTCAGCGCTGGGGCGCTGGAGAGCGGCGGCTGCTGGCTGGGAGCCCAGCTCTGAAGGCAGAGCCGTCGCCAGCAGCAGTGCGGAAGGAAGATGGCAGGTATGGGATTGCCACCCTCACTTCTGCGCTGCTGCCTGCAGAGCTGGGCCCTCAGTCAGCAGCTGCCGCTCTCCAGCCGCCCAGCTCTGAAGCCCACCAGGCCCACATGGCTCCTTCATTTCATGTTTGTTCTGTAAAGAGAAAAAGAAACAACCCTTTGGAAATCCAACACCCCCTCCTTCCATTTCCTGTTTGACTTTCTCTCAGCTCAGATAGTGACATCAATGTGTCAGGTTTCAGAGTAGCAGCCGTGTTAGTCTGTATTCGCAAAAAAAAAAGGAGTACTTGTGGCACCTTAGAGACTAACAAATTTTTTAGAGCATAAGCTTTCGTGAGCTACAGCTAATGCATCCGATGAAGCGAGCTGTAGCTCACGAAAGCTTATGCTCTAATAAATTTGTTAGTCTCTAAGGTGCCACAAGTACTCCTTTTCTTTTATCAATGTGTCAGTTTCACTTCTGTTTACACTCAGTTTCACTTTCTGTTGTAATGATCAGGTTTCAAACACCCACAGGAGAATCCTACAGTGAATTCATGTAGGGGGATTTTTTTAAATGTCTCAGCTTTTAAAAAAATGCAAATCAAATGTAAATATGGGGCAAATTTAAGATGAGTCCCCTTTGTCTGCCATTTCCACATCACTTACCGTTCTCAAAGGTGGGGCTGCTGGAAAGCCCTGTGTGAGACCTGTGGATGGGCAGTATTATGAAAGTGCAAAGTGCTGGTGTTCTCCAAAGGATGGCAACAATCAGGAAGAGGGACAAGAGCCCATGGTCTGTAAAACCACACACAGGAAGGGGTCAACTAACAGCTCCACCACCATTAAAGGCAGGAGGGAAGCCCAAGCTGTTTCTGGGACCATTAGATACACCTTTACCTGCCTCACCCAGTTTCCCTCAGTGGGAGGAAATCACAGGATTTTGACAAGAAAAAAGACATTCTATTAAAGTTCCATCCACCCTGAGCCCTCCCGCATCACACCTTTATTTGGGCGATTGGGGTCTCCACCAAGCAGAAACACCGGCACAAAATCCAGGGGGAAGACCCCTTTGAGGGCTTTTTACATTCGGATTCTCTGCACGGCTCATTGCTGGGTCTTGGCTTTGTGACATCAGAGGCCACTTAGCCGGTCACGGTGCAGCAATCCCATAGGCTATTCAAAGGCTGGTGATTCTTCCCAGGATGGGTTCCCAGCCATGACGTCACACATGTGGGGATCTCCAGAGCTGAACGCGACTGCTGTATGTGTGGCTGGCTCTGTGTCCCACTACAGACTGTGAACTGGCCTTGACTCCAGAGAATAGTACACCTGCTGGAACAGATCAAAAAGGCGGGACAGCCGCGTGTACCAGCCGTCCCTGTTCTAGTGAACGACTCTGAAACAGCACCTCAAACCCAGAGACCCTCATGCTCTGGTCAACCTGCTTTGCAAATTTTAATGGGCCCAATCTTGCCATCTTTACCTGTGTGACTCCCATTGGAGAGTAAGAGAATACCACAGAGTTTGGATCCGGATTCAGATCCAGATCCGATCTTCTTCAGAGTTCAAATCTGGATCTAGTATCCTAGTTCAGGGCCATTCTTCAATGTGTGTAGCCCACCACTGAAGTGCAGCCACCTCTGGAGGCAGCCATTTAATGGGACGCAGCGACATGACCCAACAGTTCTGGACAGAAAGTGAAGTAATCATAATAACATCATGCACTTAAACAGCATCTTTCTTTGTTATGGGGCATGACAGACACACTGCAGGGAAGGTGCAACACGGTTTCTGTTCAAAACTGAATTATGTAACCTCCTTACACTGCATCTATAATCAGATCAGTTTGAAAATCGGTATGCCAGGTCATGGGACGGGGTAGCATTCACAGTGCAAATGAGCTAATTTGACCGTGGAGTCCCAAAGATACAGTCCTCCACCTCCAAGAGACTCTTTCCAAGTCTGTCTATTTTTTTGCACCAATAGGAAAAAACCAGAGGACGAGACCCACATGGCATGTCTACAACTGCAATGCCCCCAGGGAGATCAGAACAGTCACAATGGGTCAGACCTATGGTACATCTAGCCCAGTATCCTGTCCTCTGACCCAGTGGCCAGTGCCAGATTCTTCAGAGAGAATGAACAGAACAGGGCAATTTTGAATGATCCATCCCCAGTTGTCCCGTGCCAGGTTCTGGTATTCAGAGATCTAGGAACACCTAGCGCATGGGGCTGTGTCCCTGATCATCTTGGCTAATAGCCATTGATGGACCTGTCCTCCAGGAACTTAACTAATTCTTTTTTTTTAAACCTAGTTATTGGCTTTCACAACATCCCCTGGCAATGAGTTCCACAGGTTGACTGTGCGTTGTGTGAAGATCTAGTGTCTGGCACCAAGGAAAAGCTCCAATACCTAAACACTGACATTATCACACTTCATTCCAGCCTCAGCACCAACACGAGAGCCCAGAAAGAGCTTTGCCATCAGAATAAACCCAGGGAAAGCAAAATGCTGTTTGTTTGCTAGAGGAGGGTTCAAACCCCGACCCGCCAACCCAACAGCCCTGAGCTCTGCTGCCGACGCTAAAGTAGCAAGGCCTTTATGCGTCACTGCAGGTCCTCTCCTATCCTCTTAGCTTATTAACTGAGTCAATTAGCTCTGGCAGTTACTCAGCACATCTGAAACTCTGGCCCTAATCCTCTCCAGCTGAGTGCCCCAAACAGAGGCACCAGAAATTAGTGGCCACTTTTGAAAATGTGGGGGTTGGCAATTTGCTCTTGGTCGTATAGAAAATCAGCGGTCGAGCTGTGAGCAGAACCCAGGAGTCCTGCCCCTCCGCGCACTAGGAAAAGAGAAGGCAGGTCCTGGAAGGGGAGTTAAGATATGCTGGTGACAGGCGTTAGATTTGATTTTCTTGCAGGATTTTGTTGTTGATTTATTATACATACAACCATCCCACCTAGAAACCCCAGCCATGAACCAGAACCCTATTGTGCTAGGCACTGTACAAACACACTCTCACCACGCCACAGTCTGAGGCAGTGTAAATGGTCCACGGGCTGTTTGATCAAACTAGCCAGCTTACCTTGTTCCCTTCCTCTCCGCAACATCCTGCCCCCTTTCTCTCTTCTGTTATTAAAAGCTGGAGATTCCTGGTGACATTAGCTCCAACCCAGCAAGGAACAGTCAGCTATTTTATCAGCACTTAACAACTCCTTTGGGGTTAGGGAGGAAAAGAGTGGATGCTCTTCCTCCCGTGAAGAGCCCATTCTCCTGCAAAGAGGGTGGCTCACACCCGGGCTGCCTGACTAAGGCCGTTGAGGGAGCGGGAAGGGGAGGGAGAGATGCCAAGAGGAATTTCTCTCCCATGCGCACAGGGAATAAAAAGGAACCCTGTATAAACTCAGAAGGATGGAGAGCACATTCTGGTCCCCATGCTGTGGGTGATCCTCAGAGGATGTGACAGCCTCACCACCGGCAGCAGCATGAGGGCTCTTATCTAAGGTCATCGGAGCACGGCATATCCAGAGACAGGAGACCACATATTGGTTCAAACATCCAGCAAACGCTAACCATGCAAACCCAAGGCCACAGTGTTTTCAGAGCAGCCCAAACCACCGGAAAAAGCTGCTTTCATCCGCAGTTCCCAAAGCGCAAACGCCTAGGTACTAATGTATGTGTTGGGGAGACAGGAGAGACACAATTATATCTGGCTCTACAGGGGTTCCCTCAACCAAATTCCCGCACCATCCAGCCACAGCTTTCAGATAACCCTCGCCTGCCATGTCACACTGCGGCTTGAAGCCCTGTTCACGGATCGACCCAAAGCTGCACCACTTTTCGCATCAAACCTTCTGCTGAGAATGTTTGATTCCTATCTCTAAGACAACACATGAGGGGCAATTCCTGGAGCAAGGCTCTCCTTGTCTGGGAAAATGCACTCGCTAGCTCTGATGCCAATTTTACAGAGCGTTGTGTTGGGCATACAGGACAGACAGCTGGGGTGTGTTACAAATATCCAGAGCGGCTCCCATTTCTCATCTGATCTTAAGAATACAGAAGAAAATGTACCAGAAAGAAAGAAAGAAAAACTTTCATGCAGGGAAGGATTTTATTTGCCAGCCAATCCAATTTAATTTCCTTTTCTATCTATCTAGACAGGCATTTATTCTATATTCTGTTTAAATCAAGACCCTCTGGCCCCGTTTCTGTGCTGCGTGTGTGTTCAGACATTCACGGGAGGGGGCGCGGGGAAGAGTCTGAACATTAGGATCCAGGGAGCAGAGTGCTGGCGGGAGGATTTCCCTGTTTCACACAAATGCTCGGGAATGCTTTCTCTGGGAAGAGTCCACGGAGCCTGTCACACCTCTCACACTGACCCCTCTGAACTGGCCAGCCAGCCTTTCCCTGTGTGTAATGTAACCCTGCCATACAGGCAGTGCAATTCAATCTACGCAGCACACCCACCCAAGCCATTCTCTGGGCCTCTCTCTATAAATACATGCCCGGATCCAGAAATAGACCAAAGGCCGAGAGCACATAATCCCTGGGCACGGACAGACGGTGAATACTGCCTGCTTGCATACCTGACGCATGACAGGTACATGCGGAGACAATCTATTTCTAGTTTGGCCAGTTACGAGCAACTGATTGCGCAATTCTCAAACAGAAAGGTCAGCGGAGCACCATTCCCGCGGCTTTGCTGAGCCGATCCTTACTGCTTTGGCAATGACGCTTGGATTTGTACCCATGATTCGCAGACACACCCACCCACCCATATGCTCCCCACCCTGTGTGTGACTGCACTGCACAGATCTCCCCAAACCCACTGTCTCTGGGGCGCATCAGATCAGCATTACAAACCCCTGGAAGCCAGGCTTTCTCCAGGGCTCACCATGAAAGGCCACAGCTCGGGAAATTTAACGGAACCCCCTTTTACGAACACTAAGTAGTTTAATTTAATATCTCGACAACAGAACCCAATGATAGACCCTGACCCCCGCTCCTCGTGTTCATAACATTTCCGCTGCCGTCAGGATCGGGGCCCTGCTGCTCTCCTGGCCCTCTTCCCCTCACCCCCAGAACTTGGTTCAAGGCCAGAGGGGCCACAATGCAAAACACATCAAAAGGTTTCCACGGTCTGCCTCCGGACAGAGGGTTTTACCAAGCTCAGGGAAAGCAGGCTGGCATGTTGCTAAGATGTCTTGGATTTTGTTTTTTTTTTAAGAGCTCTGCTCTAGTTCTATTTAGGGGCAGGTCTCTGGCTTGTGTTATAGGGAGTCAGACTAGATGATCACCAGGGTCCCTCTGGCTTGGGAATCGATGAATGAGTGTAGGATACAGCTCGAGATCACGCCGATATCAAACACACACGAACTAAAACACAGATCCAAAGTGTTCCAGGGATTCCTGGCCGGGGCCCCACCATGACACACGCCCATGTAAGGTGAGGCGTGGGAGCGAGTTCCTCCTTATTCAGTATTTGCCACTTGAGTCCCGCCCCTTACATAGCTTCCACCAGGCCCTGAGCACCCGAGAGACCCAAACAGAAGCGGGATGAGCAGCCGGCGGATGTCGCTACCTCAGACCACAAAACCGCAGCCCACTCAGCACAGGGAATCAATGTGCACATTGTCGAGCCGTGAACACAATCGTTCCATGTCCAAGACAAAGGAGGCCAGTTCAATTGAGAACCCCCTGCCCAGCGCCCCAGCGCTCACCTGCCCGGAGTGGGAGCATGTGCAGTAAATAGAAACCCGCAATCGCCTCCTTGCCCACCCCCTTCCGGCTTGAGAGACACATCTCTGTTTCCCCACAGATGCCGATGCGCCTGCAAGCCGGGCCGGCCCTGAGCTCTGCTGGTGCCCAGGTCAGCTGCTTCCCGCTCAACTCCTTTCTATAAACGCTCCAGATGCTGCCTCTCAGCTCGCTGAAAGCTGTTTAGCTACAAATGTGCCAGTCACTCGGAGCGCACTGCAGAGAACTCCTGGCCAGGAGCAAATCTGAAGAGCCAAGTACAACGGGCATTGCTATTCCCCTCACCTCCCGCCGGGGTCTGTCCAGCAGCCATGCTCCCTTATCTGCCCCCTCCATCTCCTTATCTGCCCAGCATCTCAAACACACAGCTCAGCTCCTCTGCCGGATAGATATGAAGGTCAGCTCCAGCCCTGACTCCATTTCCTGTTTCCAAAGGGTGCGTTTCCTCCTCTTTTCTGCAGGTGAACAGCAAACAGGTTGGGAAATCAACCTCTAGGGAAGGGTGGAAGTTCCTCTTGGCCAGCTCCCCAGGGGAGCAGAAGCAGACCTTGACTCTGTCCTCACCACTCCTCCCACCTTGGCCCCGATTCCGCAGGTATGTAATCCTCTCACTCTGAAATCAACCACAGTCCAGATTACCCACACGGGTAAGGGCTGTAGGCAGGGCTGGCCCTAGATCAAATAGCGCCCTGGGCGAGGGGCATCTTCAGCAGCCCCCCGCTCCAGGTTAAACGTTTGAATATCTTATTTTGTATTGCATTTGTAGCCTGTGTCACCACTTGGATGCATGATTTGTATCCATGATTTATCCCTGTCATATAAGACACTAGCAACAAACACAGCATCCCGAGCCCGGCGCCCCCTGAGCCTGGTCCCCAGATGGTCACACGGGTCACCTGCCCCTAAATCTGGCACTGGCCGCAGGCTAGGCTCTTCCCAACAATTGGACCACTCGCCTGAGCAAGGATCCCTCAGAAGAGCAGCAGGTTTGGCCCTTGCTGTCCACCAAGTCGAGGGTAACATAACATCCAGTTACAGAAATATCCTTTTATGCACAATTCCCTATATTCCTCCTGAAGTTAACGAGACGAGGCTGTGTACTGTATTAACCAAAGCATTCGCTCTATCAATGAGCTATCCGGGCCTTGAGAACAATAGGCCTACGGGACAATTAACCGGGAACAGGACCTTCCTAACTCAAAAGAGCGTTTGCAGTTTTACTGGTGGGATAAACAGAAGGAAGTTTGGGACTGGAGATATTTGAGAACAGCACAGATGAGGGCTCTGACCCTGCAAACACTGGGGAGGAAGGACTCCTTGGGGAGAAACAAATATCGGTACGAAGCCCTGCACTTCTAAACAGTAGGAATTTTGTCTGCATTTCCGGGGTTGGAAGTGTCACACCAAGGTCTCCAAAGTGCAAGGTAAAAAAGCGTGTTGTCATCATACGATCATGCAAACTACAGCAACATAGACAGAGCAACGGGGAAATACGTTCCCTGATGGGGAAGTCCCTGCATATTTAGAGGCAGGGAGCAGCCAGTTTAGACAGCGTATTACTCTAGATTCACCTTCCATCACCAAACAAGTCACTGAATTTCCCTCTCCATTCAAGTCAGTGCGAGGAAGCTTTCCCAGCCACCCCAGTGCCCTCCCCGGACAAGAAAGGACCCCCTGTTAGAGAGACTTCCCTCTGCATTGTGCAGTTTGCCCCCACATCTTGTGCTCCAGCTGGCATCAATGGGGGCAGACTGCAGGGAGCAGGAAATGCAGAGTGGTGGTGGAAGTGGTGGCGTAAGCTGGAGAAGCGATGTTACTCCTGGGGCAGGCTGGAGGGGAGCTTGGGGCAGGGCAGGAGTGGCTGCTGGGGCAGGCACTGGAACAGGCTGGAGTGGCTATTTTGAGCAGAAGGTCTCTGGACATGGTGGAGGGGTATCACCTGGGGTGGTGGAGCTGCTGGGACAGTTATTGGAGCGGGTATTTGGGGAGACGGGCAGGATCTTCGGGTGGAATTGGGGCAGTGATTGGTGAAAAACATTGCAGTGGAAACTGGGGGCAGTTCTCAGGGTGGATATGGGGGAGACAGGAATGCTCTGGAGGGATAATGAATGGGGTGGAGTGCTACTGAGGTGGATATTGGGATAGGGATCTCATGGCCGGTGAAGGATATTGCTCCAGCTAGCGGGATTGTTACTGGGGTGGGGGACGTGGGAGCAGGAGGAAGGCTATCACAGTCGATACTGGGTAGTTCTTTGGGCGGATGAGTACTGGGGCGAACTGGGGGATATGTGGAAAGCTATTGGGATGGAGGGTATTGAGATGGAGTGGGAGATATTGGGGTGGGGAGTACTGGGAGCAGGGTGAGGGCATCGAGGCAGGCTGGGATATATGGGGATAGCTATTGGATGGGACTACTGGGGAGATGAGGCCAGGGTGTTACTGGTGGGCTCTCCAGTGGGTGGACAGTTATCGGGACAGGGCGAGGGATAGGCTACCGGTGGGGGCGGATACTTGGAGATGAGGCCGGGGGGGTTACTAGTGGAATAGCTGTTGGGATGGGGGACCCCGGGGCAGGAGGGAAATAGGGGGGTAGCTCTCTGAGTCAGGGTACTGGAGGGTGAGGCCCAGGCCCTTGACATGGGGACAGCTGTGGGGGTGGCTCGCTGGGGAGCAGTGGGGCTGGCCCGGGGGGACTTGGGGGCGCTGGATCCCGGGGGAAGGCGCCCCGGGGGGTGGCTCTTACCTGCTTGAACTGCTCCTCGTAGGTCCACTCGTGGTGCTGGGGCGCTGGCTGGCGGGGCGGGGAGAGCGAGCGGGCGGGCTCCGGGCGCTGCGGCGGGTACCGGCCGCCCCCGCCTCTTCCCTCCAGGTCCTCCTCCTTCTCCTCCTCGCGGTCCGGGGCGCCGGGTCCCGGCGGGGAGCCCCCCAGGCGGCCGCGGGGGGCCAGCCCGCAGCGCACCGCCGCCTGGTAGTGCTGGATGGCCAGCGCCTGCTGCTGGACGCGGCTCCCCACCGCGGAGCGCAGCTGCCCCGGGCCGGGCTCCGCCTGCCCCGCCGCAGCTTCTCCTCCACCCGGGCCAGCCGCGCCGCCTGCTGCCGCTGCAGATTCTCCATCACCGCCTCCAGCCGGAGCCCGCCGCCGCCCGGGGCCGCCAGGGCAGCGCCGCGCCCCGGGGAGCCGCTGCCGGCGCCCGGCATCGGCTGGGGCAGCGACCCCGGGGAGGAGAAGGCAGCCTGCGGAGAGACACAAGGAGAGTGGGGGGTGGGGGTGAGTGCCCGGCCCGAGAAGAGGGGATGAGGGAGGAGGGGGATGAAGGGGAAGGAGGAAGGGAGGAGGAGGAAGAGGGGGATGAAAGGGGAAGGAGGAAGAGGGGGAAGAGGAGGATGAAGGGGGAAGGAGGTTAGGGGGATGAAAGGGAAGGAAAGGAGGAAAAGAGGGGGATGAAGGGGAAGGAGGAGGAAGAGGGGGATGAAGGGGGAGGAGGAAGAAGAGGGGGATGAAAGGGGAAGGAGAGGAGGAGGAAGAGGGGGATGAAGAGGGAGGAGGAAGAGGGGGAAGAAGGGGAAGGAGAGGAGGAGGAAGTGGGGGATGAAGAGGGAGGAGGAGGAAGAGGGGGATGAAAGGGGAAGGAGAGGAGGAGGAAGAGGGGGATGAAGAGGGAGGAGGAAGAGGGGGAAGGAGAGGAGGAGGAAGAGGGGGATGAAGAGGGAGGAGGAAGAGGGGGAAGGAGAGGAGGAGGAAGTGGGGGATGAAGAGGGAGTAGGAGGAAGAGAGGGATGAAGAGGGAGGAGGAAGAGGGGGAAGGAGAGGGAGGAAGTGGGGGATGAAGAGGGAGGAGGAGGAGAGGGGAGGGGGATGAAAGGGGAAGGAGAGGAGGAGGAAGAGGGGGATGAAGAGGGAGGAGGAAGAGGGGGAAGGAGAGGAGGAGGAAGAGGGGGATGAAGAGGGAGGAGGAAGAGGGGGAAGGAGAGGAGGAGGAAGAGGGGGATGAAAGGGGAAGGAGAGGAGGAGGAGGGGGATGAAGAGGGAGGAGGAGGAAGAGGGGATGAAAGGGGAAGGAGGGAGGAGGAAGAGGGGGATGAAGAGGGAGGAGGAAGAGGGGGGAAGGAGAGGAGGAGGAAGAGGGGGATGAAGAGGGAGGGGGAAGAGGGGGAAGGAGAGGAGGAGGAAGGGGGATGAAGAGGGAGGAGGAAGAGGGGGAAGGAGAGGAGGAGGAAGAGGGGGATGAAGAGGAGGGGGAGAGGGGGAAGGAGAGGAGGAGGAAGGGGGGATGAAGAGGGAGGAGGAGGAAGAGGGGGGAGGGAAGAGAGAGGAGGAGGAAGAGGGGGATGAAGAGGGAGGAGGAAGAGGGGGAAGGAGAGGAGGAGGAGGGGGATGAAGAGGGGGGGGAAGAGGGGAAGGAGAGGAGGAGGAAGGGGGGATGAAGAGGGAGGAGGAGGAAGAGGGGGATGAAAGGGGAAGGAGAGGAGGAGGAAGAGGGAGGGGGACGGGGGGAGGAAGGGGGAAGGAGAGGAGGAGGAAGAGGGGGATGAAGAGGGCAGAGAAGGCCGGGGGGGGAGCGGCTGAGGCAGAGAGGAAACCCCGGACAGAGGACGGGAGCGGGGCGGAGGGGGGCAGGAGGGCTGGGGGGGCAGCGGGGACCCGAGAGCCGGGGCGGGCCGGGAGAAGCCGCAGCGCGCGTCGCCCCCTCGCTCCCCGCCGGACTAACTCGGGGCGCTGGACGCGTCTCGCCCAACTTTTGCCGCTGCCCGGCTCCGCTCCAGCCGGGGGCCCCAAGCCCTCGCGGGGAGCGGGCGGCGGCTCCGCTGCCCCGGCGGGAAGTTTGCAGCCCGGAGCCGGGCTCCAGCGGGGAGATCCCCCCGCCCCAGAGACCATCCCGGCGGATGGGCCAGGGAGGAAGGGGAGGGGGAGACGGACGCAGGAAAGGGAGTTTCAGGGCAGGGAGAATTGAGACGGGGGGAGATGGGGCGCGGGGGGTCCCCACAAGCCCCCCGGCTCCAGCTCTGGAGGTCCGGGAGACCCCCCCCCCAGTTCCGCCCGGGGCGGCCAGACCCACACGCGATCCACGTGCAAGCCCGGGGGATCCCCCCTCGCTCGGCTCTTTATGAATGATCAGACTCGGGGGGGGGTTCGGGGGGGGGCTGGGAAGTTGCAGGACGTTTGACTTGATGCAGTTTCCACCCCCGCCCCCGAGTCCACTTCCACCCCCCACCAAGCAAAAAGCCCAACAACAACTAAAAGAAACCAAACAACAACTGCAACCCCATTAACACCCCTCCCCCCGCCCTCCCCAGCCGCGAGCCGGAGGTAATTTTTCTGTCAGGCATTAGAAAACATACAATTTCCTTTAAAAAAAAAAGCTTACCAAAGCAGATTTCGTGTTTTCCACCATGCTTCCTTCTCTCCCACTGACTGGTTGCCCAAGGGAGCCGGGGGGGCGGGGGGGGGCGGGGGGCTGTATAAATATAGATTTAAAAACAATCGGATCTGTGGCTGTATTTTTATTCTTCTGGCGCTTTGCTGGTGCGCTGGGCCCCCGGTCCCAGCATGGATCAGATTGTTACAAATATTTCTTTTATTCTGCAGCTTGTGGTAGCAATGAGGGGGGTGGGGTGGGTTTTTTTTCCTTTTTTTTTTTTTTGCAACAAGTGGCAGGCAGAGGCAGTGTGACCCCTTCCACCGAGAGATCAGCCCTCTCTGCTCCCCATTTGCTAGCGACACGTCAAGGGAATGATAAATAGAGAGGGCAGGGTTTGCTGACAGCCAAAGGGGGAAAATGCTGTAATACTTCCCCAGCAGGGAGATCGCAGAGGAGGATAAATGCTGCACAGTGATCAGTGCATTTCTAACCTACTTCTGGGCATTGCTCTGTGTGTGAGAGATCTTTCCAATCTGCAGAGCGGGGCTCAAACCAGTGCATTTCCAGCCCAGGGCTCTGACATGGGGGTGCGAACACATGTGTGCATTTCCAGCCTAGTGCTGTGTGTGTAACAGGGTTCACACTGGTGCATTTGCAACCGAGTGAACTGACTCTGTGTGTGAGAGATCATAAACTCCCTCCCTGGGTATCTGCTGTCTTTCAAGGGCTGTCCAGTCATGGACAATCCATAGACCAGACTCTGTGGCATCACCATACAGGGCGCCTGAAAACTGCATTTCTGCCATACCTGACACAAAAATGTGATCATTCCATGCCTGTGCATGAAAGAGAGTGGGTGTGTGTGTGCGTGGGTGTGGTTTATTTAAAAGGATTCTCAGTGACAGGCACATTCAACAGGAGAAATGTTACTATCAAGGCTTGATATCTTCATCTACAAGACCCATGTTTCCCTGTCAGCAGGGGAAATCACTGCAATTTACACAAAGCCTTGGGATAAGTCCTCCTGACATCTGCACATATGCCGTGTGCCACTGACAGCAGAAAGGCCCCCAGTGATTTTAAATCAGATGCACTTCATCCCATCAGTGAGCTCCAGCCGTAAGTGATTAGCAGTGCATAAGTGTGAGGGGCAGCAGGTTGAAAAGTTAACATCAGAGCTGGGGACTGGGGAGGAATATGTATCTCCTGTGCCCGATATAGAACTGTGTCAAATCACACAAAACCCACACCCAGAAATATCAGCTGCCTCAAACCCACAAAGCCAGGAAATTCACAGTTACTGCTGCAACTTTGTCCTTAACCTGGGCCTAAAGGCCATTGTTTGCTGCACATAGGATTGCAGGATGTTTTGAGGGTTTTTTTTTCCTGGAAGGAATCTCTCAATCTCTCTCTCTCACACGCACACGTCTTAAATTTTTGTTAATTTACTTTTCTTACGCAGATTAGAAAAATTCCACCCATCTAGTTCCCTATCTGCAATTCATCACGATATGATGCATTCATCATCGCATTCATCACGACAGCATCTAAGCACTGCTGACAAAGGGCATCCACATTTATCCCAAAGACAGAAGTGCGTTAGCCGTGATCAAGAAAGGCTAGGTTCTGATCCTGGGAGGGGATGGGCACCTTTCAGAACCAGGGCCAGTAGGGCCCAATCCTGCAGGCCTCACTGGAATAAGGGCTGCAGGACTGAGCACCCACGTTATAGAAATCCACAGAAGAGAAAGAAAACCTCACCTTGACACAATCCTTGCAGCTTTATTTCTTCTTCTTTCTACGTTTATGGCATATTTTAATGCACACACACACACACATAAAATATAGATGGGGGTGGGAAATCTTGTTGCCTTTGATCATCTGCATGGATCTCTCAGATGCAAGAGATCAAAGCAAATAACATAGTCCCTGATCCTGCAATATGCATATGGGTAACTTTATGTGCCACTGATTGGTTTAAATATTTCCAGGATCGGGCCCACCCTTTTGCTTTTATAGCTCCTTTCAACTGAAGATGTCAGGTGCTTTGTTAGCATTCATTAATAGAACCCCACAACACTCCAGGGAAGCAGAAACAGTCAGTGTTATTCCCCCAGATTCACAAATGGGTAAACTGAGTCACAGAGGTGAAGTGACTCACTCAAGGGTGGACATGGCCCTATCAGACAAGCCTACTGAAACCAAATAAGAACAGCAGCAGGATGGGACTCATGGAAACCTAGAACCAGAATTTCTGCAGTCTAGCCTGCTGCTTTAACCACTGGTCCACACTCTCTTCCCTACAGCTGGAATATTACACAATCAGCTGCAGAAGACACAGTAAGTGCATCTAATAAGTTCAGACAGAGGAGGATGATGAGACATGGTATTATCCAACCTCCTTTGGGGTGTTTACATCTGAGATAAATACCAGAAACAGGAAGAGGAACCAGGGTGAGCAGGTGGTCTCTATAACATCTCTCTCTCAGAAACAGCTTTCCCTGGGCATAGGGACAGCTGGTTACTGTAGCTCCTTACATCCCCTGACTGATCACTCTTTCAGGAGGTTATTTTTCCACTCCTGAATTCCCAAAATGGCAAGGCTGTCATGTGAGCAGAGCTCAGGGATGAGGAATGGCTTCAACACACTGATGGTTTTAAGGGCATCTAATTCAGCTAGAACCATACATAAATCAATGGGCTTACAGCGTGGGAATGGCAGAGCAATACCCCATCTGCAAAGCTCAGGGCCCAAATTGATCTCTCTCCTTCTCTATCCCAGCACACCCCACTTTCTCTCTATACATCAATCCCCATCCCATTTATCTGTCCATCCATCCATTCCCATAGCCCTTTATCTGTCTATTGCTTTCCCCACAAACCCCTTCTATTTACCCATCCTTCCCATCCATCCCTTCTATCCATCCATCCATCCATTCCCACAGCCCCTCTATCTATTCATCTCCCCAATACACCTCTATTTATCCATCCATTCCTTCTACCTATCCATCCATTCCTAGACCCCCCATACATCCTTTCCCATCTAATCTATCTATCTATCTATCCTTCCTTCTTTCCTTCCTTCCTTAGCAAGGCACATTTTTTATCTCCAAATGTCAATCTGCCATTTTCCCTCCCTCTAACACAACCCGAGCCATTGTGGTGGCCCAGGAGGAGTGGTTACTTCTTCCATTCGTCTTGTGGATGAGACATAAAACCAAGATTCTGTCCAATTGTGGCAGTTGAATATCCTCCCTGGCACTTTCTCCATACAGTGATTCCCCCAGTCCTTGGCAGTTTGGGCTGCTATGATATGAATAGTTTTATTCATACAACACCTTTCCTCTGCAGGTCTCCAGGTCTCTTACAGACGTTACCCCCAGAATCCCCACAGCTCCAGGGTGAGGCAGGACAGATGGGGAAAAGCTAGGCCAGTGAGAGAAGGAGCGACTTAGGTTCACAGTGAGTTAGTGGCACTAGAATTATGAACAGTGCTGAGCACTCCTGACTGGTAGGGTTATGTGTGCACCACTAAACAATCACCAGTCCCGTAGATTCTGCCTCCCCAACTTCCCTGCCGTTTCATTGGGATGTAGTTTTCATTTCTTCTTCTTGGTGTGCGTTGTTAAATAGCTGTTGTGCAGCACCCCAGAGGCACCTGCATTTCAGTGGTGGATGAGGTCAGTCCCATAGGTATGGTATAAAAGTGTTTTGTCTGAAACACACTATAGAAATGTAAGATAATTATCTTTAAGGAATGGGCCCTACTCTGTTCTGAGAATCTCACTGAAGCCCATGGGCCACTACTGCTCTGTGACCGTTGTGAATCTCAGATCTGCTTTGTCCCATTCTGGGATAGATATGAGTCTCAGAACTTCTTGCCACCTGGGCAGGGCTAGGAGAGCACGGAGCAAAGCTGCGGCTTGCATCATACCACGGAGAGAAACAGGCTTCACAATCTGATGGTGCTAGAGTCAGGACAGGAGTCCAAAGAGACGGACTAAAAATACCAAATCTGCTTTGAACACGGGGGGTCAGATAGGCGCTGTACGGGGAGGGCTGCCCGCTGGAACCCACAGATTTCACGACTTTCTGCACAGACTAAGGAGCACTGTGCATCATGCATGCCCATGGCTGTTGTTACATGTCACGTCACCAGGAAATTGCAGAGGTCAGTCTCCTTACGTATCTGCATGGGTCAGGCTGGGAGGGGCTTTGTTGGGGGGAGGGTCTTTTACATCTATGAGCGATCATGAAGCTGTGAGTCGGATGGTGTTGTCTAAGCAAGGCAGGCTGCAGGCAGGTGCCGTCCGAGTTTCCCCCTGCACCGCTGTCTATGTTGCTCACTGGCAGCCCACTCTGCGGTCCCAATCCTGGGATCCCAGCACAGCTCTGCTAATCCACCTCCGCCCGCCTGACCGACCTCATCCCTGCTAGCCCAGTCCTGGGACACCCCTACAGGGCTCTTGACGCACCTCCGTGCAGACCAGCAGCAACCCCCACTATTCCCGGTCTCGTCCTGAAGAAACATTATGATCCGGGCTGAACGGCACAGTCGTTTGGTGACAGTGACAAGTATCCAGCATGGACTACCTTGAAGCAACATCACGGTCAGGTGGCCACTAAATCTGAGCCCTGAGCTTCACAGGTGAATGGGTTTTTTCATACCCCCTCCCCTCTGCTTCTTTGGGGCCCTGGCAATGATCCTGGCTGACTAATATCATGCAGATGGTGAACTATCAGAAGCAAATCTTCAGTGCCTGTGCAACTGTTTCTCTGTGGACAGGAGATAAACCAGCTGTAGGCCACTCCGTTTCTGTGGTGTACTGGGGTGTGCTGCTTTCTACTGATCATGCACTAGGATGGGGTATCAGGACTCTTGGGTTCTATTCCTGGCTCTGTCACTGACTCAGTGTCTGGTACCCAGACACCTAAGGACTGGTTGGCAGAGATGATGGGCCTTAGAGTCTGGGTGCGCAGCATCTCTGAAAATCAGGCCTGAGGAGTCTGAGTCTGGCATTCAAAATGAGTGGTCACTTTTAAGAATAGCAACGTTAGTGTATCTGTGCCTCAGTTTCCCACCTGTAAAACAGAGCTATCAGCACCTGCCCCAGAGAGCTTGGTGGAGCAGCCTTTGTCCACACGACAAGCTCAGCAGATGAACGGGACTAGCAGAACTGTAACCAATGTATAGCTAGCTAGGAACTGCATCATTGTCACTCTGCTGCAACTTAGAACTTCACACCAACAGTGCGGCTAGAACCTAGATCCTCCTACTCTGACATCATTCCTACCACTCAGGCTGAAGGAAACTCACCATGAGTTGCTAGCAGCATAGGGCCTATGACACACAATTGATTGGATCTGCTTCCAGCCAACAGAGAGCAGTCTCTCTCTCACTCACACGCACACATCTTTCTGTCTGTGTCATTCATTGTTAGCCCTTAGTGCTAACGCTCAGTATGAAACTCTAGGAAGATCTTAAATAGCTACAGGTGATTAGAGTCTGCCGTGCATTTTATATAGGCCATATGCACTCAAGAGTATGTAGGGATGGTCAGGCATATAAAGGCATATAATATACAGATTCCAAGGTGAGATAGGCCCATTGCGATCATCCAGTCTGACCTCCCGTAGAGCCCAGGCCAGGGAACAGCCCCACACTCATTCCTGGAGCAGAGCGTTTACACAAACATCCCACCTTGATTTTAAAGTGATCAGTGATGGCAAACGAGTATGAATTTCCAAAGAGGCTTTTGTTCTGTGCTGTTGGTACTGCCTGAGTTCCTTAGTGGTGGTTTCCTATTTCAGAGCTTCATGATAAATGGACACGGTGCCCCACGGGCCCCTCTGTTTGTTTGTCCTGTCACGTGGCCTGGGCCCAGCTGATCTGGTAGTAGAAGAGCTCCCATTCCCACCCCTTCTTCCTCAGCCCTGGCCAGACTTGTCCAGGAATCAACTCCCTTACTAACAGAGCTATATGCCTTACTCCCGTGTCTTGTATCTTTGTACACGTAGCCCTGGAGTCTCTCTCCTGGATGGGTGAGGAACACACAAGGGCCGGGGAGGGCAAAGGAAAAGCCCATGTGATTCGTGTGTCACACATTCAGTTATTAATCATATTTGTTATTTCTTTAGATTTATAAGAACGACCAAGAGGCGCCTAAAAATAATCGTCTGCTTCGTACAATAGCAGATTGTTAGCGACAGAGGGCTTGGTGGTTGTCACTCAGCTACTCATCCCTACCACGCTCCCCTGGCTACTTTGTTGGGGGGCCAGTGACAGAACTCAGACCCTCTAGCTGGGAAAGCTCACAATGCCTTTACAGTACCTGAGCTAAAGAAGGATCTCTGTTAGCCGTAGAGGGACTAGGACACATACCTCAGCAGTTTGGATTCCATACACTGGAGAGCAGCGGTATACACGTCCATTGAAAGACTTCCAATTGCTCCAGTGCCTTCCAATGAAGGGCTGCAATGGGCTTGGCAGACACTCCTGTGAGGCAAGTCAATATTGCTATTCTAGTCTTCCAGAGGAGCATAAGGGGATGCTGACTGACTTGGACAGGGTCACGCTAGGGCTGCCAACCCCCCAGGATTGTCCAGGAGTCTCCAGGAATGAAAGATTATGTGCTGTGATGAAATAGTCCAGGAATACGTCCCACCGAAACTGGCACTCCTGGTCACAAGGAAAGTTAGCAGTGGAGCTGGGAACAGAACTCAGGATTCCCAAGTAGCCACCTGCACCTTGCTCTGATCACTAGGCGACACTCTCCTGGCACTCCCTAAAATTCTTGCAGGGCTGGCATCTCTAGCTCAGGGAGAGGGGATGACAGAAAGAGCTGGGGGGGAGGAGGAATATATGCTAATTTTTGATTACTTGGAACACTCTCCATGTGGGGCCCAACACTGAAGTCAGTGCAGGTGGGTGTAATAAGCCAGGCCTCTTCCAGTGCTCTTTTGTGGCAGGAAGGTGCCCTTCAGGTTCCCAGTGTCAGTTTCCCCTTCTCTCAGGGTACCTCGAGCGGTCCCCCCCCCCCGAAAGATCAGAGACTCAAACAGAGCAATAATGCAACCAACATCCACCTGCCCTGGGCTGATAAAAGTCTCATGTCCTGCCTGAGTTCTTTCCCAGACCCCCTGCCCCTCCTACGGTCTGCTTCTTCCTTCACCCCAGACTGATGGGCCCAGGTGAACTTAATGCAGTCCCCTTGTGCGTGTGCATTATGGCACAGCCTTTAATGCCACGATCACACACCAGTTTTCCCACCCAGGGCCCTGGATCGTTCAGTGCCCAGGATGGACCGTGATCTGGGCAGGAATCAGGGTTGTGTAGCGAGGGAGCTGTCGGACCCCTGCCTAGGCAGAAGGCCCTGTGCTGAACACAGCAGGGGACGGCAGGAAGAGAAAGGTCAGTTTGGTGGTTAAGGCGGCTGAACACTGCCCTGAAGAACCGGATTCTCTCCCTGCCTCTGCCCCAGCCTTGCTGTGTGATGCTGGAGAAGTCACTTAAAGCAAACTTTTCACAGGTCACTAATTGTGTGAGCCTCATTTTCTGGGCTGCTGACACGAGACCCTTGGTCATCTGCAGAACATGGGCAGCTGCAGCTGAAGTCAATGGGAGCTGAGAGCATCTGAAGTGCTTGGAGGAATCAGGGCCCAGGTGTCTCCAACTGGGCACCCCAAGTTGGTGGACGCTTTTGGCCTTAACCTTGCTGTGCCTCACTTTCCCCTGAGTAAAATGGGGATAATGCCGCCTCCCCTCCCAGGGTGCAGTGAAGACGAAACAGTGAATGTTTCTGAAGCACTCAAAAAGAACAGGAGGACTTGTGGCACCTTAGACACTAACAAATTTATTGGAGCATAAGCTTTCGTGGGCTATTGGATGCATCCGATGAAGTGAGCTGTAGCTCACGAAAGCTTATGCTCAAATAAATTTGTTAGTCTCTAAGGCGCCACAAGTCCTCCTGTTCTTTTTGCGGTTACAGACACGGCTAACACGGCTGCTACTCTGAAACCTGAAGCACTCAGACGCCAGAGCAACGGGCTCCATAAAAACCAAGAATGCTGTCTTCAGAGCAGGGCTTGAATAGTGGGCAGAAAACAAAGCCTGGGAGGCCACACACCGAACCCCAAGGAGAAGATAAAATACTGACTAGCTGCTCACTCAGTGAGCACCAGCCGTCCTGTGCACCGAAAGAGGCAGGGACCTGGGTCAGATAAAACCCCTAGTGATCACACTATTAGCGACTGTGCATATGACACAGAATACAGACACGGTCAAATATATTTTGCCATAGGACCGTACCACCCAAAGGCATCTGTTGTCTTCAACCCATCCCTGTAAAGAACTTGTCCAGTAAATAAGTCCAGGAGTTCAGCTCCACAATCAGACATGACAGGGCGTGTCCGGCGGGGCTATTAACACATGTCTCAGATGCCCTGTGATAGGGTCGCAGGGCTAAAGCCAACTGACTTCAGATGCTCAGAAACGCAGAAGTGACCCCCTCCCACTATGCGCGGCTGGGGGGTTTGCAGAGCTCTTATGCTGACGGCAGAAGACTTGCCCTAATGAAGACATATTACCTAACAGGATTTCTTGTCTGTGTGTGTTACTGTGTTGCATGCGGCTAAGTGGGAGTGTGGGCAGGTGTCAGTGTGAATGAATGTCGGGGTGCACATGTGTGTGAGTCTGTCAGTGGGGAAGAGTGGGAGATTTTTCCCAACAGGGCCCCACTCCAGCACAATAATGCCCAGTGGTAGGCGTTTGTATCCTGCGGAGAAGTATAGGTCCTAGGACACTTAGGGAGTTTGGATGGAGGAACCAGTCTCCCTGTCCCTAGCCATGCAGGTTCTCTGGTGTCTTCTGTGTCTTTGGGGTCTTATTGACTAATGCACAGTGGGTGTAGGAAAAGGATAGTGGTAAACCCTACAGCCTCTACGGACCTGCAGACCATGCCACTGACCGCCAGCTGTCCGCTCCAGATGTGGCCCTAACACCTGCAGCCCTGAGGCCCAGCGAGAGATGCCACATTCAGCCCGTCCGCCTCTCCTGCACTGCTCAGACCCAAACCCAGAGTTGCAACGTCTGCAAACAGATGAGAAAGAGACGAACATTTCTGTGTCATTCAAAACATGTGCAAGATTTCCCCCCCGTGAAAAAATTTGAAACGAAACAAAATTTTCATTTTAAATACAAAAATAAGAAGTGTTCCCCCCCCCACACTTTTAAAAACTCTCCCGGCTTGTTTCTCTTCCACTGGAAAAGATTTTTTAAAAGTTTTTAAAAAATGAGCGGGGGACCCTGAAACATTTCAAAACAAGGAAAATTTCTGACCCAACTGAAACTGTTGGTTTTGGTCAAAAAGTCATTTCTTGTGTAAAACAAACCAAAAAACCCCAATCAGCCTCAAACTCATCATTAATAGAATAGCAGCCAGTTCTACTCAGCAATCGCTTGCTTCTGTAGGCAGGGAGCACTGGGCGAATGCAGGGTGCCGGGCGAAGGCCGGGAGAAAGTGTATCACTATGGTGAGGTGCAGGGGGCTGGAAATAGCACACGGCAGTGCATAGCAGATAGGTTTGGGCAGGGGAGAGAAGGTATTTTGAACTCCTTCAGCCTCTGGGATTCCTCTGTGACCCTCATCCTGGGAAACACAGTCAGGAAAAGGAGCTGCTGGGGTGAGTTTTTGCAGGCTTAACAGAGGCAATTCACTCAGTGAAAGGCATGGCAGGTGCTCTCACCCTTCTAGGGGCTGGTGCCCATAAGCAGATAAGAACCTATGATCGCTGCTGGCTAACTGGATTAGTCCTTCAGCTCTGGCAGCAGGGGCTCATGCATTTAACACTGAAGGTGTTGGGTTCAACCACTGCCAAGGGCCAAAGCGGGGCTGGTGACTACTCTGTATTATTTGGACTGAAAGTGGCAGTCACGGGCCAGGACCCCAGGGGGCGGGTGCCGCGCAAACACAGAACGAACAATCCCTGCCCCAAAGAGCTTTCAGGCCCGTCCGCAGCAACTCTGAAAACCAGGCTCAGCATGTCCCAAAGGGGGCCCCCAAAACCACCAGCTTGGCTTAGATAAATCCAAGGGGGTGCAGCCCGTGTACGTCAGTGCTGCGGGTGGCCCAGAGATCCCGTCCCTCTCGCCCCTCTCACTCTATCCCAGCTGTAAACCTGTCAACGGTAGAGGGGCTCACACCAGAGCCGGCACCTATTCCACAGAGCAGCAGAAAGGTCGGGGTCTAATAGTGACACCTACTGACAGGATGGGGACCGGCCCTGGAACATCCCTGCTAACGGCTGGAGCCAGGCAGGGGCCGAGACAAACCCTTTCCTGGTGAGGAAGCCCTGGGGTAGAGGAGCTGCATGAGAGCATGGCAGAGACCCAGATGGAGGATGACGTGGGACCAAAGGGGCTTTGGGTTGGTTATTGGAAGGAAGTTTAACTAGCGTCTAAGCTGAGCTGGGAAGTTCAGATCTGACTCCATCAGACTGAGTCTCCCAGAGCTTGGTCAGACGCGAGGGTCTGGACCAGAAGCTGATCCGATGTAACACGGCAATGACAGATACTGCACGTCAGCCACCCGCACACTAACAGCTGCAGATGCACTTTCCCCTGGCAAGGGTTCAAGCACTCAGGGACCACCGTTATGGGGCCATAGGAGTGCCCAGATAGACAGAGAGGAAATGAGAGCAGCAGAACGGGGCCATTATCTCAAATGCCTGGACACCAGCAGGTACAAACGTGTCTATCTGTCTGTCTGTTTTAAAAGGACACGCTCCAATTAAAATTCCTGGATTAGCACCCTGCTGTTCATTCTCTGGGTTACTAATCAAAGGGACACGGTTTAAACCCTCAGCTCCTCGCCCCTGGCTCAGTGAAAGCAGATGGGTCACTTTCACTTTTATTCCTGTCCCTGGCTGTCTGGCCCCAGCATCCGGCTGAAATGTTTGGTTTGCAAAGAGCAGAGAGGAGGGCTGAGACCCAACCCCCATAAAACCTGTGCTAATTGCATCATTGATGTTGCCACAGCACCTAATGGCCAAAACCAGGCTTGTGCTGGGGGCTGTACCCACAGGGAATAAATTATAGTCCAGGGGTGGCCAAACCGGGGCTCGTGGGCTGCATGCGGCTCTTTTATAGTTAACATGCAGCTCATGGAGTCCCCCCACCCCATTCTCCGCCTACCAGACTTGGGGGAGGGGGAGCTCAGGGATTCTGCCCTGTGGCGGGATGGGGCAAGGGGCTTCTCCCAGAGATGACCAGTGCCTGCTAAGGGGGGGGGGAGGAGGGCACAATTTAAAGATTCCCCCCATAATGGCTTCCCTCCCAGGCATGCCCCCCTCTAACCCTCAGAGGCCCCTCCCTGCAGCTCCCAGGTGTTTTACACTGCCCCATGGGTGCAGCTGCCAGCTTGCTGGCTTCAGTAACTGCCATGCAAGGAGAGGGATAGGCTGCACTATGTGACTAAACGGGGCCGGCAAAGCCTGGCAAAAATTGGAAGGGGGGCACGTGATCCCACATGACCCCCCCATGTATCACCTCTGGCTTCTGCCCAGCGGGGAGGGGGTGTCTTGGGGCTTCAGCTATTACACTGAAGCTCTGAGCCCTGGCAGGTGCGCCCTGGCTCTCTGAAGATTGTTGTATGTGGCTCGGAGGGGCAGCAAGTTTGGCCGCCCCCTGGAATAGTCCATGACCCAAGGAACTTCATGTTACATCCCTGAAAAAAATCAAGGGAATATTTCCAATGACTTTAGGTTTTGTACAAATATTTTAACTGGCATTGCCCAGACACTGTCTCGTATAAGATCCATTTACCTTGACCCCTCTCGAGCAAAGGCGGCTTCTTTAAGATGTTTTATGACCCCACCCCCGACAGGAGAGTTCCCTGCATGGCTGAGAAGAATTCTTCTGGTGACCTAGCTGCACCTACACCCGGGGTAGGGTTGACTTAACTATGGTACAAAATGTTCACAGCCCTGACCAACGTAGCTAGGTCGAGCTAATGTTAAAGTTGAGACCAGGCCTAAGAAGCTACAGGTTGTAGACTGAGCAGAGATCCTGTAGATAAATATCACAGCTAAACGCCATATGTTGATAGATGCTGTAGGTAAATCAGTAGGTAGATACCGCAGTGAGATAGATAGACACTGTGGATATACAGATACTGTAGACGGAGGAGATTGAGAGATACACTAGATATATAGATACCACAGAAAGAATCTGTAGATAGATGGACCCGTTAGATAGATAGATCCTGTGGGCAAATCAATAGCTGCCTTTGCCTAGAAAGACAGCAAGACAGAGAGAGGTGCAGAGAGAATGTGTTTTGATGGGGAGCATCATGGATTTGTTCTTATCATGGGTTTGGATCAAGCACTCACATAGCTCATGCCCACTGGGCCTAGGGCTGGCTCAGAACCAAACCGCAGCAGGGCCTGCTCCGTGTCCTCGTCTCGCAGCCGGCTCATATTTCTGTGATGGGCTGGACTCTGAGGCAATCAGCAAATTACCAGCTAAAGGAAAACTGATCGATAACAGTTATTTGGACTTTTGAAAACCTCGATAAAGTCCCGCGGAAGAGGCTGTTGAGGGCTAAGTATAGTATTCCTGGCGGGCAGGGGTAAAGTTCTGCTGTGGGTCAGGCTGTGGTTTAAGAAACAGAGAGCCACGATCACGAAGCAATGAATTTGTACCGTGGAAGAAGGGTAAGGAGGGGGATCCCAAGGTTCTGTACTGCAACGGGTGCTGACAGGTGAGCAACACTTGGGGACAATGCAAAATTCTTTAGTTTAGTCACATGCAATAGAAACTCCAGGGGCACTGGAAGGAAGCATTAGCAGAGGTCTCACAAATGGATACTACCCAATTCCTATACACAACAAAAATTCATTGCATGACCAGTCCTAGGGCAAGCCAGAGCAACACCATAAATGGCTGGCTGGTATGGGAGATGGTGAATCAGTAGGTGCGGCTGCAGCACGATGAACAAAGATACTGCCATCCAGTTGAGCGGTGACACCAATGTCCTGACTGCTCATCAAAGCACCTCCGGTGTCCCCGGCAGAGAAAAGCAAGGCTAGCACCGCTAATGCTAATGACTTGCCCTAACCCTGCTTAGCTTCCGAGGCAAAGAGCTGGAGTCGGTGGGAGGTGCAGGACTGGTACAGTCACTGTCTTGGGTCCAGCTGCAGTCTTTTGGTAGCTGTCACACTGCTGTCCCGTTGGAGCCAAGTGGCTAGTCAAAGTTGGGGGCCCTGGGCATGTTCTCGTTGGAATAAAAATGGATATATTTTCTTTGATACAATCTTGTTCATTTACAAGGAATGAATCAAGTCCTGTACCTCTGAATGCAGAAGGAAGCAAGGACACAAAGGAGCAGTTTCTTAGCTTACCAGTCCACCAAGCCAACACCAAGCCGAAAAGATCTCTCTAGCTTTTGCCAGGGTCACACTGGATATGTCTACACTGCACCCTAACCCCGGGCTCTAACTCCGGTTTGAGCCCAAGTCCCCACTCTGTCCACACGCAAATCAGTCTGATTCAGGTCAGTCAGCACTCAGGACCCTGCTAGGAGGATGGGTCAGAACCAGAGTTCAGCCTGGACTCAAGCCAAGCCCTGTCATTCTGTAGTGTGGATGCAGGACAAGCCGCAGACTGGAGTCAGAAGGTCTGCATTGCACAGTATGGATGTGCATGGCAGTGAACCCAGACTTACTATGCAGTGGTGAAGCTTGAAAACACTGAGTCCACATGCCTGGGTCCCACAGGCCTGGCTTTACAATGAAGTGTGGACACCGCTGAGTGCACGACCGCCGCTTGGCTTTCTTGCTTTTTTACCCTCTCCCAGTCTTGCCTGGTCCCAGTTACTTTCTGGGAGCCCAGAGACACACACATGCACGTCTAATCCCAATAACCAGGCAAGCTAGTTCCCATGGTGCTAGCTTCTGAGCAGACTCTCTGGAGAAAGGGGTAAACAGTGAGCTGGCAGTTTGCAGATGACACAAAATGACTCAAGATAGTTAAGTCCAAAGGAGACTGTGAAGAGTTACAAACGGATCCCACAAAACTGGGTGACTGGGCAACAAAATGGCAGATGAAGATCAATGTTGATAAATGCAAAGTAATGCACAATGGACACATAATCCCAACTCTACATTTAAAATGATGGGGTCTAACTTAGCTGTTACCACTCAAGAAAAAGATCTTGGAGTCACTGTGGATAGTTCTGTGAAAACATCCACTCCGTGTGCAGCGGCCGTCAACAAAGCGAACAGAATGTTGGGCATCAATAAGAAAAGGAGAGATAATAAGACAGAAAATCTCATGTTGCCTCTATATAAATCCATGGGACGCCCACACCGTGAATACTGTGTGCAGTTCTGGTCACCTTGTCTCAAAAATAGATAGATTAGAAATGGAAAAGCTGCAGAGAAGGACAGCAAAAATGATGAGGGGGATGGAACAGCTTCTGTATGAGGAGAGACTGGGACTGTTCATCTTGGAAAAGAGACGTCTAAGGGGGGATATGATGGAGGTCTATAAAATCATGACTGGGGTGGAGAAAGTGAATAAGGATGTGTTATTTACTCCTTCTCCTAACACAAGACCCAGGGGGTCACCCAATGAATTAATAGGCAGCAGGTTTAAAACAAACAAAGGAAGTATTTCTACCCACAATGCACAGTCAACCTGTGGAACTCCTTGCCAGGGGATGTTGTGAAGGCCAAGACTATAACAGGATTCAAAAAATAATTAGACAAGTTCCTGGAGGATAGGTCCATCAATGGCTATTAGCCTAGATGGTCAGGGAAGCAACCCCATGCTCTGGGTGTCCCTAAGCCCAGGTGCTGTGAGTGGATGAGAGGGGATGGATCACTCGATAATTGCCCTGTTCTGTTCATTCCCTCTAAAGCACCTGGCACTGTCCACTGTCGGAAGACAGGACACTGGGCTAGATGGATCATTGGTCTGACCTGGGATAGGCATTCTTATGTTCTCTTTGGCCTTGTTTTAGGTCTGGCCCCTTCACTTCACTCTTAGGATTATCTTAAATGGAGGACTTATTCATGCCTTTGCTTGAACAAGATTTTGACTCCAACTCATGCCAAGGTTTCACCCAGCTCACAATAACACATGTACACAACAGACGTTGAATCTATTTGGGTTGAAACGTTATTTCACTCAAGTGCAGATAGATCAAAGTATTTCTTATTCTTATCGAGGTAATATTGGTTACAAGGTGCAACAGAGTCACCCGCCTCCCACATACTCCCTCATGGCTCAGGGTGATCCTGCAAGTACCCTGACTCAGTTTACCCTCTTCAGTACTCCTTGAACTATTCCACATAGTCCAAAAGGTATGAGACAAAAGTCCCCTGCTGGGTCTACCTTGAGTCCAAATAAACTCAAAAATATACTTTCTCCCCTCTCTCTGCTCCAGCCTCTGGCTGCCACTCCAACTCCTCGAGTCCAGAGTCCTCAGCTCAGACTGCATCTTCGCTTCCAGCCACTGCTTTGTCCAGCCAGCTGCAACTTCCCCAGTTCCTATCCTGCCTGGCATTCCCAGCCCCGAGCTGGAGAGCTGAGCTCCCTTTCCAGCGAGTACCCCAAGAGCCTGTCGTCTTCTCTTCCTTCCATCCCCAGGCCTGGCTTGAGTTAATCACCTGACCTCATTTATTATTACCCATCAGGGAGGCCCCAGCACCGGGTGACAGCGGGCTGCTGGGCTGGGTTCTGCTGAGGGAAGGTGAGGGGCTCCCTCATCCAATGACAAAGGAAGAAAGGTGGAAACGCCTTGAGTGAACGTGAGCCCCAGGAAAGAGAAACGATGCTGGTGATGCTGTTACAATTCTGCATACAAAAGGATAAACAACTAAAAGCCACTACACAGTCAGGACACGGCTCACTCACGCACCCGTCACCAGCCCTGTCTAAACACAGCTAACACACCAGGCCAGCTGAAAGGCGTCCAGGGTGCCTGGCAACAGGTAGAAGGTGTAATCAACCCGCAGCCTGGCTCTGATCCTCGTGCCCCTCTGAACCCCAGGTCCTGGCACCATCTTGTCCCAGAATAGACAGTGGTCTAGGAAAAGCAGCACTGAAAATCAGAGTGAGAGGAATGAACCAGGGGACAATCGAAGAAACGGTGGACGGTTGTGGACAGCACTGCTTAGGCCTGGCATGCGTGGGAGCAACGCACTGTGGTTAGTCGCTACGTGGCCACGCAGACCTGCCCGTGCAAGTCCCCGGAGTGCTTAGGGCGAGGGGGTTCGGCCAGCAACCTCCAAGCCGGGAAGACAGAGTCACCCCCTGACAAATGCCCGTGGCAGGAGAATGTGGCACCTGGGCACAACCGCCACAGAGCTGCCTTGTAACCGGTCAGGAGGGGAACAGCCCCTGCCAGGACAGCAAGCGATATAAAAAGGGGCAGGGAGGGGTCTGCCCAGCCGCGGTGGTCAGCACATCCAGGGCTTCCCTGGGGCACTGGTGTGAGTTGCTCGGTGCTGTGGGGAGCCCCTGGTGCCACGGAATAGAGACACCCTCCACCCCACATGATAACAGCTAACCCCTCCCCACTCCCGCCCGGACTGTCCCCCGTTTACCACGAGCAGGGGGCTCTGCCTGAGCCACGCCCGGAAGCTCGCAGGGGCTGGCTAGCTAGGAGAGCAAGGCGGAGGACAGATGGCGCCGGGACGCACTCACGTTTTGTCACAGAGCAGGATTGGGGTGTTTCCTCTCTCTTTAATCTGGGGCAGCGCCAGTCACAGGGAGCTCTTTACAGGACGCACAGTAGCGGCTGATCCAGCATGCGTGGGCCTCCCCTCTGGTGGCGAGGCATCTCTGGGGAGAAAGGAAGAGGGCTCTTCTGGGCGAAGCTTGGAACTAGAGCACGGAGAGGTGGGTTAGTTGCTGGCTCACCTGAGCTGCCGCATGATGGGGCAAGTCACTCTCTCCTCCTGCTCGGCTCCATGCCTCAGTTTCCCTCCTACATGTAAAATAGAAACAACGTCACAAACCTCCCCAGCTGAATTCGACGAGACTCTATCAGCATGCCATGCTATGTAGGCGGCGGTAAAGAGAGGCAGAGGATCTGACCCAGCCAGCACAGGGTGATACACTGGCTCGGCTCCCTGTTCCCCATGCCTGTCGTGTCTGTTCCTGTCCTGCTGGCAGGCGGCTCTGTAACGCGAGCCCCCAGTGCCGTTCTGTGTCTGGGTTTCCAAGAGGGAGAGGCATGAACGAGGAGCCCGGACTCCTGGGTTCCACGCTCAGCTCTGTCACTGCTTCAGTGCATGACTTTGGGCAAAGCCACTATCCCTTCCAGCCGCTGGTCCCCCCACCTGTAAAATGGGGCCAGGCTTGTGACACCAAACGAGTTACCAGCGTCCTAGTGCTCAGAGACCCTTTTCTGGAAGAAGTCTGGGGTGGGGCAAGGCTCTGGGCTTCATAAGTGGGGGGACCAGGTGAAGTTTGAGGGCTGGGGTTAGACAGGAGGTCAGGCTATGGTCTGATGGTGCCATCAATGCCTCGTGTAGCACCTTCCCACCCAGCCGAACATGCGGCTTAATCTGCTGAACAATGCGGGGTACAAAGGAATGGCCCTTGCTCTTGTGCTGATGTCTTCCCCCCCCGACAGCTGCGAATGGGATCCCCCTCCCCGTGATCAAGCCATTGACCCACAATCTACGGAAAACACTGTCCAGATTGTTCACACTAATGTTATTTAGCAGCAATATTTCCATAATAAAAGAAATCAATGAGCAAGAGAAAAGACCTGTCCGGGGCTTTGATTTTCTCATTTTAATGGCATACTTATTTACTCCCACCGGCATGCCATTGGATTTTCATTACGCTGCCCTTCGCTGTAAGTGGAGCTGTATTGATATGAGCTGCTGACTTCAGCGGCCTTCCTGCAGACACAAATTAAAAATTACTCATATTCCTGAACAGCATCTTATGCTAAATGACCAAGACCGCAGAGCGCACGGAAGGATAGTTATCGCAGAGTGAGATGTGTTTGTGAGGCACACGATCAGTCTGTGCACACTCACACACACACATTCTTCATCAGCACAATGACTGTACACATGTAAAATCTATGTGTGTACAATCATTGTGCAGACGTAGAATGAGTGTGTGTGTGTGTAGATTGTATATGTGTAAAATCTATGTGTGTACAATCTTCCCCGCACACACCCTCAATCATTATACACAGATACATTATTACACTCAACATACACACACAAAATATTCTAAACAAAATAGAGCTTGTGGTAACAACCCCACACACTGTGCAATGTGTTTGTCTACACGGCGTGTAATGTACCCTCGCTGGGCCATTGGAGAGTGATATAAACACACTGCTCATTGCCTAAATGGAGGACATAGTCCCATGGTTTCAGAGTAGCAGCCGTGTTAGTCTGTATTCGCAAAAAGAAAAGGAGGACTTGTGGCACCTTAGAGACTAACAAATTTATTAGAGCATAAGCTTTCGTGAGCTACAGCTCACTACTGAGTGACCAGCAGGTCCTGTTGAAGGGCTGTGCAACCCATGGGATCTCTGCCAGATCCTAGAGAGATCCCAGCCGTGCGGTGGTGCCATAACACTCGTGTCAAGGTGCCGTGGCTGCTGTGACGCCAGGGACATCATCTGGCTCAGGAAAACTGGGCCATGACTATGTGAGAGAAACTTAGTCCACCTCCGTCCCAGCAAAGTGCAGGGAGGAGAGGATACCATCAATGGGGTAACCCCCAGCAGGGAGATGCAATCACAACCTCCCGCTTTCACCCCCAGCAGGCCTGCTGCTTGCCTTCAGTAAAACAGGGGTGTAAGGGTTCAGGGTACATGTCCTTCCCTTCCCCCGAGCCCCTCCCCAACAGGGCAGTCATCACCCCAGCAATCTGCGATGAAGGATGGGAGAGGGGGGACAATCCCCGTATGGGGCCTGGCATATTTCAGATCCATTGATTCCACGACCAGGAGGGACCATTGTAATCATCTAGTCAGACCCCTGTAGAACATGGGCCAGAGACCTGCCCCCAAGGAATTCCCAGAGCAGAGCTTTTAGAAAAACATCCCATCTTGAGTTAAAACTTGGCAGTGATGGAGAATCCAGCACCCTCGGTAAATTGTTCCCATGATTAATTGCTCTCACTGTTAACAATGTAGGCCTTATTTCCAGACTGAATTTATCTAGCTTCAACTTCCAGCCATTGGATCGCGTTAGATCTTCCTCTGCTAGACTGAAGAGCCCATGATTAAATATTTATTCCCCAGGTAGATACTTATACCCTGTAATTAAGTCACCTGTTAACCTTCTCTTTATTAATCAATTGAGATCCTTGAGTCTATCACTGCAAGGCATGTGTTACAATTCTCTAGTCATTCTTGTGGCTCTTCTTTGACCTCTCTCCAACTTATCAACATCCTTCTTGAATTGCAGGCATCAGAACTGGACACAGGAGTCCAGCTGCGGTCACACCAGTGCCAATGACAGAGAGAAAGTCAAAAGTTCCTTGCTTATGCATTCCAGGATTGCATTAGACCCGTCGGCCACAGCGTCACCCTGGGAGCTCATGGAGGTACCCAGGGTTTTCAGAACCCAAAACAGTGGTAGCTGGACTGTTTCTTTTTATGCACTGACAGGAATAAATCAATGGGGACACAGCTCCTTTGTCTGATAAATGATTGGTGCGAAACAGAATGCTTTTACCTAAAACTACTTTTTATTAGGTCTTAAGCACACACACACACGTATATGCTGGCGCATTAGGTTGAGAGCATTCCAAACATTTATATATACACAACGTTTGAAATAGTTTTGAGGAATCCAGTCTTTCAGGGGGCCCTCCTTCCACCCTGCTGCTGGGGAGTTTAGGTGCCAGCTCCTTGCCCAAGGAAAAGCTTCCTTGAACTGCTTCAAAGAATATTTTTTGCTTAATTTTTTCATAGCTAACTTAAACAAAGCACGTAAATTATAGTGTCTCCTAGTGGGTCACTAATTTTTTCAGTTTTAGCAAACTATTTATTATTTATTATTAAAGAATTTTTAGTATTTTTAATTGTAACAATAAAATTCTATGCTTGGCATTTAACCAAGGTTGATTGTTTATTTTTTAAAATTTTTTATGGCACATGAATTTTTTGTTCCATTTTTAAATTTTAATTTGCAGAACTGCAAACATGCAACTGTTTGGCCTTGCCTCTCAGAGCATAACATTATGTCTAGCGATGTGGCATTTGGCTTTCAGCTAGCCGTGACTGGACACACAAAATGGCTAGCTGCAGTAATGTCAAATTCTGAGGTTACAATGGTCAGCTGATTATCCACCCCCCAAATTATTTTCAGAGTCACTGCTTCCCGGGATAGAATCCCCCATCCTGTAAGTGTGGCCTACAATCTTTGCTCCTAGATGCATATGCTTGCATTTAGCCATATTAAAACACATATTGCTTGTTTGCACCCAGTTTACCCAGTGATCCAAATCACTCAGTATCAGTGAGTGTGGTATCTGCAAATTTTATCAGTGATGGTTTTATGTTTACATCCAGGTCATTAATAAAAATGTTAAATAGCACAGGGTCAAGAACCGAGCCCTGGGGGACCTTACTAGAAACACACCTGTTTGATGAGGATACCTCATTTACATCTTGGGACCTAACAGTTAGCCAGCTTTTAACTCATTTAATGTATGTCATGTTGATTTTATATCTTTCTAGGTTTTTTAATCCAAATGTCATGTGGTACCAAGTCAAACGTCTTACAGAAGTCTAAGGATATTACATCATTAACGACACCTTAATTAGCTACAGCTCAGCTCTGCCAGCATCCCATTGGTGTCGTGGCAGAGGGCCCATGTGAAGGCCTGGGAGGAGAAACAGACAAGCAGGAGGTTGAGGTTGGTACCTCTGGGGCTCAAGTGAGAAGAGCCAGAGCTGCAAAGGGCATGGAGACGGGGGGAAGAGACGTTAGTGGAACCCACTGGTCAGCATGTGCCGTGTCCTCCTCTGGGCCCCATCCACAGAGGCTCATTAGCTCGAGAAGCTGTAGATTCCTGCACATGGGCCTCTGGAAGGCGAGCTGGGGAATGAAGTCAAGGCCGGGGGTGATGGGGAACAAACTCCTGGCCAGAGAGATGATGCCTATCAGCATGAGGCAAGGCAGGTGTTCGGGAGATGAGAGGGGGTCTGGGCCTGGAGTGTGGCTTGGGCAGAAAGCAAAGGTGAATCTGAGCACCTTTCTGGAGGAATAGGCCAGCTTCAGCCTTGGCCTAGATGTGGGGGAAATCAACCAGGCAGGGGGCAGAGGTGAAGGGTCCAGGGCTGGGGGACGGTACCTGTCAAGCCCAGCCCTGACAGCCTTGTTGAGACACGGCTCCTCAGGAGCTGCAGGTGAAGGATCCCCCGCCCTCCCTGGGAGTTGGGGGCCATGGTTGCCCTTGGAGCTGGGTCCATGTACACAGCTCTGCTCTGGGGGGCTTCCAGCTGAGGCTGGAGCCACGCCGGGAGCCGGGTGCGCCAAACACGGCTGAGCGGCATCCGCACGGCACGGAGCAGGGCACGCTGGGCGAATCGAGGCATATCTCCCGTCGGGCATGGGCACAGAGCAGCACCAGCAGGGCATCCAGGGCACACTGGCGGCTGGGAGGATGGAGGGGTGACGTCCCAGCCACATGGCAAAAGGACAACTTGACGGGCCAACATGGGCTCTGCTGACTCTGATTTCCGACCCGCTTCCAGAGCCCCCGGCGGCCTGGACAGAGCCTCGGGGGGCCCGGCCGTACAGATCAGAACCCCCACATGTGCCCAGCGCTGGGGTCTGTGCCCAGCTCCTGCAGCGGCCGGAGGACACTGGGAACCGCTGGGCTCAGGGAATGGTGACGCTGCCACCTGCTGGTCAGGCGCCGACAGCAAGGCCCGATTCCGGGCCCGATCCTGCCGCAGCTCCCGCTGGAGATCGGGGTTTGCTCAGCGCCGCGCAGTGGGCACCAGCCCCTTGGCTTTGTCCAGGCCGCGACTTAGCCACGAGGCTGCGTCAGCGTGGGAGCCAGAGAGCCACCAGCTGTGTCTGAGCACAGCAGCCTGGGGACAGCTCTGTGCGAGGCCTGGCTTTTCCTTAGCTCCAGATCCGCTAGCTACAAACAATGGTCTGCCAAGCCCTGGCCTTCTTGTGACTCCACCCTCCGGGCAGGTCACCCACAGCCCACCCCTTCAGGGCCCAACACGTAATGGTCCTCAGGCTGCATGGTGGACCTGCCGTCCAACTCTGGACTCACTAGCCCTCACCCCTCCCGGCACCAGGGGTTTCTACTTCACTTTCCTGGGTGGGGGAGCGGGGAAACCTGGCTGCCCCTCTCCTCTGCAGTCCGGTCCAAGGGCCCCCTTAATGAGCAGCCCAGGCCTGACTGCACAGACCCCCAGCTGCCTCTCTGGGTCACTTCCTACCCTGCCCCGTCTTGGGGCTTCGCCACAGCCTCTCGCCAGGCTCCCCACAGAGCTTCTCAGCACATGCGTCCCCCCGGCTGGTTCTGCCGCTGGAGAATTTTCTCCAGTGCCCGGCGGGGCAGGGCGGTCTCTGCTCCCTGCAGCCCCTCGACCAGCACAAGGAGCCTGGGCAGACTCACTTCCTCCAGATTTCCTCACGCCCCCGCCCCGCCCCAGGCTTGCCACCTATGCAGCTTGCCTAGGACGGGCTTCCACATTGTCCATCGAGCAGGGGCCAGCGGGAGAACGGCGCCCTGGGCCGATGTGCCAAGTGGCAGACGGGTGGCCCTGACAGGCAGTTCTGCCCGGGCCCTAGCCCAGCGACTAAGAGTACGTGGGCAGAAACAAGAGCGCTGCCATTACTACACCTGTGCCACAGAGAATGGGGTCAGACCCAAACTGGGCCATTTTGCCCCAGGTCCGCTGAGCCCCAAAATTCAACCAGACCCTCCCATCCCTCTGCCACAAAACCATCAGGGGCGCCCTGCCCTGGGCACTGCCTTCTCTGATCTCCTCCACAGCTGGGACCCCGGGACAGGCTGCCCATAGCCGGGGAAAGATTTGCTGGGTAAAGGTCACCCCTCGCCTTTGCTGGACCGTCACGTGGGGAAAGAGAATTGGGGATCGGCAAGGTAAGGGGGTGGGATCCCGGTCAGGCTGGGGGATCAGTGCAGACACTGGGCACAGGGAGGGATCCCGGCCAGGCCGGGGGATCAGCGCAGACGGTGGGCAGGGGGTGGGATCCCGGCCAGGCCGGGGGATCAGTGCAGACGCTGGGCAGGGGGCAGGATCCCGGCCACGCCAGGGGATCAGCGCAGACGCTGGGCACAGGGAGGGATCCCGGTCAGGCCGGGGGATTAGCGCAGACGCTGGGCAGGGGGAGGGATCCCGGCTGGGTTGGGATTTCACCACAGGCTGGAATCCGGAGGGGACTCTAGGGAATACCCTCGTGGTGAGATCTTCGAGTCTGAGTCCTTCCATTGAAACCAACTGTGCCGCATGAGAACAGCCTGGTCCCCCGCCGGATGCTGCGCCAGGACTCCTGTCCTTATTCCCCAGCCCTCAGCCAGATCCAGGCGTGGCTAATGCGGAGGAGGTGATTCGATGCACCTTGTTCCCCCAGGACTGTTCTCCCCACTCAGATCCCCCTGCTGAAGTCCCCCCTCCGTGCCTGCGTCTCTATAGCACATGGGTCTCTTTTTTGGACCCTGTTGGCACCCCCCATACAATCCAGAACGGGGCAGTGGGTGGGGGGGGTAGAGGCTCCCTTGCTCTCTGCCCTGCCAGGCACAGGGGGATATGACCGACAGGAGAAGGCTAAACTGCCTCTAACTCTGACTGCTCCTTGCTGGCTCCACCAGCATTGCTAGTTCCCCTCCCATCGGGGTGATGTGCTGCCCTGGCTCCAGACGGCAGGAAGAGCCGGGCGTGTGACACTAACTTAGAGGAGGTTTGGTGGCTCTGATCCTTGTCTACGGAGACTACGCCGCACCTCACGCCGGGTTCCTAACGTCCGCTTCTGCGGCCTAGCTCCCGCTGGGAAGTCCTGACACACGCTCGAACCTGACAGAGTGCAGCTGGGCTCCTTGCACCAAACCGCACGACTTGTTGCTGTGACTTCCAGGATCGGGTCCATAACCATCGTCCTGCCCCCCCACTGCAATGGGACAGACATGGCCCACACGGGAAGCGCCGCGTCTGGGCTGAGGGACAGGAAGCAGGGGTCCCACATCAGCAGGGGTCCCAGAGGGGTCAGGGGTCCCACATCAGGTCCACGACACCTCTCCACCCGCCTTGTGACACGGTCCACCCCACAAGGCAAATGGCAAAAAGATCAGAGCGACCCTCCACACTGGCCTGGGGAACAAGCAGTGGAGTCCACCACAGACGACCCTCCCCACCCTTCAAGCCAATATAGGGCAGGGCCTGCCCACAATTACATATTTTTGTGTAGGTCCTAGAGAAAGGTTCCAGTGCACGTTTTTTCCCCCTGAGGGCGTTTCTAGATTTGTTCAGCTTGGTAAGAGTCACCTCCATGGGAAATGGAGCCGTGAAGACAGCCTGTCCCCCTTCACAGAAACCTACTTCCCACCCAGGCAGCGTTTGTGAGGAAAGCGATATTTAGGCCCACAGGATCCGGCGTCAAAAAGTTCGCTCTAAATCTCGTGCCTGCTGGGAAACGCCAGCCCCCTGCATCAACGCCTACAAGCATAAAAACAGACCTCTGTGGAGAGGAGCTGCAGCTCGCTGAGCCCCCTGCCCGTGGAGGAGTTACTGGCTGGCATGCTTCGTTAGTGCCCAGGCTGGCGTTCAGCAAGACAACTGGGGGGGTTTGGGGGGGTGGCAGAACAGCGCTACAATGGAGGAGGATAAGCTCTATTCATTCAGTCTCTACGTATATTGGTAATGATAACAAATCTACTGGGAAAAAAGCACCATGAGTTTTCCCTGTGGGAGGGCTGAACGATCCAGCTCTCACCGCTGCCCTGGAAGAATCGCTGTTGTCTTGGGATTGGGAAATCAAAGGTGACATGAAAGCCCTCGGCTCAGCTCCTCAGCGGTTGTAAATCTTCACAGCTCCATGAGGATACGGCCCCTTCTTTCAGCTGTCTGGAAAGACCCTTTCTGAAGGCACAGGCCACCTCCCTTCAGCTCCTTGGAGAGCAGCGGGGAGTTTAACTCTGTAATTCAGGGTCCCTGACAATAGGGAACAGGGGTCACCTGTGGGCCAGAAATAACCTACTGGGTGTGTAAAGGACAGTCTGGATGTGGGAGGGCTCCTGTCCACAGCTGGTGCTAGGACAGGGATTCTCAAACTAGGGGTCAGGACCCCTCAGGGGGTCCTGAGGTTATTACATGGGGGGTTGAGAGCTGTCAGCCTCCAACCCAAACCCTGATTTGCTTCCAGCATTTATAATGGTGTCAAATGGCGCCTCATGGTCTCGGACACCATCCGATGGTCCAGGGACATCTACATTGAACACATCACCAGCCACCAACAGCACCAGGAGGTGTGAGCTGGAACGGCATCGTGTGTCAACTATGGGAAAGGGACTGAGAGACTTTTTCCATTGGACCGTATGAACTGGAACCATAAACTCACTGAACATTAAATCCCACCAAATGAGGGTAAATCCATCCTCATCATCGTATCCACTCATTATACTCCACACCTGAACATTATACGAACATACCCCCTTTTATCCCCAATTGGGGAGATTGCAGATTATGTATTCCTTAGGCCACCCGTTCCTAAACCGAACTTCGCACCCCTTGATAATCTGTACCTTATTCCCTGATATCCAGAAACTTCTATGCTTAAACTCTGTTTTCTTTTTATTTCAACATCTTAATAAAATGATTAAATCTGTTCTAAAAAAAGTGTTTTTAATTTATAAGGGGGGGGGGGGGTCGCACTCAGAGGCTTGCTATGTGAAAGGGGTCACCAGTACAAACGTTTGAGAACCACTGTTCTAGGACCTGGATATAGGTGAAAAATTCAGGGGAGGGGGTTTCACATAAAGGAGAGAGCAGGAAAAGCGGGCACAGCAAAACAGCTCCTCCCTGTGCACCTCAGCCCCCCACTGTTGACTTTACTGGCCACGTTAACTCCCATTACGCCTGCCTGAGAGGATCTAGCTATGGCCAGAGCCGGCTTCTCTCCTGGACTCACAGGGCAGGAGGCTCTGGCTGCAGAATCTCCCTGCCTAAGGCCGCGAGGGGCCAGCAGGAAGGGCAGCCTGGACATTAGAAGAGCAGCAAAAGTCTCCTTGGGAACTCAGTGACTGGGCTCTTGAGAAGGAACGAAATAGCACCAGCACCCAGTCGCTGACCCAGAGGGGAGCCCAGAGCTCTACAGCCAGTCCCTGCTTCAAGGAGCTCAAACTCTCCCAGAGACACGGAAAGTGCCAGACACCTGGAGAGCTGGGGCAGGGGCTCATGGACTGCTGGAGCCTATTACGGGCAGGCCAATGAGGGAGGGAGTCTTAGGAGGGGAAGGCTGGCGCTGGGCGGTTTGACTGCACCCCAAGGACAGCGTAGAAGGTGGCAGGGGTTGGTCTTGGCTTGTGCATCACAAGCAAACTCACACCTGAATAACAGTAGCATTTTGAAGGGGTGATTCCCCCCAGCGGTTAAAACCTTCCCATGTAGACCAGGCCTTTGTGGCGCTTCCCTCAGGAGACAGGACCCTGGCTACTCCTAGGGAGCAGGGCTGCACATTACGAGATGTTGGCTCCCCCCAGTCTCTTTACAGCCTGGAGCTGATCATTAAGGATCAATTCAGCTTCTCTGGCAGAAATGATACAAGCCTTGGATTCACAGTACTTTTCATTACTGCCCACCAACAAAACCACCTCTCTTCCCCCACCATCCTCCAAGTATGCAGAAAAGGTCTGCACAGGCCAGCTATCAAAAACATCAAGCCAGATGAGCATGTTTATTCTTGACACTGATAAAAATAAGTGACCGATTCCAGGCCATACATGTACCAAGCCACAATGACAGTCCAACAGGGTGACCAGATAGAAAGTGTGAAAAATCAGGACGGGGGTAGAGGGTAATAGGCGCCTATATAAGAAAAAGCCCGGAATATCAGGACTGTCCCTATAAAATCAGGACATCTGGTCACTCTACAGTCCAAGGACCAGGAACGAGACACATGCTCTGGAGCTGGCTGGCTCTCATGGTGATGCTCGTTTGGAAACAGACATTACTGAAGAAGGGCTAAAGAGGCTGCAAATGTGGCTGCCAAAAGCAAGTAACCAGCATTTGGGCCCTGGACAGTTTTACAACAGGAAGCCGTTTCAGATGTAACAGCCAGGCACCAGCATACAACACCCCAGCCTAGATTGCTTGCATTGCATGCTGGGGCTACACTTTTGTAGTATGAGACTAAGGGCTTGTAAAATACTCCTGAGAGAATTCCGTGGCAAAAAAATAAAACTCCTGCACTAAACATTTTAAAATTCTGCAAAACTCTGCATGTTTTATTTGTGAAAAGAACACAACATAATCACACCATTCTCAATTATTTTGATAATTTATTTCAAAATACTTGTCAGAAAATAATTGGCAGCTCGGGGAGGGCAGAGAGCAGTGAGCGCTGGGTGGGTGGGGGCCTCGGGGACAGGATGGAGTGGGGCAGAAAGAGGCAGATCAAAGGCAGATAAAAGTCAGGACTTATGTCCAGACCCCCCTGCACCCAGACCCCCAACCCACTGAACCTCACCCCCTGCACCCAGACCCCACCCCACCCCACTGTGCAGAGCTTCCTGCAGCCGGGGGAGGTTTCTGACCCAGCCCAGGCTGCTCTATGTAGGGGAGAGGAAGTGGGAGCTTGGACTCTGTGGTCATCCTCCTCCTCTCCCCTGTCCACCCAGGACTAATGTCCCTGGGAAGCCAGGGCACCCCAGACCACCTCCCAAGGGGTGACTTACCTCTCTCCCAGCTGCCCAAACAGAGGCGTCCACATTGCTGGGGAGGGGTGAGCGAGCACTGGTGCAGCTGCTCTTTGCTTCCCCACAGTAACCATTTTTCGGCAGGAAGCAAAGAGAATCGGCCAGGGGATGTTTCTGCGCATCCGCAGTGGTGCAGAATTCCCTCAGCAGCAGTTATTTTGACAAATAAAATATGCAGAATATAAATTTTTTTACTTTTTTGGTGCAGAATTCCCTCAAGAGCAGCAGGGTTCTGTGTGGTGCAATCTCAGTGCGGGTAGCTTGGTGGGGGGAAAAAGGGGGAGGATCTGGATACACAGCAAGTCACTGGGGGGTTCTGGGTGCAGGGGGAATAGCACTCTCTAGGGGAGTCCAGGTGAAGGTGGTTAGGGCTCAGCGGGGAGGGAGCAGGGGGAAATCTGGGTGCTGGGGGCATGGTAGTGTGTGGGTCAGGATGCACCTGGTTGAGATCAGTGGGGTTGGGGGTCTAGCTGTGCGGAGTCCTGATGCAGGGGGTGAGCTCTGGGGGTGTGGGTGAGCTCCTGATGCAGGGGGGGGTGAGGCTTGGCAGGGGGTCCAGATACAAGGGGGGTTAGGCAGTCAGAGAGAGGAGCTCCCCCTATAATGACCTCTCTCCCCGTGACTGAGAAGCGATGGGGCCAGTAAGTGGGGGGAGGGTCACTGTATAGGGAGCTGCTTCCCATCTGCTCAACTCCCACAAAGCTGGACCCCCTCCCCTAAGCCTCACCTCCCATTGCCAAGCCTGTTCACAGTAAGCAGATTTTGGCTTCTTTCTTCGTGTAATTGTTCTATTAGGCTATTGTGTCTATTTTGCTTGCTGCTTGTTTTGGGGCTTTCCCGGAGGTGGGGCTCCCTTTTTTTTTTTTTTTTTTTTTTTAATTTTCCGACGGAGAGCATGATTGACTCTTGGTCATGCAATCCTCTTCTCTGCCATGAGCACATTGCAGGGAAAAAAAAAAGCTTAAAAGGCTGCTTTTGATTTGATTTTTCCTCCTCCCTCCCCTGCCCAGGACTAATGTCCATGTGTGGCCAGGGCATCCCCAGACTCCCCCTTGCCCTCCCCCCGTGGTGACTTACCTCTCCCCTGGCTGCTTTGGGTGCCTGAACACATGCGTCCACCTGCTGGGGAGGGGTGAGTGAGCACTGGTGCAGCTTCTCTTTGCTTCCCCACAGAAACCATTGTTCTGCTGCCAAGCAAAGAGAAGCTGCGGAGAGACAGTATTTCTGCGCATGCGCAGTGGTGCGGAATTTCTCCAGAGGTAACAGCTGTAAGGCCCTATGGGGAAAGCAGCCCACAGATTTGGAACAGCTGCTTTCCTGCCCCACAGTCTTCAGTAACTAGCTGAACCCCATTTACTCCACTGCAGTTACTCCAGGTTCATCTGGGGATGAGTGAGCTCAGCAGTTGGCCCTATGCTAGATATACACCTGCTGGGAATGGTTTCTATCATGTGCAGAATGTGTATGTACACGATGATCCATATCACACATCCCTGTCCCCCTGATTGGTTTTTCATAGGTCCCCAGCTTTCAGAGGGCAAGAGAGACAGCAACAAAAGGCAACAGAGGGTGGCTAGCTGGCTGCAGAGCCCCGGGTTTCTCTCACGCACACACAGGCTAGGGTTGCCTGCTGCAGAGGGGACGGACACACACAGACGGGGGTGGCAGCTCAGTTGCTGTAGTCTAGTTACAGAAATATAGAGGAACATTTGGACATTAAAAAAATAGTGATCTAGGTGTATCCATTATCCGTTATTGCCTGTTCCTCCCACAGCTGAGTGCTCGCTGCGGCAGGCGGACAAGACAGTGAACGTTCAGCCTACCTGGCACGCCTGCGCTTGGGGGCAGAAGTGCTCCTGCCCATTGCCTTTCTGGTACAATCTGCAGGAGTTGGTGGGGGATGGGAAAGGGGGAACCCCTTCCTTTGAGGTTGTGTTGTGCTTGGAGAGGGTAGTCTCACTGGGCCAGCTGGCTGAAGTAGGCACTGGCTTCCAGAAGGAAGGCTTTGGCACAAACCCGGAGGGTGCGGAACAGGGTGACGACGTCCTGAGTGCTGAAAATGGTGTCGCTCAACACAAACATGAGCGAGGGGGGGATGAAGCCTCGGCCGTACTCCACCATCCAGGTGCCGGCGCTCCACTGGACAGCCGTGGCCTCTCCGGATTTCTGCACTATGGTGTCCCCTGCAGGAAGACAGACACACACAGCACTGGCCGTTATTTTGAACCCTGAGACATCATCAGTTCCAGAGCACCTCTCCCAGTATGTCTCCAGGGATAGCACACAGAGGTCTTTGTGGGCCTGATCCTGCAGGGTGCTGAGCACCCTCCACCGAGCAGCCCAGGACAAGGGGCCTGGGAGGTGCTCAGCACCATGCTGGAGAACTGCCAGACCAAGGGCAGGGCAGCTAATCCAGAAGCCTGTCCCTGACAGTGCCCAGTACCAGCTGCTTCCAAGGAAGATGCAAGGATGTCCCCTAGTGGAAAATTATGAACAGCCTTCCCACAGGGGCAGTTTCCTCCTGACACAGAGATCCTGCTCTGAACCAGGAGGCCTTATAACCCTCCCCATTTTCTTTCAGTTCCACCTGATGGGAGTAGAGATGTGCTCATTACCCGTCAGTGTGTATGCTTTCCCTGAATCCTGCTCACCTCTTGGCCTCCATGAGATCTAGAGGTGTGGTGTTCTGCTGGCTAATCTGCTGTAACCCTGTATGTTTCCCTGTGTCCTGGGGCTAGAGCTAACGAGGCTCTAGTGTTACCTGTTCAAATAGAGACGTGAAAAGCCCTGCAACCAGCCCCGCAAAGGCAGCCACACAGGGGAGGCCTGCGAGTCTGTGGGGCTGGCGCTGACAGTGCCACACGCACCTGGGTAATAGATTTCACTTCTGGTCGTCCCCTCCTTCCACTGCCTGAAGGTCCCTAAGATGATGGCGTAGTAAATGTCAGCCCAGTACCGACCTGCGAGAGAGGCACACAGCGTGAAATCTGAGCAATGGGGCAAGACAGCCCACTGCTAGTGCCCGACAAGCCCCGAAGGCTGCTCCTGTGCATTGGCTCTGCCATCACAGAACAAGCCTAAAACATCAACAGGCTTCAACACTCATACAGGTAGGGAGAGGCAGTTTACGCTAGTCCAAGTGCCTAGATTTGCTAGTGTCAGTCTCGGATCAATGTCAAGAACCAAGTCCAGGACCTTGCAACACATCCCAGCTTGCTGGTTCTCAGTGGAATTGGTGTGCTTCTATCCCTGGCAGCCCAGAGATCTCAAGCCAGGTCATTCCCACACCCCCTGGGGCTCCACCCTCAATTTCAGAGCTTGGCAGACAAGCCCTCGCTAGCCACCAGGGGGAAGGCCCACGATTTGCTGTTTGGAAGCTGGGAGGCTGGTCTGTAAAAAACAAAGCCCGCTGGCTTTCTGGCTGCAGCTGCTGCTCAGAGGGCAGCTGGATAAACCTCTCTGAAACCAAGGGGAAAAGCAAAGTGAGATGGGAGCCTCAACACTGCCACTTTGAAATCCTGTTGCTCGAGACTGGTCTGGGCTAGAAGCCTCGAGGGGAGCAGTACAGGTTTCGCAGGGCTGCTCTGAGACAAGATGCCTGCCCACAATTCGGCGGGCCTGGTTCAGCGCCCTTTGAAGTCAATGGAAAGAATCCCCTTGGCTTGGGGCTGAATCACTTTGGTTAACCCGCAACGCCAGACTCTGCACAGGGTTTGTGGATGCTCACCCCCCCCCCCCCCATGGTGCTGAGGCTAGGAGAAGAGAAGGCAGGCTTGGCTCGGCCACCACAGGCAGTGATTTGGCAACCCTCTTCCCCCGACCCAGCCACTCTCGGGTGGGGGCGTGGAGCACTGGGATGTTCCACGCATAGGCGGCAGCATGGAGAGGGGGGTGGGAAGTGGCAGCACATGGGTGGGGGGGCTGCTCCCCTTGGCAGGGCCCATAGGGACACAAAAAGCAGCCAGATCCAAGCTGTGGGTGGAAAGTATTGTTGCACCAGGTTTGGAAACCTGGATATTAAGGCCCCACCCTCCCTCATCCCATCTCCCTGTTCTCACGCTAACACAGGGGGAAACAAGTTGCGCCCACAGGGAAAAGCTTCTACTTGCTGAGCAGGTGAAGCTGGTTTGTGGCTGCTGAATATTAATTTGCATAAAGCTACAGTGGCAGGCGCTACACCAAGCCCAACCAAGCCTGCTCCTGTACCCACCCACCAAGAGATGTACTGGCCTAAGGGACCAGCATTGGGCTGGTACACGGGAGACCTGGGGTCCAGTCACCTCTGCCACAGACGTGCTAGCTGCCCCTCTCTGTGCTTCCGTTTCCCCATCTGTACACTGTGGAGAGCAACACGGACTCTCCCCTCTTTGTAAAGTGTGTGGATGGAGAGTGCGAGACCAGAGCTAGGTGTTACCAGCACCCCTGGGAGAGAAGACACTTGTGTTGTACTGATATCTCATACAGTGGATGAGTTAGCCCCTTTTAATCCCGCTAGCCAGTTACCCTGGTTTATTGCCCTCTCTGCCTTTTGGGAGAGGCTGTTGTGACCCGAGTCAGTAAACAGGACACAGGGACTTAAACATGGGTAGCTACCAAAGGCTGTTCACGGACTATTAAATGATCAGAAAACCCTGAGCCCACCGCGGAGGGACCAATAGTAAATACAGGCATCTGGACAGGACACACAAGCACAAGGATAACCACCCCCTTGCCTCTCCTTGACTGCTTCGCTCCGCTGCTTGCAATGCCCAGTGGGAGACAGGGCCAGGGCTGCACAGACAGAAAGAGCATCTGGAGATGCTGGCTCTTAGCTCCAGGGAATAAAGCTCCCGATACTTCTGCTCTCCTGGTTCTCCAAGACCTTCCAGCTCTCTTTGCATTTGGCCAGTGGCATCTCCTCCCCTCTCAATTAACTAGCAGGTCATTGTTAAGGTAGAGAGCTGTGCACACATAACAGCATACCTCCTTGAGCACTAGCTTGAGCAGGTGTAGCCAGACTGACTCCTGGTCCCCAGACCATCAACACTAGCAGACAATGGGCAGTACAAAGTGGAGGGCAGTGCTGCTGAACACGCTGATGTGGACAGCCCCTGCTTCTGCTCAGGAGGAGGATGAAAATGCATCTCAGCGCCACCTGGCTGGGACTTGCAGCTCTCCTGCCCCAGACACCTGCTATCCCCCTGATGGTTTACCACAGGAAATCAAAGGCAACAGCCTCCCAACCCAAGCCTTGATGCTTGAATGTACCCGAGCCCTGCTTACCTGAGTGCCCCCCGGTGTCGATGGCCGTCCCGAAGAGCAGCACGTACTCAGTGAGCGAGGCATGGAGCAGGCACATGGAGCCCATCCACCCGCCCGCGTTGACAAAGAGCCACTGCAGGTCCTCGTCCGGCAGGATGTGGCCTGGGTGCTTCTTCCGCAGCTCCACAATGATCTTGGAGAAGGCCTGCTCATGGTCCAACCCTGCAGCACCAAGAAACCCGGGCAAAGTCAGCGCCCCCAGGATGGCCACATAACCCGGCTCATAACCCTGCCACCTTCCTGGTGCCCAGCCAATAGAAGCCACCGAACCCAGAACGGGGACCCTGGCTTCATTCAGGGAATCAGGCATTAGAGATAGGATTTAACATGCTCCACTCCAGCTATTCTCTGCTACTCCCACCCTGCCCCTCGAGTCCCTGCCCCAAACCCCCCATCCTCCCAACCCTCTGCCCCACGGGTAACCCCAGACCCTCCCAAGTCCCTGTCCCATGGGTCCCCCAATACCCTCCAACCCTCTGTCCCACGGGTCACCCCCAGACCCTCCCCCCAAGTCCCTGTCTCATGGGTCCCCCAATACCCTCCAACCCCCTGCCCCATGGGTCACCCCCAGACCCTCCCCCCAAGTCCCTGTCTCATGGGTCCCCCAATACCCTCCAACCCCCTGCCCCATGGGTCACCCCCAGACCCTCCCCCCAAGTCCCTGTCCCATGGATCCCCCATTACCCTCCAACCCCCTGCCCCATGGGTCACCCCCAGACCCTCCCCCCAAGTCCCTGTCCCATGGATCCCCCAATACCCTCCAACCCCCTGCCCCATGGGTCACCCCCAGACCCTCCCCCCAAGTCCCTGTCTCATGGGTCCCCCAATACCCTCCAACCCCCTGCCCCATGGGTCACCCCCAGACCCTCCCCCCAAGTCCCTGTCCCATGGGTCCCCCAATACCCTCCAACCCCCTGCCCCATGGGTCACCCCCAGACCCTCCCCCCAAGTCCCTGTCCCATGGGTCCCCCAATACCCTCCAACCCCCTGCCCCATGGGTCACCCCCAGACCCTCCCCCCAAGTCCCTGTCTCATGGGTCCCCCAATACCCTCCAACCCCCTGCCCCATGGGTCACCCCCAGACCCTCCCCCCAAGTCCCTGTCCCATGGGTCCCCCAATACCCTCCAACCCCCTGCCCCATGGGTCACCCCCAGACCCTCCCCCCAAGTCCCTGTCCCATGGATCCCCCAATACCCTCCAACCCCCTGCCCCATGGGTCACCCCCAGACCCTCCCCCCAAGTCCCTGTCCCATGGATCCCCCAATACCCTCCACCCCCCTGCCCCATGGGTCACCCCCAGACCCTCCCCCAAGTCCCTGTCTCATGGGTCCCCCAATACCCTCCAACCCCCTACCCCATGGGTCACCCCCAGAGTCTCCCCCCAAGTCCCTGTCCCATGGATCCCCCCCAGACCCTGCAACCTTCTGCCCCATGGCTCCCCCCAGACTCCATCCCCAGGCCCAGGCCCACAGGTTATCCTCACACCCCCGAGGCCCTGCCCCGTGGGCCCCGCGCCCGGACCCACCCGCGTGGCGCCGGCCGAGCTCCGCGATCTCCTCGGGCCGGAACTCGAAGGGGCGGGAGGCGACCCAGCTCCGCAGCCCCTGGGCCAGCAGCGCCAGGCCCAGCAGCGCCAGCCCGGCCCGCAGCGCCCGCGACCCCAGCGCCCGCATCCCGCGCGCCCCACGCCGCACGCCGCCGCGGCGCGCGCCGGGCCTCGCCGGGGGAGGGGACCGCCCGCTCCGCGCCAGCCAATGGGACCGCTCGGGGCCCAGGGCACCGGCCAATCACAGCGCGCAGGGCCACTCCATGGGGCGGGGCGGGGCGGGGCGGGGCGGAGCGGGCGCTGCCCCGAGGAGCGGGTGGGGGCGGGGCCGAGCGGGCACAGGCCTGGGGTGACAGGCTGGGGGCGGGGCCGAGCGGGCTCTAGCTCAGAGTGACAGGCTGGGGGCGGGGCCGAGCGGGCACTAGCTCAGAGTGACAGGCTGGGGGCGGGGCCGAGCGGGCTCTAGCTCAGAGTGACAGGCTGGGGGCGGGGCCGAGCGGGCACTAGCTCAGAGTGACAGGCTGGGGGCGGGGCCGAGCGGGCTCTAGCTCAGAGTGACAGGCTGGGGGCGGGGCCGAGCGGGCACTAGCTCAGAGTGACAGGCTGGGGGGGGGGGCCGAGCGGGCGCGGGCCTGGAGTGACAGGCTGGGGGCGGGGCCGAGCGGGCTCTAGCTCAGAGTGACAGGCTGGGGGGCGGGGCCGAGCGGGCACAGGCCTGGGGTGACAGGCTGGGGGCGGGGCCGAGCGGGCTCTAGCTCAGAGTGACAGGCTGGGGGCGGGGCCGAGCGGGCTCTAGCTCAGAGTGACAGGCTGGGGGCGGGGCCGAGCGGGCACTAGCTCAGAGTGACAGGCTGGGGGCGGGGCCGAGCGGGCTCTAGCTAAGAGTGACAGGCTGGGGGCGGGGCCGAGCGGGCACAGGCCTGGAGTGACAGGCTGGGGGCGGGGCCGAGCGGGCACTAGCTCAGAGTGACAGGCTGGGGGCGGGGCCGAGCGGGCTCTAGCTCAGAGTGACAGGCTGGGGGCGGGGCCGAGCGGGCACTAGCTCAGAGTGACAGGCTGGGGGGCGGGGCCGAGCGGGCACTCGCTCAGAGTGACAGGCTGGGGGGCGGGGCCGAGCGGGCACTAGCTCAGAGTGACAGGCTGGGGGGCGGGGCCGAGCGGGCTCTAGCTCAGAGTGACAGGCTGGGGGCGGGGCCGAGCGGGCGCGGGCCTGGAGTGACAGGCTGGGGGCGGGGCGGAGCGGGCGCTGCCCCGAGGAGCGGGTGGGGGCGGGGCCGAGCGGGCACAGGCCTGGGGTGACAGGCTGGGGGCGGGGCCGAGCGGGCTCTAGCTCAGAGTGACAGGCTGGGGGCGGGGCCGAGCGGGCACTAGCTCAGAGTGACAGGCTGGGGGCGGGGCCGAGCGGGCACTAGCTCAGAGTGACAGGCTGGGGGCGGGGCCGAGCGGGCACTAGCTCAGAGTGACAGGCTGGGGGCGGGGCCGAGCGGGCACTAGCTCAGAGTGACAGGCTGGGGGGCGGGGCCGAGCGGGCTCTAGCTCAGAGTGACAGGCTGGGGGCGGGGCCGAGCGGGCACTAGCTCAGAGTGACAGGCTGGGGGCGGGGCCGAGCGGGCTCTAGCTCAGAGTGACAGGCTGGGGGGCGGGGCAGAGTGGGCACTAGCTCAGAGTGACAGGCTGGGGGCGGGGCCGAGCGGGCACTCGCTCAGAGTGACAGGCTGGGGGGCGGGGCCGAGCGGGCACTAGCTCAGAGTGACAGGCTGGGGGGCGGGGCCGAGCGGGCTCTACCTCAGAGTGACAGGCTGGGGGCGGGGCCGAGCGGGCACAGGCCTGGAGTGACAGGCTGGGGGCGGGGCCGAGCGGGCACTGGACTGGGGTGACAGGCTGGGTGCGGGGCCGAGCGGGCTCTAGCTCAGAGTGACAGGCTGGGGGGCGGGGCCGAGCGGGCACTAGCTCAGAGTGACAGGCTGGGGGCGGAGCCGAGCGGGCTGTAGCTCAGAGTGACAGGCTGGGGGCGGGGCAGAGTGGGCACTAGCTCAGAGTGACAGGCTGGGGGCGGAGCCGAGCGGGCTCTAGCTCAGAGTGACAGGCTGGGGGCGGGGCCGAGCGGGCACTAGCTCAGAGTGACAGGCTGGGGGTGGGGCCGAGCGGGCACTAGCTCAGAGTGACAGGCTGGGGGCGGGGCCGAGCGGGCACTCGCTCAGAGTGACAGGCTGGGGGGCGGGGCCGAGCGGGCACTAGCTCAGAGTGACAGGCTGGGGGGCGGGGCCGAGCGGGCTCTACCTCAGAGTGACAGGCTGGGGGCGGGGCCGAGCGGGCACAGGCCTGGAGTGACAGGCTGGGGGCGGGGCCGAGCGGGCACTGGACTGGGGTGACAGGCTGGGTGCGGGGCCGAGCGGGCTCTAGCTCAGAGTGACAGGCTGGGGGGCGGGGCCGAGCGGGCACTAGCTCAGAGTGACAGGCTGGGGGCGGAGCCGAGCGGGCTGTAGCTCAGAGTGACAGGCTGGGGGGCGGGGCAGAGTGGGCACTAGCTCAGAGTGACAGGCTGGGGGCGGAGCCGAGCGGGCTCTAGCTCAGAGTGACAGGCTGGGGGGCGGGGCCGAGCGGGCTCTAGCTCAGAGTGACAGGCTGGGGGGCGGGGCCGAGCAGGCTCTAGCTCAGAGTGACAGGCTGGGGGGCGGGGCCGTGCGGGCACTAGCTCAGAGTGACAGGCTGGGGGGCGGGGCCGAGCGGGCTCTAGCTCAGAGTGACAGGCTGGGGGCGGGGCCGAGCGGGCTCTAGCTCAGAGTGACAGGCTGGGGGGCGGGGCCGAGCGGGCGCGGGCCTGGAGTGACAGACTGGGGGCGGGGCCGAGCGGGTGCGGGCCTGGAGTGACAGACTGGGGGCGGGGCCGAGCGGGCGCGGGCCTGGAGTGACAGATTGGGGGCGGGCCCGAGCGGGCGCGGGCCCGGAGTGACAGACTGGGGGCGGGGCCGAGCGGGCGCGGGCCCGGAGTGACAGACTGGGGGCGGGGCCGAGCGGGCACGGGCCCGGAGTGACAGGCTGGGGGCGGGGCCGAGCGGGCGCGGGCCCGGAGTGACAGACTGGGGGCGGGGCCGAGCGGGCGCGGGCCCGGAGTGACAGACTGGGGGCGGGGCCGAGCGGGCGCGGGCCCGGAGTGACAGGCTGGGGACGGGGCCGAGCGGGCGCGGGCCTGGAGTGACAGGCTGGGGGCGGGGCCGAGCGGGCTCTAGCTCAGAGTGACAGGCTGGGGGGCGGGGCCGAGCGGGCACTAGCTCAGAGTGACAGGCTGGGGGCGGAGCCGAGCGGGCTGTAGCTCAGAGTGACAGGCTGGGGGCGGGGCAGAGTGGGCACTAGCTCAGAGTGACAGGCTGGGGGCGGGGCCGTGCGGGCACTAGCTCAGAGTGACAGGCTGGGGGGCGGGGCCGAGCGGGCTCTAGCTCAGAGTGACAGGCTGGGGGCGGGGCCGAGCGGGCTCTAGCTCAGAGTGACAGGCTGGGGGCGGGGCGAGCGGCTCTAGCTCAGAGTGACAGGCTGGGGGGCGGGGCCGAGCGGGCGCGGGCCTGGAGTGACAGAGTGGGGGCGGGGCCGACGGGCACGGGCCGGGGAAGGGGGGGGGGCCGAGGGGGCGCGGCCTGGAGTGACAGATTGGGGGCGGGGCCCGAGCGGCGCGGGCCCGGAGTGACAGACTGGGGGCGGGGCCGAGCGGCACGGGCCCGGAGTGACAGACTGGGGCGGGGCCGAGCGGCACGGGCCCGGAGTGACAGGCTGGGGGCGGGGCCGAGCGGGCGCGGGCCTGGAGTGACAGACTGGGGGCGGGGCCGAGCGGGCGCGGGCCCGGAGTGACAGACTGGGGGCGGGCCCGAGCGGGCGCGGGCCCGGAGTGACAGACTGGGGGCGGGGCCGAGCGGGCGCGGGCCCGGAGTGACAGGCTGGGGGCGGGGCCGAGCGGGCGCGGGCCTGGAGTGACAGGCTGGGGGCGGGGCCGAGCGGGCTCTAGCTCAGAGTGACAGGCTGGGGGGCGGGGCCGAGCGGGCACTAGCTCAGAGTGACAGGCTGGGGGGCGGGGCCGAGCGGGCTCTAGCTCAGAGTGACAGGCTGGGGGCGGGGCCGAGCGGGCTGTAGCTCAGAGTGACAGGCTGGGGGCGGGGCCGAGCGGGCTCTAGCTCAGAGTGACAGGCTGGGGGGCGGGGCCGAGCGGGCACAGGCCTGGAGTGACAGGCTGGGGGGCGGGGCCGAGGGGGCTCTAGCTCAGAGTGACAGGCTGGGGGCGGGGCCAAGCAGGCACAGGCCTGGAGTGACAGGCCGGGGGGGCGGGGCCGAGCGGGCTCTAGCTCAGAGTGACAGGCTGGGGCGGGGCCAAGCGGGCACAGGCCTGGATAGGCTGAGGGGTGGGGCCGAGCGGGCTCTAGCTCAGAGTGACAGGCTGGGGGCGGGGCCAAGCGGGCACAGGCCTGGAGTGACAGGCTGGGAGGCGGGGCCGAGCGGGCTCTAGCTCAGAGTGACAGGCTGGGGGGCGGGGCCGAGCGGGCTCTAGCTCAGAGTGACAGGCTGGGGGCGGGGCCGAGCGGGCTGTAGCTCAGAGTGACAGGCTGGGGGCGGGGCCGAGCGGGCTCTAGCTCAGAGTGACAGGCTGGGGGGCGGGGCCGAGCGGGCACAGGCCTGGAGTGACAGGCTGGGGGGCGGGGCCGAGGGGGCTCTAGCTCAGAGTGACAGGCTGGGGGCGGGGCCAAGCAGGCACAGGCCTGGAGTGACAGGCTGGGGGGCGGGGCCGAGCGGGCTCTAGCTCAGAGTGACAGGCTGGGGGCGGGGCCAAGCGGGCACAGGCCTGGATAGGCTGGGGGGCGGGGCCGAGCGGGCTCTAGCTCAGAGTGACAGGCTGGGGGGCGGGGCCGAGCGGGCTCTAGCTCAGAGTGACAGGCTGGGGGCGGGGCCAAGCGGGCACAGGCCTGGAGTGACAGGGTGGGAGGCGGGGCCGAGCGGGCTCTAGCTCAGAGTGACAGGCTGGGGGCGGGGCCAAGGGGCGCTAGCAGGAACCATGAGCAGGGCAGCTAAGGGGCCCCAACAGGTTTGACTCCCCTACTCATGGCAGCAACCTCACCTGGAGCTGGTGGAGGTGGTGACAAGGATTAACCCTTTGTGTTGGGACATAGATAGGGCCCTATCAAATTCACGGCCCATTTTGGTCAATTTCACAGTCACAGGATTTTAAAAATTGCAAATTTCATTATTTCAGCTACTTAAATCTGAAATTTCACAGCGTTTAATTGTAGGGGTCCTGACCGCAGCGCAGAAGCAAGGATGGCATGGTATGGTACTGCCACCCTTGTGTCTGTGCTGCTGCCACCGCTCTCCAGCCGCCCAGCTGTGAAGGCAGCAGCATGGAAGTACAGGTGGTATGGAATGGTATTGCCACCCTTACTTCTGCACTGTTGCTGGGAGAGTGCTGCCTTCAGAGCTGGGCACCTGGCCAACACAGCTGTGAAGGCAGAACAGAAGTAAGGGTGGCAATACCATGACCCACCTGCAATTCCCTTTTGGGTCAGGACCCCCAATTTGAGAAATGCTAGTCTCCCCCTGTGAGATCTGTATATTACAAGGTAAAAGCTAACAAAAGACCAGATTTTATGGTCCATACTGCGTTTTTCATGGCCATGAATTTGGTAGGGCTTTAGACATAGGACAGGGGATGCTCCCCTCCCTAACTCCTGTGCCCACAAACATCCTGGCAGCTCCTTTGGGAAGATCAGCCTCCAGCAACAGCATGACCTACTCTGCAGCAAAGCATTGTGGGATTTTCCAAGGTCCCACACTGTTGTGGGGTGGAAGCAGGCTCACAGCAGTGACAGCCCCAAGACACATCCCTGCCCGCCTTGCGACACAGTCCGCCCCACGCAGAAAATGGCGAAAAGATCAGGTCAACCCACCCTGCTACCCTGGAGAATGGGTGGAGCCCAAAGCAGACATTCCTCCCCACATTTCAGGCCAATTGCAGAGGCTTGGCCGCAATGACATATTTTTGTGTAGGTCACAGAGAAAGGTTCCAGTGCACGCTTTTTCTTTCCCTTACGGCATTTCAACAGATTTGTTCAGCTTGGTAAGAGTCACCTCCATGGGAAATGGAGCCCTGAAGACAGCCTGTTCCCCTTCACAGAAACCTACTTCCCACCCAGGCAGCGTTTGTGAGGAAAGCGATATTTAGGCCCACAGGATCTGGCGTCAAAAAGTTTGCTCTAAATCTCGTGCCCGCTGGGAAATGCCAGCCCCCTGCATCAACGTTTACAAGCATAAAAACAGACCTCTGTGGAGAGGAGCTGCAGCTCGCTGAGCCCCCTGCCCGTGGAGGAGTTACTGGCTGGCATGGTTTGTTAGTGCCCAGGTTAGCAAGACTGGCGTTCAGCAAGAGAACTGGGGGGCTGGCGGAGGGTGGCAGAGGAGCACTACAATGGAAGAGGATAACGAGCTCTATGAATTCAGTCTATATGTATATTAGTAATGATAACAAATCTACTGGAAAAAAAGCATCATGAGTTTTCCCATCAGAGGGCTGAATGATCCAGCTCTCGGCACAGCCCTGGAAGAATCGCTGTTGTCTCGGGATTGGGAAATCAAAGGTGACATGAAAGCCCTCAGAGCAGCTCCTCAGCAGGTGTAAATATTCACAGCTCCATGAGGATATGGCCCCTTCTTTCAACTGTCTGGAAAAAAACCCTTTCCGAGGGCATAGGCCACCTCCCTTCAGCTCCTCGGAGAGCATTGGGGAGTTTAACTCTGGACACAGAGTAATTCAGGCTCCCTGACAATAGGGAACAGGGGTCACCTGTGGGCCAGAAATAACCCACTGGGGGTGTGAGGGACAGTCTGGATGTGGGAGGGCTCCTGTCCACAGCCAGTGCTAGCACCTGTATAGGTGAAAAACACAGGTGTAGGAGTGGTGCAGATAAAGCCATGTAAGGGCAGAGAGAGGGAAAAGCGGGCACAGCAAAACAGCTCCTCCCTGTGCACCTCAGCCCCCCACTGTTGACTTTACTGGCCACGTTAACTCCCATTACGCCTGCCTGAGAGGATCTAGCTATGGCCAGAGCCGGCTTCTCTCCTGGACTCACAGGGCAGGAGGCTCTGGCTGCAGAATCTCCCTGCCTAAGGCCGTGAGGGGCCAGCAGGAAGGGCAGCCTGGACATTAGAAGAGCAGCAAAAGTCTCCTTGGGAACTCAGTGACTGGGCTCTTGAGAAGGAACGAAATAGCACCAGCACCCAGTCGCTGACCCAGAGGGGAGCCCAGAGCTCTACAGCCAGTCCCTGCTTCAAGGAGCTCAAACTCTCCCAGAGACACGGAAAGTGCCAGACACCTGGAGAGCTGGGGCAGGGGCTCATGGACTGCTGGAGCCTATTACGGGCAGGCCAATGAGGGAGGGAGTCTTAGGAGGGGAAGGCTGGCGCTGGGCGGTTTGACTGCACCCCAAGGACAGCGTAGAAGGTGGCAGGGGTTGGTCTTGGCTTGTGCATCACAAGCAAACTCACACCTGAATAACAGTAGCATTTTGAAGGGGTGATTCCCCCCAGCGGTTAAAACCTTCCCATGTAGACCAGGCCTTTGTGGCGCTTCCCTCAGGAGACAGGACCCTGACTACTCCTAGGGAGCAGGGCTGCACATTACGAGATGTTGGCTCCCCCAAGTCTCTACAGCCTGGAGCTGATCATTAAGGATCAATTCGGCTTCTCTGGCAGAAATGATACAAGCCCTGGATTCACAGTACTTTTCATTACTGCCCACCAACAAAACCACCTTTCCCCCTCACCGTCCCCAAAGCATGCAGGACAGGTCTGCATGGGCCAGCTATTCTCTCGCACTCTCAAAACAAAATAAATAAAAACATTAAGCCAGATGAGCATGTTTATTCTTGACACTGATAAAAATAAGAGGGACTGATTCCAGGCTGTACATGTACTGAGATGTACATGGGATGACTGTCCAAGGACCAGGAACGAGACACATGCTCTGGAGCCAGCTGGCTCTCATGGTGATGCTCGTTTGGAAATGGACATTACTGAAGAAGGGCTAAAGAGGCTGTAAACGTGGCTGCCAAAAGCAAGTAACCAGCATTTGGCCCCTGGACAGTTTCATGGAGGGAAGCAGTTTCAGATGTACCCAGGCAGATAGCCCATCCGCAGGCAACCTGCAGGCCCAGCATATAACACTGCATCTTAGATTGCTTGCATGGCATGCTAGGAACTGTAGTTTCCAGGGGCCACCCCTTTGTAGTAAGAGACCAAAGGTTTGTAAAATACTCCTGAGGGAATTCTGTGCCAAAAAAATTAAAAATTCTGCACACAATATTTTAAAATGCTGCATATTTTATTTCTCAAAAGAAAACAATATAATCACACCATTTTCAATTATTTTGGTAATTTATTTCAAAATACTTGTCAGCAAATAATTGAGAATGGTGTGATTATATTGCATTCTTTTCACAAATAAAATGTGCAGCATTTTGCAGAATTTTACAATTTGTAGGCACAGAATTTTTAATTTTTGGTGCAGACTTCCCTCACGAGGACCAAGGTTAGGTATCAAGTATCAGAGGGGTAGCCATGTTAGTCTGGATCTGTGCAAGCAGCAAAGAGTTCTGTGGCACCTTATAGGCTAACAGATGTGTTGAAGCATGAGCTTTCATGGGTGAAAACCCACTTCATCGGATGCATGTAGTAGAAATTTCCAGAGGCAGCTATAAATATGCAAACCAAAATCAGGGTAGGGATAATGAGGTCAGTTCAATAAGGGAAGATGAGACCCTCTTCTAGCAGTTGAGGTGTGAACCCCAAGGGAGGAAAAACTGCTTTTGGAGTTGGCGAGCCATTCACAGTCTGTATTTAATCCTGAGCGGTCTCTTTGATGGTGTCAAATTTGCAAATGAACTGAAGCTCAACAGTTTCTTTGAAGTCTGGTCCTGAAGTTTTTTTTGCTGCAGGATGGCTACCTTGAAATCTGCTATTGTGTGCTAAGGTTGGGTATGGTGCAATCTTGGTGTGGGCAGCTTGGTTGGGGGGAGGGGATCTGGATGCACAGGAGCTCATTTGGGTGCCAGGTCAATAGGACTCTGCAGGAGAGTCCAGGTGAAGGTGGTTAGGGCTCAGCTGGGGGCGAGTGTCTGGGGTAGGACTCAGTGGGGCATCGGCATGAGGGGGAGTGGGGCTTGGTGGGGTGGGGGTGCACCTGATGCCAGGGGTGAGGCTCAGGAGCATGGGCATTTGGGTGAGGGGCACTCAGCTCTGGGGGGGGAGGGAGGGAGAGGGCTATGGGTATGTTGGCTCCAGATGCAGGGGGGACTCCACGTATGTGTGTGGGGGTGAGGTTTGACAGGGGAGATCCAGATGGAGGTTGGGCAGACGGGGGAGCAGCTCACTGTAGTGACCCCTTGATGTGGCCTTGATCTGACCGAGCCCCAGCTGCTCCATCCAGGGAAGGCAGAGAAGGAACTCTGTCTCCATCCTTTCTCCTCCTTCCCCTCCCCCACATGTCCTTGGGCAGCTAAGGCATCACCAGACCCTCCTTCCTTCCCTTCCCCCCCTCACAGCGACCTACCTCTTCCTCTGGGCCCGAGGGGTGAGCGAGCGCTAGTGCTGCTTCTCTTTGCTTCCCCACAGAAACCATTTTTCCGTGGGAGAGCAAAAAGTCTGTGGGGGAACATGTTTCTCCATGCACTCAGTGGTGCAGAATTCCCCCCCAGGAGTAAAATCTGTGAAGCCCTACAGGGAAAGCAGCCCTCAGGTTTGGAACAACTGCTTTCCTGCCCCAAAGTCTTCAGTAACGTCCATTTCTCAAATATCAGTACATTAGCTTGGGAGAGAGCCAGGGCCACATGTGACAGAGGAATGAGGTATCTCAGACAGGGGAACAGCTATGGGGACAAATCCCCATAACCATCAAAGGTCGGTTACAAGAGACAGTCGACAGGGCAGGCTGGCTCCACTCAAGCTCTGCCATGTGCGCCGCAGCCCTGGGGCTCAGCCCACACAGAGCCCTTTAGGGGCATAGACTGCCCAGCAGCTGAGGCACCACCACCAAGAGGTACAGACACGTGCATAGCCCAGGAGGCCACCGCAATAAGGCTGTCTGTTAAGGCGATGGATGGTGGCTCTCCACATCATAGGAACAAACAATAACAGGGCCTCTGGAGAACATGCACCATGGAAAGGGCCCCTGCTCCAGCCTCTGGCCTTCCTCCCTAATCTCCCCGCATCACAGCCTTGCAAAAGAGGCAGATTGTATACACACAAAACATGACACAAGGGCAGGGTGACACAGACGCAGACTTCATGAGGCACATCTCTCACACACGCACAAACCACAGACCTTTCAACACGTAGCGCAGAATGTTACTGCAGATGGTACTTGATGCTAGCGTCTAACGGAACATGCCATCTAGTGACACTGGGTATTAGAGCATCCCCAGGAGTGAACTCTAAATCAGACAGATTCTATAGTAGAAACAGTAAATAGAAGACTAGGTAGATTACAGGATACGCACCGGTAACCTATGTAATCTATACTGAGTGCATGAAGTACCACACAGAGCACATCTACAGGTACTTTACACCAGACGCTGTCCACTGAGAAACAGAGATGGGAAGAGTCTAATATACAATCTGTACTTTACCCAGACAGCGTCTGGAAGTCAGACCCACCCTGCTGTATGTCACCTCCAAGGCTAGACACCAGATTCACACTAGCTGAACCCCATTTACTCCACTGAAGTTACTCCGGCTTCAGCTGGGGATGAGTGAGCTCAGCAGTTGGCCCTAGTCTATGTAGACACGCTGGGCATGGTTTCTCTCATGTCCAGAGTGTGTATGTACAGGATGATCCATGTCACACACACCCCCACGACTGGTTTTCCATAGGCCCCCCGGTTTTCAAAGCACATGAGACAGCTGCAGACAGATGGGATGGACACACACAGATGTGGGCGGCAGCTCAGTCGCTGCAGTCTAGTTACAGAAATATATAGGAACATTTGGACATTAAAAAAATAGTGATCTAGGTTTATCTGTTATTGCCTGTTTCTTGCCCGGCTGAGTGCACGCTGCAGCAGGCGGATGACACAGCTAATGGTCAGCCTACCTGGCACACCTGCGTGTGCGTGGGGGAAGGGCAGAGGTGCTCTTGCCCGTTGCCATTCTGGTAAAATCTGCATGAATGTGGGGGATGGGAAAAGGATGCCCCTTCCTGTGAGGCCGTGCTGGTGCTTGAGGAGGGTGGTCTCACTGGGCCAGGTGGCTGAAATAGGCACTGGCTTCCAGAAGTAAGGCGTTGGCATAAACCCGGAGGGTGCAGAAGAGGGTGCCGAAGTCCTGAGTGCTGAAGATGGTGTCAGCCAAGGCGAACATGAGCGTGGAGGGGATGAAGCCCCGGCCATACTCCACCATCCAGGTGCCAGCACTCCACTGGACAGCCGTGGCCTCTCCGGCTTGGTGCATTATGGTGTCCCCTGCAGGCAGACAGACAGACAGACATAGCACTGGCCGTTATTCTGAAAAATATTGGTTCCAACATACTGCTCTGGTATGTCTCGAGACAGCACACAGGGCTCTTTGTGGGCCTGATGAACCTCCACTCCCAGCCCGGGATAAGGGGGATGCTTAGCACCATGCTGGAGAGCTGCCAGAGGGGAATGGGGGCAGAGCTAATCCAGAAGCCTGTCCCTGACAGAGCCCAGTACAAGTTGCTTCCAAGGAAGATTGCAAGCGTGTCCCCTGATGTAGAATCATGGAACAGCCTTCCCACAGAGGCAGTTTCCTCCTGATACTCAGTGGTTGGCTCCTGCTCTGAACCAGGTGGCTTTATAACTCTCCCCATGTTTTTTAATCCCACCTGAGGGAGATGTGCTCATTACCCATCAGTGTGTATGCTTTCCTTGAATCCTGCTCAACTCTTGGCCTCCATAAGATCTAGAGGTGTGGTGTTCTGCAGGCTAATCTGCTGTCCCCTGCAAGTTTCCCTCTATCCTGTGGGGCTAACGAAGCTCTAGCCTTATCCGTTCAAATCCGTACATGAAAAGCCCAAGGCAACCAGCCCTGCAGAGGCAGCCACGCAGGGGAGATCTTCGAGCACAAAAGGGTGTGGCTGGTGCTGACAGTGCCAAATGCACTATGGGAGCAGAGTTTTGATAGCCCAGAGACCAGTAACATGTTTAACATGTTTATGGCTGGCATACCAATTGCTACGCTTATTGCTGAAAGCAGCTAAGAGGAGGCCTTTCTGAAACCCTGGCACAACTAACAGACCAGGAGAGGAGGGTGGAGTGAGTGACCTCAAGGAGTAAACATGACCCTCTGCCCTCCTGATTTGAGTTGCTTTTCTGAAGCATACCGTTTTGCGAGTTGGAAAGTCTGGCAATAGTTAACTATTGCTATACAGCCAGTTAACTGATGGAGTTTTCCTGCTTGACTGATGGAAAATTGTCCATCTGACAGGCTGGAAATCTCCACCCTTATCTTGGTTTTTGCTCAGCAGTTTTGTTAATGAACAAACTACTTAATACTAAGAAGTTGGATATAAAAAGAGAAAGAAATCTGAGCTTGATGGATACTTCAATGCCTGGACACCTCTCAAACTTCCCTACAGAAATCTGGCTGGCCACTGGACAGTTGCAGTTCTCCACTCGAGACTGCCTCAAGACCGTGGGTAAATATGCAACTGGGATTTTTTGGGGTGTTTTACCAACCTGTTGTAGATGTTTGTAAGTGCTTAAGACTAAGTAAAGTATAGCTTTAAGCGTGAACACTCTTGTATTGTCCTGTTTGTGCCAGCCACTTATCAGTTGGACAGCTGTGTCGCCACTGATTTATTTCCTGACACCACCTCGCACAGAGTAAGGTTACCAAGAGCTTTGGGTTGAAAGAATCGTGGGTAACAGCACCTGGGTAATAGATTTCACTTCTGGTCATCCCCTCCTTCCACTGCCTGAAGGTCCCCGAGATGATGGTGTCGGAGATGTCAGCCCAGTACCGACCTGCGAGAGAGGCACACAGTGTGAAATCTCAGCACGGCTATGGGGGAAGGTGGGGCCTTAATATCCAGGTCTCCAAAACCTCATGGAACAAATCCACAGCTTGGATCTGGCTGCTTGTCGCATCCCCAGGGGCTCTGCCAAGGACAGGAGCCCACTCAACTGCATGCTGCCACCTTCCTCTCCATGATCGTTTGCCACAGGGAATCAAAGGAAGCAGGGGCTCTGAGGCAACCTTGAGATGCTGGCTGCAGGCTAAAGGGAAAGGGTCTCGAGTTGCTTCTGCCTCCTCCATTCTCGGGGATCCAGCTGCATTCCTCCTCATTTTGGCTCTTGGAGGCAGGAGGGTTCTGCTGATCAGCACACCCTGAGCATGGACCATCAGAGGGACAGGCAGTCAGACATCCTTGGCCAGTGGTCCCTGGAGCCTGGGCTTTTCTCATTAGTCTTGGCTTCACTGCTCAGCAGCTAACATGTGCTGGAGTCAACTACCCCATGGTGAGGAGAGAAATCAGACACAAGACAGACTCCTTCTATGTGCCTCAACATGGTGTCTTTCTGCAAGTGGGTTTACACAGCATTTCTGGGCTGGGGATCCTGAATGCCCAGCCACCCCACTGAAGATGCAACCAAGAGGGATCACGAGGCAGACACACTCCTCTTACCAGACAGGCCATGCTGGGGAGCTACGGACATAAGAATGATCGGAAGCGCTAAATTTTTTCAGCTCAGCCCGACCACAGCTGGCAGGGGGCAGTGGAGAGAAGAGAAGGCACCACAAGCACGTACAAGGACTTGATGGGGAAGAGCCCCATGGAGGGAACAGATTATCGGGGGGAGGTAGGACAAAGGTCTAAAAGGAATGGGATGAAGCCATTTGCTTCAGTCACTTATTAGATTAGAAAAAGCTCAAGGGGACACACTGCAGGGAACAATCCTGTCTTGGCTCTGGAGCGTGTAGATCTCTCTGGGATTCCTCTGGCCAGGCAGGCCGGAAGGCAAGGGCGCTGAGCTGTGTTTGTGTGACACAGTCGAGGAAACACCACGGTTCTTTGTTTTAGTGTAAAAGGTGTTAAAAGGCAGAGAAACACAGCCACAGACAAGCCCCACTTCCCCTGCATCACTGCACTGAGACCAAGATCCCCAATGGCCCCCTAGATGTACTGCCCTCTAAGGACCGTGCAGCGTGTTTGGACCAAGTGCATATTTACGGCAGTTCTTTTAACCCCTTCCATACAGGTGGCTTTCATGCCTAGTGGGGGGTGGGTTGCTTCTATATCTGGGACAGTTCCCCAGATTGACTGTAAAGCTATGAGCTCAGGACCTGAATGCAGGGAGCAACGGAGTCCCTGACCCATGACCCAGTTACTGGGGGCTGGAAGCATGTGTGATCTGCACACATTGTGAAAGCAGCTCAGTCTGTGCCCTGGAGAGCAAAAGACTATGAAATCTGCATCTCCCTCCCACCCGGCTGCTTGCAAGGTGGGATGAGATTTTCCAGCCCTCTACAGGCTGAGCCCTGGGGGAAAGGTTCTGCCTCCATCCTCAGCGAACACGACCCCAGAGACTGCAGAGCTAGGGTCATGCCTACAGCACTCGGGGCTGGGGTGCAAGAACCCGAGTTGGAGATCAAAGTGAGCTCCAAACACTGGATACCCAATAGCAGCCCCTCAACCTGAGCCTCTCTGCTTGAATGTACCCGAGCCCTGCTTACCTGAGTGCCCCCCGGTGTCGATGGCCGTCCCGAAGAGCAGCACGTACTCAGTGAGCGAGGCATGGAGCAGGCACATGGAGCCCATCCACCCGCCCGCGTTGACAAAGAGCCACTGCAGGTCCTCGTCCGGCAGGATGTGGCCTGGGTGCTTCTTCCGCAGCTCCACAATGATCTTGGAGAAGGCCTGCTCATGGTCCAACCCTGCAGCACCAAGAAACCCGGGCAAAGTCAGCGCCCCCAGGATGGCCATGGCCCCGTCACTTCCCTGGCTCCCACCAATAGGAGACACCAAATTTAGAATAAAGAAAAGGAGGACTTGTGGCACCTTAGAGACTAACAAATTTATTAGAGCATTTATTAGAGCTACAGCTCGCTTCAGCGGATGCATGCCGTGGAGAAGACTGTGGGGAGATTTATATACACAGAGAGCATAAATGGGGGCCCTGGCTTCACGGGGGGAATAAGACATTAGGGATGGGAGCGAACATGTCCCCCCGCCATCGATTCCCTGCCCCTTCCCCCGGGCAGGCAGCCCATGACCCCGTCCCGCCGGCTGAGAGGCTGGGTCCCAGTGTCACACCCACCAGGCAATGGGCACCTGGCACGACCCGGTGCAGCTGCGCCCCAGGGGCTACCGGGGAACCCACAGGCCCGCCCCAGGCTTGGCCAACAACTCACACGTGGCTCTCCCCGCCAGGGCCCCCCACCCCATAGGTCCCCCCGCACATTACCCCCCGTCCCGTGGGTCCTCCTTATATCCCCGCCGTGCTACCCCACCGCCCCATGGGTCCCACCTCCTCAGAGCCACACATCTCCCCGGCCCCCCCAGGAGCCCCCCCGCGTTACCCCCCAGCCCCCGTCCCATCGGTGTGTCCCGTGGGCCCCGCGCCCGGACCCACCCGCGTGGCGCCGGCCGAGCTCCGCGATCTCCTCGGGCCGGAACTCGAAGGGGCGGGAGGCGACCCAGCTCCGCAGCCCCTGGGCCAGCAGCGCCAGGCCCAGCAGCGCCAGCCCGGCCCGCAGCGCCCGCGACCCCAGCGCCCGCATCCCGCGCGCCCCACGCCGCACGCCGCCGCGGCGCGCGCCGGGCCTCGCCGGGGGAGGGGACCGCCCGCTCCGCGCCAGCCAATGGGACCGCTCGGGGCCCAGGGCACCGACCAATCACAGCGCGCAGGGCCACTCCATGGGGCGGGGCGGGGCGGGGCGGGGCGGAGCGGGCGCTGCCCCGAGGAGCGGGTGGGGGCGGGGCCGAGCGGGCACAGGCCTGGGGTGACAGGCTGGGGGCGGGGCCGAGCGGGCTCTAGCTCAGAGTGACAGGCTGGGGGCGGGGCCGAGCGGGCACTAGCTCAGAGTGACAGGCTGGGGGCGGGGGCCGAGCGGGCACTAGCTCAGAGTGACAGGCTGGGGGCGGGGCCGAGCGGGCTCTAGCTCAGAGTGACAGGCTGGGGGGCGGGGCAGAGTGGGCACTAGCTCAGAGTGACAGGCTGGGGGCGGGGCCGAGCGGGCTCTAGCTCAGAGTGACAGGCTGGGGGCGGGGCCGAGCGGGCTCTAGCTCAGAGTGACAGGCTGGGGGCGGGGCCGAGCGGGCGCGGGCCTGGAGTGACAGGCTGGGGGCGGGGCCGAGCGGGCTCTAGCTCAGAGTGACAGGCTGGGGGGCGAGGCCGAGCGGGCACAGGCCTGGGGTGACAGGCTGGGGGCGGGGCCGAGCGGGCTCTAGCTCAGAGTGACAGGCTGGGGGCGGGGCCGAGCGGGCTCTAGCTCAGAGTGACAGGCTGGGGGCGGGGCCGAGCGGGCACTAGCTCAGAGTGACAGGCTGGGGGCGGGGCCGAGCGGGCTCTAGCTCAGAGTGACAGGCTGGGGGGCGGGGCCGAGCGGGCACAGGCCTGGGGTGACAGGCTGGGGGCGGGGCCGAGCGGGCTCTAGCTCAGAGTGACAGGCTGGGGGCGGGGCCGAGCGGGCTCTAGCTCAGAGTGACAGGCTGGGGGCGGGGCCGAGCGGGCACTAGCTCAGAGTGACAGGCTGGGGGGCGGGGGCCGAGCGGGCACTCGCTCAGAGTGACAGGCTGGGGGGCGGGGCAGAGTGGGCACTAGCTCAGAGTGACAGGCTGGGGGCGGGGCCGAGCGGGCTCTAGCTCAGAGTGACAGGCTGGGGGCGGGGCCGAGCGGGCTCTAGCTCAGAGTGACAGGCTGGGGGCGGGGCCGAGCGGGCGCGGGCCTGGAGTGACAGGCTGGGGGCGGGGCCGAGCGGGCTCTAGCTCAGAGTGACAGGCTGGGGGGGCGGGGCCGAGCGGGCACAGGCCTGGGGTGACAGGCTGGGGGCGGGGCCGAGCGGGCTCTAGCTCAGAGTGCCAGGCTGGGGGCGGGGCCGAGCGGGCTCTAGCTCAGAGTGACAGGCTGGGGGCGGGGCCGAGCGGGCACTAGCTCAGAGTGACAGGCTGGGGGGTGGGCCGAGCGGGCTCTAGCTCAGAGTGACAGGCTGGGGGGCGGGGCCGAGCGGGCACAGGCCTGGGGTGACAGGCTGGGGGCGGGGCCGAGCGGGCTCTAGCTCAGAGTGACAGGCTGGGGGCGGGGCCGAGCGGGCTCTAGCTCAGAGTGACTGGCGGGGGGGGGGGCCGAGCGGGCACTAGCTCAGAGTGACAGGCTGGGGGGCGGGGCCGAGCGGGCACTCGCTCAGAGTGGACAGCTGGGGGCGGGGCCGAGCGGGCACTAGCTCAGAGTGAAGGCTGGGGGGCGGGCCGAGCGGGCTCTAGCTCAGAGTGACAGGCGGGGCCGAGCGGGAGAGGGCCTGAGTGACAGGCTTGGGGGCGGGTCGGAGCGGGCGCTGCCCGAGGAGCGGTGGGGGCGGGGCCGAGCGGGCCAGGCTGGGGTGACAGGCTGGGGGCGGGGCCGAGCGGCTTAGCTCAGAGTGACATGCTGGTGGGCGGGGCCGAGCGGGCTCTAGCTCAGAGTGACAGGCTGGGGGCGGGGCCGAGCGGGCTCTAGCTCAGAGTGACAGGCTGGGGGCGGGGCCGAGCGGGCGCGGGCCTGGAGTGACAGGCTGGGGGCGGGGCCGAGCGGGCTCTAGCTCAGAGTGACAGGCGGGGGCGGGGCCGAGCGGGCACAGGCCTGGGGTGACAGGCTGGGGGCGGGGCCGAGCGGGCTCTAGCTCAGAGTGAAGGCTGGGGGCGGGGCCGAGCGTGCTCTAGCTCAGAGTGACAGGCTGGGTTCGGGGCCGAGCGCACTATCTCAGAGTGCAGGCTGGGGCGGGGCCCGCGGGCTCTAGCTCAGAGTGCGGCTGGGGGGCGGGGCCGAGCGGGCACAGCCTGGGGTGACAGGCTGGGGCGGGCCGAGCGGGCTCTAGCTCAGAGTGACAGCTGGGGGCGGGGCCGGCGGGTCTCTAGCTCAGAGTGACAGGCTGGGGGCGGGGCCGAGCGGGCACTACTCAGAGTGACAGGCTGGGGGCGGGGCCGAGCGGGCACTCGCTCAGAGTGACAGGCTGGGCGGGGCCGGCGGGCACTAGCTCAGAGTGACAGGCTGGGGGCGGGGCCGAGCGGCTCTAGCTCAGAGTGACAGGCTGGGGGCTGGGCCGAGCGGCGCGGGCCTGGAGTGACAGGCTGGGGGCGGGGGAGCGGGCGGCGCTGCCCCGAGGAGCGGGTGGGGCGGGCCGAGCGGGCACAGGCCTGGGGTGACATGCTGGGGCGGGGTGCGAGCGGCTCTAGCTCAGAGTGACCGGCTGGGGCGGGGCCGAGCGGGCACTAGCTCAGAGTGACCAGGCTGGGGCGGGGCCGAGCGGGCACTAGCTCAGAGTGACAGGCTGGGGCGGTGCCAGAGCGGGCTCTAGCTCAGAGTGACGCGGGGGGGCGGGCAGAGTGTGCACTAGCTCATGACAGGCTGGGGGCGGGGCGCCGAGCGGCTCGATCTCATAGTGACAGGCTGGGGCGGGCGAGCGGGCTCTAGCTCAAGTGACAGGCTGGGGCGGGCCGAGCGGTTCGCGTGCCTGGAGTGACAGGCTGGGGCGGGCGCGGCGGCTCTAGCTCGAGTGACGGCTGGGGGGCGTGCCGCGCGGGCACAGGCCTGGGGTGACAGGCTGGGGCGGGGCCGAGCGGGCTCTAGCTCGAGTACAGGCTGGGGGCGGGGCCGAGCGGGCTCTGCTCAGAGTGGACAGGCTGGGGGCGGGCCGAGCGGGCCATAGCTCAGAGTGACAGGCTGGGGGCGGGGCCGAGCGGGCTCTAGCTCAGAGTGACAGGCTGGGGGCGGGGCCGAGCGGGCACAGGCCTGGGGTGACAGGCTGGGGGCGGGGCCGAGCGGGCTCTCTCTCAGAGTGACAGGCTGGGGGCGGGGCCGAGCGGGCTCTAGCTCAGAGTGACAGGCTGGGGGCGGGGCCGAGCGGGCACTAGCTCAGAGTGACAGGCTGGGGGGCGGGGCCGAGCGGGCACTCGCTCAGAGTGACAGGCTGGGGGGCGGGGCCGAGCGGGCACTAGCTCAGAGTGACAGGCTGGGGGGCGGGGCCGAGCGGGCTCTAGCTCAGAGTGACAGGCGGGGGCGGGGCCGAGCGGGCGCGGGCCTGGAGTGACAGGCTGGGGGCGGGGCCGAGCGGGCGCGGGCCTGGAGTGACAGACTGGGGGCGGGGCCGAGCGGGCTCTAGCTCAGAGTGACAGGCTGGGGGCGGGGCCGAGCGGGCGCGGGCCTGGAGTGACAGGCTGGGGGCGGGGCCGTGCGTGCGCGGGCCTGGAGTGACAGTCTGGGGGCGGGGCCGAGCGGGCGCGGGCCCGGAGTGACAGACTGGGGTCGGGGCCGAGCGGGCGCGGGCCTGGAGTGACAGGCTGGGGGCGGGGCCGAGCGGGCGCGGGCCTGGAGTGACAGACTGGGGGCGGGGCCGAGCGGGCTCTAGCTCAGAGTGACAGGCTGGGGGGCGGGGCCGAGCGGGCGCGGGCCTGGAGTGACAGGCTGGGGGCGGGGCCGAGCGGGCGCGGGCCCGGAGTGACAGACTGGGGGCGGGGCCGAGCGGGCGCGGGCCTGGAGTGACAGGCTGGGGGCGGGGCCGAGCGGGCGCGGGCCTGGAGTGACAGGCTGGGGGCGGGGCCGAGCGGGCTCTAGCTCAGAGTGACAGGCTGGGGGCGGGGCCGAGCGGGCGCGGGCCTGGAGTGACAGGCTGGGGGCGGGGCCGAGCGCGGCGCGGGCCTGGAGTGACAGACTGGGGGCGGGGCCGAGCGGGCTCTAGCTCAGAGTGACAGGCTGGGGGCGGGGCCGAGCGGGCGCGGGCCTGGAGTGACAGGCTGGGGGCGGGGCCGAGCGGGCGCGGGCCTGGAGTGACAGGCTGGGGGCGGGGCCGAGCGGGCGCGGGCCCGGAGTGACAGACTGGGGGCGGGGCCGAGCGGGCGCGGGCCTGGAGTGACAGGCTGGGGGCGGGGCCGAGCGGGCGCGGGCCTGGAGTGACAGACTGGGGGCGGGGCCGAGCGGGCTCTAGCTCAGAGTGACAGGCTGGGGGCGGGGCCGAGCGGGCGCGGGCCTGGAGTGACAGGCTGGGGGCGGGGCCGGCGGGCGCGGGCCCGGAGTGACAGACTGGGGGCGGGGGCCGAGCGGGCGCGGGCCTGGAGTGACAGGCTGGGGGCGGGGCCGAGCGGGCGCGGCCTGGAGTGACAGACTGGGGGCGGGGCCGAGCGGGCTCTAGCTCATGACAGGCTGGGGGCGGGTCCGTAGCGGCGCGGGCTGGAGTGACAGCTGGGCGGGCCGAGCGCGCGGCCCGGAGTGACAGACTGGGGCGGGGCCGACGGCGCGGGCCTGGAGTGACAGGCTGGCGGGGCCGCGGGCGCGGGCCTTGATGACAGGCTGGGGCGGGGCCGAGCGGGCTCTAGCTCAGAGTGACAGGCTGGGGCGGGGCCGAGCGGGCGCGGGCCTGGAGTGACAGGCTGGGGGCGGGGCCGAGCGGGCGCGGGCCTGGAGTGACAGACTGGGGGCGGGGCCGCGCGGGCTCTAGCTCCGAGTGACAGGCTGGGGGCGGGGCCGAGCGGGCGCGGGCCTGGAGTGACAGGCTGGGGGCGGGGCCGAGCGGGCGCGGGCCTGGAGTGACAGGCTGGGGGCGGGGCCGAGCGGGCGCGGGCCCGGAGTGACAGACTGGGGGCGGGGCCGAGCGGGCGCGGGCCTGGAGTGACAGGCTGGGGGCGGGGCCGAGCGGGCGCGGGCCTGGAGTGACAGACTGGGGGCGGGGCCGAGCGGGCTCTAGCTCAGAGTGACAGGCTGGGGGCGGGGCCGAGCGGGCGCGGGCCTGGAGTGACAGGCTGGGGGCGGGGCCGAGCGGGCGCGGGCCCGGAGTGACAGACTGGGGGCGGGGCCGAGCGGGCGCGGGCCTGGAGTGACAGGCTGGGGGCCGGGCCCGGGCGGGCGCGGGCCTGGAGTGACAGGCTGGGGGCGGGGCCGAGCGGGCGCGGGCCTGGAGTGACAGACTGGGGGCGGGGCCGAGCGGGCGCGGGCCCGGAGTGACAGACTGGGGGCGGGGCCGAGCGGGCGCGGGCCCGGAGTGACAGACTGGGGGCGGGGCCGAGCGGGCGCGGGCCTGGTGTGACAGGCTGGGGGCGGGGCCGAGCGAGCGCGGGCCTGGAGTGACCGGCTGGGGGCGGGGCCGAGCGGGCGCGGGCCTGGAGTGACGGGTGGGGGGGCGGGGCGGTGACAGGCCCCAGAGAAGGGGCGGGTCTCGCTCGCCGCAGGTCTGGGCGGAGGGTTCAGAGCGGCCGCTCCCGGCTCGGCGTGGGGGGGAGGGAACGTGGCGGCGCGTACGCAGTGACGTAGAGCACGTGCCCCCCTCTGCCACCGCCCCTTTAACGGCGGGGTCACGTGCCGGGGGCGGGGAGTCACGTGACGCGGAAGCGGTGGCGGGCTCGATGGAGGCGCGCTCGGAGGTCGAGAGTTCGGGGCCCGGCGGGGCGCGCCCGGCGGTCGGGTCCTTCCAGCCCAGCGGTAGGAGGGGGGCTCGCCCCGCCCGGTCCCCCCTCGCCCCCCTTCCCACCCCGGTCCCCCCAAGTGCCCCTCCCCCTGGTGCCCGGTCCCTTTTCATCATCCCAGTGCCCCTCCCCCAAGTTTCTTGTCCTCCCACTGCTCCTCTCCCTAGTGCCCGGTCCCCCGTTGTCCCCCCAGTGCCCTGACACCCTCCCCGCCTGGCCCCCAAACCTCCCTCGTGCTTGGCATGCCCCATTCCCCCCACGTACCCGTCCCTCCATTCCCCATCGCTCCCCCAGCACCAACATGCCCCCCAGTGATGACATCACCCTCCCATCTCCCCAGCGTTTCCCCCTAGCTCCTGGTACCCCCAGCCCAGCCCCCCATCATCGCCCCGCAGTGCCCAGCCCCCCCCCCGTCCCGGTCATCCCAGCCGCTTCTCTCACTGAACAGCAATGGGGAAGGATTTCATTTCCCCCGTAAAACATGAGGCCCTTTGTGTGGAGCAGGGCGGGTTGTGGGAGGAACGGGAGTGAGGCTCTGCTCCTCTGCCAGGTGTTACCCTAGACACCCTCCCCATCTGCCTGTGCGGGTTGGGTCGGTGTCTGGGCCGCGGGGATGTTCAGCACAGATGCATACGGATCAGTTACTTGAGCTGCAGGGTGGAGGTGATGGCGCCTTAGAAGAGCATTTCCCAGCGCAGCAGGTTCTACCGCCTTAATGTCTCTGATCCCTTCCTCCCCCAGAGCACCAGCACGTCCGCTATAACCCCCTGAGGGATGACTGGGTGCTGGTGTCCGCCCACCGGATGAGGCGTCCCTGGCAGGGGCAGGTGGAGAAACCCCCGCCAGAGGACGTCCCTCGCTGTGACCTGTCCAACCCGCTGTGCCCTGGAGCAGTGCGAGCCAACGGGGAGGTATTGCGCCAGGCGGGTGGGGGAGTGGAGCTTGGCCCTTGGGGACCTCCCAGCAAGTGACCACCAATGAATGGAGCTGTGCCTGTGTGTGGGAGAAGGGTATCACTAGTCGGGTTAACAGCTGGGGGCAGAGAGTGGGAGTGACTCGTCCTGGGTCATGCAGACTAACACAGCTGCTACTCTGAAAGCTGCAGAGAATCTGTGGCAGAGCTGAGAACAGAACCCAGGAGTCCTGGCTCCCAGCCCCTGCACTGCTCCAGCCCGCTAGACCCTACTCTGCTCCCAGGGCTGGGAATAGAAGCCAGGAGTTCTGGCTCTCAGCCACGACTTACTAGATTCCACACCTGGCATCCTCTCAGTGGGAGAGCCGTGAGCGTCCATGGGCATTAGCGTCACCGTTGGCATGTTTGACCCCCAGAAGAAAGCTCGTTAGGCTGCTGGCAGATCCCCATCAAGCATGTTGGAATCTCGGCGTGCTCCTCGATGTGTGTAAATTCCCACCTGTGGAGATTGGCATGTCCCCCGGGCCAGGTGGCTCAGGGGGATGGATCTGGGACATGGAGCTTTTCCTTCCGAAGGGAAGCCCCGTTGCTCAGCCGTAGCCCTGGAAATGGGCTGGAGGAACCCAGTTTATCCATCCCCTCTAGCTCTCTGCATTTCCCAGTGGTTTGTGGCTGGTTATCTCTTCTCCTCCTCTCCCCCACGCCACCATCTCCTGAGAGCCAGGAATTCCTGCAGAGAGCGCTGCCCTCAGGCCCCTGCTGGGAGCCCCTTGTCAAGAACAGCAGGGCTTGGGTAGTGCAGGCCCATAGATGGCCAGAGTGTGTGTGTGTGCGTGGGGGGAGGGGTGGTCCTAGCCCACCATGCCCCTCTGAAAGGCTCTCCATGGGCGGGTGGGCTCTGCATGGGAGGCTGTAGCGGGCATTTCTTTCTCTAGTGTGCCCCTTGCTAGTCTGGGAGCCTCCGTGCTGTTCTCTTGAGTCCTTTGGGCTGCACTGAGCGGCGCAGGAAAGCCCAAGCGCCAGGCCCAGTGCTGAGCACAGCTCCTTTGCTCCTGGATTCGTGGATGGGGGGAACAGGTCCCATGTGCAGAGGGAAGGGTGCAGGCCTCCCCCCACCCCTGACTTGGGATCGCTCTCCCTGCCCCCAAGCGTGTATGGGGAGCAAAGGAGGGGGCCCCCCGAGGCAGCGGGAACAATCCCCTCTGGAGGGGCGTGCCTCACTGCAGTGCATTCTGGGCATCCTTCTCTTCCCCCTCCCCCACACATGGCTCTGATGGACAGTGGCCATGGCAGGAAGGGGCTCCAGGCCTGTGAGCTGTGGGTATGCCAGGGTTGTGGGTTAGGATACTTGCAGCTCTGGTGTGGTGTGGACTCAGGGGCTCCTGGCTGCCTTCTCTCATGAGCCCTGGGGCCCTGCCCTCATAACCCGCCTGTCATTCTCTTGGTAAAGGTGAATCCGCAGTACACGAGCACGTTTGTCTTCGACAATGACTTCCCAGCACTGCAGCCGGATGCCCCAGAACCCGGTAAGGGCCCCTGAGGTGCTCACCTGTCCTGAGAGGCCAGCCCCGGAACCCGGGCACGCCCCCTGCAGAGCTCACCTGCCCGGGGAGCCCGGCCCCTGTGATAAGCCCCAGAACCTGGGCACGCCCCCTGCAGAGCTCACCTGCCCCGAGATCCCGGCCCCTGCGACCAGCCCCGGAACCCGGGCATGCCCCCTGCCGGGCTCACCTGCCCCGAGAGCCTGGCCCCTGTGGCCAGCCCCGGAATCTGGGAATGCCCCCTGAGGTGCTCATTGCTGGTGTGATTGTGTGTGTTGTCTTAGTCGGGGCCTGGGGCTGGAGCTGTGGTTGGGACCGAGGGGCAGTGGTGGTGCTATGTGTGCAGGGGGAGTTCCAAGCTGGCGTAGCAGGAGAGGCGGCGGGTCGGGATTGAGGGATGTTGGCGGAGCCGGGCAGGCAATGCTTGCGCTGCGTTAGGTTCGGTCTGGTGCTGCTCATCCTTGACCCTGATTGTTCCCACTCGCCGTCCATCTCTGGCTCATTCCTCTCTCTCCTTCCCCAGACGCCTGCAGCCACCCCCTGTTCCGAGCAGCATCTGCCCGAGGAGTTTGGTAAATGAAGCCTAAAGGCCTTGGCTGAGGCCATTAATCCCTTAGGGGCCTAATGCCAAATGCAGCGCTCGAGTAGAATGAGGGAGCAGTGTTATCCCTAGGCTGCTCTGGGGCCCTGCAGCTCGGTAGGGTGTCTAGCTGGCCCCGGCCCCCATCCTGCCTGGTTCCCTGCTTCGGATTGGAAGGGACGGCGCTCCACACGCGGCCTCAGGACGTGTGCGGAGTGGGGTCTTCTGTATGGACGCTTTTCTTGCCTTTGGTTCCCTTCCCAGGCACGTCTCCTGTCCACTGTCCTCTCCAGCTGGGTCCTGGCAGGAAAATCACATGGTGGTGCCGTCCCCGCAGGGGTTAACGCCATGGGGCATTTGAAAACTATTTCCTTCACCTCACAACCTCTTGCTGGCTCCCAGATTCCAGCCCTGGCTCTGCCACCACCCTGCTGGTGACCCTGGGCAAGTCACCTGCCCTCTCTGGGCCCTGTTAAATAGGGGCAATGCTGCTGCCTTACCCGCTGCTCCCAGGGTGGAGGGGATGGGGGAGCATGGGTTTGCGAGGCTGAGTGCATTCACGCTTAGAAACACTGGCAAGTAGCCCAGCGTCTCCATCGCTTTGGGTCAGACCCGCTGTTCTGGGTGTGTAGGAACGTGGGGGAGCTGTGAGAGGAGAAGGAGACCTATGATGAGGCCATCCTGGGTGGTGGTGGTGGGCCTGCCTCTGTCTCTGTGGCCTGCTCAGTCTGGGGCCTCTCTGTGGAGCTGCCTCGGGTGGGGCTGAGGGCTGAGTGCCAGCTGCAGTGACCGCTTGTTGTGGGGCTGGATTGCTGGCACTGCAAGGGTCAATGCCCTGCAGGCCCATTGGGGGAGGCTGGGGGGAGGGGTGACTGGGCTGTAGCGACGGAGACACCTTCCTCTTCACCCCGCCATCCCCACCCCCAGGGCTCGTGCACTCACAGCCGTCTCTCCCTCCATCTCACAGCAAGGTCATGTGCTTCCATCCTTGGTCTGACCTGACACTGCCGCTCATGTCGCTGGCAGAGATCCGGGCAGTGATTGACAAGTGGGCGGAGCTCACGGCGGAGCTGGGCGCTTCCTATCCCTGGGTGCAGGTCAGTGCCACCTCCCACCCCCCTCCAGTGCGGTGGTGGGGAAGGGTCCTGCAGGGGTGCAGCATTGTCAGCGGCAGGCCAACCCCCCGTAGATGCATTGCACCCTCTAAGGGTGGGTGAGGAGTGTGCAGGCTCCGGGCACGTGCATATAGGCGTGGGGGGATCAGACAGCTGGCAGCTCCTCACATCAAGCTGCAAGCTGTGACGTGCCCGGATATATGCGTCTCTGAGTGGCATTCAGTGCTCTCCACCTGCTGCAGGGGGTTAGTTTCTGAACGACTTTCCTCCAACGTGGGGCAAGGCTCTGCGTAGCTAGGGGGTGCTGTCGCCATCGCGTGGGCTCTAGCAGTGAGGAGCCAGGATTCCTGGGTTCTAGTCCACTGGCTCACCTGTGTGACGGCTCTGTGCCTCGGTAGCCGTACCTGTGAAATCGGGAGAATAACCCACACCTTCCCAGAGCATGGTTGTGAGGCCGAATCCATTAACGCTGGTGCAGCATCGGGCGCTGCTGAGAGCCAAATGGTAGCGGGCGTGTTATGAGCCTCTCATGCCCCTGCTGTGCCCCCTTGCTGTTCCCCACCTGCCCCCCATGGTCTGCGCTGGGCAGAGTGTCTGCAACGTCACCAGTTTTGTATCCCAGCCAGAGTGGTGCTGCCGTCAAGTTGTTGTGCCTACTGGTCTGGAGAGCCAGACCAAGCTTCCTCTCAGTTCTCTGGGTCCTCACTAATTCACTGGTGACCGGGTCCCTGCGCCCCCTCGCTCCCAGCCTGAGACTTTCCCCATGCTGCTAGACCACTGCCTTTGGCTCAGGGCTCCCCTCTCCATTGGTCATGTGCGCTCCCAGGGTCTAAGGAGAGAGAACCTTCCTCTGCCCGTATGGAAGAGTCTGATCTAGAGCAAAGGGATTCTGCAGTACATCCATTGAGCTTGGTTGGCCTCCTTCCCCATCCACCTGGGGTCTTGGAGTCTCACTACATCTGTGCATCGAACCGCTCTGCCCAGAGGCTGGTCACTGTCACTATCACCCCCCAAGTGGTTGATAGGGAAACTGAGGCACAGAGCGGGTGAGTGACTTGCAAAGGCCTTTCAGGGGCAGAGGAGGGAATAGGACCATGGAGTCCAAATTCTCAGGGCAGTGCTTCAACTGCTCGGCTGTGCTTCCTTGCCAGCAGCTACCGACAGCTGACGTTAGAATAGTCCCAAGAGCTTCTTTTCCCTTCTCTCTGCAGATATTTGAGAACAAAGGGGCCATGATGGGCTGCTCCAACCCTCATCCTCATTGCCAGGTAAGGGAGCCAGCTGCTCACATTCCGGGGACTGTGCCATGGGTTGGGGTGGGTGGGTGGGTTGTGTTATGGGAAGGGGTGTCCCAGCACCCTCCTGCTCCTCCCTTGGTTGTCTCTGAAAAGTGACCCTTGTCAGCCCTGCTGGCAGAGCCTCCAGCTTTGCAATGTTCAAATCGCTCTTGTGGGCATCTCCTTCAACAAATGTGTGTTTAAAACTCTCCTTTGCGACATCTGAGCTGTCCAGACAGCAATGCAGGGCTAGCCATGGAGTCTGAATCCTAACCCATGTCTGCCTCTTTGCCCCCGATGCTTCCCATTTTCTCGTGTCTGGTCTGTTCTCACTTGGCAGCCAAGTCCATCATCTAGGGCCCCGATGCTGCAGATGGGCTGGTGGAGGGTTGACCTCACCCTGGTATCTGATTGCCACTCCTCTGCCCAGGGACCTGCCTCCTGCATGGGGTGATGGGCTGAGCATTGTGTCAGGTGGTGCTGTTTTGCACAGCCACTTTTCTGACTAGGTTTTGCTTCAGCCTCTCCCTCCCCCTGAGAGCCAGAGGTGACAGCACTGAGCTAGTTCACTGGGTGGGCGGTGAAACTGACCAGCTGCGAAGTGAAACTGACCGGTGCCATCTCCCTGTCCAAACCCAGGGCAGGGCGAAAAGAAAAGGGCGAGCGTCACCAGTGCGAAGTGAACCAGACTCGGGATTCCCTCAGCCTCCTTGGTCCCAGGCACTGACAGCCCAGCCGAGGGACTGCCCTAATCTCACACGTACAATCCTCTCAGTGTACGTTCTGATATGGGAGCTGCTTAGTGCACCCTGTTGGGTCAGGGTTAAGATTGTGTGGCCCATAAATGCATCTTCCCATTTGTTCCTCCTAAACTCTCTGGATGCCCGGGTAACTTTTTGTGGGTTGATTCCTACCCGGTGTAGATCTTGACTTAGCTAACTTGACTTCAAAGGGGCATGCCTCTTCATGCCAGTTGAAGATCTGGCCTTGTATGTGGGCCACGGGTTATGTTCCCCTCTCACAAAACACGTCGATTCTCCCTGTTCTGTTTTGTTTGGCAGCAGGGGGGACAGCTGTAGCAGTAACTAGAAAGGAGTTAATAGAACTTCATAGCCACTGTGAGGGACCCTACAATGACGAAACCCTGGAAGTGCACACGGTTACTGGTTGAAATCGCACTTTGTGCAAAGCAGATACCTTGTAAAAATCTAAAACCTCTTTGCTGTCCATCTTCAAAAAATATTTTTCTCATTGAGAGCAACTCCCCTCCCCAGCCTTTTCTAGTCTGGGAAATGTTACGGATGCATTTACACTTCACGATGATGCTCATTGTATGTTTTCGGCTGTTTAGCCTCAGCCAATTTTACCATCAGGTGGCAGCATAAACCTGCAACTGGCTTCTTCTGGCTGTTCCAGGTTCTGCTTTTTCTGAGCAACCTCCCCAATCCGTCCCTCCTCCAACCTTGTGCCTGTGCTGGGAGGTGGGGAGGCCTCTGCCGAATAGAGCGGTTTGAGGGGGAGATTGTAGCATCCGCTTGGGAGCATTTTAAGTGGGGAGCATATGAAGCGATCCTTCCTGGTGCTGCCAGAGAGCTGCTGAGGCCTCTACCCTTGGGATACAGCTGCGAGCGAAAGGCCCTTTAACTTCCAAAGCTGTCTCTCCGGCTCTGGCTAGCCTCAGCCCTTAGTGTAGCCCTGCCAGCTATTGCGGGGCAGGGTGGGCTTTCCTGCCCCCCCCACCTCCCTGGGGGGCCCACTGCTAGCCCACAGGGTGCCATCTTCTGCCTCAGCCCTCCCGGCGGAGCTGCTTCCCAGCTGGCAACCCAGCCCCGCGCTAGCTGTGTGGGGAGAGACTTCTGGAGCTCCCCCGGTGACTCTCTGGGGATGGGGGATGTGCCATCTGCACCTGTCCAGGGAGCCAGCGGAGTGTCCCCGTGAGGAATGGTGATGCCAGCTCCCTAGAGTAGGGAGAGTGCCCAGGGAAACCCCTTAACTGCTATAGGGTCTGCTGTAATCTGCTCCCCGGTGCCCTCAGTCCACCAGGGGCAGGATGCTTCAGGGGCCTGTTGCTGGTCAGGTGTCCACTGCAGCCCTGCCTGCCAAACGGCATCTAAAGATCCCACCTCAAGCCCCACTGTGCGCATAGAAATCCCCCCAGTTACAGCCCCCAAGCAGGGTTCATGCCGGGCTGCTGAGATGCTCCCTGCAGCTCTGGCTGGCTGCAGTTCAGCACAGGTGGGTGTCTGGCACCCCCTGGATGCTACAGCAATGGGCACCCAGTAAAGAAAGGGGCACGGAATGGGGGGAGCTTTTCTGTCTCCTGTACAGGAATCACGCAGTCCCGAGGGGCTGGGCCTGGCTGAGTAGCCGGCTCCCGGATCTCCCATCCTCCATTGGTCTCATGGGTTGTGCCCAGTGACTCGGGTGAAATGCTGAGAGGGGCATTCTGTGGGGAGGGCCTCGGGGCTGGGGCTGCGGAGTTTGTTCAGGGCTTGGCTTCTTCTTACCTGGTGATGAGCTGGAGGGAGGCCAGGGAAAAGCCATCGATCAATGGGGCTGATTTGAGGGGATTGGGAGGAAAATCTGCCAGACTTGGCCCCGTGGCAGCTCGGGGAGCATCTGTCACACAGACATCCAGGAATGGCAGGGCGTGGGGCCTGTCATGGGAAGGTGCCAGCGAAACACCTGCAGAGCTCAATCTTATCGAAGGGAAGGATACGGGCTCGCTGGCTTGTAGTCTGAGAGTGCCTACGCAGGAGAAGATTTATTGTAGCAGAGCCTCCTTTATCCGAGTCAAAGGCAGAAAAAGATCCAGGGGCTGGAAGCTGATCTCTAGGAGTGAGGGTGATGAGCCATGGGACTGGTGCCTCTACAGACAGGGGGGGTACTTCCAATGGAGAGTTGGCATCTCTCAGATTTCCACTCCAGCCCAGTCACATGCTCTTGGGCTGTACGTGAGGATCTCTGGGTGGGGCTCTCTGGCCTGGGTTATGCGGGAGGTCCAAACAGGTGATCACAGCGGTCGCTGGGGCCCCAACATTTGACTCTAGTTTCTGAGGATTCCTAGGGAACAGTGCAGAGGGACCGGCTGAGATTTAGAGACAGGAAGTTGAGGCTGATCTCAGGAAAAACATTCCTTGCAGTGAGCGGGGTCAGGTTGGGGAATGGTCCCTGTCCTGCCCGCCGGGTGGGAACGCCATCACTCGAGACATCTAAACTAGATGGATTGAAGCCCTGGTGGAGGGGCTGCTCTGAGACCGCCCAGCTGTTCCCCCACCCCCAGCTGTGTGCCATGGGGGTGCTGTCGGTCCCACCCGATGGCTGTGGCAGGGGTTGGTGGGTCTCCACCTTGCAGAACCCACCATCAGGGCACGCGCTGACTGGCCCCCTTGGTGGCCGTGAGGCCAGGGAAGGGATGGGCCCTAGAGATGAGGCAGCTGGGAGGTGGGGGAGGAGCTGGGCTTGATTCCTTGCTGAGACGTACCCGTCTGTCTGGGGGGATCATAGAATCAGGGAGGGGACTCTGCCGTACCCGGGGAGCGATAAGGAAATAGCAGGGCACCAGGTGCTCAGCCCTGTTCTTGCCAGTAGGTGGCGCTCTGGTACCACAGCTGGGAGCCTCTGCTGTCCCCACTGGCACCCGCTGCGTGGAGCACAGCGGCACCATGCAGACCCACCGCATCGCTTCACACTGTCCCCGGGGGGGTATCTCAGCTGCTTCCCTTCAGCGACTGCGCCTCTTCTCCCCCCCCAGGTCTGGGCCAGTAACTTCCTCCCCAACGAAGCCCGGCTGGAGGACCGGACGCAGCGGCAGCACCTCCAGGAGCGCGGTGTGCCCATGTTGTTGGAGTACGCCCGGCTGGAGGCTCAGAGGAAGGTAGTGGCCTGTGGGCGGGGGCATTGGCTCTGTTTGGGGGTGGTCATGGCTCACCTGGGAGGCAACGGGGAGGGGACCAGCTCCAGGTCCTGTTGGGGCCAGGTCTGGACTCCTTTTAAGCAAGACCCCTTCTCCTAAGATTAGCTTCTTTCTGTAATGGGGCTCAGAGAGCTCGGTGTTTGTGTGAGACCCTCTTGCAGCAGGGTGTGCAGGGAGCTCAAAGCACCTGCTACTGCTGCCATGCAAGGGAGATCTGCCCTAGCTTGCATGGCAGAGACTTGTGGCCTGGGAGCGCCCTTGGGTCCTGCCCCCAGCTTCACTGTGTCTGGGCAAGGCTGGCAGTACTAGCCCTCCCTCCCAGTGCAGGGGGCTTTGCAGCCCTTCAGCATGGTGCGCTGTCCCCTGCAGGAGCGGCTGGTGGTGGAGAACGCGGACTGGCTGGTGGTGGTCCCCTATTGGGCCGTGTGGCCTTTCCAGACCTTGCTTCTGCCCCGCCGTCACATCTGCCGCCTCCAGGAGCTCAGCAACAGTGAAAGGGATAGTAAGTGGCTGCCTACTCCTGGCCCCGGATGGAAATGCCCCCCCTCTGCCCCAACTGCATGCTCTGCTCTGGAGCCTGCTGCTGCATGTGTCCGCCCCGCTCCCGCTCTGGAGTGGGGTTAGAATGTCCTCTGGCCCCTCTCCCCAGCTGCTCTCACCCACGCCTGCCATGCTCCAGTTGGGGGTGAGAGGCAGGGCTTGGACCTTAAACCTTCCCCACTGATTAGCCCACTGGCCCATCCTTCACCAAAAATCTTTGTTCAGTGGCTGAGAAGCAGCTTGAGGCATCTGTTCCTTGTGGCTAACAGCAGAGAATGGCACGGTGCCTAACACCAGGAGCTGGGACTCTGGGTTCTTTTCCTGGCTCTGACACCAGGCAAGGAACTCTAGCTTTTCCTGCCTCAGTTTCCCTATCTGTAGAATAGGGGTAATGATGCTTCCCTGCCTGGCAGGCAGCTGTGAGGTATCATGGTTTGTAAATTGCTTTGAGCCCCTCAAATGCAAGGGTTGGATGTTGGGGTGGGAAGAAGTTGTTACACGCAAGCTCTACCCACTTTTGATGCCTGAATGAGAGCGTGTTTATAGCCTATTATGAAAATCTGCACAATGCGACCCTCTTTTCTTGTGTGCTTTGAGCAGCAATGAGACAGTTAATCATATGAACATGTAACATCATCATTCCACTTCAGAGTGAACACCCAATTGAGATGAGTGGGGACAGCTTGCACATCTCAGAGCCGTTGTTTCAGGTTGTCTGCAGACTCAGGCAGATGTGCCACTGTGGGTTGTGTTTTGCATTCATAAAGAGACCAGAGTGCTACTGTGTTCTCCAGAGTCTCAAAGGCAGCTGCTAGGGGAGTCCACTTCAGTCCCTTCACATCCTTGCTTGGAGGCAGCCGGAGCTTTAAAGGTTCCTGGGAAATGCTGGATTTGCATTGCAGGCAGCATGCCTGTCTCTCGTACCAGCTCCAATCACTGCTTCCCATTGTCCAACCACCCCCAGCTTTGACTGCTGGTGGATTGCAGAGTTCCCAGCCCCCTTGTTCTCATTTCCTTCTCTTGCAAGGCATGAAATCAGAAATGGGGGTTCTGGAGCCTGGTGGAGCAGCTCCGGCTGTGTGCCCAGCACGAGGGATCGGAGGGCAGCTCTTTGTTGATCAGTTCCCCAGGTGCTCTGTGCTGAGCTGGGCTCAGGATGTGGGGGTGCTGGGAGGCTGAGTCCCGCATGCTTGTCCCTGCGTGGTGCCATGCCACTCATGCGAAGCTTCTAGAGCCAGGCTTGGGCTGGTGCTTGGTGTGTCCCCCAACTCCCTGACAGTGAGGAATAGAACTTGGGTGTCCTACCTGCCTGCCCTATGTTCGGTCCACTAGACTGGGAGGTGGGGGCGGCCGATGCTGTGCAAAGGGCAGGTGGCTCGGTATGCGAGGCACAAGCTCTCCCAACAGGTCCTGGGGCTCTGGGAAGTTTGCAGATGTCACACAGACTGGGGGAGAGGTGAATAATGGAGAGGGCAGGTCGCTGATACAGAGCCATCTGAATCGCTTGGTAAACTGGGCACAAGCAAACAATATGCTTACGTTTTAATAGAGCTAAATGGAAATGAATCCATCTAGGACTAAAGAATGCAGGCCGTGCTTACAGGATATGGGACTCTATCCTGGGAAGCGGTGACGCTAAAAAAGGTTGGGGGTTGATGGTGGATAATCAGTTGAATATGAGCTCCCAATGCGACACTGTGGCCAAATGAGCTAGCGCGATCCCGGGATGCGTAAATGGGAATCTCAAGTAGGAATAGAGAAGTAATTTTATATCTGAATCTGGCACTGGTGCAACCACTGCTGGAATCCTGTGCCCAGGTCTGGTGCCCACAATCCAAGAAGGATGTTGATAAATTGCAGAGGGTTCAGAGAAGAGCCATGAGATGGATTAAAGGATTCGAAAACCTGTTTTAGAGTGAGAGACTCTCAGAGCTCAGTCTATTTAGCTTAACAAAGAGAGAGTTAAGGGGTGACTTGATTATAGTCTATAGGTAACTACGCTGGGAGCAAGTATTTAACAATGCACTTGTCAGTCTAGCAGAGGAAGGTCTAATGTGATGAAATGGCTGGAAGTTGAAGCGAGACAAATTCAAACTGGAAATAAAGGTGTAAATTTTTAACAGTGAGGGCAATTAACCATTAGAACAATTTATCCAGGATCATGGTAGATTCTCTATCACTGACCATTTTAAAATCAAAACTGGGTATTTTTCCAAAATATCTGCTTCAGGGTTTATTATGGGGCAGTTCCAGGTTTGTGTTCCACAGGAGGACAGACTCGATCGCAATCTGGCCTTGGATTCTGGGAAAGCACTGGGATGGGGCAGGGGCACTGCCTGGCCCCTGTGAACAAAGGGTTAATCTCAGGGCAGCTTCCCCCATCCCAGAGGCACTAGGGAAGGCATGGCTGTGCAGAGGAAGGTCGTGGTTTGGGCTCCAACCCAGAGGCCTGGAGCAGTTTGAACCAGGGGTAGGTTGGTGGGTGGGAAGGGAGGATGAGCAGCGTTCCCTTCTCAAGCAGTGCCAGAGTGAGGCATTCTCTGTATCCGACCAATCAGTGACGCGATCCCCCTTCTCCCTTGCAAGCTCTGCCCAGCAGTGTAGTAGTTAAGGGCATTGGTGGTCGCATTGTCGTTAGGTTCCAGAGTCAACACCCGCTGTGTCCCATAAGGGCAAGGCCCCTAGTTCGTGTTTCCATAGTGGCTCCCTTAGGAGCTGCGACCCAAACTGGCCCAGCCCGGGGGTGGGCGCCCAGGCTTAGGGGTCGGACTGCTGTGAGCTCTGGCTTGGAACGTGAGTTCTGGAGAGCTGCCCCCTTGCTGACTGGGTCGGTGCCAGGGCACCGAGCTGCCTCGCAGGCAGGGCGGGCGTGAGATTCTGCCTGTGCCAAGATGCACAAAAACTTTTCCCTGGGTTGCTTTTCCTCTGAAAGCTTTGCCCCCCGTCCGCGCCAGGGACCCTCCTGTTATCTGTGCCCCTACACAGGCCAAGGGCTTGTGGCAGGTTGGATTAGGGCTGGTGACAGATCACTCGCTGTCCTTGTTGCAGGTCTCGCTTCGGTCATGAAAAGGCTTCTCACCAAGTACGACAACCTCTTTGAGGTTTCCTTCCCGTACTCCATGGGCTGGCACGGTACGTGGTGGGGGGGGGGCACCAGGGAGGTGAGTGCTGGGCGAGTCAGGGCACCGGGTGGCTCAGGGGATTGGCATGTGGGGTTGACGGTTCAAATACAGCCCCCGCCGGTCACGGTGGCTGCTCGGGGGGCCATGTGAGCAGAGTCTCCATCCTGTGACCGGTACCTAGAATCGTTGCTGGGTTGTGTCTGGCAGGCGCCCCCATGGGGCCTCACTTGGGAGAAGACTGTGGGCACTGGCAGCTTCATGCCCACTACTACCCGCCCCTCCTCCGCTCGGCCACTGTCCGCAAGTTCATGGTGGGCTACGAGATGCTAGCGCAGACTCAGCGGGACCTGACGCCGGAGCAGGTGAGCGCACGAGCCCTGGATCGGGGGCAGGGTGTTCTCAGGAGCAGGCTCTGTTGGGAGTGGCCTAGGCTGGGCACCCAGGGGCAGGTGTGGGGCTGCAGGCAGGGAGTTCACCCCCCCCGGAAGGGTGGGCTGTGGCGTAGGGGGTTTGGTGCCCCCAATAGGCCACGCTCCTGAACTGCAGGAATCAGCCCCTGATTTCTTTGCCCGTCCAGCTGGAGTAGCCACGTGGGGTCTTGGTGCCGGTTCCAGTGCCCTCGGCTCTCTGCGGAAGTCTTACCCGTGCTCTCCCTTTCCCTGCAGGCCGCTGAGCGTCTGAGGACTCTGCCCGAGGAGCATTACAGGGTGAGGCCACGGGAGGCAGCGTGACGAGCTGTGTCGTACAAGGAGGGGAGCTGGCACATTGCAGAGTGGGCACCGGCCACACACTGGAACTTGGTTACTTTGTTTTTCGGACCAGTGGGAATTGGGCTGTGGAGGGATCTTCTCTGCAGCTGGAGGAGCTGGTGGGCAGAGCACAGTGGAGTCTCTTCAGCAGGCTGCTTTGTGGGCAATGGTAGTCCTCACTCAAGGTGAAGCTGAGACCTGCAAACTTGTGTCACTTGTGAGCCAGTTGGAAAGTCCTGCAGGTCTCAGAAGGCATCCGAGTCTGCCCCTTGTAGAGGAGCAACCAGTACAGGTCCCACTGGCTTCCTGTCCCATCCCCCGTGTGCTCGCTGGAGTGGCATTTCGGAGCCCAGGGCCCTGGCCCCTAGGGTGGGTGACTGGCTATGTGAGCTCCCCACAGCTCAGAGCTGGGTCTCTGGGGGCTGTCACCCCATGGGAGCTCCCAGGCTGCAGCGGGTGGAGAGTTGCTGTCAGCCTACTATGTCAGCAGCAGGGCGCACTGTGGCATATATTGAAAGGGTGCTCTGGAGGGGGTCAGGTCAGGTAACCCCTGTGGGCTTCTGGCAAGGAGCCTGGTTCTGGCTTGTGGGGTGGCGGGAAATGGTTCAGAGTCCCTGGCCCTGTGAGTCCCTGAGTCTGCTGCTGAGGGACAAATTCTTTGTAGCTTTTTTAAGCCCTTGATGCCCACATTTCCAGCCCCGTGCATGCCAACCCCAGTGCCAGCCCCTGCCCCACTGGTGGGCTCAGAAAGCCCCATGTATGATGGAGTTTAGCCCCTCACTCCCACCCTTTCCCCCTGCCGTTGTGTGCCATGGCCAGTGGCTGCTTGCTAGCCTGCTGCCTCTCACCTGCTCTCCACGGTGCTGCCTGTGGGCGCTTGGCTTTTCACTCGCTTCAATAAAACCTAAAACCAAAGCAATGCTGCCTCATGCTGGTTTGGAGCTTGGGGGCCAGATCTCAGCTGCTGTAACTCCCTGGAGATCTCCGTGGATATATGCTAGCCAAGGTTCTGGTCCGGAGCGTCTGGGGCTGCGGGGTGGGGGCTGTACTTGTCTCTCCGCCTGGAGGCAGGGAGCCAGCAGGCGCAGCGCCCTCCAGAGCCATCTCCCCCTCGGGTGTGCGAGGTGTGACGAGCACTCCAGTGCGATTGCTCTCGCGCTCTGTCTCCAGCACCGCTGCCCAGCCGGTGCCAGGACCTGGCCCCTCGTGGGAGGTGCAGGCAGGGAATCCTGCAGGGCCTGTCTGGCTGAGCTGTTGTATCCCGGCATTCACATGGCCAAGGCTCAGCTGGGCTGGGGGTTTCGGCTGCCCCTGCTGCTCAGATCATGCCCCCTATTACTGCTGCCTATGCATCTCCCTCCCTACCCTTCCAGCCAGCCGCTCTTTATTTTTCAAGTGGGTAAACTGAGGCACAGAGTGGCTGTAGTGACCCGTGTCTCAAGGTAAGTGAGGTGTAAACCCTCGTCCCCTTCCCTGAAGCCTGCGTGGCATACTAGCCTCTGTCCTCTCTCTGCACCATCACTGGGCTTGGGGCCGAGGGGCCAGCTGCAGCCTTTGAAAAAGTGGGGGTGGGGTGGAGTGACGCCAGCCCCAGTACCATGGCGGCTGTGGGTGAGGACGCATCGGGTTCCAGCCCCCCTCGGTCCCATTGGCTGTAGTGTCCCAGGAGCTGCCTCCTCCCGTTCTCTGTCCTTCTGATTCTGGCAGCGTTTGTGTACTGAGCTGTGACAATGCCCCCCCCCCGGGGGCACTAGAGCATGCTGCATTGACCTTCCGTGCCCCCCCCGTGGTGCCAGGGGGCACTGCACTGAACTCTCCCCGCCCCTGTGGCGCTAGGGGGCACTACATTGACCCCCTCCCCGGCAACACTAGGGCATGCTGTGCTGACCTTCTCCCCCCACCCCATGGGGCGCTAGGGGCCACTGCACTGATTGCCCCCCGGTGGCGCTAGGGGGCACTGTGCTGACGATCCCTGGCGCTAGGGGGCGGTGCGCTGATGATCCCCTCCCCAGCCATGCTAAGGGCTGTGCACTGATGACACCCCGGGCCTGGTCTGGGGCACGGTACTGATGATGCCCCAGAAGGGACGTCTTCCAGAGGAGAGGGACACTTGTTAGTTCCCCCATCTTCTGCCCCCACTAAGCCTGCTCGGCTGAGCTCCGGGCCTCCTGCCATTTTGCTTGGCTACAACATTTTTCTTCAGTCCCTGCCTGGAACAGCTGGGTCGGCTGCCGTGCACGGCCCTGGGGGGGCCGAGTGCTCTTTACCGTGTGTCCTTAGAAGTCCGCTTGTCCCTGGTGGCAATCACGCTTTTATTTCTCTCTCACCCTGCATCTAAATAGTCACATTTATTTTTCAAGGCCCCCGCGCCCCCCCCCCCCCCAATTAATGTATGTGCTGCCAAGGCCACTGGGATTCCCTGCTAGGCTCAGCCCTGCTGCATGGCAGGAGCAGATCCCTCGCGAGGAAACTCTCCAGGGAAGAAAGACTGTCTGTGTTCAGTCCCAGGAGCCCTGTTCCCTGCAGTGTGTGCCCAGCGCTGCTGCTTCCTCACTGCGTGACCTTGGAAAAGTCCAATGCAGCGTTGTGAGTGGCCTAATTTGCTTAGCGTGGCGAAGAATGCAAAGAGATTTGAGAGCACGAGGGGGGTGTAGAGAATCGTACGGAAATACAGCTCTGTCGTTCTAGAAATCAATGCGGTGGCCTCCCCTGGGAAGCTGTGCCGGTCTGCGCACCCCAGCTCGGAGGGTCACAGGCAGGGGATGAGATTGATTACGGGCCTGGGGAGGCTTCAGGATGAGGGGAGCCTGGACAGACTGGGATCAGGTACTTTAGAGAGGGGATAAGTAAGAGGGGAGGTGACAGACACAAAGTAAGGCCTGGGAGAGAGAAGGGAGGCCTGGCTCGGCTGTTCACCGACCCCAGAGCACACGAAGCAGGGGATGGTCAATAAATGGAAAAGCAGCACAATGCAGGGTTAACTTGTGGGACTCCCTGCCACTAGATATCACTGCGACCAAGGGCTTAGCAGGCATTTACATGGCTGGAGCAAGGACCCTGAGGATTTAAAAACAAACACAAATCCCAATAGCTTTTGCAACAGCTCTGAATGTTCCTATCTCAGGGCATGACCTAGCCTCTAACTAATAGGGTTGGAGGAGAATCCCCCTGGGGCAGGCTTATCCCATAAGGGGCTGGGGAGGGGGGTGTCTTGCATCTTTCTCAGAAGCACCTGGTGCAGAGTTGGGATCCCGGGCTAGAAGGTTCTGGCACTTCGAACGCCAGCTGTGAGATGGCAATAAACCCGCCGAGGGCTGTGACAGCCGCAGGTGGAAGATGCCGCTATGCGGGCAGACGATTCTTGCTGTAGCTGGCTTTTCCTCATGAGTTCTGTAATTATCACAAGAGAAACTTCCTGCAACTCTATAACGAGACCTGTGTTATTGTAAAGTATGTAATTGGTCTCTTGGGGGCTGGACGGAGGCTCCGAGCGGGTAAATGTTCTCCCTGTCAGGAATAATTTGCTACCTACCAGTAAATGATTTGTGGGAGGTGTTTTGTCCCCAGGTCCATGTTTCACGACTGCAACGTGCGTGGAGAGGGCATGGCGACAGATTGGCCTTGGTGCATGCAGTGTGGTTAAACTCTCCAAAATGCAAAGAACCTGCCCGATGGCTTAATGCGCGGGCGTTGGATGAGATTTCGGAGATGTCGAGATTGCAACATTCCCAGCTCAAAAGTGAAACTGCCTGCCCTGTGGCCCTGAATTTTGGGGAATCTTCCGAGTCTCTTCAAAGCTGGTGACCAACTGCAGCGCTCCTCAAAGTAGGGGCATCATGGAGCCAGACAGTCTGAGCAAGGCCTGGGCCATGCAGCTCTGCCAATGCCTCAATTCTGCCCTGCAGCCCCCTTGTTATCTCAGCCCTGGGCTCCCCCACCCAGCTCTGCCAGGACTTCCAGTACCACCTATATTACAGAGAAAATAGCCCTCTAACCTCTGATGAGCAGCTTACAGACGTGCTGTGACACTGAATGAATGTCACAGTTCCATCAAACTCAAGGAATCCCTAATATACTGTGTATGGGCTTTTACACAGTCAAGCCCACGAGTGTCTCCTTTGGGATCTTGCTCCCCAGATGCTAATTTACCATCAATAGCTGGGGAGCTGGACAATGGCCTCTGGCTGGGATGCTAGCGTTTCTTGTGCAGAGCTGAGGAAGGGGCGACATCTTACTGTGACTGTGTTGGGCCTTGTGTCTGGGGGAACATCTGCTGCTGGTGTGAGCCATGTGGCTTCAGCGCTGGCTTCGCTAATAACCAGGGTAGAGCCGGCTGCTTTGGTAGCTCAGCAGTGCTCTTGGCCTGAACGAATCCCAGGCCCCAGGGTCCCCTCTGTGACCAATCTGAGATAGCTCCAGTGCCGGCTCTTTGTTGCAGGAGGCTGTTGGCATTTAGCATGTTCAGGGGGCTTTGCATATCTCGGGGATCAGGGCGGCTCAGCTGCTGGCCCCTGGCATTACAGCCACAGCAGCAGAGCCTGTTAGAGATAAGGGTCTGTAATGGTTTCCATTCTCAGCCCCTTTCCAGTCACGCTTCCATGCGTAGCTAGAGCTGGTTGGCATTTGTCAAAGGGGAAGTTTGTTACTAGAAAAATGGGCTTTTTTTAAAAAAAAAAATTCACAAAAATGTCAACAAATATCAAAAGTTTTTTCATTAAAAACCTAGTGCCTTTAAAAAAAAGTTATTGAAATGTTTCATTTTCTGGAAATCAGATTTTTGGTAAAAGAAAAATGCCCATAATCCTTTCTGGAATGCTTCTAATTAATAAAAAGATTTTAAAAGGTAAAATGGCGATAAAATGAAACAACTTATTGGGACACTTGAAAACAGACAAAACCAAATCCAAACCAGAACAAACAACAAAAAACACTTCAAAACTTTGAATTTCATTTTGAAATGAAAATAATTTGATTTTTTTTGTTTTTTGACAGATTCTGTTTTCAGATGTGCAGAAATCTTCATCTTTTGGGCTGAAATTTTCCAGTCTGTCTCTTTCTCAAGGTTACTTACAAAATGCAATGGGTTTATCTATAAGTGTTTGAAGAAATCTGTGTACGGTATTTGAGCAACAGCATGTAATGGAAGATCAAGGGTTTTAAAAAAAAAAAAAAAAAAAGTTCCTGGAGGATAGGTCCATCAACAGCTGTTTGTCAAGACAGTCAGGGATACAACCCCATGCTCTGAGTGTCCCTAGCCTCTGTCTGCCAGAAGTTGGGAATGGATGACGGGATGAATCACTCAATAATTACCCTGTTCTGTTCATTCCCTCTAAAGCACCTGGCACTGTCCACTGTCGGAAGACAGGACACTGGGCTAGATGGACCATTGGTGTGACCCAGTGTGGCTGTTCTTATCATTTTGTGATGCAAGTACCCAGTGGGAGCAGAGTTAAGGTTGCAGGGGCACACCCCGTCATGGCATTTCTTGATGTTTTCATGCTGAGCTGTGCATAGATTCTAAAGCCAGAAGGGGCCCCGGTGATCATCTAGCCTGGCCTCCTGCATAGTACAGGCCACAGAGCTTCCCCACAACAATTCCTGTTTGAACTTGAGCAGCTCTTTTAGAAAAACATCCAGGCTGGATTTATAAATAGCTACTGATGGTGAATCCAGCACAGCCCTTGGGAAGCCTCTCCCTAGCTTGAAGTCCTAACCCATTTTTTGCAAGTGTTGCCTTCAGGGTTTAGACCAGGAGGACGATTATTTGCTGTCGGCATGTACGTTATTGCATAATTAGTGCTGCATTGATGCTCTTGTTACAGCAGGCACCACCAGGTGGCACTGTTACAAAGTCTTATTATAGGCTCCTTTCCCTAGTGGGAGGAAATGCTGCATTGTTGAGTTGGGATGCAGACTCTGACTTGGGGGAGCTGTTGCAAACAGCAAGGGAGTTTGCTCTGCTTTCGTCTCTCAGACGATTGTCATGTCTTAGGGCAGAGTTGTTCTGTGGGAACTAGGGACGAGTGTTTGGGTTGAGAATGGGGTTGTCTGTGTGCTGTTGGTGCCCACCTCAGTTCCAGGACTGGGGGATGCAGTGCACATAAAGCAGTTAGACCCAGATACCCGTGGGGAACTGACCCGTTAGGCCACAACATTGGCTATGGTTAAGGGATGACAATATTGACTATTGTTTGTAGCACACAACGCCTTGATGCCCCCGGCAGGATCAGGGCTTCGTTCTGTTGGGTGCTGCAGACACAGAAGCAGAGGTGGTCCCTGCCTGAAGGGCCCAATCCTGCACTAAGCCTTGTGTTGCTGGACCCTTATGAATTCGGAGGGGGCCGTGTCTGTAAGGAGCTCAGTGCACAAACTAGGCCAGTGATGATGAGCCAGCTGTAGAGGGATGAGGAGAGGGGTAGAACCAGCTCTGCACAGACATGCACCACTCCTGACTGCCCGTGGCTCTGCCGCCTGGCCCTGACACTCAGGCTGCTCTGGTAGGCATCTCTGCAGAGCTCGCTGATGAGAAGGAATCGGATGGAAGATAAGGCAGTGGCTTTATGGGTTGTACTTGCAGGGTCAGCTGGCCTGGGATTGCGGTCACCACCTGCAGACCCAGAGATAGATTCATAGAAATGTAGGACCGGATGGGACCTTGACAGGTCACCTCGTGTGGCCTCTTGCTCTGAGGCAGGACTCACTTGGTATTATCTAAACCATCCCTGACAGGTGTTTGTCCAACTTGCTCTTAAAAAATCTTCAGTGACAGAGATTCCACAACCTCCCTGGGCAACTTACTCCAGTGCTTAACTACTCTGACAGGAAGGTTTTCCTAATGTCCAACCTAAACTGCCCTTGCTACAATTTAAGCCCATTGCTTCTTGTTCTGTCCTCAGTGGTTAAGGAGAACAATTTATCACTCTCCTCTTTACAACAACCTTTTATGTAATTATATTTTCATGCCCCCTCTCAGTCTTCCTGTCTCCAGACCAAACAAATCCAATTTCTTCAATCTTCCCTCATAGGTCATGTTTTCTAGACCTTTAATCATTTGTTGTTCCTCTTCTCTGGACTTTGTCCACATCTTTCCTGAAATGTGGACCCTAGAACTGGAGACAATACTCCAGTTGCGGTCTTATCAGCATGGAGTAGAGTGGAAGAATTACTTCCCGTGTCTTGCTTACAACACTCCTGCTAATACATCCCAAAATGATGGGTTTTTTTTTTTTGGCAACAGTTTACATTGTTGACTGATACTTAGTTTGTGATCCATTATGACCCCAGATCCCTTTCCGCAGGACTCCTTCCTAGGCAGTCATTTTCCATTTTTTGTGTGTGTGCAACTGATTGTTCCTTCCTAAATGGAGTACTTTGCATTTTTCCTTATTGAGTTTCATCCTGTTTACTTCAGACCATTTCTCCAGTTTGTCCAGATCATTCTGAATTCTAGTTTTGTCCTCCAAAGTGGACAAAATATCCAAAATACCCTCTGAGTTTGGTATCATCCACAAACTTTCCAAGTGTACTCTCTATGCCGTTAGACAAATCATCCATGAAGATACTGAAGAGAACTGGAGCCTGCAGGACCCCGCTCGTTATGCCCTTCCATCTTGACTGTGAACCATTGATAATTACTCTCTGATTAGAGTTTTCCAACTAGCTGTGCACCCTCCTTATGGTACGCTTGTGTAGGATATATTGCCTTCATTTGTTCATGAAGCTTTCCTGCCGACAGTGCTGTGCATACTACCACTTATGCTGGTGAAACATGTGTTACTCGGGTGTGTTTTTTTTCACACCCCTGAGTGACATAAGTTTTGCCAACATAAGTGGTAGTGTAGACATGACTTTACTAAAGTTGAGATATCACATCTATAACTTTCCCCCATCCACAAGGCTTGTTACCTTGTCAAAGAAGGATATTAAGTTGCTTGACAAATCCATGTTGACTGTTATTTATCGCCTTATCTTCTAGCTGCTTACAAACTGATTGTTTATTTGCTGCATTATCTTTCCAGTTACCGAAGTTAAGCTGACTGGGCTATAATTCCCTGGATTATCCTTATTCTCCTTTTTATAGATAGGTATTATTTCCCTTTTCCAGTCCTTTGGGATCTCATCCATCCTCCAGGAGTTCTCTAAGATAGTTGCTAATGGCTCAGAGATCTTTTCAGCCAGTTCCTTAAGTATTCTAGGATTCATTTCATCAGGCCCTGCTGACTTGAAGACATCTAACTTCTCCAAATAATTCTTAATATGTTTTTCCCTTTTTTAGCTTCAGATTTTACCCCAATTGCACTGATGTTTGCTGTGTTGGTCATCTAATCATTACTACCTTTTTGGTGAAAACAAACAAAAAAGACATTTAACACTTCGGCTATTGATGCATTTTCTGCTAGTCTTTTCCTCCTCGCTGAGTAACAGGCCTACCCTGTCCTTGGTCTGCCTGTTGCTTCTAATGTATTTGTAAAATGTTTTCTCGTTACCCTTTATATCCCTAGCCAGTTCAATCTCGTTTTGTGCATTGGCCTTTTCACTTTTGTCGCTACCTGCTTGGTTTTTTTTTTTAATATTTAGCCTTCGTAATTTGACCAAGTTTCCACTTTTTATATGACTCTTTCTTGAGTTTCTGGTCACTGAAGATCTGGTTAGGCCACGTGTGGTCTCTTCCTGTCTTTCCTGCGCATTGGGGCAGTTTGCTCTTTTGCCTCTATACAAAATTGCCAGCTCTCCTGAATTCTTTTCCCCTTAGACTTGCTTCCCACAGGATCTTACCTGTCAATTCTGAGTTTAAGGTCTGCCTTCTTGAAATCATTGTCTTTATTCTGCTGTTTCCCCTCCTGTCATTCCTTAGAATCACAAACTCGATCATCTCATCATCGCTTTCACCCCAGCTGCTTTCTGCCTTCAGATTCTCAACCAGTTCCTCCATATTTGTCAGGATCAAATCTAGAACAACTTCTCCCCTAGCCCTTTTCTCCACCTTCTGCAACAAGAAGTTGTCTCCAACGCATTTTAAGAGCTTGCTGGATAATCTGGGCCCTGCTGTGTTATTTTCCCAACAGAAGTCCGGGTAGTTGACGTGCCCCCATCACCTCCAGTTCTGTGCTTTGGATGATTCATCGATATTAAGGTCAGAAGGGACCATTATGATCATCTCGTCTGATCTCCTGCACAATGCAGGCCACCGAATCTCATGCACCACCCACTCCTGCAATAAACCTCTCAATGTCTGAGCTATTGAAGATCTCAAATTGTGGTTTAAAGACTTAAAGGTGCAGAGAATCCTCCAGCAAGTGACCTGTGCCCCATGCTGCAGAGGAAGTCGAAAAACCCCCAGGGCCTCTTCCAGTCTGCCCTGGAGGAAAATGCCTTCCCAACCCCAAATATGGCAATCAGCTGAGCCCTGAGCATGTGGGCAAAACTCACCAGCCAGACACCCAGGAAAGAATTCTCTGTAGTAACTCAGATCCTACCCCATCTAATGTCCCATCACAGGCCATTGGGCCTATTTATCATGAATAGTTAAAGATCAATTAATTGCCAAAATCACGTTATCCCATCATACCATCTCCTCCATAAACTTATTGAGTTTAATCCTGAAGCCAGTGTGATAAAGTTCCTGCTCTACCTTGGTGGGTCTTGCACTTATTGGTGGATTTGCTCGCCTTGGAGATTCATGGCAGCCCTCAGCTTGGCCGTTTTTCTGAATTCACAGTCCAGGTCGACTCCTCCTGTGTCTGACCAAGAGTTGGGAGGTTTGGGGGGAACCCGGGCCCGGCCTCTACTCGGGGTTCCAGCCCAGGGCCCTGTGGAATGCAGCTGTCTAGAGAGCCTCCTGGAACAGCTGTGCGACAGCTACAACTCCCTGGGCTACTTCCCTATGGCCTCCTCCCAACCCCTTCTTTATCCTCACCATAGGACCTTCCTCCTGATGTCTGATAATACTTGTACTCCTCAATCCTCCAACAGTCTGTGTTCTCGCTCTTAGTGCCTCTTGCTCCCAGCTCCTCACATGCACACCACAAACTGAAGTGAGCTCCTTTTTAACCCCAGGTGCCCTGATTAGCCTGCCTTAATTGATTCTAGCAGCTTCTTGATTGGCTGCAGGTGTTCTAATCAGCCTGTCTGTCTTAATTGTCTCCAGAAGGTTCCCGATTGTTCTGGAACCTTCCCTGTTTCCTTACCCAGGGAAAAGGGACCTATTTAACCTGGGACCCACAGCTCTCTCATTGATCACTCTCCTGTAGCCCTCTGGCCTGGAGGAAGAAGGAGGGAGAGGGCTGCTGCTAGGTCCTGGGCTCTCCTTGCTGCTGTTGCTACTCCAGCTGCTCTCCTGGCTAGGCCAGATACCACCCTCCTTCTCTGCTACCTGATTGCGGACTGGCTGATGCCCCCTCCCCCACCCTTGGGTGCTGCTACTGCTCCAATTGCAGCCCCTTGGGGGGGAGTGAGGGGCCCCAGCCCAGGCCCCAGCCCCAGCTGTTGCTGCTGTGGACACCACCACCACCTGAGAGGGGTCCTTCCTGCCTGCCTGCACCACCACCTGGAGTTCCTGGGACTGCTGCTGTGGAGTCTGCTGCCTGGAGCTGCTGAAGCCTCGAGGAGGAGAAGAAGAGGACCCATCTACCCATGGGGGAGCACCTAGAGACTTTGCAGACCACTGTGGAGGGGACCTTAAGACTGAGTAACTTTCAAACTGTGCTCTTGTAGTGGGGGTCTTGACTGTGTTTCCAGGGACACAGGGGGTGTGGTGTGGAGCTGCCCCCTGATCCATCTGTGTGTCGTCCCCCCAATCCCCACCACTACTACCACCACTGCTGCCTCCTCCACTACCCCCACTGGCTGTTTATCATCTGCCTCAGCTCCTGCCTCTGGCCTCAGCTGCTTGCGTGGCTTGCCCTGCGCTATTTCCACCCTTTGGGCCAGAAGCAGCCGCCAGCCTAAGCAGACTTTGTGCGAGCGCACGTGGGTGCACGGACCGCCCCCCCCCCCCGGACAGCCTACCTCACAGTTTTGCCCTTGCAACCTGCCCCATTTGCCCTTTGCAAGCTTTTGCCCCCCCTTATGCCCCAGTCCCCCCTTACTAGCTTCAGTTTGCCTGCCCCACCCATTTCCTCCTGCAGCCTTTGTTTGTTTGCCCCACCCCAGCCTCTGAAGCTAGCCCCTTGGTTTCCCTGCCCTACCTTCAGCCCACTTAGCCCCTTGCTCCGTGCGCCCATGCCCCCTCCCATGCGCTTGTGTCACTCCCCATTTTAGTTTCAACCCTCTTCACCGCACCCCGAAGGTTGTTGTATCCCCCCCTCCCCTAGTGCAGCTAGCGGAGCCGAAATTCCACCTTTGTGGCGGTGACTGACCCCTAACCCCTGATTGCCCCCCGTCCAGCCCACCCCTTTTGGCGCCCTCCTCCCCTGCCTGCAGCCTAGCGGGGAGGAGTGGTCGACCTGCTTCCCCTCTCCCCTCCTCCTTCATAGAATCATAGAATATCAGGGTTGGAAGGGACCCCAGAAGGTCATCTAGTCCAACCCCCTGCTCAAAGCAGGACCAAGTCCCAGTTAAATCATCCCAGCCAGGGCTTTGTCAAGCCTGACCTTAAAAACCTCTAAGGAAGGAGATTCTACCACCTCCCTAGGTAACGCATTCCAGTGTTTCACCACCCTCTTAGTGAAAAAGTTTTTCCTAATATCCAATCTAAACCTCCCCCATTGCAACTTGAGACCATTACTCCTCGTTCTGTCATCTGCTACCATTGAGAACAGTCTAGAGCCATCCTCTTTGAAACCCCCTTTCAGGTAGTTGAAAGCAGCTATCAAATCCCCCCTCATACTTCTCTTCTGCAGACTAAACAATCCCAGCTCCCTCAGCCTCTCCTCATAAGTCATGTGCTCTAGACCCCTAATCATTTTTGTTGCCCTTCGCTGTACTCTTTCCAATTTATCCACATCCTTCCTGTAGTGTGGGGCCCAAAACTGGACACAGTACTCCAGATGAGGCCTCACCAGTGTCGAATAGAGGGGAACGATCACGTCCCTCGATCTGCTCGCTATGCCCCTACTTATACAACCCAAAATGCCATTGGCCTTCTTGGCAACAAGGGCACACTGCTGACTCATATCCAGCTTCTCGTCCACTGTCACCCCTAGGTCCTTTTCCGCAGAACTGCTGCCGAGCCATTCGGTCCCTAGTCTGTAGCGGTGCATTGGATTCTTCCATCCTAAGTGCAGGACCCTGCACTTATCCTTATTGAACCTCATTAGATTTCTTTTGGCCCAATCCTCCAATTTGTCTAGGTCCTTCTGTATCCTATCCCTCCCCTCCAGCGTATCTACCACTCCTCCCAGTTTAGTATCATCCGCAAATTTGCTGAGAGTGCAATCCACACCATCCTCCAGATCATTTATGAAGATATTGAACAAAACGGGCCCCAGGACCGACCCCTGGGGCACTCCACTTGACACCGGCTGCCAACTAGACATGGAGCCATTGATCACTACCCGTTGAGCCCGACAATCTAGCCAGCTTTCTACCCACCTTATAGTGCATTCATCCAGCCCATACTTCCTTAACTTGCTGACAAGAATGCTGTGGGAGACCGTGTCAAAAGCTTTGCTAAAGTCAAGAAACAATACATCCACTGCTTTCCCTTCATCCACAGAACCAGTAATCTCATCATAAAAGGCGATTAGATTAGTCAGGCATGACCTTCCCTTGGTGAATCCATGCTGACTGTTCCTGATCACTTTCCTCTCCTCTAAGTGCTTCAGGATTGATTCTTTGAGGACCTGCTCCATGATTTTTCCAGGGACTGAGGTGAGGCTGACCTTCTGGTGTCTCCCCTTCCCTCCCTGCTCATGATGGCGGGGGACAAGACGGGTGGGGCCCCTCCAGCAGCCCCAGCTCCCCCTCCCCCGCCTGCCCCTCCGTCACCCCCCCCAAGCCTCCACCTCCGCTGCTGCATCACCTGCCACCACCCCCGCTGGGGCGCCAGCAGCAACGGGCACCGGGACGACCTCTGCTGCTGCCATGTCCTTCCCCCTTCAGATTCTGGGGGAGCCCCCCCAGCCGGTGGGAAGGGCCAGGGTAAGAAGAAGGGGAAGGGCCCCACTAAAAAGACCAGGCCTTCCATGGCAGGGGCTACCCCCAATACCCTAGCCCCACCACGGGCTGGGGCATCCCTCCCCGCTGTTCCCTCCACCAGCTCTGCGGGTGTCCCTCCTCCAGCCCCCAGGGCAAACACCCAGGTAGTGGCAACCCCCCGCCAGCCGCTACATCATCTCTCCCGCCCACCGCCTCCACTACCATCTATAGCGGCCGCGGCCCCTTTCCCCATGACCAGGAAGCACGGCGTCCGTTGCCTCCTGGTGCCCGCCTCACCCCACGTGGAGACCGATGTGTGGGCATTGGCGAGGGTGGTGGGGCCCACGGCCATTGTGGCGGCCTCCAAAATGTACAGCAAGGTCGTCTTCTTCTTAGCATCGGAGGCCACCACCCAGGAGGCGGTGGAGAAGGGCCTGGCGGTGGGGGGCGTGTTTGTCCCCCTGGAGCTGCTAGAGGACCTGGGCGTCCGCCTGGTCCTGACCTCCGTCCCTCCTTTTCTCCCCAATGCCGCCCTGTTACCCGCCCTCTCTACCCTGGGGAAGCCCATCTCTGTCATCAGCCCTCTCCTGTTGGGCTGCAAAGACCCCGCCCTCCATCACGTCCTCTCCTTCCGCCGGCAAGTGCAGCTTCAACTGCCGCCGGCGGCACGTGACGGAGAGGCGTTGGAGGGGTCCTTCCTAGTCCCCTACCAGGGGGCCCGTTACCGGGTGCATTACTCCACGGGGAAGGCCCGGTGCTACCTCTGCCGGGGGATGGGGCACGTCCAGAGGGACTACCCCTTGGCCCGGCAAGGAGGGGCATCCAGGACCCCTGAGCCCCGGCGGGGCACTAGCCCCGTCATTGCTGGCATCCCTGGTTGCCCGGCGCCCGAAACCACCCCTCCTCCTTCCCAGTCCACCATTGCTCCTGCTTGGGCCCAAGGGGCACCTCCCCCACTATGCCCAGGAGAGCCCCGCCACTGCTGCTTGCAATCTGGCGGGGCTTGTGGAGGAGGGTGCGGCAGGGACCCCGCCGGGCATGGGAGAGGGCCCGCCCCAAGGGGAATCTTCCCTCCCTTGTGCTACCCCACCGTTACCCCCTCGAGTCCCTGAGCCATCGCCTCTGCCCCCTGACACAACCCCTGCTAGCCAGCCCCCGGATGATGCCATGGAGGGCTGGGCCCTAGTCCGGGGGAAGCGGGGCAAGCGGAAGGCTCGAGCTCTGCTCCTCCCATCTGACGCGGAGGCCCCCCGGAAGACCAGGAAGGGGGGCACCGATGCCGAGCCTTCCGCTCTACCCACGGGTGTGTTCCACCCACCAGAGCCGGCTGGGGAAGACGTGGCAGCACTGGAAAGCAGCATCTCCCCTCCACGGGAGTCCCTCCCCTCCAAGGCCCCCGAGGCACCATCTGAAACCTCAGTGTGCCCCGAGGTGAACGTCGCGTCAAGTGTCGGCGGGGAGAATCCCGGGGTGGCGGAAAATGATTTCCCATCTATATATGAGGAGATCGAGGCCCTGGGTCTGACCCCAGTCAGCCAGAGGGAGTACGACCCTATGCCAGTGGGCCTCGATCTTGGCGACTTCACTCCAGCCTCCTTTCCCCCATGTTCCCTCCCCCAAACCATTGCTTCTGCTCCCATCTCCTCCATCAACCCAGCTGCAGATGGCACCCCGCTGATGGCCACTGAGCTTGTTGAGGCGACCCCGCTGACGGCCAGTGCCACACGGCCAGGACCCGAGCCACCAGTGGCACCCCTTGTTGGTGAGGAGCATTTGGCCTCCTTCCCGGGATGGGGCCCTACAGAAGAGAATCCACCTCTTGATGCCGTGGCTGCCAAATCCACCATAGAGCCGGCACCTGGCATCACTGAGAGCCCTCTCCCTGCCCAGACTCTCACCTCTAACCCTGCCCCTGCCCTTATCCCGTCCACCTCCCGAGATGTTATTGCCGCCCCTGGGGCTGTCTCCTTCCCTTTTCCAATAGATGATCCCCAGGGAGCGGCCTTTGTGTTTCCCCGTCCCAACCCACCAGGGGCTGCTATCCTCCCTCCGCCACCCCCTATCGCCCCATCGTTCAGGCCAAACCATCAGGAGCCCTGTCGGGGGTCCGCACCCTGTCTGCCCGTCTTAGTGGGCCACGGGGCTGTACCAAGGGCCCCATCGGGGAGTAACCAGGAGACTGTAACCCTAGCCCCCCATGCGCTGCGAGAGGAGTTGCAGGAGTTTTTAGAAGACGTCCGAGGCTCTTGCAACAAAGTACAGCTTGCTCTCCAGTGATGGGGGGGATTTTCATCAAATCCTCCGGACCCCAAGGACCCTCATGGGGAAGGGTAAAAGGACTGGGAGGCAGGGTGCCACGGCCTACCAGCAGGTCCACCTCTTCTGTGACTCCTTACTCACCTATGGGGTAGGTCACGGACTGCGCGACCCGTTGGGAGCCGTGAGCATCCCTGCCGGCGAGGATCCCCCCCAGCCCTCCTCATGGCACCCTTTACCATCGCAACATTGAACACCCGTGGCTGTAGGATGGGTCTCCGCAGGTCCCAGGTGCCCTCCTTCCTTCGAGAGGGGAGGTACTCTGTGGTTTTCCTGCAGGAGACCCATACGGATCCGACCGCCGAAGACAGCTGGCAGCTGGATTGGGGGGACAGGGTCTACTTTAGCCATCTCACAGTTCGTACGGCTGGAGTGGCGACCCTGTTCTCCCCCGACCTACGGCCCGAGATGCTGGAGGTCGCCGAGGCTGTGCCGGGTCGCCTGCTGCACCTCCGGGTCCGCATGGAGGGGCTCGTAGACAGCCTCGTCAACATCTATGCCACGGCAGCGAGCCCAGAGTGGCTGCAATTCTATCAGCAGGCGTCCACCTTCCTCGGCACCTTGGATCCTCAGGAGTGCCTGGTCCTGGGAGGGGACTTTAACATCACCCTCGAGGAGCGGGACCGCTCGGGGCCCGAGCAGAGCCCAGTCGCCATCCTCCAGGAGATAGTTGAACACCACTCCCTGGTGGACGTCTGGCGCGACCACCACCCGGATGACACTTCCACGTTCACCTTTGTCTGGGTGGAGGCCCATTGGTCGAGCCACTCCCGGTTGGACCGCATTTATTTATCACGATTCCATCTTTCATGAGCCCACTCCTCCAGCATCCGGCCGGCCCCATTTTCTGACCACCATTTAGCCACCGTGATGGTCTCCCTCTGCGCGGAGAGGCCGGGGCCAGCCTATTGGCATTTCAACAACAGCTTGCTGGAGGATGCGGACTTCGTGGCATCCTTCCGGGAGTTCTGGCTGGCCTGGCGAGGGCAGCAGCGTGCCTTTCCCTCGGCGCGGCGGTGGTGGGACCTAGGGAAGGTGCTCTCCTGGCTCTTCTGACATGACTACGCCCGGGGCGCCAGCCGACGGAGGGATGCGGCGATAGAGCAGTTGGAACAGGAGGTCTTAGAGCTGGAGAGGCGTCTGACCGCCAGCCCCGAGGATCCGTCCCTCTGCAGAGCATGCCGGAGAAGCGGGAGGAGCTCCGGGCCCTCGAGGACCATTGGGCCCAGGGTGCCTTTGTTCAATCCCGCATCCGTCTCCTTCGGGAGATGGATTGCGGCTCCCGCTTCTTCTATGTCCTGGAGAAAAAGAGGGGGGCCAAGAAACATGTCACCTGCCTTCTTGCAGAAGACGGCATCCCCCTCACGGATCTGGTGGAGATGTGCGGGAGGGCGAGAGCCTTTTACGAAGCCTTTTCTCCGTAGATCTGACCGATCCTAACACTTGCAGAGAGCTCCTGATGGTCAGCGCGGGTGACCGAGACCGGCTAGAGCTGCCTCTCACTCTGTTCGAATTCTCGGAAGCCCTCCGTCGCATGCCCACCAATAAATCTCCGGGCATGGACGGGCTGACCGTGGAGTTCTACCGCATTTTCTGGGACGTCCTTGGCCCAGACCTAGTCACCGTTTGGATCGAGTCTTTGCAGAGCAGGGTCCTCCCTCTTTCGTGCAGATGAGCCGTGCTCGCCTTATTGCCGAAGAAGAGAGACCTCCTTGATTTACGAAATTGGCGTCCCGTCTCGCTCCTCGGCACAGACTACAAAGTCGTGGCAAAAGCAATCTCACTGCGGCTAGGGTCTGTGCTGGCAGACGTGATCCACCCAGACCAGACCTACACCGTCCCGGGCCACAGCATCTTCAACAATCTATATCTGGTCCGGGACCTTTTGGAACTCAGGTGTAGGGATGGTCTGTCGTTCGCCATCCTGTCCTTAGATGAGGAGAAGGGGTTCGACAGGATGGATCACGGGTATCTTCTGAGCACTCTGCAAGCGTTTGGCTTCGGACCCCAGTTTGTGAGTTTTCTTTGGGTGCTGTATGCCTCCGCAGAGTGTTTGGTCAGGCTCAGCTGGACCCTGACCGAACCGGTCAGCTTCGGTGCCCCCTCTCGGGCCAGCTGTATGCTCTGGCGATCGAGCCCTTCCTCGGTCTCTTCTGAAGGAGGTTGACAGGGTTGGTGCTGCGGGAGTGAGAGCTGCGGCTGGTCCTGTCGGCATACGCCGATGACGTGCTCCTTGTGGTCCAGGACCTGGGCGACTTGGTGCTGGTGGAGGCTTGCCAGGCCATCTATTCGGCAGCCTCCTCCGCACCGGTCAACTGGGTCAAGAGCTCTGGCTTGGTGGTAGGGGACTGGCGGCAGGCGAGCTCCCTCCCATCCGCGCTTCAGGCCATCCGGTGGAGCGCGGGTCCGCTGCTCTATCTCGGCATTTACCTTTCTGCCACGCATCCCTCTCCACCGGAGAACTGGCAGAATTTAGAGGGCGGGGTGATAAGCGGCTCCAGAGATGGACAGGATTACTCCAGTGCCTCTCCCTTCGAGGCAGAGCACTGGTGCTTAATCAACTAGTCCTGTCCAGGCTCTGGTACCGGCTCAACAGCCTGGTCCCAGCCCTGGGTTTCCTGGCCAACTGCCGGACATCGATTCTGGAGTTCTTTTGGTCAGGACTGCACTGGGCCCCTGTAGGGGTTCTCCATCTGGAGGAGGGAGGGCAGGGCCTGAAATGTCCACTTACTCAGGTCCATGTCTTCTGCCTCCAGGCCCTGAAGAGGCTCCTTTATGGTGCAGGTAGTCCGGCGTGGAGCATATTGGCGCACGCCTTCCTGCGCCGTTTCCGAGGGCTCCGATTCAACCGGCAGCTCCTTTTATCTCCATCTGAGAGGTCTTCCGCAAGACATCTCCGGGCTGCCGGTCTTCTACCAGGACCACCTCCGGACCTGGAAACTGTTTTCAACGACCAGGTCCTCCTCGCGGAGCCCCTGCTACGCAACCCCCAGCTTCGTGTGCAGGTGGCGGAGTCCCGCTCGGTGCGCCAGATGTTGGTCCTGGCAGAAGTCACAAGAGTCGGAGATCTCCTGGACTATGACGCTTGCTCAGCGCATGGGGCTCTCCAGACCTTGTACTCCCCAGCGCATACTTCAGGAGGTGAAGGCCGCTTTGCCGCCCACTACTTGGGTTTATCTCAACCGGGTCCTGCACGAGGGCACGCGCCGCCCACCCTCTACCCAAGGCCTGCTGGACCTTTTAATTGGACCCCTGCCCCATGGACCCAACCGACCCCCTCACCTATTCACTGTGAGCCAGCTGCACGAGATGCAGCCGGTCTGCTTTCAAACCGTGCCAAGAAAACATCTATACACGCTCGTGCTCCACACCCTTCACGCCCTCACCCTTGTGTCCCGCCCCGATACAAGATGGTGGGACCTCCTGCCACCTTTGGAGGGTGAGGAGCCCCAGTGGGCCAGCCTATATTCCACCTTAGTCCCGAGGCCTGCCGGGGATGTAAGTTGGCGGCTCTTTCACGGAGCCGTGAGCATGGGCGTGTTCTTGGCACAGTTCACCTCAATCTCAGACACCTGCCCCTTTTGTGGCGTGAGGGAGACCCTGGCGCACACATACCTGGAGTGTGCCAGGCTGCAGCCCCTATTCCGGCTGCTCACCAATATTTTATTACGTTTTTGGTTGCCCTTTTCCCCTCACCTTCTTATTTATGCACTCCCTATCTGTGGCCCCACAAAGTCACGGGATCTCCTGGTCAACCTCCTCCTGGCCCTAGCTAAAATGGCCATCTATAAAACCAGCGTGAGGAGGTTGGCCGATGGAGTCTCCTGTGACTGTGGGGCCTATTTCCGATCCTTGGTTCGTTCACGTATCTGGGCTGCGTCCTCTGACTCCCTTGACGCCTTTGAGGAGCAGTGGGCGCTGTCTGGGGTTCTCCGCTCGGTGTCCGCGTCCAGTTCCCTTCGTTTGACCCTTTGACCACACTCCTGTCCCTGTTATTTCATTCGTTGTCCCCCAGAATTATTTGGTATCTAGGTCCTGTGGATCCCCCTTTTAGGCTTCGCCCGCCCACTTCCTGGATCCCAATAAGATTACTCTCCTATAGCCATCTGGCCCGACCTTGTCACACCAGATAGGTCTTTTGCCCCCACTGCTTCCCTTGGAAGGCTGTTCCAGAACTTCACTTCTCTGATGATCTTGTTGTTTGTTTTAAAAAAGCCTCTCCACCTCTTCTTCCTCGTTAGGTGGTCGAGAGTAGACACCTACCATGACATCACCATTGTTTTACTCCTTTTATCCTTGCCCAGAGACCTTCAGCAGGTCTGCCTCCCCCGTCTACCTCAATCTCAATGCACCTGTAGATATCTTTGAGATACAAGGCAAGCCCTCCTCCCTTTTTCCCTGCCTGTCCTTGAAGAAGCTGTACCCATCTGTACCAATACTGTGATGCCAGTTATGTTGTAATTGAGATTATTGACTAGTATTTTGATGACTTCCTGTGTATTCCCCATACTTCTCGTATTAGTGTACCGAGATCTAAGATGTTCATTAGATTTCTCTCTCTATTCCCTCTGGTCTCTCCTTTGTCCCTGCTGTGATGGAACCATGTTCCCCCCAGGTTCTGATCCTTCACCCAGATCTCCATGGTTTGGACTCACCTGTGGGCTTTTGTCTCCTGCCCCTGTTGAACCTAGTTTAAAGCCCCCTCACTAGGTTAGCTAGTCTCTATCTGAAGATCCTCTTCCCCCTCCTTGCTAGGTGGACCCCATCTCTGCTTAGCATGATGTGCCTCCCTGTGCCCCATTTCTCACTTTGCCACTCTCCAGGTGGCTGGATCAGGGCCCTCTTGTCCTTCAAATGAGACATTTAAGTGTGAGCTGCCTTCTTGTCTCTCTGGTGGCTCTGGCCACTGGGGAGTTAAAGATCCCAGGATGCATTACCAAGGACAAGCACAGTTGCTAATTCTCCCTCTCTGAGTGCTCAGGCACCTTGCCTGGCATGAGAACCCAACCAGAACAGAGTGCAGAACAGCTGCTGCCTTCCCCTGCAGTCACCCTCGGCTTTGCATCGGTTGACAGCAGGCTGTTGGGCTGGAGTCCTGGGTGTCGGTCAGTCCAGGTGGTGTAGGAGGTCATTGATGGTTAATTTGGAAAGTGTCAGGCTGAGCTGACATCCCTGTAGTCCTCCTTTTGCCCAAAGGCCTCTGCTGGCACAATCTGTCTATCCTGTGTGTGTTAGCCTGGTCCGTGGATCTAGTCGCTGGCCAGTCTAGAAGCTCTTCGCATTTCTAGCGGCTCTGAACATTGAAGCCTGAGGGCTTCGTACAATGTTCTCTCTTTGCTGCTTTGCTTTATAGTTCTCAAGAGAAAAGCCTTACTACTAGGGTCAGCCAGGAGAGCTCTCCTTTAGTGCTAGTGGCAGAGGCTTGTAATTTTGGAGCGTAGAGAACCAGGGTTCAGCTCCTGGCTCCTGAGTTGAGCGCGTGAGTTCAGCTGTAATTGTATCTGTTGTTTGCAACAAGTGGGTTTATTACAACCCAGCCTCGGATTCGTTCTCTCTCCTGCACGCGCAGCATCGAGGAAAGTGCTGATGCATTTGCATGAGTGTGTAAATCCCAGATTGGAATAATTGTCCGGATGTAACGAAGCTTGTCATCTTTTTCTGCATGCATAGTTAGCTTTGATTTACTGGGCCACCGGCTCAGTGCCCAGCCTGGATTGCATCAGCCCAGAGCTGTAAATGAAATCTGCAATAAGTCAAGCAGTATTAAACTTTACAGTCACTGTATTGAAAAACAAGACACTTTCCCTAATAAATCAGAGCAAGTGGGATTGTAAATATTGAGGCAGGATCCATATTGCTTAATTAAACAGTGACTAATGAACATCCTGTTTGTTGTGCTGTGATTTAGGATGAGATCTAAAGAGACAGTCCGTGCCTGACAATTTAGAGATCAGGTGGCTGAGAGAATATGGTAAAAAGAGTCTCTAGGCCATGGCAAAGGGGCTGCTGGTGAAATAGCTCAGATGCTGTGGGGCCAATGCAGCCCTCCCCCCCCAGTTTAGGGCTGTCCCCACAGGCATGATCTGGCCCTAAGGGATTCAGGGGGATGCTGGGTCAAATGAGTCCTGAGATGCTGAGTGGGGCTGTCCCTGGGGAAAGGTGGTGCCCCACCCTTGGGACAATGAAAACCAGTCCCAGAAATGCACTTGAAAATGGCCCGTATGGATCGGCTGTGGAAATGCCTTGCTAGGGGTTTGCTCCCACTCCAGTGGGGAGTAATGCGGTACCGTGTTTAAACCAGGCCTTGGGCGTGGCGCCGGGAAGGTCAGAGCAGTCAGCTGCACTCCGGACAACACAACTGAAATGTCTGCGAGCCGCATGAGGAGAGGGAGAGAGGGCAGGGACGCCCCCGCATGGCTCAGTGCGGGCCTGATCCTGCTGCCTTTCCTCGCGCTGAGTAGCACCTTCCCCGGCCTGTTCGTTTCTGCCCCGCCTGCCATGAGGGGAGCAGGAGCGGGGCTCTGTGACCCACTTACAATTAGAATCATAGACTCATATGGCTAGGGTGACCGGATGAAACGAACAAAATAGCGGGACACAGGAAGCAAAAAAACAAAAAAAGTAGCCAGAGTTGCCAAAGCAAAAAAAGCCAAACAAAAAAAACCTGCCGGAGCGGCCAAAGCTGCAATATCGGGACAAATGCGCGTCATGACTGTGCATCGGGTGGGACGCGGGACAAAGAACTAAACATCGGGACAGTCCCGATCTTATCGGGACAGTCCCGATCTTATCGGGACGTCTGGTCACCCTATGTATGGCTAAGCAGCAGTTCTGCAGAAAAGGACCTAAGGGTTACAGTGGACGAGAAGCTGGATGAGTCAGCAGTGTGCCCTTGTTGCCAAGAAGGCTAACGGCATATTGGGCTGCATTAGTAGGAGCATTGCCAGCAGATGGAGGAACGTGATCGTTTCCCTCTATTTGGCACTGGTGAGGCCACATAGAATCATTGAATATCAGGGTTGGAAGGGACCTCAGGAGGTCATCTAGGCCAACCTCCTGCTCAAAGCAGGACCAACCCCAACTAAATCATCCCAGCCAGGGCTTTGTCAAGCCAGGCCTTAAAAACCTCTAAGGAAGGAGATTCCACCACCTCCCTAGGTAACCCATTCCCATGCTTCACCACTCTCCTAGTGAAAAAGTTTTTCCTAATATCCAACCTAAACCTCCCCCACTAACTTGAGACCATTAGTCCTCGTTCTGTCATCTGCTACCACTGAGAACAGTCTAGATCCATATTCTTTGGAACCCCCTTTCAGGTAGTTGAAAGCAGCTATCAAATCCCCCTTCATTCTTCCCTTCTTCAGACTAAACAATCCAGTTTCCTCAGCCTTTCCTCATAAGTCATGTGCTCCAGCCCCCTAATCATTTTTGTTGCCCTTCACTGGACTCTTTCTAATTTTTCCACATCATTCTTGTAGTGTGGGACCCAAAAGCAGACACAGTACTCTAGATGAGGCCTCACCAATGCCAAATAGAGGGGAATGATCATGTCCCTCAATCTGGTGGCAATGCCCCTACTTATACATCCCAAACTGCCATTAGCCTTCTTGGCAACAAGGGGACACTATTGACTCATATCCAGCTTCTTGTCCACTGTAACCCCTAGGTCCTTTTCTGCCGAACTGTTGCCAAGCCGTTCGGTCCCTAGTCTGTAGTGGTGCATGGGATTCTTCCATCCTAAGTGCAGGACTCTGCACTTGTCCTTGTTGAACCTCATCAGATTTCTTTTGGCCCAATCCTCTAATTTGTCTAGGTCCCTCTGTGTCCTATCCCTACCCTCCAGCATATCTACCTCTCCTCCCAGTTTAGTGTCATCTGCAAACTTGCTGAGGGTGCAGTCCACGCCATCCTCCAGATCATTATTGAAGATATTGAACAAAACCGGTCCCAGGACCAACCCCTGGGACACTCCACTTGATACCAGCTGCCAACTAGACATGGAGCCATTGATCACTACCCGTTCAGCCCGACAATCTAGCCAGCTTTCTATCCACCTTATCGTCCATTCATCCAGCCCATACTTCTTTAACTTGCTGTCAAGAATACTGTGGGAGACCATATCAAAAGCTTTGCTAAAGTCAAGGAATAACACATCCACTGCTTTCCCCTCATCCACAGAGCCAGTTATCTCATCACAGAAGGCAATTAGGTTATTCAGGCCTGATTTTGCCCTTGGTGAATCCATGCTGACTGTTCCTGATCACTTTCCTCTCCTCTAAGTGCTTCAAAATTGATTCCTTGAGGACCTGCTCCATGATTTTTTCCAGGGAGTGAGGAGAGGCTGACTAGTCTGTAGTTCCCCAGATCCTCCTCCTTCCCTTTTTTAAAGATGGGCACTACATTAGCCTTGTTCCAGTCGTCCGGGACCTCCCCCGATCGCCATGAGTTTTCAAAGAAAATTGCCAATGGCTCTGCCATCACATCCGCCAACTCCTTTAGCACTCTCGGATGCAGCGCATCCCGCCCCATGGACTTGTGCTCGTCCATCTTTTCTAAATAGTCCCGAACCACTTTTCTCCACAGAGGGCTGGTCACCTCCTCCCCATGCCGTGCTGCCCAGCGCAGTAGTCTGGGAGCTGACCTTGTTCTTGATGACAGAGGCAAAAAAAGCATTGAGTACATAAGCTTTTTTCCACATCCTCTGTCACTAGGTGCCTCCCTCGTTCAGTAAGGGGCCCACACTTCCCTTGGCTTTCTTCTTGTTGCTAACATACCTGAAGAAACCCTTCTTGTTTCTCTTAACATCTCTTGCTAGCTGCAGCTCCCAGTGTGATTTGGCCTTCCTGATTTCACTCCTGCATGCCCGAGCAATATTTTTATACTTTTCCCTGGTCATTTGTCTAATCTTCCACTTCTTGTAAGCTTCTTTTTTGTGTTTAAGATCAGCAAGGATTTCACTGTTAAACCAAGCTGGTCCCCTGCCATATTTACTATTCTCTCTACACATTGGGATGGTTTGTTCTTGCAACCTCGATAAGGATTCTTTAAAATACAGCCAGCTCTCCTGGACTCCTTTTCCCCTCATGTTATTCTCCCAGGGGATCCTGTCCATCGGTTCCCTTAGGGATTCAAAATCCTGGTCAAAACTGAGGTCGAATTTAGCAGCATTAAATCGATTTAACCCTGCATCCGTCCACACGATGAAGCCCTTTTTTCTGACTTAAAGGGCTCTTAAAATTGATTTCCTTACTCCACCGCCGACAAGGGGATTAGCACTGAAATCGTCCTTGCCAGGTCGAATTTGGGGTACTGTGGACGCAATTAGACGGTATTGGCCTCCAGGAGCTATCCCAGAATGCTCCATTGTGACCGCTCTGGACAGCACTCTCAACTCAGATGCACTGGCCAGGTAGACAGGAAAAGGCCCGCGAACTTCTGAATTTCAATTTCCTGTTTGGCCAGCGTGGCAAGCTGCAGGTGAGTGCAGAGCTCATCAGCAGAGGTGACCATGATGGAGTCCTAGAATCGCAAAAGAGCTCCAGCATGGACTGAAGGGGAGGTACGGGATCTGTTCGCTATATGGGGAGAGGAATCCGTGCTATCAGAACTCCGTTCCAGTTTTCGAAATGCCAAAACATTTGTGAAAATCTCCCAGGGCATGAAGGACAAAGGCCATAACAGAGATCTGAAGCAGTGCCGCGTGAAACTTAAAGAGCTGAGGCAAGCCTACCAGAAAACCAGAGAGGCAAACGGCCGTTCTGGGTCAGAGCCCCAAATATGCCGATACTATGATGAGCTGCATGCCATTTTAGGGGGTTCAGCCACCACTACCAGAGCCGTGTTGTTGGACTCCTTCAATGGAGATGGAGGCAACATGGAAGCAGGTTTTGGGGACGAGGAAAATGATGATGTAGTTGTAGATAGCTCACAGCAAGCAAGAGGAGAAACCGGATTTCCCAACAGTCAGGAACTGTTTCTCACCCTGAACCTGGAGCCAGTACCCCCCGAATCCACCCAAGGCTGCCTCCTGGACCTGCCAGGCGGAGAAGGGACTTCCGGTGAGTGTACCTTTTAAGATAGTATACATGGTTTAAAAGCAAGCATGTTTAATGATTAATTTGCCCTGATATTTGCGGCTTTCCTGGATGTACTCCCAAAGCCTTTGCAAAAGGTTTCTGGGGAGGGCAGCCTTTTTCCATCCACCATGGTAGGACACTTTACCACGCCAGGTCAGTAGCACATTGTTGGGAATCATTGCAGAACAAAGCATTGCAGTGTATGTTTGCTGGCGTTCAAACAACATCTGTTCTTTATCTCTCTGTATTATCCTCAGGAGAGTGATATCATTCATGGTCACTTGGTTGAAATAGGATGCTTTTCTTAAGGGGACATTCAGAGGTGCCCGTTCCTGCTGGGCTATTTGCCTGAAGCTGAACAGAAATGTTCCCTGCTGTTAGCCTCGGGGAGGGAAGAGGGGCTAGCCACGTGGTGGGGGGAGGCAAAATGCGACCTTAGAATGAAAGCACATGTGCTATGTATGTAATGTTAACAGCAAGGTTTACCGTGAAAGAGTGTACCTATTCTTCTATAAAATGTGTCTTTTTAAATACCACTGTCCATTTTCTTTTCTCCACCAGCTGAATGTGTTTCAAGGATCACAGGATCTTCTCCTTCCCAGAGGCTAGTGAAGATTAGAAGGCGAAAAAAACGCACTCATGATGAAATGTTCTCTGAGCTCATGCTGTCCTCCTACACTGATAGAGCACAGATGAATGCATGGAGGCAGACAATGTCAGAGTGCAGGAAAGCACAAAATGACCAGGAGGAGAGGGGGTGGGCTGAGGAGAGTAAGTGGTGGGCTGAAGCTGAAAGGTGGAGGCGGTGTGATGAAAGGCAGCAGGCTTCAATGCTGAGGCTGCTGGAGGATCAAACTAATATGCTCCAGCATATGGTTGAGCTGCAGGAACGGCAGCTGGAGCACAGAGCGCTGCTACAGCACCTGTGTAACCAACCACCCTCCTCCCAAGTTCCATAGACTCCTCAGCCAGATTCCCAAGAACGCAGTGGGGGGGCCTCTAGCCATCCAGCCACTCCACCCCAGAGGATTGCCCAAGCAACAGAGCAACAGAGGGCTGGCATTCAATAAGTTTTAAAGTTTTAAAATTTTAAAGTGCTGTGTGGCCTTGTCCTTCCCTCCTCCACCACCCCTCCTGGTGCTTCTCTCCTCCACCACCCCTCCCGGTCTACCTTGGCAGTTATCCCCCTATTTGTGTGATGAATTAATAAAGAATGCCTGAATGTGAAGCAACAATGACTTTATTGCCTCTGCAAGCTGTGATTGAAGGGAGGAGGGGAGGGCGGTTAGCTTACAGGGAAGTAGAGTAAACCAAGGGGCGGGGGGTTTCATCAAAGAGAAACAAACAGAACTTTCACACCATAGACTGGCCAGTCATGAAACTGGTTTTCAAAGCTTCTCTGATGCGTACTGCCCCCTCCTATGCTCTTCTAACCGCCCTGGTGTCTGGCTGTGTGTAACCAGTGGCTAGGCGATTTGCCTCAACCTCCCACCCCGCCATAAACATCTCCCCCTTACTCTCACAGATATTGTGGAGCGCACAGCAAGCAGTAATAACAGTGGGAATATTGGTTTTGCTGAGGTCTAACCGAGTCAGTAAACTGCGCCAGCATGCTTTTAAACATCCAAATGCACATTCTACCACCATTCTGCGCTTGTTCAGCCTGTAGTTGATCAGCTCCTGACTACTCTCCAGGCTGCCTGTGTATGGCTTCATGAGCCATGGCATTAAGGGGTAGGCTGGGTCTCCAAGGATAACTATAGGCATTTCAACATCCCCAACGGTTATTTTCTGGTCTGGGAAGAAAGTCCCTTCCTGCAGCTTTTGAAAGAGACCAGAGTTCCTGAAGATGCGAGCGTCATGTACCTTTCCCGGCCATCCCACGCTGATGTTGGTGAAACGTCCCTTGTGATCCACCAGTGCTTGCAGCACTATTGAAAAGTACCCCTTGCGGTTTATGTACTCGCTGGCTTGTTGCTCCGGTGCCAAGATAGGGATATGGGTTCCGTCTATGGCCCCACCACAGTTAGGGAATCCCATTGCAGCAAAGCCATCCACTATGACCTGCATATTTCCCAGGGTCACTACCCTTGATATCAGCAGATCTTTGATTGCGTTGGCTACTTGCATCACAGCAGTAGATTTGCCCACTCCAAATTGATTCCCTACTGAGCGGTAGCTGTCTGACATTGCAAGCTTCCACAGGGCTATTGTCACTCGCTTCTCAGCTGTGAGGGCTGCCCTCATCTTGGTATTCATATGCTTCAGGGCAGAGGAAAGCAAGTCACAAAGTTCCATGAAAGTGCCCTTACGCATGCGAATGTTCGCAGCCACTGGGAATCGTCCCAGACCCGCAACACTATGCGGTCCCACCAGTCTGTGCTTGCTTCCTGGGCCCAGAATCGGCGTTCCATCGCATGAACCTGCCCCATTAGCACCACGATGCCTGCATTGCCAGAGCCCGGTGCTTTGACAGAAGTTTGTTTCCTTGTCCTCATCACTCTCGTCACCGTGCTGACGTCGCCTACTCGCCTGGTTTCGCTTTGCCAGGTTCTGGTGCTGCATATATGTTGGATAATGCATGTGGTGTTTAATGTGCTCCTAATTACCGAAGTGATCTGAGTGGGCTCCATGCTTGCTGTGGTATGGTGTCTGCACAGAAAAAAGGCGTGGAACAATTGTCTGCCATTGCTCTGACGGAGGGAGGGGCGACTGACAACATGGCTTACAGGGTTGGCTTGCAGGGAGTTTAAATCAACAAAGAGGGTGGCTTTACATCAAGGAGAAACAAAAACAACTGTTATACAGAATGGCCCCCTCAAGGATTGAACTCAAAACCCTGGGTTTAACAGGCCAATGCTCAACCCACTAAGCTATCTCTCTTTCTGGTATAGCAGGCAGGACTGAATCTCCATTAAAGTTTTCAAGGTGCCCCGCCAGACTTCACCAAAACGATTGTCGGCCGTTGATTTCACAGAGGGAGAGAGGGAGGGAGGAGGGAGCAAATGAATACAAAACAAATCTGGTCTATTTCTTGTTTTGATCCACTCCATCTATCTTTTACTTCTTTGGCTGGCAGCAGATGGTGCAAGTAGGACTGCAAGCCATCCACATCTCCTGGCTGCTTGGCAGAAGATGGTTCAATAGGACTGCTAGCCATCCTCATCTCCTGCCTGCTCACCATAAGATGGTGCAATAGGACTGTATGCAGGACTAAAGAGAATGACCTGGTCGAGTCACTCCTAATTTAGTCTCTGCGCTCATGTCTGCCCAGGCACTCCTGACCGACCTTACTGAGGTGGCCAGGAGCACTCAGACACGATGAGGATGGTTTTCAGGCCTATTGCACCGTCTGCTGCCACAAGGCAATGGGTTGCTGCTGCTGGGTAGCAATGCAGTCCCACGTCGGCAAGCACCCAGGAGATGTATGGTGACAGTGATCTGAACAGGCTCCATGCTTGCCGTGGTATGGTGTCTGCACAGGTAACTCGGGAAAAAAGGAATGAAACGATTGTCTGCCTTTGCTTTCACAGAGGGAGGGAGGGCCTGAGGACATGTACCCGGAACCACCCGCGACAATGTTTTTTGCCCCATCAGGCATTGGGATCTCAACCCAGAATTCCAGTGGGCAGTGGAGACTGCGGGAACTGTGGGATAGCTACCCACAGTGCAACATTCCGGAAGTCGACGCTAGCCTCGGTATTGTGGAAGCACTCTGCCGAGTTAATGCACTTAGAGCATTTTGTGTGGGGACATACACAATCAACTATATAAAAACGATTTCTGAAAAACCGACTTCTATAAATTCGACCTAATTTCATAGTGTAGACATACCTTAAGTCTGCTTTTCTGATGTCCAGGGTCCGTATTCTGCTGCTCTCCTTTCTCTCGTGTCAGGATCCTGACCTCAATTATCTCATGGTCACTGCCTCCCAGGTTCCCATCCACTTTTGCTTCTCCTATTAATTCTTCCCAGTTTGTGAGCAGCAGGTCAAGAAGAGCTCTGCCCCTAGTTTTTTTCTCCAGCACTTGTACCAGGATATTGTCCCCTACACTTTCCAAAAACTTCCTGGATTGTCTGTGCACCGCTGTATTGCTCTCCCAGTAGATATCAGGTGATTGAAGTTCCTCATGAGAACCAGGACCTGTGACGTTGTAACATCTCTTAGTTGTCGGAAGAAAGCCTCGTCCACCTCATCCCCTAGTCCGGTGGTGTATAGCAGACTCCTACCACAACATCACCCTTGTTGCTCACACTTCTAAACTTAATCCAGAGACTCTCAGGTTTTTCTGCAGTTTCATACCGGAGCTCTGAGCAGTCATACTGCTCCCTTAAATACAATGCAACTCCCCCATCTTTTCTGCCCTGCCTGTCCTTCCTGAACAGTTTATATCCATCCATGAGAGTGCTCCAGTCAGGTGAGTTATCCCACCAAGTCTCTGTTGTTCCAATCACATCATAATTCCTTGACTGTGCCAGGACTTCCAGTTCTCCCTGCTTGTTTCCCAGGCTTCTTGCATTTGTGTAGAGGCACTTAAGATAACTCGCTGATCGTCCCTCTTTCTCAGTATGAGGCAGGAGCCCTCCCCTCTCGCGCGTTCCTGCTTGTGCTTCTCTCATGGTATGTCCGTGCCATGTCCGGCACAATGGGCCTTGATCTCAGCTGGGCCTCTAGTTTCTACCATAACAGAAATAAATAATGATAAGAAGAAAAAAATCACATGGGCCTGACCTTAGAAGCATGAGGCGAAATAGTCCCACTATTGTAAACGCTGAGATACCAAGGACATAGGCACGAAAGAAACATCACGGCTGGATCTGGCTCTCTCTCTATATATGTTCCGAGTGGACAGAAATGTGTGGCTAGCAGCACCCAGACGAGCAAGCAGAAGCCTAGGATGTATCACTAGAAGGAGGAGGATGGGGCTGAGCCCAGGGTTATTAGTTCGGAGGAGAGATATAGGGAATGAGGAGACTTTAATGATAGGTTAAAATGCTGGGGTTTGAAGAGTGTATAGATGCCCCAACTCCACACGAGTGGGGACAGGTTTTGTGAATCATATGGGACTATGGTGTGAAGCTGTGGAAGGAGTCGAGGCGCTGACTGGTGTTGATCATATTGTTCTAGGTGGTGCTTGTTACACATGGTTTCACAAGTCCGTCTTAGTCTGTGAGCATTGTTCAGTCTGGGGAAACGCTGCGGTGTTGTGCATTTTGTGGTTCTTTTGGGGAGAGCTGTTGCAAACAACAGGAGTTGTTCTCTGCCCTGACCTTTCTAACTAGAGTTAATTCTTGGAGCAGAGTGGCCATTGGGAACCTGGCATCTGTGTTGAGGCTGAGATTTCTGAATGAAGGGGTTGCCTGCATATTGTTTGTGACCACCTCTGCTCCAGGACTGGTGTATGTAATGTAAAAAAAAAAAACAAGCAACACTAAGAAAATACCCAGACTCTGTGTCACAGATTTCTCCTCCAATGGGAAGCTGACCTGCCAGGCCCTGAAATCTGCTGCTGGCCCAGCAGAGGGGACAATATTTTGCCCTTCTCCAGCATTATTTAGCTATGATGCAGAGGTAAGAATGATTATCCCCATTTTACAGATGTGGCATTTGGGGCACAGAGAGAGGGTGTGACTTTTCCAAGGCTCCATAGCGGGTCAATGACAGAGCTGGGCCTAGAAGCCAGGAGCCATAACTCCTATGCATCCACCTAAACTATGACGCCTCTCCGACCAAAACCACTGAAGTGGAAACAAACTCAGAAGAGTTGAGGATTGTTATTGCTGGATATGAGCTGAGCTGCAGCAGTGGACTGGTACCATATGGCTCCATTGTTGTATTGGTTGCTTAGTCCTGGTATGATGAATATTCATAGTCTAATCTCCTGGGAGAGGGGGCTGGAATCCGGGGACTGGCCAGTGGAAGAGGGATAGGGAGGAGAAAAATGAGATGGGTTGTGGCACAGGAAGCTGTTCTAGAGTCCAGCCATAAGGAACATTGCGGGGAGAGCAAAACTGGGGCTTCTACTATGGAAAATTTCAATTTGTGGCAGAAAGTAGAACATGGTTCAGGTGCCTCAAGCTGCCAGTCTCCTCAATAGGGAGGGCTCTCTGTGCAGACTACATATCTCCTGATGCAACATGATGTCACCTCTAGTTGAGGGGTGGGGCAGTCCTTAGTCACAGTGCATCATGGGAGATGTAGTCCAATCAGGTAGCCCAGCCCACAGAGGAGAATGAGGACAAGAGGCACCCAAATGACATCTCCCAAGATGCAGCATGATCTCCCCCTTTTTTTTTAAAGGGTGGGGGTGCATCATGGCAGTCCTCAGTCACCATTCATCACGGGAGATGTAATCCAGCCAGGCAGCCAGCCCATAGAGGAGAATGGAGACGAGGCACCACAATGCCATTTTCAAATCAAAATAATTGAGTTTTCAGGCAGTCTTTTTTTCCCCCTGACAAAAGAAATCCAAACTTTACACAGAAAACAGGCACTCCTCATGAAATATTTTGTTTGGTCAGAAACCCAATTTTCTATCAAAAAACAGTTTCTATGGAAAATTTTCAACCAGGTCTAATCATAACATTATCATGATGTTAAGGAGCTGGAGAGTACAGTAAGGAAAGGCTGGACTATAGGAGTCCGGGGGCTGGCAGGAGGAGATGCTGGCAGACCAGGCTGGGAAGCTGAGCATGAGCCAGGCACACTAGCTTCAGGATGGGACAGAGGAGTAGCAAAGGGACTGGAGGAGATGGAGCCATGGTCAATGCAACAGGTGACTTTAGCCGCAGGCCTGCAAACAGCATGGGGGAGAGGAGAACCAGGGATACCAGTGAGGAGGCTGTGCTAGTCAGGACCCGAGATGGCTACCAGGCCCTGAGCAATCGGGATCGGCTGGGAAAATCGGGTTTGAGCGATCGAGAGGAGGAAGCAGGAGTGTTTGCCGAGAACCTGGCCATGGGGGAAAGTGGATGGACGACACTAGGGCTGTGAGCTTGGGTGTGAGCTGAGGGGAGAGCACAGGGGCCTGGAAAGAAGGCGATATTTCATTACAGCACCGCTCTGCACACGTCCTACTGCAGGAGCGACCGGCAAAGCCACAATCTGTCTCCAAAGGTGGGTGGGTCCTGTTTACGCCCTTTCTGGTCAGCCTTCTCTGCCAGCCCACATGCCCCCACCCTGCCAAAGCTAGATGCCATCGTATATCCAAAGAGAGCCTTCTGTCCTTCAAAAAAGTTTCTACTTACAAATTGTTTACTGAAGTGCTGGTGTTCCAGGAACAACGTGTGTGTGTGTGCGTGTGCATTAGGTGAATACAGTAGGAGGCTTTATTGCAGCAAAATTATTAATTTTTTTCCTTCCCCTCCATCCAAATGGCATCCCTAATCACAGGGTTTCATTGTGTCAGCCAGCACGCTGCTGAAGGCATGCAGCTTCCTTCTGGACCCCCACAGCCCTGGCACAATGGGCTCGGTGACATGTGGGGAGATAGGCAATTGGAAAGGGCAGCTGAGGGGCAGATGCTGCCAAAGGGGTCCTTTCAAACAGGATCAGCAGGGGCATGTGTGGCTGATTATGGGTTGTGAGGGTGTGTAGTTTCGACTGGTGTTTCTTAGTGTTTTCTTGACATAGCACCCCACAAAGTGCTAGGTGTTTTCCATACATAGAGCAATAGAAGCCTTAGTCTGCAGCAAAGGAGATTTAGGTTGGAGATTAGGAAAAACTCTCTCACAATAAGGGTAGTTAAATTCTAGAACAGGCTTCCAAAGGAGGTTGTGAAATCATAGAATCATAGAAGAAGAGGGTTGGAAGAGACCTCAGGAGGTCATCTAGTCCAATCCCCTGCTCAAAGCAGGAACTACACCAACCAAATCATCCCAGCCAGGGCTTTGTCAAGCCGGGCCTTAAAAACCTCAAAGGAAGGAAATTCCACCACCTCCCTAGGTAACCCATTCCAGTGCTTCACCACCCTCCTAGTGAAATAGTGTTTCCAACCTAGACCTCCCACACTGCAACTTGAGACCATCACTCCTTGTTCTGTCGTCTGCTACCACTGAGAACAGCCGAGCTCCATCCTCTTTGGAGCCCCCTTTCAGGTAGTTGAAGGCTGCTATCAAATCCTCCCTCATTCTTCTCTTCTGCAGACTAAATAATCCCAGTTCCCTCAGCCTCTCCTCATAAGTCATGTGCTCCAGCCCCCTAATCATTTTCGTTGCCTTCCGCTGGACTCTCTCCAATTTGTTCACATCCTTTCTGTAGTGAGGCGCCCAAAACTGGATGCAATACTCCAGATATGGCCTCACCAGTGCTGAATAGAGTGTGTATGACTATCTGTCATGCCTGACGATGACGCCACAGCTATACAGTCTGCAAAGAGCCGGTTGTCAATAGACATCACCTAGGAGTGTTCAGTCTCCCTCTGAAGACTTGGCATGATGCTTGGCCCTTTTTTCAAATCAGCTTCTCACATCTGTCTTTCTCCAAGTGTTTACAGCCCGTATTGATAGCTGCTCTCCAGTCAGGTTTGTCCTTGCCTGTGTCTTCAAAGGTGTCCATATTTATACCTGTAGTGGTGTGGCGGTCGTCCCTCCCACTGTGGGTCAGAGGGAGGCCACACCACCTCACTATGCTGTCAAGACATACTGATGCCTAGTATCAGGGGAATTAGTGTTAGGGGTTAGTGTCCCAACTGATCTAATGGAGCTGGGCCCCCAGATAGTCACTTGGTTCCAGGCCTGGGGTAGAAGCAGGATCTTCCAGGTCAGTAGGCTCTGACCCTTAGGTGGAGGCTGAGCTGCCAACCGTCTACAGCTCCTTCAGTCAGGGGCAGAGCAAACCCAGTAGTCAAATAGCTCTGGGCCCTTGGTGCCTGGACAGAGTAAAATCCCCAGGGGTTGGGCATCCTAGCTCCGGTGGATGACCAATGAACACAGGCCTCTTGGCCTGGTGAGGGGAGGCTGACACCCTAGGGGTGGGGGACCCAGGGCCCTAACAGTGGTGGTGTGGTCCGCCCCTGGGTCAGCAGGGAGCCAGCTGCAATACGCCAACCATGCTTCAGGCAGAGCTCCAGACCGAGGTCGGCGGTCCCTGGGCCACTTCCTTCCCTCCCCTCGGTGTACCTGAAACCACGGGGCGTCTTCCGTCTCCTCTGGGTAAGTGGCCAGCAGCAGTAGACACCGGTTCCCCGGTGGCAGGGCGTCACTGGGCTTGGCGGCAGGGTCAGTCGGCTGGAGCGAGCAGGACACGTCTGTCTCCCTTGGCGTTCTGGCTCCAACTGAGTCAGAGGCTCTGCCTTTTATACTTCCTGTTCCTGTTCCCCACTTCCGGTGGGAGGGTCTGGCTCCACCCAACTGGACGCAGGGGGCGGTTCCTCCCCCTGCGGCTCGGAGGGAGGCCGCACCTCCTCACTGCAATACCACATGAGTTGAGCTTCTGCTTAAGGCAGTCTTTGAAGGTGTGATGTAGCCCACTCTTCCTGTGCTTTCCGAATTTCAGCTCACCATGGAGTCTATCATCGCCCATTCTGATAACGCTGAGATTTGATCACCACTGCCTCAACGCACCTCGGCTTCCCTCTTTCAAGGGTGTTCATGTTTGACCCTTTGTCTTGCCAGCATGACGCTGGGTGGATGTACGTCAGTGTGGATGGGGTGGGTCTGTGAGTGTCTATATGTAGCTCGGCATGATTGCAATGTATGTTGCTGTGTTTTGTGTGAGTGTGCTGTGTAAACATGCACAATAACAAAGGATTTTGCATGTAAACATACACACACAGTAGGGAGTGAAGAGTCAAGAGATTATGATCCAAGTGGTCATATGATCCAGGGTACTCCGAGCTGTGGGGCACCTTGCTACCAGTTGCCCTTAGCATGAAGACCTATGCCCCCTGCACTGTTCATCCCCTGATCCACTGGACACTTACAGCATTCCCAGACCCTCTGTTCCCAAAGGAACAGCACACCCCAGATTACCAGTCACACCACAGGACACAGTTCCATATAACACACAGCACTTAGATTTGTTGATAGAGAAAGCATGTTTAAGTTTATTTAACAAAGAGCAGAGATTCAAATGGGGCTAGCCAGCAGAGAAATTGGAAACAAAGGGCTACATATAGCATAAAATCACAACACACACACTAGAGCCTAAAATTCACTAACAAGACATTCTCGTGTTATATAGAGCAAAACCACACCCCAAATCCTTCCAGCGTATTACGGCCGTCTTTGACTGCGATCTCCCCTTCATGAGACCAGCACACTGTCTTCTTGCGTCCTCAGTGGAAAGATGAGGAGTTTGCCCCTGTCTCTACGGTTATGGTCCAAAAATCTGTTGCCTACACATGCAAACAGGATAACCCGTTGCTTGGGTTTTCTTGTCTAGGGTCTCCCCTGTAGACTTTGCAATCACTTGAGGAGCATGTGGCTCAGACTATAAATCGATGCTCATTGTGAAGAATACAACACTCTGTTTACATGTAGACAGACTGACAGATAACCATCTTCTGCCTGAAAGAAACCCTGTTTCTCCCCTTTGGTGACCAGCCTCAAATCCAGACCTTAAGAACATAATGCTCAGTATACACATGTAATTCCTTCCATATCAGCCACACATACATATTACGATGAGGAGCAGTATGGCACAGGCTTTCAGTACAGACCTTACATGACACTCTGGCAAATTAGCATGTCGATACCGGAGCCAAGGGACCCTTGTAATCCTTATGTGCCCTGTGCCCTCTGCTGGCTGGCACCAACAGGTGCCATAGTCACAGTAAGGTTGGTGTCTCTGTAGGTGAAATCCCAGCACCAAACTGTCTCCAGATTGACAGCAGCAGAAGTTCTCCTGCAGTGTCTATGAGGCCTTGATAGCCTTCTCTTTAGAATGGGTTGCAATGGCAGTGTAATTACCCTGTGTGACCCAGGGAGCCCCCTCCATGGCAGAGGGCACACCCTACCATAACTTGCCGTAGGCCTGAAGCACTCATTGCCCCAACACACAGCTGTCATAATCTGTATCTGAAAGGCGTCACAGATGGTATTGTTTGCAAACTGATAACACGCCGGTCATTAACATTATTGCGTGCCGCATGTACAGGCAGTGTATAAAGAATTAAGTGCTGGAAATGTGTTCGTAAAAAGATGTTTGGCAAGCAGAGCATAAGCCCAGTCTGTCCTAGACAAAGGAATGTTGCTTTGCCTGTTTCCTGCGTCTCCAATATAAATTCAGCCAGGTAATACCTCAGAGGACAATGAAAAGTACATCTACATAGAAGGTAAACAAAGCCACCAAGCTAAACAAGCAGAGGGAAGATGGCTGAATAATCACAATGATGGATGGAGCCTGCACCTCCCAGGAAGCCTTCCTGGATCTTGAAACAGAGACAATAGACTTTGGGAAATATAAACAGAAACAGACGGCCATTTTGGCAACCATAACCTAGGGGATGAAGGGGGAGTCACACCCTTTGAGCTTATGAAAAGTGTATCCTCTTGGCCTGAACACCAAGAGGAGCTGGAACTGACTAGTGATGAGAAACCTGCTTAGACAGAGATAGTAACTTGCTGAAGTTAAGTTTTAGTCACTGGAAAGCATGTTTTGTTTTGTTTTACTTGTGCCTATAAACTGTCTTCTATTATTATCGCTTCATTCTCTGTTCTTAATAATAAGCCTTTTCTTGTTTTATTACAAAAACATCTGAGTGTCGGGGATTAAACTGAAGGGTGAAGGCCTCAGGTGAACTAACAGGCTGGTGTGTGCTCTGTCTCTGTGGAGGCAACAAATGTAATAACTTCTGTGTATCCAGGGAGAGGGACTGGACACGGCCGAGAGATGTTTCTGGGGAGCTCAGGAATTGGGCTTCACTGATTAGTATCTGCAAGGCCAGGTTTGGGCTGGCAGAGTCCAGAAGAGTTGCTGGCCAGACAGACAAGCTGTTGCTCCAGGGCACTGATGTATAGATGTGATAAATGAAATGGGGGGAAGGAAGCTCCATTTTATGGACACCCTGCCTGTCAGTAGCTATAAAATCCCCTTTAGTAGCTGTTCTCTAATTGCTCTACCAGTAAAGGGTTAAAAAATCTCACTGCTATGCATAGGTAAAAGGAAGTGAGTGGGCACCTGGCCAAAAGAGCCAATGTGAGGGCTATTGTTGGGGTTTTCATGCGAGCCGGACAAAGCACATCAGCCAATATGGTTGGTAGCAAAGCCGTTTATCTGTTATTCTCTCATTGCTTTTATACACTCCTTTTACATAATATTTTCAACCCCCTCCAAAGTTCATCACCCGGTAGCGGAGACATCTCGTTGGTTGAGCAGCCTCAGCACGGGCCATGCACGTGCGTCCTTCCTCTTGATTGGAGCACAGCTGTCCGCTATCTGTTGTCAACAAAGTCTGGAGTTGCCAGTTTGCCTGGATCACGTCCCAGCCTGTAACTCTTTCTCAAAGCTCATTAAAGGTTCACCGCGGCCTTGACTAGCTGATAAATATTCTTAACTAGCTCACAGATACACCGTGTTCCCACAGGCTATAACTTTTTAAACTTGAAAAACGACTCCCCTTTTGTCTGTCTGTTGTTGTTCTCCCAGGGAGAGGCAGAGAGGCAACAGCTATGCTGTAAGAAGCTTGGGCCAGGTATGAAAAATCATCAGTATCATACCTAGAAACTACTCATTTAAAACCCCAGATATGTAAATAGATCAGGAAATGTCTAGGAAGATGCAATTAGGTTTATCCTTTTTATTTCGTAATGACTTGTGGATTCCTCTGTGCTAACCCCAGGTGCTTTTGTTTTGCCTGTAACCTTTAAGCTGGACCTCAAGAAAGCTATTCTTGGTGCTTAATCCTTGTAGTTGCTCTTTTAAAATCTAGCAATAGCCTGAGTTCCCAGATGTGTTTTATTTCTTTTTTTTATTAATAAAATTTACCTTTTTTTAAGAACAGAATTGGATTGTTGTGTCTTAAGAGGTTTGTGCATCTGTTGTTTAATTAGCTGGTGGCAAGAGCTGATTTCCTTTTTTTTTCTTTCTCAGCTCTTCCCTGGAAGGGGGCCGGGGTGAAAGGGCTTGAGGGTACCCCACAGGAAGGAATTCCCAAGTGTGCCTTTCTGGGCTCTCAAAGGGGTTCTGCACTTGGGTGGCAGCATCTACCCATCCAAGGTCAGAAAGAAGCTGTACCCTTGGGAGTTTAATACAAGCCTGGAGCGGCCAGTATTAATTTTTAGAATCCTTGCGGGCCCCCACCTTCTGCACTCGGAGTGCCAGAGTGGGGAATCGGCCTTGACAATAGCAGAGCAGCAGCAAAGCTCCTTCTTGCTGAAGCAGAGCAGTAACACAGCGGCTGAGAGTTCTGGGTGACCTGAGCAAGACCCCCCGACTTGCAATTATCACTAAATTGTTAAGAGACTGTTTGTGCCTGTAATGTTTTGACTCTGTGTAAAGTTTCATTTGCTCACTTGCAGTTAACCCGGGGCAGTGGCTGCAGTATATCTATGAACAACTCAGCCAGAGACGCTCAGATGGAACAAACTTTACTAGTATCTCAAAAGAACTGCACCGCAGTTTACACTAAGCATTTCTTCGAGCGCTAACTCCTATACAGCATGTATAACACTATCTGCAATAGTGTCGCCTTGTGACTTCCATTTATGTTACAGTGCCCTGAAGCTGTACATGAGATCCACAACTTTTGGTGTAACTAATAGCCGTAAATACAGTAATTATCAAGACCTGGGAATAGAGTTTTAAACTTGGGGTCCTGCTAAATGAGCTGATTATTGATCATTGTTGTAAATGAAAACCTAAATCAAAGGGGATATCTGAAGCTGAGGCTCATCCTGCAATTTCCTTAGCTCCTTTCCAGCTGGCATCTTTTCAGCATGGATAAGCTGCTGCTGTTACTGTTGCTGCTGCTTTAATCTTAATTTGACCTGCAGTTCACAACCTCCCAAACTGGCCAATTTTGTTGCCTCTGACCTTGAGGGAAATTGCACAAGAATACACCCAGCCAAAGCTGCTACGGATCTGAGTCTTTACAGACAAAGCAGCTCAGACACAGTCAGAAGCCCGGTCCTGGGAATGGAGAATTTTGACAAATGATTATTTATTTGAATTAGGTTCTGCCCCGCCGTGCCCGCGCTGTGTGATGATGGAATCTCTGGCCGCTTGCTCTTGCCAGACAATGGGAGCAGGGAGATAATTAAAATTTGCTGGAAGCAAAGTAAATCAAAAAAGGACGTTATAAAGAAAAGAAACGGGGACACCTGTGGGAATGCAAGAGCCAGGAAAATGCAAAGCCGGCATCCAACTGCTTGTAACAGAGATACTGTCTCCCTTCCCATTGGCAGGATTTAGTAGAGCACAAAAAGAAATCGGGGGGAGGGGATATTTTTTTATGTGCTATTTAGAGCATTGATTAATGTCATGCCTGATTCTTATTAAATCCCATCTGTAGCAGCCCATTGGAAGCCAGTGCAAGATTATATCCCGTGCTCTCTTCTCCAGGGCGATATCCAGGGCTTCCTCCTCTTCCCCTGGAAAACACGCACTTGGACTGTCTGACTCTGATCCTGAGCAACCACACTGCCCAGTGAGGACAGCAGCTGCCGAAGGTGTGGAGAATCCCTCTGGAGCATACTGTGTGTGCTCAGCTTCGCCAGGCCCTCCAGCTCCACACAATGGGTACAATAGCTGTTGGCTACCAGAACCCTGTTCAGCCCAGTGGGTACAATAGCTAATGGCTACCAGGAACCCAGGTCAACCCAGTGGGTACAGTAGCTGTTCTCTACCAGAACCTTGCTCAACCCAGTTGACAGCTATTGTACCCACTGCGTGGAGCTGGACGGCCTGGTGAAGCTGGGCACTCACAGTATGCTCCGGAGGGATTGTCCACACCTTTGGCAGCTGGGTCAGACCAAAGGTCCATCTAGCCCAGTATCCTATCTTCTGACAGTGGGCAATGCCAGGTGCCTCAGAGAGAATGAACAGAACAGGGAATCATCAAGTGATCCGTCCCCTGTTGTCCAGTCCCAGCTTCTGGCAAACAGAGGCTGGGGACACCATCCCTGCCCATCCTGGCTAATAGCCATTGATGGACCTATCCTCCATGAACTTATCTAGCTCTTTTTTGAACCCTGTTATAGTCTTGACCTTCACAGCATCCTCTGGCAAAGGGGGCCTACAATACGAGCTAGCGAACAGGAGCGGCTAACAGGGGAGTTTGGCGAGGGAGTTCTCCAGGTGAAGGAGGAGCGATTACGTGACCCTTGGGGTAAGTTTGTTGTCTGTAGTGTCTGTATCTGTGTTTATGGTGTGCTTGCTGCTTGACTGAAATATACTGTGTGCTCTGTTTGTTTGTTTAGGGGAGCGTGTGCTTACCGTGTGGGTGCTGAGCCTAGCAGCCTGATAGGCCAGGCTGAGAGCAGAGAGCTTCTTAACAAGGCTGTAATCCCTAAGCCTTTCAGCACCCATCCACCCTTAACCAGGGGGCAGGACTACTTAGGTCTGTCAATGGGAGGGGGATCTGAACTACTTAGTGGCCCAACTGGGACCAAAAGGGCCCAGAGAGGGTGAAACCATTGCCTCCAGGGAGGAAGTGGATACTGCTCAATCCCAGGGGCGGGACTGCTTAAAGACTGCAGACACCACCCCTCCCCACAGAACGAGGCACTCACGGGAGGGTGTGTGTGTGTGTGTGCCATGCCATTACATTGTACAATAGCTGTGGGCTATCATCCTTTCACCACTGCACCAGTGACGTGTGAGTTTCTTTGTCTGTTCCCAGGTTTTGATATATGTTCTTTCCAACAGAAGAGTTGATGTAGAGATTAATTTTTTCTCTCCTTTTGCTTTCAACTACATAAGTTGAAAATTGCCACAAAAATCCCAGTCAAGACAAAGAGTTGGCACATCAAGAAATGCATTCATTAAATCAAAAAAATAGAGATGACCGTGCCGAATTAATCAGCCGATGCTGTAATGTTCAGCCCCGGATTTTATTTCCTGTAATTAGCCCATTAATACGAATGTCTATAGAAGGGAGCTTTTAGCAGTAGGCCACCATTAGCGTAATGGGATGGGCGAATACAGTTTTATTGGAATTTTTACTTCTACATCAGGCCTTTTAAACCAGCTGTCTCAATAGGCATTATTACTCTGATTAGCGTTTAGAGAGCACAAATCATAGCAATGCCCTCAGTGTCTCTGGGATTTGACGTAATCATTCTGTGTTACCAATACCTCCGCTATTCCTGGGGCAGGATTTTTTTTAATGGCACAGAGGTTGTGGGGGTCTTTTGTTTCCATAGAACTATTTCAGGCTTGACTTGCTAATAAACGGAGCAGGTGGGGCCCACTGCGACCTGTGCATCTCAGGGTGCTGCTAGAATGGGATGTTTCTTTTTCCTTCCTCGCTCGTGGGAGGAGCTGCTGGCAGCAGTGTCTGGAGGAGTGAGCTCAGGCCGAAGAGACAGGATGCCCTGCATTTGAATCCTGAGTCTGCCACTGAGTAGCTATGAGCTAATTATTTCTGGTCTTTGCCTTCGCTTCTAAAGGAGCTCGATTATTATCTACCTCCTGCAGGGGTTTGTTAATTAAACTTTGAAGAGCAGAAGTGAGCTGACTAGCAAGTGTGTGCATGTGTGCGTGTGTGCGTGTGCAGCACTGCCCCCTGCTGGGCAAGAGCAGCGGTGCTATGTGTTTCATAGACCCTATGCTGCTAATGGAGAGTTTCCCTTCACCTCAAGTTGTAGGGGCAGGAGGCGGTGAAGTTCTGAAGTAGGTGGGTAGCATATGACAGCTGTGGATTTCTACCTGGTCACTGGTTTGTATTTGGACTCAGAGCGACTGCCATTTCCTGAGAAGGGCATCTGCTGGCCTGGCCCGGGGAGGGAAGGTGCTGCTCTCCTGCACAGCCACTGCTGAGGCCTTGGGTAGGTTCGTACCTCAAGCTTTGTCGCCAGCACAGGGATGTCTATGCTGCAGCTGGCCGCGAGCGCCCCACCCAGGGCAGACAGACTCAGCGAGTGGGGCTCAAGCTCAGGCACTAACCACAGCAGCGGGGATGCGGTTTAGGCAGCAGCTCAGGCTCTCCAGCCCAGCTGACCCCCTGGCTCAGAGTTCAGGAGGCTAACCTGCGTCTAACATGGGCACTGCTGTTTACAGGGTGCTAGCCATGCCCTGCGAGCAGGAGTTTGTCTCCCCCGCTGGAAGCAGCACAGCCAGACCCACATCAGCTAGAGTCACCCGCAGCCGTAGTGAGTAACGAATGGAAGGAAGGGGGAGAAGGTGCAGGACTGGGAGTTGGGAGCTGGCCTCTGTGCTACTGATCCCATCTTACAAATATGGAAACTGAGGCAGGGTGGGTCAAGGGCTTGCCCAAGGTGACAGCGCAGTCAGTTCAGCAGAAGACTCAAGAAAAAAAGCCAGAAGTCCTGACTCTCACCCCAACTAACTTGCACTAATGCCTGGGACAGCCGCTGTGAATTACTGACACTAGGAAACAAGCCAAGAAGCATAATCAAAAAGCCAGGATAATGCAGCAGAGAACTCACTCTGTCCTATTCCTATTTATGCCCGTGGGGCTGTTTGTTAGTGGTGATTATTTAGAAAGATGCAAGCATGGTGTGTTTTGTAAAAGGGAGTGAAGTCTCCCTGCTATATGGGAGCTCAGCAGGCTCCATTCTGAAAAGAGGCGAGACGCTGGCATGTTTGCTAGGTGTGGGGATTATCTGTCTATCTTGCATGGTCCCTGAGACGGCCGTGTGTGGATGGATGTACTAGCCAAGTGCAGAGAGGATGAACCAAATTCTCTAGTCAGTGTCGGGTGCTGGAATGCCAGGGGAGGGAGATGGGGGGGCTGTATGGGGTTTGTTGGCCAGAATGATTTTCTAGACAATCCCAGAACATGCATCAGTTTATTGCTGTTAGCATCACCGGGGGGTGGGGCGGGCTGAGATCGGGACCTGTTGTCTAAATGTGGAGCAAGAGACAGTCCCTGCCCTGAAGCGCTCATGAGCTAAACAAACAAGCGAGAAGTCGCGCAGGAGGAAGGAAGTATCATGCTTTCACCGAGGGGAAATTGAGGCCGTGAGACAGACATTCTGTCATCCCTGCCTGGGGCATCTGTCTGATGCCCACCCAGGACCGGGGAGACTTTGCTTCTTCAGGACACTCACAAAGCTGGTGAAGTCCATTGGGCCAAGTCTTGAGGGGGCTTCCTTAGCCTTAATGGGGTCCTTCCTTGGGCCAGGCTCCCATTGACTCCAGGAGGAATCTGCTTGTGTTCAAAACCGAGCCAGGGCCTCGGGGACTGGCCCATTGGGAACAGGCGTAGGGCTCACAGAAGCACTTGGAACAAGTCAGGTGCCCCAGGAAGCCTGGGATCCTCCTTCCAGTGTCTCCCTCCTGTTGGAACCGCTCAAACAACAGCCCCTGTGAAAAGGCCAAGCACCCTTCTCCCCCCTTGTGTCTGGAGGCCCTCAGAGGCTACAAAACCCTGATCCTGGCTCTGCTGCAGGTTTGCCATAGGACCCTGGATAAATGGCTCTGTAAAGTGGGGCTGATGATACCCAGCTTGCTAAAGCGGTTTGATATCGCAGGATGGGATGTGCTCAGTATTGCTGGGAAATGCCCCCAGCACCAGCCCCCCTCAGAGAGTCTCCCCCAGCTTCACTTCTAACGTGGCTGGTTCAAGCCCACAGCAGGGACAGGCTCCTTTCTACAGAAGTAATTAGGCTTCACCGTCAGGCTTCGCTCTCCTCCATTGACTCAGATCTTGTCAAGGGAGGGCAGTGTAATGACCACCAAGCTGCCTCTGTTTTTTCCACCAAATGCATCCGATGAAGTGAGCTGTAGCTCACGAAAGCTTATGCTCTAATAAATTTGTTAGTCTCTAAGGTGCCACAAGTACTCCTTTTCTTTTTGCGAATACAAACTAACACAGCTGCTACTCTGAAACCTGTCAAGCTGCCTGCGTGACTGATGCCAGCTCTCTCTGCTCAGGCACTCAGTGGAGAGGAGGCACGGTCCCCGTGTGTCACTGCTACTACGCCAGCTGTGTGGGACCCATGAAGTGCAGCCCACGGCAGAGAGGCACATGCCGGAAGGGCCGGAAGTTGCTTCCCCGCAGAGCCAGATGCTGGCGGGAGAGCAGAGCAGATCAGGGACAGATGCTGCTCTTGCACTGAGCCTCCCTTGGCTTTTCTTTTGACCTGTCAGGAGGCTCAGCTGGACTAGCTATATTGCAAGCAGGCAGCAATCTTGCATGGGTGTCAACACATCAGCAGAGAGCTGAGACCTGGCCAGAGGCCAGTGCTCTAAGAATTGACTCAAAGGCTATTTTTAATTAATTCTTTTTGTTTAAATTGCACAAGGTGCTGAATGAACCACTCTGGAGACAGATGCTTTCTGCAGGACCCCGCAGCTGGCTGCAACAGGGCCGATTTCTCACTGTCCCCTGGGCAGGCCAAAGCGAGTGGGAAGGGCCGTGCATTGCTCAGCATTTCTGCAGAGGGTGCCAACATGGGAACCATTCACTGCCGGTAAAGCAGCGGTAGCTTTAGTGACGCCCTGTTGGGAACCCAATGGTGATCTCCAGCCCCATCCCCCTGGAGGTTTGTTTTAAAGCAAGGCCTGGTAATGCCTGATTTCCAGATATGAATCTGTACCGTTCCCCTGAAAGGAAATGTACAGCCTCCGATTTAGTCATTATGTTCTTCTTGGGTTTTGTGCCATGCAGCAGCCTAGGTGTCCTTGGATCAAAGCTGTTAGAGATGAGAAAAAAACAATTAATTGGGCCCTGATTGGCCCATCTCTGCCCAGGCAGCATTGCTCCCTATATTGCCAAGTGTAATTTTCAGTATCACCCATGGGACTTATCTATTTCCCCAAGAGGTGGGGCTCCTGCCACTATCCTTTGGGAAACTCCCTTGCAGCCTGATACACCTTGCGCTGAAGCAGCTCTTCTGGATGGTCCATCCCGTTTCTCCTCCTGAACCCGACGTACATCTTGTTAACCAGTTGCTGCCCCTGCTGGGTGTTTACACTCTTTGGAGACTTGCAGGTGGCTCTCATGTTCCCCCCTGCAGTCAGGACTTAGCCCAGCGATGCAGATCTAGCACTGTACATTATTCCTGTCAAATCAATCCCTCATGCTCCCCTAATCATTTCAGTGGCTCTTCTCTGAGCTCCCACCCTCCCCAGATCTACTGATTATTTTTTTCTATATCTTTTTGACCAGGAGGTGCCTGGAGGGAAAAGAAAAGGGCAGGCACACAGCTAGTGAGGGACCGGCACCATGTAGGAGTAGGCAGCATTGTTATCAATATATTCAGGAAAGAAGGTTCTTGGGAGAAAGCAGGTGCCTTACTAAATGCAGACCGGGGTGTGTGTGTGTGTGTGTATGCGTGCGTGCATGTGTGTGTGTGCGTATGTGTGTGAGAAATTAACCAGGACTCAGAAAATGGGCAAGATCTGGAATTCTGTCTGTGTCTGGCAAGAAAAACAAAGACAGAACAGTTTGGAGAGAAAAAGAAAATCTGATTCAGATCACATAAGAGAATACTCAGAGAATGAGTACTTGTGGCACCTTAGAGACTAACAAATTTATTAGAGCATAAGCTTTCGTGAGCTACAGCTCACTTCATCGGATGCATTTGGTGGAAAAAACAGAGGAGAGATTTATATACACACACACAGAGAACATGAAACAATGGGTTTATCATACACACTGTAAGGAGAGTGATCACTTAAGATAAGCCATCACCAACAGCAGGGGGGGGAAGGAGGAAAACCTTTCATGGTGACAAGCAGGTAGGCTAATTCCAGCAGTTAACAAGAATATCAGAGGAACAGTGGGGGGGTGGGGTGGGAGGGAGAAATACCATGGGGAAATAGTTTTACTTTGTGTAATGACTCATCCATTCCCAGTCTCTATTCAAGCCTAAGTTAATTGTATCCAGTTTGCAAATTAATTCCAATTCAGCAGTCTCTCGTTGGAGTCTGTTTTTGAAGCTTTTTTGTTGAAGTATAGCCACTCTTAGGTCTGTGATCGAGTGACCAGAGAGATTGAAGTGTTCTCCAACTGGTTTTTGAATGTTATAATTCTTGACGTCTGATTTGTGTCCATTCATTCTTTTACGTAGAGACTGTCCAGTTTGGCCAATGTACATGGCAGAGGGGCATTGCTGGCACATGATGGCATATATCACATTGGTAGATGCACAGGTGAACGAGCCTCTGATAGTGTGGCTGATGTGATTAGGCCCTATGATGGTATCCCCTGAATAGATATGTGGACAGAGTTGGCAACGGGCTTTGTTGCAAGGATAGGTTCCTGGGTTAGTGGTTCTGTTGTGTGGTGTGTGGTTGCTGGTGAGTATTTGCTTCAGATTGGGGGGCTGTCTGTAAGCAAGGACTGGTCTGTCTCCCAAGATCTGAGAGAGCGATGGCTCGTCCTTCAGGATAGGTTGTAGATCCTTGATGATGCGTTGGAGGGGTTTTAGTTGGGGGCTGAAGGTGATGGCTAGTGGCGTTCTGTTGTTTTCTTTGTTGGGCCTGTCCTGTAGTAGGTGACTTCTGGGTACTCTTCTGGCTCTGTCAATCTGTTTCTTCACTTCAGCAGGTGGGTACTGTAGTTGTAGGAATGCATGATAGAGATCTTGTAGGTGTTTGTCTCTGTCTGAGGGGTTGGAGCAAATGCGGTTATATCGTAGCGCTTGGCTGTAGACAATGGATCGAGTGGTATGATCTGGATGAAAGCTAGAGGCATGTAGGTAGGAATAGCGGTCAGTAGGTTTCCGATATAGGGTGGTGTTTATGTGACCATCGCTTATTAGCACCGTAGTGTCCAGGAAGTGGATCTCTTGTGTGGACTGGTCCAGGCTGAGGTTGATGGTGGGATGGAAATTGTTGAAATCATGGTGGAATTCCTCAAGAGCTTCTTTTCCATGGGTCCAGATGATGAAGATGTCATCAATGTAGCGCAAGTAGAGTAGGGGCATTAGGGAACGAGAGCTGAGGAAGCGTTGTTCTAAGTCAGCCATAAAAATGTTGGCATACTGTGGGGCCATGCGGGTAACCATCGCAGTGCCGCTGATTTGAAGGTATACATTGTCACCAAATGTGAAATAGTTATGGGTCAGGACAAAGTCACAAAGTTCTGCCACCAGGTTAGCCGTGACAGTATCGGGGATACTGTTCCTGACGGCTTGTAGTCCATCTTTGTGTGGAATGTTGGTGTAGAGGGCTTCTACATCCATAGTGGCTAGGATGGTGTTTTTAGGAAGATCACCAATGGACTGTAGTTTCCTCAGGAAATCGGTGGTGTCTCGAAGATAGCTGGGAGTGCTGGTAACGAAGGGCCTGAGGAGGGAGTCTACATAGCCAGACAATCCTGCTGTCAGAGTGCCAATGCCTGAGATGATGGGGCGTCCAGGATTTCCAGGTTTATGGATCTTGGGTAGCAGATAGAATACCCCAGGTCCTGGCTCCAGGGGTGTGTCTGTGCGGATTTGTTCTTGTGCTTTTTCAGGGAGTTTCTTGAGCAAATGCTGTAGTTTCTTTTGGTAACTCTCAGTGGGATCAGAGGGTAATGGCTTGTAGAAAGTGGTGTTGGAGAGCTGCCTAGTAGCCTCTTGTTCATACTCTGACCTATTCATGATGACGACAGCACCTCCTTTGTCAGCCTTTTTGATTATGATGTCAGAGTTGTTTCTGAGGCTGTGGATGGCACTGTGTTCTGCATGGCTGAGGTTATGGGGTAAGCGATGCTGCTTTTCCACAATTTCAGCTCGTGCACGTCGGCGGAAGCAGTCTATGTAGAAATCCAGGCTGCTGTTTCGACCTTCAGGAGGAGTCCACCTAGAATCCGTCTTTTTGTAGTGTTGGCAGGAAGGTCTCTGTGGGTTAATATGTTGGTCAGAGGTGTGTTGGAAATATTCCTTGAGTCTGAGACGTCGAAAATAGGATTCTAGGTCACCACAGAACTGTATCATGTTCGTGGGGGTGGAGGGGCAAAAGGAGAGGCCCCGAGATAGGACAGATTCTTCCGCTGGGCTAAGAGTATAGTTGGATAGATTAACAATATTGCTGGGTGGGTTACGGGAACCATTGTTGTGGCCCCTTGTGGCATATAGTAGTTTAGATAGCTTAGTGTCCTTTTTCTTTTGTAGAGAATCAAAGTGTGTTTTGTAAAAACCAGTTGGAGAACACTTCAATCTCTCTGGTCACTCGATCACAGACCTAAGAGTGGCTATACTTCAACAAAAAAGCTTCAAAAACAGACTCCAACGAGAGACTGCTGAATTGGAATTAATTTGCAAACTGGATACAATTAACTTAGGCTTGAATAGAGACTGGGAATGGATGAGTCATTACACAAAGTAAAACTATTTCCCCATGGTATTTCTCCCTCCCACCCCACCCCCCACTGTTCCTCTGATATTCTTGTTAACTGCTGGAATTAGCCTACCTGCTTGTCACCATGAAAGGTTTTCCTCCTTCCCCCCCCTGCTGTTGGTGATGGCTTATCTTAAGTGATCACTCTCCTTACAGTGTGTATGATAAACCCATTGTTTCATGTTCTCTGTGTGTGTGTATATAAATCTCTCCTCTGTTTTTTCCACCAAATGCATCCGATGAAGTGAGCTGTAGCTCACGAAAGCTTATGCTCTAATAAATTTGTTAGTCTCTAAGGTGCCACAAGTACTCCTTTTCTTTTTGCGAATACAGACTAACACGGCTGCTACTCTGAAACTCAGAGAATGGTAACCTACCCAGCTATTCTGGCGAATATACCTCTGGGTCCCATGTCCTGAACTTACTGTGCCACTGGCAGTCATGGTAAACGGGGGGAGAGGACAGAAGACTTGGAGGAACCCAAATGTAACAGTAACGCCACTCTTTGCGCAAGAAAAGATGAGTGATCCTAGCAGTTACTTCCCCGCTAAAGCAAACACCGATCTTCTTTAAAAGAATAGAAGTTACCCGGCGGGGAAGGAATTGCTAACCCCGTTAGGATTTCTGCAGCTCTGAGCACTAAGCAGCCGGGCTTTCTTGAGAACAGATCTTGCCAGACAAACCTGATGGCTTTATTTGACAGAATTACATGGAGGGAGGGAGCGTTGGAGATGTCAGAGATCCAGCTGGATGTCAGCATCTCGGGGTGGAGGAGAGGCTGGTACAGAGAGAGATGTTGGATTTGTTAGGCCCTCGGGACTGTTTGGGGAAAAAGCAGAGTGCAACAGAGTGCCTTGCCCCAGGGGCTGCAGAGCCTGGAGCCAAGCCAGCCCTGGTTAGGGGATGAGCCCACCTGTGGGGAACTGGGCACTTCTCTACAAAGGGCAGAAGGTGGCTGCAGAACAGGGGGAAGCTTGGGGAGCAGCAGCTACATTGGTGGACAATGCAGGGAGAAAAAGGCTCTTTCAGGACCATGACCCCAGGGAGCATGGTGGGTAAAACCCAGAGAGCAGCAGGCTCCTGGTGGGGGGCCAGGAAACCCTGCCTGCGTCTGGACTGGACATCAGAGCCCCAGCGAGGGAGGGCTGGCTGGGAGATCAGATTGGGATGGAAGAAAAGCTCTGGGCATTACAGAAGACACCAGAACTATGTATGGACTTTTCCTTTGTGTCATTGGGCTGGTCTTTGGTGTGGGGCCTTGGGTGGTCGACCGCTGGTTCTGGTATTAAACTAGCCCTAGGCAGGGGTATTGTTAACCCCAGAGAGTGTCTGGGAGTTTGTAAAGGCCCCAAAGGGAGGAAAATCAGAAGTTGGGAGTCTGTAGAGCCGGTTTTGGCCAAGAGGAGGCCTGCAGTGAGCAGCAGTCCAATTGCAGAGAGCCTGCACCAAAAGGAAGAGGGGATCCACCGGAAGTTAATATGCAAGTGGAGTCCGAGTGGCACAACAAATTAATATGTGATGTGGGGGGGACCATTGAAGCTAGGATCCAGAGGAGAGCCAGCCAATGACCAGAGAACACTTAGGACAGACAGAGTCATTTGCATCCGATGAAGTGAGCTGTAGCTCACGAAAGCTTATGCTCAAATAAATTTGCTAGTCTCGAAGGTGCCACAAATACTCCTTTTCTTTTTGTGGCTACAGACTAACACGGCTGCTACTCTGAAACCTGTCATTATGTAAGGCACTGAATTTAGCCGTATGGAGTGGAAATCTATCAACTTCATGAAAAAACTCATACAGATACAGACAGACATTATCTTTCTTTCCAAATGCAAACAGATGGACATCATACCAAAAGGACTGCAGGTAAAAAATCCATTACAGTGTACGTACCACACAGATTATGCTGACAGATTGTGCCACACACTCTCAAAGAAATTGCGGAACCACCTGATCAACATCCTCTACAGCAAACAGGAAAAGATTAAGAATGAGCTCTCAAAACTGGATACTCAGGCATGCATCCGATGAAGTGATCTGTAGCTCATGAAAGCTTATGCTCAAATACATTTTGTTAGTCTCTAAGGTGCCACAAGTACTCCTTTTCTTTTTGAGAAATGCAAAGATAACTGTCTGCTAAAGGATAGGACATCAATGACAGCGGGGCAGGAGGAGGGAGAGGCTGGGATCAGGGATACCTCCTGGAGAAGTAATGGGATATCTGACTAAGTTGTTACCCAGGAGGCACACAGCCAAAACTCAGAGCTGTGCCTGGCTTGTTAGCCGTGTGAAAAAAGCTACAAAGCAAGGACAGATGGCGCAGGCTGCCAGGCATGAAAAGTATTCAGGGAGTGCGGCAGAATGGCCGAAATCAATGGGATACCATGACGCCTGCCCATGAACTGCCCCAAATAGGGCTGTCAGGCAGGGAGCAGCACTACACTGTACCGCGAGGATTTCATGCCACGGAGATAAGGGCATAAGCCTGTCTCTAACTGTCGGGGGCCAGGAACGTATGCAGCTGTTGGTCGCAGGATATTAGAAAGACAAGGTGGGTGAGGTCATAGCTTTTATTGGCCGAGCTTCTGGTGCTGAGAGACAAGCTTTCGTGCCACACAGAGCTATTAGGCGTTCCATAGCTATTAGTTATTCCATAACTTCCCACTAGAAGGGTTCTTGCATCTTCCCTGGTACAGATGCTGCCAGATGCTGTTAGGCAGAGGATGCTGGGCTCACTGGACCCTGAGTCTGATCCTGTCTCTGACGTCCTATGTTGGACTATAAGCAAAGGGTTCAGCTACAGCAAAGTATCAAGCTGCAAGGAGATGTCCACGCAGGTTCTTGTCCCAATCTCGGCAGTATCTGAACTCCTTCCAGGCATGCCTGACACCTGTTCCCTGCGGTTTGTTCTCTCTTATCCTCTCCCCAGAGGGATGATTGTGTGTGTAGTGGAGGTGGGGCTAACTACACTCCCAAGCTGCTGGAGGCCTAGAGAAGGCCAGTTGGAGAAATGTAACTGGCACTTTGAGTGGATGGTGATGAATTTGGGGTGGTCCCTGGTTCCTGTGGAGTTCATTCCAAAATCTCAGCCTGGCCCCTGAGAAAGCTCCATCTCCCTCACAGGTGAGTGCCACCCTTTGGCCTCATGGGGAAATGCAGGTATCTGTAGTAGGTCCAGTTTTATTGACTGCTTTCTCAGAAGAGGAAGAGAACAGCTTGCTAATTGCATCTGCAAATGAGACTAAGGAAATGGAGAGGAGCTGTGAACCCCACCCAGAGGGATGCAGAGAGATCAGGAGCAGCAAGGAAAGATATAGAGACTCAGCAGACCACAGGCCCTTGGTGAGAGGGAAACTGACTGCATAAGGCTGTGTAGTGACATCAACAGCTGATCCTGAGTGGAAAATGAAAAGCAAGCTAAAAGGAAGATGACAAGCCCATCTTCCTACAGAGCAATGTGGATATGAATGAAGTGGCTTGAAAATACAAGAGACAGAAAAAAAACCGTCATGAGCCCCAGCCATGCACCAGCCAGAACGGGAGAGCTCCCCGGGGCGTTCAGGAATCTGTTCCATTGGTGATGGGCCTTTTCAGAAACAAACCAGCTAGGACTGCTCAGTTATTACCCTGCTGCAACCACACAGAAATTCAAGGCAGGTGCTCGACCCCCAGTTCACCTGTTCTATAAACACAGGCCCCTACTGCATGAGGTAAAGGAGAATCCCTATTTGCTACTTGCTGTGCAGGGCCTAGGATGCAGAGCAGAGCAGTTCTGGTTCCATCCAGAAGAGGGCAATGGTGCATACACCCTGCAGCTGTAAGCGTGGCTCTGATCGGGGCCCGGTGGGGCAGGGGAGACCACCTACCCACCCCACTGAGTGCAATGCGGCATTGCAGTGGAAAAGCTTCCAGCCCCATGCAGCCAGCCTGTGCTCTCCCCTTCCGCTAAGTCCTGTTCTCACTGCGACTGAACAGAGCCACGTAGCGGGGCTGCCAGCTATTCGGGGGTATCCCGGGGGAGGGGCTAGTCACGGGCAGCCGGCCACATTAGTGGCAATAGCGAGGTCTGTTTCCAGGCTTGAATTCAGTTATTCAGACAGGCTCAGCAGCTCTGGGCACCCCAAGAAGCCCCTTTTGATGGGGAGCCAGCAACTGGCACCTGTTGTGTGGCCGTACGATGAAATGACACCGGGGCTCGCTTGAGGCCTCTTGGCTGAGCTGTGATGGGACCGCGCCCTCTAAACACTCCAAGCCAGCTTCCCCGGCCACCCACGTGGCCCACGGGGGGAGAGAGAGAGGGCTGGAGCTGCGTTTATGCCTCCACATGTTCTGGAGTTTGAAACTGGGGCAAGTCTCAGCTGCAGTGCCCCTCCCCGGCCCATCTGCCAGCCGCGCTCCCTCCTTTCCCCAGCACATCCCCTATGCCAGGGGCTACTGAGTGCAGCGTAAAGGTGCCATGGAGAGCCAGTCCCCTGTTCAGTCCAAGTTGACTGGGTGATCTCCAAGACCCAGTGCAAGGCCTGTCTGCTCCCTCGGGCGTTTGTCCAAGTGAGGGTTCAGGGGGGAGGCACCTTGGGCTAGGTTCCAAGCTTGGCTCTAGCACTGTATTGACAGAGGGTCCCCCAGGCAGCCGACCCCACAGCACCACTCTCCTACCCCACCCTCCCACGGGGGATCCAAGGAATGCTGGCTGTTCCTGTGCCTCCCTTCTGCATGCTTGGGTGCTCATCTTCCACGGGGCCTGGGGAGGTGGTCCCCAGCCAGGAACCCTCCTGGATTTCGTCCCTGCTGTGATGAAAATGTGCCAGATTCCCCTTGGCCCTGGGTCCCCCTCACAGAATCAGGAGCTCTGGAGTGAGCAGGTGGGGAATTTGGCCGGGGGAAGCTTTTCACCCCCAGTCTGCACAGGTGTAAACGGACCAGTGCTACACACTGGCTTGGTGCATGCGAACAGGTCCCCCTCCAGTGTCTGTTTTCCCTGTGGAGGAGCTCTCCTTTGGCTCTAGCGTTCATTTCAGGCTTGTGCTGCAGAAGTTTTCTCAAACTTCTCCCAGCTCTTGACGCCAGAGGCTTTTAACCGGGGAGTTATTACTGCATGCATCCGATGAAGTGAGCTGTAGCTCACAAAAGCTTATACTGAAATAAATTTGTTACTCTCTAAGGTGCCACAAGTCCTCCTTTTCTTATTACAAATGACTTTTTTAAAAAACAAAAACAAAAGCTTTTGAAATGCAGGAAAGGGCTTGGGGTATTTTGGTGTGGGAAGAGGTAGATGTCCATTATGATAATCTAGTCTGACCCCCTGTAGAACCTAGGGCAGAGATCTGCCCCCACATAATTCCTAGGGTGGCTATTTTAGAAAAACATCCAACCTTGATTTTAAAATTGTCAGGGATGGAGAATCCTCCACGACCCTGGGTTTTCCAATGGCTAATTACTGTCACTGTTAACAATGTAGGCCTTATTTCCAGTCTGAATTTGTCTAGCTTCAACTTCCAGCCATTGGAATGTGTTCAACCTTCCTCTGCTAGACTGAAGGGCCCAGTATCCAATATTTGTTCCCCATGTAGGTACTTCTAGATTGTGATCGAGTCATGTTACCGGCACAAAATTCTCTGTTACTCACACACTCTAGGACACCCACCCTCACCCGTTCCTAGGGCTCGGGCTTAACCGTGTGGGTTTGCGGGGTCTTTTATTGGAGAAGGAGCCTTACACAGTAATATCCTTATCCTCTGTTTATTAAAGATCACCAAACCAGACTGCATATGCTACACATACAGTGCTCACCACTCCCAATAAGACAGATGAACTTTTCTTGCTGGCCAGTCAGGATCAAGTCCATCTGGGGGACTCCAGTTTCTGCACAGTGTCATTGGCAGGGTGTTGAGTTCTGGCAGCTCTGATCTTTGGGGCTGTGTCCTGGGGTTGATTCCCAAAGAACTTCCTTTTGGACTCCAGTTTATATAGTGAAATTTTAATCCTTTTAGCTGTACCTTAACCAGTCATTATACTAAAATTTTACTAACCAATCCTAACGTAGTGTAACAAAATTCTCTAACCAATCCTACCCCACCATCTTAATTAATTTACATGTAGCAAAATTAATTATGTAACAAACAGAAACAATTAAAGAACCAGACAGAGACCAGACAGACAAACAATAGGGAAGTGGGGACCATAATGACAAAACAATAAAGAAATGAGGATTTCACAACCACAACTATTGATAAGTGATTTCTTGACAGACAGGATTCTTTCAAACTACGTTTTCTTTAACTATTTTAAGATCTGCTTTTTGATCTGGTGACGATGGGTGCCATTAGGACGGGGTCTCCTTCTTACCAGCCCGATATGACATTGTTTTAATGTCAATGGAACCCCATTGGAAACACACCCGTTCGCCCTTTGCAATTGCATTTTGAGACCTAATCGTTAGCTCTGTGACATTTAACAGTGTTGGACAGCTGTACTGACAATGCCCTGTGCGACAAACATTACCTCCAGGAGGTGTGGTGCTGCTGCCGGAAGTAGTGCTGGTAATAGACTTGTAGGATGGGAACAGACCTCGAGAGGTCTCTAGTCCAGTCCCCGGCACTCATGGCAGGACTAAGGATTATCTAGACCATCCCTGACAGGTGATTGTCCAACCTGCTCTTAAAAATCTCTAATGATGGTGTCATAAATATAAAGGGAAGGGTAACCACCTTTCTGTATACAGTGCTATAAAATCCCTCCTGGCCAGAGGCAAAATCCTTTTACCTGTAAAGGGTTAAGAAGCTCTGGCAACCTTGCTGGCACCTGACCCAATGAGGGGACAAGATACTTTCAAATCTGGAGGGAGGGAAAAGGCTTTTGTCTGTCTTTGTGATATCTTTGCAGGAAACAGATCAAGGATGCAAGCCCTCCAACTCCAGTAAAGTTAATAAGTAATCTAGCTAGGAAATGCATTAGGTTTTCTTTGTTTTGGCTTGTGAAATTTGCTTTGCTGGAGAAAATGTGTATTCCTGTTTTTGTGTCTTTTTGTAACTTAAGGTTTTGCATAGAGGGATTCTCTATGTTTTGAATCTGACTGACTGTAAGATTATCTTCCATTCTGATCTTACAGAGTTGTTCTCTTATCTTTATTGTTCTTCTAATAAACTTCTGTTTTTTAAGAATCTGATTGGATTTTTTGGGTCTTAAAAATCCAAGGCTGGTTTGTGCTCATCTTGTTTATTCTCAAGCCTCCCCAGGCAAGGGGGTGTAAGGGCTTGGGCGGATATTTTGGGGAAATAGGAATTCCAAGTGGTCCTTTCCCTGTTCTTTGTCTAAATCACTTGGTGGTGGCAACATACTGTTCAAGGACAAGGCGAAATTTGTGCCTTGGGAAAGTTTTTAACCTAAGATAGTAAAAATAAGCTTAAGGGGTCTTTCATGCGGGTCCCCACATCTGTACCCTAGATTTCAGAGGGGGGAGGGAACCCTCACAGATGGAGATTCCACAGCATCCCTAGGCAATTTATTCCAGTGCTTAACCACCCTGACAGGAAGCTTTTCCTAATGTCCAACCTAAACCTCCCTTGCTGCAATTTAAGCCCATTGCTTCTTGTCCTGTCCTCAGAGGTTAAGAAGAACAATTTTTCTCCCTCCTCCTTGTAACAACCTTTCATGTACTTGAAAACTGGTATCATGTCCCCTCCCGGTCTCCTCTTCTCCAGACTAAACAAACCCAAGTTTTTCAATCTTCCCTCATAGCTCATGTTTTCTAGTCCTTTAATCATTTTTGTTGCTCTTCTTTAGACTTTCTCCAATTTATGCACATTTTTCCTGAAATGTGGTGCCCAGAACTGGACACAATACTTTAGTTGAGGCCTAACCAGCACCTAATTTAGCTTGTGATCCTCTATGGCCCCCAGATCCCTTTCCGCAGGACTCCTTCCTAGGCAGTCATTTCCCATTTTGTGTGTGTGCAACGATTGTTCCCTCCTAAGTGGAGTACTTTGCATTTGTCCTTATAAGATGAAATTCACTTTACTTCAGACCATTTCTCCAGTTTGTCCAGATCATTTTGAATTTTAATCCTATCCTCAAAAGCACGTGCAACCCCTCCCAGCTTGGTGTCGTCTGCAAACTTTATAAGTGTACTCTCTATGCCATTATCTCAACCATTGATGAAGATATTGAACAGAACCAGACCCAGAACTGATCCCCGCAGGACCCCACTCCATATCCCCTGCCCGTCCCTGTAGGCCAGAGCCCCAGCAAGGTGATAAGCAGTGCTGTGCAGCTTCATTGATGTACATTATACATCCCCTGGCACTTTGCATAAGAGATTCAGGTGTTAGCCTCCGTGTCCTGGGCAAGGTCCTGCTCTGGTTTCTCGGGGGTCCAATGCCTTAAGACCCTGGGTAATATATGGACAATAGCGACCATAATATAATTATATTTAATGTCTTTGGGAAGGGGGAAAATACCAAAGAAACCCACTGCAGTAGTATTGAACTTCAGAAGGGGAACTACACAAAAATGAGGAGGCTAATTAAACAGAAATTAAAAGGAACAGTCACAAGAGTGAAATGTCTGCAAGCTGCATGGAAGCTTTTTAAGAACACCGTACTAGAGGCTCAAATTAACTATGTACCCCAAATTGAAAAACACAGTGAGAGGACCAAACAAATGCCACCATAACTGAACAACAAAGTAAAAGAGGAAGTTAGACAAAGTGGCATCCTTTAAAAACTGGAAGTCAAATCCTACAGAGGAAAATAGAAAGGAGCATAAACTCTGGCAAGTCAAGTGTGGAAGTACAGTTAAGCCATTCTATTTAGGTGACAAATCTGAGGAACTGTCCCAGACGGAGGTGTCAATAGAGGAGGTTTGGGGATAAATTGATCAATTAAACAGCAATAAGTCACCAGGACCAGATGGCATCACCCAAGAGTTCTGAAGGAATTCAAATATGAAATTGCAGAACTACAATTGCAGTATATAACCTCCCGTTTAAATCCGCCTCTGGACCAGATGACTGGAGAATAGCTAATGTAAGGAATTTTTTTTTAAATGCTCTAGGGGTGATTATGGCAATTACGGGCCAGTAAACCTGACTTCAGTTCTGGGCAAATTGGTTGAAACTATAGTAAAGACCAGAATTATCAGACAGATGAACATGATTTGTTGGGGAAGAGTCAACGTGACTTTTGTAAAGGGAAGTCATGTCTCACCAATCTATTAGAATGATTTGAGGGAGTCAAAAATATGTGGACAAGGGGGATCCAGTGGGTATGGTGGACTTGGACTTTCAGAAAACCTTTGACAGGGTCCCTCACCAACCCTCTTCAGCAAACTAAGTAGTCGTGGGATAAAAGGGAAGGTCCTCTCATGGGTCAGTAACTGGTTAAAAAACAGGAAACCAAGAGTAGGAATCCACGGTCGGTTTTCAGAATGGAGAGAGGTAAATAGTGGTGTCCCCCAGGGGTCTGTACTGGGCCCAGCCCTATTCAACATGTTCATAAATGGTCTGGAAAAAGTTGTAAACTGTGAGGTGGCAAAATTTGCAGATGATACAAAACTATTCAAGATAATTAAGTTCTAGGAGACTGCAAAGAGCTACAAAGGGATTCCACAAAACGGGGTGCCTGGGCAACAAAATGGCAGATGAAATTCAGTGTTGATAAATGCAAAGTAATGCACATTGGAAAACATAATCCCAACTCTACATATAAAATAATGGGGTCTAACTTAGCTGTTACCACTCAAGAAAGATCTTGGAGTCATTGTGGATACTTCTCTGAAAACATCCACTCAATGTGCAGCTGCCATCAACAAAGCCAACAGAATGTTGGGAATCATTAAGAAAGGGAGAGATAATAAGACAGTAAATATCAGAATGCACATCTTGAATACTGAGTGCAGTTCTGGTTGCCCATCTAAAAAATAGATTAGAAATGGAAAAGGGCAACAAAATTATTAGGGGTATGGAACAGCTTCCGTATGAGGAGAGATTTAAAAAGACTGCTCACCTTGGAAAAGAGACGACCAAGGGATTATCTGATAGAGGTTTGTTAAATCATGACTGGTGTGAAGAAAGTGAATAGGGAAGTTTTATTTACGCCTTCACATAACACAAGAACCAGGGGTCAGTCAATGAAATTAGTAGGCAGCAGGTTTAAAACAAACAGCGAGAAATATTTCTTCACACAATGCATGGTCATCCTGTGGAACTCACTGCCAGGGGATGTTGTGAAGGCCAAAAGAATAACTGAGTTAAAAAAAACAGAAGTTCCTGGGGATAGGTCCATCAATGGCTATTAGCCAAGATGGTCAGGGACACAACCCCATGCTCTGGGTGTCCCTAAGACTCTGACTGCCAAATGCTAGAACTGGATGACAGGGGATGGATCTCTTGATGATTGCCTGTTCTATTCATTCCCTCTGAAGAATCTGGCATTGGCTACTGTCAACAGACAGGCTACTGGGCTAGGTGGACCATTGGTCTGACCCAGTATGGTGTTCTTATGTTCTTAAGTACAAGTCTAGGAGTTGGGAGACCTAAGTTCAATTCTCTGATTGAGAGATTGTGAGGCATACACAGACTCCTTGTATGATCTTAGGTGAGTCACTTAACTGCTGTGTGCCTCCATTTCCCATCTGTAAAATGGGGAGAATAGCACTGCCCTGCTTCCCAGAGGTGTTGTGAGGATAACTAAAGATAATGCAGTGTTTTGAGATCTACTTCTGAAAAGGGTTAGGTATGATACCCCTGCAATATCTTTGGGAGACACGGTTCTTTTTCCCTCTTCTCCTAACCTACCATGTGGTATTCATGGGCACTGCCATGTCCCCCCCCCCCAACGCTGGCTGCCATCCAGCGATAGGTGAAGTGGTTGTTCTAGATGGATTCCTGTTGTTAATGAAAAAAGAAAAGGAGGACTTGTGGCACCTTAGAGACTAACAAATTTATTTGAGCATAAGCTTTTGTGAGCTACAGCTCACTTCATCGAATGCATTCAGTGGAAAATACAGTGGGGAGATTTATATATACAGAGAACATGAAACAATGGGTGTTACCATACACACTGTGAGGAGTGTAAATCTCCCCACTGTATTTTCCACTGAATGCATCCGATGAAGTGAGCTGTAGCTCACGAAAGCTTATGCTCAAATAAATTTGTTAGTCTCTAAGGTGCCACAAGTACTCCTTTTCTTTTTGCGAATGCAGACTAACACAGCTGCTACTCTGAAACCTGTTGTTAATGAGTGGTTGGTTTATTTTGGCTTTGAGCACTCTCTGGGAGCTCCTCACCCACCGGGAGTGAGCGTGAAATGCTAAGGATTCTATCTTTCCTTTCTTTCACGGCCGGAGATTCTCTTGCAAGTAACAACCCTGGCTGCTGGCATGTGATGATATGAATCATTTGCTAGCGCCAGCCCATTGTGCTATGGCATTAACATATTAGATTATGGTCTCGTTTATGTGGTTTTTAATCCTAATGTCACATCTGGAACTGATGTCTCTCTGCTCTTGTCGGATATCATTAATGTTAGTGCTACACCAGACTGGATAATCCTACCGCCAATCAGCCATAACATCTGCGGGAGGGGAGAGGGATGGAGTTTGCGGAGCTGAGCTGCCCAGGGAGGGCCAGCGTTTGCAAAGTGGGGAGGGTGCACTGCCCTGCCTCGAGAGTGCACGGGGAAAGGGGCGAGGAGGAGCCAGCTGGGAGAGGCTGGGGGAGCATGTGTGCAGCGGGGAGAGAGAGGGGGGTGACAGAAAAAAGGACACTGCAAATGTTTCTTCAGCATAACTCAAGTTTCCGTTGTTAGCCACCCAACAGTAAGACTTGGGGCTTTTCATTGCCCACGCCCGGGGACAGAGCAGCCCTCGTCTGCCATCAGGGTGTCGTTCTGAGCACCTGCACCAGGCCATGGCCCCACTCACGGCCCATGTGAGGCCACAAAGGGGGGTTTAAGTGGTGTCAAGGCCTTGTGCTTGTGCTCTGCCCAAGGGCAACATTCATCCTCAACCTCTCATGGGGTGAAACTCGACCCATGCAGAGGGGCCAGCAAGGGACCCAGGCATGGCTGCCACCCTTTTCAAAGCCTGAAGTGGCCTGGAAATGGGTGCGTGACACGTGGCAGCTCTGCCTTTTCCAGACAGGGAAACTGAGGTTGCTTGTCCCTCCCAAAGCCACAGAGGAAGAGCGTGTCAAAGGGGTCCTTTTGCACTCATTGGCCAATGCTGACTCATATCAGCACGCAGGCTCTCCTGGAGTGGAAGGATGGAGTAGTGGTCAGAGCACCAGTCTGGGCCTTGCACGTTTTCCCTCTGTAAAATAGACTCGCCCCACTTCCCAGATGCTGTGAGGGTGAACCCAGTGGAGATTGCGAGGTGCTCAGATACTGCAGTGATGAGGGGCACTTAAGGAGAGGGTTGCCAACTGTCTAATACAAAAATCCAAACAGCCTTGCGCTGTCCCTTCCCTGAGGCCCCGCCCCTGCCCCAAGGCCCCACTCCTTTCCCTAGGCCCCCCCCCGCCCTGCCCCTGCCCCGAGGCCCCACTCTATCCCCCCATCCCCACTCCCTCCATCACTCACTCTCCCCCACCCTCACTCACTTTTACCGGGCAGGAGCAGGGGGTTGGGGTGTGGACTCTGGGAGGGAGTTTGGGTGCAGAAGGGGTCTAAGAGCTGGGGCAGGGGATTGGGATGCAGGGAACAGGCTCAGGGAGGGAGTTTGGGTTCAGGAGGGGACTCAGAGCAGGGGGTTGGAGTGCAGGAAGGGGTACGGGGTGCAGACTCTGGGAGGGAGTTTGAGTGCAGGAGGGGGCTCAGGGCTGGGGAAGAGGATTTGGGGTGCTGGTTCCGGGAGGGGGCTCAGGGCTGAGGCAGGGGGGTTGGGGTGTGGGATGGGGGTGAGGGCCGTGGGCTCCAGCCAGGCGGCGCTTACCTCTGGCAGCTCCCAGTTGTTGGTGCAGCGGGGCTAAGGAAGGCTCTCTGCCTGCTCTGGCCCCGTGCTACTCCCAGAAGCAGCCAGCATCTCTCCCTGCAGCCCCTGGGAGGGGGGTCAGGGGACCTATGCCCACTGCCCCTGCCTGCAGGCACCACCCCTGCAGCTCCCATTGGCCGCAATTCCCAGACAATGGGAACTGCAGAGTTGACACCCGGGGTGGGGGCAGTGCGCGGAGACCCCCTGGCCACCCTCCCTAGGGACTGCAGGGATGTGCCGGCCACTTCCAGGAGCGGTGCAGAGCCAGGGCAGGCAGAGAGCTGCCTTAGCCCCGCTGCACTGATGGACTTTTAGTGGCCTAAAATCTCCTGGTCTGGCTTCAGTAGCCTCCGGGAGATCGAGCCTGATTCTGGGAGACTCCTGGCCAAACCAGGAGGGTTGGCAACCCCAGTTAAGGACCACAGATAGAAATAGCCAGGATGGAAACCCAGTAGCTTCTGTCACCCAGTCTTATAGCACACTATAAATCGGTAGCAGGTTTAAAACAAATCAAAGGAAGTTCTTCTTCACTTAGCGCACAGTCAACCTGTGGAACTCCTTGCCTGAGGAGGTTGTGAAAGCTAGGACTATAAGAGGGTTTAAAAGAGAACTGGATAAATTCATGGAGGTTAAGTTCATTAATGGCTATTAGCCAGGATGGGTAAGGAATGGTGTCCCTAGCCTCTGTTTGTCAGAGGGTGGAGATGGATGGCAGGAGAGAGATCACTAGATCATTACCTGTTAGGTTCACTCCATCTGGGGCACCTGGCACTGGCCACTGTTGGTAGACAGGATAGTGGGCTGGATGGACCTTTGGTCTGACCCAGTATGGCCATTCTTATGTTCTTATGTTGCACCATGCCGTCCCCACTGATCCTCTGAGCTCCGACAAGGATGTGGGACACTGAAAAAGTGGAAAAGGAGGGGGGAAAATCTGTCTCACCAGAGAGGACTAGTTTGAATCCACTTTGGGAAATGAAATCTCACGTCTAGCAGGTGTGTTTATTTCAGCTGAGGGGTCTGATAGTCTTTGCCAGCACCAAGCCTCATTCATCACTTTGCCTGATGGGGAGATATATTTGAGTTAGTGGAATCAGTAATGAACATATGGCATTAGAATTTTGATCCTTCCTGCTGCAGATAATTACTGGCTTCCCCCCCGCCCCCGTAAGAGACCAGAACATATGGAGCTTGCAGGCCAAATTCGATCATTCCGATGTGACAGGCTTCAGAATAAATATCTCCAAATTAGCGCTGGAATTGCTCATTTAAAATCCCTGACACCAATAAATAATTAACGGGGAGGATGTTGTGTGTTAAAATTCCCCAGATAAAGAAGAATGAATTTGTTCACCTTTCTGTGGCTGCAGCCTGGGAAACCATAAACCTCATTGAGTTCCTAGGCTAGGGTATGTCTTCTGTACAGAGACAGGATTGGCGTAGCGACCTTGTAATAACTGTGCCAGCATTACTCTATAGCAGAGACGCGACCTACACCGATGGAAGAGGTTTTCCCATCGCTGCCGGAACACCATCTCCTTGAAGTATGCTAGCTACATTAATGGAAGCATTCTTCCAGCGACCCAGCTGCATCTAATCTGGGGCTGGGTCGGCATCGTGACATCGGTCAGGGCAGTAGTTTTGACTGACGAAGCTATGCCAAAATAACTTTTGCTTTTAGACCAGACCTTAGGTTCCTCCAAATCTATTTGCAAGTCACTGGAGTTTGCGGCCCTTTCTGTCTTTTCCCCTTCTGTTATTTAACGCACGGGGATCTCGGCATAAATCCAGCCATGAGCGCCAGTGGAGTCACTCTGGATTGATGCCTGTGTAACTGTGAGAAGACACTGATCCATTTGGGGCAGATGTAAATGGCTTCACAAGTTGCGAGGCAATGGAGAATCATACCCACAGGTTTGCCTAAATGCCCAACTAAACTGGCGAGTGTGTAGATGCACCACTGCCCTCCATGGGGTGGACTCAGAACTGCTCACCTGTGAGTCATAGACCCTATACTCCTAGTGTGATTCTCCTATAGGTGGGGCTTGTGCAGTTAACAATAGTAGCTCTTCTTTACATTCCTCCATTCCAGCCTGGTCAACTGTCTGCATTTCCTCCCCTGCTGCCACATCCCCATCGCATCATGGCACAGGTTCCCCTCCTCCCATGGCATGTAGCACCTTCCTCCCCCTCGCACACACTGGCTCCAGCTCCCTAAACTGCTTTTGCAAAATCCCAAGCCAATTCCATCCCTATGAGCAAACGCTAGCTGTCTGATCATTGGCTGAGTTGCTTGTGATGTCCCTGACCCACCTTCTAGCTGGTCTTAGCCATTTTGAAATCAACCTAGGTAGCCAACTGTCAATCCCAGGGGCTCTACCTATGTGCCCTGCTCTTGGATTGAACAGCTCAGATTGGCAGGTGATCAGATAAAACCCATCTTGTGTCCCAGCGTAATGCTGTGGGCAGCCTGGGATGGCCCAGGGACGTTACAGTCAAGCCCTGGGTTTGTCAGCATGGTCCTGTCAGTTTATGGCAAGATCTAAAGCATTTTTTCTCCTTCCATAACAAATCTCGGATAAATGAAATGTTACCGCTCCACAGAGCAGTTTGCTGCAGGGCAGAGGGGCGTTTAACATCTGCTTTTCATTTGAAATTGTTTCTCTTGTGTAAGCGCCTCTTGATATCTTTCATATATAAGATGGACCAGCTCAGGCAGCTGAGAAATAGCAAACACACAGAAATCACAAGTGTGTACTCCCCCCCCAGCACATACATATCACATACTTTTCCACGTGCTTGTGTACACAGAAACACATACATAACACTCACAAAATTCATACGTGCACTGACATGCAGTACGTATCCCCATCAACAAATGCTCACACACGCACTCATAATACACATCGTCACACACGACTCACAAACATGCAATCACAGAGATCTCAGCTCTTCTCAAATACACAGTAGCATTCTACACCAACACACTTGTGAGCATTAGCATTTTGGTCCATTCCTGCAGAACACTGTTGTATTTTTATTTCCATAATGAGAAATGATCATCTGGCACCATCACCTCCCATATGCTGAAAATCACAGGTAAATGAGAAACAAGTTTGTTCTTATCATTTAATGTCCTGTCTTCTTAAAAATATATACCCCAAAAGTCACCTTTGCAATTGCACCCTTAATTTCTCGGTATCTTTCATGCACAATGATATTTCAAGCTTTACCCACATTCACCAGTCAAAATCTCTCTGAAATTAGTTTCCTAGGTAATCGTCACAAAAACACCATTTTAAACCAACTGCAGGGAGCTGCAAGGAATAAAACAAATGAATGCACATTAGCCCCTATATATCAGACGCAGACAATTCATAATGCGCCCTCAGAAGGAGTTGGATCCCTTACTAAAGAATAGCTGGATAGCTGTCCATGACACTGGTACAACAAGAAAAGGAGTACTTGTGGCACCTTAGAGACTAACAAATTTATTAGAGCATAAGCTTTCGTGAGCTACAGCTCACTTCATGGCATCCGATGAAGTGAGCTGTAGCTCACGAAAGCTTATGCTCTAATAAATTTGTTAGTCTCTAAGGTGCCACAAGTACTCCTTTTCTTTTTGCGAATACAGACTAACACCGCTGCTACTCTGAAACTGGTACAACATGGGTTCTGCCACGCATGGGGCACTTACTGTAGGTGCATTGTGTTTTTCCTGGTAAGGGATAAACTCAAGCAGGGATGAGCTGTGTGGCTTCACAGATGCAGAGAGGTTGTGGGAAGGAGAAAGCTTTGCTCACTTTCATACGGCTCTGTAAGAGCAGGTGAAGGCAGACAGAGATTGTAACACCCCAGGAGCATCTACACGTAAACTGTAAGGAGGCAGAGCTCTGTCAAGCCACCCTCTTAACAGGAGTTAGAGCCCTGCATAAAGATGCCAAGTGAGTGTTTCCAATTCATCATAGCAAGTATGGCTGGTCAGCACCCCCTGACCCCCCATTCGCAGATATAAAAAGGAATGTAACCCTCTGATCAGATTTCAGAGTAGCAGCCGTGTTAGTCTGTATTCGCAAAAAGAAAAGGAGGACTTGTGGCACCTTAGAGACTAACAAATTTATTTGAGCATAAGCTTTTGTGAGCTACAGCTCACTTCATTGGATGCATTCAGAGGGAACTAAGGGCAGAGATAGAGAGATTCTTCAGGGATTCCTCACAACAACCTGTCATGTGCAATGGCAAGAAATTGCAAAAAGCATCACTCTCCTCCAGCACTGAACAAGGAACTTTAGTAGAACATAGCAAACAGCTAATCTCACTCTGTTTCTGTGCAGTGTTCCCCAGCCCAACTCCTGCTTGGCTTCCTGCTACCTAAACAGCACACACACAGCCAGGCTTGGAGAGAAAGTTCAGACTTGGATTTATTATCACTGTAACTGTTCATTTGTACAGTAGCAGTGCCCAAGAATCCCAGGCATGGACCAGGATGGTGACCTGTATTGCACTGAATTCTGTACAAAGACAGAGCAAAAAGCTTATAAAATATAACAGACAACAGATGGCTAAAGAGGGAAAGAAGAACACAAGGAAGCAAGGAAACAATACTTCACACAATGCACAGTCAACCTGTGGAATTTGCTGCCTGGGGATGTTGTGAAGGACACAACTATAATGGGATCAAAAAAGAATGAGATAAGTTCCTGGCGGATAGGTTCATCAATGGCTACTAGCCAAGATGGTCAGGGACACAACCCCGTGCTCTGGGTGTCCCTAAACCTCTGAATGCAAGGAGCGGGGACTGGATGACAGGAGATGGATCACTCAACGATTGCCTGTTCTGTTCATTCCCTCTGGGGCACCTGGCATTGGTCACTGCTGGCAGGCAGGATACTGGGCTAGATGGACCTTTGGTCTGACCCAGTGTGGCCGTTCCCATGACAGGCAGTAGTCTCAGTGCAAGAGCAGCCTATCCATTGTCAAGTTTTTTAGAGGCCTAGTAGCAAAGTGAGCATTGCAAGGAGGGATCTGAAGATGGATCACGAGGTAGCGCTGTGGATGTTCGCAAGGAGCCCATCGCAAACATACGGGGCAGCCTGGGAAAACGCACAAAGGGGCTTGTTTGAAAATGTGGGCAATGGAGGCTGGCCTCATGAGGAGGTGGGAGCGGGTGTCTTGGCAGTGACTGAGAGACACTTGGTAGGTGAGGACAGGCCATTGAGGGCTTTGCATGTGAAGACACCTACACTGTGTTTGACCTGGGGAGCAGGGAGGAGCCAGTGGAGGGATGCAGAGAGGGGTGATGTGATGGGACTGACGAGCCAGCAGAATGACCTAGGGAGCCGTGCTTTGAATGGATGTAAGCAGAACAGGGCAGGGTTTGCCTTAACTGGAGCCAGTCCCCTGCATTGCATTTCAGCCAGGCCTATGCCTGCTTTGTGCTGCTGACGCAGAGCCGGTGCTAGCCCATGTGGGGCCCTAAGCATGGGGCAGTGGCAAGCGAATGGGTCCAAGGACCTGGCCCATGGCCTCCCTATGCCAGAGCCTGAAGACCTCTCCCCTCCTGACTGAGCGGGTGACAGGCCAGCCCAGGATTAGCAGGGAAACAGCTTTCAGCACCATGGAAAGCAAGGGCCCTACTGCAGACTGAGTTGCTTATTTCCTCCTAGCTGAGATTTCCTCTAGTTTCATCAGCACTTCGATCCCCTGATGACGGGAACCCTGAGTACAGATGATGTGAGATGCCCATCTTATTTTGCAGGCTTCTGGGGGAAGGGGCTGGGCTAGGGATGGTGGGTCAGGGGGTCTTTTACTATCCTCCTGTTAGCTAGTGGCTAGTTATTAACACGGCAGGTTGGGCAGCCCCTTATAGTACATGGTGTATTTATTGGACACACTGAGTTTCCAGAGGCTTTTATAATAGAAATACAGTGCGAGAGTGGACAGCCTATTTCCTGCAGGATGCAGTGAGAATAGCAATATTGCTTGTGTGATTGGGGCAGGGGAGGGTGATTGTGGGAACTGTGGGATAGGAAGGCAGAGGAGATATCGGCGGATGGATGCTTTGCACTGTCAGCAAAACCGCCTGGTCTCTCCCACCTTCTGGAACATTCTGGTGAATAACTTTTAATCTCTTGCCTATGCATTTCCCTGGCCGAATGACAACTGGTGCTGGGTTGGGGGGTAGAATTGGTGATGTGTATTAGATGGGTGCGAGGATCTTTCGACAGCTGGGCCTGGTGGGTTGATACTAGGAATAATGGGAGCACACTGAGCAAAAGGCGATTTCGGCTGGATCTCCAGGAAAGCTTTGGAAAGATTTGTGCCAGTGTGGGGCATCCTGCCAAGAGAGTCCTAGGTCCCAAGTTCGGAAGGGACCACTGTGATCACCTCGCCTGACTCCCTGTAGAAAAGATATGGGTCTCTGCTGTGGCTGAGTCGTTAACCTGAGCTCTCCGATGCCTGGCCAGAAGGAATCATAGAATCACAGAACTGGAAGGGACCTTGAGAGGTCTCTAGTCCAGTCCCCTGCACTCAGGGCAGGACTATGGATTATCTAGCCCAGTGCTTCTCAAACGATCTGATGTGGGGGATCGGCATTTTTTTTTCCAATGTGCACGCAGACTGGCAGCTGACGGCTCGCGGACCGGCACCGGTCTGTGGACAACCACTTTGAGTAGCACTGATCTAGACCATCCCTGACAGGTGTTTATCCAACCTGCTCTTAAAAATCCCCAATGACGGAGATTCCACAACCTCCCTAGGCAATTTATTCCAGTGCTTAACCACCCTGGAAGTTAGGAAGTTTTTCCTAATGTCCAACCTAAACTGCCCTTGCTGCAACTTAAGCCCATTGCTTCTTGTCCTAGCCTCAGAGGTTAAGATGAACAATTTTTCTCCCTCCTCCTTGTAACAAACTTTTATGTCCTTGAAACCTGTCCTCAAGGCAGAGGCTGTTTCAGAGGGTCCGTGTCTGTGCATGTGCCACCCACTTTCCTCCCACCTCCGCTCAGGAGGCATCTGGCTCTAGTGAGGATCAGGGCACCTGGAGTATGAAACACACTGCAGCCAAGCCCGGCCTCATTTTGCCAGGCAGTGGGAATCCCTAGGGGGGACAAATTCAGATTGCATGGACGTTGTCTGACATTTGAGCTCTTGACTTTACATCTTTAGTAGCCTTTGAATGTAGTTTTTTGTACGTCATTTTCTAGAGTCAAGGGACCTGCACACAAATCCGGAAGTCTGATTTCCAGGCCTGTCTCTCACTCCTGGTGTGACCTTGGCCTTGTCATTTCCCCAGTCTGTGCCTCGGTTTCCCCATCTGTAAACTGGAGATAATGAACTTACACTATTAAAAACTCTGCCTTTAAGACAGCAGTATCTGAGGAGCCACAAATCTTCCCCCTGAGGCCATAGCTGTGTGGTATCTGAGGGCAAAGGCTGGTTAGTCATTGTTTAATGGTGACCGCTGTGCTTTATGGGGAGATGGGAGGGTTAATTAGATAATGTCTGTATTGCACTTTGAAAGCCCAAAGCACTATGCGTTAAGTGCTGAGCGCTGTTATTACCAGCTCCATTCCTTCTTGTGCTGAGCCTGGCAAACCTCACACAGCGTCTACGGGGTTGGCCCAGAAAGCGGGGTCCTTCACGCCTGTCACTCGAGGCTCTCTCCCGCTTCTTTGCTGGCGGAGCCGCGGGCTTGCTTGCCGCTGGAACTAATTGTACCAATTAGCCCGCCCTCATCTGTGCAGGACCATCGCTGTCTCCGCTGTATAATTTGGACCTCAGCGAGACAGGCACCATTTATTTGGGTTGGTGTGTGATGTACTGCCCGACAACTCCCACAAAAGAGGACTCACTTTGGCTGCAGGACTCACTCTGACAAGCAACTGCCACCTCTTGGAGTGTGCAGGTCCCTTCCCAGCTAGGGCCCTCTCTGCCTCTGGCAGGTGGGAATGCGCTGGCTTTGCTATCTGCTGGTGCTCACCTGAGAGGTTAGCAAAGGGCAGCTGGCCTGGTCTGATGGGAGGCTAGCTAGCTGGGTCATTGCTGGAGTATCTCGTTCTGTGCTCGGTAGTCTCGTTGCCTCATTTTGCATTTCTTTGGCCAAGACAGTGACTCTACCCAGGAGTCCTGGACACTCGGTGACGCCCATCCATCCTCAGCCCCTCAGCTGTATTCTGCGCTGAGTCCCAGCGTGGCCTGAACGTGACCCTCTGCAGGAGGTCTTTTGAAGACACTCCATCTTTCTTGCTGGGTGATCCACTGCTGTAAGCGCATCACTCAGTGGCCGGCTCCCGAGCAGGTTGGTCTGATGGACAGAGCAATGAACGAGAAGCTAGAAACACACGACATTTAGCCCTGCCTCTGCCAATAACTCGCAGTGCAAGTCAGTGCCCCTCCCAGTGCCCAAACGTGGCCTTTGCCCAGCACGTGATGACCCTACCTGAGCCACGCACGGTGTTCCCCGAAAGCACAGGTCCACGCGGTGGGAGCGGATTGCGGTGGGAGTCGCAGATGAGTCCCATCACAGCATGTCGAGAGGAGCAGCTTCTGTTCCAGCTGGCCAGCGGCGTGCAGAAAGTGGACCAGACAGGCCATTTGGCCAGTGGCCAGTGCACATTGGCTATCACTTGGAGGACTGCTTGAGTGGTTGGCCTAATCCCCATTCACACAGTCACCAGGAGGGTTCAGAGTTACCCCGTTAATTTCTACCTGTCCATAAACCCGCCGCCAGGGTTTTCTGTTCTAACCAGTCATAAAGCCGCTAGGGTGTGGATACAAAGTGCTCTATGGACACATGTAGGCTGTTAGCCAGGTCCATTAATGCCCCATTTCTCTAGTAGTCACCCCTAGGGGCCTCCTAGATCATCCCTGAGCCTTTGCGTTCAGTCCAGATGAGAAGAGGCAGCCAGTGCCCAGGGCCCTGGGATGATGGGCTCCCATCAGCCAAGGAGCTGGGGCTGCTATGAGCTGTCTGTGTGTCCCCCACCAGGCAGATAGAGCGGCTGTAGTCTGAGCTGGAGGCGAGGAGCACATGGAGTGCAGTGGTTGGGACTTTGTCAGGGAGGAAGAGATGCAGGCTCTCGGGCAAACAGAGCGGGGCGGAGTTCCCCCTCGCTGCTGAAAGCTGCGTCTCCATGACTTGCATGACCTCAGGGCTCTGCACTGCCTTGACAATGAGAGGTCCTTGCACCTTTAGCCCTCCTCTACACTAGGAGTTGAGGTCGAATTTAGCAGCGTTAAATCAATTTAACCCTGCACCCGTCCACACGATGAAGCCCTTTTTTTCGACTTAAAGGGCTCTTAAAATCAATTTCCTTACTCCACCCCCGACAAGGGGATTAGTGCTGAAATCGGTCTTGCCAGATCAAATTTGGGGTACTGTGGATGCAATTAGACAATATTGGCCTCCAGGAGCTATCCCAGAGTGCTCCATTATGACTGCTCTGGACAGCACTCTCAACTCAGATGCACTGGCCAGGTAGACAGGAAAAGGCCCATGAACTTTTGAATTTCAATTTCCTGTTTGGCCACCGTGGCAAACTGCAGAGCTCATCAGCAGAGCTGACCATGATGGAGTCCCAGAATTGCAAAAGAGCTCCATCATGGACCAAATAGGAGATATGGGATCTGATCACTGTATGGGGAGAGGAATCCGTGCTATCAGGACTCTGTTCCAGTTTTCGAAATGCCAAAACATTTGTCAAAATCTCCCAGAGAATGAAGGACGGAGGCCATAACAGGGACCTGAAGCAGTGCCGCGTGAAACTTAAGGAGCTGATGCAAACCTACCAGAAAAACAGAGAGGCAAACAGCTGCTCCGGGTCAGAGCCCCAAACATGCTGCTTCTATGATGAGCTGCATGCCATTTTAGGGGGTTCAGCCACTACTACCCCAGCTGTGTGCTTTGACTCCTTCAATGGAGAGGGAGGCAACATGGAAGTAGGTTTTGGGGACGAGGAAAATGATGATGTAGTTGTAGATAGCTCACAGCAAGCAAGCGGAGAAATCATTTTTCCCGACATCCAGGAACTGTTTCTCACCCTGGGCCTGGAACCAGTACCCCCCGAACCCACCCAAGGCTGCCTCCTGGACCTGCCAGGCGGAGAAGGGACCTCTGGTGAGTGTACCTTTTAAAATAGTATACATGGTTTAAAAGCAAGCATGTTTAATGATTAATTTGCCCTGGCATTTGCGGCTCTCCTGGATGTACTCCCAAAGCCTTTGCAAAAGGTTTCTGGGGAGGGCAGCCTTTTTCCATCCACCATGGTAGGACACTTTACCACGCCAGGTCAGTAGCACATTGTTGGGAATCATTGCAGAACAAAGCATGGCAGCGTATGTTTGCTGGCGTTCAAACAACATCTGTTCTTTATCTCTCTGTATTATCCTTAGGAGAATGATATCATTCATGGTCACCTGGTTGAAATAGGGTACTTTTCTTAAAAGGATATTCAGAGGTGCCTGTTTCTGCTGGGCTGTTTGCCTGTGGCTGAACAGAAATGTTCCCCGCTGTTAGCCACAGGGAGGGGACCTTGGAACGAAAGCACATGTGCTATGTATGTAATGTTAACAGCAAGGTTTACCGTGAAAGAGTGTACCCATTCGTCTATAAAAAGTGTCTTTTTAAATACCACTGTCCCTTTTTTTTTCTCCACCAGCTGCATGTGTTTCAAGGATCACAGGATCTTCTCCTTCCCAGAGACTAGTGAAGATTAGAAGGCGAAAAAACTGCACTCGTGATGAAATGTTCTCTGAGCTCCTGCTATCCTCCCACACTGACAGAGCGCAGATGAATGCGTGGAGGCAGACAATGTCAGAGTGCAGGAAAGCACAAAATGACTGGGAGGAGAGAGGTGGCGGGCTGAAGAGAGGACTGAAGCTGAAAGGTGGTGGCAGCGTGATGAGAGGAGGCAGGATTCAACGCTGAGGCTGCTGGAGGATCAAGCTAATATGCTCCAGCGTATGGCTGAGCTGCAGGAAAGGCAGCAGGAGCATAGACCGCCACTACAGCCCCTGTGTAACTAACCACCCGCCTCCCCAGGTTCCATAGCCTCCTCGCCCAGACGCCCAAGAACGCATTGAGGGGGCCTCCGACCACCCAGCCACTCCACCCCAGAGGATTGCCCAAGCAACAGAAGGCTGGCATTCAATAAATTTTTAAAGTTTTAAACTTTTAAAGTGCCGTGTGGCCTTGTCCTTCACTCCTCCACTACCCCTCCCCCTTGGCAGTTATCCCCCTATTTGTATGATGAATTAATAAAGAATGCATGAATGTGAAGCAACAATGACTTTATTGCCTCTGCAAGCTGTGATCGAAGGGAGGAGGGGAGGGTGGTTAGCTTACAGGGAAGTAGAGTGAACCAAGGGGCGGGGGGTTTCATCAAGGAGAAACAAACAGAACTTTTACACCGTAGCCTGGCCAGTCATGAAACTGGTTTTCAAAGCTTCTCTGATGTGCACTGCGCCCTCCTGTGCTCTTCTAACCACCCTGGTGTCTGGCTGCACCTAACCAGTGGCCAGGCAATTTGCCTCAACCCCCCACCCCACCATAAATGTCTCCCCCTTACTCTCACAGATATTGTGGAGCGCACAGCAAGCAGTAATAACAGTGGGAATATTGGTTTTGCTGAGGTCTAACCAAGTCAGTAAACTGCACCAGCATGCTTTTAAACATCCAAATGCACATTCTACCACCATTCTGCACTTGCTCAGCCTGTAGTTGATCAGCTCCTGACTACTCTCCAGGCTGCCTATGTATGGCTTCATGAGCCATGGCATTAAGGGGTAGGTGGGTCCCCAAGGATAACTATAGGCATTTCAACATCCCCAACGGTTATTTTCTGGTCTGGGAATAAAGTCCCTTCCTGCAGCTTTTGAAACAGACCAGAGTTCCTGAAGATGCGAGCGTCATGTACCCTTCCCGGTCATCCCATGTTGATGTTGGTGAAATGTCTCTTGTGATCCCCCAGTGCTTGCAGCACTATTGAAAAGTACCCCTTGCGGTTTATGTACTCGCCGCTTGGGGCTCCAGTGCCAAGATAGGGATATGGGTTCCGTCTATGGCCCCACCACAGTTAGGGAATCCCATTGCAGCAAAGCCATCCACTATGACCTGCACATTTCTCAGGGTCACTACCCTTGATATCAGCAGATCTTTGATTGCGTTGGCTACTTGCGTCACAGCAGCCCCCACAGTAGATTTGCCCACTCCGAATTGATTCCCGACTGACCGGTAGCTGTCTGGCGTTGCAAGCTTCCACAGGGCTATTGCCACTCGCTTCTCAACTGTGAGGGCTGCTCTCATCTTGGTATTCTTGCGCCTCAGGGCAGGGGAAACCAAGTCAGAAAGTTCCATGAAAGTGCCCTTACACATGCGAATGTTCGCAGCCACTGGGAATCGTCCCAGACCAGCAACACTAAGCGGTCCCACCAGTCTGTGCTTATTTCCCGGGCCCAGAATCGGCGTTCCACCGCATGAACCTGCCCCATTAGCATCATGATGCCCGCATTGCCAGGGCCCGTGCTCTGAGAGAAGTCTGTGTCCATGTCCTCATCACTCTCGTCACCGTGCTGATGTCGTCTATTCGCCTGGTTTCACTTTGCCAAGTTCTGATGCTGCATATACTGCTGGATAATGTGTGTGGTGTTTAAAGTGCTCCTAATTGCCAAAGTGGTCTGAGCGGGCTCCATGCTTGCCGTGGTATGGCGTCTGCACAGAAAAAAGGCACGGAACAATTGTCTGGCATTGCTCTGACGGAGGGGCGACTGATGACATGGCTTACAGGGTTGGCTTACAGGGAATTAAAATCAACAAACGGGGTGGCTTTACATCAAGGAGAAACAACAATGACTTTCACACAGAATGGCCCCTGGGTTTAGTAGGCCAATGCTCAGCCCACTAAGCTATCCCTCCCTCTGGTATATCAGGCAGGACTGAATCTCCTTTAAAATTTTCAAGGTGCCCCTGACAGATCTCACCAAAACAATTGTCAGCCGTTGATTTCATGGAGGGAGAGATGGGAGAGCAAATGAATACAAAACAAATCTGGTCTATTTCTTGTTTTGATCCACTCCATCTATCTTTTACATCTTTGGCCGGCAGCAGACGGTGCAAGTAGGACTGCAAGCCATCCACGTCTCCTGCCTGCTCACCATAAAATGGTGCAATAGGACTGTCTGCAGGACTAAAGAGAATGACCTGGTCGAGTCACTCCTAATTTAGTCCCTGTGCTCATGTCTGCCCAGACGCTCCTGACCGACCTTACCAAGGCGGCCAGGAGCACCTCAGACATGATGACGATGGTTTTCAGGCCTATTGCACTGTCTGCTGCCACAAGGCAATGAGCTGCTGCTGTGTAGCAATGCAGTACCGCATCTGCCAGCACCCAGGAGACGTACGGTGAGAGTGAGCTGAGCGGGCTCCATGCTTGCCGTGGTATGGTGTCTGCACAGGTAACTTGGGAAAAAAGGCGTGAAACGATTGTCTGCCATTTCCTTCACAGAGAGAGGAAGGGCCTGAGGACATGTACCCAGAACCACCCACAACAATGTTTTTTGCCCCATCAGGCACTATTACCTCAACCCAGAATTCCAATGGACAGCGGAGGCTGCGTGAACTGTGGGATAGCTACCCATAGTGCAACGCTCCGGAAGTCAATGCTAGCCTTGGTACTGTGGAAGCACTCCGCCGAGCTAATGCACTTAGAGCATTTTGTGTGGGGATACACACAATCAACTATATAAAAACGATTTTTAAAAAACCGACTTCTTTAAATGCGACCTAATTTCATAGTGTAGACATACCCTTAGTCTGGGGGGATATCAGCATCTCGCAAGGTCCTGTTTTGTCTGCGTTAGGTTGCATCCCACCAGGATGCAAAGCACAGTATATAAAGGTGACGTTTTTGCCATTCACCCCCAACATCAACACTGTGCAAACCTGTAGTGAGAAACAGTCCTGGCCACAAACAGTTGCCAGGTAGTCTCAATGCACAGGGCTGACAAAAGGTGGGAGGGGAAATAGAAGCACAGAGAGGTTAAGGTACTGGCCCAGGATCAACGGAAGAGCTGGGAGTAGACCCTAGGTCTCCTGAGCCCTACTTCACTGCTCTGCTCACTAGGCCATACTGCCTACAACAACTCCATTAGCCTGCAGCAGTACTAAGCTGTTATCTTTGAGTCACCCCAGCCGCTAGAGGGAGACATGACATCCCTTTTGTCACTGAGTTATACCAGCACCCCTTGCAGCCAAGGATAATGCAGCCAACCCACCCCACCCAACTGACAAACATCAATTCATCCCATGAATGACTGCAGTGCCAAAACCATGCTCCAAGACTTCTGAGCCCCAGCCCATGGGAGGATATGCCAGAATACCCAGCTTCTCTCTCCTATGGGCAGCATCTCAATCCACTTCTCTGGGGGCGCCGGTTAGGCCAGCTTGCCAACAGGTAGCAATCCCAATTCAATGAGAGTCAGTTGAGCTGTAACCCAAGATCTTTGATCTGGTTGCTATTGGTAGGAAAAACCTCTGTTTTTTCACTTACCCACATTGCAAATGTCTGGATTGCCTGGAGTTTTTCCCCCAGCGGAGCTTGGAATTGCATAGACAAAAGAGTAACATTCGGTAAAAAGAAACAGATTTCCCGCTCTGCCTTTGATTTTGTTTTCCGCTAGGATTGCGGGGTGGGCGGGGGAGGAAGGGAAGGAGAGAAGGGGGTGGGGAGATCTGAAGACTGCAGAGCATGGGTGGAGGATTCAAGTAAAGCTGGTAAAAAAATGTCACACAGGTTTCCATCCAAAAAACGCAGTTTTCTCAAAATTAACCATTTTGTGGGAACGTTGAGAATTCAGTGACTTCTTCGATGGGGAAAAAGTCAGAATGGCTTGTTGTGAGTGTCCTTTTGACTTTTATATAACATTAAAATATTAATGTTAACACCATCTGATACTGCTGACCCTTTTGGATCTGAGCGGCGGGCGAAATTTTGGGGTCCTGGGGACAGTTCTACTTGGGAGCAGAAATCAGTCCTCTGTGGGAATGCAGAAGGAACCAAGGCCAAAAGGAGCAGTTTGTGGGCTCACAGCTCCAATCCTCATTAGCCAGCAGACCCCAGAATTCTCTTTTTCCAGGGGCACACTATGCTCACTGGCTCCTGCTTGGCTTCCTTGCTTTTCTGCCTCTTGCTCAGTTTACATCTGCTCTTGGTTTCTGTGGGTTCTCTCTCTCTCTCTCACACACACACCTGTCACAATACCCTGTGGTACCCTTGGTCCACATGACACTAGTTTCTGGGCAGAGTCTGTTAGGTTTTGTTTACAACTATTTTAAAGAGTCTTGCAATAATCACACATCGGTTTGAATGAGGTTTTATCTCAACTCAACTGCAAGGCTTCACCCAACGTATGACAGTACTGACGTATATTTTATAGTTAATATTACATATATATTATATTTAATAGTTTAGTATACAATAAAAGTTGGACCGAAGTTAATTGAAGTGACACTATTGAAATGAAACTTTTGCTGGTCCTGAATCAATATTTCGGGGGAAGTTTTGTTTCATGGGAAATTTCAGCTTTTTGATCTGGATTGGGGGTATGGGTGGGGTCAAAATGTCAGGATTTCCCATGGAGCAGCTATTCCAGCTCCTGGGTAGTGCTAGTATCAAGCCTCTTGCCCAAAACTACAGCATCGGAGAAAAGTTTGGCCAGGTATTTCTTTGTCCATACACAGCTTTCTTGTTCTCCATGGCACAAGACACTGGAATTTCGCTCCCTTTTGTGCCATCCCTTCCTCCACCACCACTAGAGGGAGAGCGATTTGGTTTCATCTCTGCTTCAGCCACAGGCAAATGGCCCAAATAATTCTGAGGAAGCTAAATATATCCCATTGTCCCCACAGAGGTCTCCAGACTGCCCAAGCAAGGATGGACTTGTGGACAAGAGATCTGAGTTGTAATCTGGGTTCTGCCACCAACTTGTCAAGTGATCCTGCGTAAGTCACTTTCTGTGCCTCAGTTTCCCTAGTCAGGCTAACAGTAGTGCCTTAGCCTTCCTGAAGAAGGTGGTTCTATTCTGTTCAGGTTCTTATACTGTGCCCATCACCATGGTTTCTGAGCGTGCAGTAAGCAACATGACTATTGTCTGTGATGCATGGTTCATTCTCTCTGCTGTGAGACTGTGTTTAAATGTCAGTTTATTTCATCTGTATTTCTTTAAAGTTATGCCATACACATTACCTGCATGGGCGCTGTGCCAGGTGTGCTGCACTGGGGGCTTACATCCCTATCCCTAAAGGCTGAGATAACAGCCCATCAAGTGGGTTCTCTGGTGCTCTTCCATCACACTCAGTCCTCAGAGACATTAAAGGGCAAGTCTACAATTAAAAGCTGCAACGGTTCTAGCGCTTTAATGAAGATGCTCTAAGCCGATGGAGGAGGGCTTCTCCCATGAGGGTAGTTCATCCACGTTCCCAAGAGACGATAGCGGTGTTGGTGGTAGAAACTTTCCCGCTGCCCTAGCACTGTCTACACGAGGGCTTGGGGTGGTATAACTACGTTCCAGGGGGTGGATTTTTTCACGCCCTGGAGTGACATGGTGATACTGATATAGGTCTGTCCTGTAGCCCAGCCCTAATAAACATCTGCTCCTCTCGGCGAGATCCTCATCCTCATGTTCCATGTTGGAGAACGGTGACTCTGAGCAGCCCTGAATTCACACCTTCCACACCATTGTCATAACCTTTGTACAAAACCTGCCTGGCGAGGTATGATTTGAAACCTAAGAAAGCACCGATCATGAATATGCTTGGACGCAATGGGTATGAAGAGTTAGGAGGAACATATGTTGGAATTATAACAAAAATGCGCTCAAACCTGGTGTGTCGGGGGGAGCTGTTAAACACGTCCGCCCTAAGCAAGGGAACACGGGTTTGCCTCAATTGCCATGTAAGCAGTAAACGGCCACCTCCAGGAGCGGAGGCAAACCTCCTACTACCAAGTCGGGGAGAAGACAGCCTGACGTTTACACTCAGCAGGAGAGAGAAGTGTGGCCTTGGTTTACATTTCAGAAGACTTCATTTTGAAGGTTCACTGGCCTGTAAGGGGGGGGGCGCTGAACCTCAAGTGATAAGCAACTGATTGTACCCCATGTTACTGCATGAGCAAAGTGTATCGAGTGAGGTGTCTTCTGCAAGCTGATGACACTCTGGTGATTAATACCATTGCGAAGTATAGGTATTAAGGCTATGAAGCAATGATGGATAGGCACGGATATCGGGCTGCACCGTCTGCCCAGACAGGAGGCAATGTCTGAGAGACAAAGTGGGGGTGAGGGAAGGGAAGCAATATCTTTTTTGGACCAAGGTCTCTTGATGAGAGACACAAGCTTTGGAGTTTATGCAGAGCTCTTCACGGCTGGGAAAAGTGCTCGGCGCGCCGCCACTGCGCCCGAGGTGGCACAGGTTGTGCAGCATAAGCAGTCAGCGCTTATTTGAAGCGGCCTTTGGAAGTGAGGGGGCTTGTAGTCCCAGGACAAAAAGGGGGCTAGTGGGTTACAGATTGTCGTAACCAGCCATAAATCCCGGATCTTTCTGGAGACCATTCTAGTCTTTATTAAGATCAGTGTCTAAGGACGCTATGAATGTAAGGTGCCAGGCTCGTCCTTTCAGAGTAGCAGCCGTGTTAGTCTGTATTCGCAAAAAGAAAAGGAGTACCCGTGGCACCTTAGAGACTAACAAATTTATTTGAGCATAAGCTTTCGTGAGCTACAGCTCACTTCACCGGATGCATTTGGTGGAAAAAACAGAGTGCTCTCCTCTCCGATCTGCGGATGATTCCCCGCCTCAGACCCGGCCCGGCTCTGTGCTGCCCTTCTCTGAGCGAAGCACAACCTGCGAACCTCAGCGCTTGCCAACAGTTGCGTGGCTCTGCCCCCGAGGTGCGAGCAGAGCCCGGCAGCGATCGCTGACCAGAGAATGGTGACACAGGTTCTGCTCCCGGGTACCAGCATGCAACCCCCGATCCCTCAGCTGATGTAAAACCGCCAGCTCCGCTGGAACCCATCGACACCAGCTGGGGATCCCAGCCCTGCACTTCAGTGGAGCAACTCTGCATTGACTGGCGTGACTGCACTCAGTCTGGCCCCGAGACTCCAGGAGTATTCCCAGGAGGCTCTACAAGGTATCACTGTCGGGTTTGCCCCTGGAACCTGGGGCACAGGGAGCCCCGCTATTGGGTGAGCTGAAGGGGAAGGACACACAGGAGCCGTGATCACCTTGCAAGGAGCTTTTAGAAACATTGGCTTTGACTGGGGCTGCGGGAGCTCAGGAAAGGTTCCCCTGAGGAATCCCAGTTAATGTAGAGGATGCTACTAAACCCAGTAAGAATAGGGGATTTCAACTATCTCCACGGTGACTGGGCACACATCACCCCCCAACGGGAGGCAAAGATAACATTTCTAAACACCAGAAATGGCTGCCTCTTGGATCAGGTCATCCTGGAACCCACAAGGGGGAGGCAATTCTTGATTGAATCCTAAACAAAGCACAGGATCTGGTCCAAGAGGTGAATAGAGCTGAACCGCTCAGTAATAGTGACCCTAATGTAATTAAATTTAACATTTGTGGGGGGGGGGATATCAAAGCAACCCACTACAGTAGCATTTAATTTCAAAAAGGGGAACTACCCCAAAATGAGGAAGCTAGTTAAAGGGCAATGAAAAGGAACCGTCATGAGAATGCAATGCCTGCAAGGTGCACAGAAACTTTTAAAAAACGCCATAATAGAGGCTCAAATTAAATATATACCCCAAATTAAAGAAAACAGAAAGAGGACCAAAAAAAAAATGCCTCCATGACTAAACAACAAAGAGGCATTTAGAGGCAAAAGGCATCCTTTACAAAGTGGAAGTCAAATCTTACCGAGGAAGATAGAAAGAAGCATAAACTCTGGCAAGTCAAGTGTAGAAGTATAATTAGGCAGGACAAAAAAGAATTCAAAGAGCAGCTAGCAAAAGACACACCCACTAGCAGCACATATTTTTTAAGTGCATCAGAAGCAGGAACCTGCCAAACCATCAGCTGAGCCTGGGGATGGTTGAAGGGCTAAAGGAGCACTCAAGGAAGACAAGGACATTGTGAAGAAGCTAAATGAATTTTTTTGTATTGTTCTCACTGCACAGGATGTGAGGAAGTTTCCCACCCCGGAGCCATTCTTTGTTAGGTGACAAATCTGAGGAGCTGTCCCAAATTGAGGTGTCAATAAAGAAGTTTTGGAACAAATTGATAAACAGTAATAAGCCACCAAGACCCGATGATATTCACTCAAGAGTTCTAAAGGAACTCTTAATTTGAAATTTCAGAACTACTAACTCTGAAACCTGTAACTGTGGTATGTAACCTCTGGCTTAAATCAGCCGCTGTACCAGATGACTTGCAGATAGCTAATGTACTACTGACTTTTCAAAAAGGCTCCAGAGGTGATCCTGGCAATTACAGGTCAGTAAACCTAACGTCAGTCCCAGGCAAACTGTAGTAAAGAATTGAATTATCAGACACAGAGATGAACACGATATGTTGGGGAACAGTCAACACTGCTTCTGTAAAGGGAAATCATGCCTCACCAATCTATTAGAAGTCTTCGAGGGAGTTAACAAACATGTGGACAAGGGGGATCCAGTGGATATCGTGTACTTGGACTTTCAGAAATCCTTTGACAAGATCCCTCACCAAAGGATCTTAAGCAAAGTAAGCTGTCAGGGGATACAAGGGAAGGTCCTCTTGTGGATCAGTAACTGGTTAAAAGGTAGGAAACAAAGGGTAGGAACAAATGGTCAGTTTTCAGGAGAGCAGCATATAGCGGTGTCCCTCAAGGATCTGTCCTAGGCCAAGTGCTTCAACACATTAACAAATGGTCTGGAAAAGGGAGTATAAACAGTGAGGTGGCAAAGTTTTCAGACTATACTAAATTACTCAAGATAGCTAAGTCCAAAGCAGACTGTGAAGAGTTACAAAGGGGTCTCACAAAACTGGGTGACGGGGTAACAAAATGGCAGATGAAATTCAGTGTTGAAAAATGCAAAGTAATGCACATTGAAAACATAATTCCAACTATACATACAAAATTGATGGAGTCTAAATTAACTGTTACCACTCAAGAAAGAGATCTGTGTGTTATTGTGGAGAAAGGGAATAAGGAAGTGTTATCTACCCCTTCATGTAACACAAGAACCAGGAGTCACTCAATGAAATTATTAGCTAGTAGGTTTAAAACAAACATAAGGACATATTCTTTCCAAAATGCACTGCCAACCTGTGGGACTCATTGCCAGGGGATGTTGTGAAGGCCAAAAGAATAACTGGGTTCAAAAACGAACTGGATAAGTCTCTAGAGGATAGGTCCATCAATGGCTATTAGCCAAGATGGTCAGGGTTGCAACCCCATGCTCTATGTGTCCCTAAACCTCTGACTGCCAGAAGCTGGGAGTGGACGACAGGGGATGGATCACTCAATAAGTGCCCTGGTCTGTTCATTCCTTCTGAAGCATCTGACACCAGGCACTGTCAGAAGACAGACTATTGGGCTAGATGAACCATTGGACTGACCCAATATGGCCGTTCTTCTGTTCTCACTTTTCTATGTGCTGCTCACAGGCCTGAAACAAATCCAAGCCCCATCTGAACAGCCTCCAAATTGCCTGATGCTGCAGACGAGATCTGCACTGTGCAGCGAGTCCTCACTTTAGCAGGAATGCACGTGGTAGTTCTCCTACAGACTCCACCTTCTATTGTGTATCTGGGAGAGGGGTTTTGCTCATCTTCCCTTGGAGACTCCTGCAGTCCCAGACTGTGGTGGATTCCTCTGTGCTCACTCTCTTAGGACACAGGGCCTGGTTCAGAGGAACACCCTCAAGCGTGGGAACTTATTAGAAGGGAAGCTTAATCTTGTTATACATCAAAGGAGCCTTCTCCTGTGCTCTCCTCCAATCCCAGGGCTTTCCTGACCTCCCCACTAACCTGGTCCCCTGTTTGGGTGGGAAAATGTTGGCATGCTCCCTAATACATGGCATAGAACCGGTGACCTTCACACGCTCTGCTGGGGTACCTCTGCTCTGATAGGAAGCAGAGCCAAACCCTTTCTCAAGGGATCATGGGAGAGAGCTGTCTCTCCACCGCTCTGGGGCCTAGCTGCAGAGGGCAGATTGTGCTGTAGCAGGGAAGAAAGATGAGGGGAATTTGGGGTGAGGGAGATGTCACAAAGGGCACTGGGGAGAAGACTGCCAGGGGCTATGGGAAAGTGGAAACTTCTGATGAGAATGAGACATCTGCATCCAACTAGCCGCTCGTTGAGAGGGGCGCACAAATCCCGTGTTGTTGTGAAAACACGCCTCCCGTCCCAGTGGCCAGAGAGTCCAGGGAATGTTCTCGATCGACCTGATGTTCCCTTTGTGTCTCATGAAACCCAACTCTCGGTGGGCGAGTGGGAGAGGGGGCCGGGCTCAGGGAGGTGAACTACAGACAGAAAATCATCCGTTCGCCCCGTCCTCTGGGGCTCTGAAGTCAGACACTCCTTCAACCGTGTAATGCGAATCAACAGATCTTGGCTACTGCCGGCAACGCTTTAATCCACCATGTAATTATTTTAGCTTCACGGTAGCTGTGAAGCAAGGAGAATGCACCCCACAGACTGAAGTCCTGGGAAGCATTACAGGGTATCGGCTGCTCTGTTCCTTTCCTTCCCAGGGGCTGGAGACCCACTGCAGGAGCCGTGAGCACTGGTGCCCTTCCATCATTCCTACCCTCTATCATAGTCTAGTCTCCTGTGGGTCTCATCTACTTTGGTCTCATTTGGGCTATTGGGTTTAGTGGGCGGGTGCTGGGTGGCCTGTGATAAACAGGAGATCAGACCAGGGGGTCCTTCTGGCCTTAAACTCTAGGAATCTGCCTATGACTATGGTCAGAGCAGTCCCGGGTGGATCAAGAGGCGGGTCCATGGAGTGATGGCTTGAGCACATGGTGCTGGCTCATTGCTGGACAGATGCAAGAGGGCGAGGAGATGCAGCGCAAAGGGAGACGGCGGCTGCATTGCCAGCCCCACGCCTGGAAAAATCATCTGACTGGTGTAAAAAATCATGAGATTTTTCACAACATTGAATTTGGAGGCTTGGCTCATCTCTTGGTTTCTGAGCCTTTAGGAGTTAAATTCTCAAGTTTTTCACTGAAGCCACGAGGGCCTAAAAGATACCTTTTTAAAGAATGAAAGCTGAAAATCTCACACTGTCACATGACTCCAGCAGCTGGAGCTTTAAGTAAAACACCAAATAGCATGACACTCGCCATTTAATACCAAGCGTTGGCCACACTGCCATATGACTGACCTCCTGCAGAAGGGTCCAAACCCCCAGCGTGGTGGAGAGGCTAAAAATACATCTGGATTTTCCAAATGTTACTCTCCTATGGGAGCAATTGGGAGTGTTGTCACAAGGATCCTAGGGGACGGGGGATGGGCAGGGAGGCAGGTCTGGGTGGTGGGGGATGGCTGAAGAGATGGGGCTGAAGGATAGGTAGACATGTGCATATAGGGCAGGGGTGGGCAAACTACAGCCTGCAGGCTGGATGTAGCCCACCAGCCATTTTAATCCGTCCCTCGAGCTCTCACTGTGGAGCTGGGTCTGGGGTTTGCACCGCTCTGGCGCTCCAGCTGGGGAGCAGGGTCAGGGGCCGCTCCGCGCAGCTACTGGAGCAGCGGCATGTCCCCCCTCTGGCTCCTACATGTAGGGGCAGCCAGGGGGCTCCACTCCACATGCTGCCCCCGTCTCGAGCACCACCCCAGGCACCACCCCCACAGCTCCCATTGGCCGGGAACCGTGGCCAATGGGAGCTGCAGGGGCACCACCTGCAGACTGGGCAGCTTGCAGAGCAGCCTGGCCATGCCTCTGCGTAGGAGCCGGGAAAGGGGATATCCCACTGCTTCCGGGAGCCGCTAGAGGTAAGCGCCACCCAGAGCTTGCACGCCTGAGCCACTCCCCATGCCCCAACTTCCTGTGTCAGCCCTGATCCCCCTCTCACCCTCTGAACCCCGTGGTCCAGCACGGAGCACCCTCCTGCACCCCAAACCCCTCATCCACAGCCCCACCCTAGACCCACACCCCCAGCTGGAGCCCTTATCCCCACCCCATTTCACCACACCTGCCCCAGCCCAGAACCCCTCCTGCCCTCCAAACTCCTTGGTCCCAGCCCAAAGCACCCTCCTATACCACAAACCCCTCATCCCCAGCCCCAGCCCAGAGCCTGCACCCCCAGCTGGAGCCTTCACCCCCCCCCCCACACACACCCACCCTGCCCCAGCCTGGAGCCCCCTCCCACACCCCGAACTCCTAATTTCTGGCCCTACCCTGGAGCCTGCACCCCCAGCCAGAGCCCTCACCCCCTCCTGCACCCCCAGCCCAATTTTGTGAGCATTCATGGCCCGCCATGCAATTTCTATACCCAGATGTTGTCCTCGGGCCAAAAAGTTTGCCCACTCCGGTCTAGGGGAATGGGTGCTGAGGTAGATGGGGGGAGAGAGGAAAGGTGGATCTGGGGGATGGGCAGGAAGGTGGGGTTGGAGAGGCTGTATATTTCCTTCCCATCCTCTCTAGGAGCCTCCCAAGCCTTGTCAGACCTCAAAGCCTGACCAACCCCCTTCCCCAACCAACAGGAATGTGTTGGTTTTCAAGAGAGACAGTGTCACCTACTGGTTAGAGCACAAGGCTGACACACTGGAGAGCTGGCTTCTCTTCCCAGTGCTGCCACTGATTCACCTGTGATCTGGAGCAAGTTGCTTCCCCCCCCCTCTGTGCCTCAGTTTCCCCATCTGTACAATGGGGAAAATTTCTCTCTTGGGGCACTTCCTGTGTGGCCCTAGTACCTAGAAGATTTCTGCAGTGGCAGGTGACTGGATGAACAGTACTAAACCCATAAGAACAGAGGAGCAGCGATACTGGGTCAAACCAATAGTCCATCTAGCCCAGTATTCTGGCTTCGGACTGTGACCCGTTCCAGGGGCTTCAGAGGGAATGAACAGAACAGGCAATCGTTAAGTGATCCACTAGGACTAATCTCAGGCTCCCTGGAATCCTTCCTTGCTAAGATAGCATCTCATTTGGAACAGTGTTCCTTCCCCTGGCCCCTTAGCCTGCTCTCCCAAAGGGACAGGATATGGGGGGGTGTCCCCATTGATTTTTCCTGCAGCAACCACATCTGCCGCCATGCCTGGTGCACACAGTCCCCTCCATGCCAACCTGCATCCCTTTCCTGAGTAAAACTTCCTGGACACTACGATGCTAATAAGCGATGGTCACATAAACATCACCCAATACCGGAAACCTACTGACCGCTATTCCTACCTACATGTCTCCAGCTTTCACCCAGATCACACCACACGATCCATTGTCTACAGCCAAGCTCTACGATATAACCGCATTTGCTCCAACCCCTCAGACAGAGACAAACACCTACAAGATCTCTATCATGCATTCCTACAACTACAATACCCACCTGCTGAAGTGAAGAAACAGATTGACAGAGCCAGAAGAGTACCCAGAAGTTACCTACTACAGGACGGGCCCAACAAAGAAAATAACAGAACGCCACTAGCCATCACCTTCAGCCCTCAACTAAAACCTCTCCGACGCATCATCAAGGATCTCCAACCTATCCTGAAGGACGAGCCATCGCTCTCTCAGATCTTGGGAGACAGACCAATCCTTGCTTACAGACAGCCCCCCAATCTGAAGCAAATACTCACCAGCAACCACACACCACACAACAGAACCACTAACCCAGGAACCTATCCTTGCAACAAAGCCCGTTGCCAACTGTGTCCACATATCTATTCAGGGGACACCATCATAGGGCCTAATCACATCAGCCACACTATCAGAGGCTAGTTCACCTGCACATCTACCAATGTGATATATATAAAAGAATAAATGGACGCAAATCAGCCTTATGAAAGCCCACTGGAAACACACCCACTTGATGATGATTTCCCATTTAGAATTACATTTTGAGACCTATTATTAGACCAATTTCTCTTGGTGAGAAAGACAAGCCCTGTGAAAACTTGTCTCTCTCACCAGCAGAAGTTGGGCCAGTAAAAGGTATTACCTTACCCACCTGGTCTCGGTAATATCCTGGGACTGATATGGCTACAACAACACTGCATGCATTTTGAGACCTGTCAGTTAGCCAGCTTTTAATCCATTTAATGTGTGCTATGTTAATTTGATGTTAATGTTAATTTTATATCGTTCTAATTTTTTAATCAAAATGTCATGCCGTGAGAAGTCAAAGGATATTACATCAACACTATTACCTTATGAATCAAACTTGTAATCTCATCAAAAGATGTCAAATTAGTCTGACAGGATCTATTTTCCATAAACCCCTGTTGATTGGCATTAATTATATAATCCTCCTTTAATTCTTTATTAATCAAGACCCATGTCAGCTGCTCCATTATCTTGCCCCGGATAAGTGTCAGGGCCTATAATTATCCAGGTTATCCCATTTAACCTGTTTAAATATTGGTACAACATTAGCTTTCTTGCAGTCTTCTGGAACTTCCCCAGTGTTCCAAGCATTATTGAAAATCAACATTAATGGCCCAGCGAGCTCCTCAGCCAGCTCTTTTAAAACACTTTGGATGCAAGTTATCCAGACTTGCTGATTTTAAAATGACTAACTTTAGTAGCTGATGTTTAACATCCTCCTGAGACACTAGTGGAATGGAAAGAGTATCATCATAGTATGATGAGACTACATCATCTTTTTCCCCACACATAGAATAGAAATATTTATTGACCCGACAAATATTCTTTAAAAACTCCTTATTGTCCTTAGCTCTGCTGGCCATAGAGTTTGCCTTGTGTCCCTTGGCTTCTCTTATCAGTTTTCTACAATTCCTAGCTTCTGATTTATATTCATTACTATCAAATTATCCTTTCTTCCATCTGTTATATGCATGTTTATTTAATTTAATTTAATTATTTATTATAGCTGCCATCAGTTCTGCTCTAAACCAGGTCAGTTTTTTAACCAATATGGCCTTCTTTCTTGATTGTGGTTTTTTTGGCATCTAGTGAAGTGCTTTTAAACAAGTCCCACTTATTATTCATATTTGTCTAACTAAATTCTTCCTCCCAGCTGGTTTGGCTCATAATTGTTTTCAGTTTTGTGACAGTAGCCCTTTTAAAGCAACATATAGATATATGTAATTGGTTGAGACCCCCATAAAGCACTGTCTTCAGTAAAGTCTTGTAAAGGACCATGCGAGTTACTATTTCTGGACACCTTGGCAAGAGTTTCACCTTGTAACGTACGACTGGCTCTGTGTGGAGGGGTGGGGGGATCATGGCACCCTCTAGTGGCCGCAGCCCATAGCGGGGCAGCTAAGGGACCTACCCCTGTTGCCAGCTCAGCTGTCTGTGCCAGAGGAGGCCATGGAAAAGGTGGTGGGAGCTGAGGTTCTCCACCCTGGTAGCTCCTTGTCAGTCTGTCCTTAGGCCTGGGTTTGGCGAGGAGCCTGCTCTGGTCTCTTCATGCTCCATCAGCTGTTCACACAGACCGAGAGGTCTGTAGGCAGGACATCCTCCGTGGAGGGACCTTGACTCTGGAATGTACTCCCCTTCCTTACAGGGCCGGTGGAGCCCATGGCTGTGGTGCATCGGGTCCATCTTTTCCCCTGGCTTTCCCTGGCAGGGCTGTTTGAGGGGGATCCAGAGCTGGGGTGCTGTTGCTATGACCAACTGAGGTCCATTCCTCTGGGGATTCCATGTTTGTGAGTCATCCTGGGTTATTTGCCATGTGTGCACCTGGAGGCCACACGAGCACAGCATGCATGGCTTCGTTCTGCTCCAGTGGGCCTGGGAACCAGAGGAGACAGTTGCAGAGGGGACTAGGAGCCATATGGGGGAAGACTGGTCCCTATAACAGAATAACAGCCTACCACAGCTGCCAGACGAAGGAGAAGCTCGTCCTTTAGCTCAAGTGGGAAAGTCTCGTGGGTCCAGGGATGAACCCTGCTGATGGCCAGTCACGGGATGGCTGGCCCATCTAAGGGGAGACAGGGCATTGTCTACCTGTGTTGGGTTCCTTTTTGAAGAATGAGTCCATCTTGGCCCACCTCCTCAAGAGAGGAGCTCCCAGGGGCGTGGGCAGGAAGGTGGCTGAGAGAGCTTGGTGGCCAGGGGGAAAGCAGCAGAAAGCTGCCAGGGGTCTGCTGGAGAGTCAGAGGAATCTCAGCGAGCAGGTGAGACTGCTCTAGAAATAGGGTCTGGAAGAAGCAGGGGACTCCTGGATTAAGGAGGAACTGGGAACATCTGTTTTCAGGCGAGTGAGATTCTATAAGTCCTGGTGGATAAAAAGCTGAACCTGAGCTCCCTGTGTGATGCTGTGGCCAAAAGGGAGCAGAGAGGTGATTTTCCCTCTGTACCTGGCACTTATGCGACCGCTGCTGGGATCCTGGGTCCAGTTTTGGTGACCACTATCCTCAAAGGATGTTGAGAAATTGGAGCGGGTTCAGGGAAGAGCCACGAGAATGAGGAAAGGATTAGAAAACCTGCCTTAGAGTGAGAGACTCACGGAGCTCAGTTTATTTAGTTTGACACAGAGAAGGCTAAGGGGTGACTTGATCAGTCTATAAGTACCTCCCCGGGGAATGAATATTTAATAATGGGCTCTTTGATCCAGCAGAGAAAGATCCAGCCCCTCTCAGAGGAGGGGACATCTCAGCACCCCCATTGTACAGATGGGGAAAGCAAGACAGGGAGCAAGCTAAGTGACTCACCCAAACCCAGGCAGCTGGGACAGAGCTGGGAAAAGAACCCAGGAGTCCTGATGCCCCCTCCTCTGCATGAACCACCCTTCCTCCCCAGCCCACCAGTTGAGTGGAGGTTTCCCTTCCCCGTGTTTTAGAACTTCCCCCAGTGCCATCTGACTCACACAAACTGAGTCCCCTTCCTGGGCTCCCCTATAAAATCAGAGCCCACCAATGGCTTTCACAAGCTCTCTTCTGCTACCTTGGCCATGGCTTCTTCTCATTGGCCTGGGACTAGGGGCAGGATGGCTCCCCAACACCCCGGCAGCTAATTTCTCCTGCGGGCTTCCCTCACCTGGGTGCTGTGAGCAAGGAGAAAGAACCCGAGATGGATGTGTCCCCCAATCTCAGGTGCTCCCCTCTCCTCATCAGCTTCCGGGGAACTGGGCCCACTGACGCTGGAGGACAGTGCTTTCCCCCGCCAGTGCCAGCTGTACGGGATAATTATCTCATCTCCCCTGCGCCTGGAAGGGGGCAGAAAGTGGAGCAGAATCTATCACTCCAGGCAATTGACTCACCCTTCACGACCAGCCCCACCCGCGTGGCTCCAACAGGGTGGCGGGGCCTTGGGGAGCCCTACCCCCAGCCTGTATGCCCTGCAACGGGGTGGGGGAGGTTTTCCTAGTCCCAGAGGCAGTTCTATTGTTCCATAAAAAATCCTGTGGTTTCAGCAGCATCAGTGGAGACACAGCTACCCATGTAAAGGAGCAGGGAGACCTGGGGCAAAGGGTTGAGTGATGGGAAGTAGCGGGGATTCCAAGATGACGAAAAGCAGGCTGAGGCAGCCCAGACAAGGAGCCTGGCTGCTTATTTGACAGCTGTAGTTTAGTATGAATTATTCCTTCGTTCTGTGCCAGCCTGCGTGCTCTAGCTGGGTGATGATGGGCTGAATAATATTACGGTAGGCCAAGCCAGTAGTGTCACCTGGACATAAGGTTGCCTGACACTTCCCATTCTAAGAACCTGTTTTCAGTGCTTAATAACTGTGCCAAACTTTAAGCTCTTCAGCTGAAATTTTCCTCCCCGGGTGGCTGCCTCAGGCAGAATTTTTTTTTCCTTTTGAACATTTTAGCTAACATGATTCTGCTATTTCTGAGGCTGAGACCAGAGGAAAAGACGCTGGTTTGCCCATGTTAAAAAAAAATTCTTTGGACCATACCGCTGGGGCCTCCACACTTTGGAGCAGGGACTTGAAATTGGCAGGGTGGGTCGCCTTGGTTGCAGGGAGATGCTTTTTTCTGTTCCCAGGTTAAAAACACCCATGTTTGGCCAAGTTATAAGCCCTTCAGAAATGTCAGGTTGCACATGCTCAGTGGAGATGTGTTAGAGTTTTGCAGCTAAAACCTCCAAAGATTCCCTTTCCACTGGGCATGCTCCATCCCCTCAGAGTGCCTAACTCTGGCTGGATGGAGCATGCACCGTCCCCACCGAGCGACTGGGCATGCTACAGCCCAAGGTTGCAGGGGCTGAGCAGGACGTTCCCTGCAATTGCTCCTCCTGGCAGGCATGGCACTGGAACGGAGGGTAGGGAGACAGTCTCTCCAGTGCTCTCAGGGAGGCACCCCCTCCCTCCTCCTGCTGCTACCAGGCTGCCTGGAGGAGGAAGTGGCCTGATTCAGATGCAGAGGGAACAAGAATTGGACTATAGTGGAGGATTGGGGCCACAAAGGAGGAGGAGGAGACTGAGAATGGGAGCTGCGGAGGGAGACTGCGCCTGGCTGGGCAAGAGGACTGGACCTGGGAACCAGGGGAGATGGGTGAGGGGGGAAAGGAAGCCATATGGGGGAAGACTGGGATCGGATCAGGGGGTGAGGTGGGGAGAAAGTGGGGCAGGCTAGGTAGGAGGCTTCTGCATCTTTTTCACAGGCAGCCTTAACTCTGGCCTGTCCTCACTTTTCAGCGATTGGCTTTGCAACCTCCATGATGTGGTTTTTTCAGATGTCTTAATATTTATGTTAAGCTAGCCGCCACCTTTGGGTCTGGGCCCTCTCGGGCCAGGTGCTGTACAAACGAGCGCAGAGCACAGTGCCTTCCCCCAAAGAGTTTAGAACCAACCCTGCAATCAGCTCCATGGAAGCAAACCCTTCAGAGGGACTGCAGAGTGCCACAAGGGTCAGCCCGTGTGGATCCGCTGGGGCTGGGAAGCAGAGCGAGGCTGCGGTATTGCCAGGGTGATTGTTTGCACTGCATGATGGTAGGGCCCAAAGGCTGCAGGCAGGATGCTGGGTGCTGCACACACTGTCCTTGCCTGGAAGAGTGCAGACGAGACAGATGCCATAGAAGCCAAAGGGCAAAAGAACAAACCCAGCCCCACCCATGCCCAGGTATGGCAACCCTCCTGCTGTGTCACTGCTGACCCAAGGTGCCATCCTGTCTCCCCTACTGGACAGGATACAACCACCCACCCAGTCTGGGCCCAGAGACCCCCTGACTTTTCCCACAAGTGCCGTGGATGTTTCGTGCTCCCTGTCCCAAAGACCAGGACCTCCCCGGGCAGAGCTGGGTTCGATCCTGACTCAGAAGGCAGAGAAACCCCATGGCACAGCGCCCACTAGCCCAGGGTAATGCCACCCAAAAAAGGCACAAGAAATGTAACAGTGCGAGCATTTCTGACCCCTCTGAAACACTGTGGGGGAGACGGGGAAAGGGGAAGTCTGGAGGTGACCTGATCCAAACACCCCAGCCTTCGTCCTCCCTGTAAAGGAAGGGGACCAACCAGCAGCTGGGTGAAGGACTGGGGTCCTACGGGCAGCTGCTCTCAGCCGGATGATGGGGAGTCTGTGCCTTGCTTGGAGAGACCATAAATATTTAGAACAGATGTACACGGTGTGGCTGTGGCGGGAACACTGCGGTCGCAGAGAGAACACATCTTATCTGTGACCGGCGTGTTGGAAAGGCCCTGGCTGCAGGGTAATTCAGTGCTCCTGCCACTAAAAGTTCCATTAAATCAAAGGCAGTGAGAGCCAGAAGGAAGCTGGGAGATAAGGACAAAAACAACAGTAAAACTGGAACGAAATGACAGCAATAAACTCCACGCCGGGAGGGACACTAAAACCGCAGCTTGGCAGCAGCCAACAGCCCTTTGCCGATTTCCTCTTTATTAAAACACTCCGGATACAGATTCGCTTTCTTTGCTCAATATTTATCGCGTCACCTGCTTCCAAATGGGACCTGCAGGCGCTTTGAAACATGGACTGAGAGGTTCATCTGTTTCACTGCAGCCCCGGGACATGCTGGTTAAAATGCCAGCTTTTAACAGTAGCGGGAGTCGTGATTCTAACCAGTGACGGGTGGTTATGTTACAGTCCCAGGCTCCTCCAGAGAGCTCGGCTGTTGGGGCTGGGAGCTGCTGGTAACTCGGCCTATTATTATAGAGTTAGTGGCCAGGCTCAGAGCTATGTGTGCTCCCAGATGGCTCCCAGTTCAGGCCCAACTCCATCATTCCAAGAGCAAGAGAGGTTGGGGCGTAGAGGACGTCTCAGCCTTGTAGCTGAGAGCACAAGAGACCCAAGCCCGAGCCGTGGTCCTGCCCACTCCCCGGGAGTTTCCTATCTGGGGATAATAATCCTTTCCTTCTCCCCGCTGCCTTGTCTGTGTAGCGTGTAAGCTCCTCAGGGAACGGACGGTCTCTCTCTGCAGGTGTGCGCAGCACCCAGAACAACAGCACCTGTGGTGCTACAACTGTAAGAACGGGGAGAGCATATAAACAACCAGAGAGTCATTGAGATGGAGGGCTGGGAGGGACCTCAAGAGCTGTGCTGAGCCAGGACCAAATGTACTGCAATACCTGCCAGGTGTGTGTCCAACCTGTTCTACAAAACCTCCAGTGGTGGGGATTCCACCACCTCCCTTGAGAGCCTGTTCCGGAGCTTAACTCCCCTTAGTTAGAAAACTTTTCCTCAGAGACTAACAAATTTGTTAGTTTCTAAGGTGCCACAAGTACTCTTTTCTTTTTGCGAATACAGACTAACACGGCTGCTACTCTGAAAACTTTTCCTGTTATCCAACCAAAATCTCCCTGGCTGCAGATTAAGCCAATTGCTTCTTACCTTGCCTTCAGTGGACACAGAGAACGATTGATCACTGTCCTCTTCATAACAGCCCTCAACACTCTTCCCCCCTCAAGTCTTCTTTTCTCAAGACTAAACATGCCCAATGCATTCAACCTTTCCTCACAGGTCAGGTTTTCTAAACCTTTGATCATTTGTGTTGCTCTCCTCTGGACTCTCTCCAGTTTTACCACATCTTTCTTAAAGCGTGGCACCCAGAACAGGGCACAGCACTCCAGCTGGGGTCTCGCCAGTGCCAAGCAGAGCGGGACAACGACCTTCTGGGTCTGACATACAACATTATTGTTAATACACTCCAGCATGAGATTAGCCTTTTTTGCAGCTGCATCATCGTATTGGCTTATGTTCAATTTGTGATCAACTATAACCCTCAGATCCTTTTCAGCAGTGCTACCCCCTAGCCGGTTATTCTAGCCGCTAGCTGTAGTTGGGGGGTTGATTTTTCCTCCCTAAGTGAAGCACTTTGCACTTGTCTTTATTGAATTTCATTTTGTTGCTTGCAGTCCAATTCTTCAATTTGTCCAGATCCTTTTGAATTCTACTCCTGCCCTCCATGGTGTTTGCAACCCCTCCCAGCTCGGTGTCTGCAAATATTATAAACTTACTCTGCTTTCCATTATCCAAGTCATTACTGAAAATATTTAATAGTACCAGACTCAGGACTGATGCCTGTGGGTCCCCACTTGATATGCCCTCACAATTTGACAACAAATCATTGATAACTTTGATGATTTAGTTGGGGTTGGTCCTGCTTTGAGCAGGGGGTTGGACTAGATGACCTCCTGAGTTCTCTTCCAATCCTGATATTCTAGGATTCTGTAAATACACTTTTGCAACCAGTTGTGCATCCACCTCAGAGTTATTTCCTCTAGATCACATTTCCCTAGTTTGCTTATGAGAATGTCATGTGGGACTGTGTGAAAAGCTGTGTGAAAAAATCAAGGTATATCACATCTACCACATCTGCCCTGTTAAAGAAGGAAATTATGTTGGTGTGGCATGATTTGTTCTTAACAAATCTTGTTGGCTATTCCTTATAACTCTATTGTGCTCTATGTACTTACAAATTGATTGTTTAATAAATTGTGCCAGTATCTTTCCAGGTATCAAAGTTACGCTGACTGATCTATAATTAACCAGGTCCTCTGTGTTTCCCTTTTTAAAGATAGGTTCTATGTTTGCCCTTCTCCAGTCCTCTGAGATCTCACCTGTCCTCCAGGAGTTCCCGAAGATAATTACTAATGGTTCTGAGATTGCTGCAGCTAGTTCTTTAAGCACCCTATTCATCACGCCCTACTGACTTGAATACATCTAACTTAACTAATTATTCTTTAAACTGTTCTTCCCTATTCTGGCTTGAGTTCCTTCCCTTAATATTAATTGCATTAAGCATCTGCTCACAAGTAACCTTTTTCGTGAAGAGTGACCCAAAATAGGCATTCAACACCTAGGCCTTCTTGGTGTCGTCCACCTTCCCTGCAAAGTAGAGGACCTACACTTTCCTTCAACTTTCTCTTGCTCCTAATGTACTTATAGGATCTCTTCTCATTGCCTTTACTGTCCCTTATGAGGTGTAACTCATTTTGTGCCTTTGCCTTTTTGATTGGATTCCTACATGCTTGCGCTGTTCTTTTGTACTCATCCTTAGCAATTTGTCCGTGTTGCCACGTGTAATAATACCACATCATTCTTATTACACTCTATATAGTGAGGCCACAGCTGCGGTAGCTGAGTGCCAACATGGTGTGTTTCAGTCATAGGTCTATCAAGCCCTGTACACAGGAGGGTGAGTATTGTCATTTTCATTTACAGCTGGGGAAACTGAGACAGGAAGAGACTCACCCAAGGCCACAGAGAGAGTCAGTGTCAGCTGAGACTAGATCCCAGGCCTCCATCGTGGATCAACTCACCCCTTCACCAGGAAAGGGGGATGGGGCATTGGCAGAAGGTCGAGAAAGGAGGGTCTGCAAAGCATGATAAAGGCAGCACTCTAGCCCTGAGGGGGAGCAAAGCAGGGAGTGGGTAAGGAGGGCAAGTTAAGAATGGGCATCGGGCATGCTGTGTCCAAGGACGGGAAAGTGAGTTGTAGGGAAAAAAGGGGGATGGAGCAAAAGAAGAAACTAACAGGTAAGATCACAGGTTTCAGAGTAGCAACCGTGTTAGTCTGTATTCGCAAAAAGAAAAGGAGTACTTGTGGCACCTTAGAGACTAACAAATTTATTAGAGCATAAGCTTTCGTGAGCTACAGCTCACTTCATCGGATGCATTTACAAATTTACAAATGCATCCGATGAAGTGAGCTGTAGCTCACGAAAGCTTATGCTCTAATAAATTTGTTAGTCTCTAAGGTGCCACAAGTACTCCTTTTCTTTTAACAGGTAAGAGAGGCTGATATTCAACCCTTTGGCAAAGCTGAGGGAGTTGCCCCTGTTCTTGGTAGGGAGCAGCAAGTGGGCAGAACAGCTGTCTGATCTGGATGTCTTTGATGGGACCAGGACTGGGCCCTAAAGCAGCCGTTAGTTGTAGCCGGAGTAAATGAGCTCAGGGGACAGTGTTACTAGCCCTAAGGGGTTTAAACAATATAGGTTGTGTAATATTATTGGGATCCACCAGATGGTGCTGCTGCTGACCATTTACACATTCTCTTCATCTGAATGAATAGGAGTTAGATCTTGGAGAAATGCTTAAAGTCAGCTGTGGTGCAGTTCATTTTAGATGCTCAGCAAATCACCAGTAAAGTCTCTTCTGCCAGGATCTGTCTCCCTGACTAAATGAGTTTCTTAGCAGCCTATGGGTTATACCAATGCAGACCAACAAGACATCCATTTCTTTACACTCGTGCCTTGTGTGCACTTACTCCTGGCAGCATTTCTCTTCATTCGATAGGTAGGGAAACTGAGGTACAGAAATGGGAAATGGCTTGGCCAAACTCGCATATCCCATCAGTGACAGAGCCAGGTTCTGAACCTATGAAACTACCACCTCTTGGCACACTCCATTATAATCCACAAAGAGCAGACTACATGCTCTCCCTTTATTAAGAGGACTCAGGGCCACAGCAATATAAAGGAATGCACTAAAAATATTCTATAACCATTCCAAACTTCCCATATATTACTTCCTCTACATAAAGGAACAGGCTGGGTTTTACAGTGGCTTTGATGTAGAAATATACCATGAAAAGGGTGCAAGATACGGAGATGAATCATATATACGAGACCTTTAACAAGAAACCGCATAAACTTTAAAACCTCCACCTACTTTTTGCCATAATGCATTCTCTAATAAATGTGAAAACTCTGATCCGCAGAACAGAGCCAGCTCTGTAAATGCAAAAAAAACGAGACAAAAGCCACCCTGTACTCAGTCAGTCTGGTGCCTCAGGCTAGGAGGGTGTCCGCACTCGTAAACTAAGTGGGCCTGTGCCTGGCTGGTGTTTGGCTGGGAAACATCCCAGGAACTCTGATGAAGGCTCATTCTCCCCCAGCTGGTGTCTTGTCACTTGCAGTGGTTGTAAAATGCCACCCTGGGTACGAGCAAAGAGCTCTGCGCAGGTGGGATTTCACATCCCATTTTGAACAGGTGCAAATGAGGGCACAAGCACCTAGGGATCCGGCCCTTGGGAGCCGCAGGAAATCATATTAACGATTCAGGAAGTGGCACTGCTCCCTCTGAGTCCATCTATGGAGGAAATGCCCCAGCAGGGGGCTGAGGGGTGCTACAAAGGGCTGGTGCGTGGCCCAAGTGGACCTGCTTGCATGGCTGGGGCCACAGATGTGCTGTCTCCAGCAGGAGGCATTCTAAGGATTGCTTTTGTGCACATGTCTGGGCCCCAGCCCCCTCTGGAGCACCGCCTGTGGGAGAGCCCTGGACCTGACCCCCTGTGGATGCATGGAGGGCTCTTTCTTGCAAATGAAGCGCTCTTAACCAGCTAGCAATAAAGTGACGCCTCCAAACCTGCTCCAGTTCCTGCCCCTCTGACTCGCACTTCCACGCCCAACCCAAGCGCTGCCCCCACAGGATCTCCCCGTAGCCTGGCTGAAGGAGGGGGAATGAACCCGCCCCCTCTGGATCCTGATGCTGCCACGTCAGCATTTCAGCCCTGCCCTTGGCATTCTAGCCCTGGACGATCCATGTCCTAAGTTGAGGGGCTCTGTTGCTCACTGGTCCGCCAGTGGCACATCCCCCTCTGAGCCTGATCCACGGAGGGCGTAAGTCTATGCCAGCCCCAGCTGCAGAACTGGGAGCCCACCCCCAGCCCCGCTCCCTGAGTGCAGCTCCCTGACCTTCTCACTGCTGCTGGACACATCAAGAGCCACTGTTGCGGAGCGGTCGCTTTCCTGCCGATTGCTGGCGACCATGCCACAGCCCTGCTGTGGGTCAGGCTTAGCCACAGTGAGCCACACATTCGTGAGCTGCAGGCTTGGCTCCTGCAATTCTGTGCCATGCCACTGACGCCTTGGCCCTGGCTCCCCAGGACAGGTTCAAGGCTTTGGTCTTGGCTTCCCAGCCCCCTATAGCACTGGCCCAGGGCGGCATGACCGTGAGTTCACATGGCTGCTGCCTTCCACCGGAGTGCCGGCGCCCCCGCCAGGCAGGTGTGCACAGCTTGCTGGGCAGCTGCCTGGGGAGCCTTCCCTCTTAGAAGAGATGAGAATGAGCATGAAGCTCGATGGGTCCGGAGCCCAGTGCTTGGACCCAGACACGCCACCGTATGACACTCGCCCAGAGAAAACCAACAAACTTCCTGTAGGATGAAGGGGACAGGAATACAAAGGCTGGATCCTCAGCTGCCATAAATTGGTGTAACTTTAAGATCCAGCCCTATAGCTTTATATCCACAATGTACAATTGTGGCAGGCACTGCAGTCTCATTCGATGGGCTCCGCACGAGGACGGAGACAGCCCTGAGAAAGCAAACTCCCTTTAGGGCCAACTCCCTTTAGCTGCAACCCGCAGGCTGTGTTAATGGCGCAAGAAAACAAACAGATGAAAATTAGAATGTGTCACTGACCTCCCTGCCCACAAATGTCTTTTAATCTCACTGCCCCCCGGTGTGCTAACAGCTCGCTGTTTGCACAGCGCGGAGGGCCTATGTGCTGACCCAGCAATGCAATCTACCGCAAAAGCACCACACCCCTCCTAAAAGCTCTGAGTGTTATTAACGCACTGTGGCGAGAGCAAACACATCGATGAGATTTTAATGTGTTTTTAATGTGTCGGCGCCATGGCTGAGAGCAGCCACTAGGAACCATCTCCCTCGCCCTTCTGCCAGATTCCCCTTCCCTTTGTCTCTTCCTGGTCCCCGTAACCTTCCTTCCCTGTTAAAACAATTCCATGGCAACTTTCCCAACTAGAACCCCACATAAGAGCAGGTTAGACAAACACCTGTCAGGGATGGGCTAGATAATACTTAGTCCTGCCACGAGTGCAGGGGACTGGACTAGAGGCCTCGCCAGGTCCCTTCCAGTCCTGTGATTCTATGTTTCTATAACAATAGGGCCTCACCTTTCCATTGTGCTGTTCAGCCCAAAGCCTTGTAGATCATTAACATTTCACCCACCACTAAAATGCAGCCAGCTCTGGGATGGGACGTGGCAGCTGCTTAACAGAGTCCAGCAATGCTGTCTGTAAAAAGTGACGCAGAATAGTCTCCAGTCAAGGTGCCCTGGGTAATTTTAGCTGCACAGAATGTAATTAGTAAAGCCAGGACCCTAACGATGCACAGCATGGGGATCTTAAAGCAGGATCTCAGCTCTTCATCTCATCTGAAACCCTGCGCATATTGGACGAGACCTCCCCTAAGCTCTGCCCTCAACACAGGGATAAATTTCACCCGTTGAGTAGAATCTTACGCATGCAACGTGAACAGTGGATTTCCACTCGGCTACTCGCCAGAGTATGACTCCGCAGCTAAGCAAGAGATGCAGAATCAGGCCGCTAGCTTGCGAAGCACTTTGTATATTAGTGGCACTAAAGACATTTTTAAAATAAATCGTTATGATGACAGTGTTCATCCTTTGGACCAAAGGGGCTAGCCAAAATGTGGGATTCTTCCAGCTGGGGGGTGGGGAATTGATGATGGAATCTGATGCCTTTGATGCAATCTGGTTTATTCCCCAATATTGCACAAAGTCCTGTTTCCCTGAGCACAGGAGGAACCTAAATAACTGAAGACAGTTTATTTGCTCGCAGCCCCCTCCCAGGCTGGGGAAGTGGCTGGATGGTTGGACAGAGATTCCCCCTTACCTCCAGGGAAGGGGGAAACACAGATGACGACCCAGCCAGAGGGCTGGGTCCAGAAGAAGACGTGTTCCGGGAGCTGAGAGAGGAGCCGCAGGTGGGAGCAGAGACAGAGTGCTGGGGTGCAGACCACGAATGTAGGCGTTGGGCTCGAGCTAATCCCCAACACGACCAGGAGGAGGTGCCAGTCTGGGGTTGAGGGCTGCACCCTGTGACAACCATGCTGGACACACAATACTGGGCCAGGCAGCAAACAGCATTGCAGCCCCCCTGCATCCCGTGGCACCAGTGCGCCATCTGACAGCTGGAGATCTGGCCCCAAACAGCTTCAGTTTAAGATTCGATTCAAACACCTTGGCCATCGCAGCACTAAATAAAGGACCCAGCCGCCTGGCCTGGGAGCTCTTTGGAGCACGGGCTGTCATTTCAATAAGCCTAGATCGCATGCCCTGATGCTCATGGGTGACTTTAATTTTCCTGATATCTGCTGGGAGAGCAATACAGCGGTGCATAGACAATCCAGGAAGTTTTTGGAAAGCGTAGGGGACAATTTCCTGGTGCAAGTGCTAGGGGAGCCAACTAGGGGGAGCGCTTTTCTTGACCTGCTGCTCACAAACCGGGTAGAATTAGTGGGGGAAGCAAAAGTGGATGGGAATCTGGGAGGCAGTGACCATGAGTTGGTTGAGTTCAGGATCCTGACGCAGGGAAGAAAGGTAAGCAGCAGGATACGGACCCTGGACTTCAGGAAAGCAGACTTTGACTCCCTCAGGGAACAGATGGCCAGGATCCCCTGGGGGACTAACATGAAAGGGAAGGGAGTCCAGGAGAGCTGGCTGTATTTCAAGGAATCCCTGTTGAGGTTACAGGGACAAACCATCCCGATGAGTCGAAAGAATAGTAAATATGGCAGGCGACCAGCTTGGCTTAATGGTGAAATCCTAGCGGATCTTAAACATAAAAAAGAAGCTTACAAGAAGTGGAAGGTTGGACATATGACCAGGGAAGAGTATAAAAATATTGCTCGGGCATGTAGGAAAGATATCAGGAGGGCCAAATCGCACCTGGAGCTGCAGCTAGCAAGAGATGTCAAGAGTAACAAGAAGGGTTTCTTCAGGTATGTTGGCAACAAGAAGAAAGCCAAGGAAAGTGTGGGCCCCTTACTGAATGAGGGAGGCAAGCTAGTGACAGAGGATGTGGAAAAAGCTAATGTACTCAATGCTTTTTTTGCCTCTGTTTTCACTAACAAGGTCAGCTCCCAGACTGCTGTGTTGGGCAACACAAAATGGGGAAGAGATGGCCAGCCCTCTGTAGAGATAGAGGTGGTTAGGGACTATTTAGAAAAGCTGGACGTGCACAAGTCCATGGGGCCGGACGAATTGCATCCGAGAGTGCTGAAGGAATTGGCGGCTGTGATTGCAGAGCCCTTGGCCATTATTTTTGAAAACTCGTGGCGAACGGGGGAAGTCCCGGATGACTGGAAAAAGGCTAATGTAGTGCCCATCTTTAAAAAAGGGAAGAAGGAGGATCCTGGGAACTACAGGCCGGTCAGCCTCACCTCAGTCCCTGGAAAAATCATGGAGCAGGTCCTCAAAGAATCAATCCTGAAGCACTTAGAGGAGAGGAAAGTGATCAGGAACAGTCAGCATGGATTCACCAAGGGAAGGTCATGCCTGACTAATCTAATCGCCTTTTATGATGAGATTACTGGTTCTGTGGATGAAGGGAAAGCAGTGGATGTATTGTTTCTTGACTTTAGCAAAGCTTTTGACACGGTCTCCCACAGCATTCTTGTCAGCAAGTTAAGGAAGTATGGGCTGGATGAATGCACTATAAGGTGGGTAGAAAGCTGGCTAGATTGTCGGGCTCAACGGGTAGTGATCAATGGCTCCATGTCTAGTTGGCAGCCGGTGTCAAGTGGAGTGCCCCAGGGGTCGGTCCTGGGGCCCGTTTTGTTCAATATCTTCATAAATGATCTGGAGGATGGTGTGGATTGCACTCTCAGCAAATTTGCGGATGATACTAAACTGGGAGGAGTGGTAGATACGCTGGAGGGGAGGGATAGGATACAGAAGGACCTAGACAAATTGGAGGATTGGGCCAAAAGAAATCTAATGAGGTTCAATAAGGATAAGTGCAGGGTCCTGCACTTAGGATGGAAGAATCCAATGCACCGCTACAGACTAGGGACCGAATGGCTCGGCAGCAGTTCTGCGGAAAAGGACCTAGGGGTGACAGTGGACGAGAAGCTGGATATGAGTCAGCAGTGTGCCCTTGTTGCCAAGAAGGCCAATGGCATTTTGGGATGTATAAGTAGGGGCATAGCGAGCAGATCGAGGGACGTGATCGTTCCCCTCTATTCGACACTGGTGAGGCCTCATCTGGAGTACTGTGTCCAGTTTTGGGCCCCACACTACAAGAAGGATGTGGATAAATTGGAAAGAGTACAGCGAAGGGCAACAAAAATGATTAGGGGTCTAGAGCACATGACTTATGAGGAGAGGCTGAGGGAGCTGGGATTGTTTAGTCTGCAGAAGAGAAGAATGAGGGGGGATTTGATAGCTGCTTTCAACTACCTGAAAGGGGGTTTCAAAGAGGATGGCTCTAGACTGTTCTCAATGGTAGCAGATGACAGAACGAGGAGTAATGGTCTCAAGTTGCAATGGGGGAGGTTTAGATTGGATATTAGGAAAAACTTTTTCACTAAGAGGGTGGTGAAACACTGGAATGCGTTACCTAGGGAGGTGGTAGAATCTCCTTCCTTAGAGGTTTTTAAGGTCAGGCTCGACAAAGCCCTGGCTGGGATGATTTAACTGGGACTTGGTCCTGCTTTGAGCAGGGGGTTGGACTAGATGACCTTCTGGGGTCCCTTCCAACCCTGATATTCTATGATTCTATGATTCTATGATTCTATGAGTGCCGCCCTGATCTGGGATGGGAGCCCTATGGCGCTACCAGATCATGAGCCAATAAATAACTCTCACGGCCGAGCCAGCCCCAGCAAGTAGGGTTGGTGCAACCAGGTGCCTGAGAGACCTGCCAAGTTAGAGACACGCACACCCCAGCATCTATGCTGCAGTCAAATGCAGGGGAGTGGGGAGCAGGAACTGCATGCCAGGTGCTTCCCCTCCTTCCCACTGCAGGGGGGTGGAGTCTCAGCTGCCCCATCTGCCATGCACTAGCTGGGCACAGCACGGCACCGGGGTAATAATCTACGCTTGGCCTTGCTAGCAGAGTGACGCCTCTGGCAGCAAGTGGGCCACAAGGGAGGCAATGCGCTGCCAAGAGAGTCCGGTCGAAAAGGAGACCTGACAGTGTCCGGTCAGATCTACTGACTGGGCACCCCATGTCTAGTTACTGCGGGCGGGGGAGGCAGGGAGTTGTCAGGTCATCACCCGCGTCAGCCCCTACTTAGCCAGGGCCGCCTCCCACCTGCATCGGGTGGCTGCGGCTCCCAACCCTGGCTGCGCAGATGAGTCCCTCCTGACCTGAGCGGGGGAAGAGAAAAAAGTAGAGAGCGTCAGGGGGGAGGAGGGAAGAGGAGTGGATGGGGGCATGGCATCGGGCAAAGGGGTGGGGCAGAGGCGGTGCTTTGGGGGGAATAGGTGAGGCAGGGGTGAGGCCTCAGGGGAAGGGGCAGGGCAGAGGCGGGGCTTTGGGGGGAATAGGTGGGGCAGGGGTGGGGCCTCAGGGGAAGGGGCGGGGCAGAGGCGGGGCTTTGGGGGGAATAGGTGAGGCAGGGGTGAGGCCTCAGGGGAAGGGGCGGAGCAGAGGCGGGGCTTGGGGGGAAATAGGTGGGGCAGGGGTGGGGCCTCAGGGGAAGGGGCGGGGCAGAGGCGGGGCTTTGGGGGGAATAGGTGAGGCAGGGGTGAGGCCTCAGGGGAAGGGGCGGGGCAGAGGCGGGGCTTTGGGGGGAATAGGTGAGGCAGGGGTGGGGCCTCAGGGGAAGAGGCGGGGCAGAGGCGGGGCTTTGGGGGAATAGGTGGGGCAGGGGTGGGGCCTCAGGGGAAGGGGTGGGACAGGGAAGGTTCCGGCACTTAGAATCATGGAATATTAGGGTTGGAAGGGAGCTCAGGAGGTCATCTAGTCCAACCCCCTGCTCAAAGCAGGACCAACCCCAACTAAATCATCCCAGCCAAGGCTTTGTCAAGCCTGACCTTAAAAACTTCAAAGGAAGGAGATTCCACCAGCTCCCTAGGTAACCCATTCCAGTGTTTCACCACCGTCCTAGTGAAATAGTGTTTCCTAATATCCAACCTAGACCTCCCCCACTGCAACTTGAGACCATTGCACCTCGTTTTGTCATCTGCCACCACTGAGAACAGCCGAGCTCCATCCTGTTTGGAACCCCCCTTCAGGTAGTTGAATGCAGCCATCAAATTCCCCCTCATTCTTCTCTTCCGCAGACTAAACAATCCCAGTTCCCTCAGCCTCTCCTCATAAGTCATGTGCCCCAGCCCCCTAATCATTTTTGTTGCCCTCCACTGGACTCTCTCCAATTTGTCCACATCCCTTCTGTAGCAGGCAGCCCAAAACTGGATGCAATACTCCAGATGTGAAACTGCAGAAAAATCTGAGAGTCTCTGGATTAAGTTTAGAAGTGTGAGCAACAAGGGTGATGTTGTGGTGGGAGTCTGCTATAGACCACCAGACTAGGAGGATGAGGTGGACGAGGCTTTCTTCCGGCAACTAACGGAAGTTACTAGATCGCAGGCCCTGGTTCTCATGGGAGACTTCAATCACCCTGATATCTGCTGGGAGAGCAATATAGCGGTGCACAGACAATCCAGGAAGTTTTTGGAAAGTGTAGGGGCCAATTTCCTGGTGCAAGTGCTGGAGGAACCAACTAGGGGCAGAGCTCTTCTTGACCTGCTGCTCACAAACCGGGAAGAATTAGTAGGGGAAGCAAAAGTGGATGGGAACCTGGGAGGCAGTGACCATGAGATGGTCGAGTTCAGGATCCTGACACAAGGAAGAAAGGAGAGCAGCAGAATACGGACCCTGGACATCAGAAAAGCAGACTTTGATTCACTCAGGGAACTGATGGGCAGGATCCCCTGGGAGAATAACATGAGGGGGAAAGGAGTCCAGGGGAGCTGGCTGTATTTTAAAGAATCCTTATTGAGGTTAGAGGGACAAACCATCCCAATGTGTAGAAATAATAGTAAATATGGCAGGTGACCAGCTTGGCTTAACAATGAAATCCTTGCTGATCTTAAACACAAAAAAGAGGCTTACAAGAAGTAGAAGACTGGACAAATGACCAGGGAGGAGTATAGAAATATTGCTCAGGCATGCAGGAGTGAAATCAGGAAGGCCAAATCACACTTGGAGTTGCAGCTAGCAAGAGATGTTAAGAGTAACAAGAAGGGTTTCTTCAGGTATGTTAGCAACAAGAAGAAGATCAAGGAAAGTGTGGGCCCCTTACTGAATGGGGGAGGCAACCTAGTGACAGAGGATGTGGAAAAAGCTAATGTACTCAATGCTTTTTTTGCCTCTGTCTTCATGAACAAGGTCAGCTCCCAGACTGCTGCATTGGGCAGCACAGCCTGGGGAGGAGGGGACCAGCCCGCTGTGGAGAAAGAAGTGGTTCGGGACTATTTAGAAAAGCTGGACGAGTACAAGTCCATGGGGCCAGATGCGCTGCATCCGAGAGTGCTAAAGGAGTTGGAGGATGTGATGGCAGAGCCATTGGCCATTATCTTTGAAAACTCATGGCAATCGGGGGAGGTCCCAGACGACTGGAAAAAGGCTAATGTAGTGCCCATCTTTAAAAAAGGGAAGAAGGAGGATCGGGGGAACTGCAGGCCAGTCAGCCTCACCTCAGTCCCTGGAAAAATCATGGAGCAGGTCCTCAAGGAATCAATTCTGAAGCACTTAGAGGAGAGGAAAGTGATCAGGAACAGTCAGCATGGATTCATCAAGGGCAAGTCATGCCTGACTAACCTAACTGCCTTCTATGATGAGATAACTGGTTCTGTGGATGAGGGGAAAGCAGTGGACGTATTATTCCTTGACTTTAGCAAAGCTTTTGATATGGTCTCCCACAGTATTCTTGCCAGCAAGTTAAAGAAGGAGGATAGAAAGATGGCTAGATCATCAGGCTCAACGGGTAGTGATCAATGGCTCCATGTCTAGTTGGCAGCTGGTATCAAGCGGAATGCCCCAGGGGTCGGTCCTGGGGCCAGTTTTGTTCAATATCTTCATTAATGATCTGGAGGATGGTGTGGACTGCACCCTCAGCAAGTTTGCAGATGACACTAATCTGGGAGGAGTGGTAGATATGCTGGAGGGTAGGGATATGATACAGAGGGACCTAGACAAATTAGAGGATTGGGCCAAAAGAAATCTGATGAGGTTCAATAAGGACAAGTGCAGAGTCCTGCACTTAGAATGGAAGAATCCCATGCACCACTACAGACTAGGGACCAAGTGGCTAGGCAGCAGTTCTGGAGAAAAGGACCTAGGGGATACAGTAGATGAGAAGCTGGATATGAGTCAACAGTGTGCCCTTGTTGCCAAGAAGGCTAACGGCATTTTGGGATGTATAAGTAGAAGCATTGCCAGCAGATCGAGGGACGTGTTTGTTCCCCTCTATTTGGCATTGGTATGTCCAGTTTTGGGCCCCAAACTACAAGAAGGATGTGGAAAAATTGGAAAGAGTCCTGAGAAGGGCAACAAAAATGATTAGGGGGCTGAAACACATGACTTATGAGGAGAGGCTGAGGGAACTGGGATTATTTAGTCTGCAGAAGAGAAGATTGAGGAGGGATTTGACAGCTGCTTTCAACTACCTGAAAGGGGGTTCCAAAGAGGATGGATCTAGACTGTTCTCAGTGGTACCAGATGACAGAACGAGGAGTAATGGTCTCAAGTTGCAGTGGGGGAGATATTAGGAAAAACTTTTTCACTAGGAGGATGGTGAAGCACTGGAATGGGTTACCTAGGGAGGTGGTGGAATCTCCTTTCCTAGAGGTTTTTAAGGTCAGGCTTGACAAAGCACTGGCTGGGATGATTTAGTTGGGGATTGGTCCTGCTTTGAGCAGGGGTTGGACTAGAGACCTCCTGAGGTACCGTCCAACCCTGATATTCTATGATTCTATGAGACAGGCCCTGCCAGTTGAGATCAGGGCCCCGTTGTGCCAGGAACTGCACAGACACACAGGTAGAGATTGTCCCTGCCCCCAAAAGCTTACTGTATAAACAGATGAACAGGGTGGAAGGGAAAATGGAGGTCTGGAAAAGAGCTGCCCAAGGTCACACAGCAAGTCAGCAGAAAAGCCATAAACAGACCCCACATCTTTGCTTGTTGCAATCCACGGGTGAGTTACATTTCAATCTAGCCAGGGTCTGGCCACAGGGAATGCTCTGTCTCAGCACTTGCAAGTCTTTCAAGCTATCGGGGGCATTACACTCTGCATGACCTTGACTCCCTTTTCCTACTTGACTGTTCCCTGTATCACACACCCTAGAAAGTGAGACATGCCGGGCACCCCAGTAGCCATGCAGTGACCATCCCACATCCTGCCATGCAACACAGTGCTCTGTAGGTATCGCATTGGTGCAGAACAGCCGACAGGCCTAACCCACCTTTATTAGTCCAGCTGTGTCTCTTGGAAACACAGCTGGCTAGCCGCTGCTGCAGGGATTTTTGGGTAAGTCTACACTGAACTCAAAGCTGGGGCCTGTGGGACTCAGGCCTGTGGACTCAGTGGTTCCAACACCATGCTTGAGCATCCACACTACCTTGTAAACCTAGTTTCCTGGACCCAGGTCTCACAGCCATGCTAACGCGTCCACACTGCACTACACAGAGCTTCTCACTTGGGTCTTCAGCCTGAGCTGTGTCCACACTGCAAAATGACAGGACTTGGATCAGAGTCCCAGGGAGACTTGGGCTCTCACCAATCCCCCTAGCAGGGGGCTAGGACGCAGGTCCTGAGTGCTTGCTGACCTGTGTCAGACTGATCTGTGTGTGTCTGGAAGTGGGGCTTGGGCTCAAACCCAGGCAACGTGACGAGTGCGAGCAAGGCGCTCCAGCACTAACTTCTGGCAGCCAGCGAGAGTGGCGGGGCCAGGAGTGCTTTGAGGTCTACTATAACCTAGCTTTTGGCTTTATAGGAGGCCTCTCATAGTCTATCTTGGCCTCCAGGTCATGCTGCAATGGACATGAGATGAGAGCCATATTAACTGGGGCTGGGCAAACATCTGTAGAGTTGGTGTTAAGGTGAGGAGAAGGTGCCCAATGTTTGGATACTTATTCCAAGCTGCTTGGGCTAGAGATCCCATGGCAACCTGCTGCTTCCTGCTTTTGACCAGGCAGGCAATAAATAGCCCATCTTATGTGGCCATGCCCCCCTCCTGACTGAAGAGCAAACAGAGTGAAAAACAGGGGTGTGGGGAGAAAATCGGCCAAATGCTTTCAAACAGGAATCATAATGCATAGCTCGCTCACAGGGGCAGAGCTGTGAAGATTAAATAATGGTACTTTGTATTTATTAATACGGCACTTCCTGTCAGGGGATCACAGAGCGCTTTACATACAGAGCTGACTCAAGCCTGTTGTTCCCCTCCCCCCCGTGATGAAAGTAACTAGGGTCATTCCATGTTTTACAGATGGGGAAACTGAGGCACAAAGCTGCAGACTCTCCCAAGGACACACAGAGCATCTGTGGCAGAGGTGGGAATAGACCTTAGGTGCACAGTCCTGGGCTGTCCTCCTGGCTCTTACACTTTGAAGATTGTGCAGTGCTTGGAAATTGATGATTATTTCCAGCCCAGATGGGACCAAGTGGTATTGGAAAACCCCAGAGCACATTTCTGGGCCAGAGGGGGTTAGGGAAACTTGGAAGGGCTTCCAGACTTGGGGATGCTTCTCTGAACCCTGCACGCCTCTCCTCCACATTAGCATCGTTTCATATGACCCTAGGAACTGCCAGGGAGGCTCAGCCTCAAAGCCGTAGCCCAGCATGCTGTCTTTGATGGGGGCCAGCACCAGCGGGTTCAGAGAAACATGAAAGAAATCCTTGAATGGCCAGTTATGGAATCTTGTATAACGCTGGGGCCCTTTCCAAACTCTCTGCTGCTCTCAGCAGACTCAGTGATTGGCTGCAGAGACCCGAGCCTCATGCACACATGTCCATCGGCATGTGCCACGTGGTGCGAAGAGGGGCATCTGCCATGAGCTTGCTGCGTGGAGACTGTGGGGCCCTGCCCCTCTCTGCATTGCAGGAATCTTGGGGCAGGCCTGACAATGGCTTCTTCTTCTCCTCCCTTTTGGGGAGGGAGAGCATAATTCTTTTCTGATTTTTAAGCTTTCATTTGATCTGACAGTTGGCTCAGCGGGGGGAATACCCCATCCCAGCACGATGCCTGCGAGATAAAAGGAAACCAGGGCCAGCCAACACATATTTTCCACTGCTTTCCCCCCCCCAACCCCATTTTCTTGGCAAAAGACAAAAAGGGAACATGAGCGTATTTCTTCTTTCAAAGTCTGATTCTTTAAATATTGAACTGGGAGTGAATTCCCTTCTGGATGCCTGATTGCTGGCATGCACTTTTCCCTCGCACTGTCTAAACTGTAACAGCTGATGGCTCGGGATTCGATTTGGGGGCACAATGGGGTTTTGTTAGAGTCTCAGGCTGATCTCCAGTCCAAATACCAGTCTCAAATAGAAACATAGACATTCAGGGCTGGAAGGGATCTCAAGAGATCGTCTGATGCAGCTCCATCCTGCTGAGGCAGTATTAAGACTTGCAGGGCTTTCATTTTAATCCGTGTCTATTGCACCTGCCTCCCTACTCGTGCCAATGGGTTTTCTTGGCTTTCCTATCAGTAACTTTGCTTTGAAAAAGGAACTCAGGCGTTTGGCTTCTGGGATATGTACGTTTGGGCTGGTATATTTGTGTGATTCCTGAACTAGCTCTGCTAGCTGTGTATCTGTGTCATCATCGGTGGCCGGCTGGGCTAGCTGCTGGGGCTCGCTGCCCCAAGTACAATCCTGCCTGACCCCTGAGTGATGGAGTCAGCAGTGGACACACTGCCCAGCAGTGCTAGGGCAGGTATATCCATGCCAGCTGTGACTCAGACTGTTCTTAGAAGGGGTCCCTCCAGGGCAGGTGTGGGGAAGCTCGCCCAGCCACAATCCTGAGGCTGTCCTGGGATAACTGGAGATCTTCAGTCTCCAGAATGGTGAAATCCAGCATCTTTGGGCAACATGCGTTGCCCAAACAAGACACTTTGATCAAGCCTGGGGTGCCAGCCAAGCAGATCTGAAAGCCCCTTGGCTGAAATCTTGGCTTCTGGTGGGTTGGCCGTTGCAGGGGGCCTGGGAGCTGGCAAAGTCTCATCCCATCTCCCTTCTGGAGGTGCCAATAGCGTGTGGCATGACGAGTGTGAGCAAGGGTTTCCAGCACTAATCTCCAGCAGCCAGCGAGAGTGGTGGGGCCAGGAGTTCTTTGAAAAAGAGCCATCCCAGAATGACGGTGTCTGGGGCCTGCTCCAGAATGAAGCTGCAGCTGGGAATCCAAATGAAGGCCGATGGCTGTCGGTGTCAGATGGGCTGAGAGAAACTGAGATGGCGTTAGGCTGTTACTGGGAGCATCAGTGATCCCTGCTCTGCCTGGAGAACGTGGAGAGCTATGGGGCAAAGTGCTGTACTACGTCAAGTGGCTAAAGCCACATGCTCAGATCTGGCCCAGTCGCCCCTCTCTCATGATTGGGCCAAACCTGACGGGCACTGCAAACGCCTCTCCTGAAATCTGGTCTGGCCTCCCCTCCATCATGACTGAGAAGCAGCCGGGCTAAACCTGAGTGGCTTTACGGCCCAGCACGCCAGGCTGCAATGCCACTGGCCTCTCCAGCAAGACAGCGGGGCTGAATTTGAGTGGTGGGGGAGGCGGCACACCGAAGTGTTGCCAAGGGCAGCAGATTGTACTGAGCGGTCTCTGATTGTGGGAAAAGTTCTACTTCCATCCGTCCCGAGAGACCTGGGACTTTCAGGAGGTCTGGCTAAGAATCATGGGGGGCTCGTACAGTCATTGCAGTCTTACGGCCTGGGAAACACCACACTGCGGCATGCTAAGGGGTGGGAGTACGTGGTCGGGGGGGGGGGAAAGGTGGCCATATTGCACTATCACGGTGATGACTGGTTCGTTCTGCCTTATGCTTTGCTTTACGCAGCTCCAGCTATACCCGCTGCGGTTGATTTAAAAGGCAGATGCTGGCAGCCTGGATAGTTAGGTGAGATAACAGGAGCCAAGCACCCAGCCATGCTATACACATCCCCAGCCACCCATGGCTTAACTGTTCAGCTCAGAGCCACTGGCAGGGAGCAGCTGGCCCATGGCACTGGAGGGGTTGGACAGTGAGTGACGGGCAGCTAAGCGGGAGGAAAGATCCAGATCTCCTTCCCGCACCAAAGTATCCTCCCTTAAGCCTTGCTCTTAAACCTGGCTGCTCTGGAACAAGCTCACAGCAGCAAACAACTGACTCTGCCATCCTCAGCTAAACTCAGAACCGTCTGCTCCAAAGCATTCCAGTCTCCAGCACGAGAAGCATCTCCATTGCAGGCGAAGGGTTCGAGCTTGAGAGATATTCCCTGCTAGAGAATGCATGCTCAGGGTCACAGGGCACCTGTGTTGAGCAAGACTTAACTCATCCAGGGTATAGTGGTAGGAAGCACATACATGCAAAGGGTCTCATCCTTCTAAGTACTCGGCACCTACAGCTCCCATAGAAGCCAATGGGGACTGGGTGAGCTCAGTATTTCTGAAGATCAGCATGTGGCAACAGTCCATAAATGAAAGCTGGCTGTTTCCCCTTTGCTTTTTACTCCTTGCAGGTGTTTAATGATGAATCGATTGCTTTTTTATAAGTTACTCATTTTCCACGCGGAGGGGCTCAGGCATGCTGAAAAATTGACACCACGTAATAGCACAGAGAAGTGCCTTTGGATTTACCGTTCTCTCCTGCGGCGTGGAACTAAAACGTTTTGACCACCACAGAATTCTTGAACAAATCCAATATTCTCTCCTGTAGATATGGACGTATGAACATTCTTCACCCATTTCATTGCAGCATCTGGCCATCGGAAATACGATTCCTAACATCTGGAGTCTAATAGGAGACAAACTGTTTTTATTTTCCCTGTTATAAAATAGCTATCTCCATATTAACTGTGGGGGGCATTAGACTGATGCAATGCAATAAACTTTATGGCAAATTTCAGTACCCTGTTAAGTGTGTCTATTTGGGCTGCAATGTGTAGCCAGCAAGACAAGCAAAACCCCATCAAGCTTATCAGGGTTCAGCAGCAAGGGATAGAGGATACAGGAGCAGTCTGGTGCCTGCTTGCTGTGGGTCCCAAACAGCATGAAGTAAATCCAACTATGGGGCCGTGAAGAAGGCAGTTTCGGAGGGCGTAGCTGCAGACTCTGTGCTTGGAGGTAGCAGGGCGTGGTGAGTGGTGCGTCTCGCCCATCTGTGGGTTGTTTGTTTGGCTGTTTGTTTTTTCTCTATGTACAGGCTGCGTGGCAGAGACAGGTCTGCTTGTGGATGCTTTAGCAAAGGTCATGAGGCTCTGACCCTTGGTATAAAAAGTCCCTTGTTAGGAGAACTCAAGGGCCACAAGAAGCGTCAGTTAACAGGAGAGTTTGGGAGGAAGGTCAGAGAGGGAGCGTGAGAGGCTTTCCTTTCAGGTTCCACTCTACATGCAATTCTATGATAGGTGGCGGTGGAACAGTGGTGATGACTTGTAACGGAGGCGCCCTGTTTCCTTTCCTACCTGATGCCAGAAGGGACTTCCTGTGCATCAAGTGAAAATTGGTGGATGTGCTGGAAGAAAAGATTCTTGGATTGGAGGGGCAAGTAGAGACACCAATGAGAATCAGAAAAGCTGAGGAGTTTCTTGACAGCCAGTTCAGGAAACATCAGTATCCCAGGTTCAAGGAAGAAAGGAGCTGGCCACAAGGGAGCCAGGCAGAGAGGAAGTCAGAGAGGAGAGTTGACAGTTCATAACCATCAGACCTAATGGTCACGGAGGCATTCTACGTGGTGAGAGACAGGGATGGACAGGCTGTGGCCACCACAGAGAAGTGTAGTGGAAGGAATTCCACCCAGCTAGAAGTTTCCAATCAATACCAGGTCCTCAATGTGGAAACTAGAAGATACCTTTCAAGATCCAGTTGGTCCAACAGAAGAGAGAACTGTTTGGGACATACAGCTGTAAGAAAATCAAGCTTGCTCACAAAGAGTTCTGCAGCCATCCAACGTAGACAGACAATCCTTGTTGGGGGTTCAATACTCAGAAGAATTGAAAGAACATTCTGCCAGGGACAGATGGACAATAGGACTGAGTGCTGCCTTCCTGGAGCCAAGACATTAGGCATCTCTCTGAGATCTCACAGGCTTCTGAAGTTGCCGGGCAAGGATCCACTGGTGATGGGTCATGTCAGCACAAATGCCATGGCATCCCAGGAGATAACAGATGGCTTCAGGGAACGTGGAAGTGTGCTGAAGAAGAAAGTCCATGTGATCTTCTCTGAGAAACTTCCTGTCCCATGAGACAATGATGACAGAAGGCAGAAGATGCTGGAAGTGAATCACTGGCCAGGTAAGTGATGTAGGATGGAAGGTGTTGTTTTTGTGGAACATTAGTCCACCTTCTATGGGGAGAGGCGGCTGCACGGCTTTGGATGGCCACCACCTCAGTAGAAGGGGGACCCATCTCCTCAGGGATAAGCTGGCTAGAAGAGCCAGGAGGATGTTAAATTAATAAAAAAAGGGGAGGGTAAAAAGCAGAAAGATATAAGCGCTCAGCACAAAATCAAGATGTTGAGAAGCAAATTAATCAAGGAACCAAAAGACACAAAGAAAAGACGTTCTTTAGTTGCCTTACAGCCATGCTACGAGCCTGGGTAAGAAACAAGAGGAATTGGAATTGCTCATTTAGGAGCATAAATTTGATCTAGCGGGTATTGCTGAAACCTGGTGGGATGATTTGCATGACTGGAATGTTGAAATCAATAATTATGACCTATTTAGGAAGTATCAAATGGGCAAAAGGCGAGGGGAAGTGGCAATCTAGGTGAAAAAATGGCTCTACCTATTTCTGAGTCACAGATAACTCAAAAGAAAATGATCCAAAATGGCTAAGGATAAGGCCCTACCAAACATGCCTTACATGCCTAACTGTAATGTGCAGGAGAAAAAGCTGCGTGCTCATGGGGAACTTCAATTTGAGTGACACATGCTGGTGGTGTCATGCTGCCAATACTAAAACATCCTTAGAATGTCTACATATTACAGATGACAATGTCCTAACTCAAAAAGTGCTGCATCCAACATGGGAGAATTCTGTATTGGATCTCATCTTGACAAATAAAGAGGAACTGATCACAGAACTAAAAATTAATGGTAGTTTAGGGACAAGTGATCATGGCTTGATCACATTTATCATGTGCAAGCAGAATAAAGTCCAGACTAGTAATATATATACTTGGTGCTTTAAAAAGGCCCATTTCACAAAGCTGAAAACAGTTATGAGCCAAATCAGATGGGAGGAAGAATTTAATCGAAAAAATGTGAATAATTGGAAATTATTTAAAGAACACTTATTAGATGCCCCAAAAGCTACAATCCAACAATGGAGGAAGAAGGCCATATTGGCTAAAAAACCAACCAGGTATAGAGGGGAAGCGAGGGCAGCTATAAAAACAAAAATGTATAATGGAAGAAAGGTAAGTTGATATTAATCAATATAAATCAGAAGCTAAAAACTGTAGAAAATTGATAAGGGAAGCAAAGGGACACAAGGAGAACTCTATGGTCAGCAGACATAAGGAGTTTTTAAAATATATTAGGAACAAAAAGAATCCTGCCAATGGTATTGCTCTATTACTAGATGAAAATGGTAGAATTACCAATAATAATGCAGAAAAGGCATGATTGAAAATATTTCTTTTCTATATTAAAAAAAAATGATATAGTCTCATTATATGGTGATGATAACACTCTTTCCATTCCATTTGTATCTCGGGAGGATGTTAAACTGAAGCTACTAAGGACAGACATTTTTAAATTGGCAGTTCCAGATAACTTACTTCCAAGAGTTTTAAAAGAGCTGGCCGAGGCACTCACTGGACCATTAAAGTTGATTTTCAATGTGTCTTGGAACACCAGAAAAGATCCATAAGACTGGAAGAAAGCTAATGTGCCAACATTTAAAAAGGAAAACAAGATGAGCCAGGCTATTGTGGGCCGGTCAGTCTGACACTGATTCCAGGCAAGATAATGGAGTGACTGATACAGGACTCAATTAATAAAGAATTAAAATATGGTAATGTAATGAATGCAAATCAACATGGGCTTATGGAAAATATATCCTGTCAAACTAACTGGATATATTTTTTTTGCTGAGATTACAAGTTTTGTTGATAAAGAGAATAGTATTAATGTAATATGCTGTACTTAGACTTCTGTCAGGTGTTTGACTTAGTACTGCTGTATATTTTGATTAAAAAACTAGAATGATATAAAGTGAACATGATAAACATTAAAGGGATTAAAAACTGGCTGACATCTCAAAATGTAATTGTAAAAGGGAAATTGTCATCAAGCAGGTGTGTTTCCAGTGGTTTTTCAGGGATCGGTGCTTGACCCTTGCAATGTAACATTTTTATCAATGACTTGGAAGAAAACCTAAAATCATCACTGATGAAATTTGCAGATGACACAAAAATTGGGGGAGTGGTAAATAATGTAGAGGACAGGTCATAGATACAGCGTGATCTGGATCACTTGGGAAGCTGGGCACAAGCAAACAATAGGTGTTTTAACATGGCTAAATATAAATGGAACAAAGAATGTTGGCCACTCTTACAGGACAGGGGACGCTACCCTGGGAAGCAGGGACTCTGAAAAAGATTTGGGGGTCACGATGAATAATCAGCCAAACATGAGCTCCTAGTGTGATGCTGTGGCCAAAAAGACTGATGTGATCCTTGGATGCATAAACAGGGAAATCTCATGTAGGAGCAGAGAGGTTATTGAGCACTGGTAAACCGCTGCTGGAATCCTGTGTCCAGTTCTGGTGCCCACAATTCAAGAAGGATGTTAATAAACTGGAGAGGGTTCAGAGAAGAGCCACTAGAATAATTAGAAGATTAGAAAACCTGCCTTATAGTGATAAACTCAAGGTGCTCGATCTATTTAGCTTAACAAAGAGAATGTTAAGGGGTGACTTGATCACAGTCTATAAATACCTATGTGGGGAACAAATATTTGATAATGGGCTCTTCAGTCTAGCAGAGGAAGGTCTAACACCATCTAATGCTGGAAGTTGAGGCGAGACAGATTCAGACAGGAAATAAGGGAAACATTTTTAATGGCCAGGGGAATTAACCATTGGAATCATTTGCCCAGGGTTGTGATAGGTTGCCATCCTGCCCTCTCTCCCCCGCAAGCCCTTTTTTCATGGACCCTGCTCTGAAGAAGATTCTTCATTTCTGAGCCGTGTGCCCAAATGGTGACATTTCATATTATGCCTGACCTCTCCTTGTGGCAGGCCCCTGTCGAGAAAGTCTCTGGTTCTATGGCCATGGGCCAGAAGTCATTGAAAGCTGATGACTCCAGAATGGAGTCTTGACTGATCTCAGTGATGGTCATTCGATGAGGAGTCAAATAGGGCAGCTGTCTGGAAGGCAGAACAATAGACTGCTTCTGGGCAAATTCAAATTAGGGCAGCCACCGGGCCCACATTTCAATGCAGGTAGAACCCACAGTACAAACCAGGCTCCATAATTCAACGCACTTATCTCTCACGCTGTCACAGAGTTTGTGGTCCTTTCACAGAGACGTCCCCTTCGGTTCCCCCTGCCCCCATTGAAATGTCAGTGAAAAACTTTGTTGAAAAGTTGAAATGTGGAAACGTTGACCAGTTGTATTCACACCATCGTGTGGTTGGAATAGAGCATGGATATAGGCTTCGTTTTACAGTGGCTATGAGAGACGCAGTGCGGCCTAGTGGCTGGAATACTGGACTAGAGGGCCCAGGAGACCTGGATTTTATTACCAGCCCTATCAGTGATCTCCTGTGGGATCACGGACAAGGTGTTTCCTCTCCTACCCTTGGCCCATCTGGCCTGTTTAGCCTGTGAGCTCTTTGGTGCAAAGACTATCTCTTGTGATGTATGTGTGTAGCATCGAGTGCTCCGAGCTTGGTTGGAGCTTCCAGGCACTGATTATAATAATAATACAATGCTAAAACACAGACAGCAGGAATGTGAAAATTAAAAGACACATTTGCTACTAAGCTAACTGGTGGATGCACAATGATACTGTAAAATTGTGATTGCAAGGGAAAGAGGAAGATATGCTCAAGTAACTGGGCAACCCATCCCCCTTTAGAGCTCCCTGTGTCTCCGGAAGTCAAGGCATCCTTATTGTTACTGTTTATTTTGTATTACACATTGTATCTAAGATTTGTGGGAACATTTTGCTGTATCTCTCACTATGTGTAGTATGGAGCCTTGGCACAATAAGGCCCTATCTCAGTTGTAATACAAGTGATAATAATTAAAGAATAAGGTAGATGAGATTGAGAAAAGGTAATTAGCTCTGGAAATTGTTTCAGTTTTGGAACGAGGCAAGCATTGCATTAAAACTCTCTTGGGAGTCTTAATCAATGTTCTTTTTAATATAATTTGGGATGTTTCAGCAAAGCATCACACAGATGGGGGTTTCCCTGAGATCTCAAGAGGATGAATTAGCCAATGCTGTGACTTCACAGTTAAATTCTCTGAAAGACTGTCACGAGGGCTGGATGAAAGTCTTTCGCTGAAAGATTGTCATGAGGGCTGGATGAAAAACACTGTTTTTCAGTGGACAATCGGGTTTTTGACTAAACAAAATTTTCATGAAAAGTGTGTGCTTTACGTGGAAAATTTCTATTTTTCATCAAAAAAACACATGCCTGAAAACCAGAATGGTTTGATTTGTATATGCTGCTGCAGTGCCACAGGGGAGCTGTAGTTTGGTTGTCTTTTGTTCCTAATCTCTTCTATAGGCCAGGCTCCTTGGCCAGATTACAGCTCCAGGGGCTCCCATAATGCACCACTTCCCCTCTCCAAGAGAGGAGACCAAGGTGCATCATGGGAGATGTAGTCCAACAAACAGAGCCTGACCTAAGGAGAACAAGAATATGAAGCACTCAAACTACAGCTCCCATGAGGCACTGCAAGAGCATTTCCAAATCAGAATCAGTCACTTTTCAGCCAGAACTTTTCAGTATTCAAAATCCATAAAAACATTTTGAAATTTTCTGCCATTTTTTGATTAGCTCTAATTGTAACCCTTCCCTCCAGGTATCAAAGAGGCTCCAATACTCAGCAAAAGGGGAATACATATATTTCCCGATAAATCTCTGGCACTGTGATTGTTGCCTTCATGTGCCCTTTGATCAGGAATGAGTCATGTGGGGAATGAAACATTTTGTTTAATAATCTGAACATTCTTATATTCCAAGATATCTTGGGGGACCGCTCAAATTAGATACCTAGAATTATTCATGCTCAGGGCTGACATTGCTATAAAGTTTTCTGCATCAACCGTCTCCCAGGCAAAGCACTGAGATGAGACACGACACATTCTTTTTGGTTAGCATGAGAGAAAGCAACTCTGAGATCTCATTAAAAATCAAGAGGATTGTTTAGGTAATTTGGAAGCTGGTTCTGATGCTGAACTTTCTGATTTATGGCATTTTAATAGGTCTGCAAACTGCTTGGTGTTTGTCTCTTCAAATTCTTACATCTTTAAGAACAATGAAAAATACATTTGGAGACTTTGATTTTGTAGGCTGCTCGAGCTTAATTCTTCTGTTTTTCTGCCTTCCCCCCAGCGGTTGGGCAATTTTTTTTCCTTAACAAAACACCATCAACATATTAGAGTTATAGAAAACCATGTACCCCTGTTAGAGGGATACAGAACAGAGACAGGGAAAAGGGTTAAATGAAGTGCCCTGGCTCAGAACACGGAGAAGTCTGATGGCCTGTGGGACTCATTGCTAGGAGATATCATTGAGGCCAAGAACTTAGCGGGATTCAAAAGAGGATCCCACATCTATATGACAAATTTAGATAGATAGATAGATAGGTAGATAGATAGATAGATAGATAGATAGATAATGGATGGATATGACCTTTGCTACCATCACAGTGATTGCTCCGCTTTTGTGTTGTATCCCATTTCCCTACCTTTGTCTATCTTCTGTGTAGATTGTAAAGTCTTTGACACAAGGACTGCTCTGTGTTTGTACAGTGCCTAGCACAACTGGGCCCCAATCTTAGCTGGTGACAAGGAACAACTGTAATAATAAATAATAATAATAAAAAAACAACCCAAGGGTCTAGGAAAGGCGGTAAATTTAGACAACCTCTGGCGAACGGGGAGAAACTCTCTGGCACTGTTATTCCATTATTGCCTTCTAAGGGGTTTCTTGCACCTTTCTTTGAAGCACCTCATGCTGCCCACTATTCAGAGACAGGATACTGAGCTAGACGGACCACTGCACTGATCCCATCTACGAACTGCAAGACAGGGCTCTTTGGACAGTCTCTGTTTGTTGTTTCTCCACTAATCAGAGACAATATTTTCAATAGTCAAATTATATAGATCACACCCGCAAAACCTACATTTAAAGAACATTATTAAAGTTGCAAACTCAAGCACTCCAGAGACAGGAACTGCCCGTATTAAGTTGTCTGTGCGCCTTTAATTCAGCCTCCTGTGCGTATGCATAATGATGTAGTCCTTAATGACATGATCACATAGTATTTTTTCCCCAGGACCCTGCGTCATTCAATGCGTGGGACGGACCCTGCTCTGGGGATGAATCAGGGTCATGTAGAGAAGGAGGCTGTTGTCTGTAGGACCCCCCTGCCTCATTTGTGCAGAAGTTGGAAGATGCAGAGAGAACGAGACCAGGGGTTGCAGGGAAAAAACCAGGGTCTCATGGTCAATTCTGCTCTGCAGAACAGGAGTTTAGATTCTGGTGTGTTTTTTTCATGGCCTTTGTCTGGATATTTAGCTCTTTAAGAAGAGGGTGGAAATCAATGTTCCAGCCGCACTGCTGCAGTGATTCTACGAGCATGTAGCAACCATCCGATGGGGAAGGAAACCAGGCGGCAGGGTTGGCTCTGAACCTGACGTCTCTCACCAGACAGCCTTGCATGTGGCCAAAAGGTCACAGGTGTGCACCACGCGTGCAGGTAATTGTGAAGGGAGATAATGGCCTCTCGGCCTCCAGGCTGTATTTGTGACAGATTCCCAGCATGCACCGGGACAGCCACTCCCTCCGCCGCACCGTGGTGTTACTTGCCGTCTGCATTGCAGCAGCAGGTGGGATTTCACAGCGAGTTGGGGATGGGGGAGAGACACCGGGCCCCAGGTAGTCACACTCTACAGTGAACACTGGAGGTCCACTCCCCAGCGGCTGTGGATCTGGCCCAACAGGCTATTTTAACTGGCCAGTCTGCAGCCAAGCCCCAGTCCTCAGAGCAACCTAGGAAATAAAATACAGACAAACCTCAGGGAGAGCAATGTGTACGTTAAACAAACACGTGGGCACCGCGCTAAAGCACCTGCCATCGCCTCCTGAATCAGAACAGAGTCTCTTCTATTCCATTCAGTTTCTTAGACTGCTCTCACCCCTGTAATATCCGAGCGCCTGCCAGCCAGGCATTAAGGGACACGACTAGCATCTGTCCTGTGTTGTTCTTCCCTTCTCCCGGCCTCTCCCCAAGGAGCAGCTGTGTGGGGCTGGGTTTTTAGATGCTTGAACATGTTCTCTGCACATGCTGCTCAGCGTGTGTTAGTGAAGGTGGGGCTGGGGGTGGGGGGTTGGTCCTGGGTATAAGTGGCGGGTGCAATAGGCCAGGGGAGGCTACAGCTAAGCCAGACCTGCTGTCGGACGCCTGGACTCTCCGTCCCTGCTCTGCCCCTTTCCCAAGGTCCCCACAGTCCACCTCTGCCAGGCTGAGACCCTCCTCTCCCTTCACTGTGGTCCTCCTCTCCTCCACCCCCACCCCCGCGAGCCCCCCGCCTGCTGTTCCCCACATTGCTGTGGGCAGTTGGAGCCTCGCGGGGGAGGCGGGTGGCAGAGAGGAGGATTGCAGTGAGCAGGGGCCGAGGGGGGAGGGGGCTGAGCGGGAGTGGGGCCTGGGGTGCAGTGTAGGCGGGACCACGGGTGGAAGAGGTGGGACAGGGAGCTAGCCTCTCCTAGGGGAAGCTTCACCCACTGCCCATGGTCCTGGGTTCCTGGGGGAGTTTGTCCCACAGTCTCTGACCAGCCCCTATGGGTACGTCTACACTGCAAAGAAACCCCCGTGGCAGCGAGTCTCACAGCCCGGGTCCGGAGACTCGGGTTCATGCCACAGTGCTAAAAATAGCCGTGTAGATGTTCCCACTCAGGCTCTGAGCCCTGCCCCCTGCGCCCGGCTTCAGAGCCCGAGCAGGAACGTCTACACGGCCATTTTTAGCCCTGTAGCACGAGCGCTGCAAGCTCTGAGCCTCGCCACTGCATGGGGTATTGCGCAGCAGCACGAGGCCCAAAGCAAGCTCTGTCTCCTGCATGGAGGAGCTTTCGCTGTGGAGAGCTCAGCTGGGCCTGCGGAGCGGAGCTGCCCGCTGTGGTCTTCAACTCCGACCTTTATGCTGGTCTTTGGTGCGTCAGGCAGCTCAGCTTTTACGCAACGACGTGAAACTGGAGCCACATCTCGGCCACACAGCTCTTGAATTCTACCTAGAGTCCGGCGACACACAAGGGGCCCAACCCGGACACACAGTGGGAGGCAGCCCCAAAGAGTTTATAATCTAACCAGCCAAGAGAGGCTTCTGTGGTCTCCTTAGCCTGGTTTTGCAAGGATCTGAGGCACAGAGTGGCAAGGTGAACAGCCCAAGGTCACACAGCCTGCGCCAGTGCTGGAGGAGTCCAGGGCCTTCGCCACAAGACCATCCCCCTTCTCAAATGCTTTTGAAATAATTGACAACAGAACCACACAGCTCCAGGGGGGAAACAATACGGCAGAACTGATTGTTGCTGTTTAACAGAATGAGCAAGCGACTGGAATGCTCCCTGCTCAATGGAGCTAGAGGAACAATCAGCTGAGTCCCTGAGATGCAGGTGGGAACCAGGGTGGGGAACGCAGCCTCTGCAGGTCCGCAGCACGGCGTGCCAGGCCGTGACCATTGTGTTGGGTTTCTGGATAGTTACTCTGGTGACATAGTTGCTTTTCCCCTCTCCCCCTTCCGACTCCACAGTAAATCTACCATCATGCACGCTGTCTGCTAGTCACAGAGAACTGCTTAGCTTAAATCCTGCTTAAATTCCCCTAGCTTATCTCTTAAATGGGATCTTGGTTATAAATAGAGCCTTGTGGACATAGGAACCCACTCCAGCATCGGCTTGTTTGGTGAGGAGTTTTAGAGACGTTAGAGCAACCGGCTGTGGAGAATCTAAGAGATAATAACAAGGCGAACGGCATTAAATCTGCTTCACCACTCGCCGTAATGCAGTTGGCTGTTTGTAAATCCCTCAGTGAAAACTCTGTCATTAGCGCCATCAAAGAACAGAAAGGGCCAGTGGGATCCCATTGACTCCTCCATCTGCAATCCACTTTGGGGTCCTCTCCCCTACCACAAAATTGTTAGGAGCAAGCACACTGGGGCAGCAGACGGGCTGTTCAGCCCAGCCACAGAAGCAGCTTTAGATCTGGTGAGCTGTTTACATTTCTCACACCTCAAATCTCCTCTCCTTCTGTACATTTTATCAACCCTCTTCGCCACAGCGTTCGTGCATCTAGCTAATAATACCTAGCGCTTCAGGAGCATGAACTAATTACTGCTCACCTTGTCTAGGTCACTGATCACCAGACTCTCTGAGGCTGTGTCAACACTACAAAATTAAGTTGACCTCACTTACACTGGCATACAGCTGCTGCAGTAATTACATCGCTTGTGCGTGTCTACACTTTGCTCCATATGTCGGCAGTGCCTGTCCGCACCAGGAGCGCTAGTATTGGTCAGGTTGGGGCATTGTGGGATGACTCCTGAAAGCCAGCAACAGTCGACGTAGGCAAGGCAGTGTCTACATTGATACTGCGTTGACCTAACCACATCGACCTTGACTCTACCCTGCTCGCAGAGGTGGAGTTATGAAGTCGGTGGGAGAGAAATTTAAATGTCAACACTTCCAGAGTGAGATCGATGTAAGCTGCCTTGCCTCACCCTAACTCTGTCGTGTGGTCCAGACCTGAACTCACAATCTCCAAGGAATTTCACCTCACAACAGCCCAAGCTGTACAATTATCACCATCTCGTTATTATTTATTAGTCGTTATTACCGTAGAGCCTAGCAGGCCCAGTCCCGCATTGCACGAGGTGTTGTAAAACACCAGGATTCCTGCTCCGAAGAGATCACACTCTAAATGTAACACAAGAGGCAGATACAAATAGATGGGACAAGGAACAATGTGGGTGGGCATGACAGGTAAAGGACTCAGGCCCCCAGCAGCCCTACCGGTGTCAGGGTTTTGGGAGGTTTCAAAGCAGAGGAGAATTTTAACGGATTTGAAAGAGGGGCCGTAGCCCATAGAAGTTGATGACTTGCTCAAAGTCATGCAGGGAGTTTCTGGTACTGCTGGGGATTAAACCCAGCTCTTCCAAGTCCTCACAGAATCACAGAATATCAGGGTTGGAAGGGACCTCACGAGGTCATCTAGTCCAACCCCCTGCTCAAAGCAGGACCAACACCAGCTAAATCATCCCAGCCAGGGCTTTGTCAAGCCGGGTCTTAAAAACCTCGAAGGATGGAAGTTCCACCACCTCCCTCGGTAACCCATTCCAGTGCTTCACCACCCTCCTCATGAAATAGTGCTTCCTAATATGCAACCTAGACCTTCCACACTGCAACTTGAGACCATTACTCCATATTCTGTCATCTGCCACCACTGAGAACAGCTGAGCTCCATCTTCTTTGGAACTCCCTCATTTATCAGCTTAGCCACAAGTCCACCTTTCTAGGCCAGTACAATGCCCCTTTTACAGAGGGGGATCTGAGAGGTGAAGGGACTTACTCAAGGCTACAAGAGTGGGTGTGTGAGCCCAGGTCAGAGCTCAGGACTTACTGGCTCCCCAGTCCTGTGTTCAGACCATCGATAACAACACTCCTTTCCTGACATCATCAGACATCTCTCGAAGGCCTCCGCCAGAGAAATGTCCTGCTGGACACAGCCCTGCAGCATCTAACAGGGCCTTCCCACTCTGCCTGCCCCACCTCCTGTGGGGAGGTCCAAAGGCAGGGGCAAGGGGGCCTGAGTTGGGTGCACCGACTATTTCAGGGCAAACCAGAAAGATCTGCAGAGGCTGCTCATTTAGAAAGGGACCGGCCGAGTTAATGGTCTGTCTTCCATCTCTCTGCCTTCATGCTTTTCCCCAGGCAAATCACCACAGTGTCTGTGTGCTTTGCTTAAAGGAACTTTCTGAACAGCTATAGACAGGACTGACCAACCCCCGAACTCAGAACCCGCCTGGCTTTGGGGTAGATCTGGAGCCAGAGATGGGCTCGGCTGCTTGAGTCTGTTGTTGCTTTGCAGTAAGTCAGCACCGGCAGAAACAAGTGGCGGGTCAATACCTTGTAAATATTATACAGAACCAAGGAAATCCGTCTAGGAAAGACATTACTGGACATAACTCCTAACCTATTCCATGGGGTCACAGCAGGGTTGCTCCGTGCAGCGTCCTCTCTGATGCTTTCCCAAGTCTGATGTTAAATCATTACAGCAAAGGCCCTTTCCTTATTTCCCTGGGGACCCAACTCCACAGCGGATGGAGATTAGTATTTATCCGGAGGTTCCTGGCTCTGAGAAGAGAGGAGAGAAGATGAGGCATCTGCCTCATACAGCCTGCTACTGGATTCAGACAGAAACCACACATATGATTAAGGGTCAGGTGCACCAGGGGAAATGCACAGAGGGGTGTGTGTCGCTGTGTTTGTGTCCTCTCTCTCTTTGTGTGTATGTGTGTGTAAGGGTAAATAAAAGAAATGGGTTGTAGAGGAGGTTGATGTTTGAGGCTGTTCTGATTGAGGGATCCAGCAGGGGAAAAGGCTCAAGGCTGGGATTGGGAGAAAGGGAATATCATTCCTGATATTCACCGACATTCCCCTTCACTCAATTTCATCTCATCTGCCTTCTCCCAGTGAAAATCAGTCCTCCCTCTCCGTGGGGTTTACTCCTTTCTCACACTCAGACCATTGTCTCCCCTTTACTCCTTGCAGGGTTCTTGTGAGCTCTCCTGCCAACCTGGTGTCATTCCCTTCCCTGCCCCGCTTCCTTGACACCAGTTTGGGGCTGCGGCCTGTCACACCGACCAGCAGTGTCTCATTGCTTCCTTGTGCTCCTCCAACTGTTTGCAACCACCTGTTTTCTCTTGCCTTATGTGTAGACTGGAAGCTCTTTGGGGCAGACCGTCTTTTTGTTCTGCACACGGTCCCTGGCTGGAGCTCCTGGGGGCTATGATAATACAAATCAATACAATAATAATAATAATAGCTGGTTCTTCCACAGTGCTTCTCTTCTCTAGATCTCTAAGTGCTTTACAGAGGAGCACAGTATCATTGCCCCCATTTTGCAGGTGGGAAAACTGAGGCACTGAGCAGGGATGGGACCTGCCCTGAACTGAACCTGGACTGTCAAGGATGATCACCTCCTCGCTTCCAAACCGCGCCAAGGAAACATCTATACATGCTCGTGCTCCACACCCTTCATGCCCTCACCCTCGTGTCCTGCCCCGATACAAAATAGCGGGACCTCCTGTCACCTTTGGAGGGTGAGGAGTCCCGGTGGGCCAGCCTATATTCCACCTTGGTCCCGAGGCCCACCGGGGATATCACCCACCCACTTCCCGGATCCCAATAGGATCACCTCCCTCCTTGGTGTCTTCCAAGCCCCACCGTCAAACAGCTGACTGATGAACCCAAGCAAGACAGGAGTGATGCAGGGGGCAGAGGATAGCATTCTGCAGAGTTCCCAGCCATGGGGCTGTCTCCTTTGGCTGAAGGGGCCCACCCACAGTTGGTCAATTCAGGCCTTGGATTCCTCACGGAGGCTGAACTCTCACCTAGCAGCATCCACAAGGGGTGCTTTCCATCATCTCTGGCTGGCCAGGAGACTCCGTCCCATCCTGACGGATGATCTGGCTATTCACATCTTCATCTCTTCCCTAGTGCAAAATATGGCCCGAGGTATATGTTAGATCTACTAAGACTAAGCTTCTCCGGGCAGCAAACTGTTCTCCTTTCAATACTACCCAGCAAGAAGCACACAATAATTGAATAGCTGACCACACGGCACCCCCTTCATCCCTTTGCTTGGTAATTCAGTCAGAATCATCAGGGCTTGGTTGCCTTGCCAGGAAGCCTTGATCCTGCCACAGCACAGGGGGATGGACTAGCTGGTCCCTTGCAGCCTGCGAGTGTATGATTTCTCCCATACACACTAGGTTGCAATGTTCCACCATGCTCTAGGTTCTAACAGATGTTTTCTCCCAATACTGGGGCCATTATTTTGCTGGCACCTGCAGGTCTTTCTACTGGACTGTAATGACCAGGATTGCTTCCCCCCTCCCTCCCCGCCCCACTGCTCCATTTGCTTTGACAACAAAACACAACAGGAGAGGCAGGTTCCTCCTTCTGGGGGCTAGAGGGAAATGACATTTGAAGAGGCATCTCTGCTTGGCTGCAGGTTGGCACAGAGTCATTTACCTGGCTGGGCAGCATTCGGTCCAGAATTCAGTTGCCAAGTTTTTCTTTTGGCCCCCCAGGCACCCTCCTTCAGCCATTCCAGTGTGGCTCGTGCCAGACCCCAAGGAGGAGTTCAGCTGGCTGAGCATAACATGGGCACTCGGAACAATGCCAGTCTTGTTGAGGGTCACCTCACCCCAAAGGGTTTGTCCCTTATGTACATATAGCGCTTCTGGGAAATGAGCAAGGCTGTTTGACAAAGGGTAATTTGGGTATAAAAGCTTCAGGAATGTCAAAATAGATTTGTTTCCAGTATGGAAAATGCCTCCACTGAGAGCTTGAGGCAGGGAGGAGCTGTTGCTTTCAGGACAGAAGAGACATTGAATTAGGTCTACAAACAAACCAAGCTCTGCACTGCTTGCTTGCTTTGATTTGGGATGGGGTTTTTTACTCGTTATTTATTGAGGTGCTCTGGATCCACATGCACTTTGCTCAATATTTATTATTGTTCCAGCTAAAACACAAAATCCTGGGCATGCTCAGAAAGGCACCTTGGAGGAGGACAATAGTAAAAACAAAGGGCTTGAAAAAAATGTCTGCAGCGTTTCCAACTGTGGCTTTCAATAGCTAAAGAAGTCCTCACTGGGGAGAGTGGGCGACTCAGGGCATTGGGAAGGAGACCCAATGCCTTTCATCTTGACATCCCCAGTTCCGATGCAGCCCAGGTCAGCGGTGACTGCCGTTAATAGCCATAGGACAGGGAGTGGACAGGTTACAGTCTGAGTGCTAGTGAACAGGTGTACATGAAAATTGGCATCCTTGTTTGGCAGAGAGCTCCAGGAATAAATCTTACATCCAGGATCTGTTGCGAGCCAGCAGGGACGGGATAATTTGTCCTCAAATGACCTGCTTTGCATGTCTTCTTGGGAATAATAATAGTTAGCTCTTCTATAGCACTTCCCGTCTGCAGTTCTCCAAACCCTTTACCACCAAGAGGCAGCACCATTATCTCCCTTTGGCAGACGGGGAAACCGAGGCCCAGAGTGGGGAAACAACTTGCCCAAGGTCAGGCAGCAGAGCTGGGGAATTGAATGTAGGTGTCCTGACGCCTCAGCCCAAGCTCCACACACCTTGCCATGCTCCAGGTGTCCCAGATTTGAAAGGTGTCAGTTCAGTCTCACCAGGGTGAAATTACCTTTAAAAACAAAAAGCCCCCAAACAAGAAGAAGCTCTAGCTGTTGTCTGAGGCTTTTTAAATTAAAGACACAGATGTTTCTTTGTGACAGTCAAAGGCTTTAGGGCAAATGCTGCTCTTCGTTATGGCTTTGTAAATCTGAAGCAAATGCTGGTGCCTTCCTCGGAATTACTCTGGCTTTCTTGGGTGAAAGTAATGGCAGAGTCTGGCCCCTGGAGCTTCTGAGGAAGGGAATTTTTCCCCTGGTGGCACCTTGCTATTAATGAGATTAGTAACAGATGCACAGGGAGCTTGCCTGATGGTGCTGCTGCTCCTGCTCCGGGAGCATTTCTTCTTTCTGATTCTTGTCTCGTCTACCTTGAAATGGGACCTGCCGGTTCTTTGGTAAACAGATGGAAAGGCTGCTCTGGTTTCACTGCAGCAGCCGGACTTGCCACTCTTCTGGCGCTGATGAACCGCTACTTTGGAACTTCTTACACCTCCTGTGAGACCCAGCTGATATCCCTGGGGAGCTGGGCGCTACCAATATCTCTCCACCTGCCAGATCAGGGGCTCCTCTGTTGTTACAAACAGATAACATTCCGCCCTACCAGCAATCACCCCTCTGTACCAACCTCAACAGACACCCTGCCACCACGGCAATAACACCTCTCTCAAGCCTGACCGCTATCCCTCGGCTTCCCATAGCACCAGACCTTGGCGGTAAGGCTTAGTTGTGATTTTTTGCTGCAGTGGATGAGCTGCACAGTCAGCCATTGCAGGCTCTGGCCCTTTCTGCCCTTCAGCTGCAGAAGATCCAGGGAGCAGATGCCATGCCAGCCTCTGAGGATTGGAAATGTACCCTTTCCGTGGCCTCCCTTGGCCCAATAAGGCGCTATTTGGAATATAGTGGAAATTGCTCATTGTCAAACAAAACTGCCAGAACAGCTCCATAGGCACGTTCTGTTCTGCTCCAGCGAGGTTCTTATACTGTTCCCATCACTGGTGAAAAGATATGACATAAGCTTGCAGTATATGAGTCTGCAACTAGGCCTCTCTATGTGTTGTAGAAAGTTCCAGCCAGGTGGGGTTCCTGTGAACAACCGAACAAAGCTGGAACTCGAGTTGGGTGGACAGTTGTTTGTGGGACAGTACTTTGTCACTGTTTTCTTCCTGTTGAAGAAGGAATGATTCCAGATATCCTAGTAACTGGGGGTGTGTGAGCACCATCACCACGGGACCTGAGTTAAGGCTATAGGGAAGCGAGCTACACAACACAGCAAATAAAGTTATCAGTCCCCATGCTACACACAGCAAAGGGATGATAACAACACTCTTTGCAGTCACTAATCAGTGAATTAAGCCTCACTACACCCCATTTTACAGATAGGGAAACTGAGGCAGACAGCTCTTGAATGATTGGGGGAGGGATATCTCAGTGGTTTGAGCATTGGCCTGCTAAACCCAGGATTGTGAGTTCAATCCTTGAGGGGGCCATTTAGGGATTGGGGCAAAAATTGGTCCTGCTTTGAGCAGGGGGTTGGACTAGATGACTTCCTGAGGTCCCTTCCAACCTTGATATTCTATGATTTACCTTGGGCCACATGTAGTAACAAGGAGGAAGGCTCAGGAATAGAACCCAGGAGTCCTGGGTCTCAGTCCCTCTTCTCTAACCACCCAGACTGAAAAGGGAGAAACTTAATCTAGGTGCTGGGATGATTTGGGAATAATGCTTTATCAGGGAGGGGAAATGTAGGGGAAGGGAAACTAACCTGGAATGCATTTAATTTATTTAGGTAGCTCCTTTGATGCAAGCATTGCTGTCTGGGCATAGCTGATACTGATTTCACTTCAGCCCTTACCAGCTGCACTGATCCTAACCTCGCAATGCATGAAACAAAGGCAGTTGCATTAGCTTGTGTTAATTGGGCATTGTGTAGCCTCACAGCCAGAAGATATTCCATGTTACCTACTCACAATTAGCTCGTTACCTCAGTACCCTTAGAGAAAGACTTTCACACCAAAGATGAGATGATAAAAACAGTGCCTCTGGCATCCAGCTTGTTTCAGTTAAGACATAACAGAGCTGCACATGGACTATCCCTCCTTGCAGAGAGCTGGAGAGATGTTGGCTGTGAGCGGTTCAGAGCAGATGAGGCTGCTGGACAGACCCTGTTGGTCTCTTTGACTCTAGCTTTCATACTGACCAACGTGGGCTGTCCTGCCTGGTAGCACTACACTGCGTCTCTTTGAGTCCCACCTAATTCAGGGCTTGGAGAGGAAGGATGGTCCAATGGTTAGGGCTTTCCCGTGGGACTCAGGAAATGGAGGGTCAAGTCCCTCCTCTACCCCAGACTTCCTGGGTAGGGTGGGGCAAGTCATGTAGGGCCAGATTTTCAAAGGTAGATAGGTGCCTCATAGACTTTTCAGAAGCAGCTCTACACCTAGTTCCTACTGCACCATACACACCTATATAGCTTTACAAATCTGGCCCTTAGTCTCTCCATGCCTCAGTTTCCCACCTGTTTAATGGGAATGAATGGGAGTGCTGTGCTGTGAGGATAAATACATTAAAAACTGTGAGGTGCTCAGGCACAAGGGTAATGGGAGTCAGATAAGTACTTTAGATTCATCATCAGATGGATTGCACTACAATATATCTAGAGAGCTGTTAGGTGTCCAAGTATAGTGGTGGGGAAACTGAGGCACAAAGAGCCAGTAGCATAGCTGGAAATAGAGCCAGAAGTCTTGATGCATCATCTCATTGTCTGTCCAATAGAACACAGCTGGTCTTCCGTTTCTAAACCCATCATTCTAATTCGCTGTCATTCCAGCACTTCTTTACAATCTTTCCTAAAAATCCCTAGCCTGGTCTAATGAGGCAATGGATTGTAAGTTTATTAAAGGTCATGGGGGGAATGTACTGTACCAGCTTTGCCTTTGCAGCCATCTCTGCTTGTAATGAGGCCTTGGGTCGCAGTCAGCCTGCAATGAGAGGGGAACCCAGACAAGCCCTAATGGAATTAGCGTGGAGCGGCTGGTAATGTCATTAACCCCCTGGAATCATTAGCCTTCCGGGCCAGCCCAGAATCCCCCAGAGACTGCAGCATGGAGACAAGTGGGAAGAGAAGAGGAAAGCTCCCCAGCCTATCAATTCGAAGGCCAGACAGGACCACTGTGATCACCTCCTCTGACCCCCCCCCCCCATGGAACACAGGCCAGAGAACGTTGCTGAATTAATTCCCATTTGAACCAGAGCCGATCTTTTAGAAAAACATCTACCCTTGATTTAAAAATGGCCAGTGATGGAGAATCCACCGCAGCCTGTGGTAATTTGTTCCAATGGCTAATTCCCATCCCTGCTAAAAATGTGCATCTTATTTCCAATCTGAATTTGTTTAGATTCAAATTCCAGCTGTTGGATCGTGTTAGACCTTCCTCCGCTCAATCAAAGAGCCGATTATCAAATTTTTGTTCTCCACATAGGTAGTTATAATCTATGATCAAGTCACCCCTTAGCCTTCGGTTTGATATTCTCAATAGATTGAGCTCCATGAGTCGATCCCGACAGGGCATGTTTCCAAACCTTTAAGCATTCTGAATCATGCTGGCCTGGTCCCTGGCCTCATAGCACTGAGGCCAGTGGGTTTGCACTAGGTTGACCAGACAGCAGATGTGAAAAATTGGGACAGGGGGTGGGGGGCCTATATAAGGAGCCTATATAAGAAAAAGACCCAACAATCGGGACTGTCCTTATAAAATTGGGACATCTGGTCACCCTAGTTCACACCAGGATCCAGTGATCTGAAAAAGTACTGATGCCAACTTGGTCCTGCAAGGGAGGAAACCCCTGAATGTCTTCAGGGAGTGAGGGGTGTTCAGGAGCTTGCAGAAGAAACACAAGAACAAGGAATGTGTTCACGTTTCCCTGTGTCCCCTGTATTGCCTTCTAATGGCAGAGAAGTGAAAGGACCCGGGGCTGTAGTGAATACAAAGGGGAATCTTCACGGAGGCTGCTGGACAAGATCTTGTGGTTCCCTCTGGTGCCTGTTCTCTCCTCCCCCCGCCCAGTGGGGACACAGCAGCAGGGCCCAGCACCACCAGAAAAAGTAGGGGAACTGGAAAACCCTTAAAGAAGCAGGGTCCCTGCTTCTCAGGACACTCTGGTCCCCCCACCAACAGAACTCAGCACTTATAACGAGAAAAGACCCTTGAGCTCCAGCCCTGCTTCCGTAGCTTCCTCATCAGCTTTTGGTCAGGCGGCCACTGTCCAGACATGACTAACTGCTAAGAGCTACCTCCCCTCCTCTCTCCTCTCAACCTCCTTCCCAAAGCAGGGCAGAGTACCGGGGCGCCTCTGACAGAGTAATGCCAGAAAACAGATACCCGATGCCATTAACACTCCCTCCTGCAGGGCTGGGCATGGCCTATCATTATTATTCCATTGCTGGTCCTGCTGCCACTTCCGCCAGGACAGACTGCTCCCAATCTGTCCACTCCCAGCACTCAACCAGGCTACTATTCCCAAAAGTATCCATGTACGACCTGCCTTCCCCATGGTGAACCAGACAGAGTCCCTCCATCAGATCATCCCACGGCACAATCCACTGCTTCTGCTATCACAGTCCAAACTGGGAGGAACCCTCTAAGGACGCAGAGCAGACATGAAAAAAACAGATTTCAGACATCTAACACCTATGCGCTGCATAGGGCACTAGCTAGGCACGGGCTGGAAGCAGAGAGCACAGTACCTCACGAATTAAAGGTGATGCTGATCAATGCAAAATATGCTGTCAACAAACCATGCATGACCGCATCAGCAATGAAGCACCCGATACAGCTTGCATCACCAAGACCATGGCTCTGTTCTAGCCCACCTCACCCCCCAGGTAATCTGAGGGGACATCACAGACCTCAATAAGACAAGAAGGCAGGTGGCACTGCATTCATCTTGTCTGCAAACATTAAATCCAAGAGAGGTGCCTCAACAAATTCATTTGAATTCACTCATCTGACACTAACAAAGCCAAAACTAAAGGATTTTATACTCCTTTACAGACCGCCACAGACAACAGGTTTAATAAAGGAGCTTACCAGTATCTTGTTGGAAACAGGGGAGACCCATCCATATAGGCAAACTAGCAGTCGCCTAGGGTGCCAAGTTAAAAGGGGCACCAAATTCGAGGAAAAAAATCAAATAAAAAAAAAGATTTTTTTTTGGAAAAAGATGAAAAAATACAAATAAAATAACAAAGATGTCATTATTTCAATTCCCATGTGTGTACGGAGGGAATATGAATGATAATTCATTTCTCTACATTTCTGAGAATTTATTAAGATGTCTAATCTTTTATTTACTGCAAAAATAAAGAATATTTTAGCAATTTTTTTTTCAATTTGAGACGTAGGGTCAAGATGACCCACTCAGCAATTTTGATAAGCAATAACTCAGCCACAGTGAAACACATCCACCAGCGGCAAAGCTGCAATGCTAGTGACACCTAACCCAATATACATCAAGGTCGCATATCCGGAAATTCATGTAGAGCCGAGATATCGCGAGTTGATACATGTCAAATGGTCATTTTAACAGACATCGCAGGTAGATGATTAAAAATCAAGCAAATACTGTGGAAAATTATGTTTCTTGGTGCCAAAGAATAAAGAATAATGTCTTTCAGCATTATAAATCCAAAATGTGAATATCTTTAAGCGTTATTAAACCTTAGCGTTATTATTGGGTTTATAATTATGAACTTTTCTTTGTTATAACTGGTTCACATGTAATAAATAAGGTCCATAAAAGAAAAGTAACAGCGTTAATGTTCAATAGACTATGAAAGTGATGACATCACACTCCAAGTGCGTAACTGCGAGGAAGGGGATTACTTTTCAAACAACAGGTGTCGGGTTATAAAGTTGAAAAAGGTCATTTTCTTTCCATGTAAATGCTGTAACTAGCTGTTTTAATAGGGAAGTGAGTGTGTGTTACTAATCAGTGAACCTTTAAGCAGTGAAAAGATGTGTTGGGATGGCTGCAATGTGGTTTAAATCGCAACCATGGGGTGTGTGTCAGCCATCCTTAATGCTATCATGCTTGCAGTCGGGAGCATAGTACACAACAATATTCAAATGGCATGGCAGAAAGAGGAAAAAGAAAACCCTCAGGAGCTGAGTATCATAAAGAAAAGGCTGAGAAGGAAAAGGACCAAGCAAAACAGCAGGGATCCTTCCTGAAATATCTTCTCTTTAATCCAAAGAAGATGGAAGCAGTTCACAGCATCCAGATGAAGGAATTTTCCTTGAGTGGAGGTTAGCTCACATCACTTGGAAGCAGTTTGGAACATCAAGATGAAGGCAGATTACTTCGAGATCAGGGTAGCTCACATCCACAAAAAAACAGTTTGGAAACTCAAGATGATGGAAACTTACTTCTATATGAAGGCAGCTCACAGCATCACACTGATATGGAAGTGGAGAAAATTTATTCACTTTCAGAGGACACAGGCAGAAGTTGAAATAAATGAAGTAGAAGGAAGACAGGATGAGGAGGTTACAAACAAGTTACAGTATGGGGACTCAGCTTCATGGCCCAGATGTGATGACAGTATGCTGCAAATTCTTGTGGAACATGGACCCTAACAAGTTCATGATTTTCCCTCCCCTAAGGGTGGAAATAAAAGAAAATTCTCTGCTCAGCATTACAAGAGGAAACTCATTAATGGGGAAGAAATTCATCAAAACTGGTTACAATATTCAGTGTTGAAGTATTCTGTGTTTTGCTTTTGCTGCAAGTTGTTTAGAAATCAAGCAATTGGTACATCACTTACTGAAAATAGTTTGAAGGACTGGAAAAACATATGTTCAATTCTCTCTTCACATGAAAGAAGTACAGAACATTTGGAATGTTTTCAAAATTGGAAAGAACTTGAATTATGATTGAAAAAAGGAAAAAACTATCAATGAAGAAATTTTATGTGTGATCAAGGAAAAAGAAGAATATTGGCAACAAATATTAGAGCGTCTCATTGCTTTAGTGAGAGTTCTCGGTGGGCAAAATTTAGCATTCCACGGCTGCGGTAGAAATGAAAAATTATACACTCCAGGTAATGGAAACTTTTAAAAATTTGTTGACTACCTAGCTTTGTTTGATCCAGTCATGAAGGAGCATCTATGTAAAATAACTGATCATGAAACACAGGTTCATTACTTAGGAAAAAATAAGCAGAATGAAGTGACTCAAACCCTAGCAAATGCCATTGAAAAGAAAATTGTAGAAGCTGCCCATTCTGCAAAATGCTTTTCAATGAAACTGGACTGTACACCAGATGTGAGTCATCCGATGAAGTGAGCTGTAGCTCATGAAAGCTTATGCTCTAATAAATTTGTTAGTCTCTAAGGTGCCACAAGTACTCCTTTTCTTTTTGTGAATACAGACTAACACGGCTGCTACTCTGAAACATGTTGAATAAATGATGATGATCATTCGTTTTGTGGATATGGAAAAGTCTGCAGATGGAGATAATGCTGAAATGCTCATAAAGGAACATTTTTGGGGTTTTGTACCACTGAAGGAGACGACTGGAGCATTTATGACTGAAACAATGTCATAGATTGATAGATTCATAGATTCATAGATACTAAGGTCAGAAGGGACCATTCTGATCATCTAGTCCGACCTCCTGCACAGCGCAGGCCACAGAATGTCACCCACCCACTCCTATGAAAAACCTCACCCATGTCTGAGCTATTGAAGTCCTTAAATCATGGTTCAAAACTTCAAGGAGCAGAGAAGCCTCCCTCCAGTCAACCATGCCCCATGCTACAGAGGAAGGCAAAAAAACCTCCAGGGCCTCTCCAATCTACCCTGGAGGAAAATTCCTTACCGACCCCAAATATGGCAATCAGCTAAACCCTGAGCATATGGGCAAGATTCACCAGCCAGATACCCAGGAAAGAATTTTCTATAGTAAATCAGATCCCATCCATCTAATATCCCATCTCAGGGGATTTGGCCTATTTACCCTGAATATTTAAAGATCAATTACTTACCAAAATCCCATTATCCCATCATACCATCTCCTCCATAAACTTATCGAGTAGAATCTTAAAGCCAGATAGATCTATTGCCCCCACTGCTTCCCTTGGAAGGTTATTTCAAAACTTCACTCCTCTGATGGTTAAAAACCTTCGTCTGATTTCAAGTCTAAACTTCCTGGTGGCCAGTTTATACCCATTTGTTCTTGTGTCCACATTGGTGCTGAGCTTAAATAATTCCTCTCCCTCTCCTATATTTATCCCTCTGATATATTTATAGAGAGCAATCATATCTCCCCTCAACCTTCTTTTAGTTAGGCTAAACAAGCCAAGCTCCTTGAGTCTCTTTCATAAGACAAGTTTTCCATTCCTCGGATCATCCTAGTAGCCCTTCTCTGTACCTGCTCCAGTTTGAATTCATCCTTTTTAAACATGGGAGACCAGAACTGCACACAGTATTCTAGGTGAGGTCTCACCAGTGCCTTGTATAACGGTACTAAAACCTCCTTATCCCTACTGGAAATGCCTCTCTTGATGCATCCCAAAACCGCATTAGCTTTTTTTCACAGCCATATCACATTGGCAGCTCATAGTCATCCTATGATCAACCAATACTCCAAGGTCCTTCTCCTCTTCCGTTACTTCTAATTGATGCGTCCCCAACTTATAACTAAAATTCTTGTTATTAATCCCTAAATGCATAAGCTTACACTTCTCACTATTAAATTTCATCTTATTAGTATTACTCCAGTTTACAAGGTCATCCAGATCCTCCTGTATAATATCCCGATCCTTCTCCGAATTGGCAATACCTCCCAGCTTTGTATCATCTGCAAACTTTATTAGCACACTCCCACTTTTTGTGCCAAGGTCAGTAATAAAAAGATTAAATAAGATTGGTCCCAAAACCGATCCCTGAGGAACTCCACTGGTAACCTCCCTCCAACCTGACAGTTCGCCTTTCAGTAGGACCCGTTGCAGTCTCCCCTTTAACCAATTCCTTATCCACCTTTTGATGTTCATATTGATCCCCATCTTCTCCAATTTAACTAATAATTCCCCATGTGGCACGGTATCAAATGCCTTACTGAAATCTAGGTAAATTAGATCCACTGCATTTCCTTTATCTAAAAGATCTGTTACTTTTTCAAAAAAGGAGATTAGGTTTGTTTGGCACGATCTACCTTTTGTAAAACCATGTTGTATTTTGTCCCATTTACCATTGACTTCAATGTCCTTAACTAATTTCTCCTTCAAAATTTTTTCCAGGACCTTGCATACTACAGATATCAAACTAACTGGCCTGTAGTTACCCGGATCACTTTTTTTTCCTTTCTTAAAAATAGGAACTATATTAGCAATTCTCCAATCATTTGGTACTATTCCTGAGTTTACAGATTCATTAAAAATTCTTGCTAATGGGCTTGCAATTTCAGGTGCCAATTCCTTTAATATTCTTGGATGAAGATTATCTGGGCCCCCCGATTTAGTCCCATTAAGCTGTTTCAGTTTCGCTTCTACCTCTGATATGGTAATATCTACCTCTATATCCTCCTTCCCATTTGTCATGCTACCATTATCCCCAAGATCCTCTTTAGCCTTATTAAAGACTGAGGCAAAGTATTTGTTTAGATATTGGGCCATGCCTAGATTATCTTTAACCTCCGCTCCATCCTGAGTGTTAAGCGGCCCCACTTCTTCCTTCTTAGTTTTCTTCTTATTTATATGGCTATAGAACCTTTTACTATTGGTTTTAATTCCCTTTGCAAGGTCCAACTCTACTCGACTTCTAGCCTGTCTCACTTTATCCCTACATCTTCTGACCTCAATTAGGTAGCTTTCCTTGCTGATCCCTCCCATCTTCCACTTCCTGTATGCTTTCTGCTTCTTCTTAATCACCTCTCTAAGATGCTTGCTCATCCAGCTTGGTCTACAACTCCTTCCTATGAATTTTTTCCCCTTTCTAGGGATACAGGCTTCCGATAGCTTCTGCAGCTTTGATTTAAAGTAATCCCAGGCCTCCTCTACCTTTAGATCCATAAATTCTTCAGTCCAATCCACTTCCCTAACTAATTTCCTTAATTTTTGAAAGTCAGCCCTTTTGAAATCAAAAACCCTAGTTGCAGATTTATTTTTGTTAATCCTTCCATTTAGTTTGAACTGAATTAGCTCATGATCACTTGAGCCAAGATTGTCCCCTACAACCATTTCTTCTATGAGGTCCTCGCTACTCACCAAAATTAAATCTAAAATGGCATCCCCTCTAGTCGGTTCAGCAACTACTTGATGAAGGAATCTATCAGCTATCGCATCTAGGAAAATCTGAGCCCTATTATTATTACTAGCACTGGTCCTCCAGTCTATATCTGGGAAGTTAAAGTCTCCCATGATCACGCAGTTTCCATTAGTATTTACTTGATTAAAGACATTAAAAAGGACTCTATCCATATCCAAATTAGATCCCGGAGGTCTATAGCACACCCCAAGCACTATCGTAGGAGAGGCTTTACTAGTTTTCTTCCCCAATGTAATTTTTGCCCAGACGGACTCTGTCTTATCCATTGCATCGCTTCTTATTTCTTTACATTCTACCTCATCGTTGATATACAATGCTACTCCACCCCCTTTACCTTTGTTTCTGTCTTTCCTAAACAGCACATACCCTTCAATACCTGTAGTCCAGTCATGACTACTATTCCACCATGTTTCTGTTATCCCTATAATATCTGGTTTCACTTCCTGCACCAGTAGCTCTAGTTCCTCCATTTTGTTACCTAGACTCCTCGCATTGGTGTACAAACATCTTAATTTTTGCTGTTTGGACTCGCTCACATTTTGTACCCTATTAGGCACAGTCATTCTACAGCCAGTATAACCTATTAGACTAGTATCCACACCGCCCTCGCTCCTTATATACATTCTCCTACCCATGGCTGTATCCTTTCTTACTTCATCTTCTTCCCTCTCAATGCTAAAATCTGGCGTGGAGATTTTCTGGACATCTCCCATCCATCTCCCCCCAATTCCTAGTTTAAAGCTCTCTTTATCAGTTGTGCCAGCCTCGATCCTAGAAGTCTATTTCCTTCCCTACTCAGATGAAGTCCATCCCGAGAGAACTGACCTCTGTCCGTGAATGCCTCCCAGTGGCCATACATCCCAAAGCCCTCCTTATAGCACCACTGCCTAAGCCATCTGTTGACAGTCATAATCTTGTCAGACCTTTGTTGCCCTTCTCTAGGAACAGGAAGGATCCCGCTAAAGATCACCTGAGCCTCCATTTCCTTAAGTGTCTTCCCCAACCTAGCATAGTCTCCCTTGATACTTTCCAGCGAGAATCTAGCCGTATCATTTGTTCCCACATGAAGGATAATTAGGGGATTCTTTCCCGCTCCCTTTAGGATCCTTTTCAACCTCAGGTCTACATCCCGTATCTTAGCACCCGGAAGACAGCACACCCTTCTATTCTCTGGATCAGCTCTAGTTACAGGCCTGTCTATTCTTCTCAATAAAGAGTCCCCGATCACATAGACCTGCCTTTTCCTGGTGACAGTGCTATTCTCCAGTCTCTCCCCTGTTCCCTCTGGCTGCAAGTTCTTTCCATTCCTATTTTCCCTTACAATCCTCTTCAACCCATCCTGTATCCTCCTGGGGCTCATATTTGGTGTAGTCTCCCTTGACTCTTCCCCTTTTTTTATAGGACTAGCCTCTCTTCTCTTCTTCCTTACCCTTCCACCTTCAACAAGTACCTGCTGAGCCCCTTCTTCATTTCCAACTCTGCAAACCTGTTCCTAAGCTCTATTTCTCCTTCACTAGCCCGTCTTTTTCTCTGCCTGGTTCTTTGAGTCACATGTTTCCACTGACCACTTTCCTCATCCAGTCTCCCCTCAAAATTCCCCAGCCCTGCTTCCATCTGTGAGTCTGAGCTTTTCCCTTCAGATACCTCATATCTTTGCTCCATCATCTGCTCAAACCCCTTCCTAAACTCAACCAGACTTTCCACCTGCATCTCCAAACCTCGGATCTTTTCCTCCATCAGCTCTATCAGACGGCATTTCATGCAGAAAAAACTCTTACCAGTTCCCCCCTCCAGGATCATGTACATACCACAGCTTCCACATCCAGTCATCCTCAATGTGTCTTCCACTACTGGAGTCACTCCCACAGCTGCCTCTGTATCTGTCATCACGTTCCAACCTAAATCCTGTTAACCTGGGAAACACAAGCCACACCAAAAAGACCACACACCCCCCAGCAAAAGCAAACCCCAAACAAGCACCACAAGCCAAACTCCCCTTTCAAACTCCCACTCAAACTCCCCTGTTTAGAGCTCTGTTTGCTAGCTCCTGTGCCGCTGCAGCTGTCTGTGCCGCTACCTGACTGACTGTCATTATCTGTTGAAAACTTACGTGGCCAAGGCTATGATAATGGGAGAAATATGAAGGGTAAAGACAATGCTGTGCAAAGGAGAATGGTGGAAATCAATCCTAGGGCCTTTTTCATTCCTTGCAGTGTGCATTCTCTGAATTTGGGGGAGGGATAGCTCAGTGGTTTGAGCACTGGCCTGCTAAACCCAGGGTTGTGAGCTCAATCCTTGAGGGGGCCATTTAGGGATCTGGGGAAAAAATTGGGGATTGGTCCTGCTTTGAGTAGGGGGTTAGACTAGATGACCTCCTGAGGTCCCTTCTAACCCTGATATCCTATGATTTCTATGAATTTGGTTGTCAATGATGCTGCTAGTTGCTGTTTGAAGGCAAGCAGTTTCTTTGACCTGGTGCAATGTGTTTATGTGTTTTTCTCAGGCTCAGCATGCCATTGGGAGATTCTGACTCGCCATATGAATTCTCTAACTGGGAAACCACTTAGTCAGACAAGATGGGAGAGTCGCATTGATGCTTTGAAGCCTCTTCGCGCTATGAACTTGTGTAAGCAGAGTCAGGACAAGCTCTACCCTGACATCTGGCGGCGAGTCATGGTGGGTTGTGGAAAAGGACTTCAGGAGCTGATCTCATTTGCATAGGACCACCCACCCTGCTAGATGGTCACTTTGGCTGCTGTAGGAGCCCCAGTTTCTCTGTTATTGGGGCAGGAATAAACTGTTATTATCCTGATTATGTGAATCAAGGACAGTGGAACTATACTTGGCCTTTTGTTATGATGGAGGGACTCACCATCAACTAAGCAGCACTTGCTAGGCAAGGGTCATGGGTTCCAAAACCCAGTGAGTGGAGAGAAGCTAGAGACAGGTATTAATATTGGGTGGTATGCCCTGCCCCCTGAGGCCCTTACACACTAATTGCACTTCCTCCTCTCCACTATGGAATATCAGAGCTAATTTTGATTCCATTAGGAGTCTAGTTACAGGCTGCTGAGCTGAATTCACTTTGGGCTAATACTGTACCAGTACTGAGGCTCCTTTACTTACTACAGGCTGAAATCACAAAAGAGCTAAACTTACTAAGAGCTGGTTTCAGAGTAGCAGCCATATTAGTCTGTATTTTCAAAAAGAAAAGGAGTACTTGTGGCACCTTAGAGACTAACAAATTTATTTGAGCATAAGCTTTCGTGAGCTAAATGCATCTGATGAAGGGAGATGTAGCTCACGAAAGCTTATGCTCAAATAAATTTGTTAGTCTCTAAGGTGCCACAAGTACTCCTTTTCTTACTAAGAGCTGAAATCACTGGGTGTTGTGTATTGGGGGAGCCTGAAGATATATGGCAGAGCAGTTTGCGGGATGGCAAGCAGAGCAGCTGGTGGAGCAGAGCTGTTTATGGGATGGTGAGCAGAGCGGCTGGTGGAGCCGAGCCGTTTGCGGGATGGCTGGCAAAGCAGAGCATTGCAGTTTGCAGGATGGCAAGCAGAGCAGAGTGGCTGGTGGAGCAGAGCAGTTTTTCGGATGCCTGGAACAGTTCGTGGGGGCAGCTGGCAGAGCGGAGCCCCATGGAGAGGTGGGGTAATCAGCTTTGGACCACGAAAGGTGCCCCTTAACCCCTTCCTCTCCCCCATCTCCACCCAGGTTGGGAGGTAAAATTCTGCAGATAAACTTTCAAACTCTGGGGCTGCCCTGACCAGGGACAGAGACTTTTGGGTTGTTGGACTTTTGGGACTTTGGGTGATTTTGGGTTGCTGGACTCAAGAACCAAAGGGAAATGACACGCCCCAATTTGCTTGGGGTGGGTTTTTTTTTGCTCATGGGTTATGTTATGAATCCTGTTGGTGGTGTTTCCCCAACATAAAGCCACATTGTTTCTCTCTGTTATTAAAAGGCTTTCTGCTACACTCAGACTATGTGCTTGCGAGAGGGGAAGTATTGCTTCTTGGAGGCACCCAGCAGGGGTGGTATATATTTGTCCCAGGTCACTGGGTGCGGGCTCGAGCCGGTGTTGAATTGTGTTATTGGAATGGAACCCCTAGATGCTGAACCCGGCCCTTCTTGCTGCCAACTCTGATGGGCAGAAGGGTTACACTTGGAAACATTTATGATGCCCTAATTGAAATTTCTGACGATACTACCTTTACTGGATCATCTGGCAATACGGCATGTTTAGATGCATAAGCTCTTGCAAATGGCCTTTCCAAGTTCAAATTTGTGACTTCACTCATTTTGTGATATAATATCCTTTTTGAGATTAATCTCACTAGTACGCAGCTTCAGGAAAAGAACTTGAACATACATTCTGCTATTCAAAAACCGCTGCAAACTAAAAATATTCTGGAGGAATGCAGAAGTGACGAAGGGTTCAAAAGAACACTGGTAGATTCTCTCGAGCTTGCTGAAGAAACAGACTTTCTGACAGAATTTGAACCACAGACAGTTTGCATTCGGCAAAAGAAACAGCAGTTTTCGTATGATGGATGAGACACACCCATTCAGAACCCAAAACAAAGGTTCAAAGTGAATTTCTACTTCGCAGTCCTCGATACTGCTATTCACTCAGTTGATGAAAGATTTCAACAGATGCAGCAGCTAGAGTCAGTATTTGGCTTTCTATATGATATCCACAGCTTGCAAAAGAAAACAGCAGAACAGATAAGAGAATTTTGTATAAAACTGGAGTCGGCATTGACTCATGAAAGTTCAAAAGACATTGATGCTACAGATTTATGTAGTGAGCTTTAGGCTTTTTCAAGACGACTTAAGAAAAATTCCACTCCTGAAGAAGTACTGAAGTTTGTTTGTGAAAATAAACTCACAGAAAGTTTTCCAAACATTTGTATAGCTCTACGCATTCTTTTAACTTTGCCAGTTTCCGTAGCTAGTGGGGAACATAGCTTCTCAAGGTTAAAATTGATAAAAACATATCTGCGTTCAACAATGGTGCAAGAGAGACTTATTGGACTTGCCACAATGTCAGTAGAGCATGAAATAGCTGGAAAACTGGATATAAAAGAACTAGTGACTGGATTTTCAAAATTTAAAGCAAGAAAAATCATGTTTTAAGAGCACAGAGCATTTTTTATTTGGAGTGTTTTGTAAATACAGGTTAAAGTTCATTGAAGAGTTTTCTTATTTCTTTCTGTATTGGATGTGGTGGTAATGGCAGTTAAAGCAGGATAGAGTAATGGATGATTTTGGATTTGTAATAATACAAATTATAATTAACATTTTTAATGCATTTTTATTTGAAATTGGACTGAAATATCATCTAGATGTCGTATACAAATCTATTCTGAAAATTTTGTGTCTCTATTTTATCTGATCTCAGAAACATTGGTTGGACAGATGGACGGACAGACAAACCGAATAATTAAGCCTCTGTTTAAAAAAAATTCTTACAAAACATTAAAAGGAAAAAAGGGACAAAATGTTTCCCAGTTTACCAAAAACCGCAGCCTAGATCTGCCCTTGTGGTTTGGGGGGCGCCGATTGCATGGTTCGCCTAGGGCGCCAGTTGCTGGCAGCTAGTCTAGGGCTGCCCCTGGTTGGAAATGATGGGGAAATACCTGACTTGTACTAGGTCAGCTTAACATGCATATCGACAAGGCCAGTCATGCAAAATCCCCCAAACTCACTTGCCTCCCTAGGACTTTCACAGGTCATCTCTGTTTCAACTCACAACCTGGCCCTGATGGTGGGCCTAAATGTCAATATTGAGGACACCACAACCCAGCCACTGTCCTGGGAAGACCATCATCTCATTAGGGTAGTGGTCAGAGTTCTCCCAAGCAACAAGAAGGACTCTTGCTCCTGATTCAACCACAAAAGCTCCCTGGATTCCACCAAATTCCAAAGCCTGCTAAAGCACAGCATCTCCTCACCCACTAGATGAGGAGTTGAGGAGCTGGTGAATCACTATCATTGTATAATAGCCTCAATCATTGACACACCAGCCCCCTCCTCCCCATTGACCACACAGGATTCCTGGGTTTTCTGTCATCCTGAACCAGAGGAAGAGAGAGGGCTGGACACTCAAGTGCTGATAGCAGAAAACAAAGGCTGAAACAAATGGGATGAAAGATAATGATTCCTCCATACTGAGGCTGTATTACAGGCCCAGAGAACCTTCCCATCAACCTTCACTGAAGATGCCAAATCCCGCCCTCAGGAGCTATCCAGAGCGGTACCTGAGTAGCCACAATCTACATTAAAGCTGAACACCAAGCGCTGTGAAAAGCTGCCCTCCTGCTTCCCTGAAAAGAACGCACACGTTCAGGATGGGGATTTTCCACAAGGATGAACTCTCTGGTCCTTTTCAAGGTTTGCATACAGCCACTAGGTGACTCGATCAGACAGCATGGATTCCAGGGCCAGCACAACACAGATCTACCTACCCTTCACCACATGCAACCACACCACTAGCACCAATGGCCCAGCGTTTGGATGAGATCAACTCCTGGATAACAGCTGAACTCAAGCATGACAGAGGTGATGCTGGTGGGCAGTCTCGGTCCTTATCTACAAGGTGCTCCATGGCTTGGGCCCAGGGTATCTAAAAGAATCTAAAGTTTCAGGATGAAAACCATGGTTGACAACTCCTCTTGCCCAGTGGAACTCTCCAATAAGAGTAAATCTCATCTGTGTGAGAGAAACAGAACTTTCTCCTGGGCCGGTCCCAGACCAGGAGATTCATAGATTCATAGATACTAAGGTCAGAAGGGACCACTCTGATCATCTAGTCCGACCTCCTGCACAGCGCAGGCCACAGAATGTCACCCACCACTCCAATGATGATCTCCCGCAGGAACTAAGGCCCATCCCAAACCTCCCCACCTTCTGCTCCAAGAGCCAGACACATTTTTTGACCTTGCCTTCTGTAACAAACATAGAGCAACATGTATATTTAAAAAAAAAAAACACCTACCAAAACAAGACACTCCACAGCTCACACTTCTCCCCTGGGGAGAGAAGGAGAGAACAAACAACATGTGACAGATGTAAGTTACATTGCTTAATGCACTCAGAGCCTATGGTAATGAGCATGGTATAAGAACCTATAGAGAATAGAATAGAATATAATAGAATGTTTAATGTCCACTCATGGGCTCCCCCTAAGTCCTGGTCCAGACTCAGTACTCAGGGAAGGGACTGCTGTTCCTGAAGCTATGTGAGTCTTAATAAGTCCCTCTCCTCTCCACTGTCCCCTCTGAGCCCAGTTTCTCCTGCTGGATCCTTAATCAAGTCATCCTCCCATCTTTATTACACTGAGTTCGATCGGTAGGGGTATGCCCACCCAGCGTGGCAATGCGCACCGCAGGAGTGTGATCTCCAAAGTGCACCAATGTGTTGAGTACTAACTCACCCATGTAGATCCTGCCGGTGTGAACTAAGCACATGCAGCTCTGGGGATTAACAAGTTGGGGTAAAAAGGAAGGTGTATCATGAGTAAAAGGCAAATGGCTTAAACCAGGGAGATTTGAGATCCTTTCCCAGGATCAATGTCCCTCTATAAGGGCCAGATTCTGAGACCCATACTCAGGCAATGTAATATCTGACACCATGAGTAGCCCTATTTTTCTAATGGGACTTTTCAGAGTGAAGTAGTACTCAGTGCAAGTGAGGGTATCAGGATCTGGCTCCTATTTCTTGTATAGGCTCCTATTACCCCCCACCCCCGTCCCAATTTTTCATATTTGCTGCCTGGTCACCTACAGGTCATCCATCCCCTTGCCCTCCCAGCCAGCTATAAAGTACTGTGTGTCTGTGCCCACTACTGCCGTCTGCTGGATGGAACACCAGATTTGGAGACGTGTCTGTGAGTATGTCACCCTCTAGTGTTTGGAAGCCCACACAAAGGCTATACATCCTAATATTCCACTTCCTTTAGCTGAAATGGTCAATCCCTCTTATTTGTAGCAGAAAGTTTTGGTTCCTTCTTCTGATGCCTGCGGCTGGCCATGAAGTCCCGTGAGGTAAATAGTAACATTTGTGATTGCTGCACATGTATGTGTGACACAGAGCAGGGTATTCTGCAGTCTCCTTCTTTCTTGCCACTTCCCTATTCAGGGTTGGAGACTTTTGTAGGGTCATGGTGGATAATTAGCTGAACGTGAGCTACTAAGGTGACTCTGTGGCCAAAAGGGTTAATGTGATCCTGGGATGCATCAATAAGGGGATCTCCACTAGGAGCAGAGAGGTTGTTTTACCTCTGTGTTTGGCACTGGTGCAACCGCTTCTGGAATCCTGTGTCCAGTTCTGGCACCCACAATTCAAGAAGGATGTTGATAAATTGGAGAGGGTTCAGAGAAGAGCCACGAGAATGATTAAAGGATTAGAAAATTTGCCTTAGAGTGATTAGACTCACAGAGCTCAGTCTATTTAGTTTAACAAAGGGGAGGTAAAGGGTTGACTTGATTACAGTGAAGAAGTACCTACATGGGGAACAAATACTTAATAAAGCAGAGAATGCAAATACTTCTCGAGCAGAGAAATGGCTAGCACAATCCAGTGGCGGGATGTTGAAACTTGACAAATTCAGACTGGAAATAAGGTGTACATTCAACAGGGAGGGTAATTAACCAGTGGAACAAGGGTCATGGTGGATTCTCCATCACTGACAATTTTAAAATCAATATTGGTTGTTTTTGTAAAAGATCTGCTCCAGGAATTATTGTGGGGCAGTTCTCTGGCCTGTGTTCTACAGGTGGGTCAGACTAGATGATTCTAATGGTCCCCTCTGGCCTTGGAATCTGTAAATAGCCTTCTTCCAAAACTCATGATCATATGCCAGGCAGTCGTGCAGATTAACTTTCCGAGATCTGCTGATATCTAGTCCATGTACCAAGACTTTGGTCTCCTCCTTGGTCATCTTCCATCCATAACCATTGCAAAGGCCATTCTACCAATATAACTCTCAGGCCTGCGCTAGATATGCCAATGCCAATGCAGCCTAGCTGCCCTCAACTTGTCTTCAATTGGAGCAATCCATATTAGGCCCTTTGCAACTTTCTTTCATTTCCTGTCAGGGCGGGTTCGGGTCCAACCACTTGACCATCTCAACATCTTCATTTCCATGGCGTGGAGAGCACACTGATTTCCTTCCTCATGGCAGGCCTAGTCTCTGTTCCATACGTGAAGATGGGTTGAATTACCATTTTTTACACTCTACCTTTTAACTTTACTGGCATCTCTTTGTCACAGAGAACTGGGGTCAGCTCCCACCATTGGCACCATGCAGCTTTGGTAGGAAGCCAAGCATCACTCAGGAAAGCACCATTATCAGCAAGCACTGTGTGACACTCTATACCTTGGGAGAACACCCTGTCATCCCATATTCCTCATTTATATATAATTGTGATATTGCATATAAAGCAGGCCGTGTGAGGTATCAGGGGAAAGGTTATGATCTGTTGAAAGCAACTGTTCTATCTAAATATGTAAATCATCATGCATATGAAATTATAAGAATTGTGTTGTATGGTTTTCACTAAAATATGCTGTGGGTTTGGGAAGTGCCCAGATACTAGCTCTCCAGAGACAATGGCAAGGGAAGTAACCAGTGCCCGGGTGGGTGTTGAACAGACAACATCAGCCATTGTCCAGCAGAGGAGTTACAATTCAATGACTCACTCACAGGAGACACACCGGGGTTTTGCTTCACCTTATGACTCAGAAGTGCCTACCAGACATGCCTGGACTTGTGTTCTCCAAGCACATGGACTAAGGGTATAAAACAGAGCACTGGGGCCCCATGCTTCACCTTTCTCCTTCCCCCACCTACACTGCAAGCAACAAAGACAATGAGAAGACTGAAGATTCCAACAAAGGAGACTGGCCCAGATTTCAACAGCGAAACCTGTGTACTATGAACTGCACTATCTCACCCAGTGGGGTGATAAAAACTGCTTAATCTAGATGTTTTTCATAGATTCATAGATACCAAGGTCAAAAGGGACCATTCTGATCATCTAGTCCGACCTCCTGCACAACGCAGGCCACAATCTCACCCACCCACTCCTACGAAAACTGTTGCCCAGTCTAATAGGGTTGAGAGTTTAGACTGCATGCTTATATTTTATTTTATTTTGGTAACGAACTCTAACTTTTTTGCCTGTCACTTATAATCAATTAAAGTCTAACTTTTATCATCAATAAACTTGTTTTACTGTTTATCTTTACCAGTGAGTTTGCCTGACGTGTCTGGTGAACCTGCTCAGGTTGGCAAAAGCTAGTGTACATCCACTTTCCATTGATGAAGTGGTGAACCAATTAATAAACGTGCAATGCTTGTCTCGAGCAGTACAAGACGGTATATTCCTGCGGTACAAAGCTGGGGGGATTTGGCTGGTACCTTTCTCTGTGTGATTCATGACCGGCTCTACAAGCATTCATGCAATCTAGCTGGGTGTGGGGCTCCACATATGGTTGCACTGAGTGATCACAGTGCCTGGAGGGTGGTGAGAGACAGCCCAGGCTGGAGAGTTAAGGGGACACAGCGGCCCACAGTCCCCGGCTGCACCCAGGGAATCCCGTCACACACTGATCCTAGGTATTTCAATTTTTTTCACTCTTCTAGCTCTCTGCCTGTAATATCCTTCATGGTGAGTCCTCCTCCCTCAGTTATAGCCTTGGTCTTACCAACGTTCATTCTAAGCAGGATATTCTGCAGACCTGTCTTGAAACATGGACCAAGAAGGCTGTCTCATGGGAAAGGCTGTCTGACTGAGGCACTGTTTTGTTCTGCTCAGATTTTCATAGTGGGCCCATCACCTTGGTATCTGAATGCCTTCCTCCCTGGAAGTGGTCCCTGATGGTCAGCATGAAGGGCGGTTGCTGTCCTGCTGTCTGTTTTGGGGACAAAATGCTAGATAATGTACAACGAGTTAAAAGCCTGCATGTGGCTGGTTGGTCTCTCCTGTCTCTAGCTTGAGGACTCCAGTCTCCAGGACTCTGAATCCAGCACCTTACACCAGTGACACATTTACATCCTGCGCTGATTCTTTGTTTTTAACTGAAAAGAGACTTTTCTTATAACTGATGTAACATCCTCACACTGGGAATGCTCATCCTTAGCCTCTCACTTGTGCTTACCACTCTGAGAAGGCTAAGTTAGTTCACAGCCCTCCTTAGGGGCAGCTTAGCACTGTTAACTCCCATGTCACACATGGGGAAACTGAGGCACGGCGTGCTCAGCTGACTTGCTGAAGGTCACACAGCAGAACCCAGGTCTCCTGGCTCCCCAGTCCTGCACTCAGACCACTGGACCTCATTTTTCCTTCCTTCTTGCAGACGTCTGCTTTCAAAGCGTTAGCCTCTGGGAACAGCTGCAGGATCCAAAGAGCTGATGCGGGGAGGGAGGGGTGCACAGCATGGCCCGGGTAAGCAGCTGGGTGGCTCAGCCACTCTATAGTTAGCTGGGCCTCTGCCTTTTACAGCTGTCATCCACCTCTGAAACAGCTTAACGAAGAAGCACAGGGAGCTGCTCCAAGCTGGTCCCTAGTGCAGAGGCAATGGTTCGGTGGTGGCATCTGTCTGTCTAATGTGCTTTTACTGCACCACAGTATCTGAGCTGGCAGGGGAGCTGAGAAGGATTTTTATTAGCGGAAAGCAACAGTGACCCCCATCCCCTCCCCTCCCCCCACCCCCCCCCCCCACCCCACAGATTCCCACAATGTGAACTCCATCCATAAAGACCCAGCGTCTTGAGGACGCCACCTTGTTCATGCCCCATCACCCAGCCCGCACCTCGCCCCCTTCTAGTCATCTCTCCCCACCTCTGCCTCCCCACAAACCCCATGTCCTGCTCAGCACCCAGACCACCTCCCTGCCCATTCACCATTAGCTGCCCCCAGCCTCCTCCGCTACTCATCACCTTCTCCCTGGACGCCTGCAGAGGTAGGGCGTGTTGACGCTGGAAGCAGAGTCTGCAGCTCATGTGGACATACCTGTGCTAGCTTGAACCTAGTTAGCACGGCTAAAAATAGCAGTGATGAGATGATGGCTCGGACCCCAGCATTGGTGAGCACACCCATGCTTCCAGCCAGGCTTGTACTACCTGAATTGAAATCCGTCCTGCCAGATCTTCACTGCTATTCGCATGCAGTGTATACCAATAGCTCATAGACCTGAGATACTAGATGTGGCTGGGACAGACCTTTGCTCCGTTTCCAACAGGGGCCAGTGCTGGATGCTTTGGGAAAGGTCTGTGACGCACACAGTGTACCAGGACAGTGTCCCGCAAAGAGATTTAACTCCCCCACGGAGAAGCACCAGAGATAGGGGCTGCAGGGAGCTGGGGTTTCATTTCTCAGCTGAGGGGCCTTGGTTTCGAATGATTCCTCCACGCATGCACCGAGGCAGCTCACATGAAGCAAACATGACTACCTTGTTACGGCTGGCCTGGCGGAAGAGGGATGATGTATCCAGCTGGATCAATAAGATTATCTTCCGCGGTCATTTCGCGGAGAAATTGCTCTCCAGCCAGCGAGAACAGCTGGAGGGAGGTGAAGGAAACATACGTCAGGCCCTTTTTAATTTTCTTGCTATCGACCATCGATTTCACAAGAGCAGAGCTGTCCCCTTGATTAGTAACTTTTCAGCTCACAAGCCAACTGCATGTGCATAGTAGTTATGTGGGATCGACCTATTTATCTGTGTGGACCGAACTCCAATGACTCAATGAGCTATGCCAAGAATTTAATCCGGATTGCCCGGCCATATTGATGTTTTACTTTATTGTTAGCGCTTACACAAAATTCAGTGGAAACATGTTTTCACAGCAGGTGCACAGCACACTCTGGCTTTATTACCGGCCCCTTAGTTATGCCGGTGTTTGATATGCAGGGCGAGGTGACTTTCTGTACAGAACAGAACCTCCTGGCTACTTCCAAACCAGGTTACCATGGCTCTGGAGGGCACAGGGGAGCGGGAATGGCATTCAGAGCTGTGCTAGGCTAATGGTTCCAATCTGGCCCAGGTCCACAGCAAGTACAAGTTGTCACGGCATGAAGGCTCTTGGCATTGGAGTCTGCAGCAAAGAGGGGTCCATAGGCTATGGCGAATGACACTCATTGCCATCATGGTGCTCATATCTTTGCATTACAGCAGCATCTGGAGGCTGTAACTGGAACGGGAGCCCCACTGTGGTAGGTGTCACACAGACAGTCCCTGCCCTGAAGAGCCCCAGGTCAGCATCCTCCTGAGGCAGCAGCCTGGCCTCCTGGCCAGGACACCGGACTCAGCTGACCAGGATTCTTCTCCTTACTGAGCCGCTGGCCTCACACAAATCACTTAGCAGAGGCCAAGGACTGATTGGGCCTAGAGCCCAAACTCACCCCTTGAGCTGGTCCCTGCAGGGCGTGTGGGGCACATACACAGGGTGTGCTGGGCAGCATCGCTCTATCTGTGGTGGGTGTCACAGGAACCCCCCAGGATGGTCTGTCTGGCACCTTGAATGCTCATGTTTGGTCTTCAGTGCCCCCAATGGCAGAGACTCTTACTGGGACTGGCCCGGGGCCTACCAAAGGGACTATCCCTGCAGCTTGGGGTCGGGGGCTCGGAGCCTTGGGAGGGAGTCCCTGGGAAAGAGGCATTTAGGAGAGGAGTTAGAAAGAGGGGGATGGGGTGGGGAGCATTGGCAGGAAGAGCCTAAATGACCTGAAGCCTAAAGGAGCAGCCGAATGAGGTGAGATAGATGAACATTAGGGAGGCCAATTAATGCCCTATGAGAGAAGCTCGGAACCTGGCACCCTGTCAGCTGCCCTCGTCCTATTGCACAGCAGAGCCGGCACAAAGCAATCTCGCCTATCGCACTGCAACCGGACAGCTGAGCAGGGGCATCTCGCTATTAATTAAACATCTGGAGAATCTGGCAAGGAGCCCACTTAATTATCTCTCATGCTCTCAGAGGCCTTGACAAGACCAGCCCCTCCCCGCTTCAGTACCACAGCCTCTTCCTATAGCAGTTCAGGCAAGATCTTAACCTGGGCTCTGATCTGCCAGGGAAATGCCCCGGCTCTGCTCTATAGGCAGAGAGAGAGGTCATGGGGGGAGGTGACAATGCAACCCTGCAGGGCAGGGCTGATGGGGGAGCCAGGGGTGGGCACTTGTCAGTCAAGTCCTTCCGCAATACGAGTTTCCATCATTCAAAGGGTGGCGTGAGAGAGAAATAATTGGGTGGAGGAGGTGTTTTCCCTTCCTATGGAGGTGGGGGGTGACCCCATTCATGGCTGCATTCTGGGGGAGGGTGTGAATACGCAGTTGCTCACAGAGGACCAAACAGGGCAGCAGACAGTCTTGGACCACTGGCCATTGGCTTGGTGATCGCAGCCCTGACTTCCTGACGTGGCCCTCAGAGCCATCAGCCAGGGCTTTTTGGGCCCAACTGCTTAAAATACCATCTTGCTCCCTAAGTAGGGTGCCCGCCGAAGACCACACCAGAGCTCCCTTTGTCCCAGGACATGGCTGTCCATTTGTTCTGCACCGTCAGCCACAGGGAGCTGGTTCTGTTCCCCAGGGCTGCTTCCAAATTCGAGAGCTTGGGCTCTGGTCTCTCTTTGCTATCTGGGCGACCTGCCTCTCTCTCTTTATATACCACCCTTAACCTGAACTTCTTTGAGCTGAACTTCTGAGGCCTGCAGGAAGGGCTTTGTCAGTAGAGGCTCTGGAGTCTGCCCATCAGGCCAGCTGTGTGGGCCAGACTCATCAATTGAACCAAAATGAAATTCATCCCCATGTGGGGGGGGGGGGCCAAGCACGAGGCCTAGCCACTAGAGAAGTCCTACGTAGGCCTGTGGTAGTGGGTGAGTGCAGGGACAGTTGCAAGATAATTTGCGGGAGGGCATCCCTTTAGTTTAATGTTGTTAACGTGTTTCTCCCAGCTTTCGTATTTTCACTTGGAGGTTGCTGGATTAAGAACATTTCTGGAAGCAAGCGAGCAAGCAAGCAGAAAGAAAAGCCCTGGATCGCCTAGGCACATCAGTCTCTCTAGTCTGTAGTTTATCTTGGTAATGTGTGAGTATTGATTCATGCTGTATCACAAGTAAAGAACCAAGAGGTCTGTAAAATAGTTACCTTGTAGAGCTAAGCAAGGCCTGAGTTGTTAGGCTGACACAAGTAACTGACAGGCATGTTACCTTAAGTCACAAGATGAAATATAGCAGCAAGTGAGCTAAGTCAGTTGACTGGTGTGAAGCAAGAAATTGCAGACACGGTTACTGATATTTTAAGGAACACATATAACTGAAAGCATTAAACAGCAATAATGCTGTAGCAACCGTGTGATGCAAATGCTAATGAGTATGAGATAAATGGTTGATTAAGGTACCAGAATTGGGGTCCCCAACATAAGTGGGGTGTGGAAGTTCAGAGAAGGGAAAAAGGCTGCAACCCTCATGAATATGCATCAGATACAGTGGGCAGCAGCGTAACGCATTACAAAAGCGGTTACCCAGCCTGTGGAATGTGGGACACGGCAGGGTGATGGCCACTCACAGATACCCAAGGGGCTCCCCCCATGGGATGATGTGCGTAATACAAGCACTGGCCATACTGTAGTCTCTCTCTCTTCTTTGCTATGTGCAAGTGTGTATGATCTTCATCTTCTTCATAAAATAAGAGCGATAAGAATAAAGGTAGTGAGTTGTTCTTCGTGCCTCTCGGGGACCTCATTCTAATAACACCATCACCACCGTAGCTGATCTGGGGGCTGGACCCTCTCAGCCCACTGCATACCGAAGGAAAGTTAACTTTAAAGTGTAGACTAGGCTATGAGTGACAGTGCGCGTGAGAGGACGGGGGGTGAGAACTGGGCTTTTGGGTAACCTGAAGACAAATTTTCATCTTTATGGTCCTCTGTTTTGAGTGCAGCTGGTGCCACTGATTTTCAGTAGGGCCAAGAATCTGACTTAGGCAAAGCCAGTGAGATCTGTGGGTGCTAGGCGTCTGAAATTGGAAGCCAGAATTTCACAAAATCAGAGAACACTTCTGCAGATGTTGGCTCTCATGAAACAAGCAAAAGAAGGGACACGGCCGTGCAGAGTTCCAACAGGTCCATCATTCCTGTTAACAGGATGCATAGCCCCCTGGCGCTACAATTGTCACACAGAGGGCGCTTATGGAGGTGCCAGAAGAAATACATCTGCTTATTAGATTGTTCCTAAACTTTCAATTATAGCAGCCAGATATGGGAAACAATTAGATTGCAATTAATACATGGGAGGTACGATGAGGTAATTAGCCAAGAGTTAACGGGAGGAATGTGACAACCATATTCCTCGCTAATTGATGTTAATTAATTTGCCATCGGCTGTCTTGTTAAATGGTTATGAATTACGTAAGCGACATTGCAAGTTGGAACGTGTTAACAAGGGTGCAATTATGCATGGCTTGTAATCAAGATGTTTATAGCCGTGCGTGGTGACGACTTTGATCTCAGGTTTATTGCAGTGCCAGATCGTCCCTGTTATGAAGCTGCTATGAACTGACTGGCAGGTTTGTTGGGCTGTTTTGCCCCAGTAGGGAAACCCCAGTACGCTGGGGGTTGTGATGAGCTTCATTTTGCCCAGGCCTGTCACCTCTAGAAACGTTTGTGGACATATGAGCCATGTTCAACAAGACCTGTCTCCCCTTTATTCTGAACACAAGGGGCACATGCATAGACTTATACAAACCAGAGCAAGGAGCAAGACGGGTTGGGGCCAGATACATCCATGGTGTAACTCCATTGACTTTGGTAAATTTGGCCCATTCGTTCATGTAGTTCACCCCAAAGCCCTGGCCAGGACACAGTTGACACTTATTGGGTGTCCTCTTCACTGGTTTTAAAACATCTCCAGCAATGGGGCTTCCACCCTTTCCCTATAGAACCTACTTCACAATGCCAGGATATTTTCTGTGATATCCAGACTTGCAGGAACCCTCCTGAGTCCCATCACATCATAAGACCAAAGGTCCATCAAGCCCAGTATCCTGTACTCTGACAGTGGCCAATGGCAGGTGCCCCACAGGGAATGAACAGACTGGTAATCATCAAGTGATCCATGCCCTGTCACCTAATCCCAGGTTCTGGCAAACAGAGGCTAGGGACACCGTCCTTGCCCATCCGGGCTAATAATCATGTAAAAAGCTCTCTTGATGTTGAATCAGTGCAGATCCCAGGTCAACAGACCAAGTCCACCTGCTCTAAACTAGACCCCTTGTTAAACCTGCTCTCCAGCTCCTGAAGGAGGGATCTCAAAGCTACGTGATATAACATCACTGTCAGTCTCACAGGAAGTGCCTAACTAGCTCCCTTGCCCACAGTCACTTTATAATGGCTGTGAATTGAAAGTGATATAATCTAACCCCTGTTTTATCTCCATTGGTGCAAGTAGAAATAATTTCTTGCCAGTACTGCACTCATGGGAGGGACACAAGGAAGGGCACGTGACCTCCCCATGTGAACCTCCATGTGACTCCTCCCCACCATGTCCCCAGCCCAGGGCCCCCATGCTCTCCCGTCCCCTCCGACACCCCCTTAGCTATCTAAAATTTTACAACAATTTTACAAAATAATGCTGTGGGCCCCTGGAGCCCCTGTACTTCCAGGTGTCATTGAGGATCCAGCAGCACCCCAAATTGAAAACTTCTTAAATGAAAGAAGGATAGGAAGGAAAATCACCTCACTTTCCTTAACACGATCAGTATCTCCCTTATGTCCAGAATAAGCTTCTGCCAGCTTACCTTTATCTAAGGGTATGTCTTCACTACCAACATGAAAGTGCTGCCATAGTCGCAGTACCAGGACTGGGAGAGAGCTCTCCCAGAGCTGTAAAAACCCCACTCCCACGAGGGGAGTAGCTCCCAGCGCTGGTTTTTCACACCCCTGAGCGAGAAAGTTTCAGCGCCGTAACGTGGCGGCATAAACAAGGCCTAAGTCCTGCTCTCCGCCAGGCACCAGGTAAGCAAAGAGGCGATGCCATCTGGGTTTGATGGGAAAGAGGCGTAGAACTGTGTATGCCAGGTGCATCTTGATTGAACTCCAGCCCACATTGTTTTCCTATTTTCCTCAGCATGACATACAGGAGGAGCAACCAAAATTAGCCTGGCAGAACATGCATGAGAATTGTCTCTGGACAGATAAGCAATTGATCAAAATCACATTCTCTGATCTCTTGGGGCCAAATCCTGTTCCCATTGAAATCAAAAGAAGTTTTGCTATTGAGTTCAATGGGAACAGGCTTTGACATTTGGACAGGAAAGAACAAAACCACTCAAGGAAGGGCTACATTGCTTATACCACAGGTATCAAAGGCTGCTGACTCATGTGGGAAAGACAACAGACATCTGATCTTTGTCCATTGCAAGGGAGAAATCAGCTATCAATGAGGCTAGAACAATCTCTGTACCATATCCAACTCATAAGTCCATCTGCAAAGGATCAAGGAAATATGAAGGCTCCGGATTACCTTCAAGTCCTCAGTCCATTGGTTAGAATGCTCCCATCAGTATATGTTCATAGGCCAGAGGCTGGAGCAGGAATCAAAAACACTGTTTAAACACCTTCCTCCCCTCAACCCTCCCCTCTTGAGGACTCCTGACCAACTTAACAGCACAATACAGATGCTAACAAACTTAAACAAAGCCTTTGTTTCAGTTTGTTAGCATTTGTATTGTGCTGTTAAACCCATATAAAGAATGAATGCTCTCCCTATCCACTTCTGCTCCTTTATGGAACAGAGTGTAGCTCCAACCCCCTTTCCAAGTCTCTCTGGTACCCTGTACCCGCTAAAAATCTCTTGCCCGTACTGTGTACTGGAGCATACTACCCTACCTACACTCCTGTTTATCTCTAGAGATTAGGGGCTTTGGTCTCCTCTTTCTTACCCTGGCTTTCCCTGTTGTAACTCCTCTGATTTTGGTGGAGTTACTCCTGATTTACATCAGTGAAAGTCAGAGGAGAATTGGGCTCTAGGAGTCCAGGATCAGACAAAGACCCTGTAGCAGGATGTACTGGCCTTTAAAGGCAGGCTACAGCCCCTTCCCCGCCCTATTCCTGCATTCAACGGAGAAAGGGTGGCATTCTGGGAATTGTAGTTTTCAGGGCTAATGTGAGTTAAAGTGGTCACAGCAAGGAATGCTGGGAAGGAGTGCCAGGGGATATAAGCAGCCCCTTCACACAGAATAGAGAAAGAGACAGGGAGAGGGAGAGGGAGAGGGAGAACGAGAACGAGAACGAGAACGAGAACGAGAACAAGAGTAAGGCGTAAGGCGTAAGGCATAAGGCATAAGGCCTGTACTGAGGTTCTCTAAAGGAATAACAGACTAGGAAAAGGGCAGCCATTCTGGGTTTTTCCAGCCCAAGGGCCTGGGAAAAGACCTAAAAAGACAGCCATATGGCTGGATAAGGTATCCCAGGGGGAGGCATTGTTTGGACTAGAGAGCCAGACAGACCAAAGACCCGTGAAGGAAAATCAGGGACTATAGCAGCATGAAGGAGGGAGCCGCGTAGGGAAGAGAAGCGAGGAGAGCTTGTGGTAGCACCTGATGCCTGTTTCACTGGACAGAGCCCATGGGGAGAGCTTGTGGAACAGTGAAGGGGAGAGGTTTTCCTGGGCTCTGAAAGACCAGCAAGGGCATTGCTGTTGTACCCCACAGAGGGGAGACAATGGACAAACTAGTGGGACCCAGAGCACGAGAAAATGGATTATGACTTGGACACTCATGTGAATGCTGGTTTCCTGTGTACTCTTTGCCCCAGACAGGGGTTTAGCCAGAGGGTTAACATAACACACACAACTGCAAAACTCATCTTTTTCCCCCGGGCATTTGAAAATGGAGGGGCATCGAAAGAACATGGGGCTGGCTGAGCAAGAGGATGACTGGACTGTTTAAATGGTTGGCTCCCTGGCAGTGGGTTATCTTAAATTGTATTGCTGCATTTCACAAATATTGTCCAAGTCTCGTCAAGGACACATGGACAAGCCCCCTCAAACATTTCAACAAATCAAATAAAGAACAGCAGCATGGGAAACTGAGTCAGCGGCCGTATTTCTGCTAAGAGAAGGTAACTGGCCCCCCAGGCCAGCTGCTCAGTTTAGATCTTCATCAGACTAGCTGAAAAATCTTGGGGGCTGTAAAACTGAAATGGGAATTTTCACACTTGCAGCTTGTCTGATGGGCTCTTTTCTTTCTGGCTGGAACCAGAAGCTACAGAAACAGCATGAAAATTAAAGAATGGTCTGGAAAAAGTCATCTGAACTCTTTTATGTTTATTACAGCTCCTGATGAACCTCGTTACACATCGATTGAATCATAAGTTGCAGGGTTATTGAGCAGCCGTATCTTATTTTGAACCCTCTGAAGGGGGAAGTTCCATCCACTCTAGGACACAATGGCACTGCCCATTAGACATGCTGGCCCCTACATGCCCTCTGCTCCTGCCTTGCCCTCATCGGTCATTACAGCTTGCTGCTGGACTAGGCCAATTGAAGCGTGACAGTTGGAGCATGTATGGCACGAATCTCCTCAAGCCAGCAGCATCACAAGGACCCCCTTCCTACATCATCGTGAGGATGCAACAGAGGGACTTCACCATTTATCTATCTATGGTACTTAAATAGTCCCCAGAGAGACCGAGGCCCAGATCCTCAAAGACAATTCAGGCTCCTCATCTCCACTGAAATTGCCATGTTCCAGTGGAAGTTCCAATGGTCCAGTGATGTTCCAATGGAAGGTAGGAGTCTAAATACCTTTGAGGATTTGGCCCTTAACGGGTATGTCTACCCTGCACCTGGCAGGTGTGATTGCCAACCTGGGCAGACAGACTCACACCAGTTCGGCTCAAGTTAGTGTGCTAATGATAGCAGTGTAGACACTGTGGCCCGACTGGAGGCCTGGGCTAGCCACCTAAGCTTGGAGACAGGGGTTCAGATGTGGCTAACCTGTGATGCTGTCCATGCTGTAACGTCCACACTGCTATTTTTAGCAGGCCAGCTGAGGCAGAGCTAGCAAAAGTCTGTCTACCCGCCCTGCAAATCCCCCCACCTAGCTGCAGAGGAGACATACCCCAAGGTCAGCCAGTCTGTGGCACAGCAAGTTCTAAAGAGCCTCCAAACCAGTGACTGTTCCTTCCTCTCTCACCTACACCGCTGCAGGAATGCGACCGAGACACACCACCTTCACTCCAGTGCCGCTGCATCGAACGTGGCCAAAAATCAAACCAAACCCTGATTTATCCTCCCTACAGCCTTGTGCTGTTCTTACAAACCAACATGACAGGCTTGTTAGATTAGACAGGAAGGCGAGGCAGCCTACCTAAACTAGCTAGGCTAGGTGAGGCAGAGGGATCAGATGGATTAGATGCATTCGATAGATCAAACTAGATGGTCAAGGAGATCCGACAGAGAGATGAGCTAGAACATGGGCATATGCCTGCAAGGCTGCTAAAGGGAGACATCCTAGATGATGGATAATCTCAGCTGATCTTCTGCACATCGCGGGCCACTAATCCCCCACATTATTCCTGTATGGAGCCGAATAACCTGAATTTGACTAAAGTATTACAGCCCTTGGGGGTAACTATTGTGTACCCCAGGCAGAGGACAGGAGGGGCCGGGGGGTACCAGTATCTGATCCTCTGCAGTGGTATATGTCAGGATGATCTCAGCAAGCTCATGCTGCAGGGGAAGGCAACCCCCTGCCCCAGCCTCCCTGCTAATCATGAGCCACTAGCGTACGGGAGGTGTCGGTTTGCACATTTTCTCCCAGGACTGCTGGGAGTGGAAGGAAGCCATGGCTGCACATTGCCAGGGTTGCTTTGCTCATTATAGGAGAAGTGAAGGGTGAAGACTAGTCAATGAATCATTGCTGTTTGGTTTGGCTCGGCCGCCACACTGTGTTTAGAAATGTTTGATTCTTTTTCTCCTTTGAAAGGCTGCCTCCCCCACCCCAACCCTTTTGCTTTTTTTTTTTTGCCTCGATTATCCTGAATTATTCCAAGATGGTAAAACAGCCGAGCTCATCCCTTTCTTGGGGTTTCTCCCCTCCCAGCAGATGTCAAATAAAAGATTCCGGCTTTGGACGGCTCATCCCCAATGGGGCTGGGAATGTCCTGGAACTTGCTCGGCGTCCCGCGCTGAGGAATGTCAGGGAATTGTCTGTGCTAGCCGCTGCATAAAGCAAGACCACTTTCCGGAGGAGCAAAATTGTTCCTCTCTATCTGTTTGGTTTTTTTAAAAAAAAGGCCTTATTGAAACATCTGCTCTGTGTTTGCTAAGGACATGTTAATATTTCTTGATTTGTGCATTTCTTTGTTGCTGGGGAAGTCGAGATCTCTTGATTACATGCACACACAGGCAAAGAATGCTACCACCATTCAACCCCCTCAGCCAAGCACTTCCTGTTACTAGGTTAACGCTAGCAGGCACAAAGAGGCAGGCTCTGCCTAGACATCAGATGTGTGGGGTGGGAATGGGGCAAGGGGCATTTTACACCCCTTTTGCATAAGGGCCAGGCAGAACTGCTGTAGGTGCCAGGACTGCTTCCTCCCTGCTCCCTGGGGAAAGCGTGACATCTCCCGTCCCCTCCTTCTGCATCAGCTTGCGGAGCAGGAATGGGGAGGAGTTCGCTGAATGTCCATGGCCCATAATTTGGGTGTACTCTCAGTGCGCCACAGAGCCATTCGCTGTCTAGTCCTTGTAAAGGTTATTCCCCTATGATTGGCCTCCTGCAGGGTTCAGACCAGGGGCCTTCAGCAACATGCTCTTGCTGGAGCTAAAGGAGTAACTCCATTAGTAACAGCAGTAGACTATTATCTGCGTGCAGACAAGCCGCTAGAGAGAGGCATCTGCATTCTCTCCCCACTCTCACTGCAAGTGGGCCCACAGAGGAACGGATCTGCGACATTAGTTATACACCGCGCCAGCCTTCATGAGATCTGAGCCAGAGTTCGATCGCTCTGCTCTTACGCTCAGTCCCCACGCTTCTCCCGAGCTAGAGCAATTAATTTAAAATTAAACCCATTTGTTCAAAAACAGCTTGGACATACAAAGTCCAGCTCACACAGGAGATGAGAATTTTCACCTGGCATAATTAAAATCAAACAACAGCCGAACCCCTAACTGTGGAGTTATTTATAGAGGTTAATGGCGAGCAGGTAGTTATACAAGAGGGTCTAACAAGGAGTCAAAGGATGTAATTGAGAAAGGGGAAATTTAGGGTATCAGGGAAAATTTCCTGACAGTGATGTGCCAAACTGTGGAATAATCTTCCCCGGAAAGGTGGGGAGCCTCATTCTGTGGTAGACTCGATGCTGGATTAGGCACAGGCCTGGTGAATAGATCATAGGGAACAACCCTGGAACACAGGTTTAGAGAGACTCACTTCCCATTGCAAACTTACACCGGCAGCAGCCGCTCCATTTAACAGGCATTTGCGGGGTCTCGTGCAGCCCCTACCATCGTAGCCTCACAGCCACTGATGGATTCCTCCTCCTGGCATCCCTCAGAGGTTGGGAAGTACCACAGTCTCCATTTTACAGGACTGAAGCACAGCCAGAACAAACAACTTGCCCCAGGTCACCTCTGGGGCAAAGTTGGAAATAGAACCCAGGCCTCCAAGAGGCCAACTCGTAGCCTTAAGCCACAACTGTCATTCCTCTCTACAGAAGCCTACAGGAGTCTGAGCCACAAAGTGTGGATTCGGGTCCAGGTCCAAACACCCCCAAAATTTAAGGGTTTGGACGCGGAGTTTTCTTTTGGTCCCCCAAAGACATAGGAGCAACCCAACTATCAAGCCCTCCTCAAATATAATTCAACTCTTACTGTAGTTCCCAGAATCTCCAATGGGATCAGGGCCGCATTGTGCAGGGCGCTGTGTGAACATGAGTCATTACAATGTAATCTATTTGTCAAACTCTTGCAGAGCCAAGGTGCCCATCACCATGATTTCCAGGTGCCCATCTTGAAGATCTCAATGCAAATTGCCCCCGAGTTTGAGACATCTGGATGCAGGGCTTGTTTCAAATCCAACTGTAGTCATTATAGTTCCGTAGCACGCTGGCAGAGATTGCATCCTGTCCTTCTCTACGGATTAGGCCATTAGAGGATAACAGCCTACCACTACTATCAGTTAATAGAGTCACTCTTTTTAACTCCAGAAGTAACTGTGATATGGTTGTCAAGGTTACAGGCTTGAAACCTGCTGATGACCCCTTGTAGGGAAGATGTTATGGTAATACAAACAAGAAATTAAACCGAGAAGCTGTAACAATGATAATGAAAGCCCAAGGATACTGTCAGAGGCCATCCAGGTATTAATTAGACTGCCCTTCAACGTGATCTTCACACAAGCAGAACTTCAACCCTTTGAGATGGGAAGAAAGAGTGCCGAAATATGGAATTACTTCTGCCCAGTGTAATTCGGCCTGGCATGTTGGCTGAACTCCGGCAAGCGGCTGGGGATACAGACTGCATTGATTGAACATGGAGACTTCAGATGCAGCGCAAGGAAAACAGCCTATCCCAGGAGCCTTCGCCTTCCCCTCGGCCTGCTTTGTTGAAATGGAAACATGTTTTATTAATTTTTCCAAAAGAAGAAAAAAAAAATCCTGCAGCAGGTTTGTCATCTCGCTGTCTTTATAGAAAGGGGAAGGTATGAAACATGCAGTGGGAGACATGCTGAGCAGCTCCATGTGTTCTCGCCGGACAGGGCCGTGCTTTTCATAACACCAGCTTCTCACACATGTACTCACGTGCAACCAGGACTGTCCTCCACGCTGCAGAAACCGAAGGCTCCAAGTAGGAAGAGAAAGCAGAGGGGTTCCTGTAGCTTCAGGGCAAGGCTGAGCTGGGGAGCAGGGCATGGGGGAGAAGAGGGAGCAGGGAGCCCCTGTAGCTGCAGGACAGGGCTTTGCAGGAGTGGGGCACGGTGAGGGGCACTGGCTGGCATGAACTGCATAATTGATCCCTACCCAGACAGGACCAGTCACACTCCCGGCTCAGCTCTTCTTTTTTCAGGCACATTTCCTTTCCCTTAGCTCGTGTTTCAATCTTTTTAATCACTGCAGAACAAAGACGTGGGGAGGTACGAGGCAGGTTCTGGCAACTCAGTTTCCCAATGAACCATTAAATTGATGGGCAGACTATAGGCAAGTCCCCTAGCTTCCTTGTGCCTCCTTTTACAGACCTGGGGGTCAGTCTAAAAATGCAGGGATGTTTCCAGGAAGTCTGAGACTGGATGTGAACCGTGCTGTGCCAGGCTGATAAGGTAGGCCCCTGGCAACAGGCCCAGACACACACAGCTGGGCAGAACAAACAGACTCCCTACGTGATGTTTCACTGAGATGCCGACTCCAGGACCCTGCCCCATTCCAAAGCGCCTTTGTCGAGAGCTCTGGTCAACCAAGAATGAATACGTAGGCTAGATAGACCCTGCTGCCTCCGCATGCCCCTCTTGCCCCCCACAACCCCTTGGCTGTGACACAACCTGCAATAGAAGGAAGAAAGCTCAAGCAGAACCGGGAAAGTACTGTCGGACACAGGCACGAACACACATGGTGTCCCCAGCCCAGGCCACCAAGTTATTGAGGATTAAGGATCAGCTGCTTCTAAACCCTAGAAGTGGCATATGCTGAGCGCTCAGAACTCTTCTGGATGAGAAATCACAGAATCATGGAAGATCAGGGTTGGCAGAGAAGAGACCTCAGGAGTCATCTAGTCCAACCCCCTGCTCAAAGCAGGACCAACACCAACTAAATCATCCCAGCCAGGGCTTTGTCAAGCCGGGCCTTAAAAACCTCTAAGGATGTAGATTCCACCACCTCCCTAGGGAACCCATTCCAGTGTTTCACCACCCTCCTAGTGAAAAAGTTTTTCCTAATATCCAACCTAGACCTCCCACACTGCAACTTGAGACCATTGCTCCTTGTTCTGTCATCTGCCACCACCGAGAACAGCCGAGCTCCATCCTCTTTGGAACCCCACTTCAGGTAATTGAAGGCTGCTCTCAAATCCCCCCCCACCCTTCTCTTCTGCAGACTACACAAGCCCAGTTCGCTCAGCCTCTCCAGATGTGGCCTCACCAGTGCTGAATAGAGGGGAATAATCACTTCCCTCTATCTGCTGGCAGTGCTCCTACTAATGCAGCCCAATATGCCGTTAGCCTTCTTGGCAACAAGGACACACTGCTGACTCATATCCAGCTTCTCATCCACTGTAATCCCCAGATCCTTTTCTGCACAGCTCTGTATGTCCTTTAGGGCTAACCCAGGCTAAACAACTGGGGATCCCTTGCTTATGCTTAGAAATCTTGCCTTCTTGAAGTGCAAGCAGTAGAGATTTCAGAGTAGCAGCCGTGTTAGTCTGTATTCGCAAAAAAGAAAAAGAGTACTTGTGGCACCTTAGAGACTAACAAATTTATTTGAGCATAAGCTTTTGTGAGCTACAGCTAACTTCATCGGATTCACTTCATTGGATGCATCCGATGAAGTGAGCTATAGCTCACGAAAGCTTATGCTCAAATAAATTTGTTAGTCTCTCAGGTGCCACAAGCAGTAGAGAGATACTGTTGCTTCTTGTGGGGGATTTTTATTCCCTTCCCTGGGATTCAAGCTGATGGGACGAGTCTACCTGCCTGTCTCATGGACATGTGTGGTGGGGATTAAACAATCAATAAAGTTATTGTTCTTTGATGCTTTGCAATGGCTCATTTGGTTTCAGTGGGCCTTCTTGAGGGGCAGAACCTAACACATTCTTTAGGAAGCAAGCATCTTACATTTATTAATGTGCCTTTCCTGTTTGATGACTTAAACAATGACACAAGATTACAAAGCAAACTCTTCATATAACCTTCTAACATGGGATACAGATGTTATAAGTGAGATTAATACACGCATCATCCTACAAGCATGTCGAAAGTATAAACACTAAACACATTCTTATAAAGCTTAAGATCTATTTTAACAACACTAATGTACAGGTGAGCCAGACTGGTTTCCAGCGCTGCATTTGTCAGTGTTTTGTTGAGGCCTAGGAGCCTTGGCATGAGCTGGCTCCTGGTCTGCCAGAGTCACACTGATGAACATTTTGGCTCATTTTATATTTCATGATGGCTACCAAATCCTGGTAAGAATGACAAGGAGCCAAGGGATGAGTGGGGGCTGTGATCCCGGCAGGGGGTGCCTGGGGTGGTGGGAACCGTGTATGACAGACAGTAGGGACTCTCTCCCTTCTCCCCTGCCTCCTTTCACCCCCAAGCTGTTTGGAAAATGGATTTTCCATCCTGCAAACAATTTTGAGATTTTGGGGAAAAAAAATCCTCTCAAATTGGGCTGAAAACCCAAAATTTGGAAATAAAAAAAATCATTTGGGGTCAATCAAAGTGGTTCATTTTCTATAAATTCCAAACATTTCAATTTTGACCATTATTCGTAGCATTTTTTAAAAATATATAAAAGTACATTTCAAAAGGAAAGGTTGAAACTTTCCCTTTTGAAAATGTCAAAACTGGCCATTCCGACATGTTCAGACTGCATTTCCCCCAATTGTTTCCTTGAATAAATTTTGTCTAAAATGGCTACAATTTCATGAAAAATTTCAGTTCTATCTTCTGTTGCGACAGAAGAAATTTCTCCCAACACTCAGCCCTAACCCTGTGGCTGCTCTCTATTTGGGTCACCCATCAACCTGCAGACACTGCTATTTAAAGAGAAATGGCCCATTGCGGACACCACTGGTGATGGGGGCTGAATGAACCCTGAGCAGATTGACAATGGAGACCCAGCACTCGACTGCTCCTCCCCTAATTAGGCCAACGGCGGGTGCTTGGTCCCATGGTCCCACTGATCAGGCTCAAAGGGGCATTCATTCTTTGAGAGAATCAGCAAACACCCAATTGCCAGCTCCACTCAAGAGATGCACCAGGGCTATAATAGCACGGGATTGACGAGCACTGGTAGAGCTGTGTGTGCACATGCGGAGTCCAGGACTGAAATAGCAGGGTCAGGATAGGGAGGGGCGGCAACTCAGTTTTGAGGGGCACTGGCAGAGGCCCACATTCCTGGTCAAGTCACTCAATAATGATAATTTTTTCCACTCTCCTGGATGGTCCACTCACTTCCAGGCCACTGCCAGGAGTTCACAGGAATGCTACAGGAGGGGAAGGAAAGATGGAAACGGAAGAGGATTTAGGGATTTTCCCTTGGATTTGCAGTGTTGGTGGAGCCATGCTGGGCCCAGGATATTGGAGAGACAAGGTGGGGGAGATTATACCTTTTATTTGACCAACTTCTGTTGGTGAGAGAGACGAGCTTTCGAGCTACCCACAGCGCTTCACAAAAGCTCTTCAAGAGCTCTGTGTGCCTCGAAAGCTTGTCTCTCTCACAGAAGCTGGCCCAGTAAAGGAGATTACCTCACCCACCTTGTCTCTTGCAGATTTAGGGAGGCAGGTTGCAGTTTTCCAACTGGAAGTTGACCAGGGGCGTAAATCTTTTGTCAGACCTGACCCAGCTCGTGTGACCAGGGCTAGGAATGAAAGAGCACTCCAGTGCGTCATCCCTTTATCATACGTTGTCGTAAGTAAAATAAATCTTTGCCACTCCCCCAATTTTGTGCAAACAAAGCCAATTTAACCCCCCGCCCCCACCCCAATCTGGAAGAAAACTTGGCAGGGAGCTGTGGGAATTGCTTGCAACCATTCAAGTTTCTCTAAAAGCAAGCAGCGTCAAAGAGAAATCAAAGAGGGGGAGTCCTCCACGCTGCTCTGTGCGGCAGGCCCAGCGTCCTTGAGGATCTAAACCACATGGGATCAGGAAGGGGATTGCAAACCACTGGACAAAAATCACTCAGAAACTCAAGGAATGCGGTAATCGGCGCAACAGTGGCACTTGGCAAACCAAACAAACCACCAGAGGCCAGGAAAGAGCACTGAGCATCACAGTGCAGCTCTACATAGCAACGGAGCTCAGACTGGATGAGCATCATGGTCCCTTCTGGCCTAAAAAGCTCTTAATCTATAAAGGTAAATCATGGGAATTTGCGCAGTTAACAGGTGGACTCATTAGAAAGCAAACGACTGGCAGGACAGCCAGATTAACAGAAGGCTGCTGTGAGAATGGGGGAGGTTTGCAATGTGCTGCCCACATGAGTGCCAGCAGGCAGCGAAAGCACAGAAGTTCCCTCTAAGTTCCTCTTGCGAGCAGTCAGACGTCTCGCCGCTTTAGAACAAACATTGCTACTCGAGGGAAAGCTGCCGCAGGATCTTGAATAGCCGTAGGTGGCGAGAACCTCACATTTATGGCTCGCCTGAAGGATGGGGCGTCCAGTGCTCGGGGAAGTCACAAACATAGCCACTAGAACAAAGCAAGCCCCTTTGCAAGGACACTCTGCCTCCCCCCTGCCAGGTGTGTGAAATCAGTAATCAGAAACAAAGCTCTTTTCTGAACTCTGCCCGTGCTCCCCTTTAGGAGCTGTGCTTGGAGACCAGTGGACTCATTGAGATTAATCCTGATACTTTCGTATGCCCCATCCTTCCTCCCAAAGCACTTTACCAACCACCTCTCTGTACACGCAGGGATCGCTTCACCTGACATGCGCGCACCTCTGGGGTGGAGAGCGGCAGCTGTTTAACAATCATCAGCATCACGAGCCCCTGGCTTGAGACAGGAAGTGAAGAATTGCACTGCGTCTAGTTTTAAACTGCATGGGGGGAGGCAGAACATAGTGAGCTGAGCCAGAACTTGGCCACGGCATTGGATCTAATGATCCTGCTGCAGCAAAAAAAGCTGCAGGCTCTTTGATGTCCGTACATTCATCTTCATATAGTTGTTGCCTGGGGACGATAGGCATGATATAAGCACCTGGATAGCAAGATGGATTCAGATTAGATTCACAGAGATCAGAGCTGGATAGGGCCTATCCGGCCCCATCGCCTCCTCTTGCAACACAGGATTGTTCCCTGTAGTATGTTTTCTTATGCGTTGTTGAAACTAGTTTTAAATGGCCCAGGCCTTCACTTCGAGGGGTTTTTCCACAGTCTCATAAATCTTCCAGCCGGGCAGTTTTCTTGATGTTCAGTCTAAATTTCCCCTTTCTTAATTTCATGCTGAGCATACTCCCTTGTTCTCTGTAGAGAGATACCAGAGGTAGACGGACACCAGAGAGCACCAGACAGAACTGAACAGGATTCGGTGGGTTTAAAATGAAGCCAGAGGAGTTCGCCTGATCGTGATGGCAGGAGGGAGCACATTAAAGGCGGATGTGTTCCAAGTGCCTTTAACCTTTAGCGGTGGAATGCTTGGTGCTGTCTGGAATACGCTTTTCCCCGCCTCCTGCCACACAAAAAGGACCAGAATTCGAGATGATGACTGGCCTCCGATGACCTGAAAACTTGAGCGGCACGACTTTGAACTTTCTGAGCAAGTCTCATGGCTTCCATGTGCTTTGCAGGCCTCTTTGACATGCACACAGAGCTGTGCCCCTGGGCGGCCCCGCTGCTCTCAAAGCAGCCTGGGGAGCGAACTAACACAAAAGGAGCTTGCTGGCTGCGACAGCGCAGAACTGAGCGAGCTACTGAACAGCGGGCAGGAAAGCCTGAGTGGCAAAGCAACGAGCCCTGGCTTGACAAGCAGCTCATTCCTAATGAGTCTCTCTGATTGGTACCTGCTTCGTTAAAAATTGTCTCATGCCTTCGGTTCTCTCCCATCCCAACCTGGTCCAGTCAAGCAGTGGCAATTAAAGCACAGGGCAGCTGCTCCTTAGTACAGAGAGAAACCAGGGGGTGGTGGAGGAAGCCTGGGGCTAGAAGTTTTGAGATCTGGCTTCCTTTACTGGCTCTGCCACAGACTCTCTGCATGACCATGGGTAAGTCATGGCATTGCGGCATGCCTCAGTTTCCCCATCTGTGAAATAGGGATCATGAGACCCCGTTAAGAGGGTGAGAGGCTTAAGTCAGTGTCCTTCCTGCTCTTTATTTAATGGCCTGAGGCAAAGGCTGTGTAGGACGCTTGCCTGGGCAATAGCCGCTTTCTTGACCAACACACTGGGACTGAACTGAGAACTTGCAGAGCTAAAAATCATGAGCTGTTACAGCTTGAGCTAAAGAACAATGCCTCCAGCAGCTGCAACACCTTGTCTCCTCTGCGCATTGGCCCAGCGGGAAACTTGTACCACGCTCCCCAGCGCATGACACCTGGGGTCTCTTCCTGGCTTTGCCGCCTCACCCTGGGCAAGTCACTTTACTTCTCTGTGTCTTGTCCATCTAGATTGCCAGTTCTTTGGGGGGCACAAAGTGCCTCTTACCAGGGTAATGGGCGGTGCCTCCCACAACAGAGCCCTGAGCTTAGCTGTAGGCTGCAGGTGCCATTGCAATATCAATTATAACGGAGGGCGCAGGCAGCAGTGTGCACAGAAAATGCTGTACCATATAAAGCCGGGTTGGGCTGCAGGTGCTGGTGCCAGGGCCTATTTATTTATGTTGCAGTTTTGCTTATTTATCAGATCCTGTGATCACTAAATTCTCCATTACCATTTGGAACAAGGCACTTCTGAAATTGCTTTAGCTGGTTTAGACGCAAGCTCTGCAAATATTCCCCTAAATGCATTTCCCAACACATGGTGGATGCACGGAAAGATGGAGCAATATATTTATTGACCAGAGCTCTCTGGATCTCCCGCTCCCCAAGGTGGGCTCTGGGTCACCAAGAGCTATTGTCTCTTTAGGGCAGTTCAGTATTAAGTTCAGACAACAGGGATCCAGTTTTTGGGCCATGTAGGAAGAGGTAAGGCTAACACTGTGCCAGTGTAGGCGGCAGTTCTTGTTAGCTAAATAATACAGAGCCTGGTTGGTATTTGGCAGGGAAACTTCCCAATGCTTCAGGGAGTGCTGCTGATGACCCGAGGATTTGTGCTCTCCATTGCAGAACCAATGCCCCACCATGGTGGTGTCTGTTGCTCACCAGACCGTTGTTCCTTCTCTGTTGGTGCTTCTTGGGGGATGGGACCTCTGTTGGCAGGGATGCAATGCACCAGAGGGGACTTCAAACCTAGCTCCTGGCAAGCACAGGGGTGGCGTTGGCTCCGATGTGCAGATCCCGCTTCAGCGGGAGTAAAACGACTGCCGTGTTCCACCCAGAGGTAGATGCACAGAGCCACAGAGGCAGAGTACCCCTTGGGGTGCAAGGCGTTCTCCAGTCATGTTAGTACTGGGGTGGCTGATAAGCCACTGTGTTCCAGCAAGGCTCCGTGTGCCATCTACCCTGCGCCCATCCCAGTGACAGCCAAGCCCAAGGAGAAGGGGAGTGGCTGCTGTGAAAGAGGAGGCTATTTCTTCCACAGAAGATAAAAGAAATGGTGACGGGTGTTGCAACCGCAGCAGCTCTTTGTATAGCAGGCAGAGCCCTTCTCCCCTAGCATCTGGTGAACAGGGCCACCCCATCTGACGTGCAGAAGCCCAGGGCTGAGCTCTGTCTCAGCTGTCATGGCTGACACCAACGCACGGTTCCTTCCCTCCCACTGGGCTGCTCTTCTGTGGATGGCCTGCCCGCCGCCATCTGAGACATCGCAGAAGCCCATCCCATTGTCTCATCTTCCCCAGGGATGGCGGGGACAGAAGCCAGCGTCTGGAAGGTCTCTTCCATCTTGCGACCCTGGGAAACGAGACTGGAATGTCACGGTAAGAGACAGAGACTCTGAGCAGTCATGAACTTGATGTCCCCATGTACGCAGAGCATCAGCTGATGCTGGAAAATCCCCCCTTCACTCCTTCCCTCCAGTTATTTATTAGGGGTACGGCAGCATTTAAGGCCCCAAGCCACGATCAAGGCTCCTCTGTGCTGGGCACTGTACATACAATTAATGAGCAGCTGCCCCAAAGAGCTATTTCAACAGACAAGTGAGGGGAGGAGAAAAAGAGACGGGAAATGATTTGGCTAAGGGCACAGAGCAGAGTCCAGCACCTTATCCACTAGACCACACTGCCTCCCTCCCTTTAATAGAGGAGGGCTGAAATAGACCCTGGGAGGAGTCCAGTCATACCATGCCGAGACCAACCAACTTGTGACAGGGGAACTGAGCTTGCCATCTCCTCAGCAGTGCCCTGGCTGTCCCAAGGGCTGGTGATGGAACATGTGTCTCTCATGTGGTGGCGCCTCATGTCCATAACCACCTTTTAAACTGGAGACTTATCAGAAGTGGGACACCTGATCCTGCCCCTCAAGCTGCTTCGGAGATGCTCAGACCTGGATCTGTATCTTAACTCCACGGCTTGGGCCTCGCTCTGCAGTGAACTGAACTGGGACCCAAATCCAAAGCTGCTTTGGGGCAAACTCACAGCGGGATGTCATGGCTTGGGGCCGTCTCTGTGTCACCCCCCTGCAGCCCTGTTTGCCTTAGATCAGTGGTTCTCAATGCGCGGGCCACTTGTGGGCCAATCAGCACACAGCTGTGGCCCATGTGACATCCTCAGGGCCATACAGGTAGTATATGTATGGTGTGGATGCAGAACTGAAGTGAGAACCACTCCCATAGATCTATGTTTTCACCCGCACTGATGGAAAGGAAGGGTCCAATGTCAACGAGAAGAGAGGAAGCATCCCCAGGCACTCAGAAAGTGTGGTTTTCGCCCCATTTACTCCTCCGTTACAGGAAAACGGATTGATTCAAACCTGCTGGAGGAGCTGTCAACGGATGCTGGGAACGCGGCTCTCCTCTCCCTGCTCATTCAGCGAGCGTAACATCAGCCCATATGTTGCAAACATTTTCGGAAACCAGATCCTCATCCCTTCTCCTGCGGTTTGCATGGTTCAAGCACCCAGGGTAATGAATTAAGTTGTCAGGGAAGTTAATTACCCGGCCTTAGATCTCAAGGTGGTGGTGGAATTCTCTAGCATAGAGTGCTCCTCCAAGCACAGCTGCAGCACTGCCCTGGGCAACAGCCAGCATTCACCACCGAAAGCCGACCAGCTGGATTTGCAAATAGGCTCCTTTTTAAGTGGATGGAGCTAATTTTGGCTGAAGGGAAATGTATTCAATGCAACCTGGGCTCGGTACTTGTCTGGGGATTGCCCCATCAGCGGATGAACCGGATGCACTTTGCACATGTTAATTCATTCAGTTTCCAACTGCTACGTCATGAGACGGGGAAATGGGATGGCTCCCATTTAGCAGAAGGGGAGGCTGATGACAAGTGACTCAGCCAAGGTTGTGCAGTCCGTCAGTGCTAGAGTTGGACACAATATCCTGGAGACGTGACTTCTTCTCCTCTGGGCTGACCACTAGGCCTCACATTCCCTTCCCAGAACTGGGACTAGAACCCAGGAGCCCTGATCCCTGCGTCCCTGTGCTAAACAGAGACAGAAAGTCATTTCCCTTGCTGGGAGACAAAGGAGTGGCCCCCAGGACTCAACACGGGCTTTCCTCATTTACAACGGTATTCGCAGCCGTGGCCTATTTTCTGCTATTGCTTTGAGCAGGGATGGATACTGACAAGCTGGATCAGCCCCCGTTCGGTCACCAGAGAGCTGCAGAAGGGAGCCGTGGTTAATGGCAGCAGTTCTCTCCCAAAGGCCTTGTGATTCCCCACTTTGTGCCTGGGCTGTCAGTCCAAGTCCTCGGCTTCGCAAGAGGAAGGCCAGCTGAGCTGAGACAGCCAGGGCCTCCGTCTGACAGCCAACACCTCCAGGATCTTTTGCGTGCAGCCCCTGACACTTTAAAGCACCCGTTGTCCCCAGCGGCGCGTACAAAGAGGTACCGCGCTGGGCATGGCAGCAGTGGCTGGTCACTCGCTCTGCAGATTCCATTCCCCATCTCAAAGATCAGCTCGCGACAAGTTGCCTGTTCTTGGCCACCGGTGACTTCAATTATCACTCCACACCGGGTCACTGGGAACAGCATGGCGGCAAGGCGACAACTTGGATTGTCCTGCGCCAACAGCTCAAGTCCCCGCTGCGGTAGCCGGCAGAGTATTTCCATCACCGGTCAGCAGGATACGGCCTGTGATGCACAACTGAGGTGTCCCGAGTTTATGCCATGGTGCCGGCTCACTGCACTGAGCTCTTTCCTATGCTGTGAACACCAATTCAGGCAAACCCCCATTTTGGGAGAGCAATACAAGAACGTATGGCAGAACCGGCCCATTACACTCCAGGGCAGTGGTGCCCAGACTTTTCCTGTCATGCCCCCCCTTACCAGTAATGGAATCTGTCTCCCCCCACCATTACAGCACAGTGGGCTCAGCAGAGGAGCTCTGGGCTGCCCATGGGGCTGGGGGCAGAACTGGGGATGGGAAGGAGCTGGGGCGAGAGGCGGAGAGGGAATGAGGGCAGAGCTGGGCTGGGAGCGAAGCCGGGGGTGGAGCAGAGTTGCGGCTGGGGCTAGAGCTGGACTGGGGGCAGAGAAGGGCTGGGTGGCGTTCCTTCCCCACTCCCCATGGGGGCTGGCCCAGGCCTCGCCACGCCCCCCCCCTCACTGTTTCTCAAGCAGGGTGCAGCTCACAGCTAGTGAGCACTCCCGGTGATTAATCCAAGTATTAGTTAGTCCCTCTGCCCAATCCCTCAGTCTGGGCAGTGAGCCGTTTATAGCTCAGGCTGAGTCCGGGAGATACAGCCCAGCAGTTCAGGGTGGGGAATTAGCTCCCAACCGGAAGCAACAGCAAACGCGCCTAGTGCCCTAGCTCCAGCGAGCGCCAGACCAATTCAGGCCTCCTGGCCTGTAAGTGGGGAGGTGGCCGTCCTCCACAAGTGAGGTGCCCGGGGTAGGGGGACGCAGGGCCTCCCACTCCACGGCGTCCCAGCCTAGGGCCCTATTAGTGGTGGGGTAGTTCGCCACTAGATCAGCAGGGATCCACCTGCAACGTGCTCGCCAGTTCACAATTATACCACAGCCAAACCCTATTTGGCATCCCTGGGCTCCTTCCTACCCTCCCCAATTTGGGGTACTTGGGTTCCGGGGTCATGTTCGGTCTCCCCGGGGTAAACAGCCAATGGCAGCCCCGGGAGTTCGTCGGCGTTGCTGGTCTCTGGCAATTCAGGTACCTCCTTGGGTCCTCTGGTCAGGCAGCCGCCTCCTTCAGCTGTGGGCTCTGGCAGCAAGGAAGAGATGTCCTGCTCCTCTGGAAGCTCTCCCCCAACTGAGCTAGGAGGCTGGCCTTTTATAGTCCAGCTTCCTGACCCACCCCTCTGCTCCCTGGTTCTGCGCACCAGGGGGTGATTTCAGGTCTCTCCCCTCTGACAGGGCGGGAGGCCACGTCTCCTCGCTACACTGCGCCTCGGGTATCTCACGACCTCACTCCCATTAGTAACTGTGGCAGTTCCAGAGACAAAAGCAGGGATGATTGTAGGGGCTCAATATTATCCCCATGACCCGCCCTCCAGAGCTAACCACTTTGCTCCTATCCCCATCCGTACTGCGTCTATCACCACTAGAACCAGTCGGACATTTTCCTCCAAACGTTGGGTTTATTTATTAGTTGTTATTTTAATTTTTTTTTTGACAAAATGGTCATTTTTGCAATGTGTTGGCATGTTTTGGGCTTTTGTCAAAAAACAAGATTTGTTCATTTTTGGCCATCGAAACCTTTGAACAAATCTAAAAATCCATTTGTGTGAAGAAAAAAGGCAAAGAAAAGGGCATTTCCTGCCCAGCGCTAATCATCACACATACTGCTCTCTCTAGACACCGGATCATCTCCAGATTTTTCCATCCACAGCTGTCTTCTTCTGTGTCTCACTGTACATAACCTCTGTCTATTCACTGATCATCACCATATCTATCAAACTGCAGACACTCACATTAATTAAAGTGCTGGAAGGTGTGTGTGTGTGGGGGCGGGGATGTTCTTAAAGGTTTAAAAAGTCCCTTTCATGAGGCTGAAAAAACACTTATTTTAAAAGAGAAATGACCAGCGTGACATTGCTCACCAGGCAGATTTTGCCCAAGATCTCATTAGACCTAATGTCCCTTTGCTAAGCCCATCCGTGAACAGCCTGGCTTCTGAGATGCCTATCCTGCCTGGGCAATGCTGAGATCTGAGTTTTAATTAACACAAAGCAGTACCATTCTGCTCGGCACAACTATCTGGAAGCCCGATTGTAGATTGAGATGAGCCATTTCTCACCAGGTAGAGAGAATGAGACTTGGATTGAACCTAAAAGATTGTTTTAATTAAAGCATTAAAACATTTCTGAGCCTCCTGCTGCCTGTGGCCAGTTAGGAGTGGAGGCGGAGCTCTGGGTTACAGACTGCAAGCCAATTTCCATCTGGGTTGGAAGAAAAAACCAGAGTCCCTGTAGTTTGGATGGATAAAATGGAACAGACTCGTGAGCTGACATGGAAAAAGTTGCTTCCATCCAGAGAAGGCTTTGCAAAGCACTGTAATTTTCAATCTGTACATGAGAGTCAGATCATTCCTCCCTGAACTGTGGCCACCTCTGGAATGCTGCAGCTGTTTAACAGCGCAGAATAACGTTACACACCGGAATGTCGGAATTGCCTGGCTGACTCAGACCGGGGGTCCTTCTAGTCAGGTATCCTGTTTCTGATTGTAGCCAGCATAAGCTGCTTTGGAGAAAGGTGTAATATCCTCACGCTAGCAGATGTGGGGTAATCTACCCCCCACATTAGGTCTCATCCTGGTCTCCACTACAATAAAAGGTACGTCTACACTACAATAAAAAATACATGGCTCCGAGTCACAGAGCCCAGGGTCAATTGACTCAGGTGTTGGGCTAAAAGTAGCAGTGTAGACATTTGGGCTTGGGCTGGAGATTGGGCTCTGAGAGCCCCCCTTCTCACAGGGTTTCAGAGTCCGGGCTCCAGCCTGAGCCTAAATGTCTACATTGCAGTTTTTAGCCCTGCAAGCCCAAATAGCTGACCCGGCCCAGCTGCAGCTGAGCCATGGGTCTATTGCAGTGTAGACATACCCTACTAGTCAAAGATCAGCTGAAGTCCTGAAGCAGGAGGCTGAATATCCCTTCCAAACTTTTTGTTATACTTAATTTTAACTCTGGACATTCTTGTTAGCCTTACAAATCTCAAATCCCTTTTTAAATTTTGTTACATTCTTGGTCTCCTCAGCTTCCTGTGGCAGTGAGTTCCACAGGCTAATCAGACATTGTGTGAAACAGGATTTCCTCTCATCGGTTTTAAATGTCTCATCTTTTAAGTTCATTGAAGTCCCCTTGCTCTTGGGTTATGAGACAGGGAGACCAGAAGCTCCCCAGTTACATTCTCTAGCCCAGTCAGTATTTTATAGACGTTTACCAGGTCCCCTGTTACTCCTCTTCTCCCTAAGGTAGCAATCTTGATAGTTTCAGTCTCTCTCCATAGGAGAGTTTTCCCAGGCCATTGATCCTTCGTATTATTCTCCATCCCATTCCTTATGCACCCTGACAGCTTGCACTGAGCAGAGGTCTCCATGAGCTGCAGGCAGTATTGAGCAGGTCTCTTCTTAAGCTGACACAGTTAAATTAGAGCCCCAACTCAATAGTGCAGGACAATAAAGCGAAGGATGGTCCCTTAGCTCACCAAGCGTGGGGAAGGGAGGGTCTGGTATAGCTCGCTCCTAGTGGTCCTGGAACAATGTGTATAATGCAGGTGCTGAGAACCATTGGACCAAACTGTAAACCCTGTGTATAATGGAAACCGCTTCAAGCCAGGGGGTGCAGCAGCCCCCCAGTCCTTATAGCTCTCAGCTCCGTGGTGTTGTTTCTAAATCTGCCATGATTTTGAAATCAACGGGGGGAGGGGGGAATCCATGTAGCTCTACAGGCAAACCCTTCTAGTGCAGACACAATTCATACTGCTGTCCCAAAACCACTCTGGCTAGCATAGCTCCTCCCAGTTCCTCAAACGAAATAAGCTATGCTGGCAAAAAATATTTTTTCCATGGTATAACTGTGTTTGCACTGCGAGTTTGGACACTAAGGCTTATGTTCTTATGACAATATAAAAATGTCATAAAAATCATCATACCCCTAGCTGACATCACTATCCTGGCAAAAGGTTTTAATGTAGGCCTGACTTGAGACTCTCAGATACTAGGTGACAGAATGAAGTGTCTCTGCTCTGTACCTGTGTCCCCCCACTATGATCCAGCAAGGTCATCCATGCTCAGCTTCCAGCTCCCCTGGCTGTCACCTTCTGACCAGGGTATTCCCAGGCTGTACAGCCTATATTTATGCCGAGATATTTCTCCGCCAGGCAGACTGCTCACGCAGGCCTGCTTGCTTTCTCTTCGGAGACAGGAACTGGTGTAATTGCGTACCATTTTAAGCTACCGCACCGCTCTTTCTAAGCAAGCACATTTATTCCTAAGGTAAAAGCATTACAGACAAAACAAACCAGAGATTACTCCAGCTCCAACATGGGCCCTGGCAAGCGAGCAATCCTTCAAAATCCCACACGGGAGTTTTCATGTGGTTTCAAGTTAATAACTCTTTGCTCAGAAAGAGATCACTCATGAAAAGTCTAGTCCATCCTTTATGCTGTTTAGGGGTCTTTGATCTGGAGTTTCACTGAGCTGGTAATTGCTAGACAATGGGTTTTTCTCAAGGTGCAGCTTCAAAAGGATGGATTCAGAAGTGGGTCATTTGTGTTCCCCTCAACCCAAGTATTTCCTAGGAAACCAACTTCACACATATTGTCCCAAACATACGTATTGTTCTGAACATTTCCCTAAGTAAGTCATTACTTACTTCTCTGCGAAAAGTTACCTACAATCCTACAATAACACATAAACAGTTGCATTTTTAATACCATGGACCCCAAAGGTATTAAACTTTAATTCAATAAGGTTTGTCCAGAATATTGCAGAAAATTGCCATCTGTCACAATAAGTACCTAGACAGACAGACATGATGTAACTGCAAGGACCTCCTGGGGCTGCAGCTGCTTCTGCAGGCATCAGTTCATCTAACTAAAGGGATTGAAGTCTAGCGGTTACAGCAAGGACCAGGAGTCTATACAAACCCTGATTATTTTCTCCTGTGATTGGCCAATGTAGGAGACACGCTGCCAGCTCCCACCAACAAATGGGAAAAGGATAAAGAAATTCAATCGTCTCCCTCCCTGGAGTCTGAGCAGGGGTCGGTTGGTGTTGATTTGTCTCAAGTTCAACCATTTTTGTAGCTGCATCAGTTTTTCATTCATTTCTCTTCATTTTTATGAGCGATTCAAAGCAGGAACAGCCATAATGTTTTGCTTTCCCACGACTGGGATTTCCTCTGAATGATCATGGAATCCACTGCCTAGATTCTCCTTCTATTGCCCAGAAGGGATTGCAACTGAGGGTTAATGGAAGATCCTATACTGGGCATTTTACTTTTTCAAAGCAATGCACGGATGCTGACTAATTAATACTCATGATGACACCCTGCCAAGGCAGGGAAGTGGCATTATCCTCGTACAGATAAGGAGTAGATGCAGAAAGGAGTGAAGTGGTCCAAGCCAAAGGGAGAGTCACTGGTAGAGTTAGGATTAGAACTCAGGACATGCGGATGCCAGAGATTTCCCAGCTCACCCTATGCAGCTATCATATATAAAATTTCTCCTTTCCTTGGCTTGGTCTACAGTACAGAGATAGGTTGACATAGGGCAGCTTACGTTTACCTAGCTATGTCAGTGTACACACTACACTGCTGCCGATGTAAGTGCCCTACTACATGACATCATAACTCCACTTCCATGAAAGGCGTAGTTAGGGCTAGGCAGTGTCTGTGTAGATGTTGCATTCCTTACATCAGCTGTCTTGTCAATTTCATGCTGCAGCAGTGAAATTGACAACAAAGCCGGCTCCAGCTCCCCAGCTGGGCTGCTGCCTGGTCTCCTCTCCAGGCTGGGCTGCCACCCAGGCTCCCAGCTTGGGTTGCTGCCCAGGCTCCTAGCTCCTTGCTGGGAGCCCTGTTGCCCCCTGCGGTCCCGGTTCCCTGCTCCTCACCGGGACTAGACTCCAGGTGCAGCTCTCCCTATCAGAGGCGAGAAGCCCCAGGCTCCTAGTCCCCCACACTGCCCCTCATCAGTGGGTGGAAATGCGCCAGGTGAGGACGTGCACCACCGACAGAAGAAGGGTAGTGCGGTCATTGGCCACTGCAGTAATTACGAACATAGGGCGACTGAAGATTGTAGTGTCGACGTGCCCTAAGAAACAAAGCCAAGGAAAGACCAAAAAATGAATGTTCATCCATAGACAGATGTTCACATACAGGCACCCAACTCGCATGCACACACCACACAGACCCCGTGTGCATCGGGTGCTCACCCACATGTCCCCTGCCTGCCATGGAGGATGGAAAGTAACCAAGTAAGACTGAGATGAGAAGCCACAAGGGTCTTTCACAGCAGTCCCACTGCTAGCTGCCTGCAGTTTTGCCTTTGGCCAGAGCAGTGAACATAAACCATGGATGCAATTTCTTAATTAATCGGCAGTTAGGAACGGCAGCCCATGAGACTACAATTTCCAGCCCCCAAAGCCGCCTTGGATGCTGGTGACATGGTTTCAGAGAGTCAGCACTGCAGCAGGTCGTGGTTAATACACTCACAACAGGGTCGGGACTGTGCTGCCAAGAGGCTGGGTTTTCTGAGCATCTGGCCTGATTTCCATGAGTCACGAGCCAGCTCAGGACAGCTCCCATTCCCCGGTGCAGGAGAACAGAAGCCGAGCACTGTTCAGTGTGTCATCCAGCCCCACAGAGGATAGGAGACTACTACAGCTACCAGCTAGAGTAAGGTTGCTAACTTTCTAATCGCACAAAACTGAACACTCCACCATGCCCCCTGCCCTGCTCCTTCCCCAAGACCCTGCCCCTGCCCTGCCCCTTCTCTGAGGCCCCGCCCCTGCTCGCTCCATCTCCCCTCCCTCCATTGCTCACTCTCCCCCATCCTCACTCCCTTTCTCCAGTCTGGGGCAGGGGGTTGGGGTGTGGGAGGGGGTGAGGGCTCCAGCTGGGGGTGTGGGCTCCAGGATGGAGTTGGAGATGAGGCATTGGGGTATGGGAGTGGGCTCCAGGCTGGGGCAGGGGTCGGGGTCTGGGGGGGGCATGGGCTCTGGGTTGGGGGGTGCAGGCTCTGGGTGGGGCCAGAAATGAGGGGTTCAGGGTGTGGTAGAGGGCTCCAGGCTGGGGCAGGGGGTTGGGGGTGCAGGAGGGGGCTTTGGACTGGGGCCAATGGGTTCGGAGTGTGGGAGGGGGTGTGGGCTCCGGCTGGGGATGTGGGCTCTGGAGTGGGGCCGGGGATGAGGAGTTTGGGGTGCGAAAGAGGGCTCTGGACTGGGGGAGGGGATTGGGGTGTGTGGGCTCTGGGAGGGGGTTCGGGGTGGGGGGTCTCGACAGCGCTTACCATGGCTCCACGGAAGCGGCTGCCAGGTCCCTGCAGCCCCTAGGACATGGGCAGCTAGGGAGGCTCTGTGCACTACCCTGGTGCCCGCTGGCACTGCCCCCACAGCTCCCATTGGTTGCAGTTCCCAGCCAATGGGAGCTGTGGAGCAGGCACTGGGGTTGGGGCAGCGCATGGAGCCTCCCTGGTCACCCATGTGCTTTGGTGCTGCAGGGATCCAGCAGCTGCTTCTGGGAGCCACGTGGAGCTAGGGCGGGCAGGGAGCCTGCCTTAGTCCCAGGTCCCCACTGCGCCTCCAACTGGACTTTTAAAGGCCCGGTTGGCAGTGCTGACCAGAGCCACCAGGGTCCCTTTTCGACTGGGTGTTCTGATCAAAATCTGGAAGCCTGTCAACCCTAAGCTAGAGGAGTTACTCCCCTGTGAGGGCTTGTGATTGCGGGCATTATACGGTGTTTCATACTTAGTAAAGGTTTCAGAGTAGCAGCCGTGTTAGTCTGTATTCACAAAAAGAAAAGGAGCACTTGTGGCACCTTAGAGACTAACAAATTTATTTGAACATAAGCTTTCATGAGCTACAGCTCCGATGAAGTGAGCTGTAGCTCATGAAAGCTTATGCTCAAATAAATTTGTTAGTCTCTAAGGTGCCACAAGTACTCCTTTTCTGTATTCAGGTGGCAGCTGCTCTTTCCAACATGAAAGAGGCCCGTGTGGTTTCATGCACCAGACATGAGCTGGGGACACAGGAGACCTGGGTCCTTATTCCCTGCTCTGGATTCGGCAAGTCACTTTACCTCTCTGAGCCTCTTTTCCCCACCTCCGTCCTTTATCCGTCTTGTGTCTTTGGACTAGGAGCTCTTCAGGGCAGGTGTTGTCTCTCACTATGTATTTGTACAGCACCTGGCACAACGGGGGACTCTGGACGCCACCACAACAAAGGTTGTCATTGTGATGCAACAGTGGGGATGCCCAACAATGTAACGTAACATTCTCACCCACAGATGGACTCTTGTACTAATAGCCCAAGGTCCAGTGTGCTTCCACAGCAGCTGTGGGAACTACACGGTGTGGACTACAAACTGCGGCACAGTTGGAAGAACTTCCTGGTTCCTGCCAGGATGTATCTGCCCCCCCAGCAGGAGGTCTCGGCACTGACTGTTAACTGGGAGCAGGTGGCAGGCAAGCAGAGAGGAGAGGAGGCGGCTGGACTGTAATCCTGTTCTGTGTTTCGTTACAGAATAAAACCTTGTTGCTGGTGGTTTGTCTGAGTGGGTCTGGTCAGAGGTGAACACACACCGACACACAATGCAGAGCACACGGAGGAGCCTCAGGCCCACTTTCCCAAAGTTGTGTAAAAAAAATTCACAAGGCAGGTGTCCTCTATCTGGAACAACCTCATACTGGGCCAGTGGACCGGAGGGTGAAATAGGTCACTGGAGGCTCTCAGCCGCCACGGCAATGGCCATGAGATAAAGACTCAGACAGACACCGTGGCTAGAGCTCAATAAATAGAGCCAAGGTGGCTTATCGCTGCAGGCGCTTGACACGCCGGGAAGAAATGCTCTTTTAGAACAGCAGATTTAGACGAGGCAAAGCTGCCCAGAGTTTGTATAAGTCGGTGACCATATGATAGGCAAAAACAGCATCCGCAGGGGTTCCAGAGCAGAAGTGAAACAAGGGATCATAGTGAGACCCGAGCTGTATGGAAAAAAAGCCAAACAATCAAAAATGCCTGTCCCCAGGTCACTCGTGTTTATAGTCACATAAAGTTTAAGGCCCGAGGGGACTATTAGATCATCTCGTTGGCCCTCCTGCATAGCACAGGCTATTACGTTTCACCCAAACAGTTTAAAATAGTCACAGTTGTTATGGCTCCAGAAGTGATGATAACTCCCCCTCCACCCCCCAAAATGCATTTTAGTCACCAATGGCCAATGCAGGGGCTACTCTCATTTTCCTGTTATTGCAATATACTTCGATCATAGATTGCAGCTCTCCCATCTCCCCAGACAATAAATGGGAAACCCAAACATACGAAAATACAGGCATCCAACCGTATACGACTGACGCTGCTAAGTTAGGCCCTATTATACGGAATGCAAGTGAGTGCGTGCTGGCCTGGCATTTAAATTGCTCTGTAGTGCTCCTGGGGCCATGGCTGTGCAGAGAGAAAGACTCTCTTAGACAGGGCTCAGGGCTCTTGGTATTTCAGGAAGTATTTGGTGCAGCGTAAAGACCTGATGTTAGGCATTTCATCTCTCTTTACATCTTCCAATCATGCAAATGTCAGTTCAAAGATTTAGGGATTGCTCCTTATCAGCTAAAGAGCAGGGAGCAGTTACTGCAAAGGAGCAGAATGCAAACACCCAGACACAGCTCTCAATGGCCCAACCTTTCCTCCGCTCCACATGAAGCTAGAGTGCCTCCTCCCCGCACTGAAAGTGGTTCATGTCAGGAAGAGGGAGATGAGGCACCGAGGTAACAGCTTGGCTCGTTCCCACACATGGCAGGAATACCACAGCACCTGCGGTTCCTGCTGGAATAATTTTTCATCTTTCCTTTTATGTCTTTGTCGCAAATTCCATCCCCCCTGAAGGCGTTGGCCTGTGGAGAGCATGGGCAGTGGGTATTAAAAACCAAGGCAGGCTAAGCCTTCCCTGACCCAGACTGTGGCCTCACCCATGTTCCCTGGGGAGTCCCCCCCTCTCTTCCCCTCTGCCCCGAAGCCAGCGGGGGCTCAGCATTGACCAGCAGCCTGGGCCGGTGCTGGGGGGCCAGTGGCTCGGTCCAGCACTTGAGGGGGCCGGCCTGGCTTGGCTGGGGCAGGAGGGCTGGGTCTCCTCCAGCCGCAGGGTGGAGAGGACTTGGGGCTCTGGCGTGCAGGGGGGCTGGGCCTCGGGTGGAAGGGGCAGGGCTGGCAGGGTAGCCTCCCCGAAGGGGGGTTCACCTGCTGCCCATGGTGGAGGGGAACACAACTGAACACCCCAAAGAGGTTCAAGCCTTCAGTGAAATATCATACAGCACCACCAAAAGCATGCAGCTCGACCCACCCCTTACTGCTCACGGGCTGTCGCTCGTTTGTCTAGCCACATCGGCTGTGTCTGCACTCGCCTTCCCACCACTGCTCCAGCACTGGGGCAGCATCACTGCCTGGACATCTAGCATAGACGGTCCTCCTAGACCAGGCCATTGTCCCCTGCATGAAGCCCACATCTCACTTCTGGATGCAAGAATGCCTTTGAGCTGAGACCAAGTTCAGGATCCAGCACACCTGTGTATTACTCTATGGACCAGAAACCTGGACCCCCTTACAGACAGACTTGGAGCACTCCACTGTCAGCACCAAATCTTTAGCACAGAGTGGTTTGACCTTGTACAAAATGCCACTGTCTCGCAAAGATCTGCTCTTCCTTCCATGCTCATTATATTGAAAAGCGGTGGAGCATGCTCTTCGGCCATGTCGCCAGCATGGACACAAACACCTCAGCATACCAGGCTCTCCATCGCTCCATTGATATGCAAAGGGGCTCATCCCAGGCCCTCTGGAACAGGGAGGGCCAGGGGGCCATGGACCTCCCACTGTTTAAAAGACGATGGGCCTGTCCTGTCTACTTTTTGCTATGGGATCCAGCCCCTTTCCACTCCAGGCCCCACCCTCCAGCCAGGCCGGTAGCTGGTGTAGTCTGGCTGGGGTACCCAGGGTACCCAGTGGTCTGCGCTGGCTCCCCACAGCTGCCCACATGGCTCTTACCGTGGCCAGGCTGCACTTCTGAGGCCCCCTTCTCTGCTGGCCAGAGCAAGAGCAGCTGTGGAGAGCCTAGGTCCCTCCACCTGCCCTGGGTGGGGGAACCGGGGGATGGGGACATCGGCAGAGGGCTGCTTTCGGACCCCACCCCACCCCAGGCAGTGGAAGGGGTGCAGGCTCCCCAGCCCTGCTCTGGTTTCTGGCTTGGCCGAGGGCGTGGCCTCCAGTGGAAGAGGAGGGGACTCGAGGACTGGTGGCCGGACCTCGGAGGGCGGGGCCCCCTCACTTTTGGAAAGACTTCACCGCCACTGGTTTATTCCCTCACCCTACTGTAAGATCTGCAGCCTTTTCCTGCAGCCACATTAGGACAGCAGCAGCCATCAGCCAAGAAGCAGAAAGTCACATCCTCACATTCCATCTCAATTACATTAAAAGAATGTCACGTCGGGCTGTTCAGAAGGCTTCTGTCCTAATAGCCCCCATCATCAGCCGATAAAGAAACTGATCTTAAGATGTTTAAAGTTGGTGTTGGTCCCTCTTTGAGCAGGGGGATGGACTAGATGACCTCCTGAGGTCTCTTCCATCCCTAATCTTCTAGGATTTCATGATTCTAAAACTTCGTTTGACAGCATTCTGTTCTTTCATTGTGTCTGTCTGTTGTGTAACTAATTTTGCAAGATTTAAATCAGCTAAGGTGGGGGGGTCTGATTGGGTAAAGGATTGGTGAAAAAATACTGTTTTGTAGGACTTTACTATAAAAATTGGGGTCCAAAAGGAACTCCAGGACACAGCCCCACGATCAGAGCTGTCAGACCTCAACACCCTGCCAACCACATCATGCAGAGACTGGAGTCCTCCAGATGGCCCTGATCCTGACTGGCTAGACAGAAAAGTTCATCTGTCTTACTAGGAGTGGGGAGCATGGTGTGCTTAGTGTGTGTATTCTGCTTTAGTAACGTTAATGAAGAGAGGTTAAGGATATTACTGTGTAAGGCACTTTCACTGGTCCTGCAAACCTGCAGAAGATTATGCCTTGAGCTCTAGGAACTAGGTATGGGTGGCTCTGAGCTTTAGAAACTGGGTAAGGGTAGGTGCCTTTTGCCCTGGGCCCTAGGAACTGGGAAGGGGTGGGAGGTGCCTATATTAACCAGGTTACATCTTAAGCCCATGGAAGACTAAAGGTGAGGTGACTTACAGTGTGTGGGTTACTGTACCTGGCATCATCTGCGGAGCCAACACAAAGATTTGTGGATTCACAGGATTGAGCCGGATCTGGGAACTTCACTACACAAAGCTTGGTGCAATGTCATCAGCTATGGACCGTCTGGGCTGGAGCAATGGTCTTTAATAGACAATACATGTTTGATGAAGGGCTTCAGGCCTCTAGCCCTTTTATCATGTCCTTTCTTCCCTCTTGGCTTTGCCCGCCGTTCCCCTTCAGAGTCAGGTGAGCATTACCTCATTGCAGTCACAAACTGGCCCAGGGAAGGGGAGTGACTCACTCGAGAGTCCAACAGATCCTTTTGTTGTTGCCTAGGCCAGTGTCCTTTGTTCCTGTGTGGCTGGGCTGGGTTTGTGCCATACGTGTCCTGATGAGGTGTGAACTGCCTCTCTGCTTCTGGAGAGTTTTTGCCTGGGCTTGCTTTAAGCCATGAGGACACATTTACAGCCTCCTAACTATATACATGACATTACAACCTATAACATCACTATAACAACCATGCTCAGTGCATCATGAGCCTTCCGAAGCCACCCAACATGACAAACTTTGCATTATATACCACATCATCCTATTATAAGGATGAGCATGGGGTGCTGGGTGTTCCCCCAAGATATAGAATGTCACATACACTACGAAACACAAGCAATATCTTGTATTTAAACCCCAGAACTGCCCCCGTTCTGGAGACTTTCATAAACTGATTTAAATGTACAAAGAGAGCAGCTGATCTGGGCTGTGCTATCATGATGCAAATGCTAAGAAATCAAACCTCTGAAATTCACAGTGGGTGGGGAGAGGGAAACGTTGTAGACAATCAGTGTCATCATGCCGTGACTGTTTCAGAGGTCACGTGAGTCCAGTACTACTAGCTAGAAAGGACAGGCCAAAAGCCTGAAAACCAACCCAGATGTCTCGTGAAAATTCAGAGAGTAGTTTGTTCACAGGATGGGCTGCTCTGCCCACCCCTCACCCCCCGCCTCATGGGTTGCAACTTGCAACTAAAAGCAAATTTCATCTATCAGTCTATGGTATTTATAAGGCGCCTGACTTCTTGGCTTCCAAATTGGGCTGATGGAAGATTTTTCCATTGAAACTGGTTTTCAACGGAAAATTGGGTTTCTAACAAATGATATTTCCCCCCACAGAAAGTATCTGCTTTCCAATGATAATTTTGACTCTTTGTCCAAAAAACAAAACCCACAGAACTGTCAACCAGAAGTTTTCACTTTTTCAATAAAAAGTCAAAATTTTCCATGGAAAAAACAAAACCCATTTTCTAAGCTTCCCACGCTGAACAGCCCGGCAGCTGCCCCGTTACTTCCTGTGGTCACAGCAAAGCACCACACACCGACTCGTGTCCAGGCTTGGCATTAAGGCAACCTTCCCAGGTTCTTTGCTCAGTGCCTTTGCCCCCGGTAGCAGCTTCCTCTTCTTGCTTAAGCAGATGCATGGCTAAGGCCACTGTCCACATGGCAATAAAGGACCTGCAGTCAGCTGGCTTGGGTGCACGCGGCTCAGGCTGTGGGGCTATACAACTGCAGTGGTGACATTTGCGCTTGGGCTGGAGCCCAGGTGCTGAGACTCCATGAGGATGGGGCATCTACACTGCTCTTTTGAGCCCTGCAGCCGAAACCCTGCAAGTCCGAGTCAGCTGATCTGGGCTCCAAGACTTGGTTTTTGTTTGCAGTGTAGACATACCCTAAGTGGCAGGCTGAGCAGGGGCCATGGCTCTGCCTGGCTCCCTTTGCAAGGAACGAATCCCTTTCCTGATTGCTGTGCATCCACTCCATCCCACAATTCGCACATAAGCTCCTGACAGCCGGGGCAGCTTCTGCGTTTGTGCAGCATCTGGCCCATTGTGTGCTACATAAAACAACGACTGATCACACTATGAATGGGGAAGACCTGGTGCACATCTGTACGTTCCAAAGGCCGAGCATGGCAAAGTCTGCTGTGGCTGCTATCACTCAGTCCAGGTTGTGTTAATACGCTCATTTTGCTTCCACTCTAAATCATGAGTGCTGGGTGCACGTGGCATCTAGCAAGCTGACAGGTTGGCGTGTTTTACTGCGGAAGTCTCACTCTCTCTGTGAGGTCCCAGGGAAAGGGACAGGTCCTTGAAATAGGATGATCTGGGGGGAATTCAGGGCTGGATGAGCACTAGAGTGAGTCTACAAGGAGTAACCAGGTTGGGCAAAGCCAGGGCAAGGTTGGTAGGGTCAGAACTCTGGACCAAACCTGCCCAGCCACAAGACACTCAGCGTTAGAGAACAGATGGTGAGTGAACTCCTTACTGGCCTGGGTGAACCCCAAAATTTCACACAGAGAAACCAGACTCATTCCATGCTCTGCCACGGATTCTCCGGGGGACCTTGGCCAACTCACTTAATGTAGCTTCTGCCTCAGTTCCCCATGAATAAAATGAGAGTAATACTTCTCCACCTCCAAGGGATGCTGTGAGGAAGAAATGCATTCATGATGGAGAGGTGCTCACACGCTGTGGTGCAGGGGAGCCATATAAGTACCATAGATCGAGAAAGAATTTCAGAATTCTGGCCCCAGGGTGTCACTGTAGATCTGCATCGTGGGGATGGAGCAAAACTCTTTGAAAGCACAAAACTCTTTGGAGTTTTGAGTTATCGCTGAGTGTTTGCATTCTGCTCCTTCTCTGTTCGTGCTCAGGTCTCTGTCGCTGATACGGAGGAATCCTTAAATGTTAGCACTGCCCTTAACATGATTAGAAGATGTAACAAGAGGAGATGAAATGCCTAAAATCAGGTCATTGTGCTGTGCCAAACACCTTGTGAAATACAAAAAGCCCGCGCCCCGGCTAAGAGAAATGACATTTTTTCCTGAATAGCCCTGTCCACAGAAGGACTGCAGAGCAGACTTAGAATCCAAGACTGCATGCGCTTGCTTCCATTCTTTATAACAAGGGCTAACTTAGCAGAGGAAACCCGGCATGCAAAATAGAACAAGGGATCATGTGCATGTAATGACTGCAGCAAAATCTCTCTCAGGCCCCTAACTGGCCATTGGCAGGTGCAATTATCCAGAATGAGCATATGAGCCATGCAAATCTAATTGCTGCCACCAGACCCCATTGGACCTACAGTGTTGCATGGTATTCATCTCTTCATGAATCACTAGTTACGATTTTATGTGCCTTGCTACCTGTTACTGGGCTGGCCTCAGGATCCAGCCAGGATCAAGACGTCATTGCACTGGGCACTGTTCAAACACATAGCGAGACTCAGTCCCTACCACAGATCTATCTAGGTGCTTAGGGGCTGTCCATAAATTATGTAACACATATTTTGGTGATTTCCAAGACTCCCTTGTAACACTTTGTAATACTGAAACAAACACTCTGTCATGTAAAATTAAGGACCCACCCATCCCTTAGTGCATTACATAATTTATGGACAGCCCCTTCCTCAGCCCTAAGCACTAGAGATGGTCAGGAATTTTTCCATGACATTTTTTTGGTCAAAAGATGCCAACTTGTCAAAACCAATGCTTTTTGCATGAAGGGAGCAGTTTCAGCAAATTTCTCAGACTGAAATACTTTTCGAAAGAAAAGTTTTCACAGTGTCAAAATATCCCATTTAAACATTTTCAGAATGACCAATTTTGTTTTTTTCCACATCAGAATAAGTTTTGATTTCAAATTGTAAGTCTATTGGAGTAGAATTTAATTTTATTATTTTGCTTTTTTTTAAAAAGGTCAAAATCAAAACGAAGCATTTGGAAAGTATCAAAATCATAGAATCATAGAATATCAGGGTTGGAAGAGACCTCACGAGGTCATCTAGTCCAACCCCCTGCTCAAAGCAGGACCAACCCCAACTAAATCATCCCAGGCAGGGCTTTGTCAAGCCGGGCCTTAAAAACCTCTAAGGAAGGAGATTCCACCACCTCCCTAGGTAACCCATTCCAGTGCTTCACCACCCTCCTAGTGAAAAAGTTCTTCCTAATATCCAACCTAAACCTCCCCCACTGCAACTTGAGACCATGACTCCTTGTTCTGTCATCTGCTACCACTGAGAACAGTCTAGATCCATCCTCTTTGGAGCCCCTTTCAGGTAGTTGAAAGCAGCTATCAAATCCCCCCTCATTCTTCTCTTCTGCAGACTAAACAATCTAAACAATGAAATGAAATGTTTCAATTGACCTGAGCCTAAATATTTTTTTTAAATTTTGACCTTTCGTCATGATTCAGGTTGGGGAAAATTTCTAAAATCTCTTGGCAGGATGGGAAAACCGTTTCTCACTGAGCACCCAACAATCACTAATGAACTTTATCCCTTGCAGTAGGGATTGATTATCCCTATTTTAGGGATGGGAAAATGAGGCTCAAGAGACATTAAGTAACTTGTCCAAGTTGACACATGCAGTTTATGAAAGACCAGGAGCAGAACTCAGGTCTTCTGAGTTCCAAGGCCATGCCCTGTCCAATGGACCATTCTGCCCACCCTTTCTGAGTCTACCCTCTAAGGGATGTATGTCTGGAGGTCCTTAGTTTTCATTCAGTTGCTTCCCATTGACTTTCCTGGGAAGTTCCCTGAATAAGGATTGAATAGAGGCCTCAAGATTTGCCTTGATGGGCTTAGACCAGGGCTGGTCCAGAAATTTCAGACAAAATCTTTTCTCGTCTGAAAATGGGGTTTTGTCCATAGTGAAATTTTCCACAGGAACAGAACAATGTCATCAGGATAGTCCATCAGAAATATAGAAGTACAGTTTTCAGAGTAGCAGCCGTGTTAGTCTGTATTCGCAAAAAGAAAAGGAGTACTTGTGGCACCTTAGAGACTAACAAATTTATTAGAGCATAAGCTTTCGTGAGCTATCCGATGAAGTGAGCTGTAGCTCACGAAAGCTTATGCTCTAACAAATTTGATAGAAGTACAGTGTTCCAGTTCGGGTCAGGGTCAACAGGTCTGTCTAATCTGCTGTCAGTGGTGCCTGGGAGCTGTAGTTCTTGGTCCGACTACGCTATTGAATGTGGTCACTGGCTGGAGTACATCTCCCATGATGTGCTACAATCTGATTCCTATGTTGGAGCCATTGTGGCATTTCCTGGGACTCCCACAACCATGGGTCATCAGACCCTTATGTTTTACATGGCTGTGACTCCACTAACCCCAGGGGAGTGACTCATGATTTACCCCAGTCTAAGTGAGATCAAACTCAGCCCATAGACTGCAAGCTCTGTAGGCTACCAACCCTGTCTCCCACCTTCCACTTACAGCTCTGAGCTCACCGTGGGTGCTAGACACACACCAGTGTATCCGCAAATGCTTTTAGCTCATCCAGCAATTCTGATACACAGGCTGGCTGTGCCCTGCTCTGATTGTGCCGGATTAACATGCAAGCGGGCCAGATTTGATAGTCACCCCCGGGGATGGAACGATCATTCTAGAAAGCGAATGACAGGGCCGAGGCTGGCTGCAGTGCCTGGCTTGTTAGACAGCTGTCTCCCTCCTTAGCTTGCTCTCCGACGAGCATTTGCTTTTGTCACTCCCCGAGGATGCTGCTTTGGCTGCGAGCTGTCGTTTTAATGTCACGGTGCGCAGCGTGGGTAGTTGTTCCATACTGAAATCAGAAAAGCATAGGGGAAGTCCTGGGAAGTGGACAGACATCTCTGTGCAGTGGAGGTGCTGTCAGGCCAGACAGCAGTGGTGCAGATCGCTCTTGGAGGAGTGGTTTGGTTGTGAAATCCACCACTCTGTGTCTTAGGTATTTATCCAACCCCCATCCCTGTCACCTGCCAGTCTTTAACGTGTTGAGTCTCATAACGGTCCTGCAAGGGCAGAGGCATATTAAGGTTTAATGGGGCCCTGGGACAGAGCAAGTAGGGGGCCACTCCCCACACCTTCTGCCTGCAGTCCCGCCCCTGCCCCGCCCCTTTCACCAGTGGCCCCGCCCCTGTTCCACCCACTGTCCTGCCCCATTCTCCCCCCGCCCACAACTGCAGCCCCTGTTTGCTCCTTTCTTTCTTCCCTCTGCACTGCGGCTCCAAGACCAGAGAAGCTCTGTGTGTCCCCCGCCCTGCCAGGACCCCGGGGCTGCAGTGCGGAGTGAGAGCTCCCCCAGCCCTGAGGCCACAGCAGGGAGCCAAAGGTTCTCCAGTCCCAGGGCTGCAGCTGGGGTCAGGGTACTGGGGCTTCACCCGCCCCGCCTGGCACTGCTGCTGGGGAGTGGAGTGGAGTCAGGGCACGGAGACTTCCCCAGCCCTGGTGCTTCTCTGCTGGGGGCGGGGCGCCTGTTTTTCTGGCCGGGGCCTCTGGGCATGGGCCCCAGGGGCCCATTGGCTAATGCGCCACTGTGCAAGGCAGCGCAGGGCTGTTGTCCCCACAGTGCCGCAGAGGAACTGAGGCACAGAGTGGCTAAGGTCCAGCTTCTCAGCTCCCATTGAACTCCATGGGAGTTTGACATCTAAACACCCTTGCAGAGCAGGGCCTCGGTGATGTGCCCAGGGTCACCAAGGAAGCTGGTAATTGAACCCATGTTTCCCGAGTCCAATCATAATCCATGTCACATGGAACAGATGCTCCCAAGCCCTTATGGAGACAGGAAGCGCAGGTGACATGTCCCAGGACTACCCGATGGGCCTGTCAAGACAGAATTGACACACCAGCCACACGTTACTATTCTGTCCGTTTATAGCACCTTCCGTAAGATCAGAGACGTTAATGAATGCCGCTCAACCCCCTTACGAGCTCATCTCGTGGACGGGGGGAGCTGAAGGAGAGGGCAATCAGATGACTTGCCACAGGACGCAAAGGAAATCTGTGCAGAGTCAGGAAAAGAGCAGTTTGCCTGACACTCAGCCTAGCTCCATGAAGGTATCTGGGAGTTAGGAGCCTAAATGCCTGTGAGGATCTGAGCCTTCAGTCCTGTGCTGCCAGCACTAGACAAGGCTCCCTTTCTAAAAGCTCCTCCTAAAGGGGATTTCATTGGAGGCTTTGCCTTTGAGCTGAGTTTTGGGGAAATGATGCCATTTTTCAATTAGTTACCAGCACAGGGAAAGCACTTGAAGGTAAGTGCTACTGCAGATGGATGGCTGCTGGCACAGTTCCCAACCCTCCCAGGACACGGAAGGAGCCTGGAAACTTTTAAGCATGTAGCTGCAGATTTGCTGGTATGTTTGAGGACAGCTCCAGAGCCCAATGAAGACACTGGGGAGAGGCCGTTTTATTTCAGTGGGCTTTGGATCAGGCCCTTAGAGGACTAGGGATAGATGGAAGAATGAAAGAAATACTTGACTAATTTCCCTGACAATATAACGCAAAACCTTTGTTACAACCTCAAACGCTGAGGACTGGCATATGTACTCAGAGGTGAGGTGTGCAGTGCAACGGGTGCCCAGAGGTGAGATGTGCACTGTGATTTGTGCGGAGAGGAGAGGCATGCAGTGTGATGTGAACAGAGGTGAAATGTGCATGGTGATTGTGCACAGAGGTGAGGGGTGCAGTGCGATGTGAACAGAGGTGAGATGTGCATGGTGATTGTGCACAGAGGTGACATTTGCACTGTGACATGCACAGAGGTGAGATGTGCATGGTGACTGTGCACAGAGGTGACATTTGCACTGTGACGTGCACAGAGGTGAGATGTGCACTGTGATGTGTGCACTGTGACGAGATGTGCCATGTGTGACATGCCTGTGGGGGAAGCATGGAACTGTAATTAAGGCTGTGTGTGCCACGTGCAGTGTCTTTCCTCCTCACTTGGAGGCGGAGGGGGGTTCTTTGTGAAGACCTGTCACACCCGCTGCTGGTTGGGCATTAATAGATCGTGAATAGGTGTCCCATAACTTGGTATTTCCCTTGTTTTAGGGTCTGTGCTGGGATGGAGGGTGTCACAAAATCCAGTCCTCAACTCTTTCTTAAACTATGCTTCTGCTTATGGACTAGACACATCAGCCAAACCCCGGGCATGTGGTAGCACAAGCACACCTGGAGATAACGCCGTAACTCCACGAGCTGCCAGGATGTAGCTGGCTTTTCTAGGGCCAGCAGCTAGAGTGCCAGGCGATCCTATGTACTAAGCCAGTGCCCACTCAATATTCCCAGCTGGATCAGGAGCTGCTACAAGGTGCATGCTTAGGGCCAGGCTGGACACTGCAGAGATGAGTTACAAAGTATTTGGCAATGCAGGGGTGCTGAAGGGGTTAAGCGTTAGCACAGAGTGACATGGAGGCACCTGCCTCTCCTAGGATTCGTCACACAGCCCTTTCCCTTTCTGTGCAGACACCATCAGATTAGGAATTAATTATAAATGTGAATAGAAAAATCACTTTGTTTAAAAAAAAACCCCCGAGCTGTACATTAAAAACAAATTACACTCAGCAGGCAGGTGAACCAGGACCCGCCAGGCAATCGGGAAGGCAGCGTGCAGGCGGTAATTGAAAAAGTGAGGGACGAGCGAGTGGCTTACTCATCAGCAGAATAGCTCCAGCTGCATTTGTGCAATAACAAAGCGAAACAATCAGCACCGATCGGGGCCGGAGTCTGGAGGACAGCAGAACAGATGTGCGGCGTGGCCTTCCAGCCTGCCTTCCTTCAATGGCACTGGCTGCTTTCAGTTCATACTGGGGGGGAGCATATTGAAATCTCAATTATTAGACTCGGATCCCTTTTCCAAAAAGAAAAGGAGTACTTGTGGCACCTTAGAGACTAACAAATTTATTAGAGCATAAGCTTTCGTGAGCTACAGCTCACTTCATTGGATGCATCCGATGAAGTGAGCTGTAGCTCACGAAAGCTTATGCTCTAATAAATATGTTAGTCTCTAAGGTGCCACAAGTACTCCTTTTCTTTTTGCAAATACAGATTAACACGGCTGCTACTCTGATCCCTTTTCCAGGCTCTTTTCATTTCCCCTCTCAGCCTGCCTGGGAGAACCGTTCATAACTGCCCCGCTCCCCCGACCTGCAGGGTCTTTCAGTTGCTTTGAGTCTAAGATGCTGGTTTGCTCTGGGCAGAGGGAACAACTGGAATTCCTTGAGCAGCAAGCTAGGAAAAGCTCTTGTCTGGGAGGGACCTAGATTTGAAATCTGTCTGCCTGGGAATTACTCAAAGTCTTCGCCCCAGCCGAGACCCAAGCGGAACCACGGTGCTGTCTGCAGACCACTGCTGAAGCTGGCCAGGAGACCCCACTGTGTTCTGGGGCAGGATTTCAGATTAACCCAGGAACAGACTATCCCAGAGGAAGCTGAGATAGATCTCACCAAAGCCCAAGTGCATAGCTGTTCTCAGCCAGGTCTATGGACATCACTTGTTCGTCTGGATGCATTCAGGGAGGCCGCTGGCCCCTAGTGTCGTCATTCCAACCTTCTAAGGGCCTCCCGATTTCCTGCGATTTAACACGCATTGTCACTGATTCCTGGCGGGTGACAACCGTGCAGCTAAGCTCTGCCCTGCAGTGCCCCCTCCCCGGGCTTTCCCAGCTGGGAAGCCCTTTATTCAGTCCAGGCTTTCCTTATTTTGACAGGTCATTAACTGCAACAAGAGAGTTGCCAGCTCCCTGCAAGAGGACCATCTCCACCACTGGCTGCTCTTGGGAAGGCCAGTGAGACTCGGCCGCCCAGCTGAGGAAGCCAATCCAATTTTACTCTCTGTACACACCGGTACCGTGTACGTCTAACACAAGGCAAGAGCCTACAACCTTGTGAGAGCCCTCTGGGTGCTGATTTGTTCACTGCCCAGCCTCCGGGCAAGGTGGTCAGAACTTGGGGGGGGCTAAGAAGAGGGGGCTACTCAATGCCAGACAGTTCCCTGCAGCTTCTGAGCTTCCACCACTTCCCTAGCAAAATGATTCCATGGCCTAATGAGCAATAGGAGCGTTTTCCCTCAATCGCTTTCTGTCCATTGCCCTAGCCAGGATCAGGGCCCCTTTGTGCACACGCGCGCACACACACACGCATGCATGCACACACACACGCACTGAGAGCCTTAAAATGAAGACCTTAAAGCTGAATAGACAAGACAGAATTAGGATGTTAATTTTATGGCTGGGGAGCTGAGGCCCAGGGAGGTGTGATGAGTTGGCCAACACCATCTGGAGTTGGAGGCAGAGCTGGGAATCAGATTCAGGCGATTTCAGTAACTGCTGCCTTGCTTACAACGAGTTCCTTCCTCCCGCGCAATCCCAACTGGCCATTCTCTGTCAATTCAAATAAACAGGCAGCAAGCATTCCCCCAAATTCTCCCCCTCTCCCCCAGCGACAATGGGAGGAATTCCAGTATCAGAGCGATCCAAAGCCTAGTGCAAATATTACTCTGAGCAAGACGGGAGGAGTGTTAAAAACAAGACAAACTAAGTACAGCTGGCATAAAATCCATGCAGTACATTGAACTGTAATGATTCTGACAATAAAGCAACCCAATAAATATTATGAAATGAAAACAGCCCTGGGGAGCCCTTGCTATCGATTGCTGAGCTGGCATTCACACTGCAGAGGACGTGCCAGACAGGTTTGCTTTGCTTTTCGTCTTTCCCTTTGAAATGTGGGAGGAAAAGAACTCTGGAATGTGTGTTGCAAATGAAGTTCAATGTGGAGCCCCAGCTGGGAAGGGCATCTGCAGGAAGGAAAGAAAGGAACAGAGGGAGAGGTGGAAGGAGACCTGCTGGTAGAAGAAACATACACGCACGTGCATGTGTTTGTAGGTGAACATGTGTATGGCATGTGTCGCCACACCCAACTCTGCTAATGCACCTCAGTCCTGACCCTGCTATCCCAGGGCTGGGATCCTAACACACAGCTCCGCCAGTGCCCCTCAGTCCTGACCAGCAATCCACTTGTTATTCCAGTCCTGGGGTCACCCCCAAACAACTCTGTCATAGCCCCTCAACCCCACCCTGCAGTCCCCCCACTCCTTATCAGGAAGCAGAAATTCACAGTCATCTCAGACTGGGTGTGCCAACGGGAGTAGTGTGAGACCCACAACACACAGTCAACCTGTGGAACTCCTTGCCAGATGATGTTGTGAAGGCCAAGACTATAACAGGGTTCAAAAAAGAACTAGAAAAGTTCATGGAGGATAGGTCCATCAGTGGCTATTAGCCAGGATGGGCAGGGATGGTGTCCCTAGCCTCTGTGTGCCAGAAGCTGAGAATGGGAGAGAGGGGGTGGATCACCTTATAATTCCCTGTTCTGTTCATTCCCTCTGGGGTCCCTGGCATTGGCCACTGTCGGCAGACAGGATACTGGGCTAGGTTGACCTTTGGTCTGTCCCAGTCTGGACGCTCTTATGTTCTTATGTCCCAGCAAACTCACTGTTGCTTGAGCTTTCTGGTAGGACTGTGGAAATGAAGACTCCTGCAGTAACCTAACGAGCCACCACATCCCCCATTCCCAGTGCCGACTGAGCGGACTTTAGTTGGTTTGTGGTGAGTACAGCCACCCAGTCCTCCATCCCCAGTGACAAAGACCCCTCCAGTCAGCTCTCATGTATGAACTGTGCTGCACCACCGCATGCTTTCAATGAAGGCCCTGCCAGGGAGGTAGGGGTGAGGTGTGATAGTGTGAGAAGCGCTGTTCTGCGGATCAGACGTCAACCAAGGCTTGCTCTGTCTGTCACCATAGTACCTACCCTAGTACCCTCCCCTCCTCATGGGGCCGCAGCATCCATGCTCCAGCCCCAGCCCAGACAGCTACAATTTTACAGCCCCGCAATCCCATGAGCCTGAGTCTGCTGACACGGGCCAGCCAGGGCGGTTTTCTTGCCGTGTAGTGGGTTTAGGTGCTGTTATGTAAATTTTCCTCTTCCTTGTCTTTGTTCCCTCCTTTCTTTTCTTGCCTGTCTGTCTGTGGCAGATGCAACCTGGTGGTAAATGCCTTGGGCAGAAATGAGCCTGGCGCTGTCCCAGCTTATCCTAATCTCTTGTGGCAGTGGAGACCCCGCACAGAGCCCTGCTGGGTTCTAGGGGTGGTTCATGGGAAGGACAAAGGGCCCGTTGGAAGAGTCGGGGAGACCTGAGATCCTGGACACACACGAGCCCCCAGGTTTGCTGGCACAGTCACTGCCTTGCGGCTGTCTGGCCCAGGGCTGGGGGAGGTGTTTGGCCAAGGGAGCTCTGGGAAGTGGGGCGTGCCTTGGAGATGAGGCCATGTTATCACATTCAGATCCGCAATCTGTCCCAGGTGTGAGCCAGGCCAGTGGCGGGCAGGGCTCTCCTCCAGCCTTCTCTCCATTACTTCTCTCCCCAGCCCCCCCTTCACATTTTGCATTCAGCACCAGCCCCGTCCTTCCCACGCTCGGTCTTGTCCTTTTTCTGCCCTGTAAAAATCTCTCCTCTTAATGGCTTGCAGAGAAACCTGTCTTCCCCCGCCTCGCTCGCCCACACCGGGAGAGAAGAGCTTAAAGAGCCTCTTATCCGAGCCATTTCATTGCTCTCTAAATTGATTTCTCCGCTGCAGCGAGCTGATGGAGACGCCAGCTCCACGTGGGCCAAGGCAGATGGCTAGTGACTGCACGAGAGGAGGACTGTGTGAAGACAGGGTCAGGGCAAGCTGGTAGCAGCTGCTGTTCCACCTTCCTGGATGCTGCGGCACAAGGCCTGGTTCACAAGGCAGATATGGACAGTCGGTGCCTTTTCAGTGTCTGGCCTTGAAAACGCACACATTGGCCTACAGTCTGTCTTCATTGCAGAGTTCATTCAGGCTCAAGCCCAGGTGCACATCTTAACTGCCCTCCCGTTCACACATCAGATCCTCTCACTGGTGCTTTCAACCTGGGCCAGCTGGTTCCAGGCTGCTACCCGGGTGCTGCTTGCACCCAAGCTGGTAACGTGGCCTCTTTGCCATGAGGATTCAAGCCTCTCAAGTGCCAATCGTCCTCTAATACCTTACCACAATGCCCTTGCCTGCCCCGAAGCACAACTTCTCCTGCAATCCCCTGGGAAAGAATCTCGGAGAGGGAAAGAGGCAAACTGGAGATAGCTCAGGGGTCTTTTATACCCTTTGCCATGTGCCTGGAAATGTAAAGGGTTTTACAGAAATGTACACCATTACCTGTTTCAAAAGTTCACAGAGCCAGCTTGTGGAAAGTTACTGGCACAAGATGGAGTCCAGGGTCACATGAGCCTATCACATATCCTTACATGGCTTGCTGACTCACAGGGGCAGCCACGGGCCATATCTGTACTAAGGCCTCCACAGGTTGATTTACAGGGTGGGATGAGTTTTTTCTATGGCCCATTGTGAGATGACATGTCTTTAATGGTCCACCAACACCGAGCTGTCTGGATTCAATGTGGATTTTACCCAAGAATACAGCACATATATAAGATATCAGTGCATAGCCAATATTCATAAATTCAAATACAGAAATGACACATGCATATAAACAGGATAATCACATTTAGCAAATCAGAACTTTTCCATTGACACCTTACATGACCTACTTTACACAAGATTTGTTGCAATTGTCTAAGAGTGGTAACATCCTTGATCTAAACAGTCATATTTCAATCATACAACATCACAGGCTGTTATCTGGCTCTAGTCTAGATGATCTAGCCCTTCTGGCCTTGAAATCTATGAATTCTAAAGGCAGAGTGGCTAGTTCCACAGTATTCTTAGCAAATAAATCCCCATCCACATAAAACTGGGGGAAACCAGTGTTAGCAAAATGACCTGTGATCATTTGAAGTTCTAAGACAAGTTTGCAAGTCTTTTTCATATCAGCCCACAGTGGGAATCCCTCACTCTGGTTTTGTTCTCTGGCTCCAACTCTTGCCAGTTTTGCAGAACTTTATCTGTTGTAGACTATATGCAGAAACCAGTCGCCCCAAAATGTGTCATCACCCCTATGGCATGACTGGCTTGTTTACCTCCCCAAACATCCTCCTTTAAGATAAAAAGAAATACATTTCAAAGCAATTGCAACATAAAATCAGATGTTCCAAGACATGTATTTTCTCATCAATTGCACAAAAATGAAGTATAGATTGTAGGGAGGGATGGTCATCTGTTTGAACCATAACTGATTGCAATTTACCAAATCACAACTTCAGAGCTCAGACATTTTTTGTTTGTCTTGTTTTTCCTTTCTGAAATCTCTCCTGCAAAAAGCTTGTCTGGCGAAAACAAAGATGTACTCCTACTTGGACAGAGAGAGGAATGGAATAATTTGATCTGCTGCGGGTGTGTAGTGCATAGCTTTTATTACCACCTTCTGGGCTGTACGACAGGAATGGAGACTGTTCTCCAGATAAACTGGTGTAAGTCAGGTGTATCTCTCCTGAAATCAACAGACACTGTGGATTTTCACCAGTGTCAGGGATAGCAGCCCCAGACAAAGCTCAATGCATTTCGTACGTGTTCAAGAAGCATTCCCACTAGTTAAAGAAATGCCTTTCTTTAGCAGCGGAGATGTATTCAGATCTGTTTAGAAATTATTAATCAAGTGCAATGTATCTAGATAGGCTGAGATACTCAAAAGGAAACTGCCATTCATAGAATCATAGAATACCAGGGTTGGAAGGGATCTGAGGAGGTCATCTAGTCCAATCCCCTGCTCAAAGCAGGACCAATCCCCAATTTTTGCCCCAGATCCCAAATGGCCCCCTCAGGGATTGAGCTCACAACCCTGGGTTTAGCAGGCCAATGATCAAACCACTGAGCTATCCCTCCCCCTCCATAAACAATGAAGTTTCTGTCCCAGTTGGGATTCGAACCTATAATACAGGCTCTGCGCCGCCCCACTGCAGCCGCCATCATGCTTAGATCAATCTGCAATTCAGTCAAATTGCACAATGGGAATATGCAAAGTAGTGCTGGAAGGGACCTCAGGAGGTCACCTAGTTCATCCCTCTCCCATGCTGAGGCAGGATGAAGACCATCCCTGACAACCTGTTCTTAAAACTTCCACTGGTGGGGATTTCATTACCTCCCCGTGTAACCTGTTCCAGAGTGCTGACCTATCCTCAGAGTTTGTCAAGTGGAGTGCCCCAGGGGTCGGTCCTGGGGCCCGTTTTGTTCAATATCTTCATAAATGATCTGGAGGATGGTGTGGATTGCACTCTCAGCAAATTTGCGGATGATACTAAACTGGGAGGAGTGGTAGATACGCTGGAGGGGAGGGATAGGATACAGAAGGACCTAGACAAATTGGAAGATTGGGCCAAAAGAAATCTAATGAGGTTCAATAAGGATAAGTGCAGGGTCCTGCACTTAGGATGGAAGAATCCAATGCACCGCTACAGACTAGGGACCGAATGGCTCGGCAGCAGTTCTGCGGAAAAGGACCTAGGGGTGACAGTGGACGAGAAGCTGGATATGAGTCAGCAGTGTGCCCTTGTTGCCAAGAAGGCCAATGGCATTTTGGGATGTATAAGTAGGGGCATAGCGAGCAGATCGAGGGACGTGATCGTTCCCCTCTATTCGACACTGGTGAGGCCTCATCTGGAGTACTGTGTCCAGTTTTGGGCCCCACACTACAAGAAGGATGTGGATAAATTGGAAAGAGTACAGCGAAGGGCAACAAAAATGATTAGGGGTCTAGAGCACATGACTTATGAGGAGAGGCTGAGGGAGCTGGGATTGTTTAGTCTGCAGAAGAGAAGAATGAGGGGGGATTTGATAGCTGCTTTCAACTACCTGAAAGGGGGTTTCAAAGAGGATGGCTCTAGACTGTTCTCAATGGTAGCAGATGACAGAACGAGGAGTAATGGTCTCAAGTTGCAATGGGGGAGGTTTAGATTGGATATTAGGAAAAACTTTTTCACTAAGAGGGTGGTGAAACACTGGAATGCGTTACCTAGGGAGGTGGTAGAATCTCCTTCCTTAGAGGTTTTTAAGGTCAGGCTTGACAAAGCCCTGGCTAGGATGATTTAACTGGGACTTGGTCCTGCTTTGAGCAGGGGGTTGGACTAGATGACCTTCTGGGGTCCCTTCCAACCCTGATATTCTATGATTCTATGATTCTATGATTAAAAAGGGTTTTTTTAATCTACCATCGTAGAGTTTTATTCTGCCACCCATCATTACAGTAGCTGAGTGCCTGCACATAAAATCAATAGCAAAATCCCTAGTGCACTTCATGGAGTCTCTGGTGCTTCTCCATTGACAGCAGAAAGGCCCTTTTAAAGAGGAAGGCTTTGTTCCTAAAGATGGCCAGACTGCGGATTGGTTTGATCTCTGGAAGACTGTTCCATAGCCGGATCACCTTGACTGTGAAAGCTCTGCCCCCAGCTCTCACGTCCTCTGTCCAGAGCTTTGGGACCTGGACTGTCCCAGAGAAGCACAGCTGTCATGGTGTTTCATCGATCGAAATTCAGTCTTTGATGTAGCTGGGGCTTGATCCATTAACTTCTTTGAAAACGAGGACCGAGGCCTTAAACTGGTGTCGGAAGCTGCTGAGAGCCAGTGGAGGGGCTTGTGCACAGACCCGATGTAGTCACAGAGGCCTGCACCCTGGAGGAAGCAGGCAGCTGAATTCGGCACCAGCTTCAGATGCAGTGAGTTACAGTAACCCAGCCTGGAGGTGACAAATGCAAGGATCACTGGGGCCAGCTCCTGGTTTGGGAGAAAGGGTTGAATTTTCCTAGTAAGCTGGAGGTGTGAAAAGGCGTTTGGGAAACGGCTGCTCCCTGATCATCCAGGCTTAGCGACGACTCAGACAGGATCCCGAAGATTCACACCACTTTGGCAAATGGGGGCTGTGAGCCTTCAATGGAAGGGGAAGCTGGTAACTTGGTTGGCTTTTCAAAGCATTTCTCTTTTCCGACCAGCCTTACTCCAGTCTTGCCTGGGCTCCACTTCAACCAGCTGCTCTTCATCCCAGAGCTAATTTCTTGTAGATGTTCTGACACCTTCGTACTGGTTGCATCAGCAGAGCATTGGATACACAGCTGAGTGTCATCAGCATACTGCTGGCAGCTCAGCCCAGGGCCTCTCATAAGGTCTCCCAGTGGAGAGCGTCAAAATTAGCTGATTTGTGAAATTTTGGCAATTTTTTCAGTTGCCAAAAACTGAATTGTTTCTGGTTTTCTGCTGAAAACCCAAAATATTTGGAAGGAAACTGTTGATAAAAATGAAAAAAAAAATGTTGATTGACATTTTTAGCAGGGAAAAAAGCAAAAAAATCCCCACCAGCTCTAGAAATGTGGATCTGCATTCAAACTGATGATAGGTTGAATTGCTTTTCAAATGTCCATGCAGATAAGATGGGCCCATCTCATGAAATCCAGGTTCTCATCTAATTCCAAATCCAACCTATATACAACTTTGGGGGAGAAGAGGAGGTGTGGGTGTTTTCATTTGAATCTGAGCCCATCTCTAATACTAATGAAACATTTTGAACAGTGATTGATACAATTAGCATCAAAATCATGCTTGTGGTGTTCCTCAAATATGCAAGTCCATTCTCCTGGGGAAAATCAATTCTTGGCTTTCTCAGCTGCTGTATTTGCACCAGTTGGTGAAACAAGACAGAATAAACAGGCCTGGAGTTCATTCTGGCATTGCCAAAAGTGTGCGTAAACTCTGCCCTGTTGTGGGATTAGAACTGGCTAGAAAACAAAATTTCCCTCCAGTGAAAAATTTTGATTCTTTGGGAAATTTTTTTATCACGAATTTAGACAAAGAGTCAAAAACTCAAAATTTTTCAGAGGAGAAAACATTCATAAAGATTCAATTTCAGGAGAATCAAAATGGAATTTTTCAGCTTGCTCCTGGCTACCCAACTCTCCTGGGAGGCAGATGTCTGGAGAATCCTGGATTCAGGTAGCCCAGATTGGTAGGAAAACAGTCTGGCTTTCACTCTGGCCAGCCAGCCTATCTGGCTTAGATTAAAAGTTTGTATGCGGTGTTGTTGTAGCCCTGAATATTAGAGAGACAAGGTGGGGGAGGCAGTATCTTATATTGGACCAACTTCTGTTGGTGAGAGAGTCAAGTTTTTGAGTTTCTTCTCTGAAGAAGAGCTCTGTGTAAGCTCAGAAGCTTTTCTCTCTCACCAACAGAAGTTGGTCCAATAAAAGATATTACTTCACCCACCTTGTCTCATTAAAAGTTTTGACAGAATCAATGTGTTGCCATGGAATGTTTTGAATCTATCAAATCAGCATTTTCTGATAGAAAAGTGTCCCATCAGAAAATTTCCGACTTATCTACATGCAACCTTTTGCTCTTGGGAAGAGCTAAAAGCTTAAAGGGTAATAACATTTTCCGCAAGGTCCAGTTCTGATATTTTCTAGATGAAAAATTTTGGTTTATCGGTTCAAAGCGACTTTTCATTTCAAAATTTAACTTAATTTATATTAAAACAGGTTAAAGAAAAAAAGATTGAAAAAGAAATAAAGTATCAAAATTACCAACATGAAATGTTTGGATTGACCGGCTCCGAAATTTTTTTCAGATTTTGCAAAAATGTTTAGGATTTTGACCTCTTGTCCCAACCTGGGACAGGAAATATTTTTGAAATCTCAAAAAATCTCCTAGGATAGGAAAACCCAGCCCTAGTACGGGGCAGTTTTTTCTTGTTGATTTCTGATTTTTATAAGCCTGATTGTTCTCTCACTCTTCCTACTATTTCACACATTGGAGTAGACAGGTCCTCTCTCTCAGTCTCTCCTTTGTCCCTCAGACTACACGGCCTCTCCTGTCTGGGTTTAGTTTGTGCTTTGTGCCTCTCTGTAAATATAAGAGCCTCAGTTTAGAAGTATACTGGACCCTCGCTAGAAAGCGGGATTTGGGATCCATGCGCGGGACTGCGTTAACGCGGGGACCGCCTTATAGCGGGGATTGCGTTAAAATGAATTGCAATTAAAGTAATTAAATTTGGGATCCATGGCCACGACCGCGTTATATGCAAATTTGCACTATATAGACGTACGTCCTAGTGAGGGTCCGGTGTAGCTACAAATATTTAATAATGGGCTCTTCAATCTAGCAGATAAATGTCTAACATGATCCAATGGCTGGAAGTTGAATCTAGACCAGGGGTTCTCAAACTTCATTGCACTGCGACCCTCTTCTTCAGGACCAAATCCTAAGCAAAAGTCTGATCCCTGCTGCCCCAGGTCGGGGGGGGCGGGGGCGGCAAAGCCGAAGCCCAAGGACTTCAGCCCCAGTAGGGAGCCTGTAACCTGAGCCCTGCCACCCAGGGCTGAAGCCCTTGGGCTTTGGCCCCGTAGTGGAGCTCAGCCTTCAACTTTGGCCTCGGGCGGGAGGTCTTGGCTCTAGCCCAGGGCCCCAGCAAGTCTAAGCCAGCCTCGGTGATCCCATTAAAATGGGATCGTGAACCACTTTGGGGTCCTGACCCACAGTTTGAGAACCACTGACCTAGACAAACTCAGACTTAATTTTTTATCAGTGAGAGCAATTAAACATTAAATCAATTTACCAAGGCTCGGGTGGATTCTGCATCACTGACAATTTTAAAATCAAGATGGGATGTTTTCCTAAAAGCTCTGCTCCAGGAATTGTTAAGGGGCAGGTCCCTGGCCCGTGTTCTGCAGGAGGTCAGACGAAATGATCACAATGGTCCCTTCTGGGCTTGGAATCCATGAATCTCCATCTCAGGGCCATGATCTCAGAGCATATGTGGGAAATTACTCAAATGACAGTCCCACAAATTGCAACATCATGTTAAAAACCAAACCAAGAGTTATTAAGAAGAAAACCAAACTGAAATAAAACAACTGACTTTGCATAGCATCCCTCCTCTGAATATCCTTCAAAGCTCAGTGGAACAGGCTAACATTGGCTTAGTTACAGCAGACAGATTTTCAAAGGTATTTAGTATCTAGAGATGCAGAGAGATACCTCGTGGGATTTTCAGAGGCACCTAGAGCAGGTGATTTCAATGGGAGTTAGGCACTTCAGAAAATTCCATAGGCATCTATCTGCATCTTCAGGGGCCTAAAAACCTTTAAGGATCTGGCCCAAAGTGATTTAGGAGCCAAAGTCCCCTTTTCAAAAATGTCTTAAATGCCCTTAGGAGCCTAAATCTCAGACTTCTCTCAGGTTCCTCAGGGCCAACTTGCCTGCTATGCCTGGCTTCTTATCATCCCCTTGACAGCCCTCCCAAGGAGTGGTTTCAGAGTAGCAGCCGTGTTAGTCTGTATTCGCAAAAAGAAAAGGAGTACTTGTGGCACCTTACAGACTAACAAATTTATTTGAGCATAAGCTTTCGTGAGCTCACTTCATCAGATGCATTCAGTGGAAAATACAGTGGGGAGATTTATATACATAGGGAACATGAAACAATGGTTTGTTACCATACACACTGTAACGAGAGTGATCACTTAAGGTGACCTATTACCAGCAGCAAGGGGTGGGGGAAGGAGGAAAACCTTTTGTGGTGATAATCAAGGTGGGCCATTTCCAGCAGTTGACAAGAATGTCTGAGGAACAGTGGGGGCGGGGGGGGGATAAACTGGGAAAATAGTTTTACTTTGTGTAATGACCCATCCACTCCCAGTCTCTATTCAAGCCTAAGTTAATTATATCCAGTTTGCAAATTAATTCCAATTCAGCAGTCTCTCGTTGGAGTCTGTTTTTGAAGTTTTTTGTTGAAGAATAGCCACTTTTAGGTCTGTAATCGAGTGACCGGAGAGATTGAAGTGTTCTCAGACTGGTTTTTGAATGTTATAATTCTTGACATCTGATTTGTGTCCATTTATTCTTTTACGTAGAGACTGTCCAGTTTGACCAATGTACATGGCAGAGGGGCATTGCTGGCACATGATGGCATATATCACATTGGTAGATGTGCAGGTGAACGAGCCTCTGATAGTGTGGCTGATGTGATTAGGCCCTATGATGGTGTCCCCTGAATAGATATGTGGACACAGTTGGCAACGGGCTTTGTTGCAAGGATAGGTTCCTGGGTTAGTGGTTCTGTTGTGTGGTTTGTGGTTGCTGGTGAGTATTTGCTTCAGGTTGGGGTCTGTAAGCAAGGCCTGGCCTGTCTCCCAAGATCTGTGAGAGTGATGGGTCATCCTTCAGGATAGATTGTAGATCCTTGATGATGCGTTGGAGAGGTTTTAGTTGGGGGCTGAAGGTGATGGCTAGTGGCGTTCTGTTATTTTCTTTGTTGGGCCTGTCCTGTAGTAAGTGACTTCTGGGTACTCTTCTGGCTCTGTCCATCTGTTTCTTCACTTCAGCAGGTGGGTATTGTAGTTGTAGGAATGCATGATAGAGATCTTGTAGGTGTTTGTCTCTGTCTGAGGGGTTGGAGCAAATGCGGTTATATCGTAGAGCTTGGCTGTAGACAATGGATCGTGTGGTGTGGTCTGGATGAAAGCTGGAGGTATGTAGGTAGGAATAGTGTTCAGCAGTTTTCCAGTATAGGGTGGTGTTTATGCGACCATCGCTTATTAGCACTGTGTCTCTTGTGTGGACTGGTCCAGGCTGAGGTTGTTGGTGGGATGGAAATTGTTGAAATCTTGGTGGAATTCCTCAAGGGCTTCTTTTCCATGGGTCCAGATGATGAAGATGTCATCAAAGTAGCGCAAGTAGAGTAGGGGCATTAGGGGACGAGAGCTGAGGAAGTGTTGTTCTAAGTCAGCCATAAAAATGTTGGCATACTGTGGGTCCAGGCGGGTACCCATAGCAGTGCCGCTGATTTGAAGGTATACATTGTCCCCAGCTGTGAAATAGTGTCTCTCTCTTACGTGTGCTCAACTGAAGCCCGCAGTGACACACCTGCTGCAAAAAGCCCTCCTTGTCAGTGCTCTTTAACTGAGACCACAAAGCTGGGCTCCCCTGTCTAATTCACACTCCTTAGAAGTTGGGGCAGCCTGTGTGAAACGCCCCAGTCGACAGCCAGGCCTACAGCTGCCTTCTGCTGCAGCCAAGCTATTGGCCCAAGTGATGAGAGAAAATGGGCAAATCAGGCTGCAGGCACCATCTCTTTGACACTGTCAGTGGAGCAGATGTTTTAGTTCATCCGGGAAGCTTGGCAAGAGTTAACCAATTGCAGCAGAAAGCCATATTTACATGGCAGAGGAATTTCACAAGCAATCATGATTGGTTCATTGTCCTTAACCCGGCCCCTAAGCTGCTATGTCCACCCCTCCCTGTTATAGAATAAACTGCACTTCTCTGATAGCTAAAGTCTGTATAAATGGACAGAACAGGCAGGAGCTGCCTGAAATGCTTAATTATCCATTGCTTTAGGAAAGCGATGGCTGACTTTTCTGCACTGATGGGACTCTGTGTGCAATGCACTTTGCCTATTTGCTCCTGGGTGACATTACTGTTTGCGAGCGTATTAGCATGTGTGTGTCAGAGGGGGAGGCAGGCTTCAGACATTTCCCAGTGCAGCTGTGTATCCTGCAGGTTCAGTTCTCCTCTCGGTGACAAAACTGGAGTATCTCTGTTGAAATCACTCTGGTTTACATGAGTGTAAATGAGATCAGAACCTGGCCCTGTAGGGATATCTGATGACATCTCCCAAAGGCAAGGGATCCCGGGGATGGCAGCGTGCAGGCTAAAAATGAAAGAAGGCAGAGGAATATGTTCAAACCGTTGCAATAAGCCAACAATGGCACCACTGCCCTCTCCAGGGAAGAACAGGAATTGCTCAGCTCTGTGCCACTGGTCCTGCACTGCCACCCTTCAACAGCGATTCTCTTGGAGCTGAAGGGGTGGAAGATGCAGGATCTGTCCCTGCTATTGCTGTGAACAGACAAGTGGGACAGATGAGCGTCATGTCACGAGACGTGCTCAGGTGTGGGCAGGTTAGAACCTGAACGGAATAGAGCAAGGAAGTCAGAGGTGGTTACAGTTTTGTTACAGTATCAGCAGTAACCCCATGGGGTGGAAGGGAAGAGGAGGGATACCAGGGTAGATGGGCCCATGGTTCTGACCTGGGGTGGGTGGGATGATCTTTGCCCATTCTTAGTCCAATCAATGGTATTCTTTGCTCCCCTGCACCCTGCTTCTGCACTCAGCCTGCCCTGCAGCATTGCCTGAGTTCCCATGTGCTTTGCTTCTCCTACTGAGCATGGGTTAGGGAGCAGGTCTGGTGACATTCAGTCATAACTCATAAAAGACCTACCCTCAAGCTGTAGATGAAGGGTGGAGCCATTCAACTCCATGTTGTTCAGAAGACAGTGAACATCTCTCCCTGGCCAGCTGATGGAAGCCAAGAGCATTCATGGGCTTGCAGCTTTGGAAGCCCCCTGAGTTCCCCCATCTCTCCAGCGCGCTCAAGAACCTGCATCTGGGATACTGCACTCATATGTGGGCACCTAAGCACCAGAAAGATATTGAGCACTTGGAAGCAGTTCAGGGAACAGCAGCAAACAGTGATTAAGGGGGCTGGAGAGATGGATTGAGAGGGGAGAGTAAATCAGCTAAATTGTTTGGTGAAGCTATAACTTGAATGGAGCAGCAAGGTCGTAAATAACAGCCTGCTAGCTCCTGTAGGATGTAAGCACCGGGGCAGGAGAACTCAGCTGAGCGGTTGAACTGGAAGCAATGGGAAAAAATTCAGCAAGGGAAAAGGTAGGCTGAATACTGGGAAAAAGTTCCTGGCAATGAGATGGAATTGCCGCTCAGGGAGGGGGTGGGAACCCCATCTCCTGGGACATTTGAAACCAGATGGGACCAAACCCTGGAGCATAGACCACAGGGAACAGTCCTGCCCTGGATGAGAGAGAGGGACTAAATGGGAGTTCACAGGGTTTAACCAGTACGACTGGAATAGAGATGTCTTGGCTACAGACTTGCTCTGTTAGGAGCGACCTTGACGCTAGCAGCAGCAGCTCTGTCTCTTCCCCATCAGGAAGCCCAACTAGCCCATGGCACGATGGCAGACTCTTGAGTCAGTGAGGAGAAATGGATGGACACGGTGGAGTATGAACCAATTGCAGCTTGTCTGGCCTTCGGCCATCACCTCGGTGGGGTGAGTGAGCACTGAGCCCCCCCCCCACCATGGTAATGATGGGGAATCTGAGACATTTGAGTTCCTTGCTGAAGGTCTAGATGAGTTCAGACAGAGCTGGGACTGGAATCCAGCTGTCCTGACACCCCAAGCTGGGTCCTGAACACAAACCAGCCTTCTTCCCATTTAGCAGCCAGAGCAACAGCACTTGGACCTTGCCTGTCCGAAATAAACCCCCTTTCCTGCCATTGTGTCGAACTCTGAGGACCTGAAATGGGGGTGGGCCAGCCTGGGCAGAGATCCTGTCCTATCCATTGCCACAGTTGAGATGCAAGCTGGTACCAGCAGGACCTGTAGGCAGCATCCCATCAGATGAGCTGAAAAGGAACCTCTCCTCGACTGGGATGGTAGGAACCATGCCAAGCTCATTTCAGCTGAGCTCAACAGTGCCTGAGAGCAGCCACTGGCCTGTGTCTCTGCCCCCTGGGGCGCACCGCCCAGGGCAGGTGAAGGGTCCAGGGGTCCCCGCAGTGGCCTTGGGCTCCCTGGGTGGCTCTTACCATGGTCCCGCTCCAGCTTCCAGTCTGGCCATGTGGCTGGGCCTCAGGGAGGAGAGGGGGAGCAGAACCCCATGACGAGGAGGGGCTAAGGCCCACCTCAGGCACTTTTAAAAGTGGCGGGACCATGGCCCCCCTGGCTCTCCTGCTTCTGGCAGCCCTGGGCCCCCAGGATGTGCGGGGCCCAAAAGTTCTTTGTGCTCAGGAACCCAATAAATCTTAATTTGCCTCTGACTGTGGGTTAGAGCAGCAGCTGGTCCCTGAGGTCTCCATCACACTACAAATGCGACAGACAGGCAGAGACCGGTGGAGAGATCCTTTGTCAACAGTTGAGCAGCAGAGAGGGGCTTGATGACAACGCTTGGGTTTGGAATGGATCCAAACTTCCCCAGGTCTCAGTCCAGTTCCCTATGAAGCAAACGTCCACATTACTGAACCTACCACTGCAAATCAGACCTAATGAGCCTTCCTCCGCTGCGACGCCAAAGACTAAGGGGTCCCCAGAGCCTGGGGGGTGCTTTATAGGCACTAATCGCTGCGTGAATGCCCACGTCAGTACCAGCTTGCCATCTGTGACTGTAGCCAGCCACGGTGGCGTACATACAGCCACGCCCCTGCGTGCGTCTGCAACCCAGATCCCTTCCACCCCCTCTGCTGGTGGCTGAGTCGCAAACAGACAGCCTCAGCTAACGGAAGTGGGTCTTTTAGCTCAGGCCAGAGAAGCTTGTGTTGCAATCCCGAGGCCCCCAGGTGCTAACAATCTCTCCCACCCCCCAGGGGTACAGCAGTGCAAGGGGTGGCCCATACAGGGAGCTGAGCGGGTACCAGCTTCCCCGGCTAGGGGAGTGTACAATCCATCCCCACTGGCCACACAGCATAGACCCGCTGCTGGGCTCATCAAACAAACGTTGTCACAGCGTGTGCGGCACCTGGGCTATCTTGAGCCTCGTGCCCTGTTGTCACAGACATCAGCGGGGACGTCTGAGCCTGGCTGAGGGTCCCCAGTGGTGCATCGTCCTTGCCCACACCTCCCTTCATGTACGAGGGGCAGTAGGGGAGGCTGCGCGCTACACTTATCCAGAGCCAAGCTGGTCCCTGCCGCTCAGAGACGCAGGAACACACGGCAGCTGTCCCTCAGCTGCAGCCGTCACGGCCGGGGATAATCAGCCCCTGTCTCAGGTGCCCCCACATCTGGCTCTCCTGCTCTCACACGCGCAACCTGTTATTCGCAGGGACGAAATCAGCCGCTGGTGGTTAGGCAGCTGTGAATCAACAAGCTAATCACCACCATGGAGCTCTTTGCTTCAGATCCTCCCGGAGAACGAAAAGGGGAGGGGGAGCGTGCATGAGGGGGTGCCCGGATTTGGGGTGGGGGGAAAAGAGAACTGAGCGCGTTTCTGCAGGCTGCACCGGGCTAGCTTTGAATCTGCAACTTGACAGGCCTCTCGTGCCAACCCGCTTGCCGGTGTTAACAAGGCTCTGCTGACAGGACGGTGAGGCCACACGCTCTGGCTAGGCCCCATTTCTGATTAACACGGCTGGGTCTCGGAGGTGCCTTTTCAAAACGCAAAAGTGGGACACGTGCTGGAGCCCCACCCCCTTCTGTGGCCCCACCCTGACTCCTCCTCTTCTCCCCAAGGCCCCGCCCCCTGCTCATCCTCTTCTCCCTGAGGCCCCGCCCCCTAGCCACGCCAGAAGCCAGAGCCGGGCCATGGTAAGAGCCGCCCAGGGAGCCCAGGCTGCAGTGAGAAGCCCTGGACCCTCCACCTGCCCTGGGTGGGGGGCTGGAGTGACCAAGAGCATCCCCTGGATCGTGTTCCCACACCCCAGGGGCATGCCATCCAGGGCAGGTGGAGGGTCCGGGACTCTGGGGCTCCCCACAGAGGCTCGGGCTCCCTGGGTGGCTCTTACTACTGCCTGGCTCCGCTTTCCAGCCTGGCCAGGGGTGGGGCCTCAGGGGGAAGAAGAGGAGCGGGGGGGGCTAAGGCCCACCTCAGCTCCCCCCCTCCCCCACCTGAAAGAGGCTGGCACCTAGGGTTGCCAATTTTGGCTGGACGTATTCCTGGAGGTCTCATCACATGACATAATCTTTAATTCCTGGGGACTCCAGGTTGGCAACCCTATTGACACTGCCCCTGAGCCTCGGGAAGGCGCAGAGCAGTGCCACAGGGAATCTGGGACAAATGCTGTCCCAGAGTCATTCATCCCAGGACCGGGACTTGAACTCTGCATTTCGGGACTGTCCCACCCAATTCAGGATGGGTGGTCACCCTACTCAGAGGTGTACTTTTGAGCACCAGGTCTTCCCCCACGGCCCAAGGTCTCCCCCGTGGCACTTTTCACTTGTAGCCAAAATTTTTACAGGAGGGAAAGTGACTGTTTAATTTGCATGGTGAGGATTGCATTGAAGTCCAACAAGTGACCCTCATCTCAAACAGGCTAGTGATACGTACTTTCACAGCGTTTTCATTTTGTGCATTTATCACGGAATTGCAGGTTTCTTTCAGTAATCATTCCCCAACCTTGGTGTTTATCACACTGAGCCAGCTAAATAAATCAGAGCATCAGAAAGCAAAGCCAAAATCTCTGGGTCAAAATGACAAAGTCACCAGCGTATCCCAGGTATTCATCATTTATCCAGGTTTCAGAGTAGCAGCCTTGTTAGTCTGTATTCGCAAAAAAGAAAAGGAGTACTTGTGGCACTTTAGATACTAACAAATTTATTAGAGCATAAGCTTTCGTGAGCTACAGCTCACTTCATCGGATGCATCTTATGAAGTGAGCTGTAGCTCACGAAAGCTTATGCTCAAATAAATTTGTTATCATTTATCCAGGTTTCCAAAAAAGCCTTTTACAAGATCCTGCACAAAAGGCTGCTAAAGAGACAAAGTAGTCATGGGGAGAGATGCAAAGTATCGTCATTGGTCAAAACTGGCTAGGAGGCAGAGCGCAAAGACTGGGATTAAATGGGATATTTTCATCATGGCAAAAAATTAGCAGCCAGGCCTTGAGGTTTCTTATTAGGTCCTGTTATCTACTATGTTCTAGCAACGATATCGAAAGGGGCCAGAGCAGGGAAGTAGCAAAATTTGCAGATGACACACAATTATGTAGGTTAGTCAAGTCCAGTGAGGACTGTGAGGAACTTAAGCGAGATCTAAACAAGCTAAGGTGAATGGGCAGCCTGGCCAATGAAATTCAGTGTTGATAAATTCAGAATAATGCACATTGGAGTGGAAAACTCCTCGACACCCAAAGGGTTCCAACCAAACCAGTCAGCACAAGAAAGGGACCTACATTGTAGACAGAGCAGTGAAAATCTCTGCTTAATGTGCTGCTACGGTCTGGAAAGCAAACAAGTTGTTAGGATGCGTTAGGAACGGGATAGAGAATAATGCCAAAAATATTCTAATGCCTCTTCTATAACTCAGTGGTGTGGCCTCATCGGGATATTGATGCTGGTACCACGCACCCCATCTCAAAAAGGAAATTGCGGAACTCAGGGGGACTCAGAGAAGAGTGGGGAGAATGATCAAGGGCTGGAAAAAACTTTCCTATGAAGAGAGACTGAAAAGGTTGGGAATGTCACCTTGCAGAAAAGAAGAAGGGTGGACTTGATGACGTGTATAACATAGGAAATGGTCTGGAGGCAGGAGATCAGGAATTCCTGTTCTAGGTGTCTCAGAACACAAGGAGACACTCAACGAAAATAAAAAGGCAGAAAATTCACAACAGAGACAAGGGAATACTTTTTCACACCAAGTGGATTTAGACTGTGGAACTCACTGGCACAGGAAATAATTGAGGCCATGAGAGATGGGACATTTATATGGAAAACAAGACTATCCCAGGCTTAATAGTTAATGCTGATTTTGAAAGGGATATAAAACCTCCTGCTTCAGCGCTTAAGCCAGTTTCTAACTATTGGAGACAAGGATGAGACGTATGTGATGCCCAGATTGTCCCACACCTGCTACTGCAGGGTCCTTACATCTGCCTCTGAAACATCTCATGCTGATCACTGTCAGGGACAGGGTACTGGACCAGATGGATCTCAGGTCTGATCCATCCTATTTTCTAGCATCCAGGATCTGCACTGTACATTCTGAAACAACCCTACAGCCATTGGCACGTGACCTTCACTGTTTGTTTTTTTTATTTATATTGAGTCCAGTTGCAGCTTAAATTGTTTATCTGTCCATTTCTCTCACTCTCCTTGAAGATACCCAGTCACATTGGGTCTGATTTTTGGAGGTGCTGAACCTCCACAGCCACAGCTGAAGTCCATGGGACCTGCTGGGGCTAAGCACCTCTGGACAGCTGCTCCTCTATCACCTTTGTCCTGTTACCTGATTGACAGCATCATGGTCTCTGTGGGGACAGAGTTCAGACTTTCCTGCTCCAAAAACCACAGGCCCTCACTCCTTGATCTGGAGAACCACCCTTGACTATTAGCAGTACGGGGCTTATGACACACAGGTGAGCAGTTCTGGTCCACCCAGCAGAGGACAGTGGTGTGCCTGAGCCAGTTTAATACCGTACTACAGTTTATAGCCTCCCCTGCTGGTAGGAAGAAATCACAGAGATTGGCTGTGTTTGCTGGGTGGCTGGATGCCTTCTGAGCTTCAGCTGGGCCAGGCAACTCCTCAGTTACTGCCACACGCGAAGTGACCCGGCCGCGCTCTCTGGCTTCCTGAGAAGTGCCCAGGCAATGGAACGCTCTGCCCCATGCGATGGAATTGAGGGAGACCCACAGCTAACACTAGGCAGCCATTGGTCAGGTATGGTCACAGCACAGGGGGATGGACTGGATGGTCCCACCCTAATGAGCTCCTGGACCTAATTCAGATCAGGCAAAGCCAACAGAGTTGCATCCATTTATACCACTTCTAAAGGCAGCACTGGGCCCCTTGACCAGGTGCTAGTTAATGGGTTTAGGGAAGATGATAGGCTAATGTCAGGTCCAGGATTTCTTTCCTCTTCCTGCACCTCTGCTGTGGGACCGGCCAGAGTTTAGTCTCTTCGGGACCTTGATGTGTCTATATTTCATACTGAGTTCAATCTCTGATAGAAGGAGAGGGCCACAAAATCTCCTACATAAAGCATTGACTAAATCTCTCTCTCTGAACACATAACGGTTTGCTTCAGCCCTTGATGCTACTGCAAATACTGTTACTAATCACTCTGCTAAAGACAGCACTTTTGGGGGGGCGGGTGTCTCCAAATTTTAATACTTGTTACTATCACAAGCTCACTTGCAAAATATAATCCTGCACGTGCAAACGTATATTGTGTCTATTCGGGCTCTTTTTTGGGAGGACTTACCCTGCTCAGTCTCTGCAAAACCGAGTTCAAACCCTGCAAGGCACTCCAGCATCTTAAAGCTGGGGGAGTCCCAGTGTCTCCTGCAAACTCCCTTTGAGTGTCTGCAGTTTGCACAGCCTGCAGCAGTTCTACTCCGCTCCTTCCCCAGCGGGAAGCAGGAGGCTGCAATCTGAATCGAACAAACTGGCAAATCTCTGGATCTCAATCCGCACAGTGTAGCCATCTTGTCCTTGTGCTGCTCCACTGAGTTCTCCATTCCAGCCTGGCTCTGTTCTCACTCCCCCTATTTGTAAACTCCTCTCACTCCTCTTGCATTCACATTGGTTCCACTCTGAGAGTGACTCTGGATGTGTCGGGCCAGGCTGCTTGCCCACAGTGGATATCACCCAAGCAGCTTCACGCAGCTAATGAGAACACCCAGTGAGGGCCACACCCCATTTCTGGTTTATAGGGTTGCCAGGCATCTGGTTTTCGACTGGAACGCCTGGTCAAAATGGGACCCTGGCGGCTGTGGTCAGAGCCGCCAACCAGGGTCATGAAAAGTCCGGTGGGCAGCACAGTGGGGGCCCAGGGCTAAGGCAGGCTCTCTGCCTGCCCTAGCTCCGCGCGGCTCCCGGAAGTGGCCACCAGATTCCTGCAGCCCCTAGACTCGTGGCCAGCCAGGGAGGCTCCGCGCGCTGCCTCTACCCTGAGTGCCGGCTCTGCAGCTCCCATTGGCCGGGAACTGCGACCAATGAAAGCTGTGGGGATGGCGCCTGCGGGTGCAAGGGCAGCGCACGGAGCCTCCCTGGCTGTCCATGCACCTAGGGGCTGCAGGGACCTGTCGGCTGCTTCTGGGAGCCACGTAAGTACCCCTGGGACCCTGCACCCCAAACCTTCTGCCGCACCCAACCACCTGCCCTAGCCTGGAGTTCTCTCCAACACCTACACTCCCTCCAGGAGCCCGCACCCGCCAATACCCTGCCCCAGCCCCCTCCTGCATCCCAAACCCCTCATCTCCGGCCCCACCCCAGAGCTCCCACCCCCAGCCGGAGCCCTCACCCCCGCACCCCAACCCCCAGACCCAGTCTGGAGCCTCTTCCTTCACCCCAAACCTCTCATCCCCGGCCCCATCCCAGAGTCCACACCCCCAGCCGGAGCCCGCACCCCCTCCCGCACTCCGAATCCCTCAGCCCCAGCCACCCTCCAGAGCCTGCACCCCCAGAATCAGTCCTCACCACCCCCACACCTCAACCCCCTGCCCCAGCCCAGAGCACTTTGATTTAGTTGGGGTTGGTCCTGCTTTGAGCAGGGAGTTGGACTAGCTGACCTCCTGAGGTCTCTTCCAACCCTCATCTTCTATGATTCTATGAACCCCTCCTGGCCCCACCTGGAGCCTTCACTCCTGGCCCAGAGCCCATACCCACCCATCCCGCACCTCAACCCCTGCCCCAGCCCAGAGCCCTCTCCCACATCCCAAACCCCTCATCCCTGGCCCCACCCCAGAGCCCGCACCCCCAGCCGGAGCCGTCACCCCCTCCAACCCCAACCCCAACACCCTACCCCAGCCAGGTGAAAGTGAGTGAGTGTGGGGGACAGCGAGTGACGGGGGGGGGTGGAGCGAGCAGGAGCAAGGCCTCAGAGTAGAGGCAGGGGTGGGGCCTCGGGGAAGGGGTATTTGGTTTTGTGTGATTAGAAAGTTGGCAACCCTACTGGTTTATTCTAGCCCCACCAACATAGTAACCCTGCCTGGCTCTGGCAAGTCTGCAGGCAGAGTCCCCGAAACAAAAACCCAAAAACTACGTACCTTCCCCACTGTTCCTTCCCTTACGTACTAGATACCGCAATGCAAGCCTGGGGATTACACTAGCTCATTGTAGGATAGATTCTGTGGTGTGCATGGCTCTTTCTTTCAGCCCTAAATTGTGCTGTGGCATTGCTGTGGGCTGTTAAACAGTGGCATTGTTCCACCCCAGAGGTGGCTGCAGTTGAGTCACAGGTTACGTGTTTACCTTTCTAAAGCCCTTTGGAATCTTTCCAGCTGGTAGGCCCTACATAAAGGTGAGACATTCTCATCTAGGAAGTTGTTATGAGCACAGGAAGGAATGCTGGCTAGTGGTCAGGGAAAAACAGAGCCAAGACTCCTGGGTTCCATTCCCAGCTCTACTGCTGACTCGCTGGGTGGCCTTTGGCAAGTCACTGCACCTCTCCGTGTCTCAGTTTCCCCCTCTGAGAATCTGAGACACTGGCGTTATCTCATAGGGGGGTTGGGAAGCTGGATTAACTGATGTTTGAAATGACTGGAGTGAAGGGGCTCCGGAAACGCCAGTTGCGTTTAGCAACTCCTTGGACCCCTCAGACACCTGTTCATAACAGCCAGGATCATCTTGCTAGCTCAGCAGTTCCTACTGGGGACAAGTCACTAGACTCTGCTAGTCACACCTGTAGACCCACTGCGCTCACAGCAGGGACTGGAAGCTGTTACCAACTGACGGCTAGTTGGTGACCTAGAGGAAATGAGTTGCTGGGTTCTTAGTCTAGATCCTAATAGGCAAGTGTCAGCATCTTGAAAACCGTCCCTGCTGGCACTCAGTGACCTCTGTGCTGGCCATCCCTGCGGGCGAGCCGGTACAGAAACCCTCTCCTCGACACCCCAGTTGTTGGTGCCTGGAGCTCCAGTGGTGACAAGGGGATCGGAGCTCAGGGGCGAGCCCTGTCAGGAAGTCCGTGCCATTGAATCCTGCCCATGTGGATCTAGTTCTATGCTATTCCCAAGGCCTGTGCCCTTGGGGGTAGTCAGGCTACCTGGCCCCGTTGTGCAGCTAAGACACATGCACAGAAGGAAAGGGGAGAACCTCAGAGGACAGCCCATCTCAGGGAGACAGCACAGAGCCATGGGACCTGGTTCTTCCCTGCCCTGGTCCTTGGGAAGATACTTACACTGGTGCCAAGTGGCAGCGATGAATTGGGCTCATGGGGTCTCAGGTTCTGCTAAACCTCCTATGGGATCCAAAGTTTGCTGACCTCTGAGTAGCTCTGAATCTGACCGGCACATGCCTAGGATAGGAGCTGAACGACATTGGTGCAACCCCCAGCTCTATCAAAAGCCCTGGGCAAACTACTTATCCCCAGCTCCCCAAAGCTAGGCACCTAAATACCTTTGTGTCACTCTGTGCCTCAGTTTCCCCATCTGTACCATGGGGATAATAGCTCTTGCCCTGCCTCACAAAGGTATTGGGTATTGAGAGGATCAATGCATTAGAGGTCGTCAGGTGCTCAGATATTACAGTAACGTGATCCTCACCTAGAGAGACCCCTGGGTTAGGAAGAAAGGAGCCACCCTAAAGTGTGTGACTGGAACAACTAGTGTCATGTATTAGCAGTATAGAGTCTATGACACACAGTCAATAGAATGCATTGGTTGCTTCCTTTGTATTCTCTCCCCCCTGCAGGTTTCAGGTGTCTTAGTTTCCTCCATTCCTAATTATTTCTCAGCTCCAGCAATCAGCCTTTTGTCGGAGTTTGCTATTTCTCGACACATCTTCCATAGCCAGCTCCATCTTCCCCATGAGCCCTGAGCCTCCCACAATGCCTAGAAACGAAGAAGAAATAGCAGGAGCAGATCAAAAAGCCCTGGCCAGCCCTCTGCCCTGAGGCGTTACATTGCCCTTAACCTCTCCATCGCGGTGCTGAAGCCTGCACAATTCCCCGAGTTCCCTGCCCAGGCGGTGCCATCTGCCACCCCTTGGGTTTCAGACCCGAGTCTTAGGCCGCTTTAAAACCTCAGCTAAAGATGTTACTTCTTGATGGGTTTTTCTAGCTACAGCTTTTACTTTGCTCTGTTTTGGTTGTGTAATTGCCTCTCTGGGTCAGGGAAGCAGGCCAGCTCTAGGACACTGGAAGCCAATCAAATCACCAAGGGATCAATAATAGAGTCTCCTCCCAGCCTCTGAACGGGCTTAGCGAAGGAAGCTCTTTGTATTCAGCACTTCACGGGAGTAGCTGTCAATCAGCTCCCCCACAACCCAAAACGCTCAGGTGCCTGGCGCTTGACAAGGCTCAGACGTGAGCGTCTGAAGTGCTCAGTGCTAGGATGAGACACTTTCTCTTCAGAGGGCCACGCTGTCCTGCTGCCGCTTCTTTCTTAAAGGGGTTTGGGAAGAAGGCCAGAGCTGAAGCATTATATGGCAGGGAACAGCATGTTTTAGAGAGGAGTTTTGCTGTCAGACATGAAACAAGACATGAAACATCCCCATGTAGCCTTTGAATTTTTCTGCTTTTGCCTTGTCATGGGCATATCAACCAGGGCCTCAAGGAGCTAGTTTTAGATAAGCCCTGTTGCTATAGTTGGCCCTCCATAACCTCTCTCTCACACACACACTGTGACAATACACACTACCCCGTGCCATGCAAAAACAGTCTGGCACTCACGTACACACGCACCATCACACACATGCCTCCTGAGATTGTACATTGTTCACACACCCACACAGACCATCTCCAAACGCATAATCTCGCATAAATGGGAATCTGAAGCAGAAGTGGAGAGGCTATTTTACCTCTGTATCTGGCACTGGTGCAACCGCTGCTGGAATCCTGAGTCCGGTTCTGTCCCCGATTCAAGAAGGCTGTTGAGAAATTGGAGAAGGTTGAGAGAAGTGCCATGAGAATGATGAAAGGATTAGAAAACATGGCCTACGGTGATAGACTCAAGGAGCTCAGTCCATTCAGCTTAAAAAAGAAAAGGTTAAGGCGTGACTTGATTACAGAGTATAAGTACCGATGTGGGGAACAAATATTTAATTATGGGCTCTTCCGTCTAGCAGACAAAGGTCTAACACGAGCCAATGGCTGGAAGTTGAAGCTAGACAAATTCAGAACGGAAATAAGGTGTACATTTTTATGTGAGAGTAATTAGCCACTGGAACAATTTACCAAGGTTTGTGGTGGATTCTCCATTATTGGCAATTTTAAAATCAAGGTTGGACGTTTTCCTAAAAAGTCTGCTCCAGGCATTATCTGGGGGGAGTTCTGTGGGGTATGTTCTACAGGAGGTCAGACGAGATAATCACAGTGGTCCCTTCGGACCTTGGAATCTGTGAATCTCTCAAATACACATGCCTTTAAACAAACATGCTCTCACAACCCTGCAAACAGTAATACACAAAAGCACACTGTTTCACACACAACATAGTACACACACAGTCTCACACATACACACTGTCTTGCACCCAGCTGCTGTTACACACACAGTCATATGCATACAACCAATCCATCTTTGCCTCTTAAACACACAGACGCACGCATGCACACACTCATACTCACACAAATACTGTCTCTCGTACATTGTCTTACATTCCCCCATAGCCTCTCTCTCTCTCTCTCTCACACACACAATTACACAAACCGTGGTACACAGATTATCTTGCACACACAATTATTTTTCAGCTGCTTGGTTTGTCAGTTTCCCCATTTGATAAGCCCAGCTCCAAAGGCGTTGTATACCTGGTGTGTGGAAACACTGCTCTGATGGTTATTAGCAAAGAGAGAAAAGATCAATCAGAGGCACTAGCTGCCCGCATTTCCTGTGCAAACAGAAGGCCAAAGGAGCCTGGAGTATGTAGGCGCCACACAAAGACTCAGCTTCATGCAGCCTGCGGTGCCGGTTTCATGCTTGAAACAAGAATTGCATCCGATGAAGTGAGCTGTAGCTCACGAAAGCTTATGCTCTAATAAATTTGTTAGTCTCTAAGGTGCCACAAGTACTCCTTTTCTTTTTGCGAATACAGACTAACACGGCTGCTACTCTGAAACCTGCCTCAATACAGAGTCTGAATGTGTCTCGTATATGCTGCATGCATGTAGCTGTCCAGGGCTTGGCTGGGAATAAACGGGGAGGCAAAGGTAAAGCCGCCTGCGGTTTATTTGCTGACGGATCAACAACTGGCGATAACAGATGTGGCGTAATGAGAATGTGCATGTCGCTGCAGGGATAGGCCCAGATTCTGAGCTCAGTGGGGCAAAACTGGAGGCACTCCTTTAGCTTCAGCGCAGTTAGGGCTAGATTCTGATCTCAGGAGAGTGGTGTCAAATCGAAATAATGCCATTGGCTCCAGTAGGGTGACTCCGGATTTATGCTGGTGGAACTGAGAACAGAATCTGTCCCATTGAAGCCCCGACCACAACGGGGTCCCACTGCGCTGGGTGCATAAGAGATGGTCCCTGCCCTGAGGAGCTTACTTGCTCTATTCGGGGCACATGCTGAGCCCAGCTCCCATGGCCTTTGGAGGATTATACCCAGAGGGACGAGTTTCTTTTCTCCCTGATGTTGTGAGGGAAAGAGTGCTGAATTTGCTGCTCATGACAGGGAAGGCTCAGCCGCGTTGGGTTGAACCTGGCATGCTGCAGGGCGGAGCTGGCCAATCCTGACCAGCAGCAGCACCCTTCCGATTTTGGACTTTGGCACTGCACACTGTGCTGCAGCCACTCCCCTTTTGCTATACCAGCCCCCAATTCCCACCCCCCCCAGCTCTGCCAATGCCCCTCCAGCCTGCCCCATAGCCATCCCTGCTCTTCCAGTCATGGGCACCCACTACAGCTCCACCAGTGCCCTAGCATTTCCGGCCAGAAGGCACCATTGGATCATCTAGTCTGACCGCGTGTATAAGACAGCCACGGCCACGCCAAGCCCAACAACCAGACTGCCCCATCAGTTCCTAGCCCTGGCATCATGCTTCCTAGTCCTGGGGCCCCCACCCTGCCCCTGCCCCAGCTGTCCTGCTTAGGGTGACCAGACAGGAAGTGAGAAAAATCGGGACGGGCTGAGGGGGCGGGTAACCAGAGCCTATATAAGAAAAAGATCCAAAAATCGGGACTGTCCCTATAAAATCGGGACATCTGGTCGCCCTACTCCTAATGCCTCTCAGTCCCAATGTGCAGCCTCCCTCCTATTCCAATCTGGGCTCCTCCTGCGCAGAGACTACCCGTTTTTTACACAGTTGGTGACTGCTGAGAAGAGTGGTTTGCCTGGCAGGGGCAGAGTGATTGGTGTCTTAAGAGCACTCTAATTGTAGGTGCCGTGGGAGCTTTGTTCTTGTTTTCTCTCACTGCCAATGCCATTATTTATCCTGCAGCTTCTTTGAAACACTGATGCCCTTGGATCCATTTCCAGGTTTCTAGGCAGATGGCTCTCCAGGAGCTCCTTCTGTCTATACTACACTTCCTTCCATTTGCTGTTTGCCAGGTGGCTGTCAAAAGACATCCATTTACAAGAAAGAATTGCTATAAGGAAAAATGAAAGGGGAATGTGGCCATTCCCTGCCCAGCCAGTCCTATAGAAACCAAGTTTTATCTTCGCAGGCAGGGCTGTTCTCGACAATCCGTTATTATTACGGTGCCACCTAAAGGCCCCAAGCAATATCAGGGCTGCACAGACAAATGGTGAGAGACAGTACCTGCCCTCGAGAGCTCAGTGGGCTGGACTTTTTTGAAATCCTGGCCCCAAATGTGGGTATGTTGAGCTTGTTTTGAAAATGACAGGTTTCAGAGTAGCAGCCGTGTTAGTCTGTATTCGCAAAAAGAAAAGGAGTACTTGTGGCACCTTAGAGATTAACAAATTTATTTGAGCATAAGCTTTCGTGAGCTACAGCTCACTTCATCGGAATGCATTTTTTGTTTTGAAAATGTAGTCTTCAGTAGGGGAGGGGAAACTGAGGCACAGAGTAGGTAAGCAACGTCCTGAAGCCCACACTGCAGGTCTGGGATAGAGCAGGGAACTGAACCCTACACTCTAATTTCCCAAGCTGTTGCCCTAGGCACCGGGCCATGCTGCGTTTGCCCAAAGTGAGCTTTAAATAACCCAAATGATGGAGCTTCCAGCTGTTAATTCAGGTTATGTCTGCACTACGAGCAAGGGGCTTGCTTCCCAGGTCGTGTACACGTGCTCGCGCTAGTGCAAGTGTAAAGAGCAGCAGAGCTGCTGTAGCACGCAGGGGAGCCCAGGTTAGCTGTGCTGAGTACATACCCCCGGGTTTCAGGGGTATTTGTTCTGGGCCCGGCTCAGGCATGGCACCGCACTACTGCAGCTACACGGCTATTGACAGGCGCTAGCTCTCTGCAAGCATGTGTATGGAAGCTGGGGAATCACACCCCTAGCTCATAGTGTAGACGTAGTCCCCGTGTAACCAACTGCCTGTGGACCATGGGCATGAGGGTGCAATGTCACCCCCTGGTGGGCTGGATTCACAGACAAATTAAGGGATCTGCTGCGGGGGGCCAGGTATTACAGGGGCTCTTGGACCACTCGACCGGGAAAGGCCTGTGTTTATGGACCTAAGTCCCACGCCCTCGCCTGTGCATCAAGGTGTCATGAATGATTATTTGTATTGCAGTAGCATCAAGGAGTCATGGACCATGGCCCCCATTGTGTGAGCTGCTGTACCAGCCCAGAACAAAAAGACAGTGCCCTGAGCAGAAGACAAGAGACAACAGATGGCTATAGGCAGATGGGGGGCATATGAATGCAGTGAGACCCATCCCGAGGATTTAGTGGCCCTGCACTTTCCTGCTGGCATTGTTTACTCAGAGGTTTGGCTCTTATTCTGAGAGCAGAGAACTCAGCTGTTTGCTTTTCTAAGCCTGGCCCCAAGCAATTTGCCCCAGGTCACAGCAGAGATGGAGAATGCAGCTCCATCCCCTGCAGCACCCCAGGGGAGTGCCTTCGCCACAAGACCTGCTGTCCTTTTCCAGCGGCAGCCGGCTGGGCTGCCCTTTGGAAAACGCAGCCTTAAATACACAGCTCATTCCCCGAGTGCAGCAGTGATTATAGGTGGTGTGTACCTTGCAAAGAGCATGCCAGATGTCTCTTTCCATGGTTTTGTGCTTCTGTAAAACAGGTGTTCTCCGGCGGTTGCAAGAGATTTAGAGCGGCTTATTTCGGTTCTTAGACGCCATGTTGCTGGCTGAGCTCTGTTGTGGTTAAGGCTTTGTTTTCTGGAGGGGGCAGAGAAAAGACCAGAACCAGGACTCCTGGGTTCCCAGCTCTGGGGAACAGGGTGGTGTCATGATCAGGGCAGGGGCATTGGTAACCAGGACACCTGGGTTTTATTCCTGAGTGGTCTATAGGGCTTAATGTAGGGGGTTGGATAGAAGAAAGGAGGGTCCAGTACTCATTATTATTTTATCTTTAAAAGAGACAAGACAAAATCAGATCTGGCCCTGAACCAATACATAACTTCCACGACCCAACACAGCAGGTCAAATTCAGAGCTGGTGTAAATGGGTGTAACTTCACTGCAGTCAATACATCTGCCCTGTTGCTGGCTTCAGTTGCTGCACCACTTTCTTCCGCAGCATAAGGCGGACTCTGCGGCTGAACTGCAGCCACCTCTGGGGTGGAGCGCAGCAGCTGTTTAGCTGCACAGCGCAATGGCCACACCATGGGGTTGAGGAGCATAGGAGAACAGTTTCCCCAGCTGCAAATTTAGGAAGGCAGGGTTGGCATTTCCCAAGTTGGGATCGGAGAAAGAAACAAGAGAGGGACGGGAGGGAGGGAGGAGACCAGGAGCATATTGAAGAAGGCGGAGAGAATGCCAAGGGATCCTTAATATATGGAAAAGACAATCAAGAGCCAGAGAAACAAGAAAGAGAGAAACCAAAAGGTAACTGACTAGAAAATTAAAATTACTCAGCTACAGAAAAATATATCTAATGACTGCAGCATAGCCAGGTGGCTGGGGGATCCCAGACCCCGGCTGGGACTTGCTTAAAAGCAAAGGAGAGAAGGACCAGGGGGATGGAGCGAGCTGCGGCTCAAGTGTCCCCTGGGCTATTTCAGGTGAACTTTGATTCTTCTCCCAGAGAGAGACAGAGATCCGAGGGCAGCAGGAATCGTGGGGGATGGGTGCCGCCCGATCAGATGAGGGCCAGGGCTCCTAGTGCTGGCAGGGATACGGGGTGCAGCACTCAAACGCTGCCGGGCAGAGGCAGAGCTGCTGTGGCTGCCCCTGGACTACGCAGGGCCATGACATCACAACGCTTCACATGCCCCAAAAATGCTCTCAGGGCTCAGGCCACAGGAGCATCGTGACTCCTCCACCCTGTGTGCCTCCCCCTTCTCCCATGCCGCCACCCCCAGCTCTATCGCCGCGAGCTTCCTGGCTACAAGCGGATGCCCTTCAGGTGCATGGGCCATAGGAGCAGCAGGCCCTCAGCAAACAACAGTCACCTCCTGTGCTGGGCCTTGTGTTTGTGATGCACCCAGCGTGTGATGTCCTGGCTGCCAGGGCTGCATGGGGTACGGCCCGAGTGATGGGCTGAATACCCAGTAAGGGAACAGCCCTGAGAGGCAGGACCTGGAAGCGTAGAACCCACCATGGGATACAAGCCTCAGCATCCCAATGAAGGTCCCTGCATCACCACTGGGCTCCCTCCACCCACACCCTGTCCCCTCACCATCCCCCTGGAACTTCCCTGGCTGGGAGTGGGGCAAAAGTTACCGTCTTCCTCTGCGATGGGTGGATTCCCCAGTTCTAGTCTGGGCCTGTCAAGGCTGAATCCCCACTCTGTCACTCCAAGTGCAGAAGTGGGGGCTTGCAAGGATTTAAAAATTAATACTGGCCACTCCAGGCTTGTATTACACTCCCAAGGGTACAGCTTTTCTCTGACCCTGGCTTGGTAAACGCTGCCACCACCCAAATGCAACAAAACCCCCTTTGAGCCCAGGAAGGAGCACTTGGGAATTCCTCCCTGTGGGGTACGCTCAAGCCCTTTCCCACCCCCCTCTGGGGAAGCAGGGCCAGCTCTAGGTTTTTTGCCACCCCAAGCAAAAAAATGTTTGACCCTCCCCTCCCCTCGTTTTTTTGGCTTTTACACAAGTTTGCACTTTGCAATGTTTTTGGTTTGGTTTTGTTTTGACTATTTAAAATTTTTAAAAAAATGAAAACAGAGAATTTGTAGTTAGTGAAATAAAACAATTTCCTACTAGTGTATTCATTTAATTTTAACAAAATCACAATTACCAACAATTTGGGTTCAACTAGACTCTGTAATGAAAAATGTTAGTATCTTCCGTTGCCTCCAGTTTCTCATAAATTAAAAGAATTTATATGAACTGAATGTTTCTGGTTTTTATACTTGAATAGTCTTTTAATAATTCAGTGAAATCTAAAATTTTTGCAGTGGTACTTTCAACTGAAATGAACGCAAGTCCCGACAAACCATTTTGAGACATGGTGGACCTCAAATAATTTTTGAATAATTTCAGTTTTGAGAAACTGCCCTCACCAGAAGCCACTGATACTGGTAATGTTAAAAGAATGTGTAATGCTATAGCAGTGTTGGAGTGAGGTGCTCGGCTCTGTACATCCTGCCCGTGGGCCCCCAGCCCGATTTCAGACCTGGCCCCTTCCCCGCAGAGGGGACAGTAACCGACAGAGCGGCTGGGGTGCGGATCAGCCACATGGAGGGGAGCGGACCAGGGGTGCCCGCCCAACGCCGAGCCGCCCGGGGCAGTGGGTCTCTTACTGGCCGTGGGTCCTGCCCTGATCCCGGGTTCGGCTCCGGCTCCTCTGCCGCTTGTGACACGTGTGTCAGTGGCGGGCAGGGGGGAGGAGCCGCATCGCCCCGCTCCCCCGGCGGCGGGGGACCAGGTCAGGGACCGCTCAAGGGCCGGGACCCCCACGCTGAGCCCACCGCCCCGCCCCACGCAGGGGCTCATTGGTTGACTGAGCGGGACCGGGGGGAAAAAAAGAATGGCCGAATGCCGCCCCTGGAAATGTGCAGCCCCAAGCACGTGCTTGCTTTGCTGGTGCCTAGAGCTGGCCCTGCAGGGAAGAGCTGAGAAAGAAAACAAAGGAAATTAGCTGTGGATACCAGCTAATCAAACAACCTGCACAAACCTCTTAGGACACCAAAAATCCAATCCTGTTCTTCCATAAGGTAAACTTTATTAAAAACAAAAAGGAAAAAATACATTTGGAACTTAGGCTTTTGATAGATTTTAAAAGAGCAATTCCAAAAATCAAGCACCCAAAATAGCTTTCTTGGGGGTTCAGCTTAAAGGTTACAAGCAAACAAAAGCATCTGGAGTTAGCACAGAGGAGATCGACAAGCCAAAATAAAAAATAAACCTGATTGTGTCTAACTAATCATTCCCCATCCAAATATTTTCATCTAGGTATGGAAGGTGAATTTTCATATCTGGTTCGAGCCTTACACAGCATTGCTGCTCTGACCCTGCAGCCCCAAGAGCAACAGACAAAGGGAAAGTTTCTTTCCCAATTCTAAAAAGTTCCAGCCTTCCCATTGGCTCTTTTGGTCAGGTGCCCACACTTTTTCTTTTACCTTTGGGCTTGTTAACCCTTTACAAGTAAAGCAAACAGAGACCAGACCAAGAGGGATTTTACAGCTAACTGGTTGTCTGGGTGTCCATCAAAGGGGGCTACCCACCCCCCTTCATGTATCACAGGGCCGCACCCTTGTCCCATCACTCAAATATCCCTGCACGAGACGGTTCCAAAACAGAATCAGAGGAGCATCTTGGGAGCAGACTCGTCACTGGCACCCCCGCCCCCTCGTGGCTTGGTGTGGCGGGCTTCTCTCATCTAGCACATCCAGCCGTGGCCGCTCCAGCTCTGCGGAGGTGTGTCTCTTCCCATGATTCAGCCCACCAGCCAGGTCATTTATAGTGATCCGTCCCCACCCTGCTGCCTTCCGGGGGCAAGCGTCCAAATCCTAGTCCAATGTCCTTACATTGGGTCTCCAGCCCCCAGCTCTGGGACCCGGCCCCAGCTCTGGGCCCTGTTGTGACAAGTGGTTCTACAAAGTTCCCCAAATTGCGAAATCAACTGTAAAAGTTCATAAGATGTTACAATGGCCTATGGTAAAAAATGCTGGTGGGAAAAGGTACGAAAGGGAGACAGACAAACTGAATCCGCCTGAACAGATAGTCCAAGCTGAGCTGATTTAAGGACTGTGTTGAAATTGTGCTTGTTAAAAACTGGTGATGTGGAGCCAGACGTTAATGAGCTAATATTGAGGTATCAGCCAGTAGGCCTAATTGGTGGACAAAATCTGAGGGATGGGCTGTCGCCCCACCACTTTCTTTGGGGTCCTTAAAACAAAGACTTTTGAAAGAACAAAAGGAAGAACAGAATGGACAGGGAGTAACAAGAGTGACCTTCACCATGGTGGCTGCCAGCCCCCCATTTCCTGGGACCCTGGGCTTTGGTCATTCTGATCCGGAGAGGTGTCCTGACCAGGGCGGACCAGAGGGGGGGACCCAAATGACATTGCCACCCCTACCGGCTTCAGTGGATCCCAAACACCCCCTGGGAGGTCAGTTTATTGCCATCTAAGAGACAGTCAAACAAGGGGGGATTGGCCTTCTGAGATTAGCCTGGAACAACAGTAGCAGCAACGTCTCCAGCCCATCGCTGCTACCTTTCTTCCCCAGGACGGTTATTACCGTCTTTGATACCATCAGAGACAATCAAACAAGAGGTGGGGGTCCCGTCTCATGACTCTCTCCAGCTAAAGGGAACAATGAAAGACTGACTTAACGCTTTACATTTCAGATGCTTTCCCTGTTTTTCCTTCTTTTCTGTCTCGAAGGAAAGGTTCAGAGGATGCCTGCCAGGGTGCTAAGCCTGCGGAGGTCTCTGTATACCAAGCCCTGGCCCTTTTTAAACATCTGTTAACATTGCACAGTGACTGGGTTATGTGAGCACCTTGAGCCCATATATTCCATCTAAATTACTACAACAGTTCCACAGTCCTTAAACCTTCCCGTCTCAGGGCTTTCCGAAGTCCTTATCCCCTTCCATCCCAGGGCTCACACCTCCTCCGCAGGGGCTGGTAGGGAGCCCAGGCCCTCCCATTCCTCTGCTCTCCAGCCCAGGGACTCGCTAGTGATTAGACAAGGTCTGTCTACTCAAACACTGCCTGCTCCCTCCCGGGCTTCTTCCCACCTCGACCCCTCAGCAAGCCTCTGACACAGCACCTCCCTGGGTGCCCCGCATGCCTCTTGGGTGCCATGTCTCCATCTTCTTAGGCTCCATGGACTCTCATCCTTCTTTCAGGGCCAGGGCTACCTGGGTTCCCCCGACCAAAAATAGAAACTTAAACCGCCTTCTGCCCTCCTCAGGCCTGACCCTTCAGTCTCTTCATTCCCCCTGCATCAAGCCTTGCTTGATCACCTCCCAGGGCAGGCTCCCTGGAAAACCAGCTCCCAGCCTGCTACCAGGGCTCCCCCTCAGAGCTCGCTCCACCCCACTGGCTGCTCCCTGGCTCTCCTAGCCTTCCTCCAGAGCCTTCCCAGGAGAGAACCCAGAGGCCTGCGCCCCCCCGGACCTCCCTCCTTCTGCCCTGAAACCCTTCCTGTGTAGTAGCCACCCAATGGCTCTCCTCTTAGGCGGGGCCCAGCCCATTCTCCAGATGCACCTGGGTGCACTGACTGATCTCCCCAGCTCCCCTGAACCCTTTCAGTGCCAGTGTGGAGTTTACACCCCATCCCAGGGGGAATTCGGTGGCAGGTCTAAATGTACAGGGTCATCTCTGATGAGTGCCCTGTGGCTGCTGGCCACAGACAGAGCTTGGGATTCTCTGTGGCTCCTTGGGGCCTAGTGTGTCCTCACTGGGTCTCCCTGTGGTCCCAGCTGGAGCTACATGAGCGAGCACCAGTCTCTGGCCTGGGCTGAGGAAAGTGTCTGCCCTGGTGTTCATTGCAGCAGTGAAACATGCACAACGAGTCACACAAGCCTCGCCATCATCGGAGCCAGTTCTCTGCAGCCTCTTGGAGGTCTGGCATGCAGCGCTGGCACCAGCTAATGCCAGGTCCCTATAGACTGCCTGCAGCACTGACTGAGTGCCAGAAGTCAGATTCAAACCTCCCTCCCCCCACTCCCTGCCCCACCACTGTGGTATTCTGATCCCCTGCACTGCAGCAGCCTGTACACTCTGTCTGGGTGCCAGGTCACTGTCCTCCCTCCCCGTGGCCCTGGAGACGTGGCTGTTGGAAGGTTTGCCTTCTAGGACCACATCCTTGAGTAGCAAGGGTCAGGCCGTTTCACTCTAGTCCATGCAGATGCTATAGGGCTGCTCCCCCAGAGGTAGCTGCTTGGAGTGTTGCATGTGTGCTGCATTCAGGGAGGCGTCACCCTGGAGGCACTCAGTGGGGGGGTACAGCAAGAAAAGTGCCGAGTCCAGTGGGCATCTACTCTGGCTCCCAGCCAGGGTTTAGAACTAACCAAAGAAAGAGCAGTGTGGAGTAAATGAGGGGCTCACAAGGAGAGAATCAGACTTGGGTAGGGTGCAATGGGCTAGCCATATCTAATCTAATCTAATCTAATCTATCTATCCCCACACATCCCATCTATCTATCTATCTAGCTATTCCCACACACCTATCATCTATATATCTATCTATCTAATCAGAGAGGTTATTTTACCCTGTGTTTGGCACTGGTGAGACCACTGCTGGAATCCTGCATCCAGTTCTGGTGTTCACAATTCCAGAAGGAAGTTGAGAAATTGGAGAGGGTTCAGAGAAGAGCCATGAGAATGACCAGAGGACTGGGAAACCTGCCTTATAGTGATAGAGTTACGGAGCTAGATCTCTTTAACTTCACAAAGAGAAGGTTACAGGGTGACTTGATTTCAGTCTGTAATATTTACGTGAGGAACAAATATCTAATAATGGGCTCTTCAATCTAGCAGAGAAAGATCTAACACAATTCAATGGCTGGAAGTTGCATCTAGATAAATTCAGTCTGGAAATAAGGCATACATTTAACAGTGAGGGGAATTAACCACTGGAACAATTTACCAAGGGGCATGGTGGATTCTCCATCACTGACCATTGGATGTTTTTGTAAAAGATCTGCTCTAGGAATTATTTTAGGGCAGGTCTCTGGCCTGTGTTATACAGGTCAGATGATATGATCACAATGATCCCTTCTGGCCTTGGAATCTCTCTATGTCAGCCTGTGCCCATCACAATGGTATCTGAGCATGGTCATTGGGCTGAACCTGCCCTAGGTCTGCCTCAGACTTTACACCAAGCTCAATGCCTGATGGGAGGGAGTTTAGGCTGTGTGGTGGGGATGGCCCATGTGTTGCTGATGTGGGTAGTTAAGTCCCTGACTACTGATTCTCAGGGCCTTGGTTTCAGTGGCCTGGGACATGTGCTCCACAGAGGCTGCTGAGCTGTGACTCAGATGCTGGCCTCATAGAAGAGTGCTGGCATTTTAGGAGGGGTGCGAATAGTCTCCTTGCTGCAGCAGCCAGCCAGATTGGTCCATGGGGCATGCACAGGAGGCCAGGAGAACTGCATCTCGAGAGGACAGTTGGCTGGAAACATGCTTCAGGGGCAGAAACCAGAGCTAGGAAGTGAGACATGTTCAAAAAGGGGTTAATTCTGCCCTGCACAACCCCGCAGCAGCCAGTGGGGACAGCAGGCACTGAGCACCTCGGAGATCAGGCTGTTCATCTAGGCACCTGCCTGGCGATTTAGGTAAGAACATGAGAGCGGCCAGACTGGGTCATACTAATGGCTCATCTAGCCCTGTATCCAGTGGCCAGTGCCAAGCGCATCAGAGGGAATGAATAAAACAGGGCAATTACTGAGTGATCCATCCCTTGTCGTCCATTCCAAGCTTCTGGTAGTCAGAGACACCTAGAGCATGCAGTTGCATCCCTGACCATTTTGGCTAATAGTCATTAGTGTGCCTATCATCCATGAACGTATCTAATTCTTTTTTGAACCCAGTGATACTTTTGGCCTTCACAACATCCCCTGGCAAGGAGTTCCACAAGTTAATCATGCGTTATGTGAAGAAATACTTCCTTCTGTTTGTTTTTAACATGCTGCCTATTAATTTCATTGGGTGACCCCTGCCTCTTGTGTTATAGGAAGGAGTAAATAACATTTCCTTAGTCACTTTCTCCAACCCACTCATGATTTTATAGACCTCTATCATATCCCCCCTTAGTTGTCTCTTTTCCAAGCTGAAAATCCCAGGTTTTTTAATCTCTTTTAATATAGAAGCTGTTCCATATCCCTAATCATTTTTGTTTCCCTTCTTTGTACCTTTTCCAATTCTAATATATTTTCTTTGAGATGTGGAAACCAGAACTGCACACACTATTGAAGGTGTGGACATACTATGGATTAATCTAGTGGCATTTTGTTACTTAGTGTCTTATTTTTTATCCTTTTCCGAATGGTTCCCAACATTTGTTTAACTTTTTTGATTGCTGCTACACAATGAGTGGATGTTTTCAGAGAACTCTCCACAATGACTCCAAGATCTCTCTCTTGAGTGGTAGCAGCTAATTTACACCCCATCATTTTTTGTGTAGAGTTGGGATTATGTTTTCCAATGTGCGTTACTTTGTATTTATCAACATTGAATTTCATCTGCCATTTTGTTGCCCAGTCACCCAGTTTTGTGAGATCCCTTTGTGACTCTTTGCAGTCAGCTTTGGATTTAGCTATATTGAGTAGTTTTGTATCATGTGCAAATTTTGCCACCTCATTGTTTAACACTTTTCCAAGATCATTTATGAACATGTTGAATAGGATTGGTCCCAGTACAGACCCCTGGGCTACACCACTATTTACCTCTCTCCATTCTGAAAACTGACCATTTATTCCTACCCTTTGTTTCCTATCTTTTAACCAGTTACCAATCCACGAGAGGACCTTCCTTCTTATCCTGTGACAGCTTACTTTGCTTAAGAGCCTTTGCTGAGGGATCTTGTCAAATGTTTTTTGAAAATCCAAGTACACTTTATCCACTGGTTACCCCTTGTCTACTTGCTTCTGAACCCCTCCCCTCCCAAAGAACTTTAATAGATTGGTGAGGTATGATTTCCCTTTACAAAAGCTGTGTTGACTCTTTCCCCGTGTACCATGTTTATCAACGTGTCTGATAATTCTGTTCTTTATTATAGTGTGAACCAAGTTGGCTGGGACTGAAGTTAGGCCTACTGGCCTGTAATGGCCGGGATCACCTCTGGGGCCTTTTACAAAAATTGGCATCACATTAACCATCTGCCAGTCATCTGGTACAGAGGCTGATTTAAGCAATAGGTTGCCTACCAGAATTAGTAGTTCTGCAATTTCATACTGGAGTTCTTTCAGAACTGTTGGTTTATACCTCTGGTCCTCGGGACTTATTACAGTTTAATTTATCAATTTGTTCCCAAACCTTCTGTGTCAACACCTCAATCTGGGACAGTTCCTCAGATCTGTCACCTAAAAGAATGGCTCAGGAGTGGGAATCTCCCCCACATCCTCCACCGTGAATTCCGCTGCGAAGAATTTAACATTTTGCTTCTCCTCAATGGCTTTTTCTTCCCTGAGTGCTTCCTTAGCACCTCCGCTGTCCTATGACCCCCACTGATGGTTTGGCAGGCTTCCTGCTTCTGAAGTACTTAAACACTGTTTTGCTGTCACTTTTTGAATCTTTTGCTAGTTGCTTTTCAATTTCTTTTTTGGTCTTTTTGGCATGGTCTGCTCACTGCTAGGGGAGTCTCCTTATGGCCACACCTGGGGATTAGCTCCACTCAGGTCCTGATGCCCCCTCCTGTGTTATCCTCTTGGGCCTAGGGAAGGTGACCTGAGCAGATTTCTTTGTCTGGGGGCTCTGTTAATTGCTGCCTAATATCCTCTCTCTCTCTCCCTGAGCCCTTGCCCTGAGTGGTGTGGCCCTTGACCCACCCAGGGACACACATCACAGCAGGATGCCCAGCTGGTGATGTGCAGGGGTCCTTTTTGCAGGATGCTTCATTCCTGGAAGGGCGAGGTGTGGGTATGCAGGGGTCTCTGCTCCGCCCTGCCGGACCATAGCCTTTGCCATGAGTTCTCAGGGCAGTTTGATTCAGCACCTACGTGTCTTACTGTAACAAGGCTGGTTCTGGCAGGACCCAACTGAGACTGCCAATTCAGGACAAACTGCTTAAAGCAGGGCAGTTACAGCCAAGGCTGGGATTTCTATGCACACCAAGGCAAACCAAACCAGCCAGCCAGAGAGGACTTTGGTTTTACCCCACTGGCTAACCACAAGTCACACAAGCAATTCCCTTAGACACACCAGTTTTCCAGTATCACCACCAATGCCACTCGTTATGGGGGACAGATGGTTATGAAAACCAATACCCCAGTAAAAGAAAAAAGGTTCTCTCAATCCCAAAGGATCGAGCCCCAGACCCAGGTCAATATACAAATCAAATCTTACCCACAAATCATGCTATTGCCAATCCTTTAGAATCTAAAGTCTAAAGGTTTATTCATAAAAGGAAAGAAATATAGATGAGAGCTAGAATTGGTTAAATGGAATCAGTTACATACAGTAATGGCCAAGTTCTTGGTTCAGGCTTGCAGCAGTGATGGAATAAACTGCAGGTTCAAATCAAGTCTCTGGAGAACATCCACAGCTGGGATGGGTCTTTCAGTCCTTGGTTCAAAGCTTCAGTGTAGCAAAGTCCCTCCAGAGGTATGAAGCAGGATTGAAGACCAGATGGAGGAGCTGCAGCAGCTTTTATAGTCTCTTGCCATGTGGTCTTTATTTCTTTGTCCCAAAGACAAGCTGTCCAGCACATGGCCTGGAAAAACCTCAGAGTTGGCTCCATAGGCAGGTCCCTGCATACCTTGCTGAGTCCCAAGGGGTGTCTGCCTTCTCTCAGTGGGTCAGTTGTGTAGCTGATGATCTTTAATGGGCCATCAAGCAGGCTAGGCAGAGCTGACACCAACTTGTCTGGGGTGTCACTGAGAAGAATAGCATAAGTTTGAAATACAGACAGTATAGAGCCAAAATTCATAACTTCAACTACAAAAATGATACATGCATACAAACAGCATAGTCATAACCAGCAAACCCATCACCTTGTCTTAGACACCTCATTTGACCCCCTTTATATAAGATTTGGTGCCACTACAGGACCTTGGTTGCAACAATGTTCTATACGGTCCCAGATTTTGTCAATAACGTTACCCTTGCCCTCTGCAGAGCTGCAAGGGCTGCCTGGCCTGCAGCGCAGCCTGCCTGTTAATGGCTCAGGAGGAAGGGAAGACTCCAGGGGATGGAGTTAAAGCAGGGAAGGGGCAAGAATGGGCTTTCTGCTGGGAGAAAGGCTCAGCCATCCCAGGTTTCAAGCCCAGCCGAACCCTCCAATAGTAACTAGCCCCACCATCCTCCCTCCACAAATGTCACTATCCCGGGAGAGCGTGCCCCAGCTTACCACCACTGACAACTTCTCTTGACACCTGCTGCAGCTGCAGTACCAGGGAGGGCGGGCTGGGAAGTTCTTCCCCACAGGGGAACAAGACCATCCCCACTGTTATCTGATTGCACGGTCAGTCAGGAGCCAGGGATTCCTCTTTACACGCCCCATATGGGTCAGCAGCAGCTTCTCTTCTCCACGAGCAGAGGTCAAGGAGAGAGGTGATACTCCTATCCCCACTCACAGAATACAGCATTTAGCATGGACCATTGCTGAGTACTAATTAGAACCTGGTGAAAAAGGACCGGCAGTATTTGGGGATGCAGCTATGCTGGTGGTTTTATGACAGCGCTTGTGCGGCTCAATAGACAGTAGCAACAGAGCACTGGGGCTTTCATACCTTGTTGCCTAACCCTGCTCAGAGCCAGTGATGTGGGCTGCTGGCTGGCTACAGGTTGGAAGCGGGCTGAGATCCAGCAACTTGTTCCACACAGGCCATTTTTGAACCATAGAGGAGGGCAGGATCCGGGTAGCTGATAAACCGAAAGGTGCACGGCGCCTTGCAAGATTGATAGCACTGGGGTTTTCATTTGCACACTGACACAAGACAAACAGAAGAGGTTTCAGTACAGCAAGTCTAATTAATCAGGCCTTTGACAGCTGTGAAGCTGGGCACTACTAATTCCCTTCGCAGGCAGGCCGAGGGGGTAATAATTACATTTTCCCAATACAAAAATAATTTTTAAAGGACATTCCACCCCCCATTTCTTTTTTTAATAATTACAGCTCCTAAAATAATTACACTAATTGCAAAAGTATTTCAACCTGTCCCTCGGTTGCTTAATGGAAAATCAAGGCAATACGTTCAGGTCCTGAAAATATTGTTCTTGAGGCTTTTGGGTGAGTTAGTAATGGGACTAGATCCGCTGTCCAGAACTTCCAAGCCCAGGGACTTGCATTCTGAGACACCTTTCCCTTAAACATCTGTGGCCAGAGCCCTAGCTGGTGTCAATCATCCATAGCTCCTTTGGAGGCAGCGGGGCCAGATCCACAGCTGATGTGAATCAGCATCACTCCATTGAGGTCAGCTGAAGCTGTGGGCCAAGACTCACAGGTGCTGACTTTTATTTTTCCCGGTGGGTGCTCAACCCCTGCTCTGCCCTGAGGCCCCGCCCCCACACCACCCCTTCCCCAAGGCCCCGCCCTTGCGCTCCTTCTCCCTGCCCCCACTCCGCCTACCCCCCAAGGCCCCCCTCCTGCCAGCCACTCACTGCTCTCTCCTGCCCCGAGCGCCTCCCACTAGCTGCCAAACAGCTGATCGGCAGCCCTGCTGACAGCTGTGGCTGGTGGGTGCTGAGCACCCCCTATTTTTCCCCCATGGATGTTTGAGCCCTAGAGCACCCCCAGAGCCGGCACCTATGCCCAGACCGCTCTCCGAATGAAATGCCGCAACTCTCTTTGCAACGAGGCAAGCAGTATGGGGAGACAGGTTCTCTCCCCAGGCCCCCGTGTCACCGAGATCTGCATGCTCCCCATCCCATGCAGCCAGGGAGACGATTAGGTCCTCAGTTTGTGTGGCCCTTACTTTGCGTGAAGTCATGTGAAGGTCTCCGTCCCATTCCTGTCCCATCTTTTATGATGTCTGGCTTTGTGTGAAAGAGATCAGGATGGTCTCTAGCAGCTGGCACATTCACGAGATAAAAGCCCTACCACAGCTTCCAGCTATAGGAGAGTGCAAGAGTTAGGGTGCAAGATGTAGACCAGGGTTCAGTGCCCTGTTCTGTCACAGGCGTCCTGTGTGACCCTGGACACGTCATTCAGAACAACACATGTTACATCTACGGTGCAAAAAAAGACCCCACGCTGCTCATTGGGGTCATGCTATGGGGCTAAAAAGAGCAGCATAGATGTTTGGGCTGCCGGGTCTCAGTGTCTACGCTACTGTTCTTAGCCCTGGAATGTGAGCCCTAGTCAGTTGACACAAGCTCTGAGACTCAGTGCTGGGAGGGGTGTCAGCTTTTGCAGTCAGTCTCTCTGGGCCTCAGTTTCCCCCATCTATAAAATGGGGATAACAGCACTGCATTGCCACACAGTGGGGTTGTCAGGATAAATATGGTAAAGACTGTGGGATGCTCAGTTACGATGGGGCCAGATAAGGACCTTCAACAGCTAGCTAATGGTGAAGCTTAAGTGTGTCTGGGTCTGTGGAAACAGGAGTTCTTGTCCCAGATGAACAAGTGGGGGCTGTCGGTGAGTTACAGAGCAGCTGTGTCTGTTGGCTGAACCCCCTAGGTTAGTTAGACCATAACCAGGTCCCCCCTTTCCCTAGACATCTCCTAGCTTTGTGGGATCCTCCCTCATCAGGTTTGGCAAAGCTCCCTGCCATGGTGCTGCAGCCTGAGCTGGCAGGAAGGGACAAGTCAAAGCTTTCTGAGCAGGGAAGAGCAATTAGAGAATTCAGGCTCTGCTGGCCCCGGTCTGATAGCACAGCGGGTAGAGGGTCAGGGATGGCACTTTCATTCACCCACAAGGAGAGCTCGGAATTTAGTCTGATCTAATTTGAATGGACACCTAGGTCACATGGCATTGTTTCTGGACCCTGATTGGATGAGTTCAAGATTTAGCATCAGCTTTCCTTATTATTGTTTGTAGTATAGTAGTGCCTGCAGACCCCAACCGTCCCCTTTGTGTAGGATGCTGCCCAGATCCTAAGGGTCTGTCTGCACTGCAGCCGGGGTGTGTGACTGTTGTACATGCAGACACACCCACGTTAGCAATGAAGCCGTGGCACCATGGGAGTCACTGTGAAAAAAGCCATAGAGCTGTCCAGGCTGCTGCGGTGTCACACTAGCCAGATCAAAGCTAGCATGGGGGCGGAGAGGGGCTACACCTCCGACTGCAGTGTAGAGACACCCATAAAGTCCTAGCCTCAAAGAGCTTACCCTCTAAATAGGCAAGACAGACTAAGGTTGGAAGCTAGGGAGAATTCTGATCCCCATTTTACTAAATGGGGAAACTGAGGCCCCGGGAGATTATGGACAGGATTTCCAGAAGAGCTCTGTGTTGCTCTAATTCTGTTCTCATTGAAGTCAATGGTAATATCCCAATGACTTCACTGGGAGGAGTTAGTCCAATGTCTGAGCACTTGTGAAAATCTCACCCTGAAGGTGAGATCAGGGGGATGAAATTCAATAAAGACAAGCGCAAAGTACTACACAGAAGAAGGAAAAATCAAATGCACAACTGTAGAATGGGTAATAACTGGCGAGGGGTTGTGCTGTTGAAAGGGGCCTGGGGTTACAGCGGATCACACATGGAACATGAGCCAACGATGTGGTGCAGTTGCGAAAAAAGCAAATATCATTCTGGGGTGTACTAACAGGAGTGCTGTATGCAAGAGACGGGCAGTAACTGTCCTGCTCTACTCAGCCCTGGTGAGGCCGCAGCTGGAGTCTTGTGTCAGGGCTGGGTGCTGCACTTCAGGAAACGCGCGGACAAGCTGGAGAGAGTCCAGAAGAGAGCTGCAACAATGCTAAAGGGTTAATCAACCCGACCTGGGAGGAAAGGTTAAAAAGCCACAGGCTCCTTGTGTGACCTGGGAGTATGTCTGCTCTGCAATCGTTGCCAACCAGTCCGCTAAAACGAGCAGTGTAGCTGCTGTGGGAAAGGCTAGCCACTGAGTGTGCACCTGAGGTCCTGGACGGGATTGTGCTCGGGCAACTAGCTTGGGCCACCATGGCTACCCTGCTATTTTCAGCCACCTGGCTCAAGCCTGCCTCCAAATGCTGCAGTCCCACCCACCTGCACCAGGGCTGGGAACTGAACCTGATGCTGGGTCCTAGTTCTGAGCCTTAACTGCCAGCATCATCTTTGCTCTCCTGACTAGATGTGATTGCAAATTCAACCCTGGCTTTCTACGAAGCCTGTGCAAAATGGGCATGGTCCTGGCGGTGCCAAGTGCCTGCTTCTGCCAGCGACGACTGGACTCTTTAGCCAGAGGAACAGGAGCACAGTGCCACGCTGCATTTCTTTGCTGCACCTCCCTGAGACTGCCCTCGCCCCTTTGCCGCCAAACGGTGCCATCTTCAGGGCGGGAAACATTTAAACAGTGACACGCCAGGCGGGCGAGGTGATATCTTTTATTGGACCAACTTCTGGTGGCGAGAGAGATGTGGTACGTGAAAGGAGCCGTGGGGGATGTTTAAAGGCGAAGAAGCAATAATGAAAGTTCCCAGGGGAGAAAACGCACAAATTCAGGAGCTAAGAATAGAAGCTGTTTCCCCTTCCCATGGTACTTCCGTTGTGTTCCCGCACGTTCAGCAGGAAAGACGTGTAAATACCAGGCCTGAGTTGAGCATGTCCGGAGAGGATGGGTTTATTTACAGTTTGCCAGTGGAGCGGCTGCAAAAACTGACATCGCCTCCGGCTAGGGTGACCAGATGTCCTGATTTATAGGAACAGTCCTGATATTTTGGGCTTTTTCTTATATAGGCTCCTATTCCCTCCCCGTCCTGATTTTTCACACTTGCTGTCTGGTCACCCTACCTCCAGCCACGGGGCTGGAGCAAGCTGTGGCTCTCACAGTATCGTGCCTCGTTAGAATAGGTAGTGATGGCGGGAGCAAAAAGGGTTCTCTTTGAATCAGCGCCCTGCCGTCGAGCGCTGTAGCCCAGATGGAAAACAGCTGTCCAGAGTTCAGGTAGGTTCAGGTTCAGCACTGATCTCCCCTTCCTCTGCTGCTCCGACCAGCTCCCTCCTGCCCTAAGCTCCTTCCCTGGTTTCGCTCACACCACGCGTCGTCTCCTCCTCCCCGTCATTGTTATCATTGAGATGTGTACCAGTAGCACCTACAGGGGCTGGTGTGCTGGGGGGGCTGTACAAACATGGGAAGAGCCAGTCCCTGTGTAACCCACACACCTCCTGGGTGTGGTGTTCTGTCCCATCTAGTGGCTCTGAGACCACTTAGAGAGAGGAGATTAATGAGTCTGCTCTACAGCCTTAGCTAACACCCAGATGGCTTTTAGCTTGTGCTGTAGAGGCTTGTGCGCTCAGCTCCAGAGGTCCCAGGTTCAATCCCACCGGCCAGCAACCGGGGTCTGTCGGCATTACACCTGCGCAGGGTTGAAAGGGACCATGACACAGGAGGATGTCCCCCCAATTCCTAGCCAAGCCGTCACACTAATCACAGTAATTTGCCCCAAACTCAAATTCAGTCCAGAGCTGAGGGTGAAAATATCAGAGAGCTTTTATGAAAATAGGTTTCAGAGTAGCAGCCGTGTTAAATGCATCCGATGAAGTGAGCTGTAGCTCACGAAAGCTTATGCTCTAATAAATTTGTTAGTCTCTAAGGTGCCACAAGTACTCCTTTTCTTTTTATGAAAATAGTGATTCTTGCCTGTTTTTGACTAGTGACAGGTGAGATTTCACTTCTATTCTGACTTATAAATACTCAGTGGGCTAGATCATCAGCAGGTGTCAATTGGCAGAGCGCCATCGGAGTCAATGGGCCAGATCCCCGCTGGTGTCAATCAGTGTCGCTCTGCCGGAATCCTGGGGCCAGATCCCAGCTGGTGTAAATGGGCCGTGACTCCAGTGGTGTCAATGGGCCAGATCCCCGCTGGTGTAAATGAATACAGCTCTGCTGAAGTCCGTGTCGGTGTGCTGACTCCCACCAGCTGAGTGCTTGGCCCTATTCCACGACACTCTGCCGATAGGTGCTTGGGCGGGGCAGCTGCTAAGCAGGTGGATGGATGCAGCAGGCGTTTGCCTGGAAGCAGAAGCTTTTCTCGCTGAGCGGGAGAGATGGGCTAATTAACCAGAACTGCCAGACAATGGCCAGGAGGCTGCAAAAAATCTTGGCTGCTGAGTGAGGCCTGGTCTACACTTGGATTGGTACCAATTGTACCACCCCACTGGTTAGTTACCTGCTGTAACCCCCAGCACTTGTACAGGTCTGTGTGTGTGCAGATCAAGAGAGTTGATTCCTGTCAGGGCTTAAATTCTCATTGATTATTTCCCAGAGGCCCTCACGCCCCCCCACCCCTAACATGCTATAAAAACTCCCGGGCCCAGGGGAGGGTGGGGGGTGGGTTCGGGACTCTGGGCTTCAGCCGCTGGGGCTGGAGGGGGTGTGAAGCTTGGGGATTCTGCCCTGCCGCTGGGTGGGGGTGGAGGGCTAGGGGCTTCTGCCCTGTGGGGCTTCAGCTGTGGGGAGGGGAGTCTCAGGGCTTTATTTCCATGTGTATGTATGTGGGGTTGGCGCTGGGACTCCAGGCTTCAGCCCCGTGGCAGGTGCCGGGACTGGGGGCTTCAGGCCTACGTGGGTTTGGAAATATTGACCAGAGCTCCGTGCCGGACAGCTCCTGAACTGAACTGAACTGAAGCCCTCATTCCCGTCAGGGTACAGGGATGAGCTGCAATGGTATGATCTCCCTTACTCCTGTATAACTCCCTCACTAGAAGTGGCATTGATTTAACTCAATTAGCTTCTAAACGGATTGCGTTCAATCAGTACGGAGCTGTGTATCGATCAATAGCTGTGCGAATAGAGGCAGTGGAATCCCTTGGCCTTCACCCTCTCTGTCCGGGCGCTGTCTCCTTCTCTTTGCTCCAGAGATCTTCGAATAGATCTCCAATAACCTGGCAGGGCTCTGGGTCAGTGGAGAGATGGGCTGTTAAAGCTGTTGATACTAGAGGCTGTAAACTTCTGAAGGTGCTGTTAGCAGTGACCCCAGATCTCCGTCTTCTTTCCCAGGCACCTTGGGATCCCGGCGGGGCATTTCCTACTTGGATCTGAGTCAACTCAGGGTGGGTTGTTGTTTTTTTAAACCAAACCAAACAAAATAAAGTGGAAGGTGGAAACGTTTCGCCTTTTGCCTGCCTTCCCTGATGGGAGGTTAATGCTTCGGTCGTTTCCTGTCTGTTAAGAAGGGATGTGCCTGGATTATATAAACTTGAATTCAAATTAACTTTCAATTTAGTGGCTTTGTGTGTGTGCATGAGAAGTGGGCTGCAGTCACCGATCTGGGCAAGCAGAAGGAAACACTTTTCCCCCCCTTCTGTTCTGCAATGGACACAACAGACTTGGTGTTCTCCAGAGAAGGCCCCCTCAACTGACCATTACTGAGCTTCAAAGCCATGAAACTTTGATCTCTAAGCTTTTTGGTGGGGGTGTGTTGGGGAGTGTTTGTCTGTTGGTTAGCCAATTTAGAAGAAAGAAAGAAAGAAAGAAAGAAAGAAAGAAAGAAAGAAAGAAAGAAAGAAAGAAAGAAAGAAAGAAAGAAAGAAAGATTCCAAGGCCAGAATGGACCATCTTGATCATCTAGTTTGACCTCCCATAGAGCACAGGCCAATAAAGTGGAACTGGCAAATATTGGGGGGCAATTCTCCGCCATATCGGCTCGAATAGAAGAATGAATTTGCTTTGGTCATGTTTGTGCCCTTTTCGTATCTTCTCTCTGTAAATATTGAGCAGTCATGGACCAGGCCCCCCTACAGGTCTGTCTCTGTCATTCAGGACTGTTGTTTAAGGTTCCTAAGGGAATTCCTATATCCATACATAATAACCCTTCTGCTCGGTGTTGTCGGTGGCAACAGGGGCTGGGTTCAAATATCTAGGGGGTCCCTCTTGAAAGTAACAAACACTGCCAACTCAAGCCCCACCGAGCACTTCTGGGATCACTACCTCCCTTCCCTGGGTTTCTTTACAAGGGGATGCTTCCCCATTAACAAGCACCGAGGCTGTGCATGAAACAAGGAAAACTTTATTAGGGACAAAGGGGATGCAGCATCAACTTGCAACAACAGATCAATCTGAGCGATAAATAAAACAACCCTCTCCACGGACCTTTTCGAAGGGTCCATCAATGGGGTTCCCATTCCCCAGGGTGGCTGTCCAATAGGCAAATGCCATGTCACTGCCCTCTCCCCTAAGTCCCACTCCTGGTCTGGTCTCAGTGGGTAGCGTAGTGCTAAAATCCTGAGGTGCTCTCATACGGGCCTGTCTCCAGTCCTTTGGGACGTGCCGCTTGGCTCTGTCTTGAGGCTGTGCCACCTAACACAGCTGTAGGGATTTCAATATCCTTTCCTGGCTGTGTAGCAGGCACCTCACCAGACTTCACTCAGCTCTGCTGCTGTCCTCTGCAAAGAGCCGTCCCTGCGTCATCTCCCACTGAAGAGTCGTCCCAATGGCGCAGGATCCTCAGCGCAGAGGCCCTGCCATGAGCAGAGTCTTGATTCATCACAGCCTGGTCCAGTCCCCATCTGGACAGGTACCTGTCTGTGGTGAGTGGGTCCCATGTGCTGCTAAGCCAAGCAGATCTGGGCAGAGCCACGTCATTGTTCCTAGCTCTGGGTCTGTATGTGCACTCCCAGGCTCAGACCCCTTGTTTAAACCCTTCCTTGGGACGCGATATTCCACACTCCAAACCTTGGAACCAGTACCTCATACCCCGCAAGCCTCCTGCTCACCCCAAATTGCTTAGGCATAAATTCCAAGGCCAGAAGAGACCATTGTGATCATCTCATCTGACCGCCTGTATCAGTGATTCTCAACCAGGGCTACATGTATCCGTGGGGGTACTTAGAGATCTTCCAGGGGGTACATCAACTCAACTAAATATTTGACTAGTTTTACAACAAGCTACATAAAAAGCACTAGCGAAGTCAGTACACACTAAAATTTCATAAAGAAAGTCAGCAATTTTTCAGTAGCAGTGTGCTGTGACACTTTTGTATTTTTATGATTTACTTACTGATTTTGTAAGCAAGTAATTTTTAAGTGAGGTGAAACCTGGGGTACACAAGACAAACCAGACCCCTGAAAGGGGTACAGTACTCTGGAAAGGCTGAGAACCACTGGCCTATATAACACAGGCCAGAGAACTGCCCCCCAATAATGCTTAAATCAGATCTTTTAAAAAAAACATCCAATCTTGATTTAAAATTTGTCAGTGATGGAGAATTCATCATGATCCTGAGTAACTTGTTCCAATAGTTAATTACTCTCACTGTTAAAAATGTATGCTTATTTCGTGTCTGAATTTGTCTAGCTTCAATTTCCAGCCATTGGATTGTATTATAGCTTTCTTTGCTAGACTGAAGAACCAGTAATTAAATATTTGTTCCCCATATATCAATCTTCTCTTTGTTAACTAAATAGATTGAGCTCCTTGAGCTTACCACTGTAAGGCAGGTTTTCCAATCCTTTAATTATTCTTGTGGCTTTTCTCTGAACCTCTCCAATTTTTCAACATCTTTCTTGAATTGTGGGCACCAAACCTGGACACAGGATTCCAGCAGCAGTCGCACAAGAGCCAAATACAGAGATAAAATCACCTCTCTGCTCCTACTGGAGATTCCCCTGTTTATGCATCCAAGGATCGCATTAGCCTTTTTGGCCACGGAGTTAGGAGCTCATCGTTAGCTGATTCTCCCCCGCCCTTAAATCTTTTCCAGAGCCACTGCTTCCGAGTGTCGAGTCCCCCATCTGGTAAGTGTACTTCTTTGTTCCTAGATGTAGACGTTTACATTTAGCCATATTAAAATGTATATTTTTGCTTCCGCCCACCTCTGCTCTGAGCGAGGTTCAATGAGTTAATAACACTGTATTGCTCTATTGAGGCACTGTGGCGGCAGATTGCATCTGCAGCCTACACCGGGTCACACTGACCTTTGTCCATCTTCCCTACCCACCTTTCACACCAATATCTTGGCATGGCTTATCTTTCCCCTCCTCCACCATATATTTTAGAGCATTTTCGAATGTAAGCCCTGTCACTGATTAACAACACTTAGCATTTTCTATCTGCAAAGCACTTCGTAATCGTCTACGTTACTAATTCTCATGCATCGCCCCTGGGAGGAAGAGAAGTCCAGATGGAATGAGCTGGCTAGTGTGCAGCACTGCCCTCTGCTAGCCAGCGTTGGAATTGCTCAACTGCATGACATAGGCCCTGTACTGCCTTCAGTTAAAGTCTCCTTGAGCTCAAAGGGGAGGAAGTGGGGCGTTGAGAGCAGAAGGTGCTGAATTCCAGTCCCTACTGATGCCTCAATGAATGTAGGAAAATCTAAACCCAGTGACTGATTATAGAGACCGTACCCATGTGTGCAGGTACCTGGGGACAGAAGGCAATGTGTTCCTTAGCAACGTAAGATGGACTGCTGCCTCAGCCAACCAGAATTCCTCTTGCAGCTCCTGCCCAATGGGATTTAAAAGAAATAACTCCCGTCCCACATCACCTCCGAGTAGCGGGCCACGGGAGTGGGGGGCCCTAACTAAAAAGTGGAAACCAGGAGACAAAGCCATCCAACGAAGAAAGGGTTAACAGCCCTCTTGCAGGAGTGTGGAGGGGTAAGAACGGGCACAATGAAATGCTCAGAATTGCTGGCACCCAATAAAGATCCCAGTGGGCAAAATCTGCAGACTTGGCTTTGTCTTCTGTAAAATCCTGGCTGGGTGGGGTTAATGCGGGATGGCCACGCTGCTGCCGACTGGAGTGAAAAAAAATCATTTCTACCCAAAGCAATTTCGTCAGCAGCTGCTTTTCCACCCCCACTGCCCCATTGCTATTACAGCAGGTAACTGGGGCCGAGTCACCAGGGTTCACTCCCTCTTTGGTCCTGTTATTCCTCCTGCACCACCTGGCATCCCAGTCGTGGAACTCTGCACTTGAACTCGGAGCCCTGTGACAGTTGCAGCGCGTTGCAGGAGCCAGCTGTCAGAGCTCCCTGCAGGATGCGAGAGCTGCTGCGCATTTTGGAGAGGCTTGTCCAAGAACGGCTCCGTGGTCTCATGAGCAGCACACCCGTTTGTGGTGCAGAAACTCCTCTATTCTAGTCCTGGCTCCTTCAATCGCTTGTTGATCACTTTCCCCTCCCACCCTTTGTTGGCTTAGATTGTCAGCATCCCAGGGCAGGGGCTGCAATGTGCTTGTGCTGTGTTCTTGTGCCCTCATGTTAGCTGGGGCCGATTGCCAGGCTCCCCTCTTGAGCCTGCCCTCACGGATAGACACACATGGCCCAGCAAACATAATTTAAACAAAGAAATCCCCATAGAATTTTCCCTCCAGGAAGAAGGAAAGAATCCCATTGGACAGATGTTAGTCACATTGCTTAATGCAGTGCTGGAAGGAGCCCAGATGCCACCATGATGAGCTGGGTGTGAGAACCCGAGGGGAATAGGAAAAGGCAGGTTGGTGAGGGATGGAGGGAGCTCCAATTGGACTGCAAATATCTTTGACAATTAATTTTGGCAGAATACCAACCTACAGACACATGGAATTATACTGCCTTTAACACGCAGGAGTGAATGATTACTCCAGAGTTATTAAGGGCCGAAGAGAAGGCTCAGTTGCTCCATACGCCCACTTCAAATTTAGCACCCAAAAGCCATACCCACTGTTGGACCACGGGATGGTCTGTGTGTGAAATGACCTGGGGGTTGGTCTTCACCTGAGTCCCACGGATTCCCATCAGAGAGACCACTGCAAGTGGCTGCTCACGATCCGCCAGACCACGCTGCTGCAGTCTTACAAGGATGCACTGAAATCAGTGGCCTGACCCCTGCTGGGTCCTCCCAGTCAATGGCTGTCACACCTGCTTCCAGGAGGCCATAGCAGGTGGCATCCCTCATCAGGTCTGTAAGGAAAGAGGGTGCTGGTGTAACCCACACACCTCTTGGGTGTGATGTTCTGTCCCATCTGGTGGCATCGAGACCACTTAGAGAGAGTTAAATGAGTCTGCTCTACAGCCTTCCCTAAGAGCCAGTTGGCTTTTAGCTCATGCTGTAGAGGCTCATGCACCAAACTCCAGAGACCCCAGGTTCAAGCCCGAGGACCGGGGTCTGTTGGCTTTACTCCAGCTCTTCTCATCAGTGAAGGGATGGGGAACCCATGTCTGCATCCAGCCCCAGCTGAAAGGCTTTGTCCTGCCCTGGTCTCTGTTCCCTTTGGATCTGTGTTTTCCTTTAAGAGTGCAAGTTGGTGAGAGAAATACCAGGCCCTTAATAGCCGCTGTTTCTGTGTTTCCTTCTAGCCGCGTCGGGCGAGGTGTAGCAGCTTAATGACCTTCCTGCCCCTTGGACCTCATTAAAGAGGCTCGTCTGGTGCCCTCTTGACACTTGTAACACAGGAGCACATATCTTCAAAAAGCCAGGCCCTGGCCATATCCCCCGGGCCTGCTGCTGGGTTTCCTCCCCCTGCTCCTGCAGCCTTTCCCAGGAGGGCTGTAAATGCAACAGGAGCTGCATTCTTTCCAGGCCAAGTGCAGAGTCACATTTCCTCTGCCACTGGCTTAAGCGTCACCCCACTCCCCACTGCGATCTCAGCCTTAAACCCCACCCCGCCCCTACCGGGGTCAGAGCATAGTTCGGGGGTGCTCCACAGCCACTGGATGGCATAGCCCCTTGCTCCTTCAATTTACCACTGGCTCTGTACACAGACACACACGGAGATGCTCTTTCACACACTGATGCTCTCTCTCTCTCTCTCACACACACACACACACACTCTCTGCAGTCTAGATTCTGGTGCTATGCCCATCACCGTGGCCTCGGGGTGCCTGTCTCTCTTGCCCTGTGTCTCTGAGTGCATGTGTACCTGAAGGACTGTCTCTTTCATTCTTTCTCTGTCTTTTGTGGACATCACGCAACGGCAACAATTGTTTGGTCTTTGCTTCCAAAGGTCGATTCCAGGAGCTGCAAATCCCTGGAACAGCCTCAGAGCTTCCCTACCCAGATACACATGAGCCCAGCCACTAGATGGGAGGCTTACTCGGCTGGACCAGTGACGCCTCCTCTCTGGAGCACCAAGGTAGTCACAATAAACAGCTCTTTCTCCGTCAATTACTGAGCACCACAGACTCTAAAGCAAGCTTGCTGGGCTGCTCAGAAGAAGCTCATCTATTGTTTAATGAGCTGGGGAACATGTTCTGTTATAAGTATGATCCCTTTGGCTAATTACCCATGATTTCAAATAAGAACCTCCTCCTTCCTGGCCTGCCTTCTCTTGTCGTTTGAAACCAATGCCCAATCTGACACTAATCTGGGCTGATTTTGCTGGATGGACGGAAGACATGCTACTTGAATCTGGGTCTGGATGTGTCAGGGTCTGGGTTCCAGGTGGAACCTGGCTGGAGGTCTGAGGTTCAGTGGAGCTAGAATCTCACCAGCCCATTCTTGTGAGATTTTGGTCCCTAAATGATGAAATGAGATTTCCACTCTTTTGGGCCGAAACCTGGTGAGACAAACTGTTCGTGTGTTGAGACTTTGGTCACATCAGAGGCAGAGGTTCCCTTTCCAGTCCAACCTGGGGCCAGGGGCAGGTTTGGATGCAGGGGGCAGATTTAAGGGCTTGATTCTGATGCAGCTGTAGCCAAGAACCAGGTGCAATTCAGCAGTTTTGCCCGAGCTTCACTTTTGAGTGTTTGGTAACTTCAAACCTGAGGTTCAACATGAAATCTGGAGAACTTGCGTCCAGGTGGATGAAAACCAGCTGAGATGTTCACACAAACTCCAGCAAACCAGAACTGGCATTTCTCATTCAACTCGAGGCTCATGTGTGAGTGCTGCTGGATTCGCTTTTGAAGTTGGCACTGAGGGCTGGTGTGCAGTGTAATTGCCTGCTCACAAATAGTTTGCTGGATGAGAAACCAGATTCATTTGGGCTGGACTGTTCCCCTTTATTAGATGTGAACATGGACACATCTGTTTGTGAAATTCGTTCAGTCAAGAAAGTGAATCAGTTTTGCCCTGGGAGTGGATTGGTGGCTTCAGAGGTTAGTTTAGCCAATCGAGGAACAGGGATGATAACGTGACTTCAGGTATCACTCACCAAAAGCTGGAAGAGTGCAATGTGTGAGGCTCTTCATCTGCTCATGGACAAATTGCAAATGGGGTGAAACTTGCTGAATAGCTTGGCCGGCTCTGAGAGCAGCTCTGAGTTGGGGGTGTGATGGGGTGTGCCTACCCCAAATCAGCCTTGAGGGGTTAATGAGGGCTGGAGAGGCCAATTAGGTTACCTGGCATCACACAAGAGAGGGAAGGCCAGGGCTAAACCACAAAAAAGGGAAGAGTTAGAGGCTGGGAAAGAAGGAGTCCAGTGTTCTCATTGTAGGATCACCGGTGCAGCGGGTGGGCCCAGCTTCCTTTGCCAGTCACTGGTATAGTGGTACAGGCCTGAGGTGGGGCTGAACACTGTCTGGGTGTGGCATTTAGACAGCAGTGTGACATTGGCAGACCAGGTCATGCCAGAGTGTATTCAGGCCAATTCACTTGTGTATTAATATAGATCAAAGTGATTGTTGAAGGTAGAAGAGTGTATTTGGTGTATAGACTTCATAAAATGAACGGGACATTACTTGTATTGTTTTCTCTTGTCTGTATCCTGCTATGATGCAGCAGCAAACATTTACATTGTGTAAAAAAGAAGTGCTAATTTCAGCTCAAATGGCCAATGTGTGTGGTGACTGGCAGTCAGAGACTCAAAGTGCATGCCTCAGTCACCATCATCAAAGGAGAAGTGGATAGAGACACTGTCAGCTTGTTTTCGGTCAGAAGACGTTATCAATATGGATTCTAGGAAAGATCCTTCATCTCTCGACTGTTTGGACTCTTACAGGGAAGGGTACCAGATGTAAAGGGAAGATCAAAATGATAAAAGGTCTAGAAAACATGACCTATGAGGGATGATTGAAAAAACTGGGTTTGTTTAGTCTGGAGAAGAGAATGGTGAGAGGGGACATGATAATAGTTTTCAAGTACATAAAAGGCTGTTACAAGGAGGCAGGAGGTAAGTTGTTCTCATTAACCTTTGAGGAGAGGGCAAGAAGCAATGGGCTTAAATTGCATCCAGGGCGGTTTAGGTTGGACATCAAGAAAAACTTCCTAAGAGTCAGGGTGGTTAAGCACTGGAATAAATTACTTAGTAAGGTTATGGAATCTCCGTCATTGGAGATTTTTAAGAGCAGGTTAGACAAACACCAGTTAGGGATGGTCTAGATATTATTTAGTCCCTGCAGGGGACTGGATTAGATGACCTCTCTAGGTACCTTCCTGTCCTACAATTCTATGATTCTGTGATCCCCAGAGACAATCTGGGTCCCTTGAAAAGAGTTTGGGAGACTAGCAGTTTATTACATCACTTCCACCATTTGGAATTACAAACTGTGACTCACCTGTGTATATATTAACCTCTCTTTCCTTTTTCCTAGCTAATAAACCTTTCGTTAGTTTACTAGAGAATTGGCGGCCAGTGTTGTCTTTGCTGTAAGATCCAGAGTGCCAACTGATCTGGGGTAAGTGACTGGTCTCTTGGGACTGGGAGCGACCTAAATGTAATGTGATCTTTGGTGTAAGTACCATTTATCCGACCTGTCTGGGTGGCAAGATAGATAGGCGCCTCCAAGGGGACTGTTTGTGATTCCGTGGTAACACTGATATTATGATCCAGGAGTTTACATTTGGCACTCGGTTGGTGAAATCTAATTATAGAACACCCCAGCAGCTTGGGGCATCTGCCCTGTTTTCTGACAGTCTGCCCTGAGGTCGGCACTTGTGGTCGTGAGCCACTCCAGGCAGCGTGACAAGGGGTCCTGTTGGACTTGGTGACCCCAGAAGAGGTGGACTAAATGGTGAAGAGAGACTATCCCAGAGTGAGCAGTGGGCAGCAAGGGGGCACTCGATGCAGTGACAGCTACATTCTCAGACCTAGACACAAGGAGGTGCCCTAGCTGTGGGTGGGAACCGTAATACAGGGGGTAGAGGGTGGATTGGCCAATAGCCTCTTCTGAGAACATTGTCTTTCCTCCTGTTTGTGAACGTGTGGGGCAGAAAATGAAACTGCCCTTCTGAGACTCTCAGGTTCTCCATCTCTGCGCAGTGTTGGCTTGTTTGGAGACATGTGAAGACTCATTGTTCGTTAACCCCACCAGCGATTCCCCAGACAATTAATTTTTACTGGCTTGAAAATTCGCCACCTAACCTTTGGTCTCGTCAGAAAACGCTCCCAAAGACTTCCTCACCCTCTTGATGTTTCTAATCGTTATCGAACTCATTACGCTTGCCATTCTAGGAGCGGTTGGAAAGTGTTATTATTTCATAACTGAATCGCTTCAAGTTTCGTTCCCTCTGGGCCCGATCCTCAGCATATCTGATCAGCAAACATCTGTCTAAGCCACCCGCTCGTGCCTCACAGGAAGCTCAGGGGAGAAAAAATATCCTATTAAGAGACGATGCTGCCGACATCATTTTCTGTCATTTGCTCTTTCCCCCCGACTTTTATTGCAGAAGGACATTTGCATGGAAAGAAGATCTTTGTTTCTGAAGATTTTGCTGGCTCCTGCTGCTTATTTCCCATCTGGAATCTTAATCCCATGGTTGTGACATCATAGCTGGTTGCTGTGGAAATTAGGGCTGTGTGCTGCGTGTACTGAGCTGTGGCTTGGTGGGGCTGGAATAACAAACCCGAGCATTTATTCAGCACTTTCAAACCGATTCAAAGGACAGGCAGGTCAAATTTTGCTCAACGTTTTAGAATAATAAATAGGCAGCATGGACTACAGCTCGGACTCAGGATGCCAGGTTCCAAAACCCTGGGCCTGCTACTTTCTCATTTTGTGACCCCTGGTGGTCACACCCATGCTCTGTGCCTCAGTTTCCCCATCTGAAATAGGGCTACCTACATTGGGCGGGAGGGGGACATTTCGTGGGGATTAATTAGTTAATTTCTGCAGAGCTCTTTTAACTTACACAGGGCTACAGCAATGCTTAAATAATAGCAATATTTGTAAAGTTCCCAAAGCATTCTAGGCACTGAATTATTAATATAACAACAGTAATCATCATAATAAATCGTAGGGTTTTGAACACAGGCAATAAATACCCAGTCTCTACCCCAATCATCTTAAACTCTGAGGCCTTGTCTAGACTGTAGAGATAACACAGGGCTCTGGGGGCGGGGGTAGTATAGCCTATTCTGAAGTACGCTCTGCCAATCTTCAGCTGACCCGGGCTCTGAGTCTTGTTGCCATGGCTTGTTGATTATAATGTAGACATGCCCTCAGCTGTTTTTGAAAAGGTCAGCTAGAGAGATTTTTATTTCACGGTAATTATTGCTAGGTAATGAACACCACCTGCCCCTTAAGCCATGATTGAGTGACTAATTTCTTGGCAGTGTCCTGACAGGTGTTGTTCTTGAGGCGGGACGTGAAGGAGGAGAGGGATCAGTTTGGGAGAGGATGCTCCACATGTGAGGAGCAGCAGTGAAGCAAGTGCAGAGAGTGAAGAACTTGGAAGAGTCTGGTTAGTTCCCACAGACACACACTCACAGCCCCACTCCAGCGGCAGTGATAAAGAGTATTATCCTCAGTGTATGGATGGAGAAACTTGCCCAAAGGCTAATGAGACCCTAGCTGGTGCTTGCCCCTAGCACTCTACTGAAACTGCTGTCACCAAGGTTTCTAAAAACCTTTTCCCAGCTACAGCTGAGAACCAGTACTCCACCCTTATCTTCTTTGACCTGTTGATCAAGCTTTTCTCCTTGAAAACTTGTGCCCCCTCAGCTTCTGTGACTCTGTCCTTTCTTGGTTCTCCTTCTACCTCTCTAATTGCTCCTTCAGCATGTCCTTTAGAGGATCTGCTTCATGCCCTGTCACCTTTCAGTGGGGGCTACACAGGGCTTCATCCGTGGTCCCCTTCTCTTCTCCCTCTGCATCTTATCTCTGGGTCATCTCATCTGCAAACACATTCAACAACCAGCACTGTGCTGACGACTCCCTGCTCCAGACCTGTCTCCTTCTATCCAAGCTAAAATCTCAGTGCTTGTGGTCTCAACACTTGTTGGACTTCTCCCTTCAGTCTGCGCTCTGGCCATCCTTCCTGGAGACTGTTAGTTCCTGATAAACACAAAGCTAAGCTGCTCGGTGCAGGGATAGGTCTGGAAAAAGCATCTCGTTCCTGTAAACAAAACCAAATGTTTTTATTGACGGAATCAAAAAGGCCATTCCAGATGTCCTAGTAGAAGATCCTGGGACATGTGCTGTAGTAAAGCAGTACTGTCCTGGTTAAATTGGGACATAGGGCACTTCACCAAAGTCCCAAAGCAAGCCAGTGGCAGTGATAAGACCAATGCTGAGTGGTTCCTGGCTCCCATTCTGGCTTCTCCAGAGTCCTACGCTCTGTGCTTCCCTCTCCTCCCCGGAGATGAAGGCTCCATCTCCAGCACCCCTTCCCTTGCTGTTCCTGTTATCTTTTTATTGCTCTCTGTATCCATTACGTTTTGTTTGGGTCAGAATGTGATAAGCTCCAGATTTGGGCCTTTTTTAAAAAGCCAAATATTTGTGGAAACCAATACTGAGTCCGACTCATTTTCCCTCCTTAATGCAAATCTAATCCAGATACGAGCCAACCTGCAGGAGCTCCAGTGGCTCTTAATACTCCCATCATTTCCAGCTGCAATTGTTTTCATTAAAGAGGAAAGCCACCGGGAGTTTATTCATCTCTACGTACCTCATGCTGGAGTGGCAAAACTCCTTTGCTATTTCAGTCCTGGGCGCCCCAGCCACAGGTCTGCCCCTCGTTCCAGAGCCACAGCCATCTTCCTACCAGTCTCGGGGCTCTCCCCACACACACACACACACACACACACACACACACACACAAAAGGCTTTGTTGATACCCCTCCTCTGTCCTGCCCCAAAACCCCGCTATTTGAGCCCTGGGCATCACTGGAGCCAAGGCTGGGAGTCTGGCTGAGCTGTATGGTCGGCATGGGAATCTCCAGAGAGGGGCATTCAGAGAGGTGGCCATTGTTTCCAAGGGGATCTAATTATTTGATTTTTTAAATTTTCAAACCTGATAACCCATTGTCTTTTTCTTTTCCCATGTGTTCCCTCCACAGGAGGCTTCTGATCAAGATCCCCAGCGCCTCGCAGGAAGCAGTGCCAACCTCGCATTGCTGATTCAGAAGGCTCCCTCGCCGAGCTGATAAACTGGAGATAATCCAGGGAGATAATGAATAAAACCTCCGTGATGCAGCGAGTGGCCAGAAGGCAATGAACACAGCACCGAGCCTTCTCTGTGGAGAGTCTCCCGTTTCTGCCTCTCCGAGCAATCCAGTCCCACCCACGCTGCTGAGCAGACCCCAGGGGTGAGGGCCTAGGCTGATGGAAGAGTGACTCCTGCCATGACCTTTATCCCAGCCTGCTCAGAGCTGGGGTCCCAGGTTGTGAGTATGGGACTGGGGCTGGTGTGGACAGGCAGGGCTGGGCACGTTAGAGCCCTCCAGTGCTCCTCAGTGGCCTGAATGCAATTGATCAATGCAGCACCTTCCAGCACCATACTTGTCAGCCTACCTGGGCCAGACCCTCTCCATCTGAGACGGTCCCTCCCCTGTCCCCCCCGATCCATTGCAGCCCCTCGCTGGGCTTTCTATTGTCCCCTCCGCCTTCCTTTCCTGTTTCAGTTCTTACTCTCTTTTCCCGTTTCCAAGATGTCTCCTTCCTATCTCGGCCTCTCTCTCAAATGTCTCTCACTTTCCCCAGTTCCATTCCTCTCTGCCCTCCTCCCCAGTACATAGTTGGCATTGTACCCTCTATGAGCTTCCAGCCGCTCTGGGGCAACATGTTCTCACCAGAGCAGGTTTGATGGTCATGCCGATAGAGAAGGGTCTGAAGGGCCCATCACCATTGTATCTGGATGCTATCTGCATAGATGTGGAAGTAAGTCAGAACTTTGAGCAGAGCCAGCCCCCATTGATTGCATGTGGGCAGAGCAGGGAGTGGAGCGCAGGTCCCAGGTCAGCTCTCCACAGACATGCCCCACAGCCTGGTGATCCTCACTCCACCTACACCACTCAGCCAGCAGGATGGGAGCATCATGAGCCATGATCAAGGAGTTCGTAGCCAGGGCCAGGAAGCCATCTGAGATGTCCCAGGTCTTGAACCATGGTCAGAGAGTCCCCAGACAGCTGATGCATCCTGAGCTCCACCTACTAAAACCAGATGGGCTGAGAAGCTAATGGGACTATAACTTCAGCCAAGGCGCCGCCCACAGGAGCCCTGATTGGAGGATCGCCCAGCTCCACTGATTGGTCCAACGACGCTATTTAAGCTAGAAGGCAACACAGGAAGTTTGTCTGGGTAACAAGGTGTTTTCCTGTTGTGGCTGCATTGGCCCCTGCATGGGCCCTGCCTCCTGCACCCAACCCTGGTCCTGCTCCCAGCTCCTGCCTCACTCCTGCCTTTGCTCCTCTTCCCACCATGCTCCTGCTCTGTACTTGGTCCTTGCCTCTCCTCCAGTTCCTGCTCTTACCCCTCTCCCCCAGCCACCGGTCACCAGTCCTGACTCTGGCCCCAGCCTCCAACTTCCAACCCGGACCCCGTCTCTGACTTGACCCTTGGCTCTGGCATTTGGTATCCAACCTCAGCTCTGATTCCTGGTTCTGACTCTGGCTTGACCCCTGGCTCTGGTAATTGGCAGTTGATTCTGGTGCTGACTGTTGGCTTCGTTCCCCAACCTGGAAGGCTGCTCCACCCACTAGGCCTGACTCCTGCTCTGACTACTAGGCCAGACCACCTGCATCCCGCTCCATAACACTGTCCTCAGAATGGGGTGTCCGTATGGTCATGATTCTCTTTCTCATTGGAGAGGGAAGGAGGAAGCCTGAGGTGGATGGTCAATGAGCCAATAGCACCTCGCTATTGTCAACAGAAGTTCACCAGCCCGCACCCAAAATTCCTAGATTCCAAGGCCAGAGGGGACCACTGTGATCATCTAGTCTGACTTCCTGTAAAACACAGGCCAGAGACCTGCCCCCAAACAATTCCTAGAGCCGATCTTTTAGAAAATCATCTCGTCTTGATTTAAAATTTGCCACAATCCACCACAACCCTTGGTAAATTATTCCCACAGTTAATTATCCTCACTGTCAATAATTTATCCCTTATCTCTGGTCTGAATTTGTCTAGCTTTGATTTCCTGCCATTGGATCATTTTATATCTTTCTCTGCTAGATCAAAGAGCCCATTATTAAATATTTGTTCCCTGTGTAGGTACTTATAGCCTGAGATCAAGTCACCCCTTAATCTCCTCTTTGTTAGACCCAAAGAGCTCAATCTATTTAGCTTATCACTTTACAGCAGGTGTTCTAATCCTTTAATCATTCTTGTGGCTCTTCTCTGAACCCTCTCCACATCCTTCTTGAACTGTGGGCACCAGAACTAGACACAGGATTCCAGCCGCAGTCACACCAGGGCCAAGTAGAGAGATAAAATAATCTCTCTGCTCCTACTCGAGATTCCCCTGGTGATGCATCCCAAGATCACATTAGCTCTTTTGGCCACCTCATCACATTGGAAGCTCCTGTTCTGCTGATTATCCACCGTGACCCCCAAATCTTTTTCAGAGACACTGCTTCCCAGGAGAGAGTTCACCACTGGGTAAGTATGGCTGATATTCTTTGTTCCTAGATGGATACATTTCAATTTAGCTGTATTAAAACACATTATTGTTTGCTTGCATCCCATTTACCAAGCAAACCAGATCACTCTGAATCAGTGACCTGCCCTCTTCATTGTTTACCAACTCCCCAATTTTTGTGTCATCTGCAAACTTTATGAGTGTGATTTTTGTTTTCTTCCAGGTCAAAATTTCTGCTTGGTCTAGTCTGCTCTATAGACCATGTGTCCGCCTTGGTTCTCCTGCCAGCTCTCTCTCTCTCTCTCTGCACAATCTCACCTCTCTTCGCACAAAAGATTCTCCTCCTCTGCACTCCTGCCACTGGAACAGCCTCCCTACAACTTGCCATCTCACCCTCATCTCACTCCAAACCTCAGCAGGAAACACCTCTCCCCTCTCCTGCTTCTGCCTCCTAACTCCTCCCTACCTCCGTTATCGCTCTGAAGGCTAAGTGATTCAAGCTACCCTCCATAAATCATGCTAACAAGGCTGCATTCTGTAATTAATAATGCACTCCTCTGATTCCCCCCCACCCACAGCTGCAGCCTTTGGAGATGCAGCAGGCACCAGAGATGCTGCACAACACACAGTCATGTTGCATCGCGGCTTCTTTCTTCGCAGGTTCCTGCTGAGAAGGCGAAAACCTGCATGCTCCTCTGGTGAAAAGAGCTGGACTGTGGATAAGTCTACACTGCAATCAGACACCTGCAGCTGGCCCGTGCCAGCAGCCCGAGCTCAGGGTCCCTCCCACCTTGCTGGGTCCTAGAGCCCAGGCTTCAACCTGAACATCTGCCCCACTATTAAACAGCTCCTTAGCCCAGGCCCCTTAGCCTGAGTCAGCCTGCAGGGGCCAGCTGCAGGTATTTAATTGTAGTGTAGACACATCCTGTGAGCTCTGAAAACTGGAGGTCTCTGCTTATCCACAGGCTTGGGTAAGCCCCGGCAGTGACAGCACCACAACCCTTATGCCGGGCTTTATCCACGAGCCAAGGTGGAGGTCACCAACCTCTCTGCAAACAAGGATAGAATGAAACAGGCCAGTGTGCACCACTGCCCTCTGCTGGAGAAAACCAGAAGAGCTCAACTGTGTTTCATGAGCTCTACGCTCCTAGCACCTAGTGGGGAGTCTCCTTTAGTTCAAGGGGTAGAGAGTGGGGATTGCTGAATGGGAGGATGTGAACTCTATCCCTATGAAGTTCCTTCCAAGCTCCATAGTAGTGATCATGAAATCCTGGCTAGCCCAGGATTTGTTAAGAGCTGCTAAGCAATGCCATAGCCTGTTACCTCTTCCATGTGCCGAACTCAGAGATGGATCACTGAGCAGCTGCATGATGTAATGGTGCTGGGATAGGGACAGCTGTCTTGTGATGGGCTGGACTGAGACCTAAGACACTCCTGTCGCCCTGAGGGCTCCAAACAGCTCTCTGTTAAGAATGGTCCTGCTGTCACTGTCACCCTGGAACGGGCATCTTGGAGGTAGAAAGCTGTACAGTACCTCGTCAGTCAGCTGAGTTGTTTCCCCTCCGTCTGGTGCTTCTGTTTACCAGGGTGTGACACTCCTGGGCGTTATCCAGACCAGTTATCACCTGCCCTGTAACCCTCCCCGCCCAGGAATGTCATACTGAGCTGTGCTGCTTCCATTCATTCCAAGTCCTTCCCTCTGCCCAAGGCCTGGTGCAGATTCTGGCAGAGCGGAAGGGGGTTAGAGCTAGGGACAGATGGAAAAACTGCAGCCTGAGGATGCTTTGTTAGTTACTGATCCTGGTGTGCGAGCTTCAGTCAATGCTTCCCTGGAAGGCACAGAGGTGTGGCTGGGATGCCCCTGGCCCAGAGGAGGAAGATACTTGACCCTTTGCTTCCCGGGGATTGGCAGGGGAAGCCTCGCTTGCTGCAAGAGAGGCTGTTCCCGTGGCACTTGGTCAGCATGCCATGGCCCACGCCCCCCGCTGTACCCTCTAGCAGCAGGACTGGCCACTTCGCAGAACCCCCCAGCCTCTGGTGTGCTCGGGGCAGGGCGGGCAGTTTCTCCCTAACAGCATTGCAAGTGCATTTTGTGCTTGTGGAAGTAGGGGGCTGAGGGTGTAGGCTACAGCCAGGGTGCACACAGGCCTACAGACACACCTCCGCTTTGCTGAAGCGCTTCTGTCCTCACCTCCATCCAGCTCAGCAGAAACCAGCCCTCTTGGGGAGGGTACCTGATGTCCAGAACCTGGGTGAAACTCACCAGACTCCTTTCCATCTGCTCCTGAGCTGGGGCTTGATCTCAAGGCCCCGAGGCTAGTGCCCCGACTCCTCTGCACCACACAGATGCCTAGAGCTGCCAGCTGGCTGGGAGAGCGGGCCTCCTGTGGTGGCTGCGAAGGGAACCTGTCACACAGCAAGGAGCTGTAACAATTAGCTCCGTCCTCGGCAAACTGTAATCACCAAATTGTTCTGGGATAATTATGTCTTGATAACAACATCTCACGTTCGAGTTCCTTTATTGCTGTTCCCATTAATTATAATTACCATGCAAATTGTGGCACGTAAGCACCCCCAGGTGATTAACAAGGCTGTGAGGGCCTTGGGAAAGCATTGAGGTGACTATACATACAGAATCTTCTATTTCTCTCACTGTCTATCCCCACATACCCACATCTGTCTAGCTCGCTCTCTATCCCCATATATACTCTTCTATCTAGTTCATTATCTGTTGCCATAAACACCCTCCATCTATCTCACTATCTGTTACGATAAACACACCATCTATTCCCGCATATACCCCTCTATCTGTCTCACTATCTCTCCCATACGCACCCCAGCTCTATCTGTCTCACTGACTCTTTAGATATAAACCATGTAAAGTCCATTTTTTCATGTCTGAAGACTAGTGACCTCATAGCAGAATTTTTGGAAGGCTCCTCCGTCCATCGCTACCTTTGCACACTCAGCAGCTGACCTCCCCATGATCTGTCGCATGCCATCCATCCATCTCTTCCCCGGTTGTCCCCAATGAGGATGACCTGCCACCATTCCTCCCAGGATCACTTTCTCAAGGTCATTTCCATTTCTGCCTGATGTGACCAAAGCACCTGAGTTTTTGCCTGTTGATTTCGCTCAACAGAGTCTGCTTCTCTCTGGTAAGATTTCTAATGTTAACAGGCATGAGGCAGGAGGCCCAAAGCATTTTTGAAACCCAGAGAGGAGTGATTGTGCAAGAAGCGTGACAAAGAAGAGATCAAGGCTTTCTACTCCAATGTCCCAAAGATGTCCTGGCATGAGAGAGATTTTCTCAACTGATCAGGGATCATCAAAGACATCTCAGTGTGAAGAGATGAGGAAAGGCTAACCCAGACCCTGGGAGACAGAGAAAGACAGAGCAAGCCACCACAGGTCACACAGGAATGGTCCCTGCTGACAAAAAAGCACAGGAGATCAAGCCCCAAGCAGAGCCTGTGATCCTGTCCTAGGTGGGTCGTGCCTGCCGCCGCAGGTAGACCAGGTTGGGGCTGACACTTTCCTACTTTGGCAGCACTTGTAGAGCTGGCCAATCAAATCTGTCTCTGTCTGTCATCAGCTATACATCTCTCTCCATCATCACCATCATCCTCCACCCAGATGGAGCAGAGCATGCTGGGACCCGATGCCTCCACTGGCCAAACTCGCCTCGACTCTGACAGGCATCTCCTGGCTTCTTCTGACTCAACAGCCCCTGCTCCAGGCACATGCGCTGGAGGGCGTGAGAGACGATCGCCAGAGCATTGATGGACAGTCCCCTTTCAGAGCAGAGAAGAGGGTGTTCGTGGGCTGGATTCCAGCCAGGCACTTTGGCCACGTCTGTTGCGCTGTCTCCTCTCGCGAGGTTTCCTCAAGGACCCAGGAGGAGCCTGGTGGATTACAAAGCTCACCCATTACTCAGCAGCTCAGCTGGGCCTCCTGGCAACCACCCAGCTGTGAGGGTCCCTGGATCACTCTCCATTTCAGATGCTTCTTGGGTGCCTGTGTGTTCCTCTGCCAGTGGGTCTGTCCCCAGCACCCATGCCCTGTGGGACAAGCCCTGAGGACAAAGGTGCATTGTCCCATGAACAGACCAAGGCATAGATTGTCTCCTTATTCCTCCCTTTGCTCCTGGAAGGGAAGTACCTTGGCACAGCTGACTCTCTCCTTCATGTCAGTGCATAGGAGAAGGGCAGACTCAAGCTCTACCTGTTCCCCACTCTGGCCCCACTTCCATCACTAAAGCCAAGGAGCTGGGAGCTCAGCTAGTGTGAATCGACTCCCTGGAGCTGCACTGAGTTACCCCAGCTGACGACCTGGCTTGATGAGTCCATCGCATTTGCTACCTGCAATTCCAGCCCTTGCTTCTGTTTAGTCTCCTCTGTTCTGCAGCTAATGAGGCTAGTTGGTGGCTGTCTGCAAAGTCTCTTCCCCTGGGAGTAGCAGTTTCCTCTAGTGAACAAGCCCTAGCTCCCTTCACCTCTCCCTGTATTCATAGAATCATAGAAGATTAGGGTTGGAAGAGACTTCATGAGGTCATCTAGTCCAACCCCCTGCTCAAAGCAGGACCAACACCAACTAAATCGTCCCAGCCAGGGCTTTGTCAAGCCTGACCTTAAAATCTTCGAAGGAAGGAGATTCCACCACCTCCCTAGGTAACCCATTCCAGTGCTTCACCACCCTCCTAGTGAAAAAGTTTTTCCTAATATCCAACCTAAACCTCCACCACTGCAACTTGAGACCATTGCTTATTTCCCAAACCCTTTGTTCATTTCATTGCTCTGCTCCGAACTCTCTCCAGTTTGCTGGCTTTCCAATCAGTTGTTGAAACAGGGGGCCCGGTCTGAATGTGGGGCTCTGGCTGAGGCTTCCCCATTGCCTTGCAGGGCATGATCACTGAGAGAAGCCAATTCCAGCAAGCCCATGCTGCGTGTTGGGTTTGCGACTGTCTGGCCGTGTGACCCTGTTGGCACATATGTGATGTAGCAGCGTGGGAACGTGCTGACTAGTGGCTGAAGCAAGGAATTACGAGTCGGGCCACTGGGGTTCTCGTCCTGGTGTTGAATGGTAGCATGATACAAGGGCAGGAGAAGAGGACTGGGAGTCTGGACTCATTGGTTCTGTTTCTGGCCATGGCAGGGAGTATGGCCAGCGAGTAGCAAAGCACCCAAGGGTCAGGGGACCCCAGGAGTCAGTTTTCCAATCCTAGCACAATTTCCAGCCATGGGAGAGGAGTGTTGTCTAATGGTTAGCACTGAAGACTATTCCCAGTCCTCCCATTAGCTCTCTGTATGGCCTTGACAAAGTCCCTCTTTGTGCCTCAGTTTCCCTAGCTGGAAAATAGGGATAACCCTTACCTATAGTGCTCAAGTGGTGTTGGGAGACCTACTTAATTATCATGCTGTGAGCTCCTCATATGAAAGTCTCTCCCTTTCTACACATGTGCACCAAGTTTATTATTATTACCGTGCCAGACAATCCTTCTTCATTAGGCCTTGGAATTTGCTTTCGCTGCTTTAAGTCAGACCTTTAACATTATTTAAAAGCAATGGGCTTGGAGGGGTTTTTGTTATTTTTAATGCAGACCAGATTTTACTAGGATGGGAGAATAAATTGTTCTTCAGCCGGACCGACTGGCTGCCTTTCCAGCTACTGAAGTTTGGAAGATGCCAGCTTCAGTGTATAGCCAGCCAGGCCCTTCAGCCTGAAATTCCAGCCAGGTCATGGCAGGAAGAGGGGAGAGGAGTTGTCTTTTCCATTTCGCCACACTGGGGGGTCAATGCTGGTGGAGTTGGAGTTTTTTAACATCGATCACCCGAATCACTAAATGAAGGGTGTCTGAAGGGCCCGTGTACTCACACAGCAGAGGTGTGGGTAGGGATCCAGGCCACCACCTGCAATCCCACAGGCCTGGTGCCAGAGCGGGTCAGATTTTTCATTCCAAACAACTCTTGACGAGACATGGCTCTGTCGTCGAATAGAAGCTCCCCTGGTCAGTGTTCAGGTTTGATGATATTTGGGGTTTTCTTTGTCAAAAAGCCAAAACCTTTTTTCTTTTTTTTTTCTTTTTTTCATTTTTTGAAATTTTTGTAAGTTTTTGGTTAAAACAAACTCCAAACCCAAACATTTGTCAATTGCCGAAAATGGAAACTATCTTGGAAATGTTTGTTTTCTGGCACTCCAAATGTCTGGATTTCAATTTTCTTTTTGACAAATAACCTGAAAAATGCCATGAAAAAATTTGGAAGAAAATGAAAAGAAATTTCCGGGGAGGGGGGGGGACGGGACGGAATGACCAGCTATAGCTATGTGGCACTGATGTACAGTTTGAGGACAATGTTTGACCCCCTCACATCTCACATGGGCCCTATTTTCTTTCCATGATCCTGGACCAGTTTCCCACCTTGGGTTCTTCTTTGGATAAGTCCCCTTAGGGGAAGTCAGAAAATGCCTCATTCACTAGTGAATCCAACTGCTGTCTGAACACAAAAGTGAAAGCAAATTTTATCAGTCAATCCCAACACTTGCTAAAGCCCAGGTTTCTAGGGCTGTGACAGTAGCCAATCAGGATTTAGGGTCACCGGCAGAGCTGGGCGGGGGGATTCCAGGTCTGGAGTAGCGGGGGGACTGCAGATCAAGAGTGAGGGCCAGCAGCAAACGTAGGCAGGGGGGCCCCAGGGCTGGAATAGCGGGGGATGCTGCAGCTAACCACCTACAATACAGTCAGCAGAACTCACAACCTTTTGCTCCTGAACAGCATCTCCCATAACAGAACCCGGGGAGGGAGCCCCCTTCCGCCTGAGGCCCTCTCCCGCTTCTCGCCCTGATTATTATGACCATTACTGTCTCGTTTTGAGTTATAAATCAGAAATATTGTGCCTCCTGCTTTTCCTCTCTGGGGAGCGAATAACGAGAGGTGAGATTGACTCCAAAGCTCAGTGCCGTTCCTCTGGAAAAGCGCAGTGACAAATCGAAACTGTCTCACTTTTTAGAAGAAGTTTTGATTGGAATCAATCTCTCTCTCTCTTTCTTTTTTTTTACGAGCATAAAAAGGGAGTAGTTAAAAGTAAGATTTATTCCAAATTCATCTTATCAGCTCAGAGCCATTCAATTCTGTAATCAATTCCCACAGGGTCTGCACCAAGAAGCCCATATTCAGACTCAATCTTGTATTTCATTAGGTTATTTCTGGTGTTCAAAAATAAGATTGATTTTTACTTCATGTTATAGTGCTCCAGCAATTTATTTTTTAATGATATGAGGTAAGAATCAATTTCAGGGTTCTTCTCTTTTTGCTTTTCCTGTGCCAGTGTCCCTGGCGCAGAGGGGAATAAAGCCAGTTCTGAAGGATTCTCAGCCCCTTTCTGAGGGAATTTGCAATATGGACTGTTTTAGGGAGCCTGCTCGCTGAATAGTGCCTGTCTCCAGGAGGAGCAGGGGGTGCTGTGGGACCCATGTGCATGTCTATAATGCAGCAGGGTGTGTGTGTGCAAGTCTCAGGTCAGGTAGATGCACATATGCCAGCTCTGCTTGAGTAAGCGTGCTGAAAATAGCAACCCGAGCCTCTGCCCATGTCGCCCTGGCCACAAGGCTATTTTTAGCATGTTAGCTCCAGGACATGTATGGGAATATCACCTAGGCAGGCCTGAGCTGCCCTGCAGTGCACCAATGCAGAGTTCTAAGTGCCTGTTGTCTGTTGCCGGGCAGTCATTAGCACCAGAGCATGGTGGGTGCATGTAGCGCTCACCATACCCCAGTGTAAATTGAGGACACCAGGGATGGGGGAATGGAGAACCAGGCCCCTGCGCTGGACTCGATTTCCACGGGAGCAGCGTGATTTGCACCAGGAGAACTTGCCCGGGTTTGCAGTCACGCTGCACTGCTGTCGGTGGTAGGGGGTTTTGGTGCAGCTACCCCCAGGGTTGAAGATAAATCCCAGTGTCGACAGGGCCCCAGGAGCTGAAGGGACTTGTTCACACCTGCAGGGTGTACTCCCTCTCGATGTGTGCCGGGCCGGGGCCCTGATCACACCCCCAGCCTCGATGGCCACACCCCTTCCTGGGAGCTGTGATGGAGCTTGGCATGTGCTCGCTGCCTCCCTTTCACTGTGCTCGGTTCAGAGCCTCGGCCAAGGTGCTTGGTACCCTGGACTTCCACTGGAGCCGATGGGAATGGAAGCTGTTCAGCCCAGCCCCATGGATGCTGAGTCCTTTGCAGGATCAGTCCCCAGGAACAGACAGCTCCAACAGTTGGCCTGTGTCCTACATCAATGCAATGAGATCAGGAAAGATCACTCTGCCGATTCCCTGCCCAGGACATAGTTCTGTGGCTCTCTATCGAAGCACATAACTCAAGACAGCCCCCACGAAGCCCCTTACGGCTGTCAGTGCCTGCAGGACTGGAAGCCAGGACAGGCCTGCTCTGAAGCTACCCAGCTGATCTGGCAGCTGTGATCTGGAGGTCTCGGCACTCGGTCTGGATCCCTAGAGAGTTTTGTGCCTGGAAGCAGGGCGGGTGCTGCACTGGGTCTCATCTGCTCCCGATTCCCAGTCCTCTGCCTGCGGCAGCACCACAGCCACCCATCGCGAGCCACGCACCTAATTAAAAGTCAGTACTTAGTGGCAGTAATTATCGTAAGAATGGCCCTATGGGTCGATCTAGCCCAGTGTGCTGTCTTCCGACAGTGGCCAATGCCAAGTGCCCCAGAGGCACCGGCTCCGTGGTTGCTCCGGGGCTGGAGCACCCACAGAAAAAAAATAGTGGATGTTTAGCTACCACCAGCAGCCCCCACTCATCAGCTCCTCCCCCTCCCCCCAGTGCCTCCTGCCCACAGCTGTTTAGCGGTGTGCAGAAGGTGCTGGGGGGAGAGGGAAGAGCTAGGGTGGGGTGCACACAGGGTGGGAAGAGGTGGGGTGGGGGTGGGAGCTTGGGATGGGGTGGATTGGGGGTGGGGCCTGGGGTGGAGCAGGGGTTGAGCACCCCCCAGGAAATCACAATGTCGGTGCCTGCCCCAGGTGCCCCATAGGGACTGAACAGAACTGGTAATTATCAAGTAATCCATTCCCTGTCGCCCGTTCCCAATAACCACTTATCAGTGACCGATTAGTCTTTCAGAATTCATAATTAGCAATTATTAACTAACAGGAAGTAATGAATCATGAAGGATGGGCCAAGGAGGTCTGGTGCAGGGTCGGCTGGTTCTCAGAGCAATGAGCCCTTCAGCTGGAGTTTGCATACCAAGGCTCTCCTCTGGGTTGGGATTTTGTGCCAGAATCTTGCAGCTAGTTCTCAAGAGATTGTGGCCCAAGGTAGTAGAAACCTCATGAGAATCAGCCTTCATTTTCCTTCTCTCAATTTCTAGTTACAATCCCCCACCCATACAGCCTAGAAATAAGGTGCACACAACAAATGAATGGCTTTTTCAGTCTTAGCAGCGAGGACTCTGTATTACTCATTATTGGCAATTATTCCTTCTCCTATGCAACTGGGGGACAGTAAAATTGGACTGTCTTTGTAATGGAAAAGCTTTTGCCCCACGTATGTACTCAACAGGAGTGCCCCAAAGAGGAGAGGTGCTAAGAAATTTGCTCCCCGTTTCTAGTGTACTCAGAGGAGGAGGTGTTCCCAGCTGGCCAGCCAGAATCTTTAGCCAGGTTCTGGGAAGATTAATCTGATGATAGAATCATAGAATCACACTAGATTAGGGTTGGAAGAGACCTCAGGATGTCATCTAGTCCAATCCCCTGCTCAAAGCAGGACCAACCCCAACTAAATCATTCCAGTCAGGGCTTTGTCAAGCCGGGCCTCCAAATCCTCTAAGGATGGAGATTCCACCACCTCCCTAGGGAACCCATTCCAGTGCTTCACCACCCTCCTAGAGAAATAGTGTTTCCTAATATCCAACCTAGACCTCCCCCACTGCAACTTGAGACAATTACTCCTTGTTCTGTCATCTGCCACCACTGAGAACAGCCGAGCTCCATCCTCTTTGGAACCCCCCTTCAGGTAGTTGAAGGCTGCTATCAAATCCCCCCTCACTCTTCTCTTCTGCAGACTAAATAAGCCCAGTTCCCTCAGCCTCTCCTCATAAGTCATGTGCCCCAGATCCCTAATCATTTTCGTTGCTCTCTGCTGGACTCTCTCCATCCTTTCCGTAATGGGGGGCCCAAAACTGGACGCAATACTCCAGATGAGGCCTCACCAATGCCGAATAGAGGAGAACGATCATGTCCCTTGATCTGCTGGCAATGCTCCTATTAATGCAGCCCAATATGCCATTGGCCTTCTTGGCAACAAGGGCACACTGCTGACTCATATCCAGCTTCTCGTCCACTGTAACCCCCATGTCCTTTTCTGCCGAACTGCTGCTTGGCCAGTCGGTCCCCTGCCTATAACAGTGCATGGGATTCTTCTGTCCTAAGTGCAGGACTTTGCACTTGTCCCTGTTGAACCTCACCAGATTTCTTTTGTCCCAATCCTCCAATTTGTCTGGGTCACTCTGGACCCTATCCCTACCCTCCAGCGTATCTACCTCTCCCGCCAGCTTAGTGTCATCCGCGAACTTGCTGAGGGTGCAGTCTATCCTGATCGAGCAATGGACAATGTGGCCTGTCAAAGTTTGATTATGACTTTGCTGCAATAAAGAGGCACACCTTTCTGACAGCACGTGTAATTAACCAGTGAAACAGCTCCCCAAGGGACACACTGGAGTCTCTGTTGCTTGTAGCCTTGCACTTGAGACCGAAAGGCTTGTTCTAAATGATCTGTTCCCACTCAAACAGGAGTGAGGACTTTGCTGCAGAGATTGCTGGGAGGGCTCTCCAGCCTGTGTGATGCAGGAGATCAGACTGAATAAGAGTCCCTTCTGGCCTTTCTCTCTATGAAGCCATGAATCTAAGCCACCCTGAGCACAGGAACATTGCAAGATGAGGTAAGATGGAACCAAGGGGGGGCACCTTGTTCAACTGTCTCACGAACCCCGGCCTAATGCTGGAGACAATGGCAAAGAGACACAGCAATGCCGTCCCCTGATAATGTCCCCTGGGGAACTGGTGCCTTGCCTCCTTTCTGCCTATTCCCGTCTCACTCTTGCACATGGCTAGGGTCTCCCTGCAGCCTCTCTGGCATAAATCACCCTTCCAGCTCTTCACTGTGGGCTGGATCAAGGTGCCCTGAATTGTGTGGCAGGGCGCCGTGCTCCAGGACGAATCCTGCTGGCTTCAGTGGGGTGACCCATGGAGGAAGGTCATTATGGACTCTATGACTCATGGAACAAGGATGGTAGAATCCAGCCCGATTTCTGGCCTTGTCTGCCAGTTGCCCTTGGTAATTGTTGATGTTGGCTAGCACCCTCTGTCTTTGTGGCACTGGGCGTCTGCATTCCAGGCAATGGTCATAGAATCATAGAATCATAGAATATCAGGGTTGGAAGGGACCTCAGGAGGTATCTAGTCCAACCCCCTGCTCAAAACAGGACCAAACTCCAACTAAATCATCCCAGCCAGGGCTTTGTCAAGACGGGCCTTAAAAACCTCTAAGGAAGGAGATTCCACCACCTCCCTAGGTAATCCATTCCAGTGCTTCATCACCCTCCTAGTGAATAAGTTTTTCCTAACATCCAACCTAAACCTCCCCCACTGCAACTTGAGACCATTACCCCTTGTTCTGTCATCTGGTAGCACTGAGAACAGTCTAGATCCTTCATCTTTGGAACCCCCTTTCAGGTAGTTGAAAGCAGCTATCAAATCCCCCCTCATTCTTCTCTTCTGCAGACTAAATAATCCCAGTTCCCTCAGCCTCTCCTCATAAATCATGTGCTCCAGCCCCCTAATCATTTTTGCTGCCCTCCACTTGACTCTTTCCAATTTTTCCACATCCTTCTTGTAGTGTGGGGCCCAAAACTGGACACAATACTCCAGATGAGGCCTCACTAATGTCGAATAGAACGATCACGTCCCTCGATCTGCTGGCAATGCCCCTACTTATACATCCCAAAATGCCATTGGCCTTCTTGGCAACAAGGGCACACTGTTGACTCCTATCCAGCTTCTAATCCACTGTAACCCCTAGGTCCTTTTCTGCAGAACTGCTGCCGAGCCATTCGGTCCCGCCGGAAGGGCCACCCCAGCCGGATCCTCTGACGCGATGCATATGCAGCCTGAACTGGTACATGGTTGGGAGTGTGCGTAGCAGTATGAAGGCCCCAGTAAGATTCTTAGGGGCAAGTCACAGTCCAGCTCTCTGTGAGGTGCTGAGCCCCCTCGTGTGCCACTGAAGCTGATGGAGATGGGGGCTCTCACCTTGCGCAGCGGGGCCGCCTGTGTCTGTCTTTCTGGGTGTGTGCCTGCGTGTATGGTGGGGGTCTCTGCGTGTTTCTGTCTCTGGTGCTCCATCCATCTGGCTATGCACACGCATCCGTTTGTGTTTCTCTCTCCCTGGCTCTGTGTCTTTGTGTCTGTCCGTGTCTCTCTCAGGGTACGTCAGCTGGGAGCGTGCTTCCCAGCCTGGGTAGAAGGACCTGCACTCGCTTTGCTTGAGCTAGCGTGCTAAAAACAGAGTGTGGTCACAGCTGCACCCCCAGCAGCACGGGCTAGTCAGCTGAGTGCTAACCTGCCCGATCCCTAGCATACGTACGCGGATGCCTACCTCAAGCTGCAAAGCCGCTGTGCAGACAAACCCTCTGTGTGAGTAGGTGCTCACACACCTCTGTGCATTTCTGTGCATGTGTCTCTGTTTGTGTCTCTCTCTTTGCCTCAGTGTCTCTCTCTGTCACTGTAGATGCATGTCTGTCTGTCTGTCTGTCCATTTTTCTTAATTTTCTCCCATTAGCATTTCCCCGGCGCTGTCTTTTTGTTTTTTCCCTTTTTCTCATTATAAATTTACATCCCGGCTCCAGCATGCTCTGGAAATGAAATGTGAATTTGATAAAGGAGCCCTGGCTCTCGCTCCCAGTCGCAGACTGAAAGCCCGAACCCCTTGGAGAACAGCAGGGTTTGGGGTTTTTTTCATAATGGGGGGAAATTGATTTGCTTCCGTCGTGCTGGCACTGAATGAAATCCTTCCAGCAATTACCGGGAGATAATGACCTGAAATTAAGCAGACCTATCTTGCTTTCTAACTATAGGGTTGTGGTTTTGTGTATGTGTTTTTTTTTTAACATTGAATACAGAGTGAATAACAATCAGCAAGGCATTAGGTATTCAGACCCGTGCTACCTGGGACATTAAAGCACATATACATGGCAAGGTTATTATTATTGTTTATTGTTAACTGTGTGCCATCAGGGTGCACAGTACAGCATGCAAATAGAGAGAGACAATGGGTCTGTCCCAAAGAGTTTGCAATCTGAAGACGGCAGAAGAGTTCAGACACATATGGGACATGCTGGATGAAGGAGAGCTACGCTTGAAGCAATACAGGTTGTTTAACAAACTCTGTCTATCTGCTTGGAAGGGTTCCATTTTTATCCCTCAATGTCTGTAAACGTTGATTTCATCACACACACTCAAGCTGATGAAAACATATTTCCATTGATAATAATCAAAACGTACAGGTAGGCAAAGTAAGACAAATGCTGCTGGAGAACTGATTAGAGTTTGGTTTAAGGATATTGACTTTGTATTTTGACACGTGCCGTTGACAATTTGTATTTTAATGGTTATAAAGATGTAATGTTTTGAATCTCAACATCTACTGTCATTAAATAATTCTTGTCTGCCACCCACAATGTCTGACCCCACCAACAATTTCCTATCATGGTGAAAATTTAAATAGATACAATTTTAAAAAAAGCTTTAACTCTGTAATTCTGTGCCACTGTGAAAATGAAAATCAATAAAATTACACTAAATGCTTAAAAACAGGTTTCAGAGTAGCAGCCGTGTTAGTCCGCAAAAAGAAAAGGAGGACTTGTGGCACCTTAGAGACTAAGGGTATGTCTACACTACAAAATTAGGTCAAATTTATAGAAGTTGGTTTTGTAGAAATCATTTTTATACAGTCAATTGTGTGTGTCCCCACACAAATGCTGTAAATGCATGTAGTCGGCGGACTGTGTCCACAGTACCGAGGCAACCATTGACTTCCGGAGCATTGCACTATGGGTAGCTATCCCACAGTTCCCGCAGTCTCCACCACCCATTTGAATTCCGGGTAGAAATCCCATTGCCTGATGGGGCTAAAACATTGTCGCGTGTGGTTCTGGGTACATATCGTCAGGCCCCTGTTCCCTCCCTCCTTCCATGAAAGCAAGGGCAGACAATCGTTTTGCACCTTTTTTCTTGAGTTACCTGTGCAGACGCCATACCACGGCAAGCATGGAGCCCGCTCAGCTAACCCTCACCGTACGTCTCCTGGGTGCTGGCAGACGTGGTACTGCATTGCTACACAGCAGCAGTGTATTGCCTTTTGGCAGCAGACAGTGCAGTATGACTGGTAGCCATTGTCGACGTAGTCCTAGGTGCTCTTTTAACCGACCTCGATGAGGTCGGGGCGCCTGGGCAAACATGGGAGTGACTCAGCCAGGTCATTTTCCTTTTAAGTTTTGTTTCATGGCGATTCAGTCCTACCGACAGTGCACTGTCTTTTAATCTGCAGCCAGCAGAAAATGATGGCCAGCAGTCGTACTGCACCGTCTTCTGCCGAGCACCCAGGAGATGACAATGGCTAGCGGTTGTACTGCACAGTCTGCTGCCAGCAAGATGTATAAAGATAAATGAAATGGATGAAAACAAGAAATAGACCAAATTTGTTTTGTATTCATTTTCTCCTCCCTCCCTCCATGAAATCAATGGCCTGCTAAACCCAGTTTTGAGTTCTATCCTTGAGGTTTTGAGTTCTATCCTTGAGGGGGCTATTCTGTTTCTTGCAAAGCCACCCCCTTTGTTGTTTTTAATTCCCTGCAAGCCAACCCTGTAAGCCATGTCGTCAGTTGCCCCTCTTTCATCAGAGCAATGGCAGACAATCGTTCTGCGCCTTTTTTCTGTGCAGATGCCATACCATGGCAAGCATGGAGCCCACTCAGATCACTTTGGCAATTAGGAGCACATTAAACACCACACACACATTATCCAGCAGTATATGCAGCACCAGAAACTGGCAAAGCAAAACCAGGTGAGTAGGCAACGTCAGCACAGTGACGAGAGTGATGAGGACATGGACACAGACTTCTCTCAAAACACCAGGCCCTGGCAATGTGGGCATCATGGTGCTAATGGGGCAGGTTCATGCGGTGGAATGCCGATTCTGGGCCCGGGAAACAAGCACAGACTGGTGGGACCGCATAGTGTTGCAGGTCTGGGACGATTCCCAATGGCTGCCAAACTTTCGCATGCATAAGGGCACTTTCATGGAACTTTGTGACTTGCTTTCCCCTGCCCTGAGGCGCAAGAATACCAAGATGAGAGCAGCCCTCACAGTTGAGAAGCGAGTGGCAATAGCCCTGTGGAAGCTTGCAACGCCAGACAGCTACCGGTCAGTCGTGAATCAATTTGGAGTGGGCAAATCTACTGTGGGGGCTGTTGTGATGCAAGTAGCCATCGCAATCAAAGATCTGCTGATATCGAGAGTAGTGACCCTGGGAAATGTGCAGGTCATAGTGGATGGCTTTTCTGCAATGGGATTCCCTAACTGTGGTGGGGCCATAGACGGAACCCATATCCCTATCTTGGCACTGGAGCACCAAGCCAGCAAGTACATAAACCGCAAGGGGTACTTTTCAATAGTGCTGCAAGCACTGGTGGATCACAAGGCACATTTCACTAACATCAAGGTGGGATGACTGGGAAAGGTACATGACGCTCACATCTTCAGGAACTCTGGTCTGTTTCAAAAGCTGCAGGAAGGGACTTTCTTCCCAGACCAGAAAATAACCGTTGGGGATGTTGAAATGCCTATAGTTATCCTTGGGGACCCAGCCTACCCCTTAATGCCATGGCTCATGAAGCCATACACAGGCAGCCTGGACAGTAGTCAGGAGCTGTTCAACTATAGGCTGAGCAAGTGCAGAATGGTGGTAGAATGTGCATTTGGACATTTAAAAGCACGCTGGCGCAGTTTACTGACTCGGTTAGACCTCAGCAAAATCAATATTCCCACTGTTATTACTGCTTGCTGTGCGCTCCACAATATCTGTGAGAGTAAGGGGGAGACGTTTATGGTGGGGTGGGAGGTTGAGGCAAATCGCCTGGCCGCTAGTTACACGCAGCCAGACAACAAGGCGGTTAGAAGAGCACAGGAGGGCGCGGTACGCATCAGAGAAGCTTTGAAAACCAGTTTCATGACTGGCCAGTCTATGGTGTGAAAGTTCTGTTTGTTTCTCCTTGATGAAACCCCCCAACCCTTGGTTCACTCTACTTCCCTGTAAGCTAACCACCCTCCCCTCCTCCCTTCGATCACCGCTTGCAGAGGCAATAAAGTCATTGTGGCTTCACATTCATGCATTCTTTATTACTTCATCACACAAATAGGGGTGTAACTACCAAGATAGCCCAGGAGGGGTGGTGGAGGAGAGAAGCACCAGGAGGGGTGGTGGAGGAGGGAAGGACAAGGCCACACAGCACTTTAAAACTTTAAAACTTATTGAATGCCAGCCTTCTGTTGCTTGAACAATCCTCTGGGGTGGAGTGGCTGGGAGGCTGGGTGGCTGGAGGCCTCCCCACCGCGTTCTTGGGCATCTGGCTGAAGAGTCTATGGAACTTGGGGAGGAGGGTGGTTGGTTACACAGGGGCTGTAGCGGCGGTCTGTGCTCCTGCTGCCTTTCCTGCAACTCAACCATACGCTGGAGCATATTAATTTGATCCTACAGCAGCCTCAGCATTGAATCCTACCTCCTCTCATCACGCTGCCACCACCTTTCAGCTTCAGGCCTCTCTTTCGCCCGCCACTTACTCTCTTCAGCCTGTCACCTTTCCTCCCAGTCATTTTGTGCTTTCCTGCACTCTGATATTGTCTGCCTCCATGCATTCGTCTGTGCTCTGTCAGTGTGGGAAGACAGCATGAGCTCAGAGAACATTTCATCGCAAGTGCATTTTTTTTGCCTTCGAATCATCGCTAGCCTCTGAAAAGGAGAAGATCCTGTGATCCTTGAAACACATGCAGCTGGTGGAGAAAAAAAATGGGGACAGCGGTATTTAAAAAGACACATTTTATAGAGCAATAGGTACACTCTTTCACAGTAAACCTTGCTGTTAACATTACATACATAGCACATGTGCTTTCATTCCCAGGTCGCAATTTGGTTCCCCCCCACCACGTGGTTCACCCTTCATCCCTCCCCCTTCCCGTGGCTAACAGCGGGGAACATTTCTATTCAGCTACAGGCAAACAGCCCAGCAAGAACGGGCACCTCTGAATGTCCCCTTAAGAAAAGCACCCTATTTCAACCAGGTGACCATGAATGATATCACTCTCCTGAGGATAACACAGAGAGATAAAGAATGGATGTTTGAACGCCAGAAACATACGCTGCCATGCTTTGTTCTACAATGATTCCCGAGTACGTGCTACTGGCCTGGAGTGGTAAAGTGTTCTACCATGGTGGACGGATAAGGCTGCCCTCCCCAGAAACCTTTTGCAAAGGCTTTGGGAGTATATCCAGGAGATCCACGAATGCCAGAGCAAATTAATCATTAAACATGCTGACTTTTAAACCTTGTATAGTATTTTAAAAGGTACACTCACCAGAGGTCCCTTCTCCGCCTGGCGGGTCTGGGAGGCAGCCTTGTGTGGGTTCGGGGGATACTGGTTCCAGGCCCAGGGTAAGAAACAGTTCCTGGCTGTCAGGAAAACCGGTTTCTCCGCTTGCTTGCTGTGAGCTATCTTCCTCTTCCTCAAAACCTGCTTCCGTGTTGCCTCCATCTCCATTGAAGGAGTCAAACAACACGGCTGGGGTAGTGGTGGCTGAATCCCCTAAAGTGGAATGCAGCTCATTATAGAAGCGGCATGTTTGGGGCTCTGACACGGAGTGGCCGTTGGCCTCTCTGGTCTTCTGGTAGGCTTGCCTCAGCTCCTTAAGTTTCATGCGGCACTTCTTCGGGTCCCTGTTATGGCCTCTGTCCTTCATGTCCTGGGAGATTTTGACAAATGTTTTGGCATTTTGAAAATTGGAACGGAGTTCTGATAGCACGGATTCCTCTCCCCATACAGCGATCAGATCCCGTATCTCCCATTCGGTCCATGCTGGAGCTCTTTTGCAATTCTGGGACTCCATCATGGTCACCTCTGCTGATGAGCTCTGCATGGTCACCTCTGCTGATGAGCTCTGCATGGTCACCTGCAGCTTGCCACGCTGGCCAAACAGGATTTTGAAATTCAAAAGTTTGCGGGCCTTTTCCTGTCTACCTGGCCAGTGCATCTGAGTTGAGAGTGCTGTCCAGAGCGGTCACAATGGAACACTGTAGGATAGCTCCCGGAGGCCAATACCATCTGATTGCGTCCACAGTACCCCAAATTCGACCCGGCAAGGCCGATTTCAGCGCTAATACCCTTGTCAGGGGTGGAGTAAGGAAATCTATTTTAAAGAGCCCTTTAAGTAAAAAAAAAGGGCTTCGTCGTGTGGACGGGTGCAGGGTTAAATCAATTTAACACCACTAAATTCGACCTCAACTCCTAGTGTAGACCAAGGCTAACAAATTTATTTGAACATAAGCTTTTGTGAGCTACAGCTCACTTCATCGGATGCATTCAGTGAATGAAGTGAGCTGTAGCTCACGAAAACTTATGCTCAAATAAATTTGTTAGTCTCTAAGGTGCCACAAGTCCTCCTTTTCTTTCAGTGTTCAGTTGAGATCTACATGCTGTGACAGGAGCTAGCACTGGTTTGCCAGCAACTCAAGCGCGCCAGGGTCTTTCTGACCTCATTGGCTCACTGTTGGACCGCATGGGTCCCTAGAAGGAATCTGAAGGAGGCTGCTTGGCATAGGAGGGCAGAGAAGGAATCCCTTGAGTAAGGAAGGGGTGAAGCTGAGCCTGAAGGAAGGATAAATAGATCTGTATAAGCAGCAGGAGTTCCCACACCCACTGCATAAACTTACCCCCTCATCCTGGGGTCTGGTTGTATGGTAACTCAGATAACGACAACATTAACTGATAGATTTTAAAGGCAGAAGAGACCGTTATGATCATGTAGTCTGACCTCCTCTGTGACACTGAGACCCTTCCCCAGTAATGTCTGCCCAACCCATCATCTGTGGTTGAGCTATGGGACATCTTTTAGCCAGTTATCTGCCTTCAAGTGACAGAGAATCTAACATATCCCTGGGTACATTGCTCCCGTGCTTAATTACTTGCAATGTTAAAAATTTGCACCTTGTTTCTATTCTGAATTTGTCTAGCTTCCACTTCCAGCTATTGAATCTCATGATGCCCTTTTTGCTAGATTAAAGAGCTGTCTTCTATCAGACCTCTCTTCCTCATGTAGGCACTGTGCTGCTGACAGACCAGGCGCCAGCTCATGTCAAGGTCCCCGTGTCTCAACAGAACACTGACAAATGCCTAGCTGGGACCAGTCTGGCTCACCTGGGTATTAGTGTTGTTAAAAGAGGTATTAGAGTGATAAGAACGTGTTTAGTGTTTAGACTTTATTGAATTCTTGTGAGTTGCTGCCTGCATTAATCTCCATGATAACTTCTGTGTCCATTATTATAAGGTCATATTTAAGCATTTGTATTGGAAGCCTCTGTGACTGTATTACTCACCAGATAGGAGAGAGACATTAACTAGTGTAAAGTGTTGGTCTCCAACAGAAGGCGTTACGTCCTGCCCAACTAGGAAGGCCCATCAACATCAGACAGACTATTATGCAATACTAAAGAGAACAAACAACTTTTTTTTTCTGCTCTGCCCGCCCCCCATGAAGAGGACTCATGCAAGTGAATTCTTCCCACCAGCTGAGTTTGCAGCTCAGAGCACACGGGGTGGGAGGGAGGGAATAAAAAGCCCTGACCAGAAGGAACTGTGTCTGTGTGCTGCTTGGACTCCAGAGGGCAAGATTTTCTAAGCATAAACAAAGGATCCCCAGCAGCGTAGCTTGGGTTAGCCCTAAAGGACATATAGCACTTGCTGATTATAGAAGCTTCTATTGCCTTTTGAAACTTCAGATTGTAGCTCATTTATGTATGCATATTTGCCTGCTTTAACCTTGTAAATAACTCTCTTATTTCCTCTTCCAATTTAATAACTCGGGTAATTTATTAGAGAATTGGCTACAGACATTGTCTTCAGTGTGAGATCTAAAGCGCAACTGACTTGGGCTAAGTGACTGATTGTTTGGGGCTGGCAGTAACCTGTATGTTGCTGCGATACTTGGTTGAAGGGCCCATCTATCACAAAGGTATGCTCACTGGGTGGCAAGATAGATTGGTGTACACAGCGGAACTGCATGTGACCCCATGTTAAGGCTGTCATAGTGCCTGAGGAGTTTGCACATCACAATTGGTTGGTGAAATCTACATATAGAACTCACAGACAATTTGAGGTTTGTACCCTGGTTCCTAACAGTCTGCTTTAAGGTTGGTACTCACGCTCTGGAGCCTTGTCAAGACACCTTGACAGACATTTATAGACCTTGATAAAAGCACCTCATAACCTTTTCTTGAATAAACTAAATAGATTCATCTTTTCAACCTTCCTCCCCCCCAACTAGCTGTTCCTTGGGTTTTCCTTGCAGTACCTCCTCTGCCCTAGCCCTCTAGTTCCCTCGGTCCAGAGGTGCTCTCCATCTCCTCTTACACTCACAGATTGGAGCTAATTGGACACAGCTGATGTAACCTCAGAGTGACTCAGCTAAACTGGTTCTGCAACTTCCAGACAGGTTCAAAGCACCTGGCATCAGGATGAGTCATAGATTCCAAGGCCAGAGGGACCATTGTGATCATCTCATCTAAGCTCCTATAGAACAGAAGCCAGAGAGGCGCCACAAAATAATTCCTATAGCAGATCTTTTAGAAAAACATCCCAAACCATGATGCAACAGGAGAGCCATCCATTCCTGGCCTGATCCTAGAATCATCACAGGAGTATTCAGGCAGAAGACTTGGGCAGATTGCAGGTCCAGTGGAAGAGAGAGGAAGTACCATAGTGACAAGCATGGTATTAATGTATAAATTGGGCGAGAGAGTAGATAGATATGAAGGCAGAGGTATAGACAGGGAGGGAGCAGCCCCGCAGGTCAATGTAGGAAGATGAATGTTGACGCAGAGCCAGTGGAGAGAGCAGTGTGGGTGGGGTGGAGAGTGGGAGGTTGTGAATTGAACCGCGAGGTAATTTTTTGACTACACTTTTTTTTGTCGGAAAATGCCAATTCTTCAAAACCAAAACTGTTTGCAGGAATGGGTCAGTTTGGACAAAATTTCCATTTTAAAAAACACTGGGGGGAAACAAAGTTTTGAAATTGCTGAAACATCCTACTTAGAATTTAGAATAGAATAATTTCATAGAATAGAATATCGGAGTTGGAAGGGACCTCAGTAGGTCATCTAGTCCAACCCCCTGCTCAAAGCAGGGCCAATCCCCAATTTTTGCTGTAGATCCCTAAATGGCCCCCTCAAGGATTGAACTCACAACCCTGGGTTAAGCAGGCCAATGCTCAAACCACTGAGCTATTGGACATGTTTTAAACGTTTTGGGGTCAAAAATGACTTTTCATTTGAAAATTTGAGTTAATTTTTTAGTATAATTTTTTTTTTAATTTTAAAAAGGACAAAATTGAAATGAAACATTTTTAAATGATCAAAACAGAACATTTCAATTGACCAGAAGCATTTTTCGGATTTTTGATTAGCAAAAATTTCCCAAACATTGACTTTTCATCCCGATTCAGAATGGAAAGATTTTTTAAAATCCCAGAAATGCTCATTAAACGGGAAAACTGTTTCCCACCCCTTTCTGGCTGTGTCCTGGTTATGGTGTCTAGAGGAGAAGATAAAGTTAGCAGCATGGTTTTGTGTAGACTGGAGATGGATGAAAAGAGCAGGTAGTGCCCCTGGGCTGTACCTATACCTATAACCTGGCTTCTAGAATCTTCTGAAAGGGTTAACAAGACAGCAGAGAGTGAAGAAGTGGTGGATATAATTTATTTAAGCTTTCAAAAGCCTTTTGATAAAGTCCCTCACAGGAGGCTATTAAGGAAACTTGGTAACCACAGGATGAGAGCAAAAGCCAAGCCACAGATTAAAAACGAGAAAAGATCGGAAGGAAAGGGAAGGAGTAAATGGCCAGTTCTCCTCAGAGAGAGACGTTAATAGCGGAGAGGCCCTGAGATCAGCATTAGGGCGGGGGTTGTTCAGTATATTTATTAACAGCAACACACAAAGGCGAGGGAATAGTATGGCAGTGAAATTCACTGGTGACTGAATGTTATTTTGGTTCTGGAAAGCCTCTAGCAGTACAAATCAGTAGGCAACTCAGTGGCAGGTGAAATTGGACGTGGACAAGTCTGGGGTAATGTGCATTGGAAGGAACAATTTACGATACTTACAGACACGGCTGGCTGGTGAAGGAGCTGGAAGCTGTCAGGGGAAAGACTGAGGCATCACTGTGGATGGCTGCCTGCAGATCTCTGCTCACGGCACAATGGCCATGAATAATCCATCAAGAGGAAAAACTGCATGAAGACTGGGATAGAGACCACTGTGTAAAATATTCCAGTGGCCAAATCATAAAGGCCCTGGGCCACAAAGTGGTTCTGTTCAAGCCACTGGAGCTGGTTTATGCCAACTGAGGATGTTGCCCATAAACTGCATTATAAAGATCCAGTAATAGACTCTGATACCCAATGAGTTTTTAATTAATCAAACATAACAGCTAGCTTGGATCCATGCAGGCGTGGATGGAGGGATTCCCTGATGTGGGTGGTTTTCAAGATATCAAAGTCCTATCTAGAGCAGTAAGCAGGTTCCTGTACTGAACAGGAGTTGGTCACTTGAACACATTGCGACAGAGCACCTTAAACTCTTCCGTATCTACCTATTCTTTGGGTATGATTTCCTAGAGGGAAGCGGGTGGAGCAAAGACAAGCTGTGAAGGGGGGAATTAGGGACAGAGAGGGGCAGAGACAGACTAGGGGAGTATATGCTAGGGACAAGGGAAAAGGGACATGTGGGTGGACATAAGAACATAAGAACAGCCAAAGGACCATCTAGCCCAGTATCCCGTCTTCCGACAGTAACCAATGCCAGGTGCCCCAAAGGGAATGAACAGAATAGGGAATCATCAAGTGATCCATCCCCGGTCGCCTGTTCCCAGCTTCTGGAAAATAGAGGCTAGGGACACCATCCCAGCCTTGATGGGCCTATCTTCCATGAATTTATCTAGTTCTTTTTGAACTCTGGTATAATCTTGGCCTTCACAACATCCTCTGTCAAGGAGTTCCACAGGTTCACTGTGCATTGTGTGAAGAAATACTTCCTTTTGTTTGTTTTAACAATTGCCTATTAATTTTGTCGGGTGACTCCTGGTTCTTGTGTTATGTGAGGGCATAAATAACACTTCCTTATCTACTTTCTCCCCACCAGTCATGATTTTATAGACCTCAATCATATCCCCACTTAGTCGTCTCTTTTCCAGCTGAAAAGTCCCAATCTTATTAATCTTTCCTCATACGAAAGCCGTTCCATCCCCCTCATCATTTTTGTTGCCCTTTTCTGAACCTTTTCCAATTCCAATGTATCTTTCTGAGATGGGGTGACCACATCTGCACACAGTATTCAAAATGTGGGCGTACCATGGATTTATATGGAGGCAACATGATATTTTCTGTTTTATTATCTCTCCCTTTCCTAATGATTCCCAACATTCTGTTCACTTTTTTGACTGCTGCTATACGTGGAGTGGATGTTTTCAGAGAACTACCCACAATAACTCCAAGATCTCTTTTTTGAGTGGTAACAGCTAATTTAGACTCCATCATTTTGTATGTAGAGTTGGGATTATGTTTTTCAATGTGCATTACTTTGCATTTATTAACACTGAATTTCATCAGGCATTTCGTTGCCCAGTCACCCAGCTTTGTGAGATCCCTTTGTGACTCTCTCAGGGAAAGAAGCATCAGCAACCATTACTGCTCACTTTCTTCTAGAACCTGGAACAGAACTCAGGGTTCCTGAGTCTCAATATTCCTTTGCTGTCCAGCACATAGTTGAGAAGTTGTGTGTCTCTTTGCTCTCTAGTGGCTGGTTCCTTAGAGGATGACAACCTGCTCTGGCCTCAATTTCTCTGTGACGCGATTCCCCATGTATAACATTGGGATGGTACCTCTCCTTCATCTCTCAGGGGTCTTGTGAAGACTAGTTCACTAATGTTTGTGAAGCACTCATAAATTATAGTAAGCAGTGCCATAGAAAAGCTCACGAGTAAATTATTCTGTTTTCAGTGCAGGGGTTAGATAACATCCAGAAATAAGGCCTGGAGCCACAAACTGAATTCACTGGGTATAAAAAGAAATATTGACTGTTTAGCCATTTAGTGAGCACCATCCATCCTGTGCACTGAATGAAGAGTTGGAAAAAGTATTACGTGATCATGAAATTAAAGACTGTAATGCATGTACTCAGAGGGCCAAATTAAAGTTGCATGGGCCACCTTACTCCTGGGGTTTGCTAACTTTGGAGTGCTTGACTTTGCAATTTTGCATCTGTAATATTACTGTAATGTAGTTTTTACACACACATAAACACACATACTTTAAAGCTGCTGCTCAAGGTCAGCTGTAAATGAAAATTCCAGTGGTTAAATCGCTGGCGTTGCTAACTTGCTGGCTGCAAAGGAAGCCAGAACCTACTAATCATTGTTTAGTGAGGACAGTGGGGGAAATGCCAAGACACAACCCTGGCAGCCATCAGGCACCATCTACAGCAATCAAAGCTTCAGTAGGAAGACAAAAGTCACTTGAAAGACCCTCTGCCCAAATGCAGAGTAGCAGCCCAGAGGGACTAGCCAGGTCGCAGAGCTCTGTTTAACTTAGTTCCCTCTTCCAGGTCATTTACTGCCTGCAGTGCTAATTATCCATTAGGAAAACAAACAAGCAAACACATCTCCTTGTCCAAGGTGACCTGTGTCTCAACGCAGAAGAGGAACCCTTTATATCCTGATGTGCCCAGGAGAAAAGGGAAATAAAGACGACCATGTGCCAGGCCTAATCAACAATCAAAATCAGCACCACAAATAATAAAAGAAAAGTATGATTAATAACCACCCACCCCTCTGGGGTCTTGCTCTGCTTTACACAGGTCTAGTGTAGCTTGGATAGATTCCAATTTCCTTGTCGGTCTGTCTGTCTACTATCACCATTAGAGCTGGCTGGAAAAAATCCAGTGAAGCATTTTTTGTCTGAATTTGCTGATTTGTTGAAATCAAAACCCTTCCTGCAGATGGGTCAATTTTGATGATGTTCCAGCAGAAATCTGCCTGGCTTCCTGCCAACCTGCCTCCTCCCAGCTGATGGGGAGCGGGGAACCTGGAAGTCCCAGCGCCCAAGCTTGCAGCTCCTTGGCAGCCTGTGCCTCCAGCTAGGGAGACACCACAGGACTGCCTTCGCATTTGGAGCTTTCAGGATTGGAAGGGGATGGCATTCCAGCTCTCAGCCTCCATCCCAGATCCTTTCCCAAATCAGTTTCTCACAGCTGGTGACTGTTTAGGACATGATCTCTTTTGCTACATAGATTCATAGATTCCGAGGCCAGAAGGGACCATCAAGGTCGTCTAGTCTGACGTCCTGTAGAATGCAGACCAGAGACCTCCCCCCCAATAATCCCTAGAGCAGAGCTTTTAGAAAAACATCCCATCTTGATTTAAAAATGGTCATTGATGGAGAATCCACTCCAGCCCTTGGTAAGTTGTCCCAATGGTTAATTACCTCGCTGTTAAATATTTACGCCTTATTTCCATTCCGAATTTGTTTAGCTTCAGCTTCCAGCCCTTGGATTGTGTTGTGACTTTCTATGCTATATAGAAGAGCCCATTATTAATTATCTGTTCTCCGTGCAGATACTTATAGACTGCAATCAAGTCACCCCTCACCTTCTCTTTGTTAAGATAAATAGACTGAGCTCTGGGAGACTATCACTGTAAGGCAGGTTTTCCAATCTGTCTGTCCTGATCTAATTGCTTGACACCTCTCAGCTCTGAATGGCACTAAGCCCCTTATCTGCCCTTATTTTCCAACTCGCTTTGGCCTCAGTTGCCCTCCTCTGTGACATTAGGAAACCTTCCCCAGGTTCACATCCACTGTACTGCATGCTCGCCCCTTCACTCTCCAAGAGAGAAATGGGCTCTTGGCTTTGCAAGTGGGTCTGAGAGCCCCATGTGAAAGAGCCTCCTCCACATACTCTATTCCTGCTCCTGCGGTCTCAAGACTTTGAAAGCGTTAAGCTTCCTCATCCAGTGTCCTTGGTACCTCGTCATCACATGCATTTCAGTTGGCGGGGGAAGGAGTGCACAGGTATCAGGGTTAAGGGAAATCAATTTCAGTTCAGCTACTGGTGCAAAAGGGAATTAGCTCCACCTGGTTCTCCTTTGTAGCAGGGCCTGCCTTACACGCAGCATGAGGCTGAAAGCAGGTCTCATTCAGCATCTGCCTTGTGCATTGCTCTGCAAGGTAGCGGCCACGTTTAACATTTATTAATTGTCTGGGAGAAGAGGGAAACAGCATGTTAATTACATTCTCCTGCTTGAGCTGGGCAGCATTGTGAACACAAGCCTGGATGGCGTAATAATAGCAAGAGACCTAGAGAGATCAGAAGAAAGGGCAGGAAATAAGAGGAGAATCAGCCTGGGCTGATGCATGTTCCAAAATGGCCAGGACACAGATATTCAATGGGAAAGGGAAGCTAGTGTTGGAGAAAGACTGGGGGAGCTGGTGATCAGCAGTGATGGGCCTGCAACATGATACGGCAGCAAGAAGTTCTACGTGATTTGGGGCTCTGTATGACACGGTACCAAGTCATAGAGCGGAGAGCTGCTAATCCCCCACTCCACCGGGGATGCTGTGCTTCTGTCGGGCGGGGCACTGACAAACGGATGGCATTTCAAGACAGAGCAGCAAATATGTCAAGACGTTGGAGGGGAAAGATTAAAAGAGCTAAATATTGTCTAGCCTGGCTCGGTGATGACTCACGGGAGACGTGATAACAACCTACAGATATTTGAAGGGTGTAAGCCTAACAGTGATAGTGGACAGCAAATATGAAACTGGAGTTTGCATTGTATTCCGGCAGCGAGAATGTAATTCTGACTGCACGGAACAGGCATCATATCACAGAGCGAGGACATGATAGTGCATCTGGACAGTGCTGATGAGGCTCCACTGTCCATCCTGCCTGCAGCCCTGAGCATCCTAGCACCAGAAGAATATTGGCAGGCTGGTGGGAATGGAGAAGATGAAATACTAGCATTTATTACAATTGTGTGAAATAATTACTAATACGGAATAATAATTTCCTCCACTGCAGGAATCACTAGTTAAAGATTTCTGGCCTGTGCTAAGGAAGTTGGATTGGATGGCATATTGGTTCCTTCTGGCCTTCTGATTATGGACCTATTATTGCAGAATCAACTGTACACTAGGTGGCTTCCTGGCTGGAAATTTAGGCCAGGGACAGGATCCTGATCCTGATCTTAAGAAGTTTTGTATCACTACTTGTCTCCATAAATTGTGAGCATTGATCTCTGGTATGCTGTTGTAAATCCAGAGTTGTAAATCCTGGAATTTAAATCTTGAGGGGCAACATGTACCTCATGCAAAGGGGAATTGTAGACTGTGGAAGAGCAGGTGAGTAAACAGGGGAGTTATGCACACATCTCCACCGGGTTTGAGCTTGAATCTTCAAGACAAAAGAGGCATGGCTGGGCGGGTTAGCGATGAGAAAAGGAAATGACTCAAGGACTGGAAGGATTGATTTGTGAGGAATGATTAGCAGAACTAAATTGAGAGTGCGTGTCAGCTTGGCCGAACAATCACTAAGGAGGGGAGTGTTCCTAGAGCTAGTGGCAGACTGAAAATGGAGGACAGGCAGGGATTGCTTTTCTAACAGCAGAGACCTTGGCTGTCATCCCCTGACTTCAGATCACTGAGTAAGGATCACTGCTGGGGTCAGCAGAGCATATCCAACCCAATCGATTCCCTGCCATTGCCAGTGGCAGCCTTTGGGTCTACTCTTTGCTTCTACTAGAACTGGTCAGAAAATGAAGGCAATTTCTTGGGAAAACTCAAAATTTGTGGTGAAACTATTCCTGCTAAATTTGGAATTTTTGAAAAATATCCATCTGCACCAGCTTCTGTCATCTCAAGGGTGCAGAACTGGGCCCTTAGCACTGTAAATTCTTCAGAGCAGGGTTTTCATCTTCTTGCATCAGTCTGTCAAGTACAATGCACAAGGGTAGCTCTGCTGAAACGATATCCATATAAGCAATGGCTCAAACCAGCGCTCTGGCTCTAAGCCCTGTTCTGAGCTTGAAGGAAGTTTGTCTTCAGATCCAAACACCAGGAACAGATCCACAGGCAGTGTAAATCAGCATAGCTCCATTAAAGTCAGTGGAATTGCATCAGTTTACACCAGCTGCAGAGCTGGCCCCATGACGCTGACATCTCTCCCTGGATCACAGATGGAACAGCCTCCCAAAGAAGTGGCAGAAGTCCCATGTCATGGGGCATTCAGAAGAAGATTGGTTAATGTCTGCATTGGACCCAGGGAAATGGGCCGGACAATCTAATGGGTCTTTCCCATCTATGATTAAATGTTACATGGCCATCAACTTTTTGGTCTGCACCAGCTTCTGAACGCTCCTCAGCCATTCCTGCTCTCTTTAGAATGAATCTGACTTTAGAATTCTCTCCAGACAGCAAGCTCTCAGAGAATATCAGGGTTAGAAGGGATCTCAGGAGGTCATCTAGTCCAACCCCCTGCTTAAAGCAGGGCCAATCCCCAATTTTTGCCCCAGATCCCTAAATGGTCCCCTCAAGGATTGAGCTCACAACCCTGGATTTAGCAGGCCAATGCTCAAACCACTGAGCTATCCTTCCCCTCTCAACACAGTGCTAACAGATGTGTCCTTTCATACTTAAATTCCCCTTCTAGAGCTCCTGCTAATGTGACATTTAGCACATTTATGGTGCTTTTCATTTTCAAAGTGCTTTACAAACATTAATAATACAACTCCCATGAACTTCAATGCCACTGTAATGCTCTAAATCCTTCCCCTCATCTTCCTCTTTGGGTGCAGAAATTCCGGTCCTACAGAACTCAGTACACTCGCGCGTTCTCTGACAAATAAACATTATTAAAAATGATCTTTAGTCGTGCTCTCCATCCTCTCCTAAATGCTCCTCTGAACATTCCCCTGTGCCAATGGCCAGTTACGAGATTACAGCCAGCACATAGTATTGCACTTAGAGACAGATGCTGCTCTCGGTAAATCGAGATTAACTCCATAAAGTTACACCTGTCTGACAGAGTGGAGGATATGGCCTAAAAGATTTTGGTCCTTACAAACCCTAAGTCACGTTAGTGGTCCTCACGCATGCAACTCTCTGCCCATTTTAGGGTTTTTTATTGGATCCTTTGAAATTTTTATTTATTATGTGTACTTGCGATTGCTTCACTCACCATGCTAGCACCTCCTTCTGGTCATCTTGGGGATCAGCTCCAGAAGTCAGTACACCCACTCTGGTGGTGTCTCTCCTGCCAGAACTTCTGCTCCTTAACCCACATTACTGCAAGGACCACAGCATCCTCTTCATGACATAGCCCTCTGGCTGTGTCACACTCTGGGCTCCCCCCAGCCAGGGTCCAATACGGCAGTTCAACTGTCCAGCCCCTTCCTCTGTGGTGAGTAGGGGGGACCCGGGCGCATAAGAACATAAGAAGGGCCACACTGGGGCAGACCCAAGGTCCATCCAGCCCAGTATCCTGTCTACCGACAGTGGCCAGTGCCAGATGCCCCAGAGGGAATGAACCTAACAGTCATGAACCACTACTCCGAGTCCCAGCCTAAGGACCCTGTAGATGGCAGCCACATGTTGCATCCCCTCCAATCTCTCAGTACATTTCCCTGGGCCACTTCCCTGCAGCCCAGCACCTTCTTCACCCTTCCCTCAGAGCCTCAGCATGCTGGTCTTAGCAGCCAGCCAGGAGCATGCTCGCTCGCTCGCTCGCTCGCGCTCTCTCTCTCTCTCCTCTGTTCCTGCCCAGCACTGCTTTGTCCAGGGTGCTATCTTTCTGCCACCTGCAAGGCAACCAGTCCTCCCTTCTTGAGCTCCAGGGAGCAACTGACCCTGCTCTGCCCTGCAGATCTTCTTATATTGGCTTGCCAGGCCCTGATTGGCTGCTTCTCACAGCCCCTCTCCTATTGGCTGCTTTTCACACAGCCTCCTTAGGGCTCCATAACTCCTTACAGGCCAGTATGGGGCCACACACCCCATCACAGTAGTACAAAATATGTAGAGGCTCCAAGCATGACCGGAGCACACATTGTGCTAGGCGCTGCACATACCCATAATGAGCAGCAGTCTCCACCCCGAAGAGCTTACAAAGTAAACTGTTAAGAGTGACAAAACTAGTCGTATAAATAGAGCTACTGGAGAATTTCTCAACAAACCATTTTTTCACCAGCAAATGCTTGTTTGTCTGAACCAAAACATTTTGCAGAAATGTATTGGTGTCGACAAAACTCCCTGGGAAGGGGTCTCAGAGGTAGGCTGAAATTTCATGAGAGAGAGGGGCTGCCCCTGCCCCAGACCATCCAATAACCTGGGGTTTGGGGGACTCACCTGGGCTGTGGAAGACCTAAATTCAAGACGCTTCTCTACTGGATTCAAAGCTGGAGCTTGCCCCTGGATCTCTCCTATTGTAAGTGAGTGCCCCAAACACAAAGCAGTTGACTATTCTGGGGTGGGTTGTGATTTCATGACATTTTTTGAAAGGTCTCATTTTCATTCCGATGTGGAAGAAAAACAAATGACAAAACCTCTGTGCTTTCCAGCCAGCCCTAATTATTCACCCCATTTTAGAAAAGAGACACCGAAAGCTGAAGGAAAGGACTCATGACAGCACTTAGTTTCAGTTGGAGGAAATTAGGAGCACTTTTCAGAGTCCCATCCTCAATGGCTTGCCCAGCGACCCAGAAAGAGCAGGAATTGAATCCAGAGCTTTCCCAGGCCGATGTCTTAACCACAAGACCATCTCTTGGCCAATGGGAACACTTGCATGAGGTCAGCCTACCTCCACAGGGGTCAACAGGCATATTTAGGCAGAGTAAGGACTAATTGCACTGGGCTAGTGTTTGCAGGATCTGACTCTAACATTTTCCTAGCAAATTCTTGTTTCTTTTATCCTAATCAGATTTCCCAGACCTTAAAATACAGTTTAAAATCTCTATCCCATTTTGTATTCCGATTAGCCTGAAATCTACGTCTCATACTCACGCTTAATAATTCTTCATTTCAAGCCATCAAGTAATTTTCCTCCCGCAAATTACTGCCTTCCCCTCTCTCTATTGTATCTGGCACTATTTCAGACTCATTCAGTAATTTGCTTGACTATGTAAATTGATCAGAATAACTCAGTTTTACTACAATTTGCTTGAAATGCCTTTGTTAGCAATTAGAACACTTTGTTTAAAGACAAATAAGATTTAATGAAATTTTCTCCTTTCCTTGGCAGCCTCCCAGTCTGGAGTTTCCTAGCTGCTTTGCGTCCATCGGCTCCCATGGTACCCTGCTCAGCTCCTTTGGTAGCTATATCCTCAGGATTCCATCTCTCTCTTTTCCCTCTCGCTGTCTCCTCTAAGTGTTCCCTATCTGTTCCTCCCTTTTCACTCACTGTTCCAGGTTTATGTTTACATGGTCCATGTGGTCTTGCACCTGGATCCTCAAACTCCTGGTGTCCCTCTGAAGTCTTCAGTTTATTGAAAACTTTCTGCACATGATAGCTCCTGGAATATACCATTGCCATTCCCCCTGGATACCTGTGGAACTCATTGCCAGGGAATTCTGTGAAGGCCAAAACTATAACTGCATAAAAAAAAAGAACTAGATGAGTTAATGGAGGATAGGTCCATCAATGGCTATCACCCAAGATGGTCAGGGACGCAACCCCATACTCTGAGTGTCCCTAAACCTCTGACTGCCAGAAGCTGGGACTGGACGAAAGGGGTTGGATTACTTGCTAATTGCCCTGTTCTGTTCATTCCCTCTGAAGCACCTGGCACCAGCCACTGCTGGCAGACAGGATACTGGGCTAGGTGGACCATGAGTCTGATCCAGTATGGCCGTTCTTATGTTCTTATAAGGGGCTCTCCAACCAACCAGACAGCTACAGCTGTCTCAGTGCAAGTGTAGCGTGCTGGATTAGTTCAATGATCCTGTCTCTCTCCAGTAGCTGGTTGCCATAGCTTCCAGAGCCAGCCACTTGCCTGCAGCTGGCAGGGCTATTTCTTTAGCTCAGCAAGTAGGAGCCAGCATTTGGGGTGCTGAAGCTTGAAGGTTCCAGGGTGAACCTCTCTGATGACCATGATGTCTACATATAAGCAGCTCCAGTTCTTTAAACAGGGGCACGAGATATCCCTCAACATGAGTAGCCATGGGATTTTCATAGGAGAGCTGGTGTCATCAGAGCTGGAAAAGATTAACAGGGAGACTAAGATAGATGGGGCGTGAGCCTGTTCCTGTATGACAGGGCAATGGGATGCTGGGCTAGAGAAACCACTGGTCTGCTCTGAGGTTGGTTCCTAAGGTTTCATCCCAGTTATTGGCAAGAGTTTCCTCCTTTTCACCAGGCTCCTCAGCATCCAGCTGCACAAACACCTCCTGAATAGAGCCGGGAGACATTTTGCAGATGAATAGTTTGTTTGCTGAAAAACGCACTTGTGAGCCAACCAGAACTATTCACCAAATTGACATGGATTGGCTGAACAGTTTGGGCCAATTTTTTCCCCTGGGCTAGATTCACAAGGGGACGTAGGTGCTATTCACAAACTGGAGGAGGGTCCAATCACCATTCTGGAGCAGGGACCTGAGCCCAACTGCCCCTCTCCCAGGTGAGTGCCCTAACCATCAGGCTGTTGAGTCATTCACCCTCTCATTCTCTCCAATAAATATTTTCTACAAAGTGGAACAACTCCAACAGGGTTGGGCTTGTTTAGTCTGCAGAAGAGAAGAGGGGGCATTTGATAGCAGCCTTCAACTACCTGAAGGGGGGGCCAAAGAGGATGGAGCTTGGCTGTTCTCAGTGGCGGCAGATGACAGAACAAGGAGCAATGGTCTCAAGTTGCAGTGGGGGAGAACTAGGTTGGATATTAGGAAAAACTATTTCACTAGGAGGATGGTGAAGCACTGGAATGCGTTACCTAGGAAGGTGGTGGAATCTCCATCCTTAGAAGTTTTTAAGGCCCGGCTTGACAAAGCCCTGGCTGGGATGATTTAGTTGGTGTTGTTCCTGCTTTGAGAAGGGGGTTGGACTAGATGTCCTCCTGAGGTCTCTTCCAACCCTGATATTCTATGATTCTATGACTGAGAGAACTCCAGCCCAGAATACCCAGTCAGATGGGAGGGGAGCACACTCAGTTCAAGTCCCAGCTCCAGAGTAGAAATTCAAACCCAGCCATCTCCCCTTCTTAGCGAGCTCCCTAACTGCTGAGCTATTGGGTATAATGGGGGCACGTCCTCCTCCAGCTTCATGAATCGAGCCCGTCTGCTCCTTTGCTTTTATTTCAAAGGGTTAAAAATGCCTAGAGATGAAACAAAGTTTTTCCAACTTTTTCAATTTGCTGCAATTCAACAAAAATTTCAGGTTCTGTTCAACTTGAGCCTAATTTTTTCTCCCTCCAAAACTGCTGGTGAACTTGAGGGGGAAAATCAGGTATTTGCCCAGGTCTAACCCCGAAAGATCTTCCAGGGGTGGCCCAACATCATCATCTCCCTCGCAAGGTTGTGTTACAATGCAACGATACAGCAGCAAGCCACGCTGGCATCTTGAGCCTCAGGAAAACTCGTTTTGTGGTGGCAAAGCTAGTGATCCCAGTGATAACGGAGAACCATCTGACCTCCTGGGATGACTCCAGACAAACATTCTATTCCCTGATTACAGGGACGGCCCAAAGTCTTTGAAAATGCATAAACGTCTTTTTACAGGCCTAGGCTCCAGAACAGTGTGGATTTCTCACAGTAGGTTGAGACCTCTTTGGCTGTGTAATTCAAATGTAGCCGGGCGAAGGGTGAATATCCAGAGACTGTCCTTTCTGCCTGTGTGGATGGTGCTGTCAGTCAAAGAGACAGAGGGAAACCAGCTGTTAACTCACTGTGCCATGGAATATCAAAACATGCCACAGAATTTTTGGCCAATATGTCAAGGGGAGACTCATGAAAATTCCAACACTGGAATTACCGGGTGGCAAAGCGCAACTGAATTGCATTGCAACAATGCCGCAGAGGCCTGTTACGTGAGATAAACCCTGTCGCCTGGGAACTGTGTGATTACAGCAGGGATTTAACTCAGCAGGATCCCCTCCCTGTGTATTTTATAAACTGGACTTCGGCTCTTTGCTCGGAGAATAGTTTCCAAGTAACTGATTGAATTTCTTATCAGGCCCAGTTCCCCTTTTCTGGTCGCACACTGGGTGAAGAAACACAATTTTAAAGACATTATTTCAGTTGCAAGAAAAAAATGAAAGATGCAACAAGTAACAAACAAGGATGGGATCATTCAAAAGTGCTGAAGGGATTTTGGCAATCAGTGAGAGTTAGGCACTGAATTCCCGTAGCTGCTTTTGAAAACCCTACATTAATACACATCCCCTGAAGACACACATTCTCCTAAGAGGGGAGAAAGTGATATTCAGCAACCATTTATCAAATGTATCGAGACAAACCAACTAACATACATGAACAGCTGATCAGCTCTGTGTGTTAGGCCCTGTACAGGAAAGTGATCCAGTAGATTCTCTTTTATCTCAAGTAGTGAGAAATGTTGCTTGGGGACGGCAGGTTCTGGGCTCTCCTGGTTGCCACTTGGGAAGCCCCAAAGAAATGAGAGAGCAATGGACATTTCACAGTGTGAATTTCCCTGCAGTGTTTCTAATTTATAACCAGTTTGTTCCTGTAGCTGCTCTCCATTTTGAAGAGCTTTGCTGCATTTCTTTACATGCTTTGGGCCTTTTTAAAATAAATGTATTTATCATGCTGCCTGGAGTGGCTCATGGCCATGAGTGCCGACCTCAGGGCAGACCATCAGGAAACAGGGCGGACCTCTCAACATGGTACTGTGTTCTATAATCAGATTTCATGAATCCAGTAACAAGTGTGAACTCCTAAAGCACTATCACAGTCTTGCCACGCAGACAGGCTGGACTATGTGATAGATGGTCACTTTATACCCAAAATCACAACAATATTCAGGTTACTCCCAATCCCAAAGGACCAGTCACTTGCCCCAGGTCAGTTGTTCTCAGATCTCAAACCAAAGACAATGCCTGTAACCTATCCTGTGATAAAGTAACTAAAGATTTATTAACTATGAAAAGAAATGAGAGTTATTTACAAGATTAAAACAGGAACCATACATACACAGATGAGTTACAGTCTTTGATTTAAAAAGGTAACATAAGCTTCTATAATAAGCAGCTCTATATACCCTTTAGGGCTGACCCTGGCCAAGCAGCATGGAGATCTTTTGTTAATGTTTAGGAATCTTTGCCCCTCCCAGTTTCTCCTGGTCAGGGATTTTTATCCCCTTCCCCGCCCAATCCAAGCTGATGGGATGAGTTCATGCACAGATCTCCCCTTTCTGGAGGGAGTGAGGAATGCAATCAACAAGGTCTCTGTCCTTTGATGCAACTCAAAGCCTCATTTGCCTTCAGTGAGCCATCTTGGGTAAAGGATGGGCACTTTCCCGTAATTAATGCTTCTTTTTCTGTGTGGGGAGTACAAAGTTACAGCAGAAACAACGAGTCCTTGTGACACTTTAGAGACTAAGGGTATGTCTACACTTACATTTTATAGCCCTCTAACTTGCTGGCTCAGGGATGTGAAAAATCTCCCCCCTGAGCCCAGCAAGTCTGAGAGCTTTAAAGTGCTAGTGTAGACAGGCTCCTAGAGCTGGGAGCTAATCCCCTCGTCGAGGTGGAGTACCAGGAGCGCTAGGAGACAGCGCTCGCGCACAACTACACTTGCACTTCAAAGCGCTGCCGCGGGAGCATTCCCCTGGCAGCGCTTTGAAATTTCCAGTGTAGACATACCCTCACAAATGTATTTGGGCATAAGCTTTCATGGGCTAAAAGCCACTTCATCAGATGCATGGAATGGAAAATACAGTAGCAGATATAAATATACAGTATAAGAAAAGATGGGAGTTGCCTTACCAAGTGGGAGGTCAGTGCTAACGAGGCCAATTCAATTAAGGTGGAATTGGCCTATTCTCAACAGTTGACAAGAAGGTGTGAGTATCAGAAGTGCTCGTGGTACTTTAGAGACTAACACATTTATTTGAGCATAAGCTTTCGTGGACTAGTCTCTAAGGTGCCACAAGTACTCCTGTTCTTTTTGCGGATACAGAGTAACATGACTGCTACTCTGAAATCTGTCATTAGCAGAGGGAAAATTACTTTTTATAGTGACCCATCCAATGATACTCACACCTTCTTGTCAACTGTTGGAAATGGGTGACGTCCACCTTGATTGCATTGCCCTCATTAACACTACAAAAGTAATTTTCCCTCTCTTGATATTCCTCCTTTCTTGTCAGCTGTTGAGAATTGGCCACTTCCATCTTAATTGAATTGGCTGCGTTAGCACTGACCACCCATTTGGTAAGGCAACTCCCACCTTTCATGTGCTGTGATATATATACCTCCCTACTGTATGTTCCACTCCATGCATTTAATGAAGTGGGTTTTAGCCCATGAAAGCTTATGCCCAAATAAATTTGTTAGTCTCTAAGGTGCCACAAGGACTCCTCTTTGTTTTTGCTGATACAAACTAACATGGCTACCCTCTGAAACAGTTACAGAAGTTTACAATGCAAACTCAGTATAACTTTATACCATGGGCTACAGATACTATAAGTAGGATTAATACCTGCAGCATCCTACAAGTGTTCCATAAAGTCTGAACACTAAACATAGTCTTCTAACAGTCAGATCTATTTTGATTATACTAACTCACAGGTGAGCCAGAATGGCCTTGCATTCATCGGTGTTCAATAAGACCCTGGGCCGGTGGTATGAGTTGGCACCTGGGTCTGCCAGCATCACAGTATTTAACAGACCTGATTACCTGCAACTAGCCCCAAAATACCAGTTATTGTGTGCAAGACATTTTTTTAAACATTTTATTTTCTGGATTTCCAACGACTTTTTTTATTTGTTTTTTTTTTTTTTTCAGTGAAAAAGAACAGAAACATTCTGGTTTTCAAAATCCAATTTCAGTAAAAAAAAAATTGAATATTCAGTAAAATATCAAAAATTGGGTATTGAAACTGCTACAAAGTCCTGTTGCATTGGGGCTGACCAAGTCTGCTGGAAGTATGCTCTGTATACAGTGGCCCAGATTTTCAAATGGATGGCTGCAAAGATGTATGCACATTTCTGTGCTCCATTTGAAAATCCGAGCCCGTGTTCCTATTGATCTGTATCATACTGGAGCCTGCTGAATGGCAAAATCCTGGTGGGTAAATCCTGTGGTGAAGTCTTGACCTCTCTAAACTCATGCTGTGTGGTACATGGGTCTTAATTCCTATCATGCCATGTAAACCTCGCCAGAAAACAGCAAAGCCCAAATGCATCCGAAGTTTTTCCAGATTTCTAAAGGCCTTTAGTTTGTACCCTAAATATGGACCCTAAAATCATGTGGACAGAGCTGTGATGACCCAAAGAGCCCTGTGCCCAACCTCTGGGCATCAGTACCCAGGTTCTTAATGGGATAAGCAGATACAGGGACTGTCTCTTGCTATGTGTATGAACAGCGGTTAGCATCTGAGCTTGCTTGGGCCTCTAGGCACTGAAATACTGCTAATAATAATATTGTTTCCTTCAAAGTGCTGATCCCTCATACCCTCCACTTCCTTAGGTCCCAGCTTTGACAGTCTCACAAAGTCCCCTCTTCCCCATATCAGTGGCCCTCTGTGAGATTAAAAAGTCCCGCCCGATATCCCATCCTACCCAAACTCTTGTCCGGAGACACCTGCCCTGGTCTCTATAGAAAGGCTCCCATTCAGTGGAGTCATCATAACCTGCTCTTCCTCTCCACATGCCTAGGAGAACACATGTATGATGAGGCTGGTCCTGTTTCCAGGTTATGACTTCCATTCCCCTGTCCCATCCCTGCTACCCATGGCCCAAACTGCCCCAGCTCCAGGGATGGTAACCAGGGAGGCTGCCGCCTGGCTGCGTTGGTTTTTTTTAACACACTGCTGTTGTTTTACGGTGTCTCTGTGGTTCAGGGGTCAGGCAGGGGCAGAAATAATGTCCTTGCCTTGGGAGAAGAAATAAGTCCATTAGCATTCCTGGCTCCGGTCGGAAATGTGCTGCTTCCCCCCCCCACCGGGGAGCCGGGCTGCACGTACCATCTCCAAACCGCCCTGGGGGAGAGCAAAGAGCCTGCTTCATCACAGCCTCCACTCTGGCAGAATTAGAGCTGGGAGCTGCTTTTTGTTGTGACAGCGGCAATGCTGCGTTCATAGCCAGGTCAGAAATACAGCTCGAATGATTGAGTCATACAAGTGCTGGAGAGACCTACTCCCTGGCCCCCACACTTCCCACGGCCAACTTGTCCTTCCAGCGCTACTGCCCTGAGCATGGCAGGGTGAACGCAAACCAAGCGGGACGGGGTGGTTATGGGGTCTCACCTATGGGCTGTAACAGAGGGCTAGCTGGAGCACCCTCAGCACGGAGGTTGCGGGAGCACACAGAAGGTTGCAGGCATCGCTGGGATGAATCAGCTGGTGACTGGTGCAGATTGCTGTCTGCTGGGCCCCTGAGATGACTGGCTCAGTAACGGGGAGGAACAGGAAGTAAAGGGGAGCGGGCAGGAGGAGCGAAAGTTGTGGAAGGCCTCTCCTGCCGCATTCTGTGCAATGCCCCGCCACGTTGGGAAGGGAAGATCAAAGGGGCACATGGTGGAAAAAGAAACGGGCTGTGGGCGTTTGTGCCCAGGTGGCCACAGAAACAGGCTGGATGGCACAGGGAGCTGAGGGCGCACCCTATGACCTGGGGGTCTTCATCTCCCTTTGCTTTGCCAACAGCATCCATCGGAGATGGAGCTGAGGGAATCTCCCTTAGGAAACCAGCCAGCCCCGAGGAACCCCACCCTCCCACCCACTCCTGAGCTGCGTCCCAGTGGGACTTCGCCCTGCTCCAGCTGTCCCAGGCCAGTGGTTTCTTTTCAATCAGTTGGTGGTCCCAGCCCAGTGCATGGAGGAGAGGACAGCACTTCACCCTGCCCCCTGACCACCAACTTTTTTTTGCAGAGGTGGCGACTCATCCATCAAATGACAGTGCTGGTTTCCTCAGCACTAGCCTGGGCCCGGGGCTCCAACCAGTACCACAAAGCTACACAGAAAAGCAGCTCCTGAGCTGGGCTCCTACAACCCAAGCTCTAGCCCCGAGCCCAGATGTCCACACAGCCACGCAGCCAAGCCCCATGAGCCCTAGTCGGCTGGGCCAGACCGGCCACAGATGTCTAGTTTCTGTGTAGATAGACCCTGTGTGATTTGTTGAAGGTCACAGAGGCAGGGTAGGGAATTGACCCATTGTCTCCAAGTTAGCACCCACCCATCCTGTCCAAGCCCCACTCTCTGAGTCCCTCAGCCCCTAAACAATCTCTCTGTAATGGAACAAGATTTGTCAATTCCGTCACTGAGGCTAAAGAATGCTTTATTTACAAATAAATAAAATAAAATAATTACCAGGACTCTTTAATCAAATGTGTAGTGATTAACATACAGGCAGCACTCTCTAAAGAATCTCAGTCCCACTGCTGCAGAGGGTGATAAAGTGAGAATAACAAATTACCTGCAACTTGGCAACTCAGCGAGCCCCACGCTGTGCAGATAGGAGCTTAATTATTTCCTATTGGCTGGCTGGGGCTTGGAAATAAGGGCAGCAATTTCACAAAAAGGAGATGAGGTTTCTTGTCTGCTTCTTTCATGAAGAATAACGGCGATGATCGCTGTGGAGCAATTAAGGAAAAAAGATTTGATCTCAAGAGACTGAGTTAGTGCAAGAAGAGAGATGTCTGTGAGAGGGATACTTGAAAATCCGAGGATAATATAGTTTATGACAGGGTGGATATTTGAAAAAACAAGGCTCTTGCATTCCCTTATTGTAATATTCTGATAGAAATATATAGAAGAAAGACACCCATATCCAAATAAGCCTTGGTTTTAATAAGCTATGCATGTTTGCCTTGTTGTTGTAGCCATGTTGCTCCCAAGATGCGAACAAGACAGGGTAGGCGAGGTAATATCTTTTATTGGACCAGCTTCTGTTGGCATAAGAGACAAGATTTTGAGATCCCTCAGGTCTGGGGAAGGTGACAGAGTGTCTGAGCTAACTACAAGGTGGGACAGGGTTCAAAAAAGAACTAGATAAGTTCCTGGAGGACAGGTCCATCAATGGCTATTAGCCAGGATGGGCAGGGATGGTGTCCCTAGTCTCGGTTTGCCAGAAACTGGGATTGGGTGACAGGCGATGGATCACTCAACGATTGCCTGTTCTGTTCATTCCCTCTGGGGCACCTGGCATTGGCCATTGTTGGAAGACAGGATACTGGGCTTGATGGACCTTTGGTCTGACCCAGTATGGCTGTTCTTATGTTCTTATGACAGACTGTTAAGCATAAGGGGTTTAGACATGCTGTAGAGACCTCTTAAAATGAAATGCGTAATTAAGTGTGAGCAGGCAGTGGGGTGTGTTATACATTTTAATGAGCCATAAAACCAGTGTCTCTATTAAGTCCATGGTTTTTAGTGTCCAACATGCTTATGAATTAAAACTCTCAGGCTCATCTTTTGAAGGTATTCTGCAGGTTTTCTTTGAGGATAAGCACTGAGAGGAGAGATATGGAGTGATCACTTTGGGAAGTGTTTGCCCATGGGCGACATGGTGTTTTTGTCTTTTATCATTTTTCTGTGTGACTTCATTTGAGAGCGAAGTGGTTGTCTGTTTTCACCCATGTAGTTATTATTGGGATGTTTGATGTACTGGGTGAGGAACACCACCTGTTGTGATAGGCATGTGTAGGACCCATGGATCTTGAAAGGTGTGTTATGGGTGGTATTGATATTGATTGGAAGCAGTGGAGATAGCAGTTCCCATGATTTGAACAAAGTGATATTAAACGATATTAAATGTGAAGTTGTTGTGGGGAGGATGAAATGGATGAGTTTGGCAAAGTGTTTGGGGTGGATGTCTGAGTATGGTACACTATCTTACAGGTATTGGAGACAGGCAGTGATGCCATCATGGTGAGGGATGTTGGTGTATAGGGACATCCGTGATGGCAAAGATAGTGATTTGGGGGAAGTTGTTAAAGTTGCAGAGTCTCTGGTTTTATGGCTCATTACAACCATTCCTAACACATCTTTCTTTCTGCTACCCCTTAACTGCCCACTTCATATCAAGTGGTCTCCTGCAGCGTATGTGAAGCCCTTACACTTAACAATCTGTCCCACCTTGTATTTAGTTCAGACACCCTATTACCTTCTCCAGTACTTAGAAACAGCTCTGTGAAGCTCAAAAGCTTGTCCCTTCCACCAACAGAGATTGGTCCAACAAAGATATTACCTCACCTACCTTGTCTCCTTCATAAACTATGCATGAAATTCATTTCTGTGCAGAGAAAACAGATCACCAAAGTCCCTCTTAAGATGTATTTTGAGGGCTTAAGTGGTGCCAAGGCCTTGTGCTGGCAACTCCGCACAGGGGTGACTGTCACCCCATAGCCTCCCCACCCACCTCATGGGCACCAAAAAATGTGTTAGACAAAAAAAAAATAAACACACCCACAATTGTACAGCATGATGCCCACAAGCTGCAAGACCTTGGCAGGTGCCAGCTGTAAGAACAATAGCGGAAAGACACAAGATGGGATTGTCAACTCTGCTCCCACATCGATGTCAACAGCCCCCAATGAGCACTTTAGAAAATGTCGCTTCCAAGGGTATTTCATCCATGGCAAGCCTTCTCATGAATTCACAGGATTTCTATTGCTTAGACCTGGTGAACACTTCAAAGTTTTGCTGGTATAACTATGTATGCTTTTTTACTAATACCATTATACCAATATAAGTCTTAGTGTGGACACAGTTATACCAGAATAAAGGTGATGTTTATATGTATACTTATTTCCCTTCCCACATGGGAATAGCTATGCCGGTCTAAAGGATCTTTATAGCATATAATTGTGTCCACCCTATGTGGGTTGTATCATTTTAACGATACTGGTATTGTTAAAGCACTATTACTTTCTAGTGTAGGCAAGCCCATAGTGAAAGACTCCTTCAAGACTTCTGGCTTTTATTAAATTGTATTCATCTCCCCTTCTGCCAGCGACTAATGGAATACTATACAGGAAAACAAAGTCATATCACAAAAAGAAAAGGAGTACTTGTGGCACCTTAGAGACTAACAAATTTATTAGAGCATAAGCTTTTGTGAGCTACAGCTACAGCTCTGAAAAAAGTCATATCAGAGAGTGATTAGGAATTTAACGTGAACTCGAGAATGATGTCAATGTGATGAAAATATGAATTTCCAAAACCAGCATAACATGATCAAACTCATCACAATAGATAAAAAAACTTACATCTGGGAAGGGTCTTGGATGATTCATTTTAATCAGAAGCGCCTCAAAATAGAACTGTACTCTTACCAATGAACAAACTACCAAAGGTTCACCATCTCTTGGTGCTTTCAAATAAGACTGGACACCTTTCTTGAAAAGATACTTTCATCAAACACAAGTTATTGGGTTCAATAAAGGTGTAAGTGGGTGAAATTCTATGGGTCCCTTGCTTGCCCATTGGAACAGGTGGTACAATAACCCCAGGAACCAACGTAGAAGGACCAGTGAGTCAGGACTTGGGCATAAGACTTGGCTTGAGGCCATGGGGCTATTGTTCGTTGGACTGTCAATTGCCCTGGAAAGGGTGGGACTAAAACTGAGGTGGCCAGAGGACTGAGTCACAAGAAGAGGCAGATTATTGCAGGGTCGGAGTGACTGTCACTTGGGGATGCTTGATGAGGACAGCCTGCAATGCCACGCCCTGCCATGAGGGGGTGCTCCAATGGCAAGTCCACTGCTCTACAGGGTGGTGTCCACCTGTTATCTCTGATCAGATGCTCAGACTGTAAACTCTCTGGGGCAGGGACTGTCTGTTTTCTTACATGTGTGGGTACCTGGCACAATGGAGCCCTGGGCCCAGACTGAGGTCTTTGTATGCTACCATGGTGCAAATAATGAATAACAACCATCACTCATAAGTTTCAGAGTAGCAGCCGTGTTAGTCTGTATTCGCAAAAAGAAAAGGAGTACTTGTGGCACCTTAGAGGCTAACAAATTTATCTGAGCATAGCTTATGCTCAAAAAAATTTGTTAGTCTCTAAGGTGCCACAAGTACTCCTTTTCTTTTCATCACCCATACCTATCCAGACCATATGAAAAGAGTCCATGGGATAAATCTCCAGTTACCCCTCCAGTTACCGCCCTCAGATGAAGGACAGCGTGCCACAGTCTCAGCCGCTCACTACTGAGGTCCCTTCCAACCCTAATATTCTATGATTCTATGATTCTGATATTCTATGAATTTCACAAGAAGTTGCTCGTCAATACCCTGAGTGGAATTTCTCACTCAAGCATAGGCAGGAAATGCCTGGACCCCAGTGACAGTTTTTAAGCCACAAGCATGCACATCCAAATCAATCTCCATATGAATTATCTATCCGGACTCAGGGAGTGATTAACTAAATCATCCCCTGAGGGAAGGAGTCTATGTTACTTATCACCAGATCTTTGCTCAGCCTTTGCTTTGGATACAGCTCACCCCCTCCGGTGCTGCGAGCACAGGCAAGGAAGGTGATGGCTACAAGAAAAGCCTTTCTCCTGGATTCACTAGTAGGGAAAGGAGACAGGAACAAGGTAAAGGTGTCCTACAGAGACACAGGTCCAGGGAGGGGAGGACGGGAGTTTCAAACGCACTTATTGCTGGCCCAAATTTGCCGCCATTGGAGGCAGCGCTAAAACTCCCATTGATGTCCCTGGGAGCAGAGGAAGGTCAATGCAGAGTTCTTTTATTATAACATTCAAAAACCAGTTGGAGAACACTTCAATCTCTCTGGTCACTCGATCACAGACCTAAGAGTGGCTATCCTTCAACAAAAAAGCTTCAAAAACAGACTCCAACGAGAGACTGCTGAATTGGAATTAATTTGCAAACTGGATACAATTAACTTAGGCTTGAATAGAGACTGGGAGTGGATGGGTCATTACACAAAGTAAAACTATTTCCCCATGTTTATTCCTCCCCACCCCCCCCACCCCCCCGACCCCGTTCCTCAGACGTTCTTGTCAACTGCTGGAAATGGTCCACCTTGATTATCACTACAAAAGGTTCCCCCCCCCCCGACCCCCGGTCTCCTGCTGGTAATAGCCCACCTTAAGTGATCACTCTGGTTACAGTATGTATGATAACACCCATTGTTTCATGTTCTCTATGTATATAAATCTCCCCACTGTATTTTCTATTGAATGCATCCAATGAAGTGAGCTGTAGCTCACGAAAGCTTATGCTCAAATAAATTTGTTAGTCTCTAAGGTGCCACAAGTCCTCCTTTTCTTTTTGCAGAGTTCTTTTGACATTTCTACCCAGCTGATGCTCCCTGATCCTTCAGGAGTCCAGCTCAGGATTGGGTCTTTCTCCCATGAACGCAGTAGACCTTTTCCAGTCCGTTCTGCTGGGCACCTTCATTGACTAGGTCTCCTTTAGGACGGACAATCAGAATAAAATCCTCACTTCCGACAAAGAGGTGAGGCAGCGCAATGGTGTGCCCCACGTATCACCTTTTCCCCACCCCCTGAGAAACCAGAGAGTCTTTGTGGTTTCATATTTGTAGCCAGTCACTATTATGATGAAGTTCATCTATGTGCAGACATCCCAGGCAACAGCTCAAGACATCAGCTGCTGGAGATCCCCTAAGCAACCCTTTTCCCAACATTGCTTCCATAGCCTGTCCCCTTTGTGTGTTCAAACCTCCTGCCACACAGCTTGAACCTCAGTTGCTTCTGATTTGGTCGTTTCCCTTCTAAATATGGCAGGGTTTCCACTCTGGCTACAGATGTCTGTGGAAAGCAACATGAAGTCTTGGCTGTTCTTCTTCACCAGCCAGTCAAAGTTCTTTCAGCAGCAGTGTCCAGGACACAATGTCTGTGTGACAGAGGCTGTTATCTGTAGCAATTATTTGTGAACCAATCCCAGATTGATCCCTCCAGTTGAAGCAATTGTACCTTAGCTCCAGCGCTTTTTAAAAACATTTCTTTGTTTGGTGGCAGGGTAAGGAGGCCCCAGCCGAGAAAAAGTCCGCATTGTGTTGTCTGCAGACATAACGAGACACAGTACAGGATAACTACATGAGCCAAAGGGTGGGAGGAGAAGCAGAGGCAATGAGATGGGAACGCAGCAGCCCTGGGAACGGAATCCAGGTCTCCTGAACCCCACTCGATCACACTGTAGGTGTGCGCCCTTGTATCGCATCACTTTGTTGGTAAGTCCCTGTGTTTCTGCCTTTTCCGGGTGTGGGTGCACTTGGCTTCTGATCAATCCAAACACATTGAAATGGCTGACATCCCCATCACTTCTTAACCCTTTTACTGTTTGATCAGAGGAGACATTAGCATGACACTTAGGCAACAGTGTCCAAGCAACAGAACTTCCTCCTCAGGTGACTTTTCCTATCTCCTTGGGGGCTTCGTAAAGATCCCCCAACCTATCTGAAAAGTTGCACTGAAAACCTGAAGCAGGTCCTTTGGTTTTCTACCCAACGGGTTTCTGTAGGCTTATTCCATACATTTAACCGTACCTTAGCTCACCTGAAGAGCTATGCCCTCTGGGACTCTGTGCAAGACAAAGGCAGCTGTAAGAGCAGCATGAAGGACTTTTTATGTCACTAGGCATCACTGGGGGGTGGCCCTGACCAGGCCCTCTTTCCCCTGGGAATGCACCCTGCATTGGGAGCAAGGAGGAGGCGAGGGCATATGTACTGGGAATGCTCAGAGGTCCACAGCTGGCCCCATCATGGTGCCACAAAGCAGCTGGAATGGCTCCTGGTATTGTAGTGAACTGATGTAACAGCACCAGACAAAAATGATCACTTAAAATCACCCCAGGGTGTGGGCTAACGGGATCCAGGAGTGGGATGGCGCCCTTGAGCATCCTGCACAGCCACTCCGCTCCTGTCTGCCACAGAACAGACCTTGCCTTTGGGGAATGCTAACCTCATCTCCTGCCTTAGGATTCTCCCCCCACCACACACACACACACACAGATCGCTACCAAGAGCCAGATTTTCAGAGTTATTTTGTTCTCATTTTTCTCAAAGCCCTCATAGAATCATAGAATCATAGAATATCAGGGTTGGAAGGGACCCCAGAAGGTCATCTAGTCCAACCCCCTGCTCAAAGCAGGACCAAGTCCCAGTTAAATCATCCCAGCCAGGGCTTTGTCAAGCCTGACCTTAAAAACCTCTAAGGAAGGAGATTCTACCACCTCCCTAGGTAACGCATTCCAGTGTTTCACCACCCTCTTAGTGAAAAAGTTTTTCCTAATATCCAATCTAAACCTCCCCCATTGCAACTTGAGACCATTACTCCTCGTTCTGTCATCTGCTACCATTGAGAACAGTCTAGAGCCATCCTCTTTGAAACCCCCTTTCAGGTAGTTGAAAGCAGCTATCAAATCCCCCCTCATTCTTCTCTTCTGCAGACTAAACAATCCCAGCTCCCTCAGCCTCTCCTCATAAGTCATGTGCTCTAGACCCCTAATCATTTTTGTTGCCCTTCGTTGTACTCTTTCCAATTTATCCACATCCTTCCTGTAGTGTGGGGCCCAAAACTGGACACAGTACTCCAGATGAGGCCTCACCAGTGTCGAATAGAGGGGAACGATCACGTCCCTCGATCTGCTCGCTATGCCCCTACTTATACAACCCAAAATGCCATTGGCCTTCTTGGCAACAAGGGCACACTGCTGACTCATATCCAGCTTCTCGTCCACTGTCACCCCTAGGTCCTTTTCCGCAGAACTGCTGCCGAGCCATTCGGTCCCTAGTCTGTAGCGGTGCATTGGATTCTTCCATCCTAAGTGCAGGACCCTGCATTTATCCTTATTGAACCTCATTAGATTTCTTTTGGCCCAATCCTCCAATTTGTCTAGGTCCTTCTGTATCCTATCCCTCCCCTCCAGCGTATCTACCACTCCTCCCAGTTTAGTATCATCTGCAAATTTGCTGAGAGTGCAATCCACACCATCCTCCAGATCATTTATGAAGATATTGAACAAAACGGGCCCCAGGACCGACCCCTGGGGCACTCCACTTGACACCGGCTGCCAACTAGACATGGAGCCATTGATCACTACCCGTTGAGCCCGACAATCTAGCCAGCTTTCTACCCACCTTATAGTGCATTCATCCAGCCCATACTTCCTTAACTTGCTGACAAGAATGCTGTGGGAGACCGTGTCAAAAGCTTTGCTAAAGTCAAGAAACAATACATCCACTGCTTTCCCTTCATCCACAGAACCAGTAATCTCATCATAAAAGGCGATTAGATTAGTCAGGCATGACCTTCCCTTGGTGAATCCATGCTGACTGTTCCTGATCACTTTCCTCTCCTCTAAGTGCTTCAGGATTGATTCTTTGAGGACCTGCTCCATGATTTTTCCAGGGACTGAGGTGAGGCTGACCGGCCTGTAGTTCCCAGGATCCTCCTTCTTCCCTTTTTTAAAGATGGGCACTACATTAGCCTTTTTCCAGTCATCCGGGACTTCCCCCGTTCGCCACGAGTTTTCAAAGATAATGGCCAAGGGCTCTGCAATCACAGCCGCCAATTCCCTCAGCACTCTCGGATGCAATTCGTCCGGCCCCATGGACTTGTGCACGTCCAGCTTTTCTAAATAGTCCCTAACCACCTCTATCTCTACAGAGGGCTGGCCATCTCTTCCCCATTTTGTGTTGCCCAGCACAGCAGTCTGGGAGCTGACCTTGTTAGTGAAAACAGAGGCAAAAAAAGCATTGAGTACATTAGCTTTTTCCACATCCTCTGTCACTAGCTTGCCTCCCTCATTCAGTAAGGGGCCCACACTTTCCTTGGCTTTCTTCTTGTTGCCAACATACCTGAAGAAACCCTTCTTGTTACTCTTGACATCTCTTGCTAGCTGCAGCTCCAGGTGCGATTTGGCCCTCCTGATATCTTTCCTACATGCCCGAGCAATATTTTTATACTCTTCCCTGGTCATATGTCCAACCTTCCACTTCTTGTAAGCTTCTTTTTTATGTTTAAGATCCGCTAGGATTTCACCATTAAGCCAAGCTGGTCGCCTGCCATATTTACTATTCTTTCGACTCATCGGGATGGTTTGTCCCTGTAACCTCAACAGGGATTCCTTGAAATACAGCCAGCTCTCCTGGACTCCCTTCCCTTTCATGTTAGTCCCCCAGGGGATCCTGGCCATCTGTTCCCTGAGGGAGTCAAAGTCTGCTTTCCTGAAGTCCAGGGTCCGTATCCTGCTGCTTACCTTTCTTCCCTGCGTCAGGATCCTGAACTCAACCAACTCATGGTCACTGCCTCCCAGATTCCCATCCACTTTTGCTTCCCCCACTAATTCTACCCGGTTTGTGAGCAGCAGGTCAAGAAAAGCGCTCCCCCTAGTTGGCTCCCCTAGCACTTGCACCAAGAATTGTCCCCTACGCTTTCCAAAAACTTCCTGGATTGTCTATGCACCGCTGTATTGCTCTCCCAGCAGATATCAGGAAAATTAAAGTCACCCATGAGAATCAGGGCATGCGATCTAGTAGCTTCCGTGAGTTGCCGGAAGAAAGCCTCATCCACCTCATCCCCCTGGTCCGGTGGTCTATAGCAGACTCCCACCATGACATCACTCTTGTTGCACACACTTCTAAACTTAATCCAGAGACACTCAGGTTTTTCCACAGTTTCGTACCGGAGCTCTGAGCAGTCATACTGCTCCCTTACATACAGTGCTACTCCCCCACCTTTTCTGCCCTGCCTGTCCTTCCTGAACAGTTGCCTGTACAGTTCCTGAACAGTTGCCTCCATTGCCTGTGACACCTCGCTAGACGCTGGGAAGTAACACTGCTTTGCTCAGCACCTTTTCCTTTGGCAAACATTGATTTGCTTTCTCTGATGGGTTTTCTTCCTCTTAAATTTTTCTGATTGACTGCAATGCTGGTGAGTGATGCCAGATTGATAGTCAGGAGGCTGGGGAGAGAACAGGATCAGAGCCTCTGGTTCTTCCACAGGCAGACTTTCCTCACACACCTGGTCTCACCAAAAGGTCTCAGCCCCTGATCTGGAGATGCCATCTCTAAAAAGAACACTCAGGGCTCTCATGTAACTTCACAGACCAGATTCTGATCTCAGTTAGTCCAGTGTAATAACTGCACCGCAGTCAAGGGAGTTGCTCTGGATTGATACCAGAGTCACAGAGATCAGAATCTGGGATCAGAACAACAAGCATTACCTACCTCCCAAGACTTTCATGAAGACTAGTTAAGCAAACATTGTCTAGGGATGAAGAAAGGACTTTGGTCTCTCTCTGTCCCATTCAGCCCATGAACTGTTTGCCAAGGCTGCAGTTAGTTGGTGACAGAAGTTTAACCTTTGCAAACTTGAGTGCCTAAGGCAAGACACCTACCTGCATATTTAGGCACCTGAGTAAAATGGTCTGAACTGAAGCCAGCAGTTGCTGGGATTGCTGCCGATATTCAACGATCAGGCTCTTTGGTGTATGCTGCATGCAGGTTGGATGCTGCATGGTGCCACTCATTGGCCAGTGAGGATAAAGGTGAATATTGAGCAGCTGCCTCGCTCACTGCACACCAGCCAACATGTGCACTGTTTGAGGCAGGGTCCACCAGGAAAAATAGTCCATGGTCATGTCATTAAAGACGAGGGGAAAACTTTTAAAAATGCCCTAGAAGACTTAAGTTCCTCAATCATGTATGCAGTTTTGAAAATTGTATCCTGCATCCTAAGCCAGACAATACTGACAAGGGGACAGAGTTAAGGTGACACAGGCATCCTTCACTTTACTATTTCCTGCCTTCTCAGTTCTCACCTAGCAACTTTAACATTCAACTCTGAGTGGGGTTTCAAACACCCTTAAAGATGCATGTCAAGCATTTCCAACTGCAGACTCCAACCCCCTTGTGTTGGCCACTGGCCCATGGCCTCATGTTGTTATTTTGCTGTGTCACAGGGGAGCAAACAAATAGCGTGCCACCTAGCAGATTCCAACTCAGTCTCAAACTTACGTGTGTGTAGGGCACATTTAGGTTGGTGAGTCTGGCCCTTAGACTTAGTTATATGTGAGCACATTGGGGCAATGTTGCATGTTATGTTTGTGTATGTGATTGTGTCTGTGTGTGTGTATTATGTAAGGCTGCATGCTGGTGTTGTGTTTGCTTGTGAGTATATAGGTTTTCGATATATGCATCCTGGGGGGGAAGCCTGTTCATTGACAGTGTGTGCATTCTGCTTGCATGAGTGGTTCTGTGTGTGTACAGTGTGAAGAGACATGCTGGCTGTGTGTGTCTGCATGCGTGGAAGGTGTGCATAGCTATACTGATTGTGCAGGTATGTCATTTGTGTAGCTAAATGCTCTGTGTGTATTGTCTGTGCACATGAGGATCCTGGCTGTGCATGTCTTTACACTGAGTGAGGATACCTGCTGACTGCATATGTGTTTCTTTGCTCATTCTCCGCTCGGTTTCATTTCGGGGCGGTAGAGCTTTTTGCCCAAGCAAGAGACCCGCTGGATAAATGGTGTAATTGCTCTGTCATTCATCGGCACACCCGTCACTGAAAGAGCATTGCGAAGAGCTGTGTTGTGTCCCATTGGCTGCAGTGACAGCACCTAGGGCTCATTCCAGGGAGAGGTGGCTCAGTTACTTCAGGAGGCCAGAGAGGCCAGGCTGTGAACCAAGGCATGGGCCTCACCCATTATCATGCTGCTCTCCTGTCTCTGCAGTCTGGCTGTGGAAAGGGGTCTGTACCTGTGCCAGGGATGGAGCAGGACCTCAACCTGCTGCCTGAGAAGGGGAGACAGGACTCTTCTGAGTACCAGCATGGGTTTAATGTAAAAGTCCCTGGGACCAATTCTGATTGCACTTATACGGACGCAACTCCTTTGACTTCCACAGAGTCACTCCTGATTTACCCCAGCGGAAGCAAGTCCAGAATCGGTCCCCAGGTCTGCGTCTCCCATCATGCATGTTTGTGTCACCATTTACACCTGTGTAACGTGAGTGTGAAATGCGTGTAAACCACAGCTGTGGGCCTCTAGGTGTGGTGGGGTTTTATGCCAGGTGGTGCCAGATGGGAAAGCGGGGCTCCTGGAATGCTAGCCTCAATTCTGGTGCAGCCATATGTTGCAGAAAGGAACAGCACATTAGGAACCAATACAGGGCACAGAGGCCGGGCACCAGCTGGGGGCAGGCATGGTTAGGTGCAGTGAACTCCTAGGAATCCTAAAAAGAGCAGAAGACCCACTCTGCAGAAATGGCATCTTGCACTCTTGTCATTCTTCTGCCTCATTGGTCTACCTCAAACCTCTTCTGTTCACAAGTCAGAGCAACTATTTTCTCCCGACAGCCACCACAGCCTGGGCTAGGGAAATCTACTTTGTTTTCTGCCATTAGTGTCAGCCACTTTCACCCTTTCCTAACCTCTCCCAAAATGTCACATTTCCAGGACAGTTTGCCAAAATACACACCTGCCTGATCAGCCGTTTGACTGCCAAAGTCATTCTGGAGGGAAAAAGTCTAATAGAAAATGGACCAGGATGGAGAGCCCTGCAAATCTGCAGACATCCGCTGTGTATCTGTGGACCATATTTGCAGATCGTGGATTGGACGCGGAGACAAATTTTGTGTCCATGCAGGACTCTATCAATATGCAGTGAAATGCTCCAGTTGCTGGGTCTACAGTTCTCTTAAAGCGGCTCTGGGAGAAGTCACTTTCTGAAGGCGAGCTATTTTCATTGCTGCTCAGTCGGGGATGTCCCTGAGTGACGTTCGGGTGCCAGTTTGGTGCCAGTGCTCCGGAAGGTGTGTGAGTGTGGCGGGAGGGGGGGGACTGAATTACTCCAGTTGCAAGGGGCTGGCTCCACCACCAATATCACTCTCCTGTGGAGATACTGGGCCAGCTGGCCTGCCACACAGTAGTAAATTGTCTGTGATTGATCTCATCCGGTCTTAGTTTAAGAGCTTGTTTGCATTAGGGATTTCTACACCAATGTAGCCACAGTGGCACAAACATCCAGTATAGACATATGGCACTGGAGTAAAATGAGTTTGAAGGCAGGGTAAATTGTACTGATTCTAGTCCCACTTTAAACTGGCACAGTGCATCAATACTGGGGAGGCTTAGACTGGTGCAAAAATCTCTTATCTCAACAAGCCCTCAGCCATCCAGGGAGAAGAGGGGTAAGGAGAAGACAAGCTATTATGTTTATGCAGCCCCCAGGGGAGTTCTGTATGTAAATCCCCTCTGCACTGATGTGAGAGGAAGGATAACCCTAAGACCGATTTCTCGTTAAACCATGCCGCTGACTTTAATTGGAAGTTGCAGAAGAGGCAAAGCATCCCATTGCTGCTGGTTTTATTCCTGCCATGCAAAAAGAAGATACCACTTGGGACTTTAAAAACCCAGGAACCTATCCTTGCAACAAAGCCGTTGCCAACTGTGTCCACATATCTATTCAGGGAACACCATCATACAGCCTAATCACATCAGCCACACTATCAGAGGCTCGTTCACCTGCACATCTACCAATGTGATATATGCCATCATGTGCCAGCAATGCCCCTCTGCCATGTACATTGGTCAAACTGGACAGTCTCTACGTAAAAGAATAAATGGACACAAATCAGACATCAAGAATTATAACATTCAAATACCAGTCGGAGAACACTTCAATCTCTTTGGTCACTCGATTACAGACCTAAAAGTTGCAATACTTCAATAAAAAAACTTCAAAAGCAGATTCCAACGAGAGACTGCTGAATTGGAATTAATTTGCAAACTGGATACAATTAATTTAGGCTTGAATAAAGACTGGGAGTGGATGGTCATTACACAAAGTAAAACTATTTCCCCTTATTTATGCCCCCCCCCGGCCCGCTGTTCCTCAGATGTTCTTATCAACTGCTGGAAATGTCCCACCTTGATTATCACTACAAAAGGTTTTTCCCCCCTGCTCTCCTGCTGGTAATAGCTCACCTTACTTGATCACTCTGGTTATAGTGTGTATGGTAACACCCATTGTTTCATGTTCTGTGTGTGTGTGTGTGTGTATATAAATCTCCCCACTGTATTTTCCACTGAATGCAGCCGATGAAGTGAGCTGTAGCTCACGAAAGCTTATGCTCAAATAAATTTGTTAGTCTCTAAGGTGCCACAAGTCCTCCTGTTCTTTTTGTGGCTACAGACTAACATGGCTGCTACTCTGAAACCTAAAAATATGTCCTGGCTCAGGCTTATAGAACACACTGGAGGGCGCCAATTCCATCAGGGCAGACAAAATCACTGGCCAGGGACCAAACTCTGCAGGCTGTTAAGGAAACTGACGTATCTTGGCTCAGACTGAGATTCAGGGTTTCTAAAACAGGATGTGCTGCCCCATCTTTGTCACATTTCCAGCAAAATATGTGGCTGTTTCTCAGGGCAGGAATCTCCTCTCACTGAGGGACCAACCCAGACAAATGCACGGTGTAAGCCCTGTTTTGAGGGATTGAGTCGACCTAAAATGGTGCGTAAATGCTCTGTCTGTTGGGAGAACCTCCCCCTTGGTAGGGTGGAAACCATTTGCATCCTTAGCCCCACTCTGCAGGCCATGGGAGCATCTTAGAACTCTCTTGCATCAAGCAGGCAAAGGTGTGACAGGATCCCATGGTGGGGAGTTGAAGTCATCAGTGTCCAAACTGGAAACATGGTGCAGATTTTTTTTAGCAGTGAGGATAATTAACCACTGGAATGGATTAGCAGCAAGGGAGGTGGCAGATTCTCCACCGCCTGGGAGCTTCAAAACAAGATCTGATGTCTTTCTAAAAGATATGCTGCAGGCCGCTGGGGCTTGGCAACCACTGATTGCCGGTAGTGTCTCCTAGTTTCCCTGCACTCCCGTTGACTGTTTTATCCACCTGTTGTCTATAGTGTTCAGGGCAAGGACTGTTTCTTTGTGATATGTTTGTACAGATCAATGGGGCCCTATTGCCAGAATGCAAATAAGGATAAGAATGAATCCTAGCTCAACCCCTTGTTGTTGCTTGTTGCAGAACGCCCACGTGAGGTTCTCCGGCCTGTGTTCTATGGGAGACCAGATGAGATGGTCACAATTGTTCCCTCTGGCCTCAACATCTATCAACTGCTCTCCTTCAGGACCAGTGTGATTCCTGCCCTTTGCCTCTTTTCCTTCGCCTTCTTCAGGTCTCTCTCCATTCCTGTCCCCATGTCTCTCTTCTCCTCTTCTGCATGTCCCTCCTGCCGGTGACGTCCATCTCCCCTCCCAGGCTTCACTCCAAGCCCCCCATCTACACACCCATTCTACTCACAAAAAGTTCAGCAATTACATTGTTCACGTCAGCATCTGAAATATCTCCATTAGACACCGAAATTAGCACCCCAATGAGGCTAATGTCGGGTCAGGAAATTCACAGCTCTCAGGGCCCAAGCATCGGTTTCAGCTCGGGTCACATTTTCAATGGCCCAAGCTGATTCAATGGCAGAGCTGATCGAAAAATGAATTTCTGTGCCAGGGGAACTTCCAATATTTTGACATCTGGTTTTTTCCCCCAAATTGGAACGAAACCTCAAAATATGGAAACTTTCCTTGCAATGAAAAATTCTGAAAAATTCAGTTCAGACACGTCGAAAAGATTTGTTTCAAGTTGGGTCATCGTTGATCTTGGTGTCAGCCTGCACTGCTGTAGAGCCTCCTGGGGGTTGTAGTTCCGGGTCGTTCATGCCCCCATTTTCCCTATGGACCCAATTCCTCAGCCATTCTGAGTCTCCCATGACCTACTGCATCTAGCTGTACAGCTGAGCCATTGTGGTGTGTCGTGGGATTCCTGTGATGATGTAGAAATTAATGTCAACCTGACGCAACATGAAACCAATTTCAATTTTGAGAAAATCCTGTTGTACGATGGGTTTATATTTTATACAAACTTTTTCAACCAGCCCTAGTAAATACTGCCTTTGGAACTTACTAGTCCAGGTACATCTACCCTGCAATAAATGACCCATGGCTGGCACGGGTCAGCTGACTTGGGCTTGTGAGGCTCAGGCTATGGGAATATAAAATTACATCACAGATATTTGGGCTCAGGCCAGATCCTGGTCTCTGACCGCATGAGGAGGAACCTGGCCTCCAGCCCATGACCAAATATCTACAGTTCTGCAGCCGAAGCCCCGCAAGCCCATCTCCCATGATGCTGGCCAGCCACACCTGAGCTAGGCTGTTTTATCTCAGTGTAGACATCCCCTCAGTATCTGGTTGCCCACACACAGACACCTCAGAGGGGCCTAATGTCCAGAGGGCCCCTTTAATGTGTGCTCGGCACCCAAAAGTGGAGAGCCCCCCCAAAATCAATAGCCACTTTTGGAAAATCTTGGCCACAGTGTTTTTTTCACCACCATGAGGTCTAGAAAGGTTCTTTCCCTCCCGACCATCATTTCTGCAGATTCTGATGCTGCCCCATGGGCTCCATAACCTCAGCAAGTGGGGCAGACAGTGGAGCCCTCCCAGCTAGTGCTTTTTCTGGTCTATGTTAAATCTCTCCAGAAATGGGGCTTCCAAACCATGGTGAAGTGGAGACAATTGTGGTGCCAGAGTCCCTGAACATTAACCAGCAGATGCCATGGTGAGATGTCTATCATTGATGGGGGGAACAGGCTCTGATTCAAAGAAAGGAGAGGCCGGTAATGTAGGTGAAATCTTGTGCTGCCTTCTTTTTTTTTTCATTATGGATGATTTAAAAAAAGAAAAAAGAAAAGTGAATGAAAGAAAAACCAATACATCTTTCCAGTTGCTCAAATGTTTATGCCATTTCTAACTGCCTGATCCTGCCATTACCTTTCGCTGTATCCTGCTGTACCTGCAATTCAAGAAAATTGCCTCCCAAATTGCTGTCTTTAGTCTGATATCCATGTACAGCTTCACTGTAAGCAGCAGATAAAAATGAAATGGACTAAAACTTTAATCCAGCTAGGATTTCCTTGGTCTTTTCAACAGCGCTAGCTGTCAAGCCATCTGACTTGCTTATGAAAGGTCAAGGATACTAGGAAACAATGTAGGGGGTGTTGCACAAGCTGACATTTCTAGTAATGAAAGTGAAAAATAATATATATTGTGACAAAGTTCCGAGCCTGTAATTGTGGGTCCCATGCTTCCTGGAGGATCCAGGGGCCTCAGAAACTCACTGAGGCCCCAATGTGACCTTCCTTTCACATTGTAGTGGCCAGAGTCACGGCCTATTGGGTTACTCTCATCACAGGCCAGTATGGGAGATGGAAAGGGGAAATACCCCACAGTCTTTGTTGCTTTGTAGAGCTCAGTAGGCACAGTTTGGCCTCCTGAGTGGACCGAATCTTGCTTCCCCTCTCAAGGGCATCTCCGTAGAGTATGGGGGGGAGGGGGATCCCGGGCCCACCCTCTACTCTGGGTTCCAGCCCAGGGACCCTAATGGAAGCAGCTGTTGGTGGCTTTCCCTCCACCGCTAAACGCTGCTTTGATTCCCTGGGCCACTTCCCCGTGGTCCCCTCTTCCTAGCGTCACCGTTACCTCGGGATACAGCAATGCTGCTTCCTCCTCCAGCTCCTTTCACCTGGGCTCCCTCGAGGGAACTAGAAAAGAGAGCTTTTAAGCAGTCTGAGTGAGACTTAGATTGGTTCCACCTGCCTCTATTAGCCTAACGACCTTAACTGGTTAATTGGCGTAAGGTGTCTTGATTGGCCTGGAGTAGCTTTTGTTTGGCTATCCAGGGAACAGGGACCTTCTCATCCTGAGGCTGATATACCTGCCCTCCACCACTCTCTTATATCCATCTGGTCTGACTCCGTCACTATCGATCTATCTATCTATCTACACACACACACACAAATATACATATATAAACCCAGCCATATATACAGAGTGGAAATACATAAAAGGTTGTTACAAGGAGGAGGGGAAAAAATTGTCCTCTTTAACCTCTGAGGACAGGACAAGAAGCAATGGGCTTAAATTGCAGCCAGGGAGGTTTAGGTTGGACATTAGGAAAAACTTCCTAATAGTCAGAATAGTTAAGCACTGGAATAAATTGCCCAGGGAGGCTGTAGAATCTCCCTTATTGGAGATTTTTAAGAGCAGGTTAGACTGCGGCTGGCATTCAAAGTTTCCTTGGCAGCTGAGAGTGGAACCCGGCAGGCTGTGGTTAGCAGGAGGCAGTTATTCTTATAATGATCCTGCAGGCTGCAGGTGAAATCAGGGCCCTGTGGCGCTAGGCGCTGTACATACACATTGTACGGGAGAAGCCCTGATCGAAGAGTTCATAGTCTAGGCCTGGTCTAGACACAAACTTGCAGCGAAGTAACAAAACGCATGAATTCAAACGGATTTAGTTATTTCGGCGCAGGTCTGCGTGCAGATGCTGATATTTTGGAATAAAAATAGCTCCTGTTGCTTTAGGGGTTGGTGCCTATTCATTTGTAGATCATCCCGAAATACACAAGGGGTGGGAGGAGAAACAGAGGAGGCACACGGACTAGTTTAACGTCACTGATGCAGCCAAGATATAACTGGGGTGACCATATTTCCCAAAGAGAAAACAGGACACCATGAGAATCTGGCCCGAGACCCCGCCCTGTGCACGGAGCTGGCCCAAGACCCTGGCCCACGCCTCCCTCCCCTTGCAGCGCTGGCGACGCTGCTCGCTCGAGCCCTGCCTGACCCCTGCCCCAGCTTTGCCTCCCTCCCTGCCTGGAGCTGGCATCACCGCTTACCCCACACACACATGTTCGCCCACACTGCACTTTTTGCTCTTGCCAGCTGATCAAGTCGGGAAGAGCAAATGGGACAAATGCCCACTTTTGCCAACATAGTCGGGCTGGCTGGGGCAGGACTTAAAAAAGGGACTGACACGGCCAAAACGGGTCACCCTAACTTAACCGCTCCTTACGATTTGTGCTGGTGGGCTTTGCACTCCAGCGGCCCAAGCTCTAAGCAGGTGGGAATATAGACAGCAGCCCTGGCTGCTCTGTCGGCCCAGTGCCCTTCTGTTCAGCCAGCAGCCCGGCTTCCTGCCACGTCCCCACCCCGCCTGGCCCACCTCTGGCTGAATATTTCATTGAGCCCCCTCTGAAAGGGAGAGCGTGATAAATATTCATCATGCTTGCACTTACGGGTCTATTAAAAGCTGTGTCTCTTCTCCCCGAGGTAGGTTCATCCATTCTGATTATGCTAACGGCCTCCTGAATTGCTCTCCCTAAATACGCCATCGCCGTGGTGATGCATGCGGCCTCCGGAGTGGGTCCTTTCTGGCGTTAATTGAATGGCTGAATGAAGTCAGCCTGCTGCTCATATGAATTAGGATGCTCAGGCCCATATCCGAGTGGTGCCGCAAGTGCACCAGAGGTAAATAAAGCACTTAAAAGCCCGTGCTGGGGATGGTGGATTATCTAATGGACTTTTTATTGCTGTTCACCCTTTTAGTCCCTTTCCCCCCACTTTTCAGGTATTAATGGTGTTTAGCTTCTTCTCCCAGCTTGGATTACATGGTAAATGGCACTGATGGGTATTTGTGCTCTTTTATCTCTGATACAAACCCATCTCCACCCTGCAGAAGGCACAAGCCCCGGTAGCCTTTTTCTTTATAGCAGAGACACTAGTGGCTGTGGACAGGGTGAAGGGAGAGACGCTTGAGCCGGGCCAAGAGGCAGCCTGGCCCAGTGGAACGCTGGCAGTCTTGGTTCTTCTCCTACTGACCTTCCATGGGACCTTCAGCAAGTCACTTCCCCTCTTGCTTCTTGCCTAGGCAGATGGGGAGTTTTGTGGCAGAGGGTCTTTTCCTCACTCTGTGTGTGTGCAACACAAAAAGTAGCTTAATGGCAATAAAAACCCCATGGCACTGACTCTCAGAGTCCAGATCATTTGACTCAGCCTCAGGCTACGGGGCTAAAAATTGCAATGAAGCTGTTCAGGCTCAGTGGGACGCTCCCAGAGCACAGGCGGTAGCCTGAGCCTGATTGTCGACACCACAGTTAAACAGCCCCTTAGCTCGAGCCCAAGTCAGCCGTCCCTGGGCCAGCCACAGAGTGGACATACCCCTAAGAGTCTCCAACGTGGTGCGTGTTTTGCACATGTGCACAAGGAACCCAGAAGCAGAGCTCGGTGGGAATTTTTCCACAAACTAAGTTTTCATCGAGTAATTCCCATCTGCCAGCACCGATGCAGGTCACAAAACAGGTTCAGAGTTGACAAATCTCCTAACTGAAAAAAAAAGTTGGAAAAATGTTTCAAAATTCTCTCAATGAACTGTTTTGAGCAACCTGGACTCAATTTTGTTTGTTGGTTTGTTTGGAGTGGTTTTTTTGGTTCACAAAACTTTTCAAGATTTTGCCTTTTTGTCCCAGTACAAGGTGGGAGAAAACTTGGAACATTCAAACATATTTGAGAGACAGGAAAATCATTTCCCAGCCAGTTCTACCCTGAAATGAAGGGGTTAAAGCAAATTAGGTACTGACGATGGGACAGTTCATGAGACTGAAGTTCTCTTCCCCAGAACATGGACAGCAAGAGCAGTGTAAGCTCCTGTTCACCAGTGGACCACCCTCAAACCTGGCCTAGAAGGGCCCTGTCTCAGAGTGGGAGAGGAGTTAGACTTGGAGACTCTAAACACAGATACTATAGAGTGGCACTTTGGATGCTGTTTGGTTTTGTGAAGAGGCATAGTGATTTGGCTTTCCCAATGAACGAACAAAAGTGGAACTTGCGCAAGAGCAAGTTGGGTAAAGCTCAATCAGAATAGGCTTTCCTGGTGGGCCAGCAGAGGATTTGGTAGAGGTGATATCTGCTCACTTTACATGGTGGGCAGAATTCGCCTTTGTTATTGGATATGGCAGCCTGGGGTTTCTCCTGGATCCACAGGTGTTCCTGGGTTCCCAGGTAGCCATGAGCACTTCCCGCCTATTTGCGTGTGACCAGAGTGTTGAGAACATCCCTCTTGGATGGAGACCTCACCACTGTTACCCAGTTAAAAAAAGTGAATATCTGCATGTGGGCTACCTCTGAAGTCAACATGGAAACATCAGCTACTGCAGAACACAGCCATTCATTCACTTAGCCATGCTTCTGATGTCACATGTAACCACAGCCAGGCTCAAAAGGCAGCGCTAGCCACCCATATGTTTTCTGGGTGCAATTCAAGGTGATAGTTTTGCCCTTCAAAGCTGCAGATGATTTAGGTCCTTCAGACCTTAGACATTGCCTCTCCCACTATGCACCACCTATCTGATGGACAATCTACAACCATCTCTGCACTTGAAGCCAACTGGGACACTTGCACTTTTGTGCTTGGAGGGTGGGGATAGGGAGTGCAAGGCGGCAATTCGATGTGGAAGTTCCTTCCCCTTTGCTCTGACCCAGTTTGGTGAACTTCAGGGCACCCTGTGAAACATATCTACTGGCTCTACATGAAGAAACTGGGGTTCACTTTTTCTTCCTGAGATGTCTTGTTTGAGCTGAGATTCATAGATGAATAGATTTCCAGGGCCAGAAGAGACTCGTGTGATCATCTGCTCTGACCTCCTGCATAACACAAACAAGAGTATTTCTCCCCTGTAATCACCACAGCTTGTGGCTGAGCTAAAGCAGATCTTTTAGACAGAGACACCTGGTCTCAATTTAAAGTGATGAAGAATCCACCATACCCGTAAGGGGATTGTTCTAATGATTGATCACCCCCACAATTCAAAATTTGCGCCTTATTACCAGTCTGAGTTTGTCTCGCTTCAGCTTCCAGCCACTGGATCCCAAATCTAACTTTGCTAGATTAAAGATTCCTCCACTATTAGAAATCTTCTCTCGGTGTAGGCACTTAAAGAGAGTGATCAAGCCCCCGCTTAACCTTCTTGTTGTTAGGCTAAATAGATTGAGCGTCCTTCGACTCTCACTGTAAGGCTGGTTTCCCCATCCTTGATTCACTCTTGAGGCTCTTTGAATTCTCTGCAGTTCGTGCAAAGCCCTTTTCAAAGGATGGGCACTAGAACTGGACACTGCATTCCAGCCACGGTCTTGGTTAAGATGGATGAACTGGCTGTACTGGGGGGTGGCGGGGAAGATAAAGTCACAGTAATATGACCATCAGCATTATGAATCATGTATTATTTGTATTACAGCTAGTGCCTAGCAGGGATGCATTGGGAGGCTGCTGCGACCAGAGAGGAAATGTTATTGGAGGGGACGCTGGGGGGTGGGTGGAGAGGGAATAACACTGGTGTGTACACATTAGTGTATAAGCCAAACTTGTGATCACGCAATCCCCCCGAACTCCGATGGCCCAGTGACCAGAAAGGGGGAGAAAAGAAACCTTGGGGCTACTTGATCCTACCTTGGGGGAGTTTACAGACAGGGTCAGGGAAGCTAGAAGGCATCCATCTTGTTCCAAATGGACGTTTCAGCCCCATTGACCTATTTTTGGATGGGACAGAGGGACGCTGTGAGTTGGCTCCTGCCTCTCATTTGTTTAATTGTATTTTCCTTGTTGGTCTTTTGTTTGGGAAATGACCCAAGGAGCTGTGTTTCCCACACACACACTCATTTCAAAGGAAACCCAGTGCTGCAGCATGGGCCTGGGGCAACACTGTGGGGAAACCAGCACCGGCTGCGCCGGGTTCTTAAGAAAGGGGAGTGGGGAGCTGAGAAGAGCGCCAGGCACAGGGAGATGTGAGGCTGGGGAGAGATTGGATTTCAAAAGGAAGCCGGTGTGGCTGCTTTTATCCTGACCCATGTACTGAGTGCTCCAGGCCTCTGCTCAGCCACAAGAAACTCTTTTAAGCTCCTGCTTTGTGGCCTCATTCTTGTCGCTGTGTCTCGTCGTCGCCAAGTCCAGGGAATTCCTAGGGCTCTGTGAAATGCTTTGTGCATTTCACAGCCCCAGCCTTCATGGGAGAGGATGGCAGGCAGTCACCCACCTGCAGTGGGAACACCAGGGGGCACGCTGCGTTAGGGAGACACAATTCCTCCTGGAGCGCCCCAGCGTGCTGTGGGAGAGCTTGCTTTAAAGGGGCATAGGGCATTCTCCCTGGCATGGTCAGTCAGCCTATGGGGGCCAGGGGACCATGACCCTGCTGCCTCACGATCCCCATTGAGCAGGTTTGCACCATGGGCAGCTAGACCAGTGGTGCTAGGGTGCTGAAGGCTCCTTGATCCACCCCCAGCCTTTGCACGTCCAGTGGCTAGGGTGCTAACCTAGGACGGGTGAAGGCTCGGTTCAATTCCCAGCTACACCACTTGCCTTCTCTGTGCCTCAGTTCTCCATTGGACAAATGGGAACAATAGCATTTCCCTAAGCTACAGGGGTGTGAGTATAAACAGCTTGGAGGTGATGCAGTGCTCAGAGGCTGTGATAATGGGGGTCTAGAAGTGTCTCACATAGATAGATCCTGCCTGATCCATAGCTCCATGGTGGTAACAGAAAGATTCCCCCAGAATGTCACACACTGGTCCAGAGTTTCCCATCCAGCCATTCTAGAGCTTTGGAGGAAAGTGACTTCTTCCCCAGCCGAAATATGCTCAACAGCTTCCCTCCCCTCCCACTCTGGATAACTGCACCAGGGTTTGGTGTGAAACCATTGGATCCCGTCCCGTCCGGCCCTGCTGGTGGAATGCAGCTCTGTCTTGCTGGTTTGAAGATACTGTAAGAGAGTGGTGGAGGTTTAGAAATAGCCCAGCATGAGTATGGTGTCCTTCTGGCAGGGGAAGCCCCAGAAGTTCACCTCTGCAGTCAGTCACTCCAACATGCAGACATTTCCCAAGGAAGAGACTGGATGATAAGAGACGACAATGTGCAGTCATGCAAATCACTGTTGCTCCATGGGGTGAGGTTAGCTTATACCCACTGAGGACCTGGCACTGCGAGGCAGCAAACAAGGAGATGGGCTGTCACTCTGCCAGAGAGCAAGTTGCAAGCCTGCTGTACGGCAGGGGAAGGGAGTGACCTGCACACGAGACTGGGTATTTGTGATGGGGACTCCAGACCCCAAACTGGGCCAGAAGGAGTTAATGGGATCCTGTGAGTTAACCTGTGAGAGGAGCCAGCCTGGAGGAAAAGCCCAGCTCAGTAAGGAGTTGGCTGGGAGAAAGGAAGGACTTTTGGTGATGACCCCTGAAACAAATGATGACCCCTGGGGCCAGAGGAAACCTAGAGATTTCCTGAGGAAGTTCGGGCTGGGGCCAGGGGCTATGCAGAGACTGCTAGCCCCCAGAGCCCTTCTGTGCCAGGTAGGCGTGACACAGGACCTTTACAGTTGCTGTGTTCCCTATAGCTAATCTACTTTCCTTTTGGGGTTTGCAGAGGAGTGCTCCCAAGAAGGGGTGGAGGGGAAAAGCCTAGAGACAGGCCATGGTAGGAAGTAGCCCAGGGAGAAATAGACAGACCATAGCTGCTCACTAGTGGTTTCTGGGCTGGAACCCAGAGCAGAGGGTGGGTCTTGGTTCACCTGTGGACCACCAAAGATGGTGCTGTGCAGGCCCCCAGAGGCAAGGGTTGGGAGGCTGACGACCAGTGTGAAGCTGCCAGACTATTTTTGTGCTGAACCCAGTTTACCATGGAAGGGGTTAATGCGGGCCTGGGAACCTGGTCACGGCACCTGGCTGCACCAGGAGGGAGAGCCAAGTTTAACGTGAACATGAAGCCCAGCTGGGCATGAGTGGGCTGGTTAGTATAAAGCCAGGAAGTTGAGAGCAGAAGGGGGCTGCAAGGAAGGAGCTGGCAGTCACTCTCCGGGAGCAGAGAGGTGGTGAGGAGGACATTCAAAGGGGAGAATAAGTCCTGGGATCCCAAAGAAGAGTCAACCCAGGGAAGAAAGCCTCAGAAAGCCTGATCAGGAAGTATCCCAGGGAAACAGCAGCAAGGAGTGGGGCTGTGCAGAACCCCACAAAGCAGGTTGCTGGAACCCCACATAGTAGGTTGGCCTGAGTTCCCCTACCAGCTACTGGGAAAGTGGCACAAGACCTGGAGACTTGGAACGGAAGATCATATGAGACGGCGTCAGATAGCTTGTCCGGTGGGACTTTATTACCCCAGAAGGGGGGGACTACATACTTACCTGGCTGGAGAGTCAAGACATGAAGAGGGAGCACCCCCGAATCATAGAAGAGGAGAGGGGCCACAGTGTGAGCGACTGATGGAACAGGACACCAGGTGGGGGGAAAGCTAATTCCCAGACCCAGCCACAAGGATGTGGTGAGTGGGATGCCTTAATGGGGCCCAATCCCTGACTGCGGCCTTCAGGCCTTCAGACCCTACCATAACACTAATTAACAATAATAACCACACTAATAAGTGACACACATTCCCTCAACATGCTTTCCCTGGAACAATAACCTTCCTCAGCTTCCCCTGTCACATCTCATCCTGCCACCCATGCTGTGCTTTACACCACTGCGAGTAGCAGCGTCACACACGCAAACCACAGCTCTGCAGAAGTGTGCCTGGGGATGTGGAATAGTGTTGCCGGAGCAGAGAATCGCCACTGGTGGGGCAGTGCCTGGATGCTTGAAAGTGGATGTTTGTGGCGACACTAATGGCAGGAAATAATTCTCCTCCTTTGCGGTATGTCTTCACCGCACAGTTAACCTTGGATCTTACCGGTGATTTAGCACCCCTTAGGCACACAGGAAAACCTCTGACCTGGGTTTGGAGGGGACACTGCTCTCCCACATCAAGGTTCCAAGGTACATTTCAACCTGCCGTGGATTTGGGTGGAGGTGCAGTCACATCACACAGGCTGCCAGCGGATTATCACAAGGACTGGAGCGGAGCATTCAGCCTCCATGTCGCTCGTAGTTCTGAACCTCTCTTCTGAGACTGGGTGCAAAGAGGTCTACACATGGCAACAAATTTTGTCATGCAGATGCTTGTGCAGTATGAATTCATTTTGCAGAAGCCACTGAGCAGCCATCACACCGTGACAACTTTCAGCCACTATTATAGAATCATAGAAGATTAGGGTTGGAAGAGACCTCAGGAGGACATCTAGTCCAAACCCCCTGCTCAAAGCAGGATCAACCCCAACTAAATCATCCCAGCCAGGGCTTTGTCAAGCCGGGCCTCCAAATCCTCTAAGGATGGAGATTCCACCACCTCCCTAGGGAACTCATTCCAGTACTTCACCACCCTCCTAGTGAAATAGTGTTTCCTAATATCCAACCTAGACCTCCCCCACTGCAACTTGAGACCATTGCTCCTTGTTCTGTCACCTGCCACCACTGAGAACAGCCGAGCTCCATCCTCTTTGGAACCCCCCGTTCAGGTAGTTGAAGGCTGCTCACAAATCCCCCCTCACTTTTCTCTTCTGCAGACTAAATAACCCCAGTTCCCTCAGCCTCTCCTCATAAGTCTTGTGCCCCAGCCCCCTAATCATTTCCATTGCCCTCTGCTGGACTCTCTCCAATTTGTCCACATCCTTTCTGTAGTGGGGGGACCAAAACTGGATGCAATACTCCAGATGTGGCCTCACCAGTGCTGAATAGAGGGGAATAATCACTTCCCTCAATCTGCTGGCAATGCTCCTAATAATACAGCCCCAATATGCAGTTAGCCTTCTTGGCAACAAGGGCACACTGCTGACTCATATCCAGCTTCTCGTCCACTGTAACCCCCATGTCCTTTTCTGCCAAACTGCTGCTTGGCCAGTCGGTCCCCTGCCTATAACAGTGCATGGGATTCTTCTGTCCTAAGTGCAGGACTTTGCACTTGTCCCTGTTGAACCTTACCAGATTTCTTTTGTCCCAATCCTCCAATTTGTCTAGGTCACTCTGGACCCTATCCCTACCCTCCAGCGTATCTACCTCTCCCCCCATCTTAGTGTCATCGCAAACTTGCTGAGGGTGCAATCCATCCCATCATCCAGATCATTAATGAAGATGTTGAACAAAACTGGCCCCGGGACCGAACCCTGGGACACTCCGCTTGATACTGGCTGCCAACAAGACATAAAGCCATTGATCACTACCCATTGAGCCCGACGATCTAGCCAGCTTTCGATCCACCTTATATTCAATTCATTCAATCCATACTTCTTTAACTTGCTGGCAAGAATACTGTGGGAGACCATATCAAAAGCTTTGCTAAAGTCAAGGTATATCACATCAACCGCTTTCCCCATACCTACAGAGCCAGTTATCTCATCATAGAAGGCAATCAGGTTGGTCAGGCATGAGTTGCCCTTGGTGAAATCATGTTGACTGTTCCTGATCACCTTCCTTTCCTCCAAGTGCTTCAAAATGGATTTCTTGAGGACCTGCTCCATGACTTTTCCAGGGACTGAGGTGAGGCTGACCAGTCTGTAGTTCCCCGGATTGTCCTTGTTCCCTTTTTTTAAAGATGGACACTACATTAGCCTTTTCCCAATTGTCCAGGACCTCTCCCAATCGCCACAAGTTTTCAAAGATAACGGCCAATGGCTCTGCAATCACATCAGCCAACTCCCTTAGCACCCTCGGATGCATTGCATCTGGCCCCATGGACTTGTGCATGTCCAGCTTTTCTAAATAGTCCTTAGTTTGTTCTGTCACCACCGAGGGCTGCTCACCTCCTTCCCATACTGTGCTGCTTAGTGCAGTCTTCTGGGAGCTGACCTTGTCTGTGAAGACCAAGGCAAAAAAAGCATTTGAGTACTTCTGCTTTTTCCACATCATCTGTCACTAGGTTGCCTCCCCCATTCAGTAAGGGTCCCACACTTTCCCTGACCACCTTCTTCTTGCTAACATACCTGTAGACACCCTTCTTGTTCCCCTTCATATCCCTTGCTAGCTGCAACTCCAATTGTGCTTTGGCCTTCCTGATTACACCCTGCATGCTGGAGGAATCATATAATCTCAGGGTTGGAAGGGACTCCAGAAGGTCATCTAGTCCAACCCCCTGCTCAAAGCAGGACCAATCCCCAACTAAATCATCCCAGCAGGGCTTTGTCAAGCCTGACCTTAAAAACTTCAAAGGAAGGAATATTCTTATACTCCTCCCTAGTCATCTGTCCAAGTTTCCACTTCTTGTAAGCTTCCTTTTTGTGTTTAGGCCCACCGAAGATTTCACTGTTAAGCCAAGCTGGTCACCTGCCATATTTGCTATTCTTTCTGTACATCGGGATGGTTTGTTCCTGTGCCCTCAATAAGGCTTCTTTAAAATACAGCCAGCTCCCCTGGACTCCTTTCCCCCTCGTATTAGCCTCCCAGGGAATCCTGCACCTCAGTTCCCTGGGAGAGTCAAAGTCTGCTTTTCTGAAGCTGAACCTGGTATGTTGAACAAGCATTTGAGAGGTCTGTCAGTTTATCTAATCAATGTACCTAGTCATTTTGAAGACACTGCCCCAATAGTATTAAGTATCAGATTACCTTCATATGTGTCTCCAATATTACTTTTTAAATAACCTTCATTGTCTGCTCTGTCTTATGTTTAAAATGAACTTTCCTCTGCAACCTCAGATGTATATAGATTATATCTATGGCATTTTGTAATACTGCACAGACATTAGTTTGGGTGATAATGGAATGAAAGCTTGTTTTGTAAAGCATATGCGCAAGGGGGCAGAGTTAAGGTTTCTGTGGGAAGTTCAGCTTCTGACTTTCCTGAGTGCGATGAGATTAAGGTCTCAGATTTAATGCTGCAATAAAGGGAAGCTGTCAGTTCCCATTTGATCCAGAAAAGCAGCTTTTACAAAACCAAAGGCCATGGGAATTTTTTTTTATTCCAGCGGACGCACATCTTTTAAACAACTCTGCCCCTGCATGTTGGCAACCTAGTCACTACAGCACTGAGCTAATGTTTGAGAACCCGAAAGTGAAACTGACCAGAAAAGGACTAGCTGCAGAAGTGAAATTGACTGATCTATTTTCATTGTGGAAAGCAAGCAAAGTACAAGGAAGTGAATGTGCCGCTTAAATTGGGAGAAAGAAAAGGAGGACTTGTGGCACCTTAGAAAAATAAGGTGCCACAAGTCCTCCTGTTCTTTTTGCAGATACATACTAACATGGCTGCTGCTCTGAAACCTTAAATTGGGAGAAATTTATCTCCATGCAGGGGGCCAGTGTAAGGCTTATGCACCGTTTGCAACCTCAAATTAGCCTTAAATGAGGCAAAGTGGTTCAATGGGATTTGTGCAGGACCATCTGCGCCTGGGTGAATTCAGCAAACTCTGTTTTGTAAAAATCTTCTACTTTTAACCATCAAAGACTTTACGGGACACTTTCTTTACAATAGATGTAAGTTGGAGGCAGCACTTTTGTGTTCATAGCCCAGTAAAATATTCCACCTTATTCTGAAGCTGGGAGGTGATATCATACGGTGCTATTGCTAATTGAATTACTGATTTGTACCTCGTGTTTTAAAAATAAGCTTGAAAAGTCCCACATTCTTCGGCTCAGGAGATCAAATGTATCCAAAGGAATTCAATAATATTTCGACATCTGTGTGTCTTGGCTGTCCCCAGTAAGGAGGAGTCAGATTCAGGCTGAGCCATTGTTTATATTAATTATTTTCCCTTATAGCCTTCTCGGCTCATGGGCAGCAGGGGGGAATCCGCAAAGTTTCTCAGGACTCCAATAGAAATATATAGAAAGGTATGCATATCCCAGGACCAGGGAGGATGCCTTCAGGAAAAGAACTCACCAGTATTCATCCAAATAAGAGCTGGGAACTGGCTTTTGATGGTGCTTGTGGACCTCATTGCTTGCTTTCTGCAAATATTCATGCGAGCAAAATTCTATTTGAAAGGGTGTTCGTGGAAAGGGACGGCATAATGTTCAGTTGTGCGAATGTAAATCCAGCAAATCTGCATGTGGATTAATATTTTGAGGGGAATACTTGTGCAAAAGTATATTGGCAGGGGAGTACTCATGCAAATACATGAACCCCCAGTGAGTTCTTGGGGGAACATTCACAAAAAGGACTTCTGCTAGCAGTGTTTGTGAGGCCAGTTTCACAGCCCTTTGTGGCTTTGGGAATTGTTCAGTCAGGGAGCAGAGGCGATATCATGGGACTGAAGCCTACTGAAGTTGCTCTGGTTTAAATTCAGTGACTAAATAGCTGGCTGTGATTGGCTTGCTCAGCAGTGTGTGGAACTGACCCAAAGCTCACAGATGCCAATGGGAACATTCCACTGATTTCACTGGGCTTTACATCAGGCCCTACATCACTACCAATGCTTCAAATGTGGAGTTATATTTATTGCAAATATAGTCAACCCTTTCCCATTGTAACCTGCGCCACAAAACTGAGGATAACACTTGCTGGCCATCCAGCTATGTTAAAACAACACCTGAAACCCTTACCACATTCAGATCCACTCACTATAGACTCCCGCCTCCTGCTGCCAAGCCTAGAGGAAGTCATGTAACTGCAACTTTAATTTAAAATTTATTTAAAAAAAAAAAGCTTGTTCACTAAGAAGTGTGTGGTAGGTGTTTTTGTGTGACCCCATCCAATCCCACGTGTCCCTCCCTTGTCTATGCCTTATTATTATTAATTTGTATTAAAGTATTGTATTAAAGTAGCACCTAGAGGCTCTAACCAGGACAGTGCAAGGCGCTGTACATGGTGCCATAAATTACAATCCCCAGCTCAAGGAGCTTACAGTCTAAGTGCACGTGTTAGGTCTAAACTGCCAGTGGTCAGAAGAGCCCTATGGAGCTCGAGAGCTTGTCTCTTTCACCAGCAGAAGTTGGTCCAGTAAAAGATATTACCTTGCCCGCCTCGTATGTTTCAGCTGTCAGCTCATGAGGGCAAGGATCTGTGGCAGTCTCTGCTCTGTTAGGTGCCTGACCCAGCTTTGGACATGGTGGAAATAATAATTGATTATTAATCAGCCAAGATGTCTTGGGGGTCTCCAAGGATTAGGTCCCAGGTTTCACTTCCCTCTGTATAAGACAGATCTGATCTGGTGAGCAGACTCATTGCTCTGTCACTGGTTGGTTTTCTATTCACAATTTTGTTGGTGAAAAACATTTTAAAAACAACCAAACAGTGTGACACAGCAAAAGAGCAATGTGTGAGCTCCTGACACTGGCCTGGCCGCAGCCATGGTAGAAATGACAATCCATCTTCCCTGAACTGGTCACGTTCCTAACCCACACACGATCCAGTCCTGTCTCTCACACAGCCCTTTTCATCCACAAAGCCCAAAGTACTTTGCAAAGAAAGAACAGTGTCATTATCCTCATTTTACAGATGGGGAAACTGAGGCACAAAGGAGGACAGGGGTGTGTGTGCTGTGACTTGTTCAAGGCCATCTAGCAGGTCTGTGGCATAGCCCAGCAGGAAATGTGGTTCTCTTGATTCCAAGCCCATCACCCCACTCACTGGGCTTCTCTGCCTCGCCATTTTAATTTACTACTTGTCCAAGTAGTGCCCAAAGGCTGACATCGGGATCCTGGCCCCATTATATACACAGAAAATAAAACACAGGACCTGCCCCAGACAGCTTATAATCTAATCGGCTTCATCTCTGTAATAGCATGGAGGACATGGGGAAAAACCAGTGTTCACTGAATGAGGAAGAACAAAGCGAGAAAAACAAAGTGTTGTTTTTTTCAGCCAGTTTTGCCAGCTGTATCTCAGTAGAATGGCTCATCAGAAACTCCGTTCAATTTGATCAGAGATCTGCAACAAACATCAGAAATGTTCCGCTTTTGCCCGCTCCCCTGATTTAATGTCTCTTTGGTTTTGTTGACAGTGGGAATTTTTCCTATGTCCCTAGTCACCAAATCCATAGATATCTCAGCAGTTCCTAGCATCTTCAGTCCCTGGTATGGAGTTATATCACAGGTTCAATGGTGTGAATATTGGCTGAAGAAAGTAGAGATGAACTGAAGCAAAGGGGCTGGATGGATAGTTTGTTCCAATAACTTAATTCCATATAAACGTGCACCAGTTTAATTAAATGAGCTTCATAGAGTCCAACTAGCTCACACATAGCTTTTAAGGCCAGAAGGGAACATTAGACCATCCAACCTTCTGATTATCACAGCCCAGAGAATTTCATCCAGTTACTCCTGTTTTGAATCTAATAACTTGTTTTTGAATAAAGCATCTTCCAGAAATGCATCTAGTCCAGATATGTAGACTCTGAGAATTCACCATGACCCTTGGTAGCTTGTTCTAGTGGTTAACATCCTCGCTGTAAAAAAAATTATGCCTTATATCTCATTCAAATTTAATTTCTAGTCACTGCCTTTTGTTCTACCTTTCTCTGCTAGAGTAAAGAGTTTCTAGTAACTGGTATTTTCTCCCCATGAAGATACTTATATGCCATAATCAAGTCACCTACTGATTTCTCTGATAAGTTAAATAGATAGAGCTCCTCAAGTTTCTCATTGTAAGGCATTTTTTCTAGTTCTTGACTCATTTCTGTGGCTCTTTTCTGTGCCCTCTCAAATTTTTCAACCTCTTTTTTTAAAACTTGGATTCCAGAACTGGATGCAGTATTTCAGTATTGGTCTCATCAATGCTGTATACAGGGCTAAGTTATGAGGTAGGGTAAATAACTAAGGTATACCTAGTTCAGTTAAGCCAGTGCAACCCTCTCTGGACACTCAGTTTAAAAGTGGCTTGTTGCAGTTTAACTTAACCATGTTCCTAATTGACTTCAGATGACCTGAAATAAACCTAGTTTAAACCAAAGTGAGTGAGTCCACATAGCCTTTTGCACCAGTTTAATTAAATTGGTTTAAAATTCACCTCTTCTGTTAAACAGCAGCAGTTCTGTATGTAGACAAGCCTTTAATAACTTTATTGTAAACTCTAAGACAATCAGACTGAAACTCAGAACACCTGGAAAGCTTGCCATGTGACTTATTTAGTTACTTCTGCCCTGGCAGGTCATGTCAGAGAAGGTAGCGTGCCAGCTGTTATTGGTGAGTGATAATGCATAGTGATGTTATACAGGCGGGAAAGATATTAAAGATTTCAGGAGAAAGTAATGAAGGAGGTTTGATTTCATGAGTGGTTTCAAAGGCATTTCTCTAGCCTATGAGCAGCACAATATATCGATAACTACAGAATCTTTCGGGGATAGCAGGAGAGAGTTTTTCTGTTTTCCTGTGTTGTACACCTTGCTCTGGGTGAAGTGTTTATATCACCATCCTTAAGATAATACAGCTGAGGCATTAGAACCTGTGACACTATTTCTAAGAGTAGGAGAGAACTAAAGATCCTACTACCTTCTCTCATGCCAGTAGCCTTGCTAATGACAACAGGGCAGCTGGGGTTAATAGGGGCTACTCACATGAGTGTGGGTTGCTGGCTTGGTCTCTTTGCATCCTCCAGAAATTCCAACTGGATAATTACCTCCTGACTCAACAAATTCCTTCTGCAAATTTGCTTGGTTACTGCATCTTCTTTCATGGCCTCTCTTAAACTATTGTGGGCTATTGCTCTGTGCTGTTAAACAACAGCTTTGCGTTGCCCCCCAGAGGTGGCTACATTCCAGGGGTGGGTGTCAAATTTGTCAAGTGCTTCAGCTATTAAAATGTATCATAATATGGGCAAGATTCTCAGAAGAAGCAGAACCCTTTGCATTGTGCTGCTGCATCATCTGGCCCTGAAGCCAGTTTGCCCAGCCTGGGGAAAATCAGCCTGGGCTGTACAAGGCAATTACTTAGCAAAATGCAAAACTGACCTTTGACCTGCCTTCACCTCTCCCCTCACTCAGTGCCCCAGCTGAGTGCCTGCGTCATGGAATCAAGAAGGATGTTGATACACTGGAGCAGATTCAAAGAAGAGCCCAGAGAATGACTGGAGGATTAGAAAACCTGCCTTATAGTGCTAGCCTCAAGGAACTCAATCTATTTAGCTTAACCAAGAGACTTGATCTCAGTCTATAAGTACCTACATGGGGAACAGATATTTAATAATTGGTTCTTCAGTCTAGCAGTCTAGACAAAGGTCTAACATGATCTGAGCCAATGGCTGGAAGTTAGACTAATTCAGAGTGGAAATACAGCATAAATTATTAACAGTGAGAGTAATTTACCTTTGGAACAGTTTACCAAGGGGTGTGGTGGATTCTCCATCACTGACAAATTTTAAATCAAGATTGGATGGGTTTCCCGAAGCTCGGCTCTAGGAATTAGTGTGGGGCAGTTCTCTGACCTGTGTTCTACGGGAGGTCAGACTAGATCGGGGTGAGCAAACTTTTTGGCCCGAAGGCCACATTGGGGTTGTGAAACTTTATGGAGGGCTGGGTAGGGAAGGCTGTGCCTCTCCATACAGACTGTCCCCCGCCCCCTATCCACCTCCTTCCACTTTCCGCCCCCTGACTACCCCCCTCAGAACCTCTGACCCATCCAAACCCCCCACTCCTTGTCCCCTGACCACCCCCTCCTGGGACTCCCCGCCCCTAACCGCCCGCCCAGGACCCCAGCCCCTAACCAATCCCCCCTGTCCCCTGACTGCCCTGACCCCTATCCACACCCCTGCCCCTAACTGCCCCCAGTTCCCCCCAGTTCCCTGACTGCCTCCCAGGACCCCCTGCCTCTTATCCAACCCCCCCCACCCCCTTACCATGCCGCTCAGAGCAGCAGGAGCTCGCAGCTACGCTGCCCATGTTGCCCGGCAGGAGCTACAGACCAAAGCGCTGGTGTCGCTTCGTGCTGAGGCTGCGAGGGTGGGGGGACAGCGGGGGAGGAGCCGGGGGCTATCCTCCCTGGCTGGGAGCTCAGGGGCCAGGCAGGACAGTCCTGTGGGCTGGATGTGGCCCACGGGCCGTAGTTTGCCCACCTCTGGACTAGATGATCATAGTGGTCCCTTCTGGCACTGGAATCTATGAGTCATGGAAGTTAGAGATGGCAAAGCTCTAGTTGATAATCTATTTCATCTTCCTGAAACTCCCTGCAAGAACATTGCAGGTGGGGGTTATCCAGTTGAGTTTTCAAAGTCCCCAACCCCTTAATGTGGCAGACAATCCCATAGGTGGGCCCAGCTCACGGTCTGTGTATTCTTTGGGTTACTCAGCCAGACTGAACCCCCTGATTTGCTTTTGGAGTAGGCCCTCTGGGGAAAAGACAGAAAGAAATGACCAAACTTGAGGACAACAATAGAACAATCAATTTTGTGTCATTTTTATACGTATCTTTTTACTGTATTTGGCACCTAGGTGCTATAGTAATTGGCATCCTATAAATAAAACGGAGCTAGCATGGGTAGGTAATGGGGGAAGATGGATCCCAGGGCACCTTTCTGTCCCATAATGTAGCCATGTCCCTTAGCCAAGGCCACGTAGGACACAGCCCCGCTGGAGTTCAGCACTGTGGCTCGTTTCATGTCGATACCATTTTGGGTGCATCGGATAGTCTCAGGCATGGACAAGCCATGTGAATCTGTACTTATCCCCATCCTAGAATCACAAGAATTCCGGCCAGACCAGCTAGTGGGGCACCCCAGAGGGGGAAGTGAACTATAGTGGCCCAGCTGGAGGGCTGTTGCCAGGAAGCCCCAAGAGGGTGAAGACACTGTCTCCAGGGGTGCTACTCTGTTCTGGAGCAGGGACAATCTAGAGAGAGTGTGCATGTGTGCACTTGCTCAAGGGGGTGCTCATGAGAGGTGAGTGTACCTTGTTACACACCATGCCAGTCAAAATATTGATATTCCCAATTCCCTCTAACCCCCCACAGCCCATCTCCAACCCTCTTACGATCTCATCCTATACAGCTGCAAAGTCAGTGAACAATCCTTGCCAGCTGATTTATGGCCTGCTTTGGTAAGGTCAAATTTGTGACCTGCGTGATTGCATTTTGATTTGTTGCCTCTGAAGGAAACACGTCCCTGTGCACTTTGTAACAGGGCAGGATGCTGTTTGTTTGGAGGCACTGCACGGAGCCCACGAAGAACCCAGATAATGATTGAGTGAGCTACATACTACAGAGGGTAGTGTTGGTTGGGGGGTTAGCTGATATCACCTGCAAACTTCCCCCATAACCTCCCTGTCTCCTTCTGTCCCCTGATCTCAAAATCCCATGGCCTCTGCCTTAGGCCTTGGCGTGTGCTACTGTGCAATGAGGAAAGGGTCATTTTGGGGACTGGATGCAGATACATAGCATGGCCTTGATTGGGAGTTAAGGTAGAGAAATGGGTGAGGATTGCCTCATGGGGAAGGTAGGGAGCTGCCATTGGAATGGGAAAGGGAGAGGTAAGCTAACCAGCAGGGTCGTTCTACCACTGGATCATCCCCCGCAGAGCCACTTTAAGTGGCTGGGATGCCAAAGTGGCCCTACGAATAGGACAGTCTGGTTATAATGGGGCAGGTGTAGGGTAAGCATCACTCACAGACACAATTAGCATAGGTTGTCTGACGAGATTCTAAAATATAGCAGGAGAGAGAGAGGAGGAATCAAAAGAGAAACAAAGGGCCAGAACCTGATGTCAGCTGCACCAGTGTAAACCTGGTGTAACCCCCCCAAACGAAGTGGAGTCACTCCAGATTTGTACCAATGTACCCAAACATAACCCAGCTGCCAGTGTAACTCAAATGCAGATTCCTCTGTCATCCTCATCCCTGCACAAAGAGGTCTCCAACCCAAATTCATGCTGCACAGCAGCCCTTCCCACACTGAACCCGTGCAGGGTGCGCGCACACAGCCAGGCTCTCACAGCTCACGGTCTGGGAGGTACAAAAAGATAGATGTGCCTGTCAGCAACAAAAACAGCCTGGCTGAGCTGAACTTCCAGGGGCCACTTCTCAGCCTTTTTAGTTTCCACTACAGGGAGCACATGCATGGTGCCCGGTGGGAATGAGCATGCCAAGAAAAACGCAGCTGAATTGCCGGAGATGGGGCCGCGAATTTTATGCTGTAAACCCGGAGCAGAGGCACTGTCAGGGAAGCAGAGTCCCTTCACACGCAGGCTGCAATGTTTCTTTCCCCTCTGCAGTGAATTTAGGGCCGGATCCGCCTCGCGATGGGCCAGAGTCCTCTGTTTATCCAGAGAGCAGCAGAAACAGCAGCAATCCCCTTCCCACACTGCCTCAGCCCTGTTCTATAGAGACCAGTCTTTAATAAGTCATGGGAAGTATAGTGGCTAAAATTTATTCAGTCCTATGAGAAGGACTAGGGGGCCTGTGGTAGGAACACAGGAGTAGCCAGAGTGGATCAGACGAGGGCTCCATTCTGCCCAATATCCCATCTCTGATAGAGGCCAGCACAACCTGTTTCAGAGCAAGGGGTAAGAACCCTACAATGGACAGTCATGGGATTAACTCCCAGTAGGCAGGGTGACCATATTTCCCAAAGGAAAAAGGGGACACTGCATGGGGCTGGCCAAGCCTTCCTCTCCCCCCCCCCCACAGGGCTGGCCTGAGAGTGCGCCCAAGTTCCCCCCACGTGGGACTGGCAGGGCTCAGGCAAGCAGTGACGCACATATGAGAGAGGATGACCACCTTTCCCTGGGGCTGGCATCACTGCTCACTTGAGCCCTGCCTGATCCACACTGGAGCCCTGCCTCCCCACCTTCACGGGGCTGATATTACCACTCGCCGCCCCCCCTTCACACATTCCTCCACGCCCGGCTTTTGCCAAAAAAGTCCAGACAGCCAGGACAGGCCTTAAAAAAGGGACTGTCCCAGCCAAAACAGGATGTAAGGTCATCTGTTAATAGGGTTACTCAGAATATTATGGGTGGGAGCCACATTCCCTCTCTCCTTATTTCCAGTGGGACTTGCCTCTTGCTCTGTTGTGATGCAGTTAAATGAAGCGACAAGTTCCCAGCCTGCAGTCCTCTGAGTAGATTTATTTTTGTTGCACTATGTGATCCCTTTATAAAGCCACCGATGCCCAAGGCCCTTATGATGGGAGGGAGTTAATTAGCTGATCCCAGCAGCTGATCCATGCCCCATGCTGCAGAGGAAGGCAAAAAAAAACCCCCTCTGAAGTCCCTAGGAGAACATTGTTTCCTGGCTCCAAATCTGGTGAGCAGTTTGACCCTGAGCATGTGAACAAGGCCCACCAGCCAGGCATCTAAGAGGATTCTCTGAACCACCTCAGAGCACTGGTCCATGCTGGGTCCCATCGCCAGCCGTGGCCAATCTCTGATGCGTCAGAAGAAGGCAAAAAATAAACCCCAAAACAACACCCTGAACCCCCCAAAATATCCCAGTATATATCTGGCCAATTGTGCATTGAGATGTTCAGATGTGTAGTTAGGGCAAAGATTAGCTGTTATAAGGTAAAAAGCCCTCGTGATGACCCTGCTAAGCAGGAGACTACATCTCCCATCAGCTCTCTCTCTGCGGGACATTCTCTTTCTCCAGGCCAGTTCGGAGGACCTGACTGGGCACCTTGGGGAAGCAGCAGCCACCTGACAAGCCAGGAGCTGCAGAGAAGCTGGTCTCAGAGAGGAACACCCAGGAACTGGATGCAGAGTCCCATGTGGAAGGCTGTGACGGCTGGACATTACAGATGGGTGCAGGTCAGTGTGGGGCTTAAGGGGTGGCAGCAGCAGCTGGGCAGGGAGCCCTGGCAGAGTGATCCCAATTAGACACACCGCTAAGTGATCCTGGCCTGGGAGCCTACACGCGCCTATTTGCTGGACGAGAGCATGGACTGGAGAGGGCAGCCCAGGCCCGAAGATCTGGAACGCTCAAATGGGCTGCCCAAGGGACCCAACCAAGAACCGCTATTGCTCACATTGAGCCGTAACTGTTCAAGCGTCTGTACCTAGGGTATCCACAACCTTCCCCTTTCCTGGCAGCCCTAGTAAAATACACTTTCCCTTTGCCACATGTCTGGGACCTGCCAGGGCTAGCAACTTCTAGGCTTACCTGCTGAAATACCTGCAAAGTTTGCCTCTGAGTCATGGTACAGCTGGCAGGTTACTGGTATCTTAGGGGTTTGATGCACTCCAGCACAGACCAGCTATTATAATTACACCCGCATTGCATTCATCGGTGCGTGCCTTGCCTTGCACGCATCAGCGCCAGCTTAGTTTACGTCCTTTCTCATACTTCGGTTTTATCAAAGATGCCCTCTTTCTGCTGGCTAGATGAAAAGACTGCCACATAATATTGTAGGTCCTATATAAAAATGGCTTTAGTTTTGTTTCATGGGTGGCTTTTTTTTTTTGCTTTTCAGCAGAGAACATTCTCACCCAATTACAGAACTTTAAAAATAGGTCAAAATTTGGGCTTAACACAGCCCTTTAAATATTCTTTCCAAGGCATGGTAGTCCTTGTCTCAAGTTCACGTCAAATGCATTCAGATGGGCTGGTTTGGTTGATAACAGACTTGGGAAATGCCCTAAAACTGAACTCCAGGAAAAGAAACAGTTTTCTCATTAATATCTCTGCAAAATAAATGTCAACTGGAAAAACAGTTCCCCTATCATCAATCTTGGTACTTAGACACTGGGTTCTGACAACTCCCTTCATGGAAAAGAATATATTTTCCATAGATTTATTGTGCTTCATATATTATAGCTTTCACAATAGCAAAAGCAATAGTTACCCTTATATTGGGCTTTTCATTCTAACCTCTTAGTTTCACATGGTCATAACTCTGTGGAAAAAATACAGTTAGGGATAAAACTTTCCACACTTTGTCTCAAGCAAGAAGTACTGATTTTCCCCCCTACAGTTTAACAAAAATCCTTTTAGCTATTTTTGAGTTATTGGAAGGTGGGAGGAAAATTACACTCTTAGGGCATTTTCAGACTCTATTTTCTTCTCCAGGTCTAAAAATTAGCATTAGATGAGCACCTCTCCAAGCTCTGCTTGGAAACTGCCCTCACTGAGGAGATGGCCCTTTGCTAGGCTTGGGATGAGAGAAATATTTACAATAAAAAATTGAGTAATTGAAAGATCACTTCTGAGCATGCTCAGTTGGGCTATGCTTTTTTTTTTTTTTTAGGAGTTGATAGAGAGCTGTCTCTTTTATAAGAACATAAGAAAGGAAGTGATAAGACAGAAAATATCATGTTGCCTCTATACAAATCCATGGTACACCCACACCTTGAATACTGCATGCAGATGTGGTCGCCCCATCTCAAAAAAGATATAGTGGACTTGGTTCAGAAAAGGGCAACCAAAATGATTAGTCATTCTTGCACTTTACAGCTGGAATTCTGGGAACTCAAAAATAACATCTTTGCCAGTGAGCTTCTTGTAGACACCAGAAAATGTTTCCACCTTGTGTTCAACATTATTCCGTTGTGCTTTGTCCAAATGGACCTTTATGAGTCTGCTGCCGTCTAGTTTCACGCGGATTCTCTTGCCCACAATTTCACTAGGGAAGACCAGATCTTCGAGAATGACATCATGCACTGCAATAAGTGTACGGCTCCTTGGACGCTTTTGCTTGTTTTTTGTACGGCTTTTCCTTGTTGGTTTGGGCAAAATCCTTCTCTGATCAATAAACACCACATGCTTGCCGCTGAATTTTTTTCTCCAGCTCACGAACTAATCAGACCTGGATCTTCTGGAAAGATTTCAGCTGAGGAACTGGTACAAAGATTATGATTGCTTTTCTACCACCCCTTACTTCAATTTCCTTAGCTGCTGTGATGTTCAACTCTCTCAGCTGAGCTTTTAAGTCAGAGTTCATCTCCAACTCCAGGAGAGCCTGGGAAATACCAGACTCGAATTCATCTGACTTTTCACCATTGGGCTTCACAATCTTCGCGCTAGAACTGAACATGGCCTTTCTCTCTCAGTGCTGGCCTAGGAAGAGCTGGAGTTGGAGATGAACTCTGATTTAAAAGCTCAGCTGAGAGAGTTGAACATCACAGCAGCTAAGGAATCCCATTTTCAATTTTTTTTCCACAAGCACGAATTCAAAAAAATTCCTTTTTAAAATGAAAGTGAGATTCTCCCATTAGCACGTGACTCCAGGAGCTGGGGCTTTACAAAAACACACCAATATCTCAACACTCACAACAAAATCATGAGAGTTGGCAGCATTGGAATCGGGGGTCCACCAACAGTTGCAAGTGGCTTTTTTTCCCTCCTGACTCGTTTGCTCCCTGAAATAAAAGCACGGAATTCTGAGCATAACGGCTTCATTAGTGCAACACTAAGGTGGTGTAGTTAAACACAACAAATGGCAGGCAGTTTAAACGTTAATAGTGTCATACCATTATATAGCCCTTCAAGCACTTTAGAACGTTACGTCTGGACTGTCATTATAAGCCCTATTTTCCCATCCTTATAACGTGCTGAAAAATCCTTGCTAGCAGAAAATCTCCATGCTTTAGTTTAGCTCAGCTCAAGGGTGTAGATCTTTTCTGCAGAATTTCAGCAAAATCCTGGGGATTTTTAGCTTGGAAGCAGATCTGCCGCTATGGTTGGAATTTTCATAGGAGCATAGGACCTGCCAGACTTGCTCAGATCACGGTCCCTTTAGTCCAGTGTTCTGTCTCTGACAATGGCCAGCCCCAGGTGCCTCAGAGGAAGATGCGAGAACCCTGCAGTAACAGATGTGGGATGATTTGTTCCCCCCCCCACCGCCCCCATTAATGTCTTGTCCTGGTCTCTAAGCCCCATAGCCTGAGGTTTTAAATCCCTGCCAAAAATGTTGTTGTTAATTATAACTCTGGATATTCTTGTGATGCACGTAAGTGTCCAAGCCCTTTCTGCATCTTGCTAAATTCTTGTGCTTCATGACTTCCAGTGGTAGTGAGTTCCACAGTCTAATCACACGTGAAAATATATTTCCTTCTATCTGATTTAATATCCCACCTTTCCGTTTCGTTTTCTGAATGCTAAACACTCATTCTTGGGGGCAGGGGGGATTGCAAAGGAGCCCAGCTCCTATCTAGACACCAAAATAAGTAGCCAGATTTGTGCATTGGGAGCGCGCTGGGTGCTCACAAATCTCACAATGGGAGCTGCTGGGTGCTGGGCACTTCTGTGAATCTGGTCCTTATCTAGGTGCCATATGGGAGCCAAGTTCTGGACAATCTAGCCTTGGGTGAACAACAGTGGATCAGCAGGCAACTGCAAAAAAACATAAAGGTTGGCAGGATTGTGGTACCCCTTTCCCGCCATATCTCCCCTATCTTTCTTTCCTTTTCCTTGGCCCCTACTTCATCTCTCCTTTCCTGTCCTCCTCCCTTCATCTCCATCTAAATCTCCTCTTCCTCTTCCTCTCTTTCCCTTTCCTAGGGCTCATATCCTTTGTATACTGCCTTCCCAGTCTACAGGAGGCCTGATGCTGACTTTCCCTCCAGAACACCACCCTGCTTGTAGGGACGAAGCTCTCAGGCAATCCTAGTATATCGTTGTTGTTGGCCGGGCTAAACTTTCTCGTTATGGATCAGCTGTGGCTGCCACCTTCCATTCAGAATAAGTGTACAGAACCCATTGTTATCAGGAGGCTGGAACAACAGCAGGAGCACCCAATACCCCAGGCACATGGAAGGGCTGAGTAGATCCTGAATTATGCGACCCAGGGGGTTTCAAATGCAGGAGCTGGGGCTTTGATTGCGGGAAGTGTTTTTGGTCTGTGTGGGTGTGGATGTGAGATTGAGAGAGAGAGACTGAAGCACCCCTGGGCAATACAGATAAACAAGACAGAGAAAAGCAGAAGGAAAGTCAGACTCATGCAGCTTGAGCAAGCTGGCTGAAAGAGTTTGTTCAGAAGAGGGAAACTGTCTCCTGGTTTCTGGTTCCTCTGGCATTCAGAGAAGCAGCACTTTGTGCTTTCCTGGTACTCAAACAAGACGGCATTAACAAAACAAAAACAAAACCAGACTCCATCATCAATTTCTCATCCTGACTGGAACATGACACCAGTGCTCTGAATTTTTGATCAGTCTCGGGTAAAGGGGAGTAACATTATTATACCCGAGCTCGTCATGTCGTGGATAGAGTGCACTCACAGGGAATGGTGAAAAATTTCAGAGGCCAGGATCAAACGTTGTGATAGCCAGCTCTGAACTGTGAAGGATCCCATTTTACACCATCCCTGCTCGACGAGATCTACAACCCTCACCCATGACAGGGCCCATTCCTAAAGCTAGAGGGCTGTTGAGATGGTTAACACGTAGTCAGGGAACTGCAGAAAAGTACAGCGTGGTAGGAACATACTGTAAGTATATCTCACTGTGTGTTAGCAATAGATTTACAACATAATGAACTGTGCCGTATAGTTTAAATATCATGAGAAGCAGCCAATTCTGGCGATGTTTGAAGTCTATCTCCTGGGTTGTTACATATATTTTTAAAACGCCTGCTATAAATTTAGATCAACCGCCCCCTCACAAATGGACGGGAACGTGGCTCCTTCCCCATATGGGGCTAATCTCCGGGAGGCAGGGGGAGCACATGGTATCAATTCGTGTACATGTTGGTTCCTTAACTCGGTCCTGAAGGTGGGGGTTCATGGTGGGGGGGGCGAAAAAACCCCATGTTGCCGGTTTAGCTTCCCTCAGAGAGAGGGGTGCCTCATGCTCAGGGGGTGACAAGCCTTTCTTTCGCCTCTCAAGGGGAGGAGAAGAAATACGAGGGGGCTTATCAAAGCCAATGACTCCTGCTGGAAACAGTCCGCCGTGGAAATTGCAGCTCGATTGCATTTTTGGTGGCAACAATAAGAGACAAATAGACGCAGAAAGAAAAGGAGTACTTGTGGCACCTTAGAGACTAACAAATTTATTTGAGCATAAGCTTTCGTGAGCTACAGCTCACTTCATCGGATGCATCCGATGAAGTGAGCTGTAGCTCACGAAAGCTTATGCTCAAAAAAATTTGTTAGTCTCTGAGGTGCCACAAGTCCTCCTTTTCTTTTTGCAAATACAGACTAACAGGGCTGCTACTCTGAAAATAGACGCAGAGAGCCGCTAATGCTCCTGCTCTCGCTTGCCACAACTATTTGCGCAGCAAACCCAAAAGCGAGGCTCTGCGCTGCTCTGTGAGTCAGTGGCGGGGGGCAGGAAACGGGGCCGCTCGGCGGATTCTCTCCAGACCAAGAGCCCCGTTCCCTGCACGGGGTGTCCGTGACCTGCGTGGAGCAAACTGGTGCCCCTCAATCCATTTTCTAATGGAGAGGGGGTCTCCATACTCAAACCTGCCGTCGTAATCCAGCCCCTTCTTGGCTGTCTCCAGAGATGCCAAAGATGAGCCGAGGCGCGGAAAATGAAATATCCCTTTCAGCCCGAAGGGCGAGCAGTCCCAGGTCAGGGCTGAGGCAAACTGGTGTGTGTGTGTGTGTGTGTGTGTGTGTAAAAGTAAAACACCCACTGTGTGTGTTCTGCATCCCTGTCCCTTAGCTGCACAGCCTGGCCTTTAGCTCTAGCTCTCGAGATCTGCGTTGGGCTCTGGAGGTCCCTGGAGGGCAAGCTGAGATGGTGCCCCCCCCAAAACACACTGGCTGTAGCAATGAGAAGTTCTTCTCAGGCTGAAACATCAAAGGGGGGCCCCTTCCTGCTGGTGTCATTCCCCTCCGTGCGGGAGCGGTGATGGCTTCTGAGCGCTGGCCGGACAGCAGAGAGCATATCTGGGGGGGGGAGGATGTTCCTTCCTGCGGGGCTAGAACATGAACGAGCTTTCAGTTCTAGGAAAGCCTTCACCAAACGTGGTGCTGAATATATTTGGTTTCCAAACTTTTTGTGTCGTCGCTTTTCAGATTTTCTTGCCCCTCCCCCAACCCCCCCATCTCTTCTTCCCCCTTTTCTCCTTTGCCGGTGAAAAAAGGGAGGAAATGGGATAAGACAAGATGGTGGAAGCTCCTGAAAAGTATGTGTGTGTTGGGGGGGACACGGGGCCCAAACCGTACCCTCAGCCCCTGCACCGCCCCTTCCCCCAAGGCCCCACTCCCACCCTGCCTCTTCTGCCCAAGATCCCGCCCTCTGTTCACGCCTCTCTGCCCCCACTCCTTTGCTCACCCTTATGGCCTAGCCCTCCCATTTAAAAAATTGATCGGACCCTGGCCCCCTGACCTCTACTGTTCCGGTGCCCCTGACTGGGCCACGAAAATCTATTTGGAGAACCTCTTCAGGTGAATCACCAGTGATTTATTTGCAACGTTTGTTACATAAGAACGGCCATACTGAGTTAGACCAATGGTCCATTGAGCCCAGTATCCTCTCCACTGACAGTGGCCTGTGCCAGGTGCCCCAGAGGGAATGAACAGACCAGGGAATCATCAAGTGACCTATCCCGTCACCCATTCCCAGCTTCTGGCAAACAGGGGCTAGGGACACCATTCTTGCCCATCCTGGCTAAGAGCCATGGATGGACCTATCCTCCACGAACTTATCTAGCTCTTTTTTGAACTCTGTTATGGTCTTGGCTTTTGCAACATCCTCTTGCAAGGAGTTCCACAGTTGACTGTGTGTTGGGTGGAAAAAATACTTCCTTTTGTTTTAAACCTGCTGTCTATTAATTTCATTTGGTGACCCCTAGTTCTTGTGGTTTCAGAGTAGTAGCCGTGTTAGTCTGTATTCGCAAAAAGAAAAGCAGTACTTGTGGCACCTTAGAGACTAACAAATTTATTAGAGCATAAGCTTTCGTGAATGCATCCGATGAAGTGAGCTGTAGCTCACGAAAGCTTATGCTCTAATAAATTTGTTAGTCTCTAAGGTGCCACAAGTACTGCTTTTCTAGTTCTTGTGGTATGAGAAGGAGTAAATAATTCTTCCTTATTTACTTTCTCCACACCTGTCATGATTTTATAGACCTCTATCATATCCCCCCTTTGTCATCTTTTTTCCATGCTAAAATTGTCTTATTAATCTCTCCTCATACAGAAGCCGTTCCATATCCCTAATCACTTTTGTTGCCCTTTTCCAATTCCAATATAGCTTTTTTGAGATGGGGCGACCACATCTGCATGCAACATACAAGATGTGGGCACACCAGGGATTTATATGGAGGCAATATGATATTTTCTGTCTTATTATCTATCCCTTTCTTAATGATTCCCATTATTCTGTTTACTTTTTTGACTCCCACTGGACATTGAGTGTTTTCAGAGAAATCTCCACAATGATTCCAAGGTTCCCACCATCTTTACACATTGTGCCAGTGTTTAAGCAGAATCTCAGGGCTCTAAAGCTCCTGAGCCCAGCAGAGGAGAGACCTGTGCCCTTGATTCTCCCAGCCTACAGCTCTTTCATTTTCTCTCTCCACCCTTCACACTTCCTGTGCTTTTGTGCCTTCTGAGTTAATGAGGTCATTAGTTTTTAACTCTCTCCAGCCTATCAGTTTGGCACATTCCCCCTATTCTGGGGCGTGCAAAGCAGCTGTTAGAAGCAGCAGTGGTCAGAGTTCTGGATCAGCAGTTGCTGCCCATTGCTCTGTCACATGTGGAGGGAGAGAAATAGGGGAACCAAAATAAAAACGATAAACCGAAAATCTGAGGACTGAAAAACATGATTCAGCTTTTCATGTTCCTGTTTATCAAAATACCTGGCAAATTCACCAAAAAAAATAAATAAATAAAATAACCAGGAAAATTCCCGATGTTGAAAAACCATTTGAAAAATGTTGACCAGCTCTGCTGTTAGATTCGATAGGAAGGATGGATCACGGAGTGGGATGCTAGTCTAGGATTCAGGAGACCGAGGTTCAGTTTCCTATGCCATGCCAGATGTTCTGCCATAACCTTGGGCAAGTGCCTCTGTACCGTAGTATTTCCCTGCATCACAGGGGTGCAGTGGTCTGCTCAGCTATTATGATAATAGTCCCTAAGATAGGAACGAGCTGGCTCATACATATATGCACCACTGCCCTCTACTGGATAGAAGCAGAACTGCTCACCTATGTGTCATAGGCCCTATAATGCTAGCAGTGATTCTCCTTTAGCTCAAACGGCGGGGGCCTATGATTTTGGACTAGGAAGATCTGAGTTCTGTTCCCACTGTTGCAGTGAAGTTCCCACTTTCCAGGATTCTCAACAGCACCCTTTACCCAGCTTCTCTGTGAAAAAATTTAAGCTCAGGGCACAGAATTCCTCCAACCAGCTGCATCCTCATGGACTCATTCAGGAGTCATTTTCCCACATGAATGAGCGACAGAGGATGGATCGCTTCATGATTACCTGTTCTGTTCATTCCCTCTGGGGCACCTGGCATTGGACACTGTCAGTAGACAGGATACTGGGCTAGATGGACCTTTGGTCTGACCCAGTAGGGACATTCTTATGTTCAGTACTAATGGAAACTGCATGATCATGGGAGACTTTAACTTCCCAGATATAGACTGGAGGACCAGTGCTAGTAATAATAATAGGGCTCAGATTTTCCTAGATGCGATAGCTGATGGATTCCTTCATCAAGTAGTTGCTGAACCGACTAGAGGGGATGCCATTTGAGATTTGGTTATGGTGAGTAGTGAGGACCTGATAGAAGAAATGGTTGTAGGGGATAATCTTGGTTCAAGTGATCATGAGCTAATTCAGTTCAAACTGAACGGAAGGATTAACAAAAATAAATCTGCAACTAGGGTTTTTGATTTCAAAAGGGCTGACTTCCAAAAATTAAGGAAATTAGTTAGGGAAGTGGATTGGACTGAAGAATTTATGGATCTAAAGATAGAGGAGGCCTGGGATTACTTTAAATCAAAGCTGCAGAAGCTATCGGAAGCCTGTATCCCAAGAAAGGGGAAAAAATTCATAGGAAGGAGTTGTAGACCAAGCTGGATGAGCAAGCATCTTAGAGACGTGATTAAGAAGAATCAGAAAGCATACAGGGAGTGGAAGATGGGAGGGATCAGCAAGGAAAGCTACCTTATTGAGGTCAGAACATGTAGGGATAAAGTGAGACAGGCTAAAAGTCGAGTAGAGTTGGACCTTGCAAAGGGAATTAAAACCAATAGTAAAAGGTTTTATAGCCATATAAATAAGAAGAAAACAAAGAAGGAAGAAGTGGGGCCGCTAAACACTGAGGACAGAGAGGAGGTTAAGGATAATCTAGGCATGGCCCAATATCTAAACCAATACTTTGCCTCAGTCTTTAATAAGGCTAAAGAGGATCTTGGGGATAATGGTAGCATGACAAATGGGAATGAGGATATGGAGGTAGATATTACCATATCTGAGGTAGAAGCGAAACTCAAACAGCTTAATGGGACTAAATCGGGGGGCCCAGATAATCTTCATCCAAGAATATTAAAGGAATTGGCACCCGAAATTGCAAGCCCATTAGAAAGAATTTTTAATGAATCTGTAAACTCAGGAGTTGTACTGTATGATTAGAGAATTGCTAATATAGTTCCTATTTTTAAGAAAGGAAAAAAAGGTGATCTGGGTAACTACAGGCCTGTTAGTTTGACATTTATAGTATGCAAGGTCTTGGAAAAAATTTTGAAGGAGAAAGTAGTTAAGGACATTGAAGTCAATGGTAAATGGGACAAAATACAACATGGTTTTACAAAAGGTAGATCGTGCCAAACCAACCTAATCTCCTTCTTTGAGAAAGTAACAGATTTTTTAGACAAAGGAAAAGCAGTGGATCTAATTTATCTAGATTTCAGTAAGGTGTTTGATACTGTGCCACATGGGGAATTATTAGTTAAATTGGAAAAGATGGGGATCAATATGAACATTGAAAGGTGGATAAGGAATTGGTTAAAGGGAAGATTACAACGGGTCCTACTGAAAGGTGAACTGTCAGGTTGGAGGGAGGTTACCAGTGGAGTTCCTCAGGGATCAGTTTTGGGACCAATCTTATTTAATCTTTTTATTACTGACCTTGGCACAAAAAGTGGGAGTGTGCTAATAAAGTTTGCAGATGATACAAAGTTGGGAGGTATTGCCAATTTTGAGAAGGATCGGGATATTATACAGGAGGATCTGGATGACTTTGTAAACTGGAGTAATACTAATAGGATGAAATTTAATAATGAGAAGTGTAAGGTTATGCATTTAGGGATTAATAACAAGAATTTTAGTTATAAGATGGGGACGCATCTATTAGAAGTAACGGAGGAGGAGAAGAACCTTAGAGTATTGGTTGATCATAGGATGACTATGAGCTGCCAATGTGATATGGCTGTGAAAAAAGCTAATGCGGTCTTGGGATGCATCAGGAGAGGTATTTCCAGTAGGGATAAGGAGGTCTTAGTACCGTTATACAAAGCACTGGTGAGACCTCACCTGGAATACTGTGTGCAGTTCTGGTCTCCCATGTTTAAAAAGGATGAATTCAAACTGGAGCAGGTACAGAGAAGGGCTACTAGGATGATCCGAGGAATGGAAAACTTGTCTTATGAAAGAGACTCAAGGAGCTTGGCTTGTTTAGCCTAACTAAAAGAAGGTTGAGGGGAGATATTATTGCTCTCTACAAATATATCAGAGGGATAACTACCAGAGAGGGAGAGGAATTATTTAAGATCAGTACCAATGTGGACACAAGAACAAATGGATATAAACTGGCCACCAGGAAGTTTAGACTTGAAATTAGACGAAGGTTTCTAACCATCAGAGGAGTGAAGTTTTGGAATAGCCTTCCAAGGGAAGCAGTGGGGATAAAAGATCTATCTAGCTTTAAGATTAAACTCAATAAGTTTATGAAGGAGATGGTATGATGGGATAATGTGATTTTGATAATTAATTGATCTTTAAATATTCATGGTAAATAGGCCTAATGGCCTGGGATGGGATCTTAGATGGGTGGGATCTGAGTTACCCAGGAAAGAATTTTCTGTAGTATCTGGCTGGTGAATCTTGCCCATATGCTCAGGGTTTAGCTGATCGCCATATTTGGGGTGGGGAAGGAATTTTCCTCCAGGGCAGATTGGAAGAGGCCCTGGAGGTTTTTCGCCTTCCTCTGTAGTATGGGGCATGGGTCACTTGATGGAGGCTTCTCTGCTCCTTGAAGTCTTTAAACCATGATTTAAGGACTTCAGTAGCTCAGACATAGGTGAGGTTTTTCGCAGGAGTGGGTGGGTGAGATTCTGTGGCCTGCGTTGTGCAGGAGGTCAGACTAGATGATCAGAATGGTCCCTTCTGACCTTAGTATCTATGTATCTATGTATCAAGGGCCATATGGACAGAGGGTTTCCCAAAGGTGAGAGCCATGTACTGCTGCCATCAGGCCCTAAATTGCTAAAGCAGCTTCATCAAACTTTAATTACGTGTCTATAAACTATCGGAAAAGTTTACGCCGTTAATAAGAATGTTTCTAATTAGCATTTATTGTTTATGTTCTGAAATTCCAAATCACACAACCAATTGATTTTCCCCAGTTGCCCTCATTAAGCCCTCAGCAAAAGGCATTTTAAAATAGATTGGCATTTAATTCCTGTCGAAAGAGCTGATTAGATCAGGGGCCTGTTTTGCTCTATTTAGTTGCAAGGAGTTGCTTTTGATTTAAATTTAACTTAGTAGTATGAAGATAAATCAGGGATGTACCACCACATTCCCCGCTCCCAGCATCCATCCGTTGTAAAGATCCTCTCCATGTCCCACACCAGGACTTTGGAACAACTGAAGGAGAAACAGATCCTGAAGGCTCCAGGTTTACATGAGATCCAGTGCCATGTTGAGCCAAGGCTTTGGAAATATTAAAGTATCTACTCTGCCATCTAGTCTATACTAGAAAAGTGGTCACGGTATAATTGCATTAGGGCTTTTGCTGGTATTAAAATGTCATGAAAAAACATCTCTAACTGACATTATAGTGGCAAATGTTTCTAATATTGATCTGGCCTTAGATGGAGAACAACGCTGGATATTTTCATAGATCCATAGATTCTAAGGCCAGAAGGGACCACTGTGATCATTTAGTCTGTAGAACACAGGCCAGAAAAATTCCCTGAAATAATTCCTGCTTGAACTAGAGTGGATCTTTTACAAAAGCATCCCGTCTTGATTTAAAAATGGTCAGTGATGGAGAATCCACCACGACTCTTGGTAAATTGCTCCAGTGGTTAATTGCCCTCACTGTTAAAAATGTATACCTGGTCTGAATTTGTCTGGCTTCAGCATCCAGCCATTGGATCATGTTATAGCTGGATAGTGTCAGTAAAGCTGCTCGTACTTTCTCTTAGCAATGAGGTCTAGTATCATATCTGGCAGCAGCATAGCCCAAGGCCAGGTGGATGTCAGCTCTCATGATCATGTGTTTAGCTTGTTGAAAGTCTCTCAGCTACAAGTACACAGGGCCAAATAAACCAAGAGGAATTCCGAATGCTCTTTTTTCCAACAATCAGAATACATCCCTAGCAAACTGCTGCAGGAGACAGTCCTTCCACCTCATATACATCCAGTGTTACATAAGAAAACACCAGTACTAGTTGGCGAAGGGAAGAATTACCTAGTGGTTAAAACACTGGACTAGGGTACACAAAATCTACATTCATCTGCAACTCTGACACAAACTCCTTGGATGACGCTGTACCTCTGTTTCCCTATCTGCACAAGCAGCATAATAAAACTTCCCTACCTCACAAGGACAAATATTTGGATGGTGCTCAGCCAGTAGCGTTAGATCAGTAACAAGCTATATTGTATTTGTAGCTGTGTCAGGGTGGCAGTGTCTACAGAGTCCTGCACTGACCCTCTTAAGGAATTGAGGCTGAAGCACAAAGCTCTGGAATTATGAATGGTTTCTCAGCGGTGCTCTTAAAATTCTTAGACAAGCATCAAGGAAATATCCTAGGAAATCAGCTTTTCCTGCCTAGCAATGGCTTGCCAAATGTCAAGAAAATGGCCATGCATTTTTGGTGGGACAAGTTTTCCACTGTTGTTTCGGATCATTTTGCTTTTTTGTGCAGTTTCACAAACTGGGTTTTTGCACCAAAGCAGGAGACTCATGTACTTTTTCAGGGAGAAAAAGGTTCTTCGTCTAAACTGCTCTTCTAAATGCAAAGTCTCAAAATTGTTGCAGTTTTCACATCACTTTTGCGGTTGGATTTTTTTTTAAGCCAAGTTGAAAAGTGAAAATTGCATTATGGAAGGTTCCACATTTTGGGGCAGGGATTGTCTTTATACTGTAAGTGTGTGTGTGTGTGTGTACAGTGACTGGCACAACAGGGCCCTGATCCTTAATTGGTGCCCCTCGGTACTATTCCAATAAATAATAATGTCCTACTGCCCAGTATCAAGAATATGCAGATTTGATTCTACTCTTATACTAGTTTGAGACTTAGGGCTGGTCAAATTTGACAGAAGCTTGGCTTTTCAACACCACAAACTCTTTCATTGGATGACTGAAAATGTTTGGCTGAAGACTAAATATTTTAATTGTTATTATTTTGGCAGTTTTGCCCGGAAAAATGTGGTTTTGGGTTGCCAAAATTAAAAACCTTGGGTTTTTTTTTTGATTAAAGAGTCACATTTTCTACTGGAAATTTTGCCCAAAACAAAAAAATGTTTTGTTTTCATTGAAATTTTCCACAGGGAAAAAAATATATCCCCTTTTTCCAACCAGTTCTATTGACACAGCATTAACTTCAGTGGACTTAATGTTGATTTATGACTGTGAGAATAAGATCATCATCAGGTCCCCCTCCCCCCCGCTTCTTTTCTTTTTCATTATAGTTTTGCTCCACCTATATTGGCTAAGCAAATCATTAGTCAAAAGCCTCTTTCAAATTGGCTTGCTTCCACAAAGACAAGTACAATCTAGCGAGAGCCTTGAAAATGCAGATGCAGTCACTGTCAGAGCTGTGGATGAAACAGCCACCCACCTGACTCTCTCATGCTGCTCAAACTTGCCTCAGGATTTTCAGTGCATTTCCTAGAAGCCTGTGGCGATCGGATATGCATACCCAGGTTCTACATTCACAGCTTACCAGTACTTGCTGTAAGTCACAAGCAGGAGCAGTTCTGTGGTTCTCCTAGCCCTGGTCTACAATAGGCGTTGAGGTCGAATTTAGCAGCTTTAAATCGATGTAACCCTGCACCCGTCCACATGACGAAGCCCTTTTTTTCGACTTAAAGGACTCTTAAAATCGATTTCCTTACTCCGCCCCCAACAAGGGGATTAGCACTGAAATCGGTTTTTCTGGGTCGAATTTGGGGTACTGTGGACACAATTACATGGTATTGGCCTCTGGGAGCTATCCCAGAGTGCTCCATTGTGACTGCTCTGGACAGCACTCTCAACGCAGATGCACTGACCAGGTAGTCAGGAAAAGGCCCGCAAACTTTTGAATTTCAATTTCCTGTTTGGCCAGTATGGCAAGCTGCAGGTGACCATGCAGAGCTCATCAGCAGAGGTAACCATGATGGAGTCCCAGAATCACAAAAGAGCTCCAGCATGGACCGAACAGGAGATACGGGATCTGATCGCTGTATGGGGAGAGGAATCCGTGCTATCAAAACTACGTTCCAGTTTCCGAAATGCCAAAACATTTGTGAAAATCTCCCAGGGCATGAAGGACAGAGGCCATAACAGGGACCCAAAGCAGTGTCGCATGAAACTTAAGGAGCTGAGGCAAGCCTACCAGAAAACCAGAGAGGCGAACGGCCGCTCCGGGTCAGACCCCCAAACATGCCACTTCTATGATGAGCTGCATGCCATTTTAGGGGGTTCAGCCACCACTACCCCAGCCGTGTTGTTTGATTCCTTCAATGGAGATGGAGGCAACACGGAAGCAGGTTTTGGGGACGAGGAAGACGATGATGAGGAGGCTGTAGATAGCTCACAGCAAACAAGCAGAAAAACCGGTTTTCCCAACAGCCAGGAACTGTTTCTCACCCTGAACCTGGAGCCAGTACCCCCCCGAACCCACCCAAGGCTGCCTCCCAGACCCATCAGGTGGAGAAGGGACCTCTGGTGAGTGTACCTTTTAAAATACTATAAAAGGTTTAAAAGCCAGTATGTTTAATGATTAATTTGCCCTGGCATTTGTGGATCTCCTGGATATACTCCCAAAGCCTTTGCAAAGGGTTTCTGGGGAGGGCAGCCTTATTCCATCCACCATGGTAGGACACTTTACCACTCCAGGCCAGTAGCACGTACTCTGGAATCATTGTAGAACAAAGCATGGCAGCGTATGTTTGCTGGTGTTCAAACAACATCCGTTCTTTATCTCTCTGTGTTATCCTCAGGAGAGTGATATCATTCATGGTCACCTGGTTGAAATAGGGTGCTTTTCTTAAGGGACATTCAGAGGTGCCCATTCCTGCTGGGCTGTTTGCCTATGGCTGAACAGAAATGTTCCCCGCTGTTAGCCATGCGGGGGGGGAGAAACATGGAGGGGGGCAAAATGTGACCTTGTAACGAAAGCACATGTGCTATGTATGTAATGTTAACAGCAAGGTTTACCGTGAAAGAGTATACCCATTGTTCTAAAAAATGTGTCTTTTCAAATACCACTGTCCCTTTTTTTTCTCCACCAGCTGCATGTGTTTCAAGGATCACACGATCTTCTCCTTCCCAGAGGCTAGCGAATATTAGAAGGCAAAAAAAATGCACTCGCGATGAAATGTTCTCTGAGCTCATGCTGTCCTCCCACAATGACGGAGCACAGACGAATTCATGAAGGCAGACAATGTCAGAATGCAGGAAAGCACAAAATGACCAGGAGGAGAGGTGGCGGGCTGAAGAGAGTAAGTGGTGGGCTGAAGAGAGGGCTGAAGCTGAAAGGTGGCGGCAGCGTGATGAGAGGAGGCAGGATTCAATGGTGAGACTGCTGGAGGATCAAACTAATATGCTCCAGCCTATGGTTGAGCTGCAGGAAAGGCAGCAGGAGCACAGACCACCGCTACAGCCCCTGTGTAACCAACCGCCCTCCTCCCCAAGTTCCATAGCCTCCTCACCCAGACGCCCAAGAACGCGTTGGGGGGGCCTCCAGCAACCCAGCCACGCCACCCCAGAGGATTGCCCAAGTAACAGGAGGCTGGCATTCAATAAGTTTTAAACTTTTAAAGTGCTGTGTGGCCTTGTCCTTCCCTCCTCCACCACCCCTCCTGGGCTACCTTGGAAATTATCCCCCTGTTTGTGTGATGAATTAATAAAGAATGCATGAATGTGAAGCAACAATGACTTTATTGCCTCTGCAAGAGGTGATCGAAGGGAGGTGGGGAGGGTGGTTAGCTTACAGGGAAGTAGAGTGAACCAAGGGGCGGGGGGTTTCATCAAGGAGAAACAACCAGAACTTTCACACCATAGCCTGGCCAGTCATGAAACTGGTTTTCAAAGCTTCTTTGATGCGCACCGCACCCTCCTGTACTCTTCTAATCACCCTGGTGTCTGGCTGTGCATAACCAGCAGCCAGGTGATTTGCCTCAACCTCCCACCCCGCCATAAATGTCTCCCCCTTACTCTCACAGATATTGTGGAGCGCACAGCAAGCAGTAATAACAGTGGGAATATTGGTTTCGCTGAGGTCTAACCGAGTCAGTAAACTGCGCCAGCGTACTTTTAAACATCCAAATGCACATTCTACCACCATTCTGCACTTGCTCAGCCTGTAGTTGAACAGCTCCTGACTATTCTCCAGGCTGCCTATGTATGGCTTCGTGAGCCATGGCATTAAGGGGTAGGCTGGGTCCCCAAGGATAACTATAGGCATTTCAACATCCCCAATGGTTATTTTCTGGTCTGGGAAGAAAGTCCCTTCCTGCAGCTTTTGAAACAGACCAGAGTTCCTGAAGATGTGAGCATCATGTACCTTTCCCAGCCATCCCACGTTGATGTTGGTGAAATGTCCCTTGTGATCCAACAGTACTTGGAGCACTATTGAAAAATACCCCTTGCCGTTTATGTACCTGCTGGCTTGGTGCTCCAGTGCCAAGATAGGGATATGGGTTCCGTCTATGGCCCCACCACAGTTAGGGAATCCCATTGGAGAAAAGCCATCTACTATGGCCTGCACATTTCCCAGGGTCACTATCGTTGATATCAGCAGATCTTTGATTGTGTTGGCTACTTGCATCAAAGCAGCCCCCCACAGTAGATTTGCCCACTCCAAATTGATTCCCGACTGACTGGTAGCTGTCTGGCATTGCAAGCTTCCACAGGGCTATTGCCACTCGCTTCTCAACTGTGAGGGCTGCTCTCATCTTGGTATTCTTGTGCCTCAGGGCAGGGGAAAGCAAGTCACAAAGTTCCATGAAAGTGCCCTTACGCATGCGAAAGTTTCACAGCCACTGGGAATCGTCCCAGACCTGCAACACTATGCGGTCCCACCAGTCTGTGCTTCTTTTCCGAGCCCAGAATCGGCGTTCCACTGCATGAACCTGCCCCATTAGCACCATGATGCCCACATTGCCAGGGCCCGTGCTTTGAGAGAAGTCTGTGTCCATGTTCTCATCACTCTCGTCACTGTGCTGACGTCTCCTACTCGCCCTGTTTCGCTTTGCCAGGTTCTGGTGCTGCATATACTGCTGGATAATGTGTGTGGTGTTTAATGTGCTTCTAATTGCCAAAGTGATCTGAGCGGGCTCCATGCTTGCCATGGTATGGCGTCTGCACAGAAAAAAGGCACAGAACAATTGTCTGCTATTGCCCTGACGGAGGGAGGGGCGACTGATGACATGTCTTACAGGGTTTGCTTACAGGGAATTAAAATCAACAAAGGGGGTGGCTTTGCGAGAAACTGAATGGCCGTCTCAAGGATAGAACTCAAAACCTCAAGGATAGAACTCAAAACTGGGTTTGGCAGGCCATCGATTTCACAGGGGGAGGGAGGAGAAAATGAATACAAAACAAATCTGGTCTATTTCTTGTTTTGAGACACTTCATCTATCTTTATACATCATGCTGGCAGCAGACTGTGCAGTACGGCCACTAGCCATCGTCACCTCCTGGGTGCTCGGCAGAAGACGGTGCAGTATGACTACTGGCCATTGTCTTCTGCTGGCTGCAAATTAAAAGACAGTGCACTGCTGGTAGGACTCAATCGCCATGAGACGAAACAAGGGAAATGACCTGGCTGAGTCACTCCCATGTTTGCCCAGGCGCCCACTTAAAAGAGCACCCAGGACTACGTCGATGACAGCTACCAGTCATACTGCACTGTCTGCTGCCAAAAGGCAATAAACTGCTGCTGTGTAGCAATGCAGTACCACGTCTGCCAGTACCCAGGAGACATACGGTGACGGTTAGCTGAGTGGGCTCCATGCTTGCCGTGGTATGGCGTCTGCACAGGTAACTCAAGAAAAAAGGTGCAAAACGATTGTCTGCCCTTGCTTTTACGGAGGGAGGGAGGGAATGGGGGCCTGACGATATGTACTCAGAACCACCCGCGACAATGTTTTAGCCCCATCAGGCACTGGGATATCTACCCAGAATTCAAATGGGCGTGGAGACTGCGGGAACTGTGGGATAGCTACCCACAGTGCAAAGCTCCGGAAGTCGACGGTTGCCACGGTACTGTGGACGCAGTCCACCGACTACATGCACTTAGAGCATTTGTGTGGGGACACACACACTCGACTGTATAAAAACGCTTTCTACAAAACCGACTTCTATAAATTTGCCCTAATTTTGTAGTGTAGACATACCCCTAGTGGTTTGTACTCGAATGCGAGGAGCCTAGGTAACAAAATGGAGGAACTAGAGCTACTGGTGCAGGAAGTGAAACCAGATATTATGGGGATAACAGAAACATGGTGGAATAGTAGTCATGACTGGACTACAGGTATTGAAGGGTACGTGCTGTTTAGGAAAGACAGAAACAAAGGTAAAGGTGGTGGAGTAGCATTGTATATCAATGATGAGGTAGAATGTAAGAAATAAGAAGCGATGCAATGGATAAGACAGAGTCCGTCTGGGCAAAAATTACATTGGTGAAGATAACTAGTAAAGCCTCTCCTACGATAGTGCTTGGGGTGTGCTATAGACCTCCGGGATCTAATTTAGATATGGATAGAGCCCTTTTTAATGTTTTTAATAAAGTAAATACTCATGGAAACTGCATGATCATGGGAGACTTTAACTTCCCAGATATAGACTGGAGGACCAGTGCTAGTAACAATAATAGGGCTCAGATTTTCCTAGATGCGATAGCTGATGGATTCCTTCATCAAGTAGTTGCTGAACTGACTAGAGGGGATGCCATTTTAGATTTAATTTTGGTGAGTAGCGAGCACCTCATAGAAGAAATGGTTGTAGGGGATAATATTGGCTCAAGTGATCATGAGCTAATTCAGTTCAAACTGAACGGAAGGATTAACAAAAATAAATCTGCAACTAGAGTTTTTGATTTCAAAAGGGCTGACTTCCAAAAATTAAGGAAATTAGTTAGGGAAGTGGATTGGACTGAAGAACTTATGGATCTAAAGGTAGAGGAGTCCTGGGATTACTTTAAATCAAAGCTGCAGAAGCTATCGGAAGCCTGTATCCCAAGAAAGGGGAAAAAATTCATAGGAAGGAGTTGTAGACCAAGCTGGACGAGCAAGCATCTTAGAGAGGTGATTAAGAAGAATCAGAAAGCATACAGGGAGTGGAAGATGGGAGGGATCAGCAAGGAAAGCTACCTTATTGAGGTCATAACATGTAGGGATAAAGTGAGAGAGGCTAAAAGTCGGGTAGAGTTGGACCTTGCAAAGGGAATTAAAACCAATAGTAAAAGGTTCTATAGCCATATAAATAAGAAGAAAACCAAGAAAGAAGAAGTGGGGCCGCTAAACACTGAGGATGGAGTGGAGGTTAAAGATGATCTGGGCATGGCCTAATATCTAAACAAATACTTTGCCTCAGTCTTTAATAAGGCTAAAGAGGATCTTGGGGATAATGGTAGCATGACAAATGGGAATGAGGATATGGAGGCAGATATTACCATATCTGAGGTAGAAGCAAAACTCAAACAGCTTAATGGGACTAAATCGGGGGGCCCAGATAATCTTCATCCAAGAATATTAAAGGAATTGGCACCTGAAATTGCAAGCCCATTAGCAAGAATTTTTAATGAATCTGTAAACTCAGGAGCAGTATCGAATGATTGGAGAATTGCTAATATAGTTCCTATTTTTAAGAAAGGAAAAAAAAGTGATCTGGGTAACTACAGGCCAGTTAGTTTGACAATTGTAGTATGCAAGGTCCTGGAAAAAAATTTAAAGGAGAAATTAGTTAAGGACATTGAAGTCAATGGTAAATGGGACAAAATTCAACATGGTTTTACAAAAGGTAGATCGTGCCAAACCAACCTAATCTCCTTTTTTGAAAAAGTAACAGATTTTTTAGATAAAGGAAATGCAGTGGATCTAATTTACCTAGATTTCAGTAAGGCGTTTGATACCGTGCCACATGGGGAATTATTAGTTAAATTGGAGAAGATGGGGATCAATATGAACATCAAAAAGTGGATAAGGAATTGGTTAAAGGGAAGACTGCAACGGGTCCTACTGAAAGGCGAACTGTCAGGTTGGAGGGAGTTTACCAGTGGAGTTCCTCAGGGATTGGTTTTGAGACTAATCCTATTTCATCTTTTTATTACTGACCTTGGCACAAAAAGTGGGAGTGTGCTAATAAAGTTTGCAGA